>NC_092520.1:175994103-177215103 GCF_037038585.1 Patagioenas fasciata
TCCCAAAAAGGAGAGCTGCTGAGGAGGAGGAAGCCGGGAGGAAGGAAGGCCTTGTTTGTCTGTTCCCAGAGCGGTGCAGGAAATAGTATATGAGGAATTACCTGAATTCACTTACATCTCCGGATGCTCTTCATCAGCTTCAGCCCCCTTTCCCCATTCAAGCCTCCTCCCAGCTCTTACAACCCTGCCTTTGGTTGTGCTGCTGCGGCTTCTCCTCTAAGCTACCCCAGCACCAGCAGCTGGTTTCTTCCAGGTTATGAGCTCTCTTCCACCTCCTTATGCTCCAAATTTATCTGCACCTGCTCTTCCTCCTGGATAGACCATGTTCACTCCCCATACGTGAATCCAGGAGCCCAGCTCTGCCTGTGGCAGGGAAAGCCATGGTGGGTGGGATGGTTTGTGGACTTCCAGTTACAGGGAGGGTGCTGCAGGTGCAGGGTGGCTTGTGGGATGCTCTGTGGGACCCAGCTTGGAAACTGGAAGCTCGGGAAGAAGGAAATCAGGGCTCTGCATCTATCATCAACATACGTTGGCCTTTTGCACCACATTCCAACCCTGCATATCCCAGTTTGCTCCCTGTGCAGCCCCAGCCTCACGCAGTGTCACACAGTTGGACTTGCCAGCATCCGTGAAGGACAAGTGGATAAGACTATGACACAAAGGTTTCATGCTCTTTCTAGACTATTACTTCCTTTCTTGCCCAGCCCTTTGGAAGATCTGGGCAAAGATGTTTATGCAGAATACAAAAGGTTTAAGGATGTGTGTTGGATACTGAGGGATGGAGCCCGGCAGGAGATAAATGGTGATCTGGCAGCAGGATCCAGCACTGTTGCTCTTTGTGTTAAACAGCATTTCCTGGGGCAGGTGGTGGAGGAGGTGAGGCTGCCGAGGACAGGAGGGCTGGGAATCATGCAGCTGAGACACTCTCAGGGAGCAGGATACAGCCAGGGGCTGATGTATCTCAGAGCCAGGGATGGAGGCACATTGTGCTGCAGAACAGACCTGGGGGTTGTCACATGTGTCCAGGAGCAGGGCTGGGAAGGGAAACGTGGAAGGGCATCCAGAGGAAGGGGAGATCAGAGGTGATGTGTGCTGAGTGGAGGTTAGAGCAGGGATGTTGTCAGGATCAGGGAAGACTTCTCTTTCAGGGACCATATTGGCAAGGGAGTAGATACTCAGAGTACCTCCAGGGACAGAGGTGCCCCCAAAAAGCAAGCTTGAGGGATACAGGGCAATGGAAAGGGATTGCTGATCTATACCAGGGAGAACTGAGAAGGTAAGGAGTGGTAAAACCTTCCCACCTGTGTAAAGCTTTGTTTTCCTCCAGGGAGCACCCGTTCAACCTGAGACTCTCCAATTCTTTCCAACTTCTCAGCACTCCATTATGGTTAAATTAGGGGCTGAGACCATTCCAGGTTGGAGGAGGAGTAGGAGGAGGAGGAAGAAGAGGGTATGTGAGTCAAAGCAGCAAACAGAACCCTTGAGGAGGCTAATTTTGAGATTGGGAAGGATCTTCTGAAATAACAGGTTATTTCTAGACTTAGGAAATGAACCAAGTAGCCCACTGGCCCAGAAGGGACCATGAGGAGGTCTCATATCTCTGAATTCAACAGCCTGTTGAGCAAGATGAGGTCACCACTCGTTGCAGAGGACAGGAACTCAGGGAGAGGAAGAGGGGACCGGATGCTCAGCCAAAATACCTTAAGAAGTGATGTTAAGGATATCCCCTCTCCTCCAGAGCCAAGATGTGACGGTACCTCCCCAGGGCTCCGTGGAGAGTGATGGTGAGGGGGTCACTTGTAGCAGGTGTCCCCAGGAGGGGTTGACCCACACTTCTTCCTACCTCCTCCATTTCTCCTAGCCTTCCTCCATCAGCGATGTTTGTCTCCCCCCTCCCCCTGTTTTTCATTTTGAAACAAGAACCGGCAATTGAAACCTTTCAAGCCCACGCAAACAGGATACACGTGGGTCAGGACTAGGCAGGGAGCAATGTAGTGACAGAGGGGTAAGATTGCTGGCCCTGGAGAGGCCATGGAGATGATGTGATGGGCTTTGGGAGGTCTGGAAGAGCAAGCAGGATCATGTTGCAGCAGCAGGAGAAACAAGAGGCCAGCTTGAACGTCACGCCAGGCCTTTCTTATCTTTGAGGGACTTAAAAAGCACATTAGCCTGTTCAGTTCCACTGTCTATCTGAGCGGGGCTTTGCCATTGCTAAAGTCAGCTGTCAATCCTGGTGGTGCTTCCCTAGGGAGGTACGGGAAAGCCCTGCCAGCACGGGGATCAGAAGTCCTGAGAGGCCTTGCCTTCGTTCCTTGGACTGCCTCTGTCTAGTAGACAAGTTGCTGCTGAAGAACTCAGGTCATCTCATGCAGGGAAGGTGGTACCATCCACTCATCTGTCAGACAAATGTGACTGAACTGTAGAGTCCTCAGTAGAGCCCTGTGAACTGCTGATGGTTCTGCAAAGCGGGGGATGCGGTCATGAGCAGGGATGTGGCAGAATATGAGGAGAGATGCATAGCTTTCCTGGTTCCTGGGAAAGGAAGCCACCATCTGTTACCAGAAAGAGGAATACCGAGGGAAGAGCAATTTAATTAGATAATCTATTTAATTAAGACAGGTGACAGGCTGTAAATTTACCTCCTGGAGAGAACTTTGGAGAGACCTCAAGCAAGGATGCTCCTGACCTTGTCCTTTCAGCCAAGGCCAAGTGCCTGGGCAAGAAGAGGGGCTGCAGGTCCCCAGCATCCTCCTCACTGCCCAACCCCACCGGCTGCCCTCCCGTCTGCGAGGGGACAGATGAGACATGGCCCCCCAGCGCGACCAGCTGGCTGCAGCTCTGTGGGAGCTGGGAGCTTCTTGGCTCCTGAGACCCTTGCTCCATCTGAGTGTCCTCTCCTCCACAGTGCTCAGATTTCTAGTCCTCCCCCCTGCTGGGGTGGAGATGTGGTGTTCACAGACCAAGCCATGGACTGCAGCTCTCAGCAGCCAGGTGGGACAGCTCTGCAGGCCTGGCTGGTCATCAGCACCTGGGGATGGTGGGAACTGGCAGGCAGACCACGTCCTCAAAACAAAGCACCCCTTATCTAGGAATGAGGGATCCCACAGCAACAGGCCAGGCTGTGTGCAGACCTGCTTTGCCTTGCAAGTCAACATCTGCTGAAGGCCCAGTTTACTCAGGCTTAATCCCTGTGGCTTCCTCATTCTTCCCCTCTCCCCACCCCCTTTTTCCCCTGAAGAAGTTTCTAAGATTTTTTTTTTTAATTGGCATTGTCTGTTTGATCCCTAGCTCCTGGCCAGGCAAAACAAGGCATGCATCTTACTGGAGACAGGATAGAGGACTCTTGGAGTTAATGGTTTTCTCTATTGTCTTTCAAATGTGTGCTGAGATGTCCGTAGCTGGGGGACCCATTGTGCTGCCTTCCTGCTTGTTTTTCCAACAGTCTCCAGTGAATAAAAGCAATGCAGGGCTTGTAATACACTTTCCATGACCTCTAATCTTGCTGTACGATCTATCTCAATTGCCAGGTCACATACAGTATTCACTAACAGTGGTTCCACTTCCATCTCACCTACTTCTCCAAAACACAGTCCCAAGCTTTCCCTGGCTGACTCCGGCTTTCCTTGTTGTCTGGACCACCGTCTCCCCTACCTTCATCCATACCTTCTTCTCCCTCTTCCCCTCTTTTTGCTCTCCTGAGTGGTCTCTTTACCCTGCTTTCCCCTGAGCATTTGGTCTCTGGAGATGTTGGCACAGGGGTGTGCTGTGGCAGCGAGGTGACTGATGCTATTGAAAGTGTGCCTATATCTTCAAGGTCACATTTGTTGAAGACCATCTTACCTCCTTGTCCCACCACGGTTGGATTGGGGTGATGCCCTGACCCACCCATGGTGGGATGAGAAGGTAGTAACTCAGGAACCAGCGTCAGCAGCACAACAGGGAGCCACTGCAATGTCTGAAGGGGACTTCAGGGCAGACAAAGCCTGCGGGTTTGCCTTCCCACCCTGGCTATGAGCTCACTCTGCCGCGTGGGCTTGATGAGATTCGCAGATGCCGCGGCACACAATGCAGTGGGGAAACCCTTGTTCTCCTGCGGTTATTCGGCATGGTTCCTCTGGGAATGTTTGCCCTTCCTACCGTTTTCCTGCCACACTGGAAGCCCTCAGGTGTCCTTCGGCTAGGACAGCCACCTGGGCTTTGAGGATGAGTCACCCCCTCTTCCCGCGCTTTCCTCAGCCTTCCCTTTGGCAAAGACTGGCAACAAACAGTGGGAATGAATCAGGGGCTGGGATGGCTAAGGGACCAGCAGCCCATCCCCAGCATCCTGCTACATGTGTCCCAGCTGCAGCACCACAGAGGACTGGGCAGTGCCTATTGCTGAGCAGCATGGGCTGGTAACCCCAGGGCACAGAGAAATCTCCAAGTCATCTCACTGGAAGCTGCACTCAAGCATTCCTGCCTAAAAGAACTGAATTCCAGCTGTGGTCTTTTCCAGCACCAAGGGAACATTCCCAGATCTTGCTCTGGACGGAGCAAGGATCCCTCCCTGCTCCAAGGGTTTGTGTCCAGATCAAGGATAAAACACCAGCTCTGTGCTTTGGCATTCTGGGTCCATCATTCAGCCTTTCCTCCTTGTTTTTTCTCTCATTTGCTTCTTCACATCAGTGGGCAGACCCCAGCCTGGATGTCCATACCCACCTCAAACAGTTGGCAGGTTATTCCTCCTGAACTGCCAGAGCAAATGGCCAATCTCCCTGCTGTTGGCAAGGGGGTATAGGCAGGAAGGCGTGGTGCTGGGGCACCACCACAGCCCAAATCTCCAGCCAAACTGTTCGTCAGTCACATCTGCTGAGGAGGCAACCGGCAAGCCCGGTCATGCTCTGGGATTCCCGAGCACCGTGCAGCTGAGCCTCTCTTGAGAAAACTGGCAACCGGCTGAGCCTCACTGGTTCCAACCGCTTGCAACTTCTCTGTCTTCTTCCCATCTCCCACACTGAGCCCGTAACGTGCTTGTACCTCACTGTGCCACATCTCTAGGGTTGGTCACTGGAGGCCTCACAGCCACAAAAACATGGACTGGGGGAAAGGTTTGGCAAGCAAGATTTTCTGGATTGTGTCATGCAGGGTAGGGAAAAAGGGGATCAGACTAAGCACTCAGAGTGGTTGTCTTTGAATTTAGGAAAGGCAGCTGGAAATCAGCCTTCTCTGGAGGTGGTTTAGATAGTTACAGAAGAGACTTGTCATTTGGCTGCTCCTCTGGGCCTTTCTTCCCAGAGTTCTGCTCATTTCAAACCCACCTCATCTGTGGAGGCAGGAGATGGACTCAGTGCCTCTGAGAAGTAAGAACGTGGCCTTGATAGGCAAAGCTTGCAGGAATTTGTGCGGGGGTCTTCCACCTGGTCACTATCACAGGTAGTGGTCCTTGGTTGCTCTCCTTGGCCTGCATACACTGTTATGGGTGCTCTGGGTTGCTCATGATGCTCTGCAGCCTGGCTCTGGTGCAGGTCTGTGTTTGGTACCATGAGTGTGAAAATGGCTGACCACCATGATAGGAAGGTGCTGAACAGTCTCAGAGTGCCCTGGTGGTGGGCTGTGAGAGCTGGAAGGGACAGCTGAGAAAGGGCAGTGGTAGCTGGAAAGACCACCGCCATGTGATACAGCTGGAGGCCTCAAAGGCTTTAAGGGCCAGGAGGGACCAACTCTTCCAGCGGCGTGTGAAGCCAAGGCTGGTGACAGATGCTCTGATCCTCCCCGCTCCCTCCCAGGCAGGTAGTACCACAGTGAAACGCTACCCAAATATTCCACCATCTTTATCAGCCTTGGCTTTACCACACATAATCTCACTCTTCTTTTCCGAATTGCTCGTCAGGTTACAGCTCCTGATGGTAATCAATGGGACGTCATGCAAGGGGACCTGAGGACATGGGTAAGACATGGGGGGAAGGAGAGGAGGCCGTGGTCGAGCGTCTCCCATGGAAGCCCACCAGAGAGGGTGGCCAGCGTGGGCAAGTGCCCAGGGGGCACAGACACAAGGGTGGCTGCGGCTGCTCCTTCTTGTGCTGGCAGCTCGGCTGTGGGTAAGCTGCCTGCGATTCGTGTTATCTCTGACGAAAGGCAAACAGAAAGGGGAAAGTGAGAAGGAATTCCTCATCTGAGAGGGCTCTTATCGTCTTTCCGCTTCCCTCGCCCCGGAGAGATAGGGCAGCTCAATGCTCTGTTGTTCCTCAGGGGGCCTCTCCTCCCCTACCCCCGGCTGCTGGAGGATGCGATGGGAGCTCCTGACCATGGCGGTCCCTGCCCTGTGGCTCACCACGCACCCCTGAGCACACATTCCCCACTATGCCTGTATCTCCATCCCCACCTGAGCCCCTACTACAGCGCCTTTGGGTTTTACACCCCTCTTCAAACACACCAGAGATCCCCCCAAGGAACGGAGAGCCATTTGCTTTCCTTTGGGGGTACCATGGTCTGGTGCCGGTCCAAGTACATGTTGAGCTGGGCAGCAAGCACAGGCAGCACATGGTGGCCCCAGCCACGTGACAGTGCTATAACTCACCGCAACCTTGATCAGCCTCATGTAACTGAGGCCAAGAAATAAAACTCAGGCTCTTATCAGCCCTGTTGTGATTCGCAGCACGCTTATACAGTGACCAAGTCAGTTAAATCTCCGGCAGAAGCAGAGCGGGTTGAGCTTGCTGGCTGAGGATGGGAGGAGGTAGCTGCAAGTGGCTGGATGCCCCTAAAGCAGTGAGGTCCGCAAGGGTAGGCAGAAGACCTGAAATAGTCCTGAAACAGTCTCCCACATGGGAGAAGCAGAGATGGTGGAGAGCTATGCTCCATTCTGGTGACAGCAGAAGGAAACTGCTGGTCAACACCATCGTGAAATCTCAAGGCTCCTTCCACCCATCCATGTAATAAGAGCACTTGGGAAAGATTTTATGCAGCATGCCTGCTGCCAGAAATGGTGAAGCTATTGATCATCAGGTTACAGAGCTACGGCATAAAATCATGTGAATCCAAAGAGTGAACAGATGGCCAGCCTGAGAGGGGATGAAATTATTTTGTTGCAGAACTGACAAGCAGCTCGATTTAGTGTTAGTGCAAGAACTGGATTTGATTTGGCAGAGAAAACTGGGTGCTTGCAAGGCTTGGTAGTGCCACATTTATTCAGCTCTAGGATTTTTATTCATCTTGAGGTTGTTTCACTGAAGCTGGGAATGCACTTGCAACTCATTCAGCTGTGGTTTGATGCAGTTGCCCAAATATTGGTATCCAGTTTCATTTTAGATGCAGTAGCGTACTCTGCCTGGCCTACAGCTGCTCCTCCAGATGGATGTTGGTCTCCATTAAGTTTTGCGACAGATCTGCCAGCCCCCTTCATGTGTCTCAGATACCCCAAGACATCTCAAATAACTCTAAACATCTCTGTTTTGGCAACAGGATCCCAGAAGTATTGAAGAAAATATTTAATTTTGTTGCTTAATCCTTTTTTGATAGTGCGTTGGGGATTTTAGGTAGCACAGAAAAACCTCTAAAGAAGTGGGCATAAGGCAATCAAAATAAAAGGGTCTCTTCAACATGGGGATGGGGGACAAAATCCTTGTAGAACCAAAGGCAAAGAAAGCACAGCTATTTCCACTCTCTTTACTCATGTTGGAGGCTGCAAGAACCCTTCTCTCGATAACTGAGGTCTCTCACAGCAGCACATCTCTGAGGGTGAGAACTCAGAAATGCCTGTGGCTGTCATGTTGATTTGGAATAAAATTGACCAGAAATCATAACTGGAGTCTGAAGAAGAAACTCCAAAGAGAGGAGCTCTGACCCAAATAACAACAACCACTAAAGCTCCTTGCAGAGTCAAGCCCTGCGAAGGCAGAGGGATATTTGTAGCTGAGAACAGTTCATTCTCAGAGCTGTCTCATTTTGGTACCACTAAAGCAGGGTGCCTGGGAAAGTCCCCTTGTTTTTTCGTTGCAGAAGAGCTGGTGCCAACGTAAAGAAGCCTGGCAGAACGCAAGGGCAGGTTCAAGCAGGTTCAGCCAGGGGAAATAGGGCCCCGGAGGCTCTACCAGCTCGGTGCAAACAGCACTGCAGAGTCTGCTCTCCTGGGGTCTCCTGCTGGCAGTGTGCTTTGGTGGACCTCCTTTTCCAGGAAGACCTTGGAAAAGTGGCTCTACCCCCACTCCATTAGTCCCTGGTTGGTAGAGGAAGAAGAGGGAGAAGGTTGGGAGGCCATGGTTTGGGAAGGATCCCAAAATGGAGGAGCCTCCTGGAGATTTTCAGACATATCCAGGGGCACAGTGAGGTTCCACAGGGTCTGGGGCAAAACCCAGGCCTGTGATCTTTCCTAAATGAGGATGTTTCATAACATGACGAGCCAGGCCATTCTCAATGGGTGCCCGGGGGCAAACTGCTCTTACTTTCCTTTCTCCCCTGACTCCCTGCCCACCCTCTAGCTCATCCTGGGCATGTTAAATGAATTAAAATTAAATGCACCTCTAATTTATCTCCATTCTATTCTCCCTGGAGAATGATTGTCCCAGGGTGATCCCTCTGATAATGAGAAGAGAACTGCTTTCGAAAATTAAAAAATACTTGTTACAGAACCCCCAAAACCAAATGCTCTGAGATTAACAAGGAGTCTAAAAACCCCAGTGAATGTAAATTTGTGGAGATTAGCAGCTGTTCAAAAGCAAGATGATCACCCAATGGCATATGCTTCCAGAACATTGACTAAAGCCCTACAGAACTGTGAATAGATTAGGAAAAAATGCTGGCAATTGCTCTGACGTTGCAAGCGGTTTCATGGATATCCTTGCAGGCAGGAATTGGTGGAGGCAGACGCCCACCCTGGCCTACTAGAAGCCGTGCTACAGAAACCAGGGTGGGACTCATGGCCCAGACATCTGATCGTGAAATTGGAGGAATATTTGTTACTGAAATTCCAGTGTGTTTTCCAGAGAAAGGGAATGAGGGGAAAGGAAATGACTGCCAGAATGGCTCCAGCCCTTCTTCTTTGTGAAGCCTCAGTAAGAAGCACAAAATGACCCAATGTCCACAGTCTGGGGAGTAAAGGTCTCACTAAACAGGAGTGAAAATCCCCGGCAGTCCAAATGCAGCACCTCGTCGGGACAATAAAGGCAAGGGGATCCTGTGCAGAGGGACATTCCTTCGCTATGTCACCCGGCACAAGGTCAGACATACTAAATCACAGCACTTGTCTGGGGACCCAGACGGGTAAGAAGAGACTAGGTGATGTCGGCTGTAGGTGTGGTGCTAAAGCCATTAACGCCCTGCAAGTGCTGTACTCGAGAAAAGTGCAGCCAGTTATGGGAAAAGCAGATTGCCTAGGAAAGCTGGGAGCTTTCTGGTGTTAAACATTTCCCAGTAAGGGTCCAGGTGCTGCCCACACAAACGCAAGCTTAAACCTGTGGAAAGCGGCTGATTCCTCGCCATGTATGGACTCAAAACCTCCCCCAAGCAGGAGGTAACCCAGACCTCCTCCAGCACCCTTGCCCCTTCCATCCCCTCGTCCCTCTCTGCCCCCTGCCCCCGCTTCCCTTCCCCGTGCTCAGTTGTTCCAGCAGCAGCCTCCACGCTCGCTGCTGTCTGCGTGCCTGGCTTGGGTGACCTTTTCCCGGGGACAATGGCTGCTATTGAATCCCGGGCAGGCATGGCCGGCCGTGACACGGAGCTGCAGACGCAACGGTCCCATGGCTGCAAAGAGGGTCCTGCTCAGCACAGCTGGGAGTGGGGGAGGCTGGTCTGGGAAAAAGGCTTCAGCCACCAGCCTGCCTTTCATGGCACTCGGTGGCTCGTGCGTCACACGGATGGCTCTGTGGTTAGATACGCTTCTTACCCGATTTAGTCGCACTGCGAGGTGCCAGAGCCTCAGCACTGAAAATTAAAGCCCATACCATGATTTCAGGAGCGTACAGGGGTGATAAATACCTTCCCATGTGCCCACACACAATAACAGCCTTGCTAGCGAAAAAATAATCTCAAATTGTTTTGGAGAGTTAATTACTTTGATTCACTGAGCCCTTTGTGGCCTTAGCAGCATTGCTAATAAGTAGCAACCTACCACCACCATGACGGGATGGTTGGTTTTTAGTGGGCACTTATCACGCTGAGGCTTATGGATATGGAACTAGAAGGCAGGGACCAATTTATTGACTAAACCCCACCACTGGCCCTCTCCACAGGGCTTGGGATGTCTGCTTCCCTACATCTGCCACGAGCTAACAATTCCTCCCTGTCTCACCAGGGAAAATAAATGACTCAGTGACACACAGAAATTGCAAGATGGAAACTGATATCTGAATGCTGTGATGATGATGAATATTACTATTGTTGCTATTATTCCTAGTTCCAGACAGGACTAAAGGATCTGTTCTGTATAACTCACGCTCTCCCCCAACCCCTTTCAGCTTGCCTGCATTTTTTACAGAAACATCAGTTCGAGTTGGGCATTTCCACCCAGCACCACCTATCAGCAAAAGCACAGGTGTTTATGCTTCAGAGCCCATTGCTGCATCCCCGCCTGGAGCTAGAGCAGGACCAGAGATAACCCTGGTGAGCCCAGCCCCTCTGCAGAAGGAGGCCAGCGTCACTCCAGATCTGGGATGTGGTAAAGGTGCAAATGAGAGGGAAGCCATGCTAGCTTGAACGTAAAAGCAGAAGGAAAGAGTTTTCTACCCCTAGCGTGAGCTAAGCTGCAACACCTCAATTCAGAGGAGAGCCAGGAAAACAAACGCATTGAGTTAATAGACTCAAGTCTTTAGATCGGTAATTTCCATAAGCGCTACAGGTAAAAAAACGGTCTCTGGAAACATGTAGAGTCAGGCAGGAACCTCAGGGCCAACCTCGAATGAGGAAAAGCACTGCATAAGAAAAATACACTGATCAGTCCGGCATCAGCAGGTTTTAAAAGGTGCTCAGCACCCTGGCTAAGCTGGCACTTGGAGTGACCCTGCACTAGCTCTGTTCCTGGGTAGAAAAGCTCCCAAAAGAAGGGAGCAGCCCCTCTTCCAGTGCAATGATTTCTTCTGAACCATGCAGACAGGTCACCCTCCAGACCACCAGCAAACCAGCCTGCCTGGGGACAGCAAACAGCCTGCCAAGCAATGCCCAAAAGCTCTGGTTCCTTTACCAGCCACTGCCTTGTTATCTGCTGGTGCCCAGGGAGATTGCTGTGTGCCGGGTAGGAGAAATCCCAATTACACAATCCCACCTCTCCCTCCCCCTCTTCCTACCACCCTTGGTGAGGGTGGGAGCATGCACGTGAGCATTCCCAGACATACACATGTGGGGGGTTTAAAGGTCAGTATCAACCAGTCCTCTCCCGGTAGGACGCTCCAGCCCGAGTTCCCACATGTGTCCTTGGGAACATGCCTCCCATGGAGCGGGGAACAGATACCTGGGATTTGCTTTGCCTGCTGGGACGGTTTCCCTGCAGAGGCGGGGAGAAAAGGGGGGGTTAATTCAGGGTTTCATTAACCTAACAGTTGATTGCAACAGCAACTTGTCCTATATAGGAATTGTGTCAGGAAACAGGCTGAGGAGGAGGGGGAGAAGACAGTGGGTTACAGCAAGCCTGCTACTTCTTCCAGCCTTGCTTCCCTCAACTGAGGTCCAGAAGAACGGAGCAGCTTGAGTCGGTTTGACACCCAGCTCCACGCTGGAAGAAAAAGGACTTGTCACATTCAGTGCAGGCAAGGAAAAGGCAAAGCTGTGTCATTGTGCATGGCCATCTCAGCATAAGAAACACAGATGATCCTGCAGGAACAGATGTGAGGACATGTGCAGGACCACAGAGAGCCTCTGGGCCATTTGCACAGCATCCATGCCCATGCAAGAAATTATATGGCAAAAATCTTCCTGCAAACACTTATATGGCCTTCTGGAGGTGTGTGGAGCATCCCCTGCGTGGAGGCAGAGCCACAGATAAATACATCCCACACAGATGTAGGGATACTCCCCAGCATGGACGGGGAGGATGTTGGAATGAGTGGTTTAAAGATTGGGTTCAGCTGGTCTAAGCTTCTGCTGCCAGCAAAAGGGCTGGTGCTTCTGTCCTTATGGTGCCTTCTCCAGCTTCCTACGTCAGCTCAAGTGAGCAGGTGGCAAGGTGACAAGTTGGAGATGATCCGGCTGAAAATGATCCCAGCAAAATGAACAAACTGGGGGAAAAAAAGAGGGAATGCACAGCTGGAGGGACAGGGGAGAAGGCAGGAGAGCCACTTTCTCCAGAAGCCTTTTTCCAAGCGATTTGCGCCAATTTTGAAACCACACCCTCAGTCACAGACAGAGATGTAAATACGTCTGTTCCCAAGCAGAACTGCATTGCATGGACACCCCTCCTCCCCAAAAGCACCCACTTGGCTGCCCTGCACTGGGGCCAGCCAGGCTGGGGGTGGAGGGTGAGAGGGGGGTTTTACTTGGGACCTTGGGCCCAGGTGCAGCTCTGGGAGCGTGTGAGAGCTGCAGAGGTGGAAGGAGGAATGGGGGAAGGAAGCAGCTATTGTCACCAGAGAGGACTTTGTGCGACCGGCATTGCTGAGATTCCCGTGGCCCTGGAAGCCCCACAGATGCTGCCGCTGGCAGCGAGCAAGGGGGGAAGGAGAAAGAGAGGCCAGACAGGTTGACGAGAGTGGCTGCGCCATTCCTCTAGCTGTGTTTTCTTGAGATAAGTCTGACCTATTTGCAGTCACTCCGGAGTAGCGGCAGGAGCTGGCCTTTACGTCTGACTTGACCTTCTATTGTGGCTCAGACACTGGAGGAGATTAAGGCACTAATCAAACAAATCCCAAACTTTGAGGTGTACCCAGCATGGAGCTGAGGTGATCTGGGGAAGTCCAGACTCACCAACAACTGCCAAGTCCAAAACAGCCGGTCAGGCATGCCCTACCTTGAATCTATGCCAAGTAGATTGACTTGGGAGGCTGGGGCATCTGGAAGTGTCTAACTCCCAGCATATGCATCCAGTGACCATTCATCCAAAAATCTCATAGGACACCTCTCAAAGCAAGAGCCAAACACCTAAATCAATGGCTTGAAGTCAAGTCCAAGTTACTGTGGCACACAAGCATGCCAGGAGCATCCGGCATGCTATTATTTTTTGCTTTGTTAAGACAAGTCCAGATCCAGGCCATAAATAATTGCAGGGGAAGGATAATGAGAAGAAAGGTGGCAGAAAGATCGCAGTGTTCTGAGACACAGCGAAGGGCCAAGAATCCATGTTTCAAGTATCTGTGATTGGCTGTTTCAATGGAAAGGACAAAGGCTTGTTTTACCCTGGAGCACATGTCCCTTCTCAAAATGGAGTGGTGGTAGTCCAGGACATGCACGCAATGTGCTCACAAATATCTTGGCAGGTTTGAAGGGAGGGGAAGGGGATGTGTGCTCCTGCATCACTTCTGGATCTTAGGGACCAGGGCTGTCAGCCCAGCATCTTTCCTCAAAAAAGGGGACAGGAGAAGAAAAGTAATGCCTTCAGGGAATCTCTTCGGGGAGAACATGAAGAAAGCAAAATGTTTTGCATGTTTTAATCACATTTTCATCAAAGGCCTGAACAGGACACTGTATCCCCTTGCCGTGTCCCAGGCCAGTGAATGCATGCACCGTGTTAGAGCATCCTGATGCGGCGGTGATGGTCCCCTGCCAGCACAGTGTGCCTGAGAGGTGCAGGCAGCCCTGTCCGGGCACCGTGAGGCTGCAGGGAGCTCTGGGGCCCCATTCGCCCTCCGTGAGCTCAGGAGAGTTGCCTGGGGGGGCACATGACCAATGCACAGGGTACAGAAAGGAAAAACCTGCAGGCTGGGCTTGACTTCAAGTCCAGAAAGAACTTGAGAGGGCTGACATTTTTGAAAAATATGTTTTGTTTGGTTCATTTTTTTAACAACAAAAAAGCATCCTTGGATCCCAGCTGGGTCCAAGGACCTGCAAGACGTGAGAGTATATATGTACCACGCTCACCTCCTTTATCTGGATTTTTCCATTCTCTGAGGTATCTCAACCCTCCCTCTGCCCAAGATAATGGAGAGTCAGTCAAAATGGCATTTTAAACTCTTGGCTCCTTCTACCAACAATTGGACAAAGCAAAGAGGCAGGATGGGAGAAACTGGTTTTCTGGAAACTTCTGTTAGATGGAGAGGGGTCACACCCCCTTCAATAGAGATTGGAGTCGGGGGGTCATTTTACATCTGCCTTTAATGAAGAATGGTGGGAAGGGAAATTTAGCTCCGATGAGCTAATTAAATATATATATAATTTCCACTCTGTTAGCAAGGGAAAAAAAAGCCTTGGAGCAGCTGCTGGGTCATTGTTTGTGAATTTAAAAATAAAAGTTTCTTGGCATAGATTTCAGAGATGGAGACAGTATCTTGCATTGTCATTCCAGGGGAAAAAGGAGAGCAAAAGAAAGAAGGATGAGGCCAGGCAAGGACAGTTCAGCTTGACTACGTGTTCCTCAGGTGTGTCTTGGTTTTCGAGCCTCTTTTCACTCTGGCTGGTTTAGGTAATCAACACCCCGCTCAAATGGTGAGGCTCACCAGGGACAGATTTACAGACCCCACACCCTGAAGAGCTGGGAATGTTGTGCCATGGGGATGGCTAATGCTTGGGAATGCCCTGAGCACATTGGTGGGCCTTAATGACCCAACCAGGCTCAGCTAGGATCACCATCCCACTGCCCAGGGGCTTCATTTAAGCTCAGATCCAGGTATCCAATTCTGACCTGAGCTATGCTGTAGGTGTATCTGTGCCTGGCCTTGTCTCTGGCAGTCTCAGTTTCCTGACTGGTTGTCCCAGACAGACTCCAGACTTCACTGGTGGTAGCTTTGTCTCCAGGATGCATCTTGGACCTATGCTACAGCCTCGCCTCCAGCCTTTTCTCCTGCTACTCCTGACCAGACCTTGCCTGATCTAGGGCTGTGAATAGAATCTGTCCCTGTCATCACCGTGGAGTTGCTGATTGCCTGTGGGACTGTGTTGGGGTTGTATTTGGCCCTGGGCCAGTCCGCCATGTGGGGCAGCCCCACTTCTGCTTCTTGCTGGCCATGAGCTGAGGTTTCTCCAGTCCTGAGCTGCACATCACAGAGCCTGGTCCTTGGGTTGTGCAGGAGCTGGTCATACATCATCTCAAGTGAAGGCCACAGACCTTCCACCCTGCTCCTTCCCCAGTGACCCTAGGGCACTAACTCCTTCCTTTTTTCAGTCCCTGGGGCTTCTCAGTGCTGGCTCTCCTGTGCCACCAACCACTACCTGGCCTCTCCACAAGTGAGGGCTTGGCACCTCTCTCCATGTCTGCCTGCCTCTGGGACCTCTTTTTTATTTCTGCCTCTGAAGCAGATTCATGTCACTGCCTTGCTTCCAGGTTCTGATCCCAACGTGGCTCTAAGTCCCTTGTCCCCATACTGTGACCATGCCCTGGTCTTGTGCCACCATCCTGACCCAACTGCATGTCCCTGCCCCGGCTGTGTGTGTCCCAACCAACAGCAGCCAGGGTATTTCACAAGGAGGTGTCCATTGCACCCAGACCTTCACAAGGTGTAAGAACATACCCCGATGGTTATCAGGACCATGAGTGCGTTACTGGGCCTTATCTGTCCTGGCCAGCCTCAACTGGGACTTGCACCCAGACATCTTCATGGAGCAGGGGCTCCACTTAACACCAGCTCTGCTGTAGGTGTACCCATGCCTGGTGCCGTCTCCTGCTGTCCTGGTTTACTGACTGTTTTTTCCTAGATGGACTTTGTAGGTCATTTAGTCTCCAGTCCCATCTCTGTCTCTGCTCAAGTACTGAGGGACTGTTTGTGGATCAGTGAGGTTACTACTTGGGCTGGGGGTCACTCCTGGTTCCTGGCTTGTCCCCTCTTCTGGAGAAGCCCTGTTTGTGCTGCTCCGTCATGCTGGTGACAAGCCAGACCATGGTAGGATGCCTCATCTCCTGGGGCTTTGGTGCTGGTTTTTCCCTCCCCACCCTACTGCATCCATTAGCCTGATGCTTTCTGGCAGAGGCTACATGTGGAACGGGAGACCTGAACTTTTCCATTCCCCATCCTCCAGCGCTGCCAATCCCTCCAAGCTGGGAACAGGCATTAAATTCACTTTCCTCCAGCAACAAGCTCCCAGCTCTTCCCTTCGCTTCTTGAGCCCCGTGTGCTGCTCACCCTGGCTGAGAGGAAAGGGAAGGAAAGAGGGCATTCTTCTGTGCCCCAGCAGGTCCAGCCTCGCTCGGTTTCTCCGCAGGGTCTGTGGTAGCTTCCCTCTCCCTGTGAGCACCCAGTGCTGCTGCTTTCCCTCACTGTCCCACTGACAGCTCTGGCACACTTGGCATGCTGTCCTTGGCACATGCGAGTGTCATTGCAAAGAGCCTGCCCCACAACTCTTGGTAAAAAATAAATTAATAATAATAATTTTTAAAAATACTCATAACCCACCCCTTCACCAAATTATGCAGCCAGGGAAAGAGAGCGAAGCATGGAAGAGCCTGGCTAGCCTCAAAGCCCAGCTCTACCTACTTGCCTACTTGACCACCAAGCTGGGAAGGGTTGGAAAAGGGAGACACTGTTCAAAGCTGAGGGAGAGCAGGAGCTTTCCTTGCTTTTGAGGCAGTGTCCCAGCCCATCTGCCTGGATCCCGCTATCGGAAAGGGCCTCTGCACCTCCAGACACCTCACAGACATGCTGGCAAGCTTCAGATAGCTCCTGGTGTCCATCCCTGTGCAGAAAATGCTGATGGCCTGTGCTCCCCTTTCCACTGACACTGGGCAGTGTGGTCAGTATTCACAGTCCAGGCTTCTTTCCCCTCCAGAAGCAAGATAGAAAGGCTTCCCCCGTGTGCACCTAAGACAAGTCTGATCGTCAGGAGGTGTTGGCTCCCTCCTCACTGTGGTTATGGGAAGGCCTTTTTGTTTAAAGAGGAAAACAAATGAATAGACTCCCCTGACACCCAGCCTTATCAGGCTCAAACCCAAGGGAGTCCCTTGTTTAAACATCAGGAGTACATTGCTGGATAACACCCTCCCCTCTTGGCTTTTTTTTTCAGTTGGGTTGGGCTTTTTTTTCTGCCTCTATTTGCTCTTTCCAAGCTGCTTACTTCTTGCCAGGCCTGCTGGGGAAAGTGGGAGGATGGTGAGAGTCCTACAAGTCTGGGCTTCTGAGCAGGAGCAGCACAAGGGCAGTGCTGCTCCAAGGACTTGCCATGGCAGAGCTGGAGGCGAGGATGCTGTGAGCAGGTGGAAACTCACAGACAGAGTGTTTGGGGCACATCAGGGCCCAGACACAAGGAGGCTGAAGTGGAAGAGAAAGTTCCCTCTCTCTTGACCTTAGGCTTCCCTCTCTTCTCTGCACATCTAAGCCGGTGAGGTGAAAAACGGTGTGCTCTCCTCCTCCCTGCCCTACAAAAATAGAGGCTAGACTCAAACTTGGAATTCCCCTCTGTCTCATCACTGGGGAGACAGGGTCTTGGTGGTGATCTCACCCCATCAGAAACCTTTCTGTTCATAAGGCTAGCAAGCAATGAAGAGGGAGGCCAGGGAGGAGGAGGGGAGTTATGGCAGGAAACCAAGAACACATCAGACACTCTAAATTTAGATCTTTTTATTCAGCTCGGACAATATTCCTTGATTTCTCATTGTTCGGGAGAGGGCAGAGGGCAGGGGATCTATTGAAAGGCTTTGTCCTGAGAGATGCCACTTTGTCTGGGCATATGGGGCTGGAGGAGTCACAGATCGAGTCAGTTTGGCATGCGTGAGGGGTGTGTGTTCCGCTGCTCCAAACGCCCTTGGGCTGTGGTGGTGGGTGAGCATCTCTGAACAGCACTGGTACCTGCCAGGCTGAGCTCAGGGCTTCCCTCAACCCCGTGCACCCTCTGCCACCCATGGCCAAGGCTGTGTTAAGGACCAGCATGAGGGCCCCTCGGCAAGCACCCGTGACCAGCGAGCGGCACCTTTGCTTTGGGGCAGGTCCTCATGTCAGACACAGGGCGTGTAGGATAAATACACACCCGCTCTATACGTCTCGCTGCCTTTCCGGCATCGCAGCTCAAAGTCTATTTTTAAACTCCCTCCTTTATTACACAGGCCAGCAGATAGCTATGGCCTGCCTCCCGCCATGCCAGGACTGCTGCTCTCCTGCACCCTGGGGACCTAGGTGTCCTTTGTAATATGCGGGGGTCACCCTGCCCGGGGATGGGGCACAAACCTGCTCTTCTCCCCCATCACAGGCTCAGGCCACAGCGGGTGCAGGCAAACCAGGGTGTCCAGCTGCATTTGTGCTGTTGTTACCCCAGCACAAGGGTGTCACAGGGTGTTTCATCCCACTGTATCAACGGGGTGACAGTTTTGCTGGGGGCTCACAGCTTGCAGTAGGTAAATGAGCAGAAAATTGGGCACAACGTCACCAAATCTACCCACTGCTGGTATCGGCACAACCGAATTGGTATGGGTGGGAGGACCAGCTCTCACGGGCAGCGCACTCGGGGCTTTCTGCCTCAGCTGATGCTCTGGCCCCCAGTGACTGGTATTTAGAGCAGGTTTTGCTCTGTGACGTGAACAGCAGTAGCAGGTGTGGAGGGAGAGAGAGAGATGCTTGCTTTTGGTTTTCGACCCTCATCTTCATTTCACATCATGAGTCATGTTACGTTCTGAGCTGAGTAACTGCTGGGGCTATTTTTACTCCAGCTCAGCAAGCTTCCTTCTCGCTGCTGCTGCTGCCGCCACCGCTTGCTGCGGACCCAGGGGCAAAGGATGGGGACACGGTGAGTGGCAGAGGCCAAGGGCAGGGGAAAGCAATGTTTGGGGTGGTGTCAGTGGAAAGGGGGACCGCTGCCCACCTAATCAATTTGGAAACAAAAATAGTATATGCCTCTTGAAAAACAACAGATGACCTGTGATGTGTGGTGTATTCACACACACGTATATATTTATTATACTGGGAGAGGGGAAGGGGGGGAGGGAAAGAAATTCCTTTCGAGTGCTATTCACCAGTCTGGAAAAATAAAGAAGGAAAGCAGAACATTTTTTCCTTTCATCAAAACAGGAAAGAGAGGGGGAATGGGGTGGGGAGCAGATCCATAGACATAATGGATGGTTGCCAGAGTAAGGAAATTGTTCCCTTCTACCCTAAATTTGGGGGCTGGGGGGGCGAAAGAAATATACCGTAGTGTGAGCAGGCAAGGCTGCGTCCCCTCCTCCCCACCTGGTGCAGGAATGTGTACGCACTTGGGAAAGCTCTGGGAAATCAGTCCCCTCAGCTTTGCCTTCTCTCTTTGAATCTGCTCAAGCTGCACATCCACAGAGATGTGAAATGCCTTTGCCTTCTCCTTCACCCCAAAGTGCAGGGCAGCAAGCCACAAGCCCTCTCCCTTTCTGCTGTTGTCAGGGTCCCTGCCCTTCCCTCTGCCTGTGTCTGTGCTCTCTTCCCTCTTCCCCATCCCCTCCTCTCAGCCAGGTTTCTGCCAGGAATGGGCGAGATGCTGGAAGTGGTGAGGGGCAGGGGAATCCCTCCACCTGGGAGAGACAGGCAGAGAGAGGGATCCTGGAGGAAGCCTGGCAGGTCCTATCAAGCGCCTCCTCACCAGGTGACACCTTCCCTTTCCCCTGGAGCTAGCTGCTCTGTGAGAGCTTTACTCATCCTTGGAAAGCATTTTCCCTGCCAGCACCAGGAGCGAGAAGGCGAATTATGCAAGCCCTGGGCACCTTGAGGCTCTGCCTTTCTCCAGCAATGAATATAAACACCAGGCTCCCTGCCTGTCTCTGTTTCCTTCCTTTGGTCTCTCTTCTCCTTTCCTCCTTTCTTCCGCCATTAGTCTGAACTCAGCCATTTGGAAGTCGGGGCAGCTCCCAAGGTGGCAACCTCTGGGGCAAATGGTGTAAACAGCGGCGTAAGCTGGATATGATGACTGCATTCTGATAACTTGGGTTGGGATAAACCTCATACAAACGGGCAACATGGTGTAAAATCCACAGAATGGGCCTCCTGGTGTAAAGTAGGCATAAAACTTACTCCAGGTGCTTTATTTTAATGTCACAGCTATTTCTTTTCCATTGATGGCTCTGGCAGCCCCACAGAGTAGGCATAGGGATTGCTCATAGTTCTCCTGAACTTAGAGACTGGAGCAAGAGCACCACCTCAGTTAGATACCTTTGAGTGGGCGGGCTGACTACACGTTGGCTGTCAACACCTCCTAATTTCTTTCCATTGATTGTTTTTCAAAATAGGACTCATCATGGAGAGGCTGAGACATCTCAGATGTTCAGACTGAGTCTTGCTTTCCATTGTAAGTCCTGTTTTTCTTCCTGCTGTTTCACAATTCTCTCCCCCTCTAAAAAAAAAAAAAAAAGAAAAAAGATCTCACCCCTCACATCATGCCTCTGTGGATGGTGGCTAGGAGATCACTTTTTCCACCAATGTGAGATGAGGGGAGAGCAGCCTTGCAGCAAGGAACTGCCTATTGTCCTCTGACACGTGTCGCCCTCCTCCCTAGTGATAAGAAAATAACTGAGGAGATGAGTTCAGCTGTTCACAGGTTTGAAAGCCGTAGTGGCGGTGAAAGTGTTTTAATAAGAAACCCTGCTACAGGCCCTTATGAAATCTCTGGTTTTGTTGTGGTTTGTCTGTCAGGCCATTGTTAGCCAGAACAGTTGAGACTTGACCTTGTCAAGTTGCGATGCTCTGACAGGTCATTTTTACAATCCAGCTGCTTCATGTAGCCTCAAAATATCTTCCCACCATAGGCAACAGTGCTTTCAAGCTCTTATTCTGTGGCATCTGGGACACCAATAGCCCCAAAGGCCTCCACACCCACCCCGCAGGGCAGGTGAGGGGAAGATAGATTCATGCCCACTAGATTTAAGGGTTCATGAGATAAATGACAATCTAATTTCACAAAAGCCAGAGCACCCACCTGGCTCAGGACACAGCAGTTTTAAGTGTGTGCACCCCTGTTGAACTCAATGCCTTTGGGACTGGGCCAGCCTGCATCTAAAGACCTCACTAGAGAAAAACCTGCCCCTATCTTAAAAGCAGAAAGAGTAAGGAAAAGCGATTGAAGCCCGAGCAGCTTGAATATAATTTTGCTCTATTTCCAGGCAGACTCATAGGTAGATGATTAGTCAAATTCCAAACATCCTCTTCCTTGCTGTCTGGACGTTCAACAGGGATTAGCTTTTTGTTTCTGGTGTCGAGCTTCTAAAAACTGCCCGGCATCATCCACGTGAAAATAAATAACTTTATTTCTATCCCAGCTTGTATGTAACGCAGCCGGATACTAAAAAAAAAAGAACAAAAAAACCCAAAAAAACCCCCACACCACGTGTAGGCCCCCCCAAAAGCAAGCCCTGCAGTAACTCTTATTGCTACTGAGCAAGAAATTTGCAGCAATCCCTGTTAGCTTACTGCTGAGTCGTTCTCCTCTCCGGCAGCAATATCTCTCCCTGCTGAGGAGTTTAATCAACCTTCCCACACACAGGCTGTTCTGTCCTGGCCAGGCAGCCACTACGACATGGGGGACCCCCTACACAGCTTGAACAAGGTGGTATGGAGGTGGTGGAGCCACACCAGGTTATTTGAGGGCAGAGATCCTCAAACGGTACTTGAGCCTCCATTTACCCCTTCTGAACTTTAAATATGTAATGGGGTCATGGACATTTGGGACCTAGCTGCCCTCAGCTCTCTTTACATAGATAGAAGGACTTCCAGAAGCTGGTTTGACCACTCCAAATCCTTGATTTTCCCCCTACTGACCACCAAGAGTTTCCTACAGATTTCAGGAGTTTCAGCACCAAGGTAGGCACTAGGGTAGAAGCTTCACCCTGCCAGGGGGTTGGAGCCGAACTGTCATCACGTGAAATGGCTGGTACACCGCTGGCAGGCCAGGACAGAGAATGTGGGGAATTCTAAGAGTGCCGTGAGGAATTTTGGGTGGGACAGGCCTAGAATGGCTGGAGCGTCTAAGGTAAAGTCCTGTTAAGGTCTCTGGCTGTGGATATGATCAAAGGTATGCACTGTATTTCCACTTCCTCACACTTGAGCTCCAAAATTGGGACTGAGCCACTTCAGACTTGGTTTGAGGGACTCCCAGGACATCCCTTATCTCTGCACTCATGCACTTCAGATGGCCCATGCTTTGTAGCTGGCATGGCTGTGATGAACTCCCACCTGTGGGGAAATCTGCCTGCTCTTCTTTTGGGTTAGTGTGAAGTGTCAGCAATCCCTTGCCACCCAAGAGCATCTTGACATGCTGCCCTCCTGTAGGACCTTTCATTTTCTGTTTGAGCTATGTGTCCCTGTGACAGGAGGAACAGAGGAGCTATGCTGTTTTAAGAAAGCTGTGGAAGACCCTCAGTCCTCCTTGTGTCCCTGTGCTTCCTGACCAACATCAAAGTCAGACTCAGGGCTGTAGCTAGTCAAGTTGGGAGGTGTTGTCAGATACCTACTACAGAAGAGCATTTGGTGGCCTGCCTGCTCCTTGGTTCTGGTAGTTGGTCCTTGTACCCAGACACTTTGGACGGTGCATAAGCAAGTGCTGGTGCAAGACTGTGTGTTTCAGAGTGGGCTGGCTGCATGAGACTTGCAGTCACCCAGATAGTCTAAGGGAGCATGTGTGATGCTGTGAGATGAGGCCACTGGCATGCCGGTGGGTGTATGTATGCATGTATGTGAGAAAGGAAGAGAGTGGGAGAGAGTGAAGGAGAACACATGGATACCCAGGGATGTGTGAATGAGACAAAATTTGCACGTAGCTATGCATGCGAGTGGCTCGAATAGAAGTGCGTGCGTAGCATAGAAAAAGCAGGGAAGATGCTTGGGATTCAGAGCGAACGCCTGTGGTGCATGACAGTGCAGGAACGTATCGGCGGATTGGAGCCTGCACAAAGATGGTGCAGAAACCCCTCCTGGTCATGCCCAGAGTGTGCTTTGTGGGTGTGCAACTCTGCACCGGGAGATCGCTCGTACATACATAGAAGGGTGTGTGTACGGGTGTTTTCTCCATAGGATATGACTCTTTCTTGAACTCACCTGTTAGCACCCTTCCCCACCCCATCCCTCTCCCCCCCCCAAGCAAATATCTGCTTGCTTAATTTCCCCTCAGATGTTTATTACATCGTGGAGATAATCATGCAGCAAAATACCTCGCGGTGCCATGAGCAACACCAGATTGCCTTGTAGCAACGTTTAAATTTCTCTGGTTTGGGTTGTTTTATTTTTTTTTTCCCTACACACAAAGAGACGTAAGATATTAAAGCCATCTCTCTCCCTGGAGCTAGTGGTGTAGCAGGGCAGGGAAGAAGGTGAGTGGAGCTTAGAGAAATGGGCTCCAGACTGCAATAAAGACGACCTGGGGCCAAAAAAATAACAAACTACCATACCGGGAACTCCTTTCTTCTTATCTCTTGTCAAGGAGGAAGGAATTTCTGTCCCCATTCCTTATGCGATATTAAAGCCACATTATATGTGTTATTACAGCATTAGTGATTTTTAATTAATTTATCATTTAAATTAACACACTTTTATTTTGTCAGCAATGGACTACTACTCCCTCACTAGATTTTTCGCCTTGGTCCCCCGCCAAGAGGATGGCAAGTTATGCTCCACCCATCTCCTCTCCTTTATAAAAGGAGCAGCCCCGAGTGCCAGTTTAGTCTCTCTTGCAGCTTGCAGACTAAAATAAAGACCCACCGGCTTGCTCGCCTCCCTTTCAATTTTACCTTTTCTGCCTTTTTTTTTTTCTTTTTTCTTTCTCGTTGCAACAGAGCGCGGGAGGCAGCAGCGGCTCTGCTCTGAGGCTTGTCAAGGCTCAGCGCATACACACACACATGCACGCAACCCAGAGCAAAAACATTTGCTCTCACCTGTCTCCAAACCCAAAGCAAACCTCAGGTCCAAGCAAACTACCAACCCTTCGCACGAGAAGGCACCCAAGCCAGAATCTAACCTAAGGGGAAGAAATTAAATGTGCAGCAGCAACTTTTCGCTAAAAAGCAAGCAGCCGTAAGGAAGAAAAGGAGCATTTAAAGAAAATGACATCTTAAAGAAGAAGATTTTATTTTTGGATTTCACACCAAACTTTGGAACAAAGTTGGTTTTTTTTAATAATTATTATTTTGTGCGTATTTTTCTAAGAACACTGAGTCATTCTTACCTGCATGTAAAATCTTTTACATATATATATATTTTTGAAAGGAAGAAAATCGAGAAGAAAAATAGCATGTGGACCACCTAGCAGAAGGCAACGCCAAAGCATCCCTTGCAGCGAGACGGACGTAGGCTCTGGATGCGTATAATTTCGAGGGACTGCATTTTTTTTCCACCGGGCTTATGAGATAGCAAGAGAGGCAGGCGAGTCACCGAGAATTACTTCTGTCTCCCCTCACCACCACCTCCTCTCCTGAGGGCTCCTGCAACTCTCGCCCCAGCAGCCCGGCTCGGAGGGGACATGGGAACGCGCGGCGCCCCCCATGCCTGAGGCCGGGCGGCCGCGGGGCTCTCTGCGGGAAGCGCTTCCCTCCCGGGGCTCGCCGTCCATGTGCCCGCAGCCGGCGGGGCCTGAAGTCGGCATGAATTTCGGCGTGGTCTTCGCGTTCGTCCTCTCCCTGCCCCTGGCCCGTATGGAGGTGAGCTCCCGTCGCCGGCAGCGGGCGGTGCTGCCGAGCTGCGAGCCCCGGAGCGGGCGGGGGGAGACCGGCGGCGGCGCCTCGCGCCCCGCAGGTGCGGCGGGGTGACGCCCGGGGGTGGCGGGGGGGCAGCGGAGCGGAGCGGCGGTGGCGAGGAGCCCGGGGCGGGCGGCGGCTCTCCTGAGCCTTGCCGAGGGGAGGGCTCGGCGCTAATGGCGGGCAGAGCCGCCCGCCCCCGTGTGCGTCCCGGGCTGGAGCCAGCGCCAGGCTGGTGCGGGTGAGCAATCCCAGATTGCTGCTGGGGAGCCCTGCGGAGCCCGCAGCCTCCTGCCCCGCCGGCAGCTTCGCACAGAGGCTGCCATCCCGGGGCACAGCACCAGCCGGCGGCTGCGCCCAGCCTCTCACCCCCTCCGGTTATTTTGGCATCACAGTGGCGTGCCTGGGGCAGGAACGAAGCCCGGTTAGTTGCCACCTCCAGAAAAACGCACTGGGTGAAACGCAACTGGGCATCGCCAAGGGCCAGGTGGGAAAAGGGCCGGGGGGCTTTCAAAGGGGCGTGGAAGGACAGAGTGTGGCTGGAGACACTGATGCTGGGGTGGCACAGTAATTCGGTAAGGTGTGTTTCTAGCTGGGAAGAGGCTGAAGATGAGTGTCCTGCAGCCCTCCTGCACACTCTGCTTGGGGGGAGGCCGGTGGTGGATTTGGCTGATGTACATACACCAGCCCTCTTTGGTTTCCCCACGTGAAAACCAGAGCCTCTTTCTCCCCTGAGCCATGACTGAGGAATAGGAGCCCCTAACCCCCAAATCCTTTGACCTCTGCTGTCCCGTTTCATCAACTGATGGTGAGCAGATTGAGAGGATCAGAAAACCCCTCACAAATTTACCCACAGCGCTCAGTTACCACTTCAGCTCCATCCAAAGTGACTCTACCCATGGGTTATATCTGCAGCTTGGGAACTGTCAGGGGCAGGATATATCCTTCTACCAAGACTTTCCTCCCTTTGCATCATTTCTTTCTCTTCCTTCCTCATTTTGAGGCAGCCCTTCTTGTGGGTGGCAGAGAAGGGGTTGCGTACGAAGCATCACATCACCTCTTTATGGGCCCATTTTGCCCTTGCCCAAGCCGCAAAGGGAAGCAGTTAGAACTGTGGGCTGCCCAGTGGTTATGTTTGTTTTGGGCAGAGGATGGTATTTCCTCTGCGGGTGGCTCAGATCTCTTTCTCCTGTGCAATGCGAAACATCAGCTATGGTTGGCACTGGAGAAGGGTGAAGATGGAAGTGTCTGATCCCAGGGGGCTGTTATTCTGTGCTGGAATCCCATTAAAAGACTGCACAGCTCTATGACAGCCTAGTAAGGTTAGAGTTTGGGAATTGCAGCTCCGGGTTTCTTGAGAGGAATTGCGCTATTCATCAGTTTATGACCAGAGAACCAAGTAGGTTTCTGCTTGGGTAGATACTTCTGCCTGCAGCTGGTCCCCACATCCACTTTGAGGGCATCGTGTTCTGCACCAGGTGCATGCCACACAACTCCTACCAGGCTGCTGAGCCGTAGTCATCCTCGAAAAGGGGCTTACACCTCCTCCCCAGCCCTGCAGGAGAAGGTGCATGGGCAACAGCAGTTCACCCTGATCAGCAGAGGCCTGAACCAGGAGATGGAACCTCCCGAGTCCCTCTCCCTCTTCGATCACACCCATCTGGAGCTGGAGGGCCCTGGAGCTCTTCCAGTAGGAGGGAGTAGCACCTCAGAGGGAAGGTATTTGCCAGTTGGGAAGAGAGGATGCTAAACTCATTTGCATTTGCCCTGCGGGCTGTAATAGTTGCCTTGCAACATTTATAGAGCTGGGCTGAGCCCAGTGTGGTTGTGCTGGGGTGAAGCCCCACTGTCAGGGCTTTCTGGAATTCCCGAGGAATGGGGTGCAGCCGGGTGCTTGCTCTAACCTCAGCCCAGCTCCGCATCACATCTTCCTGGTGCAAGGCTCCTGGGCTCTTCCCGAGTCTTCTTAGCATGAGGTGGTGACAAGGACAAAGCAGTGGAAGGCGGGGTGGATGACATGTCTGGGGTGAGTGAGCTCGTGGAAGGAGCCAGACGAGTCGTCCCTGCCTCCCCCTCACCATCAGCTGACGTGCAGCAGCAGGGGGGAATGACAGTGGTTCCTGCGCTGTTTCCAGTGCTGCCGGCACCCAGCTGGTCCTGGGGGTGAGAATGCCTCCAGCCCTCGCAGGGGAGGTGTGGGAGGTGTGTGGAGGAGCAGGGTGGGGCAGCGGAGTCCCCCTTGAAATGGGAAAACGGTGCATAGGTCTGGATGTATTTTAAGAACATGGGCTAGATCAAACATTAAGTTCGATTCTTTTAAGGGAGGAAAATGTAAGCCACTGTGCCACATGGAAGAGGCTTGTGTGAGGAGGGTTGTGCCTGTTGTGGGGTGAGTCGTGTGTGGGTGTCAGGGTCCCCTGTAGCCAGGAGTGGTGCTGGGAGGGTGTAAGCCCTGTGCCAGGGGAACAAGAGCCCCTGGGGTTCAGCGGGCCTGTGGCAGGTGCTGCCAGTCTTGCTGTCTGCCAGGGAATGCAGCAGAGTCTCCCCTTAAGGTCCTTACATCAGCTTCAGAGGGAATTAAAAAGAACGGTTGGTTTTTTTTTTTTTTGCCTGGTTGATCATTCAAGACCCTACTGCCAAGATCCCTTGCCATGGTCTCTGCAGAGGCTCACAGGAAAGCCCTCCTGTCCTGGGTAGAGGAGCAGATAGCTGAGTGCTTCCCTGCCCTGGGCTGGTGGTGCTGCCACCCTTCTGGACTTCTGTGTGCAGTCACACATAGATGTGTAGACACACAAAAAAAGGAACTGGAGGAGTCCTCACCTTGGGAGTGTCCTTGGCTGGTTTCTTTGAGCCCTGAGGGTCTGCCTTCCCTGCCAGTTGCACAGTCCTTGCTCCCTCCTCCTCTGTATCTGCTGTGCTACCAAGAAGGACACACCTTCCAGCAAGACTCTGAAACCCGTGCCTGTGAATAGCTGGAGGAAGGGCTGGAGCGCAGCCCTGCATATTCCCTGTGTCGGCTCGGCAGCAGCTGGTCACAAGGGTACCTTTCGGCAGCCCTGGTGCTCAAATCATCTATTTGCAGAAAGCTGCAGAGGCAGTGGATGGTGAGGTTAGGGAGGAGGCTGATTTTTGGGGAGCGGGGACAGGGGGACTGTCATGTTTGCAGGATTTGCAGCAGGCAAACGGCACTGCTGACGTCTGGGAGGAGGGAGGCAAAGCTGACGTGCCCAGAGGCCCCGGCGTCACAACCATGGCGCAGAGCGGCTGCTGGGCGGGCAGGGCCCCTGCCCAGGTGCTCCGCTGCCTGGTCTCAGGTGTGCCCTGGATCTCGCCCCCAGGTGCCAGCAGCCAGGAGAAGGGGACGCGACATCGCTGCTGGGGACTGGCAGAGTGGGGAGTACCCCTGTGGTTCAGGGGAGAGCCAGGCACTGGGTGCAGAAGGACAGAGGGAGGGAAGAATAAACTTACTTTCTTCTAGGAATTCAGGGCCTCTCAGGAATACAAGGCCAGGCCTTGGGGCTCTTGACAGCCAGCCAGGAGTCCATTGAGACAAAAGTCTTCTTTGATCTGCTGCAGAGTTAAAAAAGGAGATTGTTAACCTGTGTTAGACAAATAACTCCAGAGGAGCTGCTAAGCAGGAACAGCACCAGCTGCTCAGGCTGCTCTGCTGAGTATCCCACCTCCTGCACTGCTCCTCTACCTTTTGACCCCATGGGATCAGGTGGAGGTGGCTGGTGGACCTCTGCTTCCCTGTGTCCCATTCCCACGAAGGGCCTTGGTGTGTGCAGTGCCCTGATCTCAGAGCTTCCCAGCCACAGGGCTGGGATGGGGGGCAAAAACATGGCTGTTCCAAATCACAGATCCCAAAGGGAGCAAGGAAGAGCCGTGCAGCTCAGGTCTGCCTGGCTGCTCTTAGGCCAGCCTTGGACACGGCTCTGCAGCACAAGAGGAAAATAAGGAGCTTCACAGGCTTGCAGTTTTCACTGGCAAAGCTCACTAACCCTGGAGAGGAAGACAGGATTACGAGCCATGTGGGCTGGCGATACACCACAGCCATGCTGATAGTATCTGCAACAAGAAAAAATATGCGCCTAAAACTGCTGCTGTGGGCAGAGAGTGGAGCTTATTTCCACAGGCAGTCTCCAGCAATCCATCTCCTGAGGGCCTGTATTTGCAGTCCCTGGCTCACGTCTGTTCCCCCCGCTCAGTTAGCAAGGTGACACCTCCCAGCTTGCCTCCAAAGTCACCGAGCCTCGTAACACCTGCCCACGCTCTCCCCTAGCGAGTGCTGGAGTTTAAAATAAAGTTCCATTTCCTACATGTATCAAGTGTCAGGAAGGACCAAGGGCATCCGTGCAAGGCAGCATTTGTACACAAATGTGTTTGGCTGACAGGTGCAAACATTAAAAGCCTGCAATTTCACCGCTCAGTGCTGAGCTCTGGCTGCAAGTACTGGGAATTGCAAATGATCCCTTTTCCCGTAAACGCTGTGTGTGCATCGCGAGGAAGGGAAGTGCTGCAGAGCCTCTCCAGCGCTGGGCTGTTGGTCCTACTCTTCCTCACGCAGCAGGAGTTGTCAGAAGGCATCTTCATTTCACAGCTACTCAGTGATCCCTGAATTATACAAGTCTCTCTCTGGCTGTGCATTCATCACTGACACTGCTTCTCTCTCCCTCTGAGACTGAGGAAGTAATGCCTGGGGATGTAAAATCTGCTTTTTGCTGCAGGCAGACAGCCAGCTCTGTGGTGAGATGTGACAGTGACAGAGATGGAGCGGGTCAGAGAGGCTCGATCTGACTTGAGCTCTCTGGTCGATCTGGCTGCGGAGGTTTAAGACACGTTAGTGTTGTCTGCTCTGCAGCTATCCTGGGAGGCTTCTGCCCGTGCCTCGGGCTGCAGCAGCCTTCAAGCCACTGCGTCCTAGTTTAAGTTATAGTCTTAGAGGCTGGGCTAGCAGGGCTGAGGGAGCACTGTTAGTGGAAGCGAAGGGCGGGTGGCCAAGGGACAGGCACGTCTGGGAGGATGCCAGGTCCAAGCAGCCATGCAAAAGCGGCTGCAGGTTTGGGCTAAAGCCCTCAAGCTTTAAAAGCCAACATTTAACCACCTGCCCAGCAGTTTCTCTCGACTCCAAGTGGAAGGGAAATGAAGGCAGACAGGGAGGGAATAGCTGTGTGCTGGAAGGACCACACACATGCGACCAACTGCCCATAAAACCCCACAGGAAAATCCCTGCATTACACAAGCGCACGAGCGAAGTCCTCCTCTCAGTTACAGGGGCATGTGTAGGGCTGTGTCTCAGCACCCGGCTGAAAGAGCAGCTTTTCCGCATGAGTAGCCCTGAAAGAAGAGAGCTAGGAGCTAAGCAAACACTTTGGCCAGTACTTTCCCCTGTCTCTTTTTCTAGTCTTTCGGAAGTATGTTTTAATCAGCGCTTGCTTTCCCACACTGCTCCTTTGTAGTCGTGTTAAGTGCTGTCACTGGGGCTCACTCAAGTCTGGTGCCAGGATAGAATTCCCAAGAGATTGATGGCGTTGCACCTGCCCGCACAAACCCTGAACTTGACCCGTTGTCTGATGCCTATAAACCTGCTTACTTAAGTTTTTTTGGCACTGGGCTGCAATGACATCCAGTCTCCCATGTGTTTTCTTTATCCAAATCAGCTCCTCAGCCCACCTCAAACAGCCTTTCATGTCCTCCCTGCAGCATTTGTGGTTTCACCGCAGGCTCACGGTGGAGCAGCTTCAGCTGTGAAGGTCAATCTTCCTCTCCACCCCCCCACCTCTTTTTTTATTTTTTTAAGAGTATGCAAATGATGGATAATATTGGGCCGCTGTGGTTTGAAAAACACGCGCACGCACACGCACATCCACACGATATCTGACAAAGCCCGTGAGGGAGTTTCATAACAGAGGGAAATATTGGGAAGGTTTTATCTGATAGCATAAGGGAAGTCTGTTAAAACGCCTTTACTGCGGGCAGCAGGAACGAGAGGCCACCTGGAGAAGTCATACAGCACCGGAGAAGGAAGCCTTGCTGGCTGCTTGCATGGCTCTTGGGGCTCTGCTCTGTAGCCCAGGCATTTTTTTGCTTTTTCAGTCTCCTGACCGCTTTTTGAGAGGCAGCAAGACAAGCTGTCTTGCTTGTGCTCAGGTTTCAGGCTCATGCCTTCACGAGGGTGCCTTTGCATTTGGCTGGTTCTGTTGTGCCTCCTCTGTGCTCCTTCGATTCCCCTCGCTCCCACTCCATGACAGTATTTGCAGATCACCTCTCTAATGCTTGTTTCTCCCCTTCTTTTCTTTTTGTCATCTGGCAGGGGGACCCCATACCCGAAGACATTTACGAGATTTTGGGTGGCAGCTCAGTGCGCTCCATCAGTGACCTCCAGCGTGCCCTGCGGATAGACTCCGTAGGTAAATCTCCTCTTCACCGAACACTCCTTTATTTTTTCTTAACTCTTTAGGGGAGAGGGAGGGGATATTCTGTTTTCCAGCAGGCACACTATCAACAGACCTCGTTGTAAATATAGGAACCACTCAGGAGCCCAAACTTGGCTATTTACAGACCCAGCCCCCCTGAAACCTGTGGGAGTTGGGCAACTAGATGCATATTTAGATCTCTTCCTAACTGCCTAGTCTATCAAGGGACACAGGCTTTCAAAAATAATAAGAGATGGGCAAGGTGAGTGCAAGGAACTGAGGTCAGCACTTTTTACCCTGGAAGATCCACAGTCAGCAGGGCTTGAACTGGCCAAGGATAGTTTAGGAGGTGGAGAAATGGGAGGTGGAAATAGACTGATAGAAGAGGACAGGTCTGAGTGGGTTCAGGTTTAGCACCCACAAAAGGCCCTGGGCTCCCAGAGGCTCTCAAGACGGGAGCAACAGAGCCCATGTCCGTAGGTGCGATATGGGACAGGGGCTTAGTCAGGGCAGCGCCGCTTCACATCCTGCCCCTGCATCGGAGCTCCGGGGGCTGCGATGCCTGGGGTCACTTGGCCGGGGCTGAGGGCAGCGAGCAGCGGGAGCGGCGAAGTGTGGAGGGGTCGGCACGTGTGGGAATTGGAGCACGCGCCGCCGCGGCTGGGCTGGCCCAGGAATTTATTTATAAACGGTCTCTTCAGAGCAAATTCCTTTCTATTCTAACTCTGCTCCCGCCCGTCGTCCCCCAGCCCCCCAGCTCGCCTTCTCTCTCGTGTTTTGTCTGTTTGGAGCTTTGTAATCCTTGCCGAGACACTATCTACGGGGGAACAGAATTTCCTGCTTTTGTTTCCTATGCCAGTCCAACCACTGGCGCAGTCTCAAAAGCATTCCCGCTGCCTTTCAAAACGGCCCTGGAGGGGCAGGGGGGGGAAAGCGAAGGGGAGGGCACCAGCTGCGTTCAGCTATTGTTTGCCTTAGAAAGAGGCGACGAGGCTCCCCACCACCACCACGGCCGCTCCCTGCCCTCACCAGCTCCCTCCTCCTCATCCACGAGCCACACAATGGGGCAACTTCCAAAATTAGCTGTGCTGGATTGTCCCAGGCTGGTCCCCCCGCCCCAAGCTTCTTCAGTGCTGACCCGGGGTGTAGAAGGACAACCTGGGGGAGGGAGGGACCCAGTTTTCAATAGGAGATTTGTTTCAAGTCAACAGTTGTTGCTATTTTTTTTTCCTCTCCTCTCATCAATTCAACCTCTGCACAAAAGGCAGCCCCCACCCTCGTTTGATAAAATGCCAGGCGGCACAGGATGAAGGAGTGGGGAAGGAGCCACTGAGAAGATGCGTGCAGTCTGTCATGTCCCGTTGTCTAAGGAACAGATACATCTATATCATGGTTACTCACCACCCTCACAGTTAAGAAACAGATTGTGCTTCTTCTATTGGCCTGAAAAGCCCAGGGGTACGGGAGAAGGCTGCAGAGCTTTCCGTCACTGGTTCCACCTCAGGTCCCAGATGAGAAAGGCTGGTCAGGGTAACAGAAAATGGTCCAGTGAAGCTGTATCTCTCTTACACCCTGTGGCTCTCAGATAGTGGCTGAGGGGCATCACCATTTGCTTGCCCTGTGTAGAATTACTGTATTACCAAATAATGGTATTAGCAAAATAATCCCAAAGCAACTGGAGCTATTCCCTGTGCTCTCTGCACACCCTCTACGTGTCACAGCTGCTGCCCTCCTCTGACTGCACAGGGAGCCAGGATTAGACAGCTCCAGGAGACAGATGAGCTATTGCTCTCCTGACCTTAAATGCTACTGTAGACCCAACAACAGAGGTGTGTAGAGTCGGAGTCATCTCCCTTAACTGTGGCTGCCTGCAAAGCAAGCATGACCGTCTAAGCCTGTCATCCAGACACCCTCTCTAACCCCTGGGTGACTATATGCCCTTCTAGAGCATGATCTACCAGATCTCAGATTATGGGTGTCTGCCTCAGGGCAAGATAAATGGCATCCTATAATTGATCACAGCTCTCTAGCCACTTTAAAGGGTTTCTGTCTGTCCAACTCATCTGTAGATGTTGACTGCACAGGCAAATGATTCCTACCTCACGAATACAGCCTCAATACAGCAGTTGCCTAAGAGCTGATCCCCACTTCCGCTTATACGAGGGTTGTGCTAGGGCAGGACTGAGGAAGAGGGATGGGACATGATAGGTATGGGAAGTCTGTTCCACTGCTCATCTGATAAACAGAGATCTTCCACTGGCCCCAAATTCCCTTTAAGAAAATTGCTCCCTTGATGCTGACGTCCATTCAGCTTCCTTCAGCTGCTAAAGCAGGTCTGAGAAGGAAAGAGCCGTGGCTGGGTGGGAGCTGTCTCTGAGCGCGGCCATTGTCCGGAGCTCAGGAGGGGCTGCGCGTTGGAGTGCTCCGTGGGGACTGCGGGCATTTCTCTATTCAGTGCTTCCTATGGGAAAAAGCAGGGGGGTGGGAGGGAACTGCTCAGGGCTGGCCTGAATGCTTTCTGCCTTCCTCTCCCATCGCTGATGGAGCTACCTCCAGATCCTGCGGCTTACCTTAGGGTAGGATAGAGGAAAACTTTATTTCAACTTTATTTTTCTGTTCTTATGTCATAAAACTGACTTTAACCTAGAGTGGTTGCAGTAGGTTGGGGAGAGAAAGCAAACACCCCACCTCCCACCCATCATCCTCTTCACCTGCCTCCTCATACCCCAGCTCTCCCAGTCCCAAGCCATCCCAGAAAGGCACCTCAGTGTTATATACCATACATTCTGCTGGTCCCATCCAGTCTTTGATGCTTCTTGTTGTATCCTGGTCTCAGCCACCTGATCTGAATCCCCCTGTTACTCCTGTCTGACACCAGAAAGTGCTGCTGTAGGCCTTGTCACTCTTGATCTGGAGTTTTCCACTTCCAGCCTGACCAGGACACCTCTTTCATGATAGGCTTGTTGCTTTGAGCTGCCTAGTCTGAGCCAAGAGCAAACCTAGAGTCTCCGTGCTCCAGCACAGCTGTGACCTTGCTGGTGGATTTACACCTAGCACCATGTACTGGGGCCATGGCTTGTCCCACGTCTCTGCTCTCTGCCCGATGAGCAGAGCAGAAGTGGCTGCTGTCTTCTCCTGCCTCTACCTGGTGCTATGAGGTCATGTCTTTGCCTTTGCAGAGGAGGATAGCTCGAACCTGGACCTGAATGCAACTCAGCCCGGTCAAAACCCCGCGGCCCTCTCTCGAGAGCGACGAAGTCTAGGTGAGCCGGGGGTGTTGTACCTTGTGATTGTTGGAGCACTCGCTTGAGAAGCTGTGGTGGGTGCAGATGCATGTCTGAGATATACATGTGCGAGGGTAGAAGTTATAGTGCACATGGATGTGCGGGCAGATGAGAAGGAAGGTCAGGGCCTTGCATAGAAGCTGGGTGTTACACTCCAGGAGGGCAGGAGAGGGAGTCGGAAGCTCTGTAAGCTGCTCTGCTTTAAATCCCATTGGTGTTGATTTGCTTTAAAGAAGTGTCATCTTCTGCCTAGGACTGCCGCTGCAGTGAGAAGCATCTTTTTACTGTGGGCTACTCCACAGAGTGCAGCAGAGAGGGAGCTGGAGGGGTGGGAGAAAGAGAAGGAACATGTGTGTGTGTGAGAGCTGTGTGGGGTCTTTCTCTCCCAGTAGAGGTGGCTGCAGAAGGCTGGTAACAGCTGCAAAGCCTGTTTCATCTCCCCTTCTTCTCTTGGCCCTCCGTAGATGCTCTGGCAGCAGCAGAGCCAGCTGTCCTGGCGGAGTGCAAGACACGGGAGGTGGTCTTTGAAATCTCCCGCAACATGGTGGACAGCACCAATGCCAACTTTGTGGTGTGGCCGCCCTGCGTGGAGGTGCAGCGCTGCTCCGGCTGTTGCAACAACCGCAATGTGCAGTGTCGCCCCACTCAGATCCGCGTTCGGCATGTCCAGGTAAGGGAGATCCCTCCTGCTGCTCCCTCCTCCCGCAGCCCACCTCCATTCCTAGCCCCCAAAACCAAAACCACAGCGGGTCCTGGGTGCAAGGCCCACACTGCTGCCTCACACCCCCTCTGCAGTCACGTCTCCTGCGTTAGCCACGCAGCGCTGCAGCCTCTGGCACGGGGTGATGTCTGCGTCGGCTGCTCGGGGCGCTGGTGCTGTCCAGCAGCTGGGGACTGTCACTGTCACAGAGCTACAGGGCACCGTCCCCAGCTGCAGCTCCACTCCACGGCTATTCCTGTGCCTGGAGGTGGCCTTGGCTGCTGTGTTAGAGCAGAAGAAACAGGACACTTTCATCGCGGGAACTGTTTTTGATGCAAAAAGAGGAGGGCTGGCAGTGTCAGTGCTTCATCCTCACGCTGCTGCCACAGCTTCTTCCCAAGACACGCACTGGAGCAGCTTCTTCTCTTTCTCAGCCCCACAGTCACCTCTTGACCCACTCCAGCGGCAAGCAGACACCTGACGGCTAACCTCTTGCTCTGATCCTGCCCTCCTCACAGCCACCAGCGATCTCCTCACAGCTTCCTCCCAGACAGCTTGTATAAAAATAATACTCATCCCGTACTAAACCTCTGCCTGAGTCGTAAGAGACTCCCCCAGGCAGGAGGCAGAGGTTGGCTGGGAGAAGTTGTATTCACACAGCCCTTTTCATCAGGAAATTCCTTTCTCAGAAAAGCCAAGCCAAATGAGGGGAAAATGGGGGGGAACAGGAGTTGTTTTTCTGGAAAAAAACAAGTGAGAGGTCAAAAGCCAGCCTGAAAAAGTGACCTGGAAATGGTTTCTTTGAGGACAGAGGTCTCTCTATTGTTTGGCTGGAAGTGTTTGTCTAGTGAGCAGCGTGTGGTCTGAAGCGTGTGGAGTGGGCTTTCAAGGAAAGATAAACAGCCTGGCTGCTTCTGCGCTGCCTGAGGGATGCTGCTGGGGGCAGTGGGTTTAGAGGAATTTGATCCCAGACGGGCGGCTGAGCAAGTATTTTTAGCTTGCAGAGCACTTCAGGGACCGCGGTCTTGTTAGATAAGCTGAGTGGGGTCAGGCCCGGCTGCTCCTGGAGCAGGAGGATGCCTTAGGAAGCGGGTGCCCTGCGGTGGGATGTGGAGCCGTGAGTCTTCCCTCTGAGTCAGCACTAGCGGAGAGTCCGAGGGAATTTCCAGAGCGCCGCCTTCCCCGCGGAACACTGAGCTGAGGGCTTCAGCCCTGCCAGTCATTAAAGAGCTTGAGACAAATCCAGACAGGCCTCAGCAGAGCTGGTGAGGCTGCGTTTGCTTGCATTGGGCCCGAGTTTTTCTCCTTTTGCCCTTCCTGTAGCATCCTGTGGGAATTAATTCTGGCTGCCCCCAGGTCTCCGCCATCACAGTCTGTCAGAAACAGGTCAGCATGTTCTGCACGTCCCATGTTTCTGTCTGTGATCAACCAGTCAACCTGCTTCAGCAGCAGCAGTAATTAGGAACCGGGGAAACAACCAGTCACATCCGAACTTGCCTGGTCTAGGTCTGCTCTGCTGGTGTGTACAGAACTAGCTGCCATACACACCACCACGAACTTGAACCGTGGTCTATAAACTGCTTTCTAACCCTTCAGGAAGAAAACCAGTACTGATTATTTTTACAGAGTGGGAGCTACAGCTGTATTCATCTCTGTGTGCCTCTCCCTTCCAAACAGGTGAACAAAATCGAATTTGTCCAGAGGAAGCCAAAATTCAAAAAAGTCGTTGTGCCTTTGGAGGACCATGTGCAGTGTCGGTGCGAAGCCGTGTCCCGTCAGCCCCCCCGGAGCAGCCGGCCAGGGCCACGTGAACAGAGACGTAAGGATCTTGGTGTTAGTAGAGCAGAGGGAGGGGTGAGAATGGAGGCTGGGGAGAGGGAAAGAGCCCTCCACTGGTTTAAATCTGCTTGACTCCAGTGAATCCCATGGGCCTGCACTGGTTTATACCAGCCAAGGGACCTTTCTCAGGATGTCTGCCTGCCAGCAAGGGGATGGAACCGAAGGGAATGAAGGAGGGGAAGATGAGAGGTGAAGGGAAGGGACAAGGGAGAGTGCAGAGATTGTGGAGAACAGAGGATGAGGGACAGAAGAACGGAAGGAGGAGGCCTTCTGGCCCTCCTGTTGCAGAGTTCTTTGTTGATAATGGGTGAGGAAAGATATTTCAACATGACCCGGCTGTCCCTCGCTGTACAGACACTCTCCCTTCTGTTTGGCAGGTTCGTCACCGTCCTTCACCACAGCCGCTGCGTCACAGAGGCAGCGAGTACGCCGGCCGCCGGCACAGAAGAGGAAACATAAGAAGTACAAGCATGTCAACGATAAGAAAGTGCTGAAAGAAATCCTCGTAGCATAGAAGTGCTGGCAGGGGAGAGAAAGCACAAGGCAGGTAACAGCAAGCTGCTTTTCTGGTCGGGAGCAGCGCTCTCTCGGGACACGGTTCTGCCTGAGCAGCTCGGGCACTTTGCACAGCACCAGCTGCTCATTCAGTGTGGGGCTACTGCAGGGCCTGGGCATCATAAAAACAGGGCTGAAGGGGAAGGACTAGGCAAGGTGTGCACTTTATTTATGGCTTTAGCGCTCTTCATTGCAACCCTGCTTGCTCTGGGGCCTGCCCTCTCTGCCTCTCCTTCCAGGTAGAGATTGAGCCTGACTTCTCTTTGCACCTAAATCCACTCGGGGTCCATATAATTAATCTCTTCTGTGAAACAACTCCTGTTCTCCTTCTCTATTGATTCTCCGTTGAAAGCAGAGAATTATTGTTGCTCTGGGGATCCCTTTTCTTTTTATTTCATTAGATGAGTTGACAGAAAGACTGAAAAGAAAAGCAGCAATGCTTTTGGTTCGTCTTTCTCCTAGCGGGAAGCCTGTGTGCATAAGAAAGGTCATACCAGGGGAAAGGAGAACTGGAATCTCTGGCAAGAGATCTGGACTTTGTCAGTCCAGGGCCTGATTCTTCTCTCCCTGACTTGTGTAAACAGGAGTAATTCCCTTGTCATCAGAAGAATTTCAGTGCTACAAGGGAAAATAAAATAAGCCCCAGTGCCCCGTGAGAGAGGGGAAGGTGCAGTAAAGAAAGAGTAGCCAGGAAATAGACCTGGGGGCCTGAATTTAGAGAGAGGTGGCACAGCCTGACAGGGAAAGCTCTGTCCTGTGACTCAGCAATTCCAACCCATCAAATGAGCCTGGGCTGCTCGCTTCGCATCCGCTTCCCCTCGCCTCGCCTCGGGAGAGGGGGATGAGGGGCTTCCACGGCATGTCGGGAGCTGGGGATGAGGGGCACCGGTCAGTGTCATGGGATTGTCATTCCCACACTTAGCATGATGAGGGCTCCAATTATCCCAGGATCCTCCTGGCCAGCCCAAGGATCCCAGGGCAGAAATAATGCAAACTCATGCAAATCTCAGCTCTGTTCAGGGGAAAAAATAGAGAAGGTCAAAAGCCCTCCGGGGCTTCTAATCTGGCACTTGGACATGAACACTTTCAGAGGAGAAAATGGGAGAGGAGGGGAGTTGCAGGGGCAGAGGGTTACATATTCTAATGCAGTGTCTGTTTTTGTTTCACTTCCAGGTTTATTTAATATATTTGCTGTATTGCCCCCATGGGGTCCTTGGAGTGATAACTTTTCCTCTTTGTCCGTCTGCCTCGATGTCTGATTCAGACAGCAAATGGTGCTTCCCTTTCCATCAGTGGACCTTCTCCCACCAAAGCCTCTCCTTTCTTTCATTTATTAGCATAATTTTAAAGTTTTACACACACACACAAAAAAGGACAAACATAACCTCTCTCTCTATATATATATATCAGAAAAGAACAAAGTACAAATAAAACCATGAACCCCAACAGCCGCAACATGCAACAAGGACAGGACAATGCCTTCCCTGCTCCAGAGGACAGGATGGGAAACATGAAAAGGAAAGCGGGTCCAATTTCTTCTGAGGGGAGAAGAAAAATAAATGGACAGAGGGTGGAAGGGGAATATTCTCCCTTCCCCTCATGTTTCTCGTAAGGCTGGGGGGCCCATCTGAGATCAACACTTGCACCGGGCCTACGTTTTGAAAACAGGCATATCTCAGATTGCGAGTGGCAACCAATGATGGAAAATGCACTAAGGACTTTTATCGCCCTACCTGGACAGATATATATATTTTTAATGTGCGTGTGTATATTTTATTTTAAAAAAGAAAAACCAAAACCACTAAGATATACAACATCTCGGGGAACAGAACAACAAGAACAAAAACCCACCACAAAACAAAACAAAGAAGCCAAATGCATTCCCCTGCCCCTTTCCCCTCCTGCTCCTGGTGCTGACTGGAAGGTGTTTAGATCACGGGGAAGGAGCAGAGGGCGGCAGAATCATCTCCACACCCCCGGCCCCTGCCAAGAGGAGCCTCTTTGCACATGCTGGTGGAGAATTCAACTTTCCAGGCTCAGACTCTGATTATTTTTTAAATTCACTCTGTATGTGTGCGCGTGTATATCTGTGTATATGTGTATATATATATATACGTGTGCGTGCGTGTGTGTGTGTGTATGTGTATTTATACATGCATATATAAATATATATATATATATGTTCTTAAATGGATTTCATTCCCCAGTGGCAGGAAGCTCTGAGGCATGTGCGTGCATCGGTATTGTTGGGCTGGCAGAAAAGCCCAGTGTTACTGCAACGTGCCTGCGAGGCCCAGGATGGGACAGGCAGAGACATCATCTGATCTGTCTCCGTCTTGTTGCCCTTTTCTCTCCCTCCCCACCAACCCCCCAGCACAACTTCCTTGCAGGAGGTGAAGCGGCACCACGATGAGACCAGCAACAGCCAAACTTAGAAGCATGACTTAATCTCAGTGAGCTGTCCTTGCCTGTGCTGTGGTCCTGAAAGCAGAATCATGTCATTCCCCCGAGGGTTTTAACCCCTTCATGGTGTCCTGCGCACCCTTCTCTGTTCTCTCTGTGCCAACGTCCCCACATGTCCCATCTTTTTTCCTCACCTTTTCTCTCTCACATTCCTTCTGGATTTTGCCCCTTAGATGGTACCAGCCCATCTAGCTTGCGAGTTGGTCCAAGATGTAGCAGCTGTGTGTAGGTATAGAGAAAGAAATGAGGATGGTTTTTGCAGTTGGCAGCAGTCGTCTGAGACAGAAGTGAGCTCTTCTAAGTGAGGAGGACTCAGAGGACGACTGGAGGGTCAGTTGTAGAGTCCTTGCTCCAGAGGAAGGAGGGCTCTGCAGTCAGGGGCTATTTCTGCACACCTACTACTCAATCACTGTTAGCAGAAATGTTATGCATGAAGGGAATTTGCAGTGTCACCTTGGTGTCCTGGTGCCGTGCTGGGCACTACAGAGTTACGCATGCAGAAAATGCCTGTCTGGAGCTGGCATGGCAGTGCTCCTCTTCCCCTCCTGCCTCCAGCTGCTGCACCCCTTGCACACACACCCCCCTGTTGTGGGGCAAAGCCCCGGAGGGAGCCAGGGGAAGGGGGTGAAGCCACAACCTGAAGCTGTTACAGATCACGGAGGGATGCTGCTCTTGCGTCCTGCAAGCCCAGAGCACTTCTCGCACCACTGCCGAGGCGGCATGTTGCTCCCTCCCACCATCTCCAAGCCCTCAAAGTCTTAAGACACTTCGTTTTCCTGTTCCAAAATCTGTTTCCTTTGGTTTGTAAAGATGGTGAGGTTTTATTTTAAGATTTTTTTTTCTTTTTTTTTTTAAAAATGTAAGATTAATTTATACTCAGTACTGTATTTAAAGTTGTAAAAAAAAAAAAAAAAAAAAGAAACCAAACCTCTCAACATTTTCTCTTTCTTTTGTGGAGCTGAATGAAATGCAGAGGCCAAACCAGCTCACTGTGGGGTACAGCGGGATTCCCAGGGCCTCCAGTTCCGTTTTCAGGACACTTACTCTGAGATTGCAGAGAGAAGCGACCAAAGCTGGGAAAGTCCTGGGAGCCCACGCACAGCCCTGCCCACGGCCAGCAGTGCCGCACTTCTCCTTCCTGCCTGTCCCCCCGCTCTCAGACTGGTTTGGAGTGACTCAGGTGCTGGGATTTCATCTTGAAAATGTCCCCTGCTCCTTCGCTGCTGCGTTTGGACACCCGGCCAGAATTTCCCTGTGCTTTCATCCCATCTCCGGATTCCTCTGCTTTGAAGGGCTTGGGACAGTCGGCAGTGTTTACACTCCCAAAGCTGTACAAACAGTCGGCCCCTTCCCTCCTTAGTCACATCGTCTAGACAACGGCGGTCCTTCCCTCCCTCGGAAAGGCCTTTGTGTTTCCCTTTCCTCCCAGCAAGGGAGGTATCACACATCTGACATGTGGGCACAAAGCTGTGGGGAGTGAAGACATCTGCTGCCCCGTGCATCAGTTTTGGGGTCCCCTGGCACCTGCATAGAACCCCCAATCCATGTCTCAGCTCTGAGGAGCACAGACCCAAGTGGGGACTCGTGCTGCAGCAGCGAAGCTGGGGAGCTGGGCGTATGAGTGTGCTCCAGGCTCACCTCAAGGACATGCCTGGTGTGTGCCTCACTCCAGCATGGTTCATTTTGGGATAAGGATTTGTTTTCCATGATCCTCCAAAGGGAACTGAATTAGGGGTGAGCTCTATCTGCCCCTGAGGATGGAAAATGGGCAAAATCACAGCAAGGGTAATAATCCCATCCCTGCTCTGACTTCTTTAGGATAACACAGTGAGAAGAAAGATTTTTGGTATGAGACTTCTTTGGGCTTGAGGGTCTGTCAGCAGGGAATTTGGGGAGCAAGGGGTGCAGGGAGGGGTACAAGGCACAAGATATGTGGGTGCATCAGCCTGGACCAGGGGTGGGAGGAAGGGTTTGGCAGGGGCCAGCACACCGCCTGGCGGTGGTGGCCCCAGGGGAGATGTGCAACCCCAGCTGCAAGCGTGCGCCTCTGCTTTTCACAGCTCAAAATGAAGCGGTGCCGAAAGAAGCCGAGGGCCCAGGTGCCTGTAGCTCGCACCTCAGCAGCACCACTTGCTCGCAGCTCCCTGGCACGCGTTCAGCACGGGGCGGTGCGGGGCGAAGGAAGACGGACGCCTGCACCGCTGCTCAGGGCTGGAGCAGGTGGTTTACATCCACCCCGTAAAGCCAGGCTCGGGAAAGAAATCCCAAAATCAGCCCCAGGAGGGCTGCAGCACATCACCAGCAAGCATTTTGTCTGCTCAGGGGTGCCAGCTTGGCTCGCCTGATGCTACGGGTGATTTCAGAGGAACTGGGGAGCCTTGGAAGCTCTCCCTGGTTTAATTGCTCAACTGCTGCTTTACCTAAAGGCCCAGCCTCAGGATATATCATTCATCAGGAGGTTCATCTTTCGTTGGAGGGAACACATCCAACCTTCGCAGAGAGGCTTCGGCGGTGGGTCTTCCTGCAAGAGCACAGTTCCTGAAATCAGCAGGCAGATGGGAGGGGGAACTCGTGGGCTATTTGGGTGCAAAAAGCAAACCCTCTGTGTTTTAAAGCCAGGCTTCAGGCTTTTTAGCATTGAGGGTTTGCAATGCTAAAGCCGTTGCATGGCTAAATGAAGTGAAAAATCAGTTTACAAGAGTTTCATCGCTGTGCCAAGGGAAACCCTTGACTCTTTGCTTATTTTATTTGTGCTCAGGAATGCGAATAGCTTAAGCTCACCCCCACGGCTGGTCATGGCTCGAAGGAAGAGCCTTCTTCAGCCCAGTCATGCAGGACAGAGCCCACATGGGCATTCCCCTCCCTGGTGTAAGCCATGGCCCCATGACAGTTTGTCCCACTGTCCAATGTGCCCACACTCTGGACACGGCTGGGAGAGGGTTTGGTGGGAGCCGTTTCCATCTCACGGGACCCTGGGGTGGGATGGGGATGTGTCAGAGCGTGGCCCCGTCTTTCTGTCCATGTGTGAATGCCTGGTGTGCCTTGGGGGTGGAGAAGCTGGCTGTGCCAAGGCAAAGGCAGACTAAAAAGAGGGGGGAAAACATGAAGAATTTAAAAATATTTAGGAAAAAACAAAACAAAACAAAACCACAACAAAACCTCCTCACCCAAGCGTGCAGCTGTTCCCCACTCGCCTCCATGCAGCCTGTGACCAAATGGTGCCATCGCCTCCCGCCGAGCCATGATCTGCCCGTGACCAACTGAACTTGTTAGGGGCTTGGGAATTTCCCATCTTAAAAGACATTGCGAGGAAGCCAGGCAGCCTCGGCTGTTTTCAGCTTTCATCACAAGGTTAAAGAAATGATGGAGTTCCCCAAAAAATGAGCAGAAGGAGAGTGGGAACTGGAGGGACCTCCCTGCAAGTGGTGTGGGCACTGGGTTAACACAAGACCCTCAGTCATAGTGGTTGGTCTGTGGGGCTCTTGGCAGAGCAGCCAGGAGGGTGAAGAGATCAGGGTATAAATTATGGCAGGGCTCACCTGCCATCCATTTTTTATCCCCAGCCAGGCAGATACCAAACAGGACTCTGCAGTGCCATGGTCTGCCTTGGGTTCACAGCAAATGTCATAGCAAAGCCAGGAGGAAAGCTGCCTCCAGGGAAGCAAAGCCCTACTAACTCAATAAAAGAAGCTGTTTGCAAGCAATTAAGCAGAAACCCAAACATGGCAGGGAGCTGGGCAGCAGGGAGGTTTGTGGCTTGACAAGTCAACATGAATTTCAAAATGTTTGCTGTGATTTGCATTTTGCACGCGCTGCAAAAACCAAGAGCGGATAGTGCAGAGATGCTGGGCAAGCAGCTCCAGTGCGGGTCTTGCCCTGGCAGCTTTGGAAACCCCCAAGTTCCCAAATGCCCTGACCTTTGGCCCTGACCACCACTGGTCAACGCAGTCAGCAAAGGTAAGCTCTGCTCCCCAAACCCAGGCCCTTCTAGGGTGTTTTCTGTGGGAGGAGAAACTATTTTTCAGGACGAATCCCAACGCAGACCTGGGGAAGAACAGAGGAGAAGGTGTTGACTACTGCTGGTCCCTGCAGCACGGAGATGACTGTGAGTGATGATGTCAGAGGTAAAAGCAAATGAAGTCAGCACAGAGAAAGCAGTGATTAATGAACCAGGGTGTGATTAATCAGCCAAGGTGTGCTCCAAGAACGAAGTCCTTATTCAGACATGCATGCCTGCTTGCAGCCCAGGAAGGACACCCAGGAGATGGCTCACCAGAGAGCTCTGGCTGCCCTGTAGGTGATCTTCTCCCCCAGCAACATCAGACATCACCTCATGTGGGTCTGGCACACACACAGCCCAGTGTACACTGAGTTGGACTAGAAGATCTCCAGAGGTCCCTTCCAGTCCCTGCCATTCTGTGATCCTGTGTGATTCTGTGAAAAGCCCTGGGAGGTGCCTGCAATACCCCAAGCCCTGGGCTGGCTGCACGTGTCTGAGTAAAGCAGGACAGGGAACAGCCACCCCCTAGGAGGACATCTCTCATGCTGGGGGGGCTGTGCAAAAGGGCCTGCACTGTTAAAGCCCGCAGAGGGGTTGTTTAGGTGGAAAAAGTGTTTCACCATGGAAATTGTTTGTATTTCACTAATTGACTGAGGAGAGAGAAAAAGAGAGAGAGAGAGAAAAGACCTTCCTTCCCTCTGACAGGTTCAGGGATTTTTTCCACTAATCAAGAAGAAAAACAAAATGCTTGTGCTGGAAGGGGGAGGGGAGGAAAAGGGGGATCTCCCTGGTGTCCCATAAACCCGGTGGCCATGGACAAAACACCACAATCGCAGCATAGCCTTGCCCTGGAAAGTTTGAGGCAGCACTGGCTGATGGTGCAAAGGGGGACCGCACCTCTCACTGGTGGGGGATCCCGCTTTGGAGCATACCAGCCTGGGCGAGGGGCAGTTCCACCCAAGAAGGATGCACAAATCCAGATGAGGTTCTCGGTCCACAAAGGGCAGGACTATTTCCTGCTGGTGGTGCAGGTTTGTCGGTGGGGAGGGATGGGGGATGCTCTGCTTGTCAGAGCATCCCAACAGCTTGGTCAGCCGGTCATCATTTGCCTGGGGTCATCGCGAACGAAGTGCAGCATGGCTGTTGTAAAAGGACTGAAGCGGGTGCTCTTTGCATTCAGGTTTGGCTGGGGGGAGGCTTTCCTGGCTCAGCTGAGGCTGGTGTGAACAGCCTGGTAATTGAATAAAGCATTTTCCCAGCACGGCCGCCTTTAACTGCGTTAAATGAAACAGAAAGAAGCAGCTGAACAGGATTTGCAGTTTTTTCCCCATGATATGAATTTTCCCTTTTCCATGGATAGTCCCACCGGGTACGCTGTGACCTATTGTTGTACTTACTTATTTACTCAGGTTTTGTTGATGGTTTCAAAGCTCGTGGCCAGGAAGGAGCAACTATGTTCTGAACACAGATGCAGAACCAAGTGCAACCCCCAAACCCAGAGCTGAACCCAATTCCCTTCCTCCCTGCTCTAACCCGGCCATGAGAAAGTGGGATATTGGATTCCAAGTTCATCCTGTGTGTTTTTTTCCAAGCAATAGGTGAGCTGGTTGGAGGACCTGTGGTTGATGAACTTCATCATCTTTTGGAGAGAGTGCTGGGTTGGGTGGATGGGTATAGAAGAAGCCCTGGGAGCTTGTAGGCTTCTCAGTGCCATAGGGAGGAAGAGCAGGTGCTGATACATCACCAGTCCCCATGGAAGGCCAGCCAGAAATGGGGGATTTTTGGGAGCTGGAAAACATGAATATTTATGAACCTGGATTAAAAAAAAAAAAAAGGAATAAAAGAAAACACCTCTGAGGAATCTGGATGCATGTGAATACCCATCTGGGAAGTGGAGGCCCCCGGGCAGCAAACGGTGGGAGCTGGCACGGAGCTGCCATGCCCACCATGGTGCTTTGCCTGGGCTGTGGGTGCAGCTGGGGAGGGACGTCACCACTGCTGACAGCGTCCCTGGCATTTGGGGCACCAGTGGCCACAAAGCCAAAGTGCCACAAGCTTGACACGCAGCCACCTTACACCTCCCAGCCCAGGGTCCTTTTCTTGTCTCACAATGCAGCAGAGACAGTCATTTTAGTCAGATAAGGTGCAAACACCAGCGTCTGGAGGAGACCTCAAATGGCTGGGTTTTTTGGAAGCAGGAACACATATGTGCAGGTGCACAACAGGACCAGAAGCACCCAGCTCGGTCTACAACATCCAAGAAAGCTGCTGCACTGCATGCTTCCCACCTGTGTTCAGTGGACTGGAAGGTCCCCTGGAGTCCAGGACAGGACAACTTCCCTGCCAGGCCTCCCACCAAGCCATGGCTACAACAGATGGGCCCTGAACCCCAAATGTGATGAGTCCTTATTGACTTGGAGTGGAAGGAAATGAGGGCCTGGTGAGACCTGGATGCCTATGGTCGCCTGGAGCTGGTACCATCTGGGATTTATTGTGGTCTAAGGGAGGGTGGAAGTGGTCACCACAGTGCTGGAATTTGGAAGAACAACAAGCTCTGCTGCTCCACAGGGCTGGTAGGACCTGGCCCTCTGGGTCATGTATCACCAAGAGGTTTCTGCACTGGGTTTTGGCAGTATCAGAGGTGCTTTGGGTATGGCCATCTGCATCTCAGGTCTCTAGCACTCATATGGGGTGGCAATAGTTCCCATCCACAGGTTTGAAAATGGCCTTGAGAAGTTCGTGGGGAGCTGCAGGAACCAGATACTGAAAGTCACAGTGAACTTGTAAAGGAGTAGGAGGGTGAAGCTAAGCCCAAGAAAGGAAAGAGTTGCTTTTTGGGAGCTTTTTCTTTCACTCCTTTCTACCCCTCACCCAAAGACCCCTCCTGCTTGCCAGGAAACTTGGTCAGGGCAAGCATTTTGCCACCTGGCTTATGCACGCACCAGTCAAGGAAACAATTCTGCAATTGAAAGAGGAAATCTCAGTCCCGGCTATTTCCAACCTCTATTGTTTGTTACTCAACTCATGCATTACACAGGCCAGTAAGCAGAGCAGTAAGATTGCAACACTATGCATGTGCTTTCAGACATTTAATTTTAGCATTTCAAGAAGGATTTGTGGTATCGAGAAAGCCCAATTCTAAGGAAAGAGGAAACCTGTGATTCTGACACTTGACTTTGACCATAAAAGGAAGCAGATCATTTGGGTGACCTAACAGGTTTAGTCATGCAAGCTGTAATCTTCTGGGAGCCCAGCGAATCCCTGCTGGAGTTTTCCCATTCCCATGGACATGGTTCGCTTGAGAGCCCTTGACAAGGCCAACATCCTCGAGCAATTGGAGCTTTGTTCCTCAGATTAGGCTACTGATCTTTGGACCTTTGCTCTGGGCAGCACGGGACTCAGGCACACCCCTTCCCAAATAATTTTGGGCTGGAATGGGCTTTGCTAGTGAGTGTCAGACCTTGATGCTGTTCTTCTACAAACCTTGGGTTATAAGGTACTTGTCAATGTGGTGTCCAGAATCTTCCCACTTTTCCCCAACACAAGGGCTCTCCTCAGCTGCACGTGTAAGAGGCTGTGAAAAGAAGTTGAATTTAAGAATTTAGTAATAAATAGAGCTCTGTATGGAGCACAGACTTCGGGCTGAGTTCAAAGTGCAGAAGCCCCCTTTGCCTTGTTCTGCACTGTGTGCTCATCTGCAGTGTGGCTTAGTCCCCTTCTGGGGAGATATAAAAAGGCCCTTCACATTGGGAAGAGAATTGGAATGGATGCAGGGCAGATCTTCCCTACAGAGACAGGCCTGGGGCGGCGAGGCCCTGCCTCCATGCTGAGTGAAGGCAGCTTCTCTGGTGGTGACCGCAGTCCCACAGATACACTGACCCAGTGTTGTGGGTATTCCGCCACCAGAAGTACACCAAAGAAATGCATATATCTACCCAAACTGCAGTGGCTTGGTGGTAATTCCCCACCCCACAACAGACAAGCCCCAAAGAAACCCCAAACCTTGCCAACTCCTCACTCCACCTCTTGCCAGGGCAGAGGCACCAGGCACTGGGATGAGGCTGAGCTCCCGCTGCATGACCAGTCATGGGCTAAACCTGCACCCAGAGTGTCCCAATTTTGTCCCTGTTGTGTGCAGGGAGGGCCATTGCTGGGACTCCCTTGAGAGCTTGCCCAGGCCCTGGGGACATGGCTGCACTGGCCGCTTCCTAAAATGCAGAAGAACCCTTGGGCTTTTTTGAAATCTTGCAGATATAACATGCTTTCAATTCCTCAAAAACGGGGTTCTGCGTGTGACCAGAGGCACTGTCCTCTTTCCTCCTGGTCCTTTCTACTTCCACCAACACGTGTGTGCAGCTGGTGATGAGAGCCGGGGAGTCTCCTTCTCCTTCTTTTTAGCGGTCAGTGTGGCCCTGAAGTGTGCCTCTTTCATTGAGAGAGTTACCAAACCCTGGCAGGTTGTGAAAGAGGAAAGCGGGAAGTGGGAGAAGGTGGAATAAAGGTGTGTTTTATAGAAAGAAAGAAAGAAATCTTTATTTTCCCAAGTACCTGGTTGTGCAAGACCCCGAGGATCTTGATTTGACTGTGAGACAAAACCACCATGACGTAGCTCTGGCCAAGGGTCAGCATCAGCCCTGTTTGGTTTGTCATGTCAAATTAAAAAAGGTGGGGGGGGGGGGGAGGGAAAGAAAGCTCTTCTTGCTGCAGCACTTGAAATAGCTGTATTGGAGATCCTGGCTCACCTGTGCAAGGGTGGAGGGGCTGGGAGCAGGTCCAGGCAGCTGGCTTAGGGGTAGCCTTGGGCTCTGTGCTTTGTTTGGGGGTGAAGCAGGCTGTAGGTGCTTTCCTGCACCCCCAGAAGCTGAAGCAGAGCCAGCAGAAGGAGGGTGTCCTGTGGACTCCTCCATCACCATGTCAGTTCCCAATGGCAACTTGGGACCGGGCGAAGCACCAAGTGAGAAGCCCAGTCTGGCTGATGGGTCAGGGATTGTGGAAGAGGAAAGAGCAGGAGAATCGTGTTTTTTGAGAGCTAAATTAAACTGCACAGACCAGGGTAACTCATACTCCTGTATATCCCTGTCCTCCTCATGCACAACACCCCAGTGGGGAAGAGAGCAGGACTTTCTCATCCAGTGAAACCCCAAACTGTGAGACCTGAGCCCAAAGTCTTTGCAGTACATCTTTGCCAGCTGGCCAGGGTAGCCAATGGCAGGACATGGGGACTCGGTGAGGCCACACAGCCTCTCATCCTACAGCAGGTACCCCGAACCCCCAGCATGGGCTCGTGTCGACATGCTTTGCTGCAGGGCTGGAGTGTGGGGGCCATGCTGGAACAGGCACTTCCAGGACATGGCCAGGAAGGACAAACTGAGTGATAGGTGACAGAAGAGCGGCCAAGACCATCAGGGAAAAAGGAGGTGCTGAGAGGGCTGGTCTGCTTCCATCTGGGGACCTGGTGGCCATGGAAGGGTGGCCCAGGCTGACCACTCACCCCGACACTGTGGGCAGGTGATGGAGGTGAAACGTGGGTGCGCAGGTGGCCAGGGTGGCCACCCATGGATGCCCTGTCCCTCCCGCTGGGCTGTTTTGCAGTCGCTGGCCAAGGCAGGAATGCCAGGAATGTGAAATCATCGTGCGGTGCCCTGTTGTTGTTCCCTCCCCGGCTGCCCCCCGCTTCTCTGTCCCGTCGCAAGAACAGGATATTCGCCTGAGCGATGTACACTCACACACGTCTTGTTATCAGGAAAAAACACTCAGTCAGCGTCTGGAATGGGCTCTGATTAACCGTGTGGCCACCGGGGCATCCTCACTGGGCCGCAGGCAAAGTGCTCGCTCGCGATGGGGTGCGGGCAGGCAGGCAGCCATGGGTCAGAGCCGCCGGGGCTGCTAGCATGGCAGGGCCTGGAGGAGAGCACTGAGTGCCAGTACAGCCCTGCTGTCACCCGGTGGTCCCTTGCCCCCCGCCCTCCGTCCTGGCACAGCTGCAGGGCAGCAGGGAGAGCCTCTGTGGAGGGGAGCATCCAGCGCCATGGTGGGGGTTCGCCCCCTCCTTATGACAGTGAAGCTGGGACTCTCAGGCTGAGCGATGCCCCCAGCCCCATCTCCCAACGTCAGCCACCCTGAGTCATGCCAACACGTCCCCGTTTCCAGTACGGTCTCTGCAAAGACGTCCTGTCTCAGGTAAACAGGATCTCACTGCGCTGCATGACCTTGTTTACCTCCCTAAAAGAATTTGGCTGGAATTTATTTTTTATTATTTTTTTTTCTTCCTAAGGGCTGGTGAGTCACCCTGCAGAAATGTGCGCTGCCTTTCCACACTGACTCACGCCGCTGCCCACTCTCCCGCCTCTCCCTCCTGCCCCCCGGCTCCAGGGCAGGCGAGAAGCCCCCGATGATGCAACCCATACACTGGTGCTGGTGCTGGTGGCCATGGTGGCGGCGTCTCTGCCGCAGGAAGCAAGGCTGAGCACTCAGGCAGCCCCTGTGCCAAAACACAGGAAGAGCGCCGAGAAATTGCCCCGTGCATTGTCAACTCCAAAAACACCAAATAAAACAAAACAAAGCAAAAAAAAAAAACAATAATAAAAAAAAATGGCCTCACTAAAACAATTGCCCAGAAGAAAAGAGAAAAAAAAAAAAAAAAAAAAGAGGCCAATGGACCTGGCCCAGTGCCAGGACCCTTGTTTTCCTCTCCCAACACAATGCACATTAAATAATATTTCCTTCTCGCAACAAGGCCCTCCTGGGCTGTTTTTTGTTTTTCTCCCCGAATGCACGGGGTCAGTCAGCACTGATGGCTCCCATCATGGCAGCATTGGCACTTTGGGGCTTCTGCTGACCCCCACTATCACAGATCTCCCATTCCCAGTACCATGGAGGAGCGAGGGACCTGCAGCTGGGCTGCCCGCCACCCTCTGCCTCTCCTGCAGGGAGCGGGGGTGCTCTTCAGAGCTTCTCCAAACCTCTCCTACCCACCAGCATGATCCAGGCTTAGCCAATTTGCAGGATAATATCTGCTCAAGGTAAGCTAGGTGGCCGTCTCCAGCCAGCCCTGCCTACCCACACCCAAGCTATGAAGCCATCCATACAAGCTCATCACAGTACTCATATCGTATATATCAATTTACTGCCAGATGAAATAAAACAGAATAGTAAAGCAATATACAGCACAGGTGGGATGAACAGTTTTGTGACATCCCCAGCCAGGTGTCCAGGCAGGGACAAGGGCAATCCCTGCTACTTGCACCTTGACTCTTCAGTTCCTATTTGGCTTGTGTTCAGCTTTCTTTTCTTTGGGATTTCTCTTCCCAAGGACTGTGTCACTGGCACCCAACCGACTGAATTTAAATGTCTATGTTGCTGAGGAATCCAAGTAAAACTGGTTTTGTTCATTCTAACTTATTTCCTGAGAAATTTAGCATCTGAGACACCACATCTCTCATTTATTGGCACTGTCAATCAACAGTCTTAAGGTGGCTGATCAGATATATGTTTCTTTGAGGGTTATTTGGCTTTCTGACTAAACAGCAGGTGCATGGAAGAAAGGAATTGGCCCTTTGTATAAAAAATGGCATTACTTCAGCTGCATATGTGTCTCCTCAGATTTCTTCTTTCTTAGGCGAGGACATGGGCTGCTGGGCAAGATGGACACTGTAGTTCTTGGGTGCTCACAGACCCGACACACTTATGTTACTGAGAAGGCTCAGTGCCCAGTTGATAGCGGGCACAGCTGGGCAGCCTTCTCCTGGCAGCGGAAAAGAAGGGCAGGCTCTGCAGCTGAGGAGCAGATGGCAGATCTAAGTAGGCATTTGACGTACATGTCCGCTGACCCCTTCAGTTGAGCAAACTCATTTGTTTCAAGGATTGACTTTGTGCACTGACATTCCAGAAATGCCAGATCCGAGGTCCCACGTACCTGCATTGTCTGGGCTCCAACGTCAGGTCCTGGCCCTGCGTGAAGGATTTGTGTTCTGGGTAATAATAAATGCCTTGTGAAGGTGACATCTTCTTGGCACTGTTTTGGTCTGTTCTTCTCCCACCCGGAAGATAAACTTGTCCCCTGCTACGGGGTGTGTGTGGTAAATGACATCAGCATTCAGGGTAACATCTTCATCAGTGAAAGCTGGTTTCTGAGCAAATGTGAGCCATGTCCAAGAGGTTTTGGAGATGGATTAGTGGGAGGCGATTAGGCACGAAACTGGGGCAGAGCTGGGGTGCAGCACATGGCTCTGCAGAAGGCTGCGTGTTTGTACTTCCCCTGTGCTTGCTGTGCCCCCCATGCGTAGTCAAACCCATCCATGTGTGGTAGTAACCCTGGTCACTCACCAGGGCAGAAAGCTCACCTTCTTGGCCAACAGTGCGGTTCACCTCACAGCAGACATCTAAACGCTGGCTCTTAAGTCTCAGCCGTCTATCTCGGCTCCCTTGAGAGTCAGCAGAGCAAGATGGGCATGTCCAGAAAGCAGGTCAATTCCCTGGTTTAATTTTTTTAAGGTTGGGATGAACCACGCTGTGGCAGTGGTCAACGCTCTCCTTTGTCTAGAGAAGGGGACTATGGCTGCTACTGTTCTACTGCTTAATTTTCAGTCAGCTCAATTTAAGGTGCTTAATATTTAGCTGGCAAACACCAAGCACAGTGAATCCCACCTCAGGAGAACAATGTGCCAGTGTATGACAAGCAGCAGCAAGTCCGGGAGCACAGTGCCTGTCTTGATTTATTTAACAACTACAGTTAGTGCTAAAATTTGATCATGGGAACCGCTGCCTCAGCAAAATCCAGCTTGCTCAACATGCAGAGCATGCCTTGTGCTCCAACAGTGTTGTCAAAGAATACATCCCACTGGGACCTTGAAACATGTAGGAAAGAGTTGCTAGGACTAGCAACTTGCTCCCGAGCGTGGGGTTTTCCCTGGGTCTGGCACAGCACTTGTTTTTATCAGCTGCCAAACCTCTGGCAATTCACCAGCTCCTGATAACGCAAGTATAAACCTGGAATAGCCAAACCCAAACATTTAGCCCAAATTGCTGTGTGTATGCGTCCTCACATCCTGTGGGAACAACCAGGTTAACCATATTTGCCTCTATGTCTAGGTCAGCCCCTGTGAACGGAGAGCAGCGCTGCTGGCATATCTCCCTCCTGCCAGCGAGAACTTGGTGGAAACTTTTATCCAGCAAACTGTTTGTTGCTTGGCCTCCTCTGCTAAAGGAGCAGGTGCTGGAGGTTGTTTGGGTAGCTGATTAAACAAATCCCAGCCTTTCCTGCCAGACCAGGTGACCACAAACCTTTTCAGCTGCCTCGTCCCTACCAGCTCATCAAGCAGCATTCAGCAGCTCAGTTACTGATGAATGTTCAGCTTTGGGGCACAGAATATCCTTCTGGCCATAGCCCTAGTGACAGCCATGAGTTCAGCTTTGAAATGGCCCTTGGAAATGCTGCACAACTAGGATAAAGAAAGGGAAATATTAATGTTGGTATAGTCCAGGTTGTCTCAATATTCCTACAAACGTGCTTTTCAAACCATTTTTAATGGTCTCAGGACTCAAGCTTGGAAGCCTGTGTAGGTAAGTGATGGCTTGGCTGGTTGTGGGACACTTTGCTTGCAAGCCTGTTGAAAGCTGTATCAGTGTCACGCCAGCTCAGCAGACTGAGGCATTTTCAAGGTGACTATCAGAACAATCACTTCCCATAGCGACCTGTCACAGGGAATATGTGCTGTTTTGATTGGAAAAGTCCATCTCTAGCTCTGTTTTCTTCCCCATTGGCATCCCATTTGTGGCTGCTCTGCTAACTGCAATAGCAAAGTCCAGCAAGATCCCATTTTGGTTACAGAGGCAGGAACACATCTGGGATATGTGAGGAAAACCCTCTGAGCTGATCTGTATCATAGAAAGTGGGGAGCAACGGTGGTGACATCAGCCATGCCTGAATGATGAAAAGTCATGTGAACACTGTTAAAAGGAGCCATAAGGCACTACTCCATTTATTTGGTATCTCCTAGCTTTCTCCACTCAGGTATAAACCTCCTGCAGATGATGCCAACCCTACATTGAATGAAAGATGATCCACCAATGTATGACCCATCGCTGCCCTCACCTTCTGTGAACAGAGGTGTTACTGGAGACAAATTTTTACATTCCTTATGCAATATGTGGCCTTTCTTAGTGTTTCTGTTACCATTTCTTTTGTGCACCCTGTTTTAACAAACTACCCACTCCCAAAACCACTGGCTGTGCTCATGCGGAGCCGCAGCAGGCTGCTTTGGGATGAGGCACATCTCTAGCGACAGCTTCACGTTGACACCTAGAATTGATTGTCCGTTTTTCCTCATGTTTAAGTTATTTACATGTTTATCCTACAAAATAGTTCTATTGACTGGCAACTTTCTTTGCACGAACTTTTGGTTGTTATGATGACCCTACAGAGTCCTGCATCTTTTAGACGGGTTCCATCACCCATTTGACCAAATTGTACCAAGAACCATCTTTCTGTCAGGTTTTGCAAATAGACAGTGGTGTATCCATCAATGAGGCTGAATGAACAGATTTCCTCAGCAACAAATCTAACTATGCTGCAATTTCAGGCTCTTCCTAAGAAAACTTTCTGAAATGCAGTCTAAGGCTGTATAATTTCAGATAGGAAGCGTAACTGCCTATTGAGAAAAACGGGAACATACACTCCATATTAAGCCCATTACACAAAGGAATTACTTAGAGAGTCACGAGGATGCAAAGCTAATATCATCCTCTAGATAGTAACCGCTGCATCTAGTACTGCTCAGCAATGTGCAGAAATAGAAGTGGTCAGAAATCTACCCAGACAAAAGCCAAGATTCTTCTTCTGATGTCATTCAGGTTCCCAGACGTGGCTCCTGAGCTGCAAATATCCCATCGACCTGACCATGTGCCAGCGCTCCCTCCCCATTCCCGTTCTCTCAGACACCTGCAGTTTTCTTTGAAGCGCGGACACAGTGAGCGTTTCCCAGAGACATGTCAGGACTCAGAGGGAAAACCAGAGAGATGGATTCTATCTGTCAGCTCACGGTGAAATACAGTGACAACCCCCCACCCAAGCTCCTAAAGAAAGCTTAGTTTTTTTCTAGTTAAAAAAAGTGTTTGGCTCAATCCCTAGACCAGCTGCTTCCTACATAAATAAGAGGCATGCACAGTGTACAGAAAAGAATATTTGACATTCCTAATCAATTAGATAAGGGGAAAAAACAGTCTGTTTTCCTGTTCAAAATAAAATTATCATGGTTACTTCAGATTTCAAGGGCATTTATCTTTCAGCTTCAGACAGAGGGGCACTGAGGAGGCTGCAGGTTACTGACCTGGGGCTGGAGAATGACTAAACTACCAGTCGGGATGGAGAAGCCCAGGCCCAGCTCCACTGGGGCTCTGGGACAGGAATAGTTGTGGCAGTTGCCAGCCAAGTCAGGTGTGCCTTGGTAGAGCCAGGTTTTTGCAAGGACTGAGCCAGGCCTGGAATAACTGGCAGCACTGGAGGAGGGAGTTAAAATACTTCAACCAAATTGTTCAAGGGAAGCACTCCCGGATCTTACCTGCACGTTCACTGGCTTTGAAAACTTGTATAAACATTTACCCAAGGAAATGCCAAGGAAATCAAGGTGAGGAAGAAGGTGGCTGGGAGGACTGTAGAACACGGGTGCCTTCCCTACACCAGTTCAGCTCAGGACATTGCAGTGGAAGAGACACAACCTGAAACATGTTTGCTATCTTCTACTAAGTTAGAAGCATAGGAGGCTCCAGGCCCCCGGGCAAGTGCGGGGCATCACTGCCAGCCCCACAGCAGAGGCAGGAGGCATGGGCACAGCAGTAAGGTGCCCTCTCCTCAAAGAGCTCATGTCTCTCTCCAGATTACCAGCAGCATTTAAGGCACCTCCGCAGGCCACTGGAGAAAGAATGAGATTTTTGAGAGGACAGGCTCTGCTGTCTCCCGGTTCAGGGGAAAGCAGCTGCTCCACAGCGCTGCCCTTTGCAGTCAGGGTGGGTGGGTGGATGGCAGGTCCTTGGCGTGGGTTTTACCCCAAGGAGCTCCGGGCCCTCCTGTGCAGTTCCTGGAGACTTCAGGCCTGAGTAACTGTATCGGAAGTCATGATTGCTGCTGCTTTGCTTTTGCAATATCAGTACCTGTGTTCTTCCAGGATTTGTTAGGACAGCACGTTTCCCTAGGGAAAAGAAAAAAAAAAATGCAAATAGGGCAATAAAAAGTCTGAGCCTACAAACCCGCAGTCAGATCCGGAAGAGCCCTCTGGAAACTGCACTTGCTGTTGAAATCCTGGGCCTGTAGTGCCACCTAATGAACAAGTGCCATTCAGAGTTCACATGCATGCTCTTGCGTGCTGGGAAATCAGGTGAAGGGTTCGGTAGGGTGCTTCGTTCCTCTCTAATGCCTTTAGTATCTCTTCCAGGGCTCCAAAAATTACTTATTCGATCCTTGCACCCAGCCTTTAGGCAGCAGATAACAATAATCCTGTCCTGCAGACAAGTCACAGAGCAGCTTTTTGCCTAACCCAAATACACCAGAGAAATCAATAGTATTTGAGTAGCAAATTAGAGTAACTCCTTTCTCTGCATCACTTCTGGAAATGCTGCATCCAAGGGACAGAGCAGAGACACGGTGCAGTGTTGCAACCTGTGCCCTCCTCCTGGGACTCACCGGCTTGCTCCCCATGTACCACCAGTACCTTTCTGAGTGACAAGATATGAACTCTCATATTTTAAGAGGGAGTTTGGGCTCCATTTGATTGGTGAAGACAATGGTCAGGCATGAGAATCTGGCATGGCTCTAAAAAGAGATTCCCTCAGGATGAAACCAGCTGATGCTCAGTTTTTTCATAGGAAATTGTTGATGAGAAGGACAATGAACACCCCGCACAAAGCACGAGCTTGGTGCTGTTGGGACCAACTGCCTTCTCAGGCCCAGAGAGCAAGACACTGAGGTCCTGAGGTGCCTCCCAGGACTGCATTCAGGTTTCTGGACTCTGCTGTATAGGGCAAACCATCACCCAGGCAGGGAGCTGCCTGGAGGAAGCAGGCAGAAAATGTGCAAGTTCAGTCCTTCCCTGGAGCTAAGAAGTTAGGGCTGTGCATTCCTCCTCTGTCTTCCTCTTCTGTTGTCACCCGAGGTCAGGCACCCACTGAAGCAGAGGCCTCTTGTAAAGGTGCTGTCACAAAGCACAGCATAAAAGTGGTAGCCATGCGGCCACAGCATCCCTCCTCCTCCCCCTCGGAAAGTGGGAGGTCTGAGCTAAGCGTTCTCCTCAGCCTAGAGGTTCTGCAGCCCACCCTTTCCAGCAGCCCTGTCTGCTCTGCCCTGTGTGACCTGGCATAGCAGGGCATGGTTTCATGAGCTGCATCTGTGATACGAATGAAGACCATTTGCCAGCTCCTGCGTGCCAAGGGCACAACCCGGACTGGTCCTACCTTGAAGGGTGGGTGCCTGCTTCTGGCAACAAAGCAGGAGATCTGAACTCAAACACCAGTGACATCATAACCCGTGCAGATGCTGAACCCCTCAGCTAGATTTGCAAGACTCTCTGGCCCTCTACCTGGTTTTTAAGTATTTAAAAATTTTCAGGGTGGTTCGGGCATGAAGAAAGTGACCAATGCAACTCTGGTCCCTTTACAGAGGTAGAACAGGGGATGTACACCATCTCAAATGCAAATAGTCCTCTGTGAAAAGAAACATTTTCAGGGCTGGATGCTCTGCAGTCAGGAGATGCCACAAGAGGCTTGTACGTGAGGGTGGGAGTCTTTGGAAATTTTAAGCAACTGAACAGCTGAAGAAGTTTCTACAGAGAATGTGGGAGCTAAGGTTATTCAAAGACATATCATATGTCCACAGATGGGCAGGCTTTCACTAAAACAGCAAAACTCAGATTAGTTGAAACAACAAATCTCAATTTCATCGAAACCACAAATTATATATATATTAAAAACAAACAAATGAACAAACAAAACAAAAACACAAACAAAAAAATCACCACACAAAAGTACATATTTTCCCTTACCCACCCACAATTCTCATCTAGGCTTCAGAGCACTTGAACATTCTACTACAGTTTCCCACAGAGGAATTTATCTGAATTGTGTACTTTGTGTGCCAAATCAGTGCTCTTGCTGTGACACAGAAGTACCCAGCAGTCAAGGTAGCCCAGAGAAAAGGAAAATCATTCTCCAGCTAAGTGTTTATCTTGGGAAGCGGAGATGGGTGTTTCAGCACCTTCACTAGGACCTGTTTAGGTATTTCACCTGAGTCAGGCACCGGATAACATGTACACGCAGTCAGGGATCAGGACAGGGACAAAAATCTCCTCTTGCCCAAGAAGATTACCATGAAGATGAGATGTGTCACATCCATTACTTAGTCCAGTGAACTCTGAATTCATTTTGCACTGAGTGAGACATCTTCAGTGGCTGAATTTGTGCTCCCCTTGCTCCCGAGATAGATAATAATGTGGTGTTCAGGCAATCTCGCAGAAGATGGGATTTCACAACCCTGAAGAGAGAGGAGGGACTGGACCCTGATTGGCAGCACTGCTGGTGTGTGCTGTAACTATTGAGTTATTGTTTAACAGGTAAGAAAACAAGTTCTCTTCCAGCAGCATTTTCAAAGAAAAACAGTAGCTGCAACTTTCTGCACTGACCTTGTTCTGGGAAAATTGGGAAGAAACACCTGCCTACTGGTTCCCAGTCACACCTGGGTGTGAGCCATGGTACAGAGGAAAGCTGAGATGCCCACTAAGCTGAGGTGAAACTAAGGGCAAAGTGCCAGCTGTGCGGTGTTTAGAGGACCACAGTCTGGGATTCAGTACTCACCATTCTCTTTAGATGGTACTCCAGGTGCCTCAGATCTGTGCCCAAGGCACGGCCACAACGAAGGAGAAATGTGGGGTGCTCTGATCTAAAGAAGATGAAAGGCTGAATTAGACAACTCACATGTATGTCTTGTACAGAGAGGAGAAACCCTGTGCTGTGCAAAAAGGGTCTACAGAAGGAAGTTAAATGACCACAGAAGGTATTTTTCTTCATGGCAGACCCCAACCAGAGCTGTCAGAGGGACCTAAGCTTGGATCAGATGATCTTTCTTCTACACCCTGGGACTAGTTCCCTTGGCCAAAGCAAGAGGACTTCTGTGTTTGTTTTCCTTGTGTGTGTTGTGTAACCCCTGGAGGCACAGAAATACTTTGTGTGGGCGTTGTGGCTCACTGGCCATCCATCCACTGTTGGGAAATCCCTGTGCTGGGAGCAGATCAGAGCCAGGTGACAAACACACAGCAAAAGTGCGGCCTTAAACACTTTGCTTGCTGGCTGCTGTTGCAAGGCCTCTGCGTAAACCAAGGAGATGCCAGCTGGCCGAGGGCAGCTGCACTTCCATTAAAAGTACTAATCGATGTGGGCATACCAACAGTGTAGTTTTCTGATGCCAGTGGGTTTAACTGCACTGCTAGCCCATGCATCCTGCCTGTGCCTCAGCTCACTCCACTTGCTGAGCCAGCTCAGGGGTCCAGGGGGCTGCTTTCCAGTGCCCTTTTGCTGTCCTTTATTTCTGTGATGTGTTAGGAGGCCGCATACCGAAATCGTGATCTGCGTATAAAATGGACCTGCACTTGCAGAGCAACACAGTGAGTGCCATCTACTGATAATTAAACACACAGCACCGCAGAGAGAGAGGCCAGTTCCCTCACCAGTTTACTGATAGATGGCAAATGACGTCGGCAGTACGGCTCTTCATGGCTGTCAGCTCTCGTGACATTATGGAGTCGTGGCAGCACCATGCTCGTCAGCTGTCAAGGCTCGATTCTGCTGCAAGGTGGTTTCCTGAAGCTTCGTCAAGCAGCATTTCTTCAGGGATGTGCTGGGTTGTTTTGAAGCTATGCTGATCTCTGCTGCAGTCCTTTGGGAAAAAAAAAAAAAAAAAAAAAAAAAAGTTTGGCAGGATTAGGCTTTGTAGAATATAAATGACCATTAATAACTTTTTAGTGCTTGTATCAACTGGAAGCTGAACTGCTTAATCAGGCTAGTAGCAATTAAAATGATAATTTTTCTGTACTAGATTTTGCTTGCAATTTTTACTCAAGTCAAAACTCTTTGAAGTTAATTGGAATTTTGATTAAAGGCTCCTGGGTCTGGGTCTCTGAATTTGTACTAAGGAAGGTTCAATATTTGCTTTGGTTTTCTCCACGTTGAGTTCACTGCTACATATTGGTGTGACCATACAATTAGCTGTAACAAGAACAGCTCCAATAAAGATTTCTGTAATCTAGTTCTTGATACACTTTAGAAAACGTCTATTATCACAGAATGGCTTTTAAAGTACTGCTAAAACAGGCTGTAAGATCTTAAAAACTTGATTGCTTAAATTGTTTGTCTTAATTATTTCTAGTTCCTATAAATGGCTTAGTAACATTCACTTAATGGTAATTCAGAACTTCGGATGGGGAGGGAGGAAGGGAGAAGCTCTTGCTCTTCACCTTTAGGGTTCACGTTGTGGTTGTCAATGCAAAAAGAACCCTACTCAAATTACACTCTTACCACTAGCAGAAAGAAAAGTAACTGCCATGTAACAGCTTTTAAAAGTAACATTTTTGTCCAGAATGCTGGAAACAAGAACACCAAACAACAAACAACCTCTGCAAAAAACTGACCAGACCGAGTGAGACACTTTCTAGCATTTTCTGAAAAGGGAAAGCAGGCTGTGGCACTCAGAGCAGTTGCGGAACCAGGGGAGCATGGTTGTTCCGGCAGTTCTGGCTCACACAGGTTTCCCTGCAGCCAGTACAACCGCACAGGAGAACATCCCCTGCTCCGTGCAGAATGGAGGACTTGCACGCAAAAAATCCCTCAGCAAACAAGGAATACATATTTTTGCTTTGTCGTGGAATTTGCTCAGAACTTTACCACATGCTGATGTCATCTCACAGGACAGATTTCGTCACTCATCCTTCCAGGCAAAGGAGTGTCGTTTTTTTTTTAAAGCTGTGACATAACTGATGCAAATATTGCTTAAACTTCGTTTGAGACAGTTACTGACATGAGAAAATCACAGAATCTCACAGAATCACACAGAATCACAGAATGTAAGGGATTGGAAGGGACCTCAAAAGATCATCTAGTCCAATCGCCCTGCTGGAGCAGGAACACCTAGATGAGGTTACACAGGAAGGCGTCCAGGTGGGTTTTGAATGTCTCCAGAGTAGGAGACTCCACAACCCCCCTGGGCAGCCTGTTCCAACCTCCTGTGTTCCAACTTGTATCCATTACCCCTTGTCCTATCATTGGTTGTCACCGAGAAGAGCCTGACTCCATCCTCATGACACTCACCCTTTATATATCTGTAAACATGAATAAGGTCACCCCTCAGTCTCCTCTTCTCCAAGCTAAAGAGACCCAGCTCCCTCAGCCTTTCCTCATAAGCAAGATGCTCCACTCCCTCAATCATCTTTGTTGCCCTGCGCTGGACTCTCTCCAGCAGTTCCCTGTCCTTCTTGAACTGAGGGACACAATATTCCAGGTGTGGTCTCACCAGGGCAGAGTAGAGGGGAAGGAGAACCTCTCTCAACCTACTAACCACTCCCCTTCTAACACACCCCAGGATGTCATTTGCCCTCCTGGCCACAAGGGCACAGTGCTGGCTCATGGTCATCCTGCTGTCCACCAGGACCCCCAGGTCCCTTTCCCCTGCACTGCTCTCTAACAGGTCATTCCCCAACCTATACTGGAACCTGGGGTGGTGGGAGAGCAGAAAGAAAGAGGGGAATAAGCAGGCAGAAATTCCACTGGGGATATAGAGCATGTAGGTTCTTGCTGCAGACCTCTGTTTATAAGAAGAGTATTATAACTTGAGATCAAAAGGCAGGTTGATTCATTTTGAAAATTCCTCTAGCATTCATTAACAAAGTTTCTTTCATCTGGAAAAAAAAGATCCTCGACCTTAAAAAGACATATTAAATAACAAGTTGTAAATATCCTATGGTAAGAAATGCAACAGTTTATCAATAATGGATTCATCTGCAAGTTTGTTGTGACTGTGTGATTTATTTATTTCTTTTAGTTTATCCTAAGGTGGTCATTGGAGCACAATTTCTTCCATTTTTCAGTTTGGCAGCGCAGTAATCGGATTCAAGTGCAAGGAAAGGGATTACAAACAGTTCATTGCAATTCAGAGAAATGTTCTGTTCTTCTTTTGTCTCTGCTTCTTCTGAAGGTCTTAATTTTGAGAAACAAAGTAATTTTATCTCCAACATTTTTCTTTATTCCCTCTAAACATAGAAACATAATATAAGAAAGGAAGGATTCAAAAGATCAAAGCTTTATTATTATTTTGCAATACAACAAACTTGAATATTCAAGGGCTACGCTGCTATAGAACCAAAACTGTGTTACAAACTGCTAGGTCTGCTTAATGGTTAGCCCAACAGTCCCAATTCCCAACAGTGAACTTTGAGTTCTTAAACGGCTGCAGTAAGAATAAAGCATGTGCTGCACCCACAGCTAGGAACTGGGCACGTTGTGTGAAAATCAACATTTTTGTATTAAATTACTAATACTAACATGCTCGCATTGCAGACTCCTGTTTATATAATATTTGCCATTTGTACAGTAAGGTTTATTCCATCTCAGACTTCACATACAAATCCAGCAATGACCAGTCTCAGTGGAGGAGCAACTCAGCACGCTTGTGGGAGGAAAGGTAGCTACACGTATGGAAATAAGTCCTTGCTCTGATGAAAAAATGCTCTAGGAGGCTTTTAAAAATAATCTGTAATTTAGTGTAGTGGTTGGAAAGCAAAAGCAGGTTTCTGCATACCAGGCTGGTGCGCAGAGGAGCCTGGACGCTTGGGTGCTGAAAGCCTGCTCACCATGTGCCTATTATGTTTTCTCTTGCCTTACTCAAGAAAGCCTTGGCCACCTTCTGTTTCAAGGTGTCAAACAGCTACGTGTGTGTGCTGTGCCCATGAAACCCCTTAGCACTTCCCGACGAGGCGGCAGAAGCGGGACAGCCGAGCCGCACCGTGCTCCTCCTGCTCCCACACTCCGTCACCTGCCGGTTTCCCACCCGTCGCCCACGACACGCGATCGCCGAGGGCCATTCCTGCGGGACACACTCGGAAACGCTTCGTGTCAGCCAGAGACCGCGCGGGCGGTGGGCACAGGCTCCTCACGGTGCTCCCCACGCAAGCGCCGGGGTGTTGGGAACCGACGGCTCCTCCTGTGAGGCAAGCGAGGGCCCAGCGGGAGCCTGTCCCCCGGAGAGGGGAGGCCGAGTGCCGGCCGCGGGGTGAGGCGGAGCGACCCCTCCGGCGGTTCCCGCCCAACCCGCACCGCGCTCCGCCCCCCCGCGCGCGCCGGGGAAAACGTTGCGCAGGTTCTAAAGCGGGGCGGGGGGAGGGGAGGGGGCGTGTGTGTGGGAGCGACGGGTAACGGCCGCCAGCGGGTAACGGCCACCGCCGCGCGAAGCAGGCCCCGCCGCCCACCGCCTTGCGACAGCCAGCTCCCCCGGCCGCGGGGCCGCCGGTGGCCGGCGCCAGCGCCGCTGTCCCGCCCGCTGCATGGAGCTGTCGGCCATCGGGGAGCAGGTGTTCGCGGTGGAAAGCATCCGCAAGAAGCGCGTGCGGAAGGTGGGCTGCGGCGGGGCGGGCCCCCCCGGGGAGGGGGCGCTCACCGGGACACCCTCCCGCCCTCCCTGCCTTGCACGAGCGTGGCGGGCAGGGGGCGTGGTGGGCGCGCGCGTGGTCCTCCTGCCTTCTTTCCCCGCGCGGACGGCGGGGTAGGGGCGGCACCGGCACCTGCCTGGGGCCGGCGGGCGGGGGACACGCGTGTTGGCGGGAGTTGCTCGTGAGGTGGGTGGGTGGGTGCGTTCGTGCTTCCAGGGTCTCCGCGGGGGAGGTTCTGGGGCAGCCTGGACAGGGAGAGGGTGTCACTGCTGAGGGGTTTCAGTTTCTGCAGAGTCAGTGCTGCTGACAACAAACTGGACAGCCCGAATCCAGAGGGGGTTTGCGAGATTTGGCGGCCCAGCCTAGTGACTCAGTTTCCCCAGCGGTGAAAGTGCTCTCCGTCCCCACAGGGTGTTATGAGGATTAACCTGTAAACAAGCAGAGTGTAGAGATCCTTTGGCGGAAAGTTCCTTATAGGGGCAGTGTTTTCAAACATTGGGAAGCTGGTGAGCCCCCCATGAGGAAAAGAAAAACAGTTCTCTGGCTCAAGTACCCGAGTGCTTTGCTTGCTGTGCTGTCCTGTAAATGTGTCTGCAGCTGCAATAGCGGCACTTCGAGGTGTGATCCTCCTGCAGGGATGAAGGCCTCTACCATGCTTTGGGAAGCGCTTATTAAAGATTTTAACAGTTGTGCACACTGCTCATGGAGCCCTTGAGCATGGTTTCTAATCACTATGCTTATGTTTGCTTTTTATTTTTCTTTTTAAATCTTGTACTTAGAGTGAACAAATAAATGGATAACTGAACTTCAGCTATGAGCTCCTGTTTGCTTAGGTAGAAAGGTTGAGTGACTATGATGGATAGAACAGTATTTGAGTAAAGCGTGTAGCAGCTGGAAGGGAACATGCCAAAGAGATGCTTCGTAGGTTCTGAAATATTGTATTTCTTCTCTCTGCTTAAAAAAATTTCTCTGACACTTGCTCCTGGCATACATCTCTTTTTCACGTTTATGCCTGCTGACTCCTTGTAGGATTGCCTGTAAATGAAGGAATAGTTGCAGTCTTGCTCTCCAGTTGGCTTCTGGGGTTCTGCCTGCTAGGCTTCTGCAAAGGCGTGCTCCCAAGCTGATGGCAGTTCAAGCATGCTTAAATACCGCTGTGTGCCCGTTTTCTGGGGAAAAAGGTATAGCAAGTGTAGTTGAATGAGGAAGTAGGTTTGTTTTGAAAATAAACTAATGGGAAATAGGCTTTTCAGTTGCAGAGTTTAGTCCTGTTGACTGGTTGCATATTATGGTAGTCCATATTTGGTTGCAGAGTTTACCTGTTGTCGTCTTTATTTTTTCACCTTTAGGGCAAAGTAGAATACCTGGTGAAGTGGAAAGGATGGCCTCCAAAGTAAGTTGTGCTTTATTTGTCTTTTTTCCTCTAAATATTTGGTAGTAGTTTACACTGTTTGCTCTGCAACTGAGCAATTCATTTTAGTGGGTAATCTCTTGTGCCTCATTCCAGCAACGATAAACAAAAACAAAGCCACAAACCAAAACCAAACCTATTTCCGGACTGGCAGCTGAGTGATACAAACTGTGTGCCAGTCTATTCTGACTGTTTTTTGCCACCACTGAAGTATTCCACTGAGATGCTTTCTAGGTACCTATGTTTGTAGTTTCATTATGAGTTCAACAAGGAGCCCTGACTTCCGAACTTGGAAGGGCTCCTGCTTTTTTGAGTTGGCATCAAGAGCACCCCCACTTTGTTTTTAGAGCTATAGACAGTCTTTAGAAATAGAAAACAAGTTGATGGTCATGTCGTCTTGTCCTGCTGCTTCCCCCATACAATTTGCAAATGGAGAGGGACAATGTTTCAGTTTTATTGATTGTAGCCAAATGCTGGTGATCTTTGTCACTTGGAAATTACAGCCATGCCTTCATTTCCTTGTCTGAAACCGTCTGTTATTTTGAGGGCCTTTTCTGCTTTCACTTTGATTGCTATGTTGAAAAAAGGAAAAAAAAAAAAATTGCAGCATTGCTGTCTACTGTTTACAGATACTTCTCGTGTTAAAATACAGCTGCCTCTGAAGAAGAGTGATTGCTCTGTGCATAAACAATCTGTAAAATGCTTTGAGATTAAAAGGATTAGGTAACTGGAGAATATTACTGCTAGCTAGCAGCATAGTAGAACAGCCTCCTGGCCAACCCATATGAGGTGCTGTCTTTGCTTTTCTGTTTGGAACTGCATGTGTGTACATACACAATGTGTGTGGGTACAACGACATTACACATGCAATTGCACTGTGTGTTGCTAAGCAAAAGGGGGCTACTTTTATGGGTTCATACTTGCAGTTGCAAAGCAAGGCCTGCTAGGATGGTCCTGTCAGATCGTACCTGGTGTCCAAGAAGCTGAAATGTGTTCCTGCATGCCTAATCCTCATGCTTAATCCTTGTGTTTGTAGGGCGTGTGTGAATAAAAGCAGCTTCCCCTCGCTGGTGGTGATGGTGGGAAAGGGTGACTTTGTTCTTCATTATAAATTCCGCTGTCACAGTGTCATCTTGTGCACTTGTTGAGCACGAGTTGCCATATAGTGTGGGTCAGTTCTTGGACTCCTTCAGCCTTCTAAGTAGCCAAGCCTAATTTAATCGCTGGTAGATGTTGGGAAATGTATTCATAGTCTGTAAGGCACCATCCCCCTTTTGGCCAGAATACTCATGTTTATCCCGTTCTCCTTTGAGCAAATGCATTGAGGTCCTTCTCTTGTAGAGTCACTTGCTAAGAAGGTGGGCTGAGGCATGGCATAATGTTTCTTTGGACAGAGCAGCCCATATTTTTACTGCTGCCTCTCCAAGCCCTGCACCTTGAAACTCTGGGGAGCCAGAAACTCTTTTTGGAAATTAAAAACACAACCTTCTGCCCAGGGAGCAAGGGGATGTCAGGGTTCCCTTCTTTTGATGCTGTGACATGTCTATATACCTTCCCTCTTCCCTCAAACTCCAAATCTGAAAAGCACTGATTTTTTTTTTTTTTTCTCCCCTCTCCATTTTAACTGTTCATTCAGTGGTTTGAGTTGCTTAAGACCAGGATGGTATGAGCACTGAAGTAGCTTTCATCCTGCTAGCAGTCTCTGTTCCTTGTTTCTAAACATACACATGCCTGTGATGGCATGCAGCACCACAAGCTGTTTGCATCTTTGTCTTCCAGTATATTCTGTTTCCTCATCCCAGGTCCCGTTTCTCTTAAATCCCATCCCCAACCTTGTCGCATTGCTCTTTGTAATCCTGTGCCAGTTACCTCACCATTCCTATTAGAGGCTTCATGGAAGTGAACAAGGATAAGTCAGTTGTTTGCTGCTTTCCCAAATAATTAGTATTTTACTCTTTTTTTTTTTTCCTTTTTAATAAAAAAATTATTGTTATGCCCTGCACCTCATATTTCTGGATTCTACTGCAGTCAAGAAATGGAGGAGTTACAATCTGATTCCAGCTACAAGCTTGTTTACAACTTGTATTGGAGTTAAGAGGGGAGGGGGAAGAGGAGGAGTAGGAGGAGGGGGAAGGAAGATCATATGATCTATGTTTTCCAGAGTGCCTGCTCTCTGCAGTTCTGCTGCAGCCTGGGCTGTGTGTACCCGTATATATAGCTCTGCGTGTGTGCGCGCGCGTGGCAAACTGAACCATGTTTTTTTATACGCAGTGTTTTGCCACTGCAGTGAAGCCAGAAATTGAGCTGCAGAGAAAAGGGCAACACCTACCAGTTTTTAAAAAAAGTAAATCCCCTTTCTTCTCCTGCCCATGAAAAGAAAGCCAGTGTCTTTTTTTTCTCCCTTGTGTTATTATTTTTCTTAAATTTATAGAATGACTGCCAGAATCCCTGCAGCTGGGAGGAAACCTTCCTCTGTTCAAAGAGCCTCTTGGCTTTGGCAGCTCAGAGCCAGGTTGCTGCAGGAGGTTTGAGCAAAGGAGAGAGAGGGATCAGCTGGTTATAAAGATGTCTGTTCTTAACTCTCTGATGTACAGTGTACCTTGGGATATCTGAATTTCATATTTTTGTTTTTCTCTTCTGTAAAAGAATTGTACTCCATTTCTAGACCCATTCTTCAGGAACTCTCTTATATTTCAGTAATATTCTTCTATCTAATGGAGAAAGGAAAGCAAAAAGCACTTCCAAACCACCTTCCCTGTGTACATACATGCATGTATCATGTGCCCTCATCTACAGCCTGTGCTTCATTCAGAAATGTAAACATCCTAAAATGCTTTCCCCTTTTTTAAAGTCACTGATTCAAATGTATTCTTGCCCACCTGCATGTGGCTTCTCTCTGGCTCTCCTCCCCAGGGTTGCAAGGAGCTCTGCCTCCAGGCCCTGGACTTCACATTCCAGAAAAATTAATGTTCTGAGGAATTAGTGGTTTCAGACTTGCTTTTTTTCCTTTGAGTTTGCATGGTAGAGACATGCTGCTCACCTTTTCTGGGCAAACATAACCCCTTAGAAGCAAACATGCCATGAGGACCACCTTGTGATCCTTTCAGATAGGAGGTTTTGGCTGCTTCTCCCTGGTATTAAGTGCAGCTGTGCCCTTTGAGAACTGGTTTTAGTGTTGCCTGCTGGGTGAGTTCAGTCCTTTCCTGAGTATCTGACTCTTGTCACAGCTGTCTGGCAATGGAGGGAAAGTAAGCAGAGTGACACTGTTCACAGGCTACTTTGAGAGCATCAAGCTTCTTTTGAGTAGTTTTGGTAGCCCTCACCACAACGCAGATGTGTTCCTCCTGCGCTGATGCAGAAATACTGATGACCTCTGCTAGACAGAAATAACCTGCAGGGGGAGTTGAGCAAGGGGAGGAATAGTTGGAAAGCGGCCATCAACTTGCCTCAGGGCCCAGGTCTAAGCATGTTTAGTTGAATGTCATCAGTGGAGAGAAATTAAACTCTTCTTAAATGAATACTTTCAGCTCCAGTGATTAGAGGTAATTAATAATGCAGGTGAGAGAGCGTACTTACTCTTCGAGCACTCTAAATTAAGAGAGACCTATTTTTCAGAGAGCTGTATCAGATCAAGTGTAATTGTTCCATGGGGTTCACTGAATCTGAGGGAGTGCTGCAGATGAGACCTGTTTAGGCATTGACTTAAAATCAGTTTGTGAATGTCTGCACAGGATTTGCAAACAGCATGGAGGGGGCCCTGGGGAGGAAAGTCTTCCCTGTTTCCTACAAAGAGCTGCTTGACGCTTGGCCCTGCCTGTTTTGGGAAGGGGAGGTGGTGTATGCGGGAAGTTGGGGAGGGAATGACTGGGATTCCTCAGAGCTCTCGCAATGTTGTGACAGGCCCCACCAACCCTTGTGAAGACAGTATCCAGGGCTGCAGCACACTGGTAGCAGGCCTGCAGAGAGAATGTTTCATTAAAGTATTGTTTACTTTATATTTCTTATGTTTTTCTTCAGATACAGCACATGGGAGCCAGAGGATCATATCTTGGACCCTCGCCTGGTAGTGGCTTACGAAGAAAAGTAAGGGTGCATGTTCTTTCTCTCCCTGGATACAGGGAAAGGAAATAGGATCTTTATTTCATAGTGTGCATATAGTGCCCCTGTTGCCCTACTTTGACCAAAGATGAAATGTATAGCAATGAATCCTGCTTGATCTCTGTACGCTGGTGTTGGCTGAGGTGGACAAGACAGGGTTAAAGCAGCTTTTATTGGTACTGTTCAGGAAATGAGGCAAAGAACAAGCAACACCGACCCACAGAGCAATCAGTCTCAGGCTCTATTCTGGTCCAGAGCTGGACTGGAGTGATCTGAGGTGATAAGTTTCTCTAACCCATCATTGTTCAGCTGAGTCAGGAAAATTCCCTTATTGCAAGGCTTTCACTCCTACAAAAAGCAATTCTGGGATGTTTTCTTAGCCCACGCTGGTCACCATTGGGTTTTAATGAAGGAAAGCTCAAATGGAAGAGGAGATTTTATAGATCATGGAAGGAGGAGCTGGCCACTTGGGAAGAATATAAGGCTGTTGTCAGAGGGTGTGGGGAAGCAACTAGGAAAGCTAAGGCCTCCTTAGAATTAAACCTGGCGAAAGGGGTCAAAGACAGCAGAAAGAGCTTTTTTAAATACGTGGCATATAAAACTAACACCAGAGGCAATGTAGGACCACTGATGAACGAGGTGGGTGCCCTGGTGACAGAAGATACAGAGAAGGCAGAGTTACTGAATGCCTTCTTTGTCTCTGTCTACTCTGCCAGAAGCTGTCCTGAGGAATCCTGTACCCCTGAGGCCCCAGAGAAAGGCGGCACAATGGAGGAGTTTGCCTCACTTGATGAGGACTGGGTTAGGGAGCAATTAAGCAATCTGGACATCCATAAATCCATGGGTACAGATGGGATGCACCCGCGGGTGCTGAGGGAGCTGGCTGAGGTTGTTGCTACACCACTCTCCATCATCTTTGCCAAGTCTTAGGAAATGGGAGAGGTGCGTGAGGACTGGAGGAAAGCAAATGTCACTCCAGTCTTCAAAAAGGGCAAGAAGGAGGAACTGGGTAACTATAGACCAGTCAGCCTCACCTCCATGCCTGGGAAACTGATGGAACAACTTATCCTTGGTGCCATCGCAAGGCATATCAAGGATAAGAGGGTCATTAGGGGCAGTCAACATGGCTTCACCAAGGGAAGTCCTGCTTGACCAACCTCATAGCCTTTTATGAGGACATAACAAGGTGGATAGATGATGGCAGAGCGGTGGATGTGGTCTACCTTGACTTCAGTAAAGCATTTGACACAGTCTCCCACAGCATCCTCACGGAAGAAGCCAGAGAGTCGTGGTCAATGGGGTGGAGTCCAGTTGGAGGCCTCTATCTAGTGGAGTGCCTCAGGGGTCAGTACTAGGACCAGTATTATTCAATATATTCATCAATGATTTGGACGAGGGAATAGAGTGCACTATCAGCAAGTTTGCTGATGACACCAAGCTGGGAGGAGTGACTGACACGCCAGAAGGCTGTGCCGCCATCCAGCGAGACCTGGGCAGGCTGGAGAGTTGGGGAGCGAAAAATTTAATGAAATATAACAAGGGAAAATGTAGAGTCTTGCATTTGGGTAGGAACAACCCCAAGTTCCAGTATAAGTTGGGGAATGACCTGTTAGAGAGCTGTGTAGGGGAAAGGGACCTGGGGGTCCTGGTGGACAGCAGGATGACCATGAGGCACCACTGGGCCCTTGTGGCCAAGAAGGCCAATGGCATCCTGGGGTGTGTTAGAAGGGGAGTGGTTAGTAGGTTGAGAGAGGTTCTCCTTACCCTCTACTCTGCCCTGGCGAGACCGCATCTGGAATATTGTGTTCAGTTCTGGGCCCCTCAGTTCAAGAAGGACAGGGAACTGCTGGAGAGAGTCCAGCGCAGGGCAACGAAGATGATTAAGGGAGTGGAGCATCTTGCTTATGAGGAAAGGCTGAGGGAGCTGGGTCTCTTTAGCTTGGAGAAGAGGAGACTGAGGGGTGACCTTATTAATGTTTATATATTTATAAAGGGTGAGTGTCACGAGGATGGAGCCAGGCTCTTCTTGGTGACAACCAACGGTAGGACAAGGGGCAGTGGATTCAAACTGGAACACAAGAGGTTCCACTTAAATTTGAGAAGAAACTTCTTCTCGGTGAGGGTAACAGAGCACTGGAACAGGCTGCCCAGGGGGGTGGTAGAGTCTCCTCCTCTGGAGAGATTCAAAACCTGCCTGGACCCGTTCCTGTGTAGCCTCATCTAGGTGTTCCTGCTCTGGCAGGGGGACTGGACTAGATGATCTTTTGAGGTCCCTTCCAGTCCCTTACATTCTGTGATTCTGTGAAATGAGGGAGTTGTGCTGCAAAAGGCAGAAAGTCTTGAGTAGGTTTTGTGCTGCAGTATTTAGTACTCAGTTTGATCTGTGTTCCCCTTTTACAGGGAAGAGAGAGACCGTGCATCAGGGTACAGGAAAAGAGGCCCCAAACCAAAGCGTCTCCTACTGCAGGTAGCCTCTTGCTCTTCTATGTGTTTCTAATTTGTTAGCTGCTGTGCTGCTCCTCTGCCCACAGAGAGGTAGAAACTGTCGATTCGCTGTTGCGTGGACAAAATTAGAGGTAACAAGCTAACACAACAACATGAAATCAGTGAGTAGGCAGATAGTGTTAACCTATTAGCTGAAGAGCGAGATAACTTGTCTTTAAAATGGCAAACCAAAAAGCAACAGGTCTGTCTTTCTGAACTAGGATTTTATAAACTCTGGGCTTGGGTGGTTGCAGGTTACCTGATTTGTGTGCTCTTTTAATTTCATGTTAGGCTTGGACTTTCCATCATGTTAAAAACAGCCACTGGTCGGATGCAGAGTTCCAGCACACTTTGAATTGCCAAGCTAAGCAGCCAATCCTAGCAAGCACATATTAGGAAGAGTTTAGATGACAGTACAAGAGGTGAGAAGAACAGTGTTGTAGAAACAGCACAACTTATCCTAGCTCATCTAGATGTTTGGGGACTTGAACAAAGAGTAGTTTCCTGGCTCCCAAATGGGACCCGACTGTATTATCAGATTTCCACTCTGAGCCTTGCTGCGTTCATGTCTTGACAGCGGCTGTATGGCATGGACTTGAGGAGCGCCCACAAGGGAAAGGACAAGCTTTGTTTCTCGCTTGCGCGGAGGTTTGGAGGAGGAGACAATAGCCTGCCAGGGGCCAAGCCAGGACAGGCAGAGTTCTCAGAGAAGACTGGAGGATCAGTCCTGCCATTCTCTCTTCGGAAGCAACGCAAAAATCAGAAGTATCTGCGACTGTCAAGGAAGAAGTTCCCCCGCATGGCGAGCCTGGAGAGCCGAAACTGCAGGCATGACTTCTTCCTGAATGATACAGTGGGTTTAGAGGGCAGCCAGGGCTCTGAGGACTGGGAGGCCATGCAGCACACCAGCAAAGAAGGTAAGGCCAGAGATCCCTTGGCTTTGAAGTTCTGGGACATGTGAAGGATGCTCTGCATGCTTCCTCCTTGTTTGCTTCATCCTGGGATCATGGTTTAGGTTGGGTCCTCAGAGCAGCTCTCACTGGCTCACGTGGCCCTCTTGTCTGCAAGTTCCTTTCTTGTTTGGATGAATAGCATAGATTAACCTATTTTTTTGGTGCTGTTGCCTCTCTGTAGTTTTATATCAGTGATGCCTCTTTCAGCAAACTTGCAGAAGATACTGCAAGTTACTCTACTCTCAGTTTCCTCCCAGCAGAGGTGACATGCAGGTGTGGTAGTGATGAACTCTGCCTCTGTCCACATATCCGCACATGTTCTGCTTGCTGCTCTGCTAAAAGGAGTTTGGCTGGCAGTGAACAAGCTCAGATCCCACCACTCCTCATAGTGCTCCTCTGGGGAGCACACAGGAATGTCGCTAGGAACTCAGAGTGCATTCTTCTGTCCTCTCCTTCCCTTTCCTCTCCACACCACCCATCCTCTAGTTACTTGCTTATGGAGCTATGTGAGAGGGGGATGAGAGAGATGAGCTAAGGATGGTAACTCCTGCCTGATCCCACTGGGTACGCAGTATGGCTGTAGGCATGAGAGATGTCCAAGCACATTTGGCATTTTGGGGAGGGATACTAGCATCTTCTGCAGGAGGTCTGTGGGATGTGCTTGCTGCTCTGAGTTACCAGGGAAACTCTGTCCCTGCATTATTAAAGCTTCTGAAGGCGTAGCTTTCCTGAGGAGTGGAAAACTGGGGTTTGTGTGGCTTGTAGTAGCTAAGGGAATCCTGTTACTCCTTGCTAGGAGCAGCTGTTAGCCAGGCAGGATTAGGCAGGATTTTGGAGAGAAGGCTGGGAATCAAAGCTATCCCTTAGTTTCTGAGAGGGATTCAAACAGCACCCAAAATCCAGCAAGGCAGCAACTGGGCTAGCACAGAGGAACCTGATGTTGCATTTGGCAATGGGCAACTGTGTAGAGCTGTTCACTCCTCGAATCACTGGGCTTTGGGATTGGAAGAGTGCCAGAAAGTACACTTTTAAGGGGCCCTTGTTCCTTGCCTAGGTTGGGACAACAAGGTATTGTAGTACAGGTGTACTGACAGGAAAAGGGTATGCTTTCCGTCCTCATTCTGTGTATTTTTGTGGTGGTCTCTGGGAGCTGGAGGGAAGTGAGGGACTAATAATTATTTTTGCAGTGAGAAAGTACAGGGATGCTTGGATTTCTTGTGTGGAGCAATCTGTGAGCAAAGGAAAGGTATGAGAAAGGGAGAGCAGCCTCTCCGTGAAGCAGTATTGATGGATTTTTGACAGAATTGCGCCCAGGCTGTGTTGCACATGCAGTATGAGGAAGACCGTTCATTTTGGATCCCTTTGACCCCCATAGAAGTATCTGAAGAGCATGTGTAAGAGTGTGTGATTTTTGACTTTTCAGCAGGGTAGAGCGTTTAAAAGCAGGTGAGATCACACCTGGGTGGATGTGCTTTGTTGACACAGAGCTAAATTAGGGGCTAAGATGGGGTGAGAGGTGTCGGGGAATTGTGGATGGTTAGATGAGCTGGGTTGTGTTACAGGGTCTTTTGACCTCTATGTAGTCTGCTGCAATGCTGGTCTGTGTTTGGACACCTTTGCTACTCTTTCATTTTCACATTATTCCCTGCAGTGATCCTCCATTTTCTTAGAGCCTCTGAGGGGAGGGCTTGCCCATGCTCTCTCTTGCCATGTATGTGCAGACTCAGTACAAGCTGATTTCACCTACCTTTTTTCAGAAAGGAGGCCCCTTTTCCATCCTTTCCTTCCTCCTTCTCCCTCACTGTCACTAACATGCTCTTGTCTGCCTCTCCTTCTGCAGCAGATGTGGATGGCAGTCTCCCTTGGATTCCCACTGTGCCCCCCAGCGAAGTGACAGTGACAGACATCACTGCAAACTCCATTACCGTCACTTTCAGAGAAGCACAAGTGGCTGAGGGCTTCTTCCGAGACCGGAGCGCGGCGTTCTGAATCTCCATTTTCAGTGCTCCCCAAAACCAGTACTTTTAGGGTGGGGCTAGGGGGAAGGGTTATTTTACCCTGAAGAAAAAAAAAATCCAAAATGTCTCCTCTTAAAATGTTTACAGAAACCTTTTTTCTTTTTTTTCCTTTTTCCCCTTTCAGATACGCAAAAAAAAAAAAAAAAAAAAGCAGTGTAGGGGGTGTGTGTTTGTCATTGCTTTGTCCATCTGAAAAACTGATGTCCCTTTCTCTGGCAAAGACTCCCCTCCTAGATGTGAAAGCAGCAAGCTGAACAATCTGCCTTTTATCCTGTTAAGTGGTGGCAGCTGCATTTGTGGGGAGAGGGCATGTGGAGGTGGAAAGAGAGCTGGATCTCTAGCCTGCCGCCTTGCTCTGCAACTGATATCCCTTGGATAAAGATTATTCTCTGTGCATTGCTCTTCCCACCTTCCTCCTCCCTCTCTTCCTGCAGCAGTGAGAGGTGATGTATCCTACCTGTGTAGATAACTCCAGCCTGTTAAGACTTTCTCTCCAGTACTGTTTTCCCTGTGGCCTGCTGTCAGGACATCAGAACTGTCTTTGCATGTCTGTGGTTAACTCAGTCTTTGCAGCATGGGTCTGTATAGACAGCAGAGGTTTCTCCCTTTGTTTGTTGATCATGTGGAAAGACTGAAATGCATCTCTGAAATCTAGATTGGCGACATAAATTCAATTTGCCCTCATTAAATGCTCAGAAATGCAGCGCAGTCGAGACATACCGTTCTGTGTATGCTAAACAGGATTTCTAGTCTTGGCTGAGCTGTGTAAGGAATGTGTTATGGAAAGTGGGGTGTTCTTAGCCTTAGCCAAATTCAGTATTAATAACAAATGCTGCCCTGAATCTCTGGTAATAAGTTGGTTGAAAACTGACTCCTCTCCCCTGGGAGGAGAGGCTAAGAGGACAACCAAAGCATTGCCTGGCACTGCAAAGATATCCAGGATACTGGCACAGGCCCAGGACACAGGAATTGGACAGAACTGAGCTAGAAATGGACCTTTGATTAGCAGCAAATTCTGTTCTTGGATCCCATTGAGAGATCCAAGGTAAACAACGTGTGGGGAAGGCATGTATTAGATTTGAGGAGGGTTAAAAAAAATCTTAAATCTTAGCAATGAGAATTCTTGGATTGTACTGCCCAAGTAACATTTTTCCGTGACTCCAGTCTCCTCACAGTATCTGTGATCCTGTACTACTTACTGATGGGAACTTCCCCTTGGAAGGCTTAAAAATCTTTGCCAAGGAAAGTGGTATGTATTTCAATAGACCCTGCCTGATCTTGCACTTAAAATGCCTTGTGCTGGACTGCCTGTGACACTTTGAGGTTTTTGAAGAATTGCTGTATTTTGATTTGGTAGTTTAGCATAGCATCTGTTCTTGCACATGCATGTTCTCTTCCATATTTTTAAAAGCAAATTTTATTTAAATAACTTTAATTTTTAAATATAGACCTTTTCCTATGGAAAGCAAGAAAAGTAAGCTACAGTTTAAGGTGGGAACTGCAGGACAGAGTGCTGCAGGGTAACATTGGCTACTGTTATTACTGTCCTTAAATCCTTTGTTTCCTCACACCACCTGAAGCATCTCATATCTGCTGTCTTAATTCTATATGAAGCTACGAGCCTTTTGAGCTCTGAGCTAAAGACACTTCAGTGTGTTTCTTTGAAGGGCTTAGCTGCTGGCCTGCAGAATTTGGGAGCTCTGGGACATCTGGTCCTCCACACATCTGCTTTTTGCCAAGTGCTTGGCCTGCCCCTGTGGTTTCTAAAAGCAGGTTTTACTTCAGATAGGGTATGGCAGCTCAGTGTAGACTTAGGATTTCCCTTTCCATCGCAGAGAGCTGTTTGATCAGGCCTGTCTTCTACTGTGTCACAACAGTTTCGGGACCACTGGGAAGATCTTGAATTTCTGGACTAGCCTTTTGTCTCCCAAATAACTGCCAAAGAAGTTTTATTATGGAGAAATCTGAGAGGGTGAGAAGTGGAAGCTGAGGGGGGAATTATGTGGTGGGAGGAAGAGTGAGTGGGAAAGAAGCTTGCAATAGCTAGCAAGGGCAAATTGATGAGGTAAGCATACAGGCTCCGGATGTTTGTTGAATGTGGGTGTCCAGAGCGAGGCTTCTGTATCTGGAGTTGCACCCTCTTTTGCAGGATGTGGGGTCAGACTGTGTTGTCATCATCACTCCCCCACACACACCCACATACCCTTTCTACCCAACATTTGCCAAATCTGAATACCTGCATCTTTCTTTGGGTGTGAGCAGTGGATGTACCACATATCTGGGTCTGCTCTTGAGGGTTGTAGCAGGTCAGGTAGTTCTGGTTGCAGAAGTACAATATTTTAGCTTTTTTTTTTAAAGTCTTGAATTCCAGCTCATCCTGCTAAATCTTCTTGGCATTTATAGAATCTGGTTTCTTTATTCTAATGCATTACTGTCGCCTTTGTCCTGTCTTTACCTCAGTGTACAAATACACCAAAAAAAGCTTCCTGTTTACCAAAGTTCCTGGCTTTGGCGAACATTGGAAGTAATACCAATCCTGCAGCAGGAAAGAGCTTGTCCTAATAAACTGGATTTCCATCCTCTGCTTTTCTCGCCACTCACCAGCTGAGACTTCTCAATGTTTGTTTTGGCATTTCTCTTTAAACATATTTTCTTCCTCTTGCAGTAGAGTTTTCAGAGACCTGTGTTTGTCTTTCAAAGAGGATCCACCCACAGCTTCATATCTTAATCATTTTTTGGATGAATCTAGCATGCGTTCTGCTGGTGACTAATCATCTCGCTACACGAAGTGTTGAACAAAGTACCTGGCTACCATGCTGCTTTGCGTACAGGTCAATGAGGAGTTAACCCTTATCAGGTTAAGATGCAACAAGTTGCATGTGCGTGGGTTTGGTTTTGTGTGTGTGTGAGGAGGAGTTTGTGGTAGGAAACTAAGCAGTTACTGTGTTGGAGTGGACTTTTTTTGACGTTCATGAATTCTTGCTCATGTTAAAGATCTTTTTGAAAAGATTTTTCTCTTAATCTTTTTAAAATGTGGCTCCGTTCCATATCATCTGGTGACATATCATAAACTTCCATGGTAGAGCTGGTCCTCATGGACTTTAAAATGAGCTTTATTCCACTTCTGCAGGTGTAGAGATGTATGACGGTTTTACTTGTAATGGCAAGAGAGGTTGTCTGGGTTTACTTGTCTCTTCTCCCCCACACCATCCATCTGCCAGTTCAACCCAAAATCTGAAAATTGAGTTGGGACCTCTTGGACGAACATATCATGAAAATCAGATGCTGTGCTCAGAGTTTTGTTAAGCATTCCGTTTGATTAGAAGAGCCAGAATAGCATCCAGCTGAAGCTGAGTTTAATAATTCTATTTAAAGCACAAGCCAAGAATAGAAATGGGTTAACTCTCCCATACCTCGTTTGGCTCCATGGCTGTAAACAAGAAAAACAAACTTCAGCCAGTGGAAATTACTGAACTGTATGCAAGAAACAAACTTGAAGAAGAGCTGTTCTAATAGTGATTTTTAGAACTGTTTCCATGTGAGAATTTACCAGCCACGTTTTGGGGACGGAAAAATTTTATTTTGTAGATCTTCTCACAGTGATCTCACTGTATATGATATGACAGAACTGAGGGGCTTCATGAGATTGGGAAACCTTTATTGTTAATGCTGTCTTAAAAAAAAAAAAAAAAGGAAAGGACTGCCTCTGTTCCTGGATGGTTATAAACTAGATGTTATTGTACTGATACATGTGATACCTTGGAACAGCAAGTTTTAACACATAGTAGTGGCATTAAGTAGCCTTTTAGCTCCTGCATGCTCCTTATTGTCTTGCATTTGCTTGGGGGCCCTTCTGCTTGTGAAGTCAGACCAAGGTGGTTTTGGTTTTTGTTTTGTTTTTCTTTTTCAAGCAAGGCCAGGATATTATTGTGAGAACACCCAAAAGCAGTTCCATTTGCCAAAATAAACCCAAATTTGTTAGTGAATTGACCCTTGCTTATGTTGGAGCCTCAGACAGAAAGAAGCTTATTGAGAAATGAGTGGCTTTTTTTGTTGTTGTTAGTGTTGTGAAACTGTCCGGAATTGTTCTTCTGGTGTTTTGTGACTGAATGTATAAAATTGTTTGTTCACCTCACAGGGGGCCCTTGGCCCCAGTGCTGTTTCCTGCTGTATGCCAGCTAGTGCTGTTTGATGGTTTCACTGGAACAGAGAAGGGAGGCCTCACACAGGTCAAAAAATAGGCAGGGTAGCTCATGCAGGACCCTCGGTGGTAGCCACAACAGAGGCCAGGGTGTGGAAGGCAGTGGCAAGAGTTGTCAGCCACATCCATGTATTTAAGCAAAGCTAAATCTACCACCACCTCTCCACCCCTTCCTCTCCTCTCAAACTTTAGGTTTGTGCTTTCTGAATTAGGCAAAGTACAAAAACCTGATTTTCTAAATCTAACTGGTATCTACCCATCTTCTGTTCCTCCCTTGCTTACCTGTAGCCTAGGAAGAAGGAGGCAGTGAGCCTTTCTAGAAAAATAGTAGGGGCAGCTGCCTCAGAGTTGCTGTGGCAAGGTGGCTGAGGACAGGCTTTTGGGTGCGGTTGAGAGAGAAGGCATGTTAGAAGTGCAGAGAACTTGTGAAGCTGGTCCCTTGCATCAGTGGGTGGATGCCCCTTGGAGTTGAGTGGGCCCTGTGAAGAGGAGGTGGTCAGTGCTGCATTTATGTAGCTGTCTTTTATCATTTGTGAAAGCAAAGGAGATGCGTACATTGACACCTTGCATAGGGTGACTTCTACGTGGAAATGTATAGCATTAGCACATAAAGGTAGAGGGAGTATGTCACTTTTGCCATGCTTGTCATAAAACAGTTGTTCCCAAGGGCATGGTAAATTTGTTTTGAGACAATAGCTTATGATCAAGAGACCTTGTTGTCCTCTGCCTGCTGAACTTGCTGTCCTCATACAGAGTGAACCTTCTGGGTGTCGAACCACCTGGATTCCACCCAAGCAGTTGGTCAAGATGGGAAGGCTTACAAAACAGCCCCAGGACAATTGGAAGGAGAGAGAAGCAATCACTTAAAAATCAATTCAGACTCTTCAAATCCTTTCCTTTAACAAGCGCTTCTTGGAGTGATGACCCCTTTTTCTCTTCCAGTTCTCTTTCCCTTGCACTCTTAAATTTTTAAAGTATAGTGGCTTATCAGGGAGCAGTGGGAGATGATCCCTAGTTAACTGTGTGTTGTAGAGAGGAGCAGAGCTCAGTGGGAGCATGTAATGGCTGAGCCGGGGGAGATGGATTGCTATCAAGTTGGTATGGGGTAGAAGCTTTGCTGCTGAGGTTGTTTCCATCTGCCGTGGGCTGCTCTGCAAGGATGCTGGGGGTTCTGGTCTGAGAGTGCCAGACGGGTATTGAAGGGGAGAGCTCGTAAGATGGTTTGGAACCTCTGTCACAACTTATGTCGTTACTGGGGTAGCGGAGTTTTGACTAGGAGGGAGATTTTGCAGAAGGAGGAGGTGGAAAGCCTTTTTTATTATTATTATTTTTTTAACCAGAAAATGTAGTGTCAGCACAAAGAAGCTTTTTGCAAATCTGTCAAAATGTTAAGCAGCTTTTTTTTTTGCTTTTAAATCTGAAGTATATTTTGAAGCACTTTGGAAATGCAAAGCACTAGGAGTGCTAAGTACTCCTTATCGTCTGTCTAAAAGTGGCATTTGAAAAGCAAAAGATGTATCTGTTTCAGGATGCTGGCTGCTCCTTATCATTTTTCCAGAGCTGCCACCCAGCCCTTTGCCTCCCTCCCATGGCTGAAGAGGAGGGCATTCTGGCCGTGCCAAGGAAAGGAGGGCTCCCTCAGGGAGGAGAGGAGACCTGCAAAGTCCCTTGCTTGCTTCAGGGTGCAGGTCGCCTTCCTCCCTCCCCACCTCCTTTGTCTGAGGAAAGGGAAAAATGAAGCTGAGTTTCAATTTGAGTGATCCTAGTCTGGAACTATGATCACTTCTTCTAGCTCTGGAGACATCTTTTTAGAGTTTCCTGTCTGAAAAATTGCACCTTATTAGCTTATTTGAGGAACAGGGAGATATCTGCAGGGGGCGGGGTGAGGAAGGGAGGGTGAACCAGGAGCTGTCTTCAGTACCTCCTGGATTTTTCCAGAGGCCATTTTCCTCACCCCATCTCCAACAGAATGGCAGCAAAAGAACTAAAATGATTTAGATGGCGCTTTTGTTCTCAAAAACTCAGAAACCTTTTGAGCAGGCTGAGAGAAGAGTCTTTTTTCCTCACCTAGCCAGCTCTACAGCTGTGGGAACCCCAGTCCTCTTGCTGGGTTTTCAGCACCAATCTTTCCCCTTGGTGTATGCACATCGTTAGGATTGTTTTGCACACCGGCTCATCTGATTTGGTATGCTTCCTTTCTGTTGGAAGGGAAATGGAGGATGGGGTCAGTTAGAGGGGAGAGTCCTCCATGATTTTTGTTGTTATCTCTTCAGTTGCTGCTGTTGTTCCTGTCAGCACGCTAGAGTATCTGAGTCTTTGCACACAGAAAGCTTCCTTTTGCACAGAATGAGCTTCTAGCTTTTGTACAGACTAACTGAATGTATTTGGGGAGTGGGGGGAAACGGGGAGTAAACCAATTCCAAACAAACCAATTGGAATATAAATGCCTTTTCTGAGCGAGTATGTGCTGTAAAAGGAGATTGTAATAGCAAAGGGAGGGCAGGTTCAAGTATAACTTGACACAAAGTGTGGTTTTATTTTTGTACTGATATGGATAAGAGACTGTACAGCATCTATTTATTTAGATGATTTATGTGGTAAATGTTGCAAACAACATTATTAAAATATTAAATATGAGAACTGACATTTACCTTATGGTCTTTTCGTGTGGTCATTTACTTCCCCTTGCTTTAATTCTACAGCTGAATTGTTTTCCACTGGTCGCTTCTGTTGGTATAAACATGCAGCGTGGCTGGAAAAGGAATGGAAAATGTGTGTGTGTGCATGCGTGAGAAACGATCAGTTAAGAAGGATCGATGGAGAATGAAGCCTGCAAAAGGCTGTTTCTGACATTACTCATTACTTCGATTTGAGGAGATTAGGTTTTTACTAATTTTTAACCCACTGGGCTAGGGCTGTACAGAGGTGACCTGGGGACAGTTGTTCTTTGATGGATTAGAATTTGAAGAGGAGGGCAGTGATGGCAGGGTGACTGCTGCTCTGCATTAGGGAGTTCTTGACATCCTAGCACAATGCTGCCGTGCCAGGACAGCTCTTCTGGAGTGCTGGTGTGCCCCAAATCCTGTGTCTCTGGGAAGAGAAAATCTGAGCCAAGGCCTGGGCTGCAAAACATGTTCTACACTGGTTGCCAGTGTGGAAGCCTGCTCTCCTCCAAGCCAAAGCCTCCAGTGGGTTGGCCTGCAGGGATTTCAATGAGCTCCCCAGGAGCCCAGCACTTCCTGAGTGAAGTTGAGCCCCTGATTCACTGCTGCTCATGAGGAGTTGGCTGAGGAGCCTCAATCCTGGGATTGCGGATATTCCATGGAGAGAATCCCAAAGGGCCATTTAGTCTGTGTTGGTCTAAACCGTGGTCCCTCAAGGTGTGTGCCTCTCCATCTCCTGTGGAGGGGAGGCTAGCCATTAATTGAGGTACATCAGCAAGCAAATGGGGCTAAGATGTCTTCAGTGGATGTAACGTGAGGGTCAGACCTGTGTCCAAATGCAGCTATGACATCAACTACAAAAATGTATCAAGCGAAAGTGGGAGGAAATGGGGTGAGTTTCCTGAGTCAGTCATGGCTCAAGGTAGCATGGTTAGGTCTTGCCCGCATTACCAAAGTGCAGTCAGTGTGTTTTCCCAGAGCCAGGGAGGCTGGATTTCAATGATGGCATTGGAGCAGGACTCCAGCCAGACACTTATTTTCTGGCAGCAGCTAGTGAGTCAGGTGAAGTTGTAAGAAACTGCAGTGCAGTGTTACGGGAAAGCCTATGCTGGAGATTGTTTCTTCCTACCCCTGCCAATGCTGCAGAGACTGGCTGTCACTAGAAACTCACAAGAGCCTGTCCTTGTGTATGCATGTGTTGCTTGGATTAAAGGTTAATCTGGATAGTACTTCTCTTTTTTTAATAATCTGTTGCTGTGCTGCCCTCTGATCCATGCAGTGCTGCTGGCTTGCCTCACACAGCTCTCCTGAGACGATGCCTGAGAACACAGTCACTCAGCTGTGCCACAGGACGAGCCCCTGGGGCCCTGCTATGGTAGGCAGCACCCAAGAGGGGAAACGGCACAGTTTGGGCAGCTCAGTGTTCCTGAGAGTCATGGAGCAAAACACAGTGTGTGTGGCCCCTAGGATGGCGAGTGCTGCCAGGAACCTGGCAGTCACCTCCTGTCTGTTCAGTGCCACTCAACTCCCCTGCTCTTGGTCCTTCTCTTCCCAGCATTTTGTTCTCCAGGTGACTGTTTTTAAAGTGAAGATGGAAGAAACCTGGGGCTCATGTAATCACCCTGATCCAGGGGCAGCCTGGGTGGCTGTGTCTGCTTTGCGAACTTCATAGGCAGGCCCCAGGGCTATCGTAAGTATCACTGTGGTGTGGGCACTGCATGAACCCCATGGCCTTTCTCTTCTCTCTGCAAGCTGGAAGGGTGGTTGTTCTGGCCACTGCTTGGGTCGTGCTGAGCCACCCATAACTGCTGCATGAGGATGGACACAGTCAGCTCTGAGGGGTCTGTCTTTGCTCGTCTCTGTTTCAGAGTTGCAGCTGGGAAATCTCACCACATTTTGACCCAATGACCACAGCACTGAGGGTTTGCTCAAGGGGCTGAGGTGTGTGCAGCTGCACCAGCTCCCGGTATAGGCGAGGGAATGACCGTTTCTTTACAGAAATCTGCTGCTCCTGACAGCAGCCTCCTCAGAGCAAGCAGCAGCAGAATTGGCTGATCAACCCTTGGAGTTGTTCTAGTGAAGATAAGTGCTGCTACTCCTGTCAGGTCACAGGTCCTCAAAAAATGAGCCTGGAGGCAGCTACTGGCTTGGAGCAGGTGAGTTTCCTATTATCAATGCTATTTAAAAAATAAATAATATTCTTGCACCTACTGCTCTCTACCTACGTTCACACAACACCTACCAGTGATTCTGTTGAGAAAGGTCTCGTTGCTCCCACAAAGCTTATTGCTTCTGTGCTCTGGTTTGTCTGTGCTAGCAAGAAGTGCTATGGTGCATCCTATGGCACCATGATCTTGAGGGCAGTGAGGTGCCAAAAAAATACTCTATTTCAGTGCTTGTAGTGAACAATAGCTGTTCTGGGAGTGCTATCTTCCGAGGTTGTTTTGGGCTTAAGTGTTTTACTGGAAATGTGAATGAAACAAAGGAAATAACCAACAACGCTCTGAACAGCTGGATACTCTGCTGCTATTTTGCTTTCTGATAGTTCAAGTTAGATGAAAGAGCCTGGGGCTGGGCAATACCTGTACAACGGCTGCTTGCTGTGATTTGAGCAGCTTCTGTGGCAGGAAAGAAGGTCCTGCTGACAGGTGAAAGGAGAAAATAAGTGGGAAGAGCACATGGAGTTCTCTGAAATACTGCTGCCCCTTCTGGTCCATGGATTGGGGTTGCCTTGTGTGCCTGCCCTGAGGTGAGGTGTGATGCTCATCAGATGCACATCTGTTTGGGGACAAGGCCACCAATCACAGCTGCTGCGTGTTTGTGCAGCTGTGTCAGAGCTTTCCCCCCATTTTATATTTGGGAGTGCCTGCTCTATAGGGTGGATGATACTGATGTCTGGAAGTTCAGTTATTTGCTGCTCAGCCACAAGTGTAAAAGCAGTAGTTTAAACAAATTGAACAGTAAGAAATAAGCCAATTTAAATGTGGATGGTGTTAATGAACACTTAAGGTGCAAAGTTAAAAGCAGTTTAAAAAGTGAAAAGCAAAACACAATGGGTGTGATCGACTTGTTCTTTTCAAGTCACCTTCTGACATTTAAAGAACTGAGATTAAAAAAGTGGTCCCTAGAGAAATGGGGCAGTCCAGAAAGACTTGTCCCATTCCAGGTGAGAGTCTTGAGTGATCTCCCTGGGGTTTTGTTCTCAGTTGGCCTATGGTGGTAAATACCTGAGAAATGGCCTCTTGCATGAAGTGAGTGATATGACCTAAATGCAGAATTACCAGTGGTGAAGTACTCTGTGGTTCACTCCCTGACCACGGAAACACGGTGTTCTCTGAATTATTCTGATCTGAACCAGGGCCTGTGTGACTGTCCGTTTGACAGCTCTTCTCTGTCAGCATTCAGCAACCTCTCTATCCACCCCCCTTTGAATGAGGATGAGGTGGTGGGGAATGTCTCCTCTCTTGAGTCACTTTGACCAGAGAGCTTGCGTTGGCTGCAACATTTCAGCTGCTAAGGTGAAAAAGAACAAAACACTGTGACAGATCTTGCCTGAATCACAGGCAGTGATGAAAGGGCTAGTTCTGCCTGCCCACCTTGGTTTTTGGGAAATACATCCCTGCTGGTACTGATATATAGAGCCATTTCCAGAATATTCTCCTTCTGGGTGGAACTTTGGAGCTGGAAAGGAAAAGGGAATGACAAATGGGGCTAGCAAAGGCCCCAGGGGCTACAAGTGCTCCCTGCCAGGCTGGCTGAAAAGCAGGTAGCTGTGAAGTGCCCGTGCTCTGCAGGCAGCTAGTGGGGTGAGAAGGCAGCAAAAGCAGGATGACCATTGCCTACAGCCCTCATCACAGTTCCCCTTTTTCCAGAGGGCATAATTCTGAAATGCACCCCCTCCTCACGCAAAAGCGGAGCTAACGCAGGAGAACACGCGGCTCTGCTGTGTGCCAGGCAACGCAGGGCGGTGAGCTCCACATGAAGTCAGCTGCAGGGCCCTGAGCTTCCATTTTGAATCGCACAGAATTAATTGTGACTGAGGTTTTTTCTTTCTGCCTTTTTAGCACCTGCAAGAGAGTGTAAAGCACACTGCAAATTAAATAGGATTTTGCAGTAACACTCAGGGACAGGGAATTCCTTTAAGTGACTTAACATTTTTCTATTTTTTTTAAAGGTTTATGTAGCACACTTGGCCCATTTACCTTGCAGTATCTTATACTGGTTCAAAAATAAGGCCACATAAAAGCCCCAGCCAAAAGGGGGAAAAAAAAGAAATAAAAGGTTTAAGCGCCTTTATTGTTAGTTTTTGCCTCGGTAAGTACTTTAAGATCGCCTGCTCCCCCAGTGCCACCCCGCTGGCTGGAGGGGAGTGACGGTGCATGTGTGTGCAGAGGCAGCAGAAAGGCTGCGCGGCCCCCGCTGCCGCCATTGTTTTAAGTCAAAAAGGCCCGCTGGGGTGGGAAGGGGCATGGCGCCACGGCCGCCATGCCGAGGGTCTGCCCGGCCGGGTTTCCCGCCCCGCTCCCCCGCTGGCCCCTGGCTTCGAACACCGACCCCCGGCGCAGGGGCCGCGGGTCACCCCCCACAGGCGGTCCCGGCGGAGCCCCCGCCCTCACACCCACGGCCGCGCGGCCCCTTTAAGGGCTGGCGCCTGCGCGCGCCCCCTTCGCTTAGCAACCGCCCCCTCCCCACGGGGGAGCAGCAGCAGGAGGAGGGTCACGCGCGGCCGCGGCGGGAGGGGGCGCGCGGGCGTGCGCGAGCCGGCGGTGGCACGAGGAGGGCGGGGCGGGGGGCAGGGGGCGGGGCGGCGCGGGCGGGCGGGATTATTATGGGCTGTGGGCGCCGCCGCCGAGGAGCAAGATGGAGCTGTCTGCAGTGGGGGAGCGCGTCTTCGCCGCCGAGTCCATCATCAAGCGGCGCATCCGAAAGGTGAGGGGCCGGCCGGTGGGGGGGCGGCCGTGGACCCCCCCTTTTCCCCAGCTCCCTGCCACCGGGCCCCGGCCGCACCTCTCGCCGGCCCACCGGGCCCCCGCCTCATCCCTCTTCTTCCCCCCCGTGTGTTGCAGGGGCGTATCGAGTACCTGGTGAAATGGAAAGGCTGGGCCATCAAGTGAGTGCATCCCTGGGAGGTGGTGGGAAAGGGCTGCCGCGCCCCCGCCGCCCTGCAGGGGCCGCCCCCGGGGCTGCGGGTGGCATGGGATGGGATGGGTCTCTGTGTGCGACCGCGGGGGGATTTGGGTGCTGACCCTTTCGCTTGTGTCCCCCCCACCGCTGCCTGTGCCTCTGGCAGGTACAGCACCTGGGAGCCCGAGGAGAACATCCTGGACTCCCGCCTCATCGCCGCCTTCGAGCAGAAGTAAGTGCTTGGCCCCCTCGCCGGGTTGAGGGGGCTGCAGCAGGTTTGGCTTTGGGTGGTGGGTGGATGAGCGGGAAAAGGCGTCTGAGCTTTTTTTTGTGTTTTTTTTTTTTTCCTCCTCCTTTTAAACTTGTATTTTTCTCTTTCCCCCTTGGGGAAAAGTTTTAACTTCTTGACAAATTTGACCCCCTAAAGGGAACGAGAACGTGAGCTGTATGGGCCCAAGAAGAGAGGACCTAAGCCTAAAACTTTTCTCCTGAAGGTAACTCTTAATTAAATAACTTAGGCCTTGCCAGATGTCTCTCAGACCTCACTGGTTCGTGCCCTTGGAAGAGCTGGATGTTCAAGTGACTTGTGCCTGGCTCTGGGAATGCGGGGACAACTGGCCGGGAGAGCGGGTGGGGGGGCGGGGACACAGAAGCGTGCGAGGGGAGAGCATGTGTGCGTGCAAGGGGTGCCCCAGCAGGACGGTCGGTACACGCGGATGTGCACAGGGAGGCTGCAATCTCCTTTCCAATATCCTCTGCCTCCTTATGGCCTTCTGCTGCTGCATTGGAGAGCTTGCCTGCCCCGCTCCTTCTTTCTTTGGCGACCTGTCCCATGCAGCCTACATCCTGCAACTTCACAGCACGCTGAGCGATGGGGCAGCTGTGGTGGGAGTCCCGTTGCCACTTGTGCCCCTCTGATCCTGTTTCAGGATGTAGGTGTTCCATGGGAGTTTCATGAGGGGTTCGTGTTTTGATCTGTAAATTGCAGGCTTGTTTTGCTTTTTTTTGGGGGGGGAGCGGGGAGGAGGAGTGTTTGACCTCTGTGTAGGATAGCAGCTGAAGTTTCCACTTCCCCTCTGACAGACCCAGCATCTCTGCAAGAAGGTATTGTCATAGCATCTCTGCTTGCTTACAGTAAACAACAAGGAAGGTAGTCCACAGTGCAGCCCCCTCCCCCCCCCATCCCCCAATTTTTTTAGTTTCTTGTCTAATTAAGAAGTTTGGTAGTTGTGTGATCACTATGGGAGCTCTGTGGATTTACTAGTCTACAGATGAAACTCTTTGCTTTGCTCTCCTCTTTCCTCCTTCCCTCTTCAGCTATCTCAATCTGACTTTCAAATGAATATAGAAATACCATACACCTTTGTACAGTTAAGATGGACGAGGGAGTTCACAGCCTGGAACAGCCAGGCTGGACCCTGTGGTAAGGCATCGCTGTCACTAAGTCATCCTATGGCTTTGGGCAAGTCATTTAGCCTTTGTGCATGTTTCCCCATCTGTGAAACAGGTTAATACTTTCTTTTGCCTGACAGTGGTAGGAGCTTTACTCAAGTAAGTGCAGCACTTTAACCGTATGAGCACCGGAAAGAGCGGTGAGGGGTAGAGTGTCACCTCTGCTCTGCTTTAAGAGGACATAACGAAGCATGTGGAAGAAATGCAGGAACAGGCGTATTCTGATGCTCTGAGTAAAACCCCATGGAACTGTAGCAAACCCTAGAAAGTCCTGATTGGACAGTTGTTCTCCCTCATTGCCTGTTTTTCTGCTAACAGTTTTCTGTAACTGCAGGCTGAGAACTACAAACAGAACTGATATGTACTACCTGTTATTCTTCAATCAGGAAACTAAACTAGTTGGTTTTTCTCTTTCTGGCAGTCATGCATTACATGAAACCCTTGTGTTTAGGTTTCCAACAATGCAGAGGAACGCTTAAAGGGAAACCACTACCTTAAAATAATTCTCTGCTTGATTTAAAATATACTGGTATTTGTAACACCTGACATTGTTCAGAGCAGTAGAGGAGTGTTTATGGTGTGCTTTTAATATTACTGTGTGTAATCAGTTTGTTTTCTTTTTGTTTCTGAATGTGATATGGCAAAATCCACTGCCAGTTTTTCACTCCTTTAAAAAAAACAAAACCAACCCCCAAACTCAAAAATAAAACCCACTCATTCCTCCTCCTCTCCCCTTGCCCTTTAAAGCCCCCCTAAATTTGGAACCTGAATTATTCAACAGCATCCTTTGAATCACGTCCCTGACACGTTTCTGTGGCACATCTTCCTTCTGCCAGCCTCTCAAATGCTACTGAAAACCCATAGGTTTGCAGAGCTGGCTCGGCACTTTGCAGAAGATGGATCGCGACAGGGAACAAGATGAGCTCTCCTGAAGGCTGATGGCACGTTGTGGGAGAGGCTGGCAGGGCTGAACGCTGCTGCTTGGTTTGCAGCTCTGGGGAGCAGAGCTGGTGAAACTGTTAGCACTCTGACTTGCTGTTTTTCTGTGACTTCAGATCCTACCCTAAAAATAACACCCCTGGGCCAGGCAGCAAGAAGTAACCCTATCTCAGCTATAGCCCTATCTGAACTTGTTTGAGCTCTGTTCAGGCAAACCACTAGAAGCATGTCTGAGACCAGTGTGATGGCCTGTGTCAAGCGCATCGCTCAGTCAATTATTCTAACCCGCTGAAAATGCAGGTTTGACCTCTGCCAGCCCTGCAGCACCAGTGCTGCTGTGGGAGGAGCGGGATTTGGTTCTGCCTTGTGCTTCCCTAACGACGTTTTCGGTTCTTTCAGCTGCAGAATCTCTTGCCAGTGAGAATTTCAGAAGCAGGGGAAGAAATTTGACTCTTGCATCCCAGAGGGAGTCTCTGGAGTTGGCAGTTAGAACAATATTCTTTTTGATCTGTTAATTGAACAGATTAGGCCTGGATGCCATGACGTTTAAGCAGGACCCTGGCCTGGGACTGCTTTGGTAAACTAGTCTGGCCTCAACTCGGTGGTTCGCTAGGATTTTTTGTTTGTATCAGTGCTCAAATGTAGGCTTCCAAGCCTCCAGTGATGCACTGAAATAAGTGCCTTGATACAACAGTCAGTCCCCTGGCTTGTGTGGATGTTTTAGTCTGCAGTTGGGGCTAGGTTTATCCTGGGATTAGTCCTCAAAAGCTGCGGATAGGCACCATGGGAGATTTGTGGAAAGCATTCCAGCAGGTTAGTGGCCCACACCTTTGGAAAAGCTTTGAAAAGCTGCATCTTCAGCCACCTGCTGCCTTTGTAAGCCAGGCTTCTGTTGCTGAAAGCTGTCTTAACACTTGCCCTTTTGATCAGGCTGTAAAAGGAAATTACAGTCCAGGCTTTCTAATATCGTTATCAAGATGGCCGGCGTTGAAAGTGACCCCTGCAAACTCCAACTGCAAAGTTTTGGGCAGGAAATGGGTCTTTATCCTCTGCATACTAGGGGCAGACTTTCCCACAGCTGAGACCGAGCTTGGTGGGAGGTTGTAATTCTTGGGAGGCTGCTGGTATGCTGCGGGCTTTGTGCTGAGCGTACAGGGAATGGAATCCTTCACCTGAAACGGGCAGCACTGTATATAAGGCTCTTACCTTGCTACTTATGTGTCTGGCAGAAGTCATCCTTGAGGACAGACCTGTGAGCTGGAGGTCAGAATGGAAGCTGGTGTGAGGCTAGAAAGAGATGTAGCCCGTGCTATAGTGATCTTCCTCTTTCCCCCTGCTCGGGTTGCTCTTTTTGCTCTTCCCTTGGCTCTCTGCTGAGAGGAATGCAAAACTCGCCAACTAATCTAATAAAGTCCAGCAAGTGCTATTAAGAGACAGAGGCCGCTCTGCGTGCTCATTGGGTGGGTAGTGAAGACCCCTGGTCGGGGTGGCTGTAAATACTGAGGTGAAAAGATGGGAGAAGCTTAATGAGGATGAAAAGATAACAGAGAGCAAAGTAAGGGAAGGCCTTAGTGGGAGACCGGGGGAAGATGAAACCGAACAGCATGGTGCTCTGTCGCTTCGCCCTTTCTTGAACTCTGAAGTTGGAGCTGGCTTTCTTTTGATCTCCTCCCTGTTCGTAAATTATCCCCCAAGCAGTTTGAAAACAAGACCGTTCCCCATCCAGTAGGGAAACTTTAGTTTATGGCAGTTGTTGCTTGGGAGAACTGTGCTATGAACTGGCTTGCTGTTGCCTTGTCACTTGGAAGACTGCAAGAAAGAGGGCAATAAAAAGGCAGAATGGCAGCCAAAAAGGGGAAAGAAGAGTTCTCGCGAATGCCATTTGGAGCAAGGACTGTGGGAATGCAGGTGGAGAATAAAAGACAAAGCAGAACCAGTAATTTATGAGAGACTAACGCTACTATGGTGCAGCAGTGCTACTGGAAATGACTTGATTTTGAAATAATTAACTAGAAATCTATTGCCTTACATGGTCTTTTTTTTGTTCTTCTTCCAAATTGCAGAGGTTTTGATACAGATCAGGTAAGGGGGGCCTTTTCTAAGCACGTGTCCACGTACGTGCTTGTGTGCCTCAGTGCGTTAAGGGAATGAATGAACAAATATGCTTGCTGGGCCTCAGGGGACATTTATTCAGAAATAGTAGGGAACAGGAGAGATATACTAGTTCCCAGGGGCAATGAGGGAAAGCTGTACAAGCTAAATAAAGGTGATGCATATCCCAAAAGGGAAGGGGGGGAAGGGAAGCAATCCTAGCAATTGCCTTGCTCTGGTGACAGAACACTGCAGCAAGCCTCCAGAAGCTGCATCCTGATGTAGGCTGAGCTGTAAGCAGAGAGTGAATTACTCGTGTACATGCTGAGTACCTCTTCAGCAGTGAGCAAATCCTGCAGGTGAAAACAGCAAAATCCAGAGAGGTAGTTTCCATTCCGAAAACTTCTGAGTTAAGCAGCAAGCTGTGGTGACAGAGCTCAAATAATTAAATGGGTTTGTTTTTCAAAGACCTCATGCTCACGTGGTTCATGAGTGTGATCGAGTAATGGATCCGTAGCAGGGAGAAGTACGTTTCCAACAGATAAAACTGAGTCCTGAGTCTTCTCTTACTTAATGTAAAGTTGGAAGCAGGTGAGGGAGAGCCCAGAAAATGTGCTGTCCTCTGCAGGGAAGACTTGAGTTTGTATAGTTAATGCCTGAATAAACCTGATCCTGTGGTAGGAATACTGAGCTTTGCAAGTGAGAGGGCTCTGGGGGCTGGTCTTAGATAAAGCATCTGATACTATTTTTCTTGAAACCTTACCTGGAAAAACAAGCTCGAGGTAAGCTGCATTATTTGCATATTGCTCTTTGGAACTCACATTGAAGCTGGCCTCTGGGGACAGCAGTGCAGCTCCTGGGGGGAACTGTTGGGTCCTAGCTTACCCTGTCTCTTAGAAGTCTAGCCAAAGAGGTTGATGGTGCATGTAGTCTACCTGGAGACTATTGAAACGAATTTAATCAATGCAGAGAGCTGAAACATGAGTGAGAAACAGCTTTAGCAGGTGCCCCAGAAGTAACTGGAAACACAGACATAGCGAGTAGAAGAGACCTAGTGGTTCTGGCACACAGGTGAAGTCCTAGCCACGGTGCTGTGCTAGCTGCCATGTAAGCACAAAACCAAGACAGGTCTCTCTGTCAAAATGGGACAGGAGCTGATTAATGTGCACATGCTGAGAAAGTAAGATCAGCAGCAGTATGAAAGTGGCTGGGCAGTGACCATCCCAGCATTATCACTTTTCGTTTAATGTGGTTGATGGGAAGCTTTGTTGAGGAATTTTGGTGTTTATAAGGCAACTGTGGCTCTGGGGAAATGTTGAGGGGCACATGACCTGCTGCTTTCTCACATGGGTGATGGATGTGGGCAGGCGGCAATTAAACTATTCCAAGCAGAGGGGCACAGAGGGGGCAGAACTCCTCACTCCAAGCCATGATTACAGGGTAGGGAGTTAATCTAGAAGACAAGCGGTGTTGGCAGCAGGAGGGAGCCCTCAAGGATGCATATGTCAATCCACTGAAGCTGTGGATCAGGGTTTTTTGCATCTGTCTGTACCTTCAGCCTGGTTTTCCTGAGGGTAACCAAAAGGTAAGAGCCTTTTGGAATGGGACATTGTGTTGCACTTTGCTCTCCGCTGAGCAGTGATAAGTTGGCGAGAAGCCCAAAGCATGAGAGCAGCCATGCTGGAAGGGCTGGCTGTGGTGGGGAAGGGGGAGAAAAAGAAAGAATAAAGTGGTTAATCACAAGCTGTGCTGGTATGTAATGTCAGAAAGCAAACTGTAGCTTGTCTTGGTGTCTGCCGTCTGCTTCAGAGTGACCTGTGAAGACAGGGAGCAAGCGCAGCCCTAGATGTGCATGTCTGTGCCTGTGACCTCCTGACTGGATCTGTGGAGTGTCTTAAGTTGCAGATCACTGGGATGGTAGAGGGAGAGCTGATGCGTGGTGCAGGGAGTCTCTGGTGCTACTGCTGTGCTCCGGCCTGTGGGATGCCTGGAACAGGAACTGGGTCTAACTATTCATTTTCTGAATACTTTGGGCCGTAGAGTAATGTGTGAGGCTGAGCAAAGAGAAACTGGCTGGACACTGGGATGCTCCCTGCTACAGCAGGATGTGTTGGGGTTTGCCTGGGCTGGGGGTGCTTCCCTCTGGATAGGTAAAACAGCCCTGTGCAGCCCAGGATTAAGGTGGAGAGTGCCTGTGACTGCCTTGGCAGTCGTGTTACTCGTCTCTATTTATTTGTCAGTCACTAATACAAAGTCTTGAGTCCCTGGTGCAGTTAAGCCTTCGGTCTGCATTTTCACATATGGTTGGGGAGGGAGGCCTCATCTTTGTAGTCTTTTTAAAGCCAGGATACAAGTAGTACTGCAGGGCATGATCCATCATCAGCCAGGGAGGAACAAAATGTCTTCACATCCCTGTTCTCTCCTCGTTCAGGATCTCCTGCAGTTCCCATGGGGATCTCAGTGGGAGAAGAGGGGCACAGGATGACAGGAAAGCTCTGGTGATGTAGGGCCAGGGCTTTGAGCTTATTGTGCAAGAGCTGTCCTGGGCCCCTCGCTTAGATCGGTTAGATCCCTGCCTTTACATGCACTTTTTTTTTTTTTTCCCAGGCATTTCTCTGGTAGGAGGCACAGCCTGAAGGGTGACAAAGGGGATGGTGTTGGAGTGCTTAAGCTCTTAGCTGGCAAGAAGCCATCTCGATCTTGGCGTGCGTGTCGGGGGGGGCAACGGGATGGAAAAGTTGGGGAGGAAAAGCAGCTGTCTGCTTCCAGCACTGCAGTTCTTGATGTGCCCACGAGATGGGGGAAGCTGCTCGCTCAATGGGCAGTCGGGGCTCGTCTGTCCCCTCCAGGCCTGGGTGACCTCTGCCTGTGACCGCTGCTGAGAGGGATTAAGGAAGGGGGTTTATTTGGGCAAGGAGTAGGGTGCAGGTGTCAGAACAACTGTACTGTGACAAGGTGTGAATGTAAGAGTGTACTCTGGGTTTGCATGCCCACAGGGTCTTCAGGTCATACTGCCGCAGCTTACCCACGAAACGGTTGCTCCTGCTGCCAGAAAATGTTCCTGTCTCTAGTGCATGAACCAGGGTGGGCTTTGGCACTATATCTCCAAGCTCCAGAAGAGCTTAAAAGTCTTGTTCACCTTCTTTGGCTATCAGAGAGGGCTGGCACCAAGCAGTTGACAGTGCTGTTCCTGCTCAGTTCCATTAGCAGGTTTCAAACAAGTGTGGTGTTCAAAAGAACAATCTCCTCTTCAGAGGTGCAGTAAAACTTGTTTGAGTTCCAGCTGGCCTGGTCTCTGGCATTAAACACTGGACCTTACTCCCACAGCAGAGCTTAGATACGCGGTTTGGTTGTAGTCTCTAGTTAAAACTAAGTTTCAGGCCACTGCATTTCTTGTGTTTAGCTAAAACAGCTCCATCAGACCACCCTCTCCCATACCCATCTGTGTACCTCAAGGCCCCCTTCCTACCATGCTTTCCAAAGCAGACGAGTTTGGTTGTGGGAGAGGAAGAGCAAATCAAGTGCATTACTGTTCCTCTCCCCCTTGTCTTGTGCTCATTTTGTAGAGGACTGGATACAGTCTACTGTCTTGGACTAGTATGTGATTTTTAGATGCCAACTCAACAGTAACAGCCCCAATACCTAGGAGGACTCTTGCTGGTTTGGCTGGCAGTGGAAGGTTGTGCTCATTGTCTGATGATGACTGGGAGGGAGCCTTGGAAACCATTAACTGTAATCCTGAAACATGGCTGGAGGGTGGCAGTTTCCTCCTGGGGTAAGCACATGTCAGCAGGGGCAGTGCCCAGGCATAACAAGCTGCCCAAAAAGGATGCAGACAGTGCCCCGCGCTAGTGTGGAGGCTGTGCCGTAGCTATCAACAGTGCATATGTGTGTTTGTCATTAATGCAGGTATAAATGTGACACGGCATTGCTGGTAAGTGCTTGTCCTGAGGTGAGCAATGCCCGATTTGAGATCTGACTGCATGTTACCATTTGATTGCAGGGTGACAAGCTATGGCAGATGCTTTTCTGTCACTCTACACTAAGGACAGGGAATAGGAGGAAAAGAGAGACAGACTTGCAAGTTGAAAAAAAGTTAGAGAGAGGCAGCTTCTCTGACCCTGTTTTTTTTCTCTCTCCCCACCACCGCAGGCTCGGGCCCAAGCGGAGGCCCTCCACATTGGGGATGTACACTTTTCTGTCAAGCCTGGTTCTAGCACCTCCTCTCCCAAGCTCCACTCCAGCGCCGCGGTGCACCGGCTCAAGAAAGACATCCGGCGATGCCACCGCATGTCCCGACGTCCCCTGCCCCGTCCAGACCCCCAGAATGGCGGAAGTGTGGGTGGTGGGGCTGGCATCCGGCCTCCCGTCTCACCCTTCTCGGAGACCGTCCGTATCATCAACCGTAAGGTGAAACCCCGTGAGCCCAAGCGCAGCCGCATCATCCTCAACCTCAAAGTCATTGACAAAGGTGGGAAGCCAGCCAACGGGGCTGGGGGCCTGGCTCGGCCCAAGATCCCGTCCCGAAACCGCGTCATTGGCAAGAGCAAAAAGTTCAGCGAGAGCGTCCTGCGCACCCAGATCCGTCACATGAAGTTTGGCGCCTTTTCGCTCTACAACAAGCCATCCACTGCGCCTGCCCCTTCTCTGGAGGGCAAAGGGGAGGCTGAAGGCTCCCAGGCAGCCTCCTGCGGGCTCATGATGGGCTCCACACCTTATGATGCCCCCAGCTCTAGCTCCTCCGGCTGCCCATCACCTGTCCCCCACTCCTCCTCTGACCCAGATGATTCTCCTCCAAAGCTGCTCCCCGAGACCCTCAGCCCGGCCATCCCCGACTGGCGTGAGTCGGAGGTCCTCGACCTCTCGATCCCACCAGAGTCAGCCGCCACCAGCAAGCGTTCTCCCTCAGGAGGGTGCAGCGGGGGGCAGACGCCCTCCTTGTCCCTTTCCTCTTCTGACCCAGAGCAGGAGGCCGGCGATTGGCGTCCCGAGATGTCCCCTTGCTCTAACGTGGTGGTCACAGATGTTACCAGCAACCTCCTCACTGTCACCATCAAGGAGTTCTGCAACGCAGAGGATTTCGAGAAGGTGGCGGCAGGCGGTGGTGGCGGAGGAGGCAGCAAGTGAGCAGCCAGGTTCCCCCCAGCTCCAGGGGCATGGGGGGAGGCGTACCTGTGAGAAGTTGTGGTGCGAGTGGCTGTCCTTGGTTCTCTCCTTCTCCCCTTGGCTGTCCCTCTGCCCTCACTGCCACCCTTCCTTCTCCTTTCCTCCTGCCCCGCTCCCTCTTGCCTGGAGGCTGGAGGGTGTCAGTGGGGGGGAAGTGGGGCACCCACTGTTCCTGGGTGTCCCTGCTGCTCAGAGGAGAGGCAGGGAGGGTCGTGGTGGGGCTGGGGAGTGGTTGGTTGTCCTTGAATGTGGTGTTGTCCAACGGGCGGTGAAGCCTTTGGGGATGAGGGATGGGTGACAGTGTCTGTGTGCCTGTGGGGGTGGTGGGGAAGGTGCTCTTCCCTCTCCTTCCCCTTCCATCTGTGACAAGAAATCAAGAGGAGCTCTAGACCCTTGAGGGGAGGATGTAAGAGGCTTGAAGCCCTTGCCCACACCCCCCAAATCTTCTCCCACAATGTGCATGCAGTCTCTTCCATTCCTATGTTTCCCCCTTGCCATGACTTCAATCCTGCCATCCTTCCGCTTCTTGGCTTCTGGCCTGGATCTACCATCTCCTCTGCTGTCCTCATGGCAGTGGTTGATCCAGATGCCTCCAGAGCAAGGGGGAGAGGGGCAGGTGAAGCGTCATACCTGGAAGGTGCTTGAGACAAAGCTGGGGTGGCGGGGTGTGCCCCATGCAGCATACACCCTGTATTGGCTTCCCCTTTCCTTTGACTATTGGTGCTACCTTGGCAGTTGTATGGGCATTTTCAGGTGGCCTGGTCCCTCCTCCTCTCCTACATCTTCCAACTTGCTCAGCTTGGTAGGGGGAAGGGAAGAAAAATGGGAGCCTGCTTCTGGCCCAGATCTTCCTCCTGGTGTTCATCACTTGCACTTGCTTGAGGGAGAGCCCTTCCCCCGGCCTTACCATGGTGGAAGTGGGCCGTGCATCCATCTCTCAGTTTGGGGAAAGCTAGGCCAACAGCGTGACGCTGCCCCAGCCAGGTGAGGCTGATCTGCCTTGCACATGGGCTTCCTCCAACTCCTTTTGCTTCCCCGGCTCCCTTGTAAGAAGGAATGGATGGATGCTAAGGTGGGTTGTTTGCTCTTCCTGCTTCCTTTCATCTCTCGGGCTCTCCCTTCCCTGTGGTGGATGGCCTGGAAGAGGGTACTCCTCTGTCATTTCAGCATCTGAAATGGCCCTTACAACTGTCAACCAAAGGTGCTAATAAGAAATAACTGTCTCACATCGTACATGTGTGCGCTGGATCTCTTCCCCCAGAGCTCCTGTGAGCTGATCTAGAAATTTCTTCTCTTCACCCCTAGCAAGTAGGAGCGAGCAAGACCACAGCTTGCCGTTCTTTACCCACAGCTCCCTCCTTCCCTGGCCACCCTTGTTCACATCCAGAATAAGCTCTCTTTCACCTGCCATTTCTGGCTTGTTTCATTTCTGCATGGGTCCTGAGCTTCACAGTGAGATGTTGTTCCTGTGCTCTCCCTTCTGCCCCTACTCGCACAGGGCTTGGCCCATAGGGGCGAGGAAAAGAGGTGCTGATCAGTTAAGGGAGAGCCTCACCGTCTCAGCCCTGTCCCCTGTAATTTGGGATAGGCAGAGGAGTGTTGCTTATACATAACATGTTGCAGAGGTGAGAAGGGTGGAAAAAAGTTCCCCTGCGCTGGGGCTCAGCTACTTACAAACATGCCCCAGGTGGGTGAACATGAGTGGAATTATCCCCTCTGGTGCTTCCACACGAGGATGCTCCGGAGCTGCCGGTGGAGAAGTGCTCTCGTGTGGAGTAGTGATTTTTGTGGTTTCGGTGGTCTGAGGGTAGAAGGGAGGCAGTTTGTGGGAGAGAAGTAATATTTGTCTGCCCAAGGAGTGTTGTTGGGACGGTAGGGGAATAGACCAGCTTCTGACCTTAATTAGGGCTTCTGTGCCCACAGCTTGTCTCTTCCCCGCCTCCAGCGCCTGGGTTGGTGTAATAAAATCCTCGCTGCCTTCCCCACAAGCCTTGCCTCGCAGCGGGTGGAGTTCAAAGCCGTGGGGCACAGAGAATTCACACCAGCTGCAGCCAAGCGTCTGCACAGACAGTCCGAGGGGGATTCCAGGTGCTGTTAGCACCACCCTTTGCACGCCTCTTTCTTTTTCTTTCCTTGGTTATAGAGCTTTGTGGACTCTTTGGGGATGCTGCTGCATTCACAACTGAAGCTAGGGATAGAGAGAAGGAGATTTCCTCGATCCATTCACCAAGCTAAGGCTTCCTATAACTTGTTGGACTTGTGTGCGTGTCTGTATTAATACCTGCCTGTATTTTTTTGTGTCTTTATTTTGCATCTTTCCTGTGCCTGGCACACCCGGGGATCCCTTATTTTAGCGTAGCCTATCCATTTGACTGCAGCTTCAAAGATGAGCAGTTTGTAGGCATAGGGAAAAGCTCTTTCTTAGGGAAATCTCGAGGAGATTCTTCTCTACTCCCCCCCAACACCTTTCTCAACAAGAGCTAGTCTGTGGCTGTGAGATAAGAGGAGCTCCTTTGTGGGGTGGATGCAAACTGGCCAGTCACTTTAGGTTGTTAAGTTGCTATTTGGTGTGTATGTGGTGGTGTGTTTTGTTTCGTGGTATTGAGGTTCTGAAAAAAAATATTGAAGTGTTGAAGTGGGAGATAAAAGGGAACTTTAATAGGAAACTCTTGATGTGTTTTGGCCAAGATGTGTTGGCTTGGCAGAATTCTTTTCCCCAGTGTCTCTTGTATGGTGTTCTTTGGGGGCAGGGGACAGGAATTGTTTAATTGAAGGGTTTTTGCCTTTCTCCAGAGTGACAAGCAAGGGGACTGTCTGTGAAGAGCAAAACAGTGGGTCGTTGTAGGGATACTCCGTGAGGACCTTCTTCCTGTGGCGAGGAGACGAGGGGACTTGTTGCGGCAGAGGAACTCGTGCAGTAGATCCTCTTTGTGGAGGAAGAAAGGAGTATGATCCGGCTTGCAGACACAGGTCAACTGCTTGTGTGACAAATCTCTCCCTGGGTGGGTCACCAGGTGGGAGAACCAAACCCTGAACCTCTGGATCCTAAATGAGGATCCCATGCTGGTTCGAGTTAGACGTTTGCTAACTTGAATGCAGCAGCAGCCTCAAGTTCCCTCAGGTGGACAAGCCACTTGGGGCTGACTAACCTACCTTCGTATTCACGTGGGTTGCACTCCTCCTTCTGAATTTTTGCCCTTGCTCCTTAATGGAGGTGGGAAAGAAGATCCATCCATGCCCTTTAAAAAAGGGCATGGGACTGAGGGAGGAGTTTATTTGAAAGTATCCCCTTCCCTTCCCCCTAACCCCTAGAAAAAGAAACAAAAACAGGGAAATATTCTCTGTGTCTGTGCCATGTTTGTTCTCTTGTCGTCGTGTTTTTAGAGGAGATTTTATGATGGAGTGGAAAAAGTGAAATGATTAGTTTTGCATAAAAAAAGAAAAGTTTAAAAAAAATTTCTACAGGGAGAGAGTGAGAGAGAGTTTAAAAATGAATAATAAATGCAGTGATTGCACAAACTGTAGTGGTATTAGATGGTCCTTAGAGAAAAGAGTATTTTGTAGTATCGAAGCATGTGTGTCTGGGATGGTGTTTGGCTTGCTTGAACTGGACGGAAAGGCATTCTGGGACTGAGCAGCGATCTCTGAGCTGAGAAGGCAAGTTGCATGTTGGAGGAACCCTGTCTACAAACCCTTCCCGTCCTTGCCTCCTAAGTGTTGGAGTGAGTTCCCTTCCCTCCCATACCTCTCCTGTGAGCTAAGGTGGAGTCTCCAAGTGGTTTTCCAGCTGAGCAGCCCTCAGAAAAGGCCGGTTGCATTCTGCCAGAACGTGGATTGGGCCAGCGACATGGAAACAGTTGACTTACTTTGTATGCACAGCAAGCTGCTAAGATTTGGGGTTGGCATGTACATTTCCTTGCCAAGTCACTGTCTCTTCTCTTTTTCCCTCCCCCATATCCAAGTGGGATAAAACACAGTGGGCTTATCTCCCGGGAAGCAGATATGCCTCCCCTCTGTAGGGTCTCTTAGCTTCTTCTAGCATCAGGTGGGGAGTGGCATTTTTCCATATAGGATTCACCGCATCAGGACAGAGAACCAAGTCTGCAGTCCGACATCCTATCTCTGACAGCTGTTGGATCTTCAGAGGCAGATGAGAGGGCTGTCTTGTGTGCTCTGAAGGTGTTGCCGAGTGAGGAATGACCCTCTTCTTGAGGCCAGCAAATGCTGGAGGTTTTGGGGAGTGCCCCGGCAGGACTGTGCTCGAGTAGGGCAGCTGCCTTCTGCTCTGGCTTCCTGCAGGGTGGTGGGGAAGAGCTGCCCGAACGTTTCTTCAAAGCAAGAAGGCAGCTCTTGTGTGCTGGCTTCCCCATCCAAGATGTCTCTGCTGGGCATTCATCTGGTAGGTAGGGTGACTGCAGGGAAGAGGGAAGCCACCAGATGTTGGTGTCTGAACAGAAGGTGGCAGGCAGGGGACACTAGGACAGCTTTTCTTGTCTGGACTTCTCTGGTGCCCTTGGCTTTGTGGTGGCAGGTGACAGATGTCTCGATGCCTCCCATAGCCTGGGCTGCTTATGGGAACTTCTTTTCCCTCTGCCCATTGAGCTCTGTCAGTGCTTCCCATGGCCTTCAGCTTGGAGCGGCAGCCTCCTGTCTCCTGCTGTCTACTCGCTGAGCAGAGCGGGACTGGGGAGGCGTGAAACTAATGAGATGCAAGCTCCTTCTGGGATGGAAAACAGAGAAATAGTGTGGTGAGCAGGCCCAGCTGTGGTGAGCCACTGCTTAATTTCTGTTTTCAGAAGAGAAAAGGAGCATTTCTCTGCGTCTCCCCTTACTGAAGTTCCCAGGGAGATTTTATGATATAAAAAAAGAAAAAAAAAAAAAAAACAAAACCCCACAATCCTACTTTTTACCAGGTAGGAGCTGTCTCTGAGCTGAGTCTTCCTAGGGATTTCACTCCCTTTCCCAGCCCCTCTTTGTAGAGGAGGTTTTGGCAGCTCCCGGTGTTTGGAGATGGTCACCTTCCTGAGGACCTCCTGGCAGAAAGAGGTTACCGTGCTGAAGGATGATGTCCCAAGACCCCTCACGCTTCTGCCCACCTCCATTGTGGCATTAATGGGGCTTCTCAGGAGCAGGTCCTTCTTCCCAGGGAGGTGTAACAAACCTGGAGTGCGTGTCTGGCTAAGTGCTTCTTTTTTCCCTTTGCCTCCTTCCCCACCTTCCAGCAAGACCTTTTTCCTCCTTGCCTGGCGCATCCTTTTACTCCAATGTCGCTTGCTTTTGCTGCATTTTTCAATCGCCCAATAATCGTGCAAGAGCTGGGATCTTATTTACTTTTTATACATAAATATATAAATATAAAAGAAACCTTCCCCCCATCCCCTCTTTTCTCCCTGTCTCACCCCCCACGCAGCCTTCCTGATGTCTTCTCTGAAGGCGGTGGTGCTGTAGAGGGTTGATTTGGGGCTGGGGATTCGGTGCCTCCTGGGTTCTGTTCCCTCTTGGCTTGCTGTGGCCTTTCTGCCAGCCGTGTCACTGCCCTCTGCCTCCATCTCCATCACGCGAAGGGGGTGGTGGGTGGATGGGACCATCCTGCCAAGGGTGCTGGCAGCCCGACCCGGCGATGTTTGCACAGAGGAGCGCCAGAGGAGTGCCGAGTACTGCTTCAGAAATCCCCCTCTCCCTCTCCGTGCTTCCTTCCCAAGGTAACTCCAGCAAATATCTTAACTGCATCAATGCTTTGGGGTTGAGTGAATAAGTGGCTTCATTTTCTTCTGTTTTTTAGGTCCTTCCCCAGAGTGCAATGTGTGTGGTTTCTTTTTGGGGGTGTAGACGGGAGGAGATGTTTGGAGTCTTATCTCCATCCTCACCTTTGCCCTTCCGTCCTCTACTTCTCTCTCCTTTCGGAGTTGCCCTGTATCAGGCTGACGCATCTAGTGGCCCTGGTCTGCGCAGGGCCAGCATCCTTGGGGTGCCCTGTGTCCCACCTGCCTCGCTCATAAGGACATCACAGAGCCCTGACCTCTTCTTTCTCCCTTTCTTTAAATTTCTCCTTCCAGGAATGAAGGGAGATGTAGTCACTTTGCCCTTCCCATATGTTGGTGGGCAGCTTCTGGCAGCTCTTCTGTCCCTTCCAGCTTCTGTATGGTGGGAAGTGATGGTCTCCAGGGCCGTCGGAGGGCATGGTGCTGGGGATGGAGGAGTGGGGATGTCCTCTGTGCTCCCAGGTCGAGCAGGGCAGTGGGCAGCAAGCACCGTGCTACAGCATGGGGAAGAAGCAAGGTGACAGAAGAGCAGCCAGATGCAGTCAAGGTGGATACCAGTGTCAGCAGCAGCTCAGAAAATAGATGTATCTGATGGGAGGGAAAGGGCTTGGTCAGGATAAGTAGCTGAAGTGTTAATTCCCATTGCAGGGCCCTGGTTCTTGACTTCGTTCTTGCTTAGCCAAGCACTTAGAGCTTGCACTAACGCGTGGGAGCACGGCTGGGTGTGCATCAAAGCACTTCATGGGGCTCTGGGGCATTGTAGGACTAGCAGGGCCCCATCATGCCCCCAAGCAGCCCCCCAGCTGTGCCCTGCTGTTGGGGGTGCTGAGGTTTTCTCCTGGGCAGAGCAGCGGGTCAGTTGCTCTTTAGCTGTCCTAGAGGGAACCTGCTGCTTCCAGCCCTGGGCTGCAAAGGGGGATGTATTCTTAGGTCAAGTTCTCAAACAGAACAACAAAAAAAAGTACTCATCGTGGTGACTTTCTTCAGGAAAAAACTTGTGCCCATGCCTTCCCTAAGGTAATCAACTTGGTTATGTTGTCCTCTCTTCCTCTTATCCTCTCCCCTGCCATTAAGCCTTGTATGCTCAAGAATAGAGGACTATTCTCTATTTTGGGATTTTTTTCCCCCGTTTGTTTGCTTTTTGGATAGAAAGTTGTCCGATGGTGGTGGAGGGCAGGGGCCTGCCTCATCTGTTCCTTCCTTTCACCTTCCCCAGTGCCAAGCTTAGGCTCAAATCCTGAAGATTCCTGCAAATACTGAACTCCAAACAGGCGAGTTACCCCACTGAGCTCTGTGGTACTCGGGTGCTTCAGATTCTGCCTGTGCTTGAGTTCTGGCAGCATCAGAGCCTTATCCTTTCTCTTAGAGAAGGTCAGACCTAACTCCTAGAGTGCTGAGGGTTCTGGTGCAACCCATCTGGTTCTTTATTTCCCCTCACCTGGCATACAGAGTGAAGGTGGTAATTTTTTTTTTTTTAATTTAAAATAAACCTAAATATGTATCTTGTAATTTTTTTATTTTGAAAAAAATGCATTTAAGGATTGTGCACGGATGAATTGTATATCTATATATTTTTTTTTTGTCTTGCAATTTTCATTTAAATATAGTGTTTGTTCAGTTTTGTTTTGTTTTTTAATCCAGTTCCCAGCTGGCTAAACTCTGTCTAGAGCGGATGGGTGGGAGGCGTAGCCACTGGAGGGGTGATTGAATCAGCCCTTCCCCTGGTGCTTCCCACAAGAAAATGGTTTGCTCCAGGTTTGGGGGTGGGGGTTGTGCTGATTACTCTTGTATTCTTGTACATTTTTGTTCTTTCTGCTGCTCTTGGATATTGTATCAATGCCAGAAATGGGGAGTTAAAAAAATAAAAAATAAAAATTAACCCCAATAAATTGTTACATTCCAAAACCTGTTGTCTTCTCTTCCTTGCTTGGGCTGGGACTTGCTCGAGGTTTGAGTGGCCTGCGGAGCTGGTAGTGAGATCCTGAAACACCCACCCTAAGCCAGCGTCAGTCAGAAACTCACTTAGTCTCTTCTTGCACACTGTGGGTCAGTTCTGGTTTGGGTCTTCAGACCTTTGTGAACACAGAGAAGCTCTGACAACGTACAAGTAATGCTGAGGGAAGCAGAGGTGGGAGCACTTTGGGAAGGCAAGTGGAGTCTGAGCATCTTCCTCCACTGTGCTTTGGAGAACCTACCATGAGCCTCACACATCCTTTCCTTTTAAAAATGAAATGGGATCTGAGCACGACCTAGCACTTTGTGGCAGAAAAATGCTTTAGGCTTTTCCCAACTCCAAAATGCATGCCTAAGTGCACTTCATGACATGCTAATCCACAAAATGTGGTGAAAAATACTCTTAATGTGTGCAATCAAAGCCCCAAATTCACTCCATTAGTCTCTAGCCCATGGAAGCTGTATTAAAAGGTTACAGTGAGATTTTGGGTGGGGAAGTGCTATTGGTGTGAGATGCGATAGGGGAAGTGGATGGATTTTGGGTGCTGAGGGACTCCAGGCGGGTAGGAGAGAAGAGTGGGAAGTCAGTGCTTCTGGGTGCTGGGAAAGGGCAGCAGCTGGGGACAGCTGCAAGGTGTCACCATTGAGATGGCTGTGACTGGAACACCCTGGAGAGAAAGGTTGGGCTGAGCTGGGGATTCCTGGGGGAGGGTCACTGTTTGGTCAGCTGAGGCCAGAGGTTCTTCAGATGCCTCCATGATTTCTGGAGCTGGAGGAAGGCTGGAGAGGCAGATGCCAGCCTCGGCCATACACATCCAATGAGGTCCTGCACGAGTGTGCTGGTGCAGGTAGATCTCTTATCAGGGGTGAGGTGACACAAGCCTCATCTGCGGGGCTGTGGGACCTGATAACAAAAGAAGCCAGGATTTCTATGCTACGTGGAGTCTGCAGATCCCTCAGTGAGATGGACTGAAGGCTCCTGGTCTAAGGAGGAGGTGGAGCTGGGTGAGCGGAGTGGCAGCTGCGGAGGAACCTTCTGCCTCATTAGGGTGGCCCTGGGTGTGCCCCTGAGCTGGGCAGTAGCCTTGGGTTACCCTCCCCTGGCAAAATGCTCCCTCCTTTCCCCACCACACCCATGGTGCAGGCCTGAGCATCACGAATGGGTCAGCATTCCCCTCTGGCTAGCAAAGGGCTGCCTTGTTCCCTCAGGGAGAGTAGGATGAAGGGCAGCATGTCTGCCAGGCTCAGAGCAGGGGGTGTCCTTCCCCTCATGCCAGCAGCCCATCCCAAATGTCCCTCTCACCCAGGGACCACAGCAGGATGGCCTCTTGGCTCACCCTGACCTGTCCACAGACATCCCCAAGGCACCATTTGGGCATTAGTTAGATGGAAGAAAAACCCTGAATTGCTTGCTCCACATCGTTCTGGGCTGAATCTGTGAGTTCTTGTTAAAACCAGCTTCTGTCACCAATCCTGTTCAAAAATAGGGCTCCCCAAAGCCCTCCCATTGCCTGTCCCTACCCTGTCACCCATAGGAGGGCAGGTTTTTGGCATCACTGCATCCTCACAGAGACAGCTGCCTATTGAGAATCTTTGAATTGCTATTCATGGGACAAGGAGGCTGCTCTGGCTACTCCCCAGCCTGAGTCATCACCCCCTGTGAAAACCTATTTTTGCCACTTCTTTGTCTCTGGGAAGAAGTTGTGGCCCCTGCTGAGGGAGAGGTCAGGACCCCGGGAGCAGTGAGCCCTGCCCTGCTGTGGCAAAAGCTCATCCGCCTCCTGGCATGGGCAAGTGGGTCACGGCTGATGTGGAGGGGCTCACCCATCCCACCCATTGCCATGACAGCATCATCTGGAGGGATAAACCTTCCCACCGTGATCCTGCAGACTTTGGCAGTAAAATCTGGCTGGCCAGGCCAGTGCACAGTCCCCAGCACAGCATTGCTTCCCCCAGCCTGAGAACCAAAAAGCCTCATAGAGGCATACAGGATATTCTGTGCAGAGTTGCAAGTAAGGACATCCCTCCTCTCCTATGAGGACAAACTGAGAGAGTTGAGGTTGTTCAGCCTGGAGAAGAGAAGGCTCCAGGGAGACCTTATTGTGGTCTTTCAGTACTTAAAAGGGGCTGAGATGGAAGATGGGGACAGACTTGTTAGTGGGCCAGAGTTTTAAACTAAAAGAAGGGAGATTAAGGCTGGACACGAGGAAGAAATTTTTTCCAGAGAGGGTGGTGAAGCACTGGCACAGGTTGCCCAGAGAGGTGGTAGATGCCCCATCCCTGGAGACATTCAAGGCCAGGCTGGACGGGGCTCTGAGCAACCTGATCTAGTTGAAGATGTCCCTGCTCATTGCAGGGGGTTGGACTAGATGAGCTTTGAAGGTCCCTTCCAACCCAAACTGTTCTATGATCCCTCCCACCCTGATCTGCATGCTGTGGGATAGGGGCGGCTGGTCCAGCATCCACATGGTTTCGTTTCAAATCAGCTCCTGCCTGCCGCTGACAGTGTCAGGCATGCTGCAGGAAGGGGTGACACAGGGGATGCAATCCCTTGCTACCTCTAGGAAGGGACAGGTTGGAGGCTGGTGGCCTTCCTCTATTCCACAGGGCACAGTATTCTATTTTCTGTGCATCCTGCATCAGTACCCACTCATTCCAGCACAGCAAGCATTCACCTGCCCGGAGCACTTGCTGGTCTCATTGCCGGGCCAGGTGCCTGTCCCTGGGCTTCCTCCACATCCACTTTCCCACCCTCCTCCGTACCCACCTCTGCTTTTCCTCCTCACGGTTCCCTTCATCTCTCTCTCTTCCTTAAACTGCCCATCCGACTTCCTCTCCTCCTCCCACAGCCTCCTAGCACCACAAGCTGAGAAGACCTCTTAGTGTCTCCCATGTGAGGATTTTGGGGGGCTGGGGTGCAATGTACTCTTTGAGGATAGAGGGTGACCATGCCCTGACGGCAGCATCCAGTTCCCTGCTCACATGAAGCTAAATTTGAGAAGCCTTTGTAGCTCTGGCTCCCTTGCAATCCACTCATACATGCCTGTGGGGGAGAAGATGTAATGCCTACCAGTGTTTCATATCCAGCGCTGGAGCTGTTTTAAACACATATGCTGTCACTTTCCTGCTGGCTAGGAAGGGTTCCCTGCCTTTACTGAGCCGAGCTTAAAATCGATTTTGCTTGCCTTCCCTCCACTGCTCCTCTTTGCTTGGCTGGGCTGCATAGCTGAGGTCCCAGCCAGTGTACCTGGGGAGGGGAGAGGGCAGGGCTTGTGTTGGATGGGCAAGCGCTCTGTCAGAGCAAGGAGAAAGCAGGTGCCTGAAGTATCTCCTTTAGAGGCGGTTTAGGGTAAAGTGATGGTAGAGGAAGATTAAATGTACGTATTTATTTCCCAACTGAATCGTGTGTGCGTGCAGGGCAGAAGGTGAGGGCATCCCATGGCTGCTACCTGCAACAGTTGTGTCTGGGGTGGGAGAGCAGGGCAGCCACCCCGCTGTCCTCCCAGAGGAGGCATTTCTAAGAGCTGGAAAGTTGTTGGTTCAATTTTTAGGAGAAAAGCAAGGCGGGAAAGGTCCCTCAGCAGCCCGAAAGACTGCCCCGGTGCTCTCTCAAGTCCCAGTCTCTAACTCCTCTTTCCCGCTCACATCCCGGACGCCTCGCACTTGCAGCCCGAGGAAGGATGCTGGAAGTCCCTAAGGGGGGGTCCCTAAGAGGGGCAGGGCCGGGCGGGGGCAGCGGCGGGGGCGGGGCGGTGCGTGCGGCGCCGCCCGGCACATATAAGCGCGGCGCTTCGGGGCCGCGGCGTCGGTGCTGCTGCCGGTGCCGTCCTTGCCCGCCGGCTCCCTCCGGGCTGTCCGTCCCTCCATCCGTCCCCTCCCGCTTTGTTTTTTCGCTGTCCGCGGGCTCGGGCCCCCCACGCCGCTGCCACCCTGAAGTTTCTGGCGGTGCTGCTGGCGGCGGGCATGCTGGCTTTCCTGGGGGCCATCATCTGCATCATCGCCAGCGTCCACCCGGCCGGCACCGCCGCTCCCGCCGCCACCCCCGCCGCCGACAATGACTCGGCCGCCGCCGCGCTCCTGCCCGCCGCCGACAAGGGGCTGGGAGCGCTGCACGGCCCCGCCGAGGCTCTGGCCAGCGCCGGGCCGCGTCTGCCGGGGGGGCCGCCGCCGCCGCTCTTCAGCCGCTTCGTCTGCACGCCCCTGAGCGCCGAGTGCCCGGCGACCGGTACCGGCCCCGCCAGCGGCCCCGGCCCCGAGGAGCTGCTGGCGCTGCGGAGCGCGGCGGCTGAACTGCGCCGCACGGCGCTGGAGCAGAAGGAGCGGATCCGCATGGACCAGGAGACCATCCGGGAGCTCACCGGCAAGCTCAGCCGCTGCGAGGGCGGCCTGCGAACCTCCCCCGCCGCCGCCGCCGTCCCCCCTGCCGCCGGGCTCCGCGCCGCCCCGCGCCCCGGCACCATGGGCCACCCCCCGGCCGAGCCGCCTGCCGTGCGGGAGCTGGAGGAGGCTGTCCGTGCCCTCCAGGACCGCATCGACCGGATAGAGGTGCGAGGGATGCTGCTAGGGTCGGGGGAATGCTCCCGGGGGAAGATGCTCCCAGGGGTCGGGGGGAAGGAGATGCTCCTGGGGGGGATGCTCTGCACACACCATTCCCAGGGTCTGCTGCCAACTGCACCCCAAACCAGCTCGTCCCCCTTGTGAGGCTTCAGGAAGGTTGTCCTTGCCCTGCTCTTCTACGAGGCCTCTGCCCAGGGGTGAGGGGCTTGCCCTCAACCCCCCTCTCTTCCCTCCATGCAGCATGATCCCAAGGGGCCAGGGCTGCCCTGCTTTTCCCCCAGCCTGCACCCAGGTAGGGCACCTCGCTTAACTCTGTAGCATCCACCAAGGTCTCTGCTTGAGCAAGGGAAGCAGGTTGATGGCTCAGAACCAGATCTTGCCCTTCAGCAGAAAGGTAAATCTTATCTGATCCCGTTGCGTTTGTGAATGGGACATTTCACAAAGTAAAGGCTGGTGCCACCTGCCGCAAGCACAACAACCCTTCCACGCATGATTTGTAGGAGCTGTAGAGAAGGGGCTGGCCGGAGCCACTTGCTCTGCCCAGCACTGTGGCATTGGGCTGTTGGCATTTAGGGTGTGCACCCTTGCTCCCCACTCTGTAGCATCTGTGCAGCGTGTGTCCGGTGGGCTGAGCCCTGGCCTGACTGTGAACCAGCAGCACCAAGGGCTCTGTGGTGATGCCGTGGATGGGACCCATCACAGGGTGCATGTGTGTGTTGATTTATTTGGGCTGATGTGGGCTCAGCAGTTGCATGAACCTTGGCAGAATTTGCAGCATGTAGTGAGGCAATAGTTGGGGCACATGAGAGCTGCTGGACAGGTGTTGTCTGGTTTGCTCCAGACGTACTGTCTTTTCTGGGGGGTTTATTGTCCCCTGAGGTCTACTGGGGACCAGAGCCACCTGCAAGGAGCTTCCTCTGAGTCTTCAACTTCCTCATCTTCCAATTTGGTTCCCTGTTGCCCTCTCCACTTCTTTCTGGAGTTGAGAGTGAGGTCAGGCAGCACCCCATTAGGTCCCTCTCCCCAGCTTTGCCCTTCTGCCTCCCCTCACTGCAGCCTTGTGGGCACAGCAGCAGCAGGACATGGCTGGAAAATTCAGAGCCACTGTGATGACAGACTGAGAAATGAGACCGGGAAAGGGTTATTGTAATGGATGGAGATATGAAAAGGGACAGAAAGATGGAGGAAAAGGCAAGTAAACACATGCACATGTGAAGGGAAAGAGCTGGAGACTGGAGGAAGCACCTGTGAGCTGCCAGGCTAATGCACACACATGAATGAAAACAAACACGAAGGCACACATGGGGAGGGGGGGGGGGGGGGGGGGGGGGGGGGGCATGCAGCCTGGCTGAGCATGATGCCTACAGCCTGATACAGCCAAAGGGAGAGACAGAGTCACCCTGGAACACTCCTGCAACCCCAAGTAGATTGCCACAAGTGGGATCACACAACTGGGCTAACAAATGGATGTGCAGACAGCAGATGTGCTCATCCAGAAATAAAACAGGGGAAAAATAACCCCCTGCACACACACGAGCATGTGCCTGAGAACCTGATGATGCACGGTGGGAAAGTGCCTGACACATCAGTTTGAACTTCAGGGAGCATCAGGGCATTTAGCTGCTCTCTGGTCACACTCTTCCCTTACCCTGAGGGGCTGCGTCAGCTGTGAGCTGCCCTGGCCCTTCTTCTGGGGTGGTTTGCAGGAGGTTTGGGGTGCAGGAAGGTGAAGTTCACAAGAGCTGGAGCAGGCTCCCATGTGCACCATGGGAGCCTGAAGCAATGCTAGGTCGAGGCTCGCACACACACATACTGATAAGGAAGAAAAGCATCATGTCACCAAAAATATTCCCTTTTGCACTGCTGGTGACCTCCGTGTCCGAAGGGTACTCTGCAGGGGAGATGCAGCACCCCACAGCTCAGCAAGCCCTCTAGGTTCAAGAAATGAGGCAGCGTGTCGCAGGGCGCCTGGACTTCGGCTGCCCTGACCCCAGCCTGTCATAATGTGTCACTTTGGTCAGCCTGGTGACAGCCGAGCCCTGGGGTTACACCTCAACCGTGAGGCAAGGGCTGCCTGTGGTCCCCTCCCTGGCTTGCCTTTGCCCTCTCCTGTACAAGCAGACACCCCAAAACTTGCCAGCAGGCTGCTTGCATCTCTCCATCCCATGCAGCTCCATCAGCCAGCCCTGAGAACCTTCCTGGGGTACTCCATGGCATGGGGGGCACTCCCAGCTCTCCTAAAGTGAGATGACAATCACCCCAGAAGGTGATCTGGATGGGGATGGTCCCGGGGTGATTTGCAGTGCGCTGGAGGCTCTGTGAAATCCCATGGGAAGAAATGAAGGAGAGGAAACGCTGTTGAAGTTTGGGGTGACTTAATCCTGGGAGAGGGATGACACAAAATGCTGTGGGTCCCCCTGGGATGGCTGCATCCCAGGGCATTTCCCCACAGACACGGGGTTGCTGGCAGGGATTACTGCCGGAGGCTCCGGACCCAGGATTGTGGGAAGGGGGCTGGCAGAAGATCACTGACCTAATCCGGGTGCTCTCGGCCGCAGCTGTAAGGCATAACAAGATTTATCAATGTGCCAAAAAACCTATTAAGTCATTTCATTCTTAATTTTGATGGCAAGGTTTCCGAGGGACAGCACAAAGAAGGTCCCCCCTCTTTGCTCTCCACTGTTTTGTCAGGCATGGGCAAACACTGGCATGGTGTTCACATGGGGACATCTTCCATCACCTCCTCCTAACCCCACCAGAGGCATTGCTCATCCTTTCCTTGTGCGCAGCAGCCTGGCTGGGCTTTTTCCTCCCAGTTTTTAGGGGTACCTGCCTGTTCTCTATGTGTGCTCATATCCATATGCTCAGGCACAGCTTGGCTTGCAGAGCTAGGGGGTCAAAATGCTCCTTTTCCACGCTTGTAATTACTGCTGCAAACTCTGTGGTTTTGGAGGGGGGAGGGAATCACCCCCTGGGCTGTGCTGGGGTACAGTTGCCCTCCTCACCCCTATCGTCCCTTGGCTGTCTGAGAGGGGCGACAGCCCGATGGGCCCTGAGGGACACCTGGTCTTGACAAAGCCGAACCCTGAGCCAGCGTGTGGCTGTGCCCCTGTGGCTGGTGAGCTGGCTGCTGGCGCGAAACCCTCTGGTACGGGCCTGGGAATGGGAGTGAGGCGGCTGCCTCCCCACTGCCTCCAGCAAAGCAGGGATGGAGAGCCCCAAATCCTGACAGCCCCGGGCCCCAAGCGAAGTTTAAGAAGACCAGGAATGAGCAGCAAGCACTTCTCTTGCAAGGAGGAGGGAAAGGCCAATGCATTCCTGCTCACCCCCACCCTGGAGTTTGACTCCCGAGCTCTTTCCTGAGTCCAAAACGGTCCAAAAAGGTGGCAGGGCCCCAAAAACCCTGGTGCAACAGCTGCACCATCCCGCAGCAGTGAGTATCGCATGTTGGTGACCATGGAGGAACTGTGGGCAGGCTGGAGGGATTTGTGGGTCCGGGGAAGGGAATGAGGCTGCTGCGTGCACACACCCAGCTCAGCATCGTGTTCGCTGGGATGTGCTGGGGCATCATCCCCTGGGCATCGTCCTGCGGTCCTGCCTGCCCCATCCCAGCAGCTGAGGTGGGCACTCGGGTGCCGGCAGTTGAGGGGGAGCAGCGGGGCCCAGATTTGCTGGTACATTAGTAAATGAGGCTCTGATCTCCTTACATAAAGTACATTTGCTGACCGAGGGCTACAGCCCAAGTGAGCGCACGCCGATGTGGCCGCCCCAGCCCTGCAGCCCCCCACTCCTTCCTCCTCCTCCCTAGCCCCCCCCCCAGCCACTGACATTTAACGTGATTAATATTACCTGGCATCTTTCAATCTTTTTCGCCGGCTCCGGTGGCCAAAAAGCGTCGAGCAAGCCTCCCCCGCACCCGCTGCTCACTACCGTGCTGCCTGCACGGCAGCAGATGGGAAGCCGGGTGCCTGCCGAACAGCCAGGGAGAAGGCGCTTCCCCCTCCATTCCCCTCCCCAAAGGTCACTGGTAGATAACAGCTGCACAGCTAACATTAATAATTTTGCAAATAATTTGATTTGGGAGAAAGATGCTCAAGCGGCAGCATGGAGACATGGCATGGAGGATGGTTGGAGGTCCATGGTCTGGCTGCGGGGATGGGGATGATGGCTGCTGGGATGCTCCTAGGATGATGGGGTGGCCCCCAAACTCTGCTGGATAAGGGTACCAGTTGCATCACTTGCCAACAGGAACATGGGGTTGGCAATGGTTCAGCCGGCCACATGGTTCTGGCTGTCGGTGTCCCAACTGTCGGGCTGGCGGGGCCAGGGAGAGCTGGACAGAGGGTTGGATGGGGAAAAGCTCGGGAAAGGGGAAGGAACTGAGCAAAAGGGGAGAGGTAGCGTATATGTGCACAGAGGGGTGCATCAGGAGATGCTCTGAAGCCAGAAAAATGAAAAAAGCCACAGGGAGAAAAGTTACAGAGGGAAGAAAATAGCAGCAGGGAGAGAAGCAGGAGGAAGAGGGAGGAAAAAAAAGGCATTCAGTCACTACTGAATAATGTAGGGCAGGCTATCAGGGGCTAGCGAGAGTGACAAAAGCTCCCAGCCTTTTCTTTTTTCATCATTAACAGATGGAGCTGTGCACGAAAGCAGGGACGTAGGCTCCAAACCTGCAGCTCGAGCAATCAAAGCGTGCGGCAGACAGGCACGCACCAGCCTCCGCCGCAGCCTGAAGGGATGAGAAAAGCTCTCGGAGCCCACGGGATGCAGACAAAGAGGAGAAAACAACCCCCATCCTGCCTGCACTGCCCCCCACCAGCACAGCCTCCTCTGTGTGGATACGAGCATGGGCAACCCCGGGTGGGAATTATCCTGGCTTGAGGATGGGAATTAACCTTTCCACTCCTCTTTCCTTCCCTTCTGCTGTCCCTTCCCTGTGTCTCAGCCGCTGTACTGGTGGTTCCCTAAGATCCCTCCCAAAAAAATGGCTAAAGTCCATTCCCTGTCAGCTAATCCCTCCCTGTTCTATACTAAACACAGGATACCCTTTGCTGAGTGCTCTTCCCTTCCCAGAGAGGTTTTGCTCTTTCCCACGAGAGGATCCCCAGTGCTGCCAGAGCCAGCCGGCAGTGAGAGCTGGCGTTTGGTCAGGGCTAGCAGATGTCCCCTGCACAACCTCTTTTTTCTTGCTGGGTTTTGTTTCTCCACACTGTTTTTCCTCACAAAACCTGTGGGTTTGTCCCAGCAGACCCCGCTGGAGGCTTCTGCAGACCCTGGGGCATTACAGCTGTCCTCTTATTTACAGCCTGAGTGTTCCTGCCCAGCATGGGGACATTTGTGCTCATACCAACACCATCTTCTCACTTCCCCTCTCCCTATTACCTTCTCCCTGCTGTTCCCATCTGCCAAGGTTGCATCCTGCCCAGCCAAACCCAGATTTCTTCCAGCCTTTCCCTCCCCTCTGTTGTTGATGATGGATAGCAAAGATTGGGGGTGACATGGGGGGTATCCCCCCCCTGCACTTTTGTATGTGGGATCATCAAGTCCTGTCCATCCTGGAAAAGCAGGATATAGGGAAGAATAAAAAGCTGGAAGCCACACTATATATGAACATGGTGATCTCCTCCAGGCCAGCTCCAAGGATGGGGGGAGTCTATCTAGATCAGTAGGGATGGCATCACCCCGTGTCCCACCAGCACAAGCTATGCAAATGTCCAGGGCTAAAGTAGCCATGCAGACCCCTCTTGGTGCTGGAGTGGCTGTGGTGGCCCCTGCCTTGGCCACCATGACTGCTCTGGCACCTTCAGGAAGGTCTGGCAGCACAGAGAAAGCGGTCACCACCTTTCCAAGCCTGTGGCAGAGAGCTTAATGCCCCGAGGACGTAGGGTGGAGAGAGGCCTGCTGTTTATGGAGAAACACTGGGATTGTGGCAAAGGGCCACCTTCTCCCTTCCAGCCTGGTTTTCTTCTAGCTGGAATGGGGTCTCTCAGTGAGGTGGGATCTGGGATCTTTGTAGGGTACAGTAGTGGTTGGGAGCATCTTTGCCAGGCACTGGGTTTTTGATCAGCCAAGGGAAGAGTTTTCATCTGGGTTTTAACCCTTATAGGACAAGATGCACTCAATATCCCCAAGTAATGGGTCATGTCTTGAGGACTGGAGGACCTACCACTTTCCCCACTTCCCTGTGACATCCTTATGGCCCAGCAGAACCTGGCTTACACTTAGGGAGAGCTACCTGCCCAACCTGGCACGTGTGCACACACCCCACGTGCCAGCTGAGCTGAGCTAAGGAGGATTGCAGCCCCATTATGTGATGTTAACGTGCTGGCTGTGGTGAAGCTGCCTCACGTGCAGTGGGAAAGGGGAGCCCCAAGCTCCTTTCTATGTTGTCCCCTCTTCATGGGAGCAGAGACAAGGGATGACCTGAGCACTCATGTGTCCTGTCCTGGCTCTGTCTCTGGAGCAGCAGAAAGTCATTAAGAGCAGCCAAGCTTTGTTTTGCAGCAATGAACTCAATGGGGGCTCTGGGAGGGGAGGTACAAAGTCAGCTGGAGGCTCTCGAAGAAGACCCCTCTGCAGATGTAAGGTTGTGGTCCAGCAGTGGCACGGGCTGAGCATGTCCTTATTTAATCTCTCACAGTGACACTGCACTGAGTTTTCTCTTTTTTCCCTCCTTCCCTGCCCCCCGTCATGGCTGCTGCCGAGCGCAGCAGGAGCTGCCAGCCCGCACCAACGGCTCGGTGCCCACCGCCCCGGCGCTTGCCCGCGACGCCCTCCACACCAAGATGGAGCAGCTGGAGGAGCAGCTCCTCTCCAAGATCCTGACCCTGCAGAAGGAGCGCCAGGCCGCCAGCACTGACCGCACCCAGCAGCAGCACAACATTGAGAAGGAGCTGAACTCCCTCCAGAACCGGGTGATGGAGCTGGAGCATGGTGAGTCCTGCCCAATGGGGATGGAGGTGGCACAGGGGTTCCTGGGACTAGCCACCCTCATCTCAACGATGGGTGCTGATCCTCCTCTCTCCTCCCCATCCTTGGCGTGCAGGACCACCAGGCTATAGCCCTCCTGATGCCTTCAAGGTGAACATCCCAGTGCAGAACAACTACATGTACGCCCGCATGAAAAAGAGCCTGCCAGAGCTGTATGCCTTCACCATCTGCATGTGGCTGAAGTCCAAGGCCTTGGGTGGGCTTGGCACCCCCTTCTCCTACTCTGTCCCAAGCCAAGCCAATGAGATTGTGCTGCTGGAGTGGGGCAGCAACCCCCTGGAACTGCTCATCAATGACAAGGTCAGTCAAGCTGGAGTGGGGACAGGAGGGAAAGCTCTTGCCCTCATCTCCCCTGCTTCAACCCCCCTGGGAAACAATGCTCTTGGGGGTACCAGGGTGGGGGACCTGAGAGGACAGGGCTCAAGGTGGAGGCAGGAGGATGAGGAGGATGGCTCACCAAGGTGGGTTTTGAGAGGGAGAAGCAGCACATCCAGATGTCTGCAGAATTTGGGATGCTGCTGCCATAGGGGTGTACCACTTGTCCTGTGAGGCACTGGGGGAACACTGGAGTCTTCTGGCAGTCCCACTAAGTGCCAAGCTCTTGCATTTCTTGCAAAGGTTGCTCAGCTGCCACTGAGCCTGAAGGACAAGGCCTGGCACCACATCTGTGTGGCGTGGACCACCCGGGATGGCAAGTGGTCGGCGTACCAGGACGGTGAGCAGCGGGCTGCTGGTGAGAACCTGGCCTCCTGGCATGCCATCAAGCCCCAGGGCATCATCATCCTGGGCCAGGAGCAGGTACGTGCTGGCTCACCACCAAGGGCTGCCAGTTCACATCACTCTGGTGTGAAGCCAGATGAGGGGAGCAGCCGCCAAACAGGGTGAGAGCAGGGGATAGCACAGGCAGATTGCATTGGCAGCCTGGGCCAGGGGCTCTTCTGCCCACTCATTCAACCTCCGGGGGGTGGCACACGCACTTGTCATCTTCTCTTCCCACTCTCCACCCCTGTGTCCCCAGCTTGCTCCCCACCTTCTTCCATCTTCCCCACACATCCATCTCCCCTCCTTGCCACAGAGTATCTTGTTGCACTTCCGCCCCATCTTTTCCCTCTACCCCTTGACCTGTTTGCCCACCGGATGTGTGTCCCTCCTCTCATCCCCATCCCATCACCTCTCCTGCTCTTTCCCAGGACACGCTGGGTGGCCGCTTCGATGCCACGCAGGCCTTCGTGGGGGAGCTGGCCCAGTTTGGCGTGTGGGACCACATGCTGGCACCGGCGGAGATCCTGGGCTTGGCCAACTGCACCTCCCACCTCCAAGGCAACGTGATCCAGTGGGATGACCAGGCGGTGGAGGTCTTCGGGGGCGCCAGCAAGGCAGGCTTTGTTGCCTGCGAGGAAGGGAGGAAGGAGTGAGTGGCCCTTCACCCCCTCCCCAGTGCCAAGGAGCCGGACCAGCCCCAGAGGGGACAGCGGGGAGCCCCTTTCCTCCTTCCCAGACCACCAAGCCTTGCTACTGCACTGGGGAAATGCTCAAGCCCCCTGCGGTGGCATCCTGGGATGGGGGGGTGGACTGGCAGCCTCCTTCTTGCCCTCATGCCAGCAGTGCAGCTTGTCCCCCCTTCCAGCAGACCTGCCGCAGGGTCTCGCCTTGCTCTGTGTCTGTTTTAGGATGACCTCGCTGTACCTGGAGGTATCTCTGATACGGCAAGGGTCCCTGCCTTGTCAGCCCCAGTGGGGAATGGGAAGGAGACCACCATCTGCCCCAAGCACGGTCCGGCCAGTGTGCAGACATCCCCCGAGCACATCCCCTTTCCTTATTTATTTCTAGCGCCACTCTGTCTGGTCTTGTGAGCTTGTACTCCAAATGAGTCCAAAGGCTCAGCTGGGAGCATCTTCCCCTCAGGCCCCATCCCCTCTTCTCCTGCCTCCCTGCTTTTTCAAACACAGCCCTGGGGAGGCCAAGGGAAGATGATGGAGGGTCGCTGGTGTGGTGTTCCACCCCTGTGCTGCTTCCCTTGCCTCTGCTGCCTGTTTGGGCAGGGCTGCCCGAGGGGAGTCAGACTTTTGAGGCAGAGGGAAGCAGAGTGGGGCCCCCGCAAGCTGGGGGGTCAGTTGGACACTGAGGGAATGGGGGAAAGGAGCAAAACATCTCCCCAGCCCTGGCTGGGGTGGAGGGAGTGCAGCACTGCCATCAAAGGGCATTAAAACAAGAAAGAAAAAGAGATGGAGGATGGTGGTCACTGGAGGAGCCCCGGCATCCATCCCCCAGCCTCTTGGGCAATGGATGGGGTTGCTGCCCTCACCTCCCCCTGCTTTGAGCTGCTGCCAGCCAGGGACAGGGCTTCTGCCAGCCTTGGGATTGGCGGTGATGATGTGGGCTGGTATTTTCCCTGTGGAGTGCCTGAGTATACACTGTTTCCACGCCACGTGGTCACCAACGTCTTGATATGTGAGTGTATGTGTGTGTGTGTCTAGGGGGGTGTGAGGGTTATTTCAGGGGTCTCATGGTTGCTAAATGCAATGTCCAGCTTCCAGCACTCCCCGCTACCCCGAATCCTACTTTGTGCTTTCCGCAACGGCTGCCCCACAGACTGGGGGAGATGAAGCGGGCAGAGAGGACAGCCCTGCCACCATCACCCCCCCAGCAGGATCCCCACCAGCGGTGCCGCAGCTCAGCCTACTGGGGGGGACACAGTGGGGACAGCTATAGCCCTTGTGCCAAGTGGGAAACACTGTGACCTTCGTGGACCCTGCTGAGCTGCCCCCTCTTCCTCGCTCGCTTGCACGCTTTCTCCAGTGCACGTTCGTGAAAGGGGCCCCTGACGTGCGCCTGTGTTGGGACGTTTCTTTTGTAAAGCTGATTGTGGACAATAAATGTGACATTTTCTGTTCAAGCCTCCCATGGGGCATGAGGTTGCTGCAGGGACAGAGGGGACCAGCCGGCCCGAGCTGAGGTGTCCTTTGCCAGGATGCTCAGGGTGACATCCCTGGAGGGAGACAGCTGGCCCACAGCTGCATATCTGGCATTACAGAAATATCATCATGAGCACCTGGGTATTGTTGCATTCTGGGGGATGGGTGTCACAGTTTGGGCACCCCTCATCTACCCTGTCATGAAGCAGCATGTACAGGCTGCTGTTGAGGGCTTGAGGGGAAGCACCACGTTGTGAAGGAGGAACTCCCATCCCCATGACAAGGAAGCAGAAAACAGTGGGAAATCACGGCTTCCAGGTCAGACTGTGATGGCGAGGAGCTCACATTGGGTATAAGTCTAATTAAGTACTAGTAATGAGTTCCTGACCTAGCTAGGCACCAGCTGGTTTGCCCTCGGCACAGTTCTTTGAGCTGTCTATTCTAGAGCTACCTGTGGCCAGCTCTGCACAATGCTTTTGCCCCTCAGTGGGTCCTGTCCCTCCTAAGAAAAGCACAACTTTACCAATATTTGGGGAAAACAGCATAAAGCCAGAGGACTCAGTTTTTCCCAGGTCTCTGACATCGCTGATGTGCTGGTGGGGTCTTCTTGCTGAGCCAGAACTGTTCCCACTTCTTCTAAAGGGTATTTCATGCCATAAAGCAAAGTCTGGAGCTCTGACCTTCAGCACATCTCATCAAAGCTGGTAGGGTTTTTTTGAAGAAAAAAATAACAACTCCAAGTACGTACTTCAGCTGGAGCGTAAGCTCAAGGGCTTTGCTAAGCTGGAGGCTTACCCTCATGTTGCTAACAAGAGGGGGTTCAACAGGTGACCTCTGCTCCTGAGCCCAAGTGACAGCAGCATAATTAGAAAGGATGGCACTTTTTAGAGAAGGAAATGTCCAAAACAGTTGCCACAAACTTAGGAGGAGGTGAAATAGTGGGGGGATTGGTCTGGGAAACTCTCTTCTTGAAACAGCAGGAGCCCTGGAAGGGGGCTTTTAGGGCTGCCAGCCATGGCAGAAGACCTGCAGGAGGATGTACAAAGGTGGAAACAGCCTGGCTGCTGGGGTGGGCTACTGGCATCAAACCTGTTTCTCTGGAGCCTGGAAACCCAGCCCATGCCAAAATCTGCGCGAACCCCCATCAGAAAAGCAGAAACAAAGGGGACATCAGGAGATGCTCAGGCAGGGACTTTGGCACTGCCCTCAGCCTCCCTGCCAGACAATGCTGGCGCGATCCCAGCCCCAGCCATGTCCCTGGGACATGTGGATCTGTCACTGCTGGGACAGGAGAAATGGAGGAGCCTGGTGGCACGGCTTCTGCAGGGTGATCTCTTCTCCTCTCAGGGCAGACCAGGGGAGACGCAGGAAAACTTGATGCAATTTATCCAGACGTTTTAAAAGCTTACAGGAAAAGCCTCTGTATAAGGCTCTTCAGGAAACTAAGGCATTACAGAGAGATTAGAAACTGGTTGGGAGACAGAAAATGAAGAGTAGGAATAAATATTTGATTTCCATCCTGCCCTGGCTCCCTGCAGGAAGCAGAAGCTGCTTCTCACCCATCTGGGGAGGAGGAGAGCAAAAAGGGACCGTTTATTTTTGGTAAGCCGAGCCTCGCAAGAGCTGCAAACCTAGGACAGAGCTTAAAAGGTGGAGGAGAGAACAAATCAATGACGTTGCTGGCTGGAAGGAGTAATTACAATGACTTAGACATATTGCTTGCTTCTAAATTAACCAGCAGCACTCAGGAGAAGCCTTGCATCTCTCTCAGGGGAGCCGGCTGGAAAACAACACGTCGCACACAGAAGAGATGAGGAACAACGAAATCACCCTGAGGGGAGGTTAAAGAAGGAAAATTTTAACAACAGCATGGAGAAGGTTTTGGGGGAGACAGGCAGAAGCGATGGATACCGCCTTTATGCTCTCCTCTGTCTTCTCACCAAGGGGCTGTTAACATGCTTCAAGGGGAGGAGAGGGACAGCCATTGCCCTTTCTAATCTGCGGGTCTTGCTGCTGCAGGGCTTTCCACCAGCCAAGGGCTCAGCCAGACTCAAACACCACCCACCTTGGAGGGAGTTATCCTGCAGGGAAGCCAATGAGGTCAAATATGGCAGCAGGAAACCTCCAGGCCTGATGGCTATTAATTATCAGGTTTGAAAAGAAAACCACTAGGATTTCTGAACCCCTCCAGCCCCTGCCTGGTTTTCTGGAGGGCACGACCAGGCTCTGCCTCCCTGGGACACATGCGGCCCTGGGACCTCCATTTAGGGTGGGCTGCAGGGAGCTCCTGTGCTTTGGGGAACTCCATGCTCGCAGCTCATGGCTCCCTGTGGTGTGTCAGCGTCCCGGTCCCCTCAAACCAGGTCAAGCCAGCCCATACTTCATCCCCAGGAGGTGACACTTCCAACGCCCCCATTCCTCGCACTGCCCTAGCCATGGGGGGCTGCACTAATTGCCGTCCTGTGCCTCTCCATCCCGCCAGGAGCCTCCTCTGCTCCCTCACCAGGAAGGTTCATTAAGACTCGTGCAGCACTCGCATGGCGAATGGGCTGGGCTTCCAGAGGATCTGGCACAGGAACATCCCCATGTGGCTACCAGTGCTGCAGCAGTGGCTCTTACTATAGCTACAGGATCACGCACAGGGCACTGCTTTGTCCAGCAGCCCAGGGGATCCAGCTCTCCCAAAGCAGGTTGCTCTCTCCTGCAAGAGCTGGGTGTATTCGGCCTGGAGAAGAGAAGGCTCCAGGGAGACCTTATTGTGGCCTTTCAGCACTTAAAAGGGGCCTGTAAGAAAGATGGGGACAGACATTTTAGCAGGGCCTGTTACAATAAGACAAGGGGTCATGGTTTTAAACTAGAAGAGGGGACATTCGGGCTGGACATGAGGAAGAAACTTTTTACAATGGGGTTGCTGAAACACTGGCACAGGTTGCCGAGAGAGGTGGTAGATGCCCCATCCCTGGAGACATTCAAAGCTGGGCTGGACAGGGCTCTGAGCAACCTAATCTAGTTGAAGACGTCCCTGCTCATTGCAGGGGGTTGGACTAGATGAGCTTTGAAGGTCCCTTCCAACCCAAACTATTCTATGATTCTCCCCCATAGCAGACCAGGCTGCTTTTGGCTGCCAACCGCTCTTGCACACCAACGTCCCCATCACTGCCTTCCCTCACCTCAACACAACATGGTGTGACTCTGATCCCAGTGAAATGTGGCTTTAGCATCCCCACAGGGCCTCCAGAGTGCTTCTCCTGCCTCCAGAGAGCTGTGATCATCTTACCCATCCTGGGGCAGCTGCAGGGCAGAGCTCGGTGTGTCCCATGCCCCCAGGCCCTCTGGTGCTATCCCGGTCTGTGGCCGATAGGCAGGACAGCAATCTCTAGCCCCCTGCTTTATTGCAGAGAGGATATGGGGCACGGCAGGGTCTGTGCCCATGGAGATGATGGGGAGGTCCCAAACCTGGCCAGAAGTGGCCAAGGAAAGAGTCTGTGGGTGCCCTCTGCCTGATGAAGAGTTAGCCTGCCATCCGGTCTTCTACCATCAATGATGGAGACAGCTAAAAGAAAACATGAGGTAGTATATATGTTCTAGATACATGTATTTTGCAGTCAGCAGTTGCATTTCTGTTTCTCAGCTAAGGAGTACAACACAATCTTATGTCAGGCAGCAAACAGCACTTCTTTGTTCTAACACATTTCACCGTGGCTGCTGAGAGCAAAGGGCTGAAGAGTTTCCATCTGTGATTAGTGGCAAGTAAGAAAGGACCAGCCAGAGCACAGCAACCATTGCAGTTCCTTAAAGATCCAGAGAGGCAAATCAAACACTTGCTCTGGACTCACCTTCACCTACAGAAACTAAAGATCAGGTGATGTGAAGCCAGCTGTGTATCTGCTTTTTACACTAGCAGCTACAGGGACGGGTATGTGCTGGCTGTGTTGGCCCAACAAGGCTCTGACTGGCTTGTGGCACTGTAGAGAGGCCATCCATGGAAACCCTGCACTTGAGGGTCCACCAACAAACCACCTGCATTTTCCTAAACTGAAGCCATCACAGATGAGGACGTGCCAGCAGGATGCTCTCCTTCCTCAGGTGGTATCTCTACCTTGCATCCATGCTGTATCACTCACCACAGTCAAAACCAGTGTCCCCATCTTTGGGTCCTCTGCAGTTTTGGGTTTGGCCATTTTTCCTTATCTTTTCACCTGGGAACTGCTGATTAATAGTCCTTACAACCAGCACTTCCCAAGGGAAACACTCCCTGGGGACACACTAATGAAAAAAAAAAAACACATTTAATTGAACCCAGAATCACACATGCATGTGTGCTTCCCCTCCACACACACGACCAGAGCCATACACACACAAACACAGCAGCTCATGCCGACTTGCTGCTTAGTAGCAAAAGTGGGTGAACTACATAGGGATTAAAGCATTAAAAAAAACCACGGCAAGAATACGGTGCTTGAAAGCACTGTGTCCCCAGAGAGATTAGAGTAGCTGCCTGGAGATAAAGTAATGATGATGGAAAGATCTTCCTCGTAGAGAATCTATTCCTAATTATCTCCTAAAAAAAAAAAAAAAATCTCCCAGCTTTTATCTGTCTCTTGACAATTTTAGTGCTGTGCCTGCCTCGTTGCAAGAGACCAACGCTCACTGAAAGGAGGAAGGAGAAGGAATCATTGCAGGAGGCAGGAGCGGTAGGAGAATAAGGGGGACATGAGGCAGCACTTCATTTCTGTCACCACCGGCAGCAAAGGCAGAGAAAAACAAATGATTGCTGCAGTGTGTGTCGTCTTTCCGAGCCCAGAAGCAGCTCTGCTGCCTCCATCACTGCTTTGTCAGGCAAATGACAACCGGGAGGTCTGATTCACTGTTATACTGGTGGAAGAGACAACAAAATGTCCTCCCTATGGTTATAGGGCAGAGCTGGGGGCTTGGAAGTTATGGTGAGGGAAGAGGACTTCTCCATGAGCTGGCAGGGGCAGGAGGGTGCCCAGCTTGTTCCTCCCCCACTCTTTTCCTCCTCAGACAGCTAGAAAGCAATTACTCTTTTAGCAGACTGCCAGCAATGAGGACATTTCAAAGAGACACCAGCCAGAAGGCCACATGGAAGATCTGGCCCACCAGCTACTCTGCAAGACAAGGACTGGTCTTGATGGAAACCCACGCACCATGCCCAGCAGACAGGGTTTTGCGCAAAAGTCTTTGTCCTCGGTGTTATCCTGGAGTTTGCTGCTTCTCCGCCTGTATTGGTTTCAGACAAATACAATTCTAGATCCCTAGGAAACCGTTTAAGCCCTGGTTTAGAGGCAATCAGTGTTTGGCTACTGCGATGTAGAGGCAACACAGGTTTCCCAGAGAGCTGAGAGACCCAAAGCAGCCATTAAAAATATGAAGGCCGTGGAAGGCAGCAGAGGGGTGGCGAGTTCAGTGGAGATGGGGGTCAGTGTCACAGGAGCTGTTTGCAAACTCATGACCCACCCTCACAGCATCATTTTCTCCATTTGCATCAACATGCAAACGTGAGCCCGTCCCGTAGAATGAAAACACATAAAGCCCCTTAACTTCCCCAAACTGCTCCAATATTTATCTTTGCTGTTTAAATCTAAAGGTAGAACTAGACCCCAAAAGGGTTATAAGTCAGAAAAATATCAAGTCTCCTGATACAAGGGGGTTCATGGATGCGGCTCAGAGCCCGTCGCTGTGGCCAAACTCCCCCCTGAACCCTGGGGAAGGCGGGAAGTCCGGAGCCGCGTGGAAGCCCCTTTTCAGGGGCCTTTCCCCAGGCCACAACGGGGTGTTTAGCGACTACAGCTCCGCGGTGCCGGCGGCCGCTCCCCCGCCTCCGTCAGGGGCACCGGGCCACAACAGGTGGCGGCGCAGAACCGGCAGCCCACAGACACCTCACCGCCGCCCCAAGCCCCCGCGAGGTAGCCGGCAATGCGGGCCACCAATCAGGTGCGCCAGGCAGTGCACTCACAGCCAATGGACGGCGGGGTAGGCGGGACTTCCTGCGTCCGTTGCTACGACAAGCACGGCTTTTCCTTAGCAACCGGCGCTGGGGTGGTGGTGCGGGCCGCGGCGGCGGCGGCGGCGGAGGTGAGGCTGTGACCGAAGCTCCCTCGTCCCCTTCCCCTTGCTGTTTCTGGGGCCGCTTGCTGAGCCCTCCCTTCTCACTCCGCGGGGCTGAGAGCGGCGGGCTGGTGTGAGGGGGCTGCTTCGGATGTGCGGCCTGCCCGGACCGTGTTCCACTCCCCCTTAGTCGTGCCGCAGAGGGGGTTCCCCCGTGCTCTGCCCCCTCCTGCCCCTGTGCCCGGTGGCTCCGATCCCGGCTGCGCCACCCCCCACCTCCGGGGCTGTGGGCGTCTTTCTGGACTCACGGCTGGCGGGCAGCCCCCAGACCGCCTCCCTGCCCTGTCTTCTGACCGCCGCGGCCGCCCCTCGGCGGCTCCTTCCCGGGAAAGCCGCCGCCGGTCCGTGAGGCAGCCCCCGGCGACCTGCTCGATCTGTAACCTCGGGCACGTCTCGGGGAGAAGCTGGTATTGAAGCAGCTCCCGGGGTTTGCTCCGCTGTGGGAGGCGGGTGCCAGACAGGTGGCCTTTTCGTCCTGTGGAGGTTGTGGTGGGGACGTCTACAGGTTCCATGTTCCCTTGTGAGAGCCGGTAGTCTGTCAGAGTTGATGCTTTAGCCAGCAACTCTACATGCTCGGCAGAAATGCTTCATCTGGGTGGTGTTGCTTGACACTGTGTTTGTTTTGTTTTGCCTTTAATATGGTATCGTCCTTACTTCCTCTGGGTAGGAGAGGAAGGTGCTTAGTTCTGAGTGAGAGTACCAGAGGCACAGCACAGTGATATGCAGAGGCCAGTCAGACAGTGCTGTGCCTCCGCATTGCTCAAGAAGAGGCTGGTTGGTAATTAGGCCCAGGGCCATGGTTCAATGTTTTCCCATATGGTCCTCCCCAGCTGACAAATGCTTGGGGATGTGAGGAGCAAGTGCACAAACCAGACCGAGATGTTCCTGTTAAACATTTCCGTCCAGACATGTACACTGATCATATTCTTAAATACTCTTACCCTTTGCTTGTTGAGCACAGTTTGAAACCCTTGCAGATAATAGCATCCTGGGAGAATACTTTTGGAATTAATCAATAGACATAATGGCCGATGTATTGTTCCCTCATCCCTTGTCGGAAGCTGTACCCTGATGCAGCTCTTACCTCAAGCTCGATTGGTGTTTCTGGGAAGTACTGTGATCTTGAAGCCTCATTTATGGAAAATTATAGGGGTTTTAAATTTGTTTACTTTAATAATCTGTAGGATAACTCTCTAAGTGTGTGGTGTGCGAAGATGGTACTGAAAACCAGGAAATAACTGAGATGGGACAATATTCTCGTAATAATTTTATTTACCTTCCATTTTAATTCAAGGCTTGCTTTCTCTTTCCTGTGTTTTTGTTCGAGCAGTGTCCTCTGAGCTAAGAAGTAGCCCCTCCTGCTGAAGCTGCTCTGCCCGTGCCCTCAGAGCTGTGTTCCTCTCAGCTGTCAGTGCCACAGCACCTTGCTGAGCTCCAGGCAGCCCCTCCACCCCTTCCCGGGGTCCCTGTGGAAGGACCATGGCAGACACCGGGGAGGGGAAAAAGGAGGAATCTGATTATAAAAGACTTCACAGCTTTCCACTGATTAGGGTAAGAGGAGAGATGCCTTATGTGTTTACTAGTGTTACAGATATGAAATTCTACCCGAGCCACAAAGATGATTAAGGGAGTGGAGCATCTCCCTTACGAGGAAAGGCTGAGGGAGCTGGGTCTCTTTAGCTTGGAGAAGAGGAGACTGAAGGGGTGACCTCATTAATGTTTATAAACATGTAAAAGGTGAATGTCATGAGGATGGAGCCAGGCTCGTCTCAGTGACAACCAATGGTAGGACAAGGGGCCGTGGGTACAAACTGGAACACAGGAGGTTCCACTTAAATTTGAGAAGAAACTTCTTCTCAGTGAGGGTAACAGAGCACTGGAACAGGCTGCCCAGGGAGGTTGTGGAGTCTCCTTCTCTGGAGACATTCAAAACCCACCTGAATGGGTTCCTGTGCTCCAGCAGGGGAATTGGACTAGATGATCTTTCAAGGTCCCTTCCAATCCCTAACATTCTCTGATTCTTACCAACCTTCCAAACTAGAATTTCTCCCCTGACAAGTTGCTGTGAGAATGTGGGTACTGATGGTCCTGTGGAGGGATCCCAGTCATCACCACTACTTTCTACCTCTCCTTGACCTCTGCCAGGGAAATTTATTAGCACCGTTGTTCCCCCCATCAGCCAGGGGAAGCCTGGGGCAAAGTGATCCATCTAATAGATTGAACATGCTGCATTTGGAGCCTTGTCCTGTGTTCTGGATACAGCTTTCTTTTTTTCCTAGAGGAGCTGGAGTAAAAGATCCTGCTAGCCAGCCAGGTAACAGAAGAGGAAGAAAAGGCTATGTAACTTAGAGTTCTTTATTATGCTTATAGCAATAGTTAAGTACAGTGGTTAGAGCAGTATTAACATGTTTTCCCTTCATCTTATGACAGAAAAACTGAAAAAAGTATGTATCTACTCCTCTAAGCTGGGTTTACTTAGTGCTAGTCTTAATGCTAGGTAGAGAAAAATTCTACATTGTCTGGGACAAAGGAATGAAGGGGTCAGTTGTAATGCAATAAGCCATTTTTATGTGTACCCTTTTCTGAAACAGTGGAAATACTCGATGTACAGACAAGCCTGTGCAGCTGGTGATGCCCCCATCTTGAAGCAAGCATTAAAAGTCACAGGGACCAGCTGCCTTTTTCCCATGCCCAGCAGTCTAGACCCCTGCTATAGCCTAGGCAAAGTAAGGGCTACTTGCTGTTGTCTTGTGTCTAGCTTTTATTTTTCTGCTTAGTTCCTCTTGTTTTTTTGCTCTTTCTAGCACACGGACATGCCGGAGGAGATGCGTGTGGAGGCCATGGAGCTGTGTGTCACAGCATGTGAGAAATATGCCACCAACAATGAGGTACTAGCTAAATCCCAAAATGGCCAGCCTTCAGCTGCTGCAGCTCAGGGAACCTGCACGAGCAGGGTTAAGTGTGCTGGGCAGAGTGGAGTCAGATCCTGACGTCCTATTATTCTCTCTCTGCACTGAGCAAGGGTAGAAGAAAGCAAAGAGCTTGGCTAGAACTCAGATTCAGTTCCCTTTGTCAGCAAGACCCATAACAGCATTTTGCTTTCCTGCAAGCTGTAGAGATTAGTAGCAATGACACTTCCCAAACCTTACCTTCTTCCTGATCCTGCCTTGCCTGTGACGTGCTTCCACTTGGTTCATAAAGTGCCCTTTGTCCTGATGGCTTGGTTCAGAACTGTGTGGAGGTGGGCCCTTCTCGACTGTTACTCAGCATTGAGCAAGGCCATCCCCACTGGAGTGGGGAAGAGACTCTTGTTTTGAGGATGAGTACCTCAAAGTCTTTGAACCTTTAGGTACAGTCTGTTAAGTCTTCCCTTTCGGCTTTCAGCCTCCTGAATGAAATTACTGAGACTGTATAAATGGGGTGTGATGCAGAATTTACAGTTTTCAAAAAGGTTGCCCTTAACTTTGAGAAGCAACGATAAAGGAAAGCACACCTGGCTCTATGGGCAGGGCACAGACTGCTTGTTGCCAGAGCAGTTTTGTGTTGGAGCAAGGTAAAGCTATGAAACCAGAGATTCCTTCTGTCCCATCCTGCCTGAGACACCTCATGTCATTGCAAGATCTTCCTCTCTCCTTTTTTAGATCACGCAGGGTGTGATCTAGAAGCGAGCCTTTAAAAAGTCAGCCTAGTTTCAGTGTTTTGGTAATTAGCTGGAGGAAAAAAATGGACTCCTGTAAAAATAGCTGCAGCTTAGTGACCTGAATCTCCTCTCACGCTCGCTGCACCCAGCATAACTCCATCAGCAGCTGAACCAGAACTCTCACTTCAGACTGTGTGAACAAGAGAAGTGATTGTGAGATGCGGTTCTTTAATTTCTCCTGGCTGCTGTGTCAGGGGCTGCTGGGAACAGAGAGATCTGGTTTACCCTTGAGCCTAGCTCTGGGGAGGTCCTGGTTCCTGCGGTGCAGCTGCTGTACCTGTTCAGTAGTCTAATAAAAGGAGAAGATGATTAGGGGGCTGTTTGCATAAAAATTCACTGCTTGCTCTGTCTCACCCTACACTCTCCTTCTTAACATTCTCCAGAGTGCTGCCAAGATGATCAAAGAGATGATGGACAAGAAATTTGGGTCCTCCTGGCATGTGGTGATCGGGGAAGCTTTTGGCTTTGAGATCACTCATGAGGTGAAGAATCTACTGTACATGTTCTTTGGTGGCAGCTTGGCTGTGTGTGTCTGGAAGTGCTCCTGACATCTGGCTGGGTCTCAGACTTGCTTCATATAAGAGATTTCTTCATTCTCTTGACAGATTTTGTACAATCTGGAGGTGGGGCTTTATTTTTAATAGTTAAACGTCAAGATTGTTTTTTTTTTTTTCGTACTGACTAACAGTTCCGTGGGATACATATAGTTGGTGTGTGCGTGCGTATAAACTTGCTAAGCTCTCCAGTCCTTGCTTGTGGGATTTCTCATCTGTCTGTGGCTCTTTCCTTGGTGTTTGAGCCAAAGCAGGAAGGAGATGGGGAACAGGTAGTCTCATGACACGCTGCAGAGCTGTACAGCAGCACTAGGAGGGGGAAACGAATAAGAAAAGATGCTGTCTAGCCCTGTATTTTTTTTTCCTCCCACTTGCCCAACATTGTGTCCTCTCTTCTTTGCCTTCCCCACTATCATGTGGTATGGGCTCTGACCAGCACCTGTCTCTCCTCTCTCTGAATGCTGAGAATACCTTCTTCCCTGCTTCCCAGATATCCGTACAGAACTGGCAGTGCCAAGGGTCTCCCTTTGGGCTGCCGCTGGAGGTGTCAGCCACAGGGAAGCAGACTCTGCTTGCTCTTCCCTTCTTCTTTTTGAGGGTACAACAGCTGAGCTGCCTGGGTGTAGGAGGTTGCTATGCAAACTGCCCCCTCCTTTCTCACCCACCGCACACTGACACAGCATGAAAACATAGGCGGCTGACGATGCCTGGGGAGTGGGTGAGAACTCTTCATAAAGCTCGAATGCCTCCCTGTCAGTTCCTGGGGGTGTTGCAAGTGCTGTGTACTTTCAGCATCTTGTTTGGAGGCTGGTAGAGGAAGGAGGCTCCATGTGAGATATCACTTGGTCATCAGAAACCTAACGTCTGTTTGGACTTGCATTCTTTTAGCTTGCTTCGGTTTTTTAAAGCTGTCGGTGTTGGAGGATGGAGTGAACATAATTATATGTTACGTATATGGCTTATTTATATAAATCTGGGGAGCTGTGTTTTTACAATAAAACTTCAGTAAAATGTCCTTTTCTGTGTGTGTTCTAAAATGAAAATCCCAAAGTGGAAGATGAGAAAGAATAGTAGTTCAGGAAATGTGAAAGTAAGCAAGCAGTGGTGTAGCTCAGGTGAAGGACAGTGACAGGTGTCCATCACATGTGCTCCTGGGTGACTCGGGTTCAGAGACACATTCTCATTCTCACCGTTCAGTTCCTTTCACCAGCACAAGCCACGATGCTGAGGAAGGTTGCCAGACCTGTGGTGCTGCTGGCCAAAGTCCACACAGGTGTCAGCAGTGGCAGCAAAGCTAATGTGTCCTCTGCCCAGGCAGTGCACCCCTGCTCTGACCTTCGGGGTCTTGCATTTGGGGCTTCCATGATTTCTCAGACTTTCCATGGAGAACATCACCAGCAGTACCACTGGCACCTTGTGATTTATGAGAGTTCACCATCCAGTCCATAGTTCAGTTCCAAAGGACCTTTCTGCATTAGTGGCTGTGGTGGATCAAACTGGCAGAAGGTTTTATGGTTCCTTTTGTTCTTTTTCTGAACCTCAGTGTGATGGTAGAGATGTCCTTCCTCCATTTCAGCATGTCAGGAGCTCTTATATAATCCAGGAATTGGAATAATATGAAGACAACTGGAAATTATTTCAAATTTGGACCCTGTGCTGACTGGGCCTCGCAGCCTTTCACACAATTCCTTACTGATCAGATGCAAGGCAGGGGGGACATGTAACTACCCTGTCTCTCCAAAAATAAGACTTACCCTGAAAATAAGCCCTAGCAAGATTTTTCAGGATTTTTGAGGATGCTCAAAATAGAAGCCCTACTCTCAAAATAAGCCCTAGTTACAGTTCATTTAAAAAGTCAATTTAAATAGTGTCCAGGCAGATATGCACGTAAAAAAGTAAAATTGGAATGCAGTGTGACAGATGTGACAATGTGATGACATGACTGTTTTTTAATAAATGTTGGTTTTGGTTTTTTTTTTTTTGTTCTAGAATAAATGTAGATTGTTGTTCATGGAAAAATAAGACATCCTCTGAAAATAAGCCCCAATGCATCTTTTGGAGCAAAAATTAATGTAAGACCCTATCTTATTTTCAGGGAAACAGGGTAGTATCAGAAGGTAGCTGGTGCCATGATACCTGCTCTGTGTGCTGGACCACAGTGGCAGGATCACTGTGCAGTGTAGAAGAGTCCAAATCCTTTGAGCTGTCTCTTGGTGTGGTTACTCACTCCAGCTGGCTGCCTTTACATGTTGACTGGCACTTTCTGCAGCTGGCAGGTGGAAAAGCTGATTTGTTGTTCCACAACTTCCTATCTCCTCTAGGTTTTACCCCTGTAGATCAAGAGGGAAAGGTAAAGCAAGCGTCTTTGGAGTAGTGGCCTTGCGCTGGAGCATGACGATACTGTCAGCCATACCACAGTTGCTTTAATTATGCCTCTTTCACACTAATGAATAATTAACTGCTGTGTGCATACGCACAGACATGCTGGTCATAGGCATCTCTGCAGGGTCGTGCTGACCTGCAGGTGGTCATAGGGACCTGCTTACCTCAGCACACAATCTTTTGGCCTCGCTGCCAGTCTGTTATCTCTTTGGCCACCAACTGACCAAAGCTAATGTCTCCATGACCTGTATCGACAATAGGTGAACGTTGACCGCTCCTCAGCCTTCTCAAATCACGAGTGTGCAAACAGATTGAGGTGAGCTAGGTGTGAATTTGCAGCAAGTCAGCTCCCACGCTGTAACTCCCCCAAGGTAAGTGCAAGGTGGCTCATGGGCTATTTTTGTTTCCAAGGGTAACAGCTTTCCCACAAGAAGTTACCATGAAGAAGCTAACCTGTCTTAGCTGGTTTGTGTGCCTGTCATTGGCGCTGTATGCAAAAACACAAACCTCAGCTTCCCAAAATTCAGCTGTGCGTGTCAAGGCCCCTGCTCTGAGGCAAGTGTTCAGTAAGACAGATCAATTTTCCTGCCTGCTGCAAGTTGAGCCATGCTGTGGTGGCCTATATGTGTTAGAAGGAAGATTTTCACCCTCTTTTTGCTGTGGAACTGATACGTTTTTGCACATTCCTGTAGTTTTCAGGTGAGCACAATTAATGGATCAGAGATCGTAGAATAGTTTGGGTTGGCAGGGACCTTCAAAGCTCATCTAGTCCAACCCCCTGCAATGAGCAGGGACATCTTCAACTAGATCAGGTTGCTCAGAGCCCCGTCCAGCCTGGCCTTGAATGTTTCTGGGGATGGGGCATCTACCACCTCCCTGGGCAACCTGTGCCAGTGTTTCACCACCCTCATTGTAAAAAATTTCTTCCTCATGTCCAGCCTGAATCTCCCCTCCTTTAGTTTAAAATCATGACCCCTTGTCTTAACGTAACAGGCCTTGCTAAAAAGTCTGTCCTCTTTCTTACAGGCCCCTTTTAAGTACTGAGAAGCCACAATGAGGTCTCCCTGGAGCCTTCTCCAGGATGAGCAACCCCAGCTCTCTCAGCCTGTCCTCACAGGAGAGCTGTTCCAGCCCTCTGATCATTTTTGTGGCCTCCTCTGGCCCCTCTCCAAGAGGTCCATGTCTTTCCTGTAATGGGGACCCCAGCGCTGGACACAGGACTCCAGGTGGGGTCTCACCAGAGTGAAATAGAGGGGCAGAATCACCTCTCTTGGCCCGCTGGCTGTGCTCCTTTTGATACAGCCCAGGATGTTATGGACCCTTGTCCTGTGTTTTCCCGAAAAAAGACCCCTCTGTGGATTGATGTTTTGGAGCTTCCAGGGCCTATCTGCTTTTGACTATAAAACTGCAGTCTCTTGCTGGAGGTTTATACCATACAAATTTTCAGCAGAAAGCTGAGGAAGTTGACAACAGGTGGCTCGCTATTGTATTCTCTTCTCCCTCTCATTTCTTGCCCCCTGCATATTGCTGCCGTTACCCATCAAAGCGTCAGGCTGAGTCAGATGTAGCAAAGGAGATGAAAAACACAGGGTGATGCATCGATGCCAGCCGAAATGACCCTTCCTTATCTGCCTGTCCCAGGAAGCTGTGATAGCAGCTCAGAGGGCTGTGCTTCATTAGTTCATCCCTCCCCACCGAGGGGAGATGGACAACATCATTATCGGCTGCCAGGGAGCCTGGACTTACGCCAGCAGTGGAAATGTCCTCAGAGGTACAGCTCCTCCTCCACCCCAAGGGTGACTGGAACCTGCTGGGAAGGGGGGAAGGCACTAGGGAGATGGAGACAGAGCTGAGGTTGGGGTGGAGATGGGAAGAAAGAGATGCAAACTCAACCGCTTCTCTGTAATGATGTCATGGCAACAAGGTGGACACGCTGTCAGGCCGGCAAGGCAGGCTTTGAAGCTCTACAGTTCTTCCCTGTTGCTGTGAGCTTGTGTCTGAATCTATGAAAAATCTTTTGGTTAATATTTAGTGCCGGCATTGAAGAGCTAGGGGTGGCAAGTGTCCCACCTAATCTCCCTGCCTCTGCTTTCTGAGGGGAGGCTAAATCAGGCTGGGGGGATTGTGAACTCCCCTCCCCCAGGGGTAGGACTCCTGGTCAGAAGGGTGATTTCAGCCAGTAGGGTCCCTGTGCTGCTCTAGGACATGGGAGGGGGGTTTCTATCCCCCCCTGCCCCAGCCCAGTCTGGAGCTGGTTTGGGGCATTTGAAGGAGGGGGTCTGCTTCTCCCCTCAGTCTCCCAGGGCTGGCTCTGTAATGAAGAAATCTGTGGCTCTGTTCCAGGAGCCGAGCCCAGCCCAGCTCCTTTGATGGAAACCATTAGCACATGGGTTTTGTTGGTGTTTTCTTTTTGCTAAGAAATGACCTAATGATCCCATGTTCCAGCTACAGCCCCTCCTAAGATGCCTTCTTTCCAAACCATACGTCCGGACTGGATCCAGCAAACCTCCCGGAGCAAGACGCCGCGTTCCCTTCCCCGGGGAAGCCATCTGCTCCCCTCCGGCTCCTTCTGCAGGGCTTGGAGCTTGCCAACCGGGCTGGAAAGCTCACCTCCTCCTCCTCCCCGCAGACCTGGTTCCCCTCGGCCATCTTGTTAGTGCAAGGCACAGGGAAGGGAACGCGGGGCTGGCTGAATCTGGGACGGCTGATGGTGTCAGCCAGAGGCAGTTTCCAGGCAACTGTTGCGTCGTGGGACACGGAGCTGAGAACATCGGGAGAGAACACCGTGTTCTACCACCCAGGAGGCGACTGAACCTGACAAAAATGGAGCCAGCACGGGCTGGTGTGGAGAGAGTGGTGCATGAATGGCAGCAAAGGATGGGGGTCTCCAGCATACCCCCGCGGCCTGCAGCTCACCTTCCCCTCCCTGGCTTGGAGTGAGGATGTCCAAGCTGGCTGCAGTGAGGAAGGACTGCCTGATGTACAGGATTTCACATGCCATTTGCATCCTTTGGGAAATCAAAAAGATGAAAAACATCACTCTGGACTCTGTGCCCAAGCGCCCCGGGCTTGTCTGAGTGCTGTCCTGGTTGCAGGTGGTCCCATCCTTCTCTGTCCCTCAACAAATCCAAAGTTTCCTCCTCACAAGTCAGAAACAGTTTTTGCTCAGGCTGCCCAGCTCTGTAACCCTGGCTGTCACCAGAAAGGTGAATTTCTTGAAAAATCTTAGAATCATAGGATAGTTTGGGTTGTAAGAGACCTCCTGCCCTTCCCTACTACAAGCTGCTGGTCCTCCCAGTGCTCAGTGAGTCCTGCTGCCCCTCTGTGCTGACGCCTGAGGTAGTGGACAGCATCTCAGCTCCTGCCTGCCCGGCTTCCCTGCCTGGTTCAGAGGCCCTGGCAGCATCCCTGCCTCTAGCAGTCCTTGCTTACGCTGCTCCCACTGATGCTGCTACTCACGTCCCCTTCATTTTGCCTAATGCGAGTGGGTTTTGAAATGGGGTGTGCACAAGCGACCTTGGATATATAGGGGGGATGATAAAATTGCTCTGGCTGAGCAGCAGCAGGAAAACTCTCCTGGATTATGAGTGTGTGGATATGATGTACACAGGGAATGGGTCTGTGTAGTGCTGAACAGGGTGGGTGCTGAAGAGAGGAAGAACCACTGTAATGCCCTGCACACCCAAAAATGTTCTGCAGCCCCATGAAAGTGACAGCATGGAGGGATGGGACAGTACATGGGTTATCTTTGGCCATCGCTGTCCCTGAGCCAGCCCTGCAGCTATTGGTTTGGAACTTGCCCTGTTCACTCTAACCTTGGGGGTGACAGCTCACCCCTTATCAGCGCTGATAAACCCCACCAAAAGCTCCCGCCCCATCCCACTGTCAGCCCAGCAGCATCACTCCACAAGGTGACAGATCTTTCTTCCCCTGGCTTTTCCCTTGCACCAGTTGCTTTTTTTGCTGCAATGCTTTAAATTCAGGACTCTTCGCTCCTATTTTTCCACGGAGGAGAGACGGGACCACAGCTGCATCAGCTCTCTTGTAGCCCCACAAGGGTGTCAACCCCTTGCTGAGCGTCTCGAGTGAGGAAGAATGCGGTGCCGGCTGCAAATGCTTTTCCAAAGGAAATTTAAAGACGGCCTGCTCCTTCTCCTGCTCCTGGCCCTCCTGGTGTACCTGGTGGTGGATCTGTCTCACCCCACAGCCCACAGATCCTGTGGCTGTGATGCAAAAGCACCGAAAGGCTCAGAGATTCCATCAGGCAACACTGTGCTTGCTGGCTGCAAAAAGCTGAGCCTGAGAATCCTTCAGGATTTCAGTGGCAGCAACAGCTCCTTGGAGAAAAGCTCCCAGCTGCAGGGAGCAGGGTCACAACCAAGGCATGGAGAGCTGGGGGCCCGGCTCCAGCATGGAGATGGAAGTCTGGGAAAGACTAAGGGATCAAAGCTGGCATTGCTCTTCAAGCATCCTCTTTACAACATCCCAATCCCAGAAGTGACAGAGAAAGACAAGTTGTTTGTTGTCAACCCCATGGAGAAATTCAGCCTGCGCAGCAGCGGGAGTGACGAATGGTGAGGAGCAAACTCAGCCCTGGCTTGCTTTTGGGGGATATTCGGGTTTGAGGGGACAAGTTGCAGGGACCAAAAGCATTGTTTCCCTGTGTAGACCAGCATTCCACCTCAGAGGAGCCTGAATTGCTGCAGGCGCTCTACTTGTGCCTCAAATCCTCCCTTAGCCCTGAATTTCTGGGCTGCTACCTGGGAGCCTGTAGAACATGACAAAGCCGAAGGAGACTCTTGATTTATTCATAGTATTATGTAGGATATCTTTTAGGTCACCTCCTCATCTCCTTTCCTTCCCCAATGCAGACTCTAGCCTTTGATCTCTCTAGATATACATATGAGGAAGTCCCCACTCCAGATCTCTAACCAGTTTTATCTCTTCTCCAAAAATGCTGAAGGTGTAGCTTAGCTCTAACCATGAAACCATTACCGTCCTGCATTTCGCAGGACACTGCCTGACCTCTTTAGGCTTGGCCGTATGGTGAACTCACTGCTGCCGACAGCCTATTTTTATCACTGGTCTACTAACCTCTAATTAGGAGGGAAGATATTAAAAGCTCCAGCGTCAATAACACGTAGCAGCTTCCTTATGGAAAGCACACCTTCCAAATGTGGTGACTGCTAAAAATGGTACAGAATAAAAGCTGATTTAAGAGCTGGTTTTGACAAATGGGCACTTGCCTTGGCTCTGGGGACCACGTCATCTACAGATAACCATGGGAGATGGGTCTGGTTTGATGAAATCAGGGTACAGTTTGCATTTTCCTAGAGAGAGAGGCATGGATTTGTGTTACAGACACCCCGAGCTGGACTGTCTTATTGCAGTGATGGGAGGAGCTGCTGCAGAGGGGGGCAGATACCCTCAGGAGCCCCCCTTGAATGCCAGCAAACTGCAAGTTTGCAAGAGGCACCAAGACAGGGATAGTGTGTGATAAAACCGTCCAAGGGGAACTGGACATTGAGGGTGGGAGTTCAGGTCAGTGCTGGGGATGGCTGGGAAGCTCCCACTCCAGCACTGTTTTACGGACACGTGTGTCCCCAGCAAGCACAGGGTGGGGGTATAGCCAGTGGTATTACTGGCAGCTAATCCCTTAGGCAAATACAACAAGATGACCTGCTCCAGCAGGGAAGAAAAAGGCACAGATGAGAGGAGGAGGATCAGCCTGGGGCTTTTCTGTGGGGGTTGCAAGGGAAGCCACCAGCCTCCTCCAGCCATGCCAGCAGGTCTCACCAGACACAGGTGGGATCTGCCCAGGTGCCAGCAGCCCCAAGGAAGGCACATGGGGCAGGAGCTTTTGCCACCAACCAGGGCTTGTGTTGGGCCTTCCCCCAGCCTCACCCACCACGCGCCAGCTCCTGGGAAGGGCCTGGGGATGTGGGACCCGTCCCATCCCAACTAAACCTGTCGTTGTTGTTGGGGTGGTGGTGGCTGTTGGGCTGCAGGGTCAGCAGCAGTAAAGCCGAGACGCTCCTCCCGACAGGGAAGACAGCCTATGACACCTACCCTGCCTGGCTCAAATTCCACGTTGGCATCAACCGCTATGAGCTGTACCCCCGCCGGGACCCCCTGATGCCCATCCTCCTCCGGGACTTGGCCACGCAGAAGATCGTCAGCTCAGGTACCACCTCCCTGCCTGCAGCCCTGCCCATACCTCTGCCCCACTGCCTGTTGCATGCCTTCCTCATGCCCATGTGCCCCCTTTCAGTCCAGAAGACCGGTGGGACCCAGCTCAAACTCATCATGACGTTCCCAAATTACGGCCAGGCCCTCTTCAAGCCCATGAAGTGAGTAGAACTGGGGACAACCCCATATCCCACCTGTACGGCCCCATTAGGTGATGAAGAGCGGCCAGAGGAGACCACAGAGGGAGGAACAGTGAAATGTTTCATGTGCTGCCTCGCTTCGGCACCCTCCACCCTAAATCGGGATGATCTGGATGGTCCCCTTTCTCTCGCCTTCCCTAGTGATGCTTGCGGCAAGTTAGCTGCAGCTTGTGATGGGGTAGTGACCTCCAGTGGTGGAAAGAAGATAGTCCAGGAGGGCCATGCAGGACCACCCAGCCCATGAGGGCTTGCCAGCCCTTGGGTTGGGAGCAGAAGGTGCATGGTGTCCTGGCTGGGGTTTTGGAGCCTCAGCACCCAGCCTAGAGCAACTGGAGGTGACTGGGTCTGACCACATGTCTGGTGGCACTGGGGACACAAGGCAAGGGCTGGTTTGGGGCAAAGCCTGCACTCAGGTTGACCCTGTCTGTGGCCATTTCCCCCACCTACCCCTCTCCTCCCAGGCAAACCCGGGACCAGGAGACCCCTGCTGACTTCTTCTACTTCTCGGACTTTGAGCGGCACAATGCAGAGATTGCAGCCTTCCACCTGGACAGGTGAGCGGCAGCTTTGCATTCAACTCTGCCCTCCCGTGACAGTGAAGTGGCAGAGAAATTGCTCCTTCATCCCTCCTCTTCCACCTCATTGCAAGGGATACCTCCACCTCATGGCAGTTTTAATAACTTGCTGTGAAAACCAGACAAGGTTGTCAAGAAATGGTTCCAAGTTCTGTGTTTCAGGATACTGGATTTCCGGCGAATCCCCCCAGTTTCTGGCCGTTTGGTCAATATAACAAAGGAGATTCGCGACATCACCACAGACAAGAAACTGGCCAAGACTTTCTTCATCTCCCCAGGTGAGCTTTCATGCTGACCATCCTCTCTTGTGGCCACCCACGTGGAGCTCACCTGGAGCTGTCTGCCCCCACCTGGCTCCCCATGCACCAGGACAAGCTGTCCCTTTCAGGACTGCTCCAGCTCCCGTCAGGTCCCCTGACGTGGGGCTCTGCTCCTCAAGTCCTTCCTTGCCATTGCTTTCCTGGTGACATGTGGCCATGGTGCACGGAGCATCCTTGCCCGCCTGTTGGACCACCTTGCATGGGGGTACGAGGCTGACTGCCCTCCAGCTCTTCATCAGCCTTCGCTTTGTCCCCACGGCAGCTGGCAATGTCTGCTTCTACGGGGAGTGCTCCTATTACTGCTCCACCGAACATGCCCTCTGTGGCAAGCCAGACCAGCTGGAGGGCTCCATGGCCACCCTGTTGCCCGACAAGACGTTGGCCAAACGCCGCTCCTGGCGCAGCCCCTGGCGCCGCTCCTACCACAAGAGCAAGAAGGCTGAGTGAGCTGGGACAAAGGGGACATGGAGGGAATGGGGATGTACGGGAGTAGAGCTGTGGGATGGGAGGGGGCTGCCCCACAGCTGCTCTCACAGCCCTTTCCCTCGCCCTGGCTTCTGCCCACAGGTGGGAGCTGAACCCCAACTACTGTGCCCAGGTGCGAGAGACACCGCCCTACAACAGGGGCCATCGCCTGCTTGACCTCATCGACTTGACAGTCCTCGATTTCCTTATGGGTGAGTGCAGCTGTGCTGGTACCAGGGGCTGCATGAGCTCCTTGGGACGGTGCTCTGTGTCCCGTGGTACCACACACTGTGAGTTTTGTTGAACAAACCATTGCTCATGCTGCAGAGAGTTACACTCTTACCCAAAATGAAAGCCAAGGTCTGTGCAGTTCTGACACATCCTGGGCAGAAGCTGAAGGATGAGAGATGCTGGGGATATCCCAGCTAAACACCCTGGGCATGGGAAGCATCTCCCATCAAGCTCCCACGTGTAGTCCCTGTGGAGCGAGGGCCAGTGATGATGCTCATGCTGCCTCTTCCCTCCTTGGGGTCTCTCCTTCTTCTCTGCTCTGTCCCCCCTCTTCTGACTTGGAGAACTTCCCATCTCCTCATCTCCAGCCACCACAGCCGTGCCTGTGCCATTACTTTCTGCTCCATTTGCTGCTGTTGTCCCTCTGTGGCTTGAGAGCTGCTGGGGTGAGAAGGGACTTGGAGGCCCCATGCTTGCAGCTTGGGTGCCCTCCTCAGCTGTGGCCACCAGATGGGCACCTTAGAGGTGTCCCCAGCCTCTCGCTTTCGATCTGGCACCAGGAGGATGCTCCACATCCCCATTCGCACCTCGTGGGCCACCACCCAACAGCTGATTTGTTGCCTCACCACAGGCAACATGGACCGGCACCACTATGAGACCTTCGAGAAATTTGGGAATGACACTTTCCTGCTCCACCTGGACAATGGCCGCGGGTAAAGCAAGATGGGGGAAAACAATCCCAGCTAAGGCGAGGAGGGAGACCATGGGTCTCGCCAACTGTGTCCCAAAATGTGCCCCTCACTGGGCTCTGAGTTGCAGGGTGATGCTGCCCTGACACTCACTGGCAGGTTTCTCCCCTCCAGTTTTGGCACACACTCACGTGATGAAATGTCCATCCTGGCCCCACTCCAGCAGTGCTGCAGGTAAGGGGCTCCCACAGCCCTCCCTGCGGATGGCCGTTGGGAAGAGGGACCCCCGGCTGAGACCTCTCTCTCCTGATCTTTGGCAGCATCAAGAAGTCAACCTACCTGCGGCTGCAGCTGCTGGCCACCCAGCCCTACCGCCTGAGTGACCTGCTGCGGGAGGCGCTGGCCACCGACCCCCTGGCCCCTGTCCTGGCTGAACCCCACCTGTGGGCACTGGACCGCCGCCTGGGAAAGGTGCTGGCAGTGGTGGGACACTGCCTGGCCGGGGCGGCGCGGCCAGACGAGGTGCTGGTGAATGACTTGGGGTCACGGGTGTGATGGGGGGGTGGGTACCCTGCTGGATTAGGGTGTTTTGGCACGCTGAGGGGGACCAGCGTGGAGCTCTGACTCCATGTATCGTCAGCTTTCAGCGGTGCTGGAGCCAGCGGCACCATGCACCAGGAAAGAAGGCTGTAAGGATAGCAGGGACGTGGAGGGTATTTAAATAAAAAGGTTGGCCTAGTGAAGGAGACGCAAGCCGAGTTCTCCCCCACTCAGGCTGTTTTCCCATGCCTGTTCTTGCATGCCTGGATGCGTCACTTCAGCCCTCCAAAGCCTTTTAGGAAAGGGTAGGGATTTTTCCTGCCTTTCCCCAGCAAGAGCTGCCAAACTCTAGCAGTTGGCAGGATCCTTATGCCCTCTCCCCCCCCAGCACAGCAATGCCCTGGTGACCCCCAAAAAAAGAACTGAGGCTCCCTGCTGCTGCTGTGGGGAAACTGAGGCACAAGCTCCCAGCTACTTGCCACTTATCCCTGCCCCGCTTTTCCCACACCCACCCGAAAACCCTCACAGCTCTGGCATCACCACCTCTGTTGCAGCACTGGGGGTGCAGCAAGGGAGACTGGCCCCACTCCCCCCCCCAGCACCTCCCCAGTTTCCTTGGGAACTGCCACTGGCTCCCTCCCTGCCCAAAAAAATGGCTCTTGGGAGGGGACAGATTGACCCAGGGCCGTGCACCCTATTTAGTGCCTGGTGGCTCAGCACCCAGCTTATCCCCTGAGCCTCCCAGGGGGGTTAATCCGCAGGAGGTTTACGTCAGCCAAGGCAGGTGCCACAGCCACGGCCACCACCAGTGTCCCCATGGTAGTGCATGGGGTTGGCATCAGCATGGCCAGAGATAAAGGTGCCACCGGGGAGGAGAGATGTCCTCTGGCCGGGCTGGTGAGTCGCGGATCGATGGGAAGCCGCAGGAAAGGGTGAAAAAGGGCAGCTGGCACAGTGGGAGATGGAGCTGCCCTGGAAAAGCCAGGCGGAGATTTTGGCTGGAATGAAAAATGAGCTCAAAGGGAGAGAAAAAAAAAAAAAGAGACAAAGAGGATCTGTCTGCATTACACAACGGCATGGGGACTCTGAATTGGGGTTTGTTGCAGTGTGGCCCCCCTGAAGCTGGCAACACATCCTCCTGCTGCTGCCCCAGCTTTGCACCAAACCCCAGCATGGTGAAGAAAAGGTTTCAGGGCTGTTTTGCAACAGGTTACTCCCCTTCTGCCGGCATCATGTTTTTTTAACCCTTTCTATAAATGCATTTTTGCTGCCGTACTCAAAGCCAGCAGGGCCTTTCCTGCCCTGTGCCCCATGGATGCGGCCCCACAACCGTGTCTGGACACAGGCAGCTGGTTCTCCCCCCAGACAAATCTTTTTCCAAGGCACCGTCAGGTTTAGAAATCAGGACGTGGGAGGGTGGCTGTTTTCTCAGCATGGCAAGTTAGCACAAGGTCCTGGCTGTGCTGCCGCAGAGCGTTCAAGGTCCCACGGGAGCAGCCAGGTTTGGCTCGCACCCCTCTGCCGAGCCGGCCCAGCCACCTGGGTGGGGAGAGGGATGTAAATAGGGTGTCTGAGGCCACGGGCCCAGGGAGCAGTAGAACCCGCCTGCCCGGTCGAGGCGGCGTGGGCACACAGGCGTCGAGCCGGGCTGCCCGCGCCATGGGGACAGATTCGGCTGTGGCAGCTGCTGTGTGGGGGTGCTGGGTGTTTCCCGCCCCGCCAGGGCTGTCAAACCAGCCACACCAGCAAAACCCAAATGGTGCTGGGGTGCAGCCCTGCAGCTGGGAGCCCCCATTTTGGGCCAGCATCACCCATGGGACCTGCTAGGGGGGGCTGCCCTTGCCTGGCAGTGTGGGTGGCTGTGGCCCCTGGTGGGCACGGGCCGGGGAAGCCCCCCCGGGGGCTGAAGCGTTTGGTGACCCATGGGCAGCCAGGGAGTGGGGATGGACCACCCCCATCACCCCCTCCAAATTATGATGATAATAATAAAATAAAGTATAACAACAATATTACAATAACGATGATAACAATATTACGATAGTAATAGTAATAGTAGTAGTAGTAGTAGTAATAATAATAAAAATAACGGGGTATGGAAGAGACCCCTACGGGGGGTGGGGGCCCCCTCGCGGTGGCGGCGGCGCGCGCGCGCGGTGCAGCGGGGCGGGGCGGCGGCGGGGGGGGAATGGGGGGGCGGGGGTGGCGGCCGCCTTCCCTTGCAAAACAAAAGGGAGCGGAGCGGCAGCAGCCCGAAGGGTCTGTGGGGGTTTCGCTCCTTCTCTGCGCGGTTCGCCGGTGGGTTTGCGTGCGGCGCGGGCACGGCGGGGGTTTGCGGGGGGGGGGGGAGGGAGGGCAGGCGGGTGGGTGGCCCGGCCGGCTCGTGCGGGGGGTCCGGTGGGGCAGCGGCTCCGTGCTCGGGTGGGTGCTGCCGTGGGTGGCCCGTGGGAGAGGATTGGAAAGAGGTTTTTAACCCTATAAAGAGAGGCGGCCGCGCTGGCAGCGTGGGGGTGGCGGCTCCATCCCGGCCCAGTCCCGCAGCAAGTGTCCTTCGGCGCGCTCGGAGCACCCTCGGCCGCAGCGGGCACCCCCACAGCCGCCTGCGCGGGGGGGTTCGGGGTGTGCTGGGCCCCCTGCTGCAGGTGGGTTACCTCCCGCCGACACTCTCCTCTCTCCCGGGCCCCCCAGGTGAACCGTGACACCCCCCCTCCCCGTGTCACCACCATGTCCCGCCGCAGCCAGCGCCTTGTCACAACTCGCTATTACCCTGAGGACGACGATGCCACGACCAGCAGCAGCTCCCTGCTGGGGGGTCAGCAGCTCCCCTTCAAGGAGAGCACTGGCAGGTTAGTGGGGTGCAGGGGCGGGGGGGGGGGAACCTCCTCACAAACGTGACCAGGACGCTCCATCCCACACCAAGGACCAGGCGCCTTCCTGGGGTGGGGCATCAAAGCAGCTTGCAGAAGGGAACATGACAGCAAGCTTGCTGCGTTTCGGCATGGCTGCCGGCCACCTTGGCACTGGCTGTGCCCCCACTCTGGCAAAAGCCCTGTACTCCCCGCCCCTGGCACCACTGTGCCCCCCATGCCCCAGCACAGGAGGCCACCACGGGCTGCTCGGGGTGGCTCTGTGCCCCCTCCCAGCCGTTGCCACCGCCTGCAGCTCGATGGCGGGAGGGAGGGAGGGAGCTGCTGTGAGTGCCGGAAAACCGCAGCGGTGCGAGCGGAAGCGGTGCCGGCAGCTGCCCGGGGACGGGCGGGAAGGCCTTTTGCAAAGCAGCGATTGCACCTTCCGAAACCTGTCACCGTCCGGTACGGTGGGCGTGGGGCAGAAGGAAGTGATGCTGGACAAGGGTTTGGGGTGAATTCCCCACTTCTCCCCCGTGGGTGCACTGTGACACCTCCCACTGTGTAAGCACACATGGCTGATGAGCCTGTTCTAACCCCGGGCAGGACGATCAGGAGGAAATCAAGCAGCACCAAGCGCCTCTCTCCTGCCCCCAGCACCCAAACCTCCTACTACAGCGAGTCCATGATGAGCGAGTCCTACCTGGGAGGCAGCCGCGGCCTCGCCGCCCTGGGCAGCTCCATGCTGGATGATGCCCTGGACAGCAGCATGTACTGGGGTGAGCCTTCCCTCCCTTTCTTGGCATCTGGGGACCTCCCCAGTCACCGAAGGGGCATCGGGACACAAGCCAGCTGACTGGGTTGGCCCCATGTGGGGATGGTGGTGGGTGGTTTCTCAGGGGGATTCTCTGTTTTGGGGGCAGGGGGGGAGCTCTCCAGCAGGAGAAGAAGAGGCACAGGGGACACTGAATCCAGTAAGATCAACGGGCTGCTGGAGAGCAAGACATACGACACTTACGCCTCTTCGTCTGGGTACTCCTCGGAAGATGACTATAATGGTAAGGACGCACCAGCCTCTCTGTGGTGACCGGGATGCTTGGAGAGGTCTCCCCAGGGGGACTAGCCCAGGGCCTGGCTGTGCCCAGGGTGCTGCCAGCCCCCCCTGCATGCCACCTCCTGTGCACAGCCTTTGCCCTGGGTGATGCCCAGGGATGCAGGCTCTGTTTTTTGACTTAATGCCTCACTTCTTTTTGTCCAGGTCACTTTTACTCAGGCCAGAGTAGCTCCGGGTCGGGGCTGAGGACCGCAGCCTCACGGGTGGGCTCCTTCCTCTGGCAGGTGTTCACCTCCCCAGGTGAGTGGGGGGCCTGGTGGGTGGGTTTCTAGCAGCACCTTTCTTCCTCACCAGCACCTCCCCTCCCCATGCGCTGTGTGTGCTGGTCCCTGATTGTGTGGAGGAGTGGGAGAATCCTCAGGGACAGAGGAGACGTCTCTGGCGGGACCCTACCTGAGGCTCAGTTTCTCTCCTGGCAGTTCGGTTCGTGGGGTGGCTGTTCTCAGGGCTGGCAGCTGCCTGGCATCGCCTGACCGGCACAGCTCCCCGCCTGGGCAGCGTCCCCTTCTCCAGGTGAGCATGGTGGTGGGACAACAGGATGGGGGAGGCGTGGGAAAAACCTGCAGGACGCTGGAGAGGGGGTGCCCTGCAGACCCTGGCATGCATGGGGTGGGCATCTTGTGCCAAAGCCCAGCTGGGCTTTGCTTTCCCTCTGACCCCCATCCAGAGAAGTGCTGTGGTGGGGGAAGGTGGCTGCTGTCCTTCAGGCACCTCTTTCATCTCCAGGCGCTACCCACGGGTGAAGAGGTCCCTGCTTCTGCTCCTGCTTCTCCTGCTCCTTGCTGCTGCTGCCTATGGTAAGTCAACCCAGCACAATCTGTTGCCCTGAGATCTGGGGCAGCACAGAGCATTCCTCTAATGTACCCGGGGGATAGGATGGCCCTGAGCTCGTGATTCCTGGTACCCTGATGCACCCCCACCCCTGCACTAGGTCCTCCTGGTAACCCCAAGCTGTGCTGGTGGCTGAGCCCCTGCACATCCACCCTGTCCCCCACTACAGCCTATTACTGGCTTGCCGTTTTAACCATCTCATTCCCTTGCATGCCCAGGAGCTTGGTACTTCTACCCATACGGGCTGTCGACGCTCAGCCTCCCCGCCTTCCCATGGTGGGGAGCTGGAAAGCTTTCTTCCTCTGATGTGCCTGGGGCAGGGGACCTGACTGCACTGGACCAGGTAAGCCTTGGGGAAGGGGCAGCAGTGGCCCAGGTAGGGTGGGTGCCTTGCAGGAAGAGCCAGGACAGCGTGGTCCATGGCTGAAGGAAACCTTTCAGCAGATGGGGAAGTTTGGCTGGGTTTGGCTCCAGAAGGATGCTGTGGCCAGCTCTCCCTTTTCTGGATGGAAGGATCTCCCGTCGATCCTGTGAGATGGGGCAGGAGGGACCAGCAGGTGCTGGGGTGGAGAATGAGGCAGATGGTGGCTCCAGGCTGGTGGAAATGGCTTCTTCAGCTGTGGCCATCTTGCTCTCAGGGTGTCCCAGGGATGGAGCAGGGGTAGCATCTGCCCTCTCCTGGGATGCAGCAGATTAATAAGATGTCACTGACTCTGAGGACTGGGTAGCCTGGATCTCCTCTCACAAGGGTCCCTGTGGAGTGGCTGCCCCCATGAGGGTCTGTACCCCACCATGGGGCTGCATTACACCCTGTCTTTGTCTCTGCAGGGGCTGCAGGGTGAGCACCGGCTCCTGGCTCGCTTCCAGGCCCTGGAGAAGCGCTTTGAGGCACTGGAGGCCGAGGTGTCACGGTGGGAGCTGCAGCAGGGGGCGGCAGCAGTGGTGGCAGGGGGACAGCCACCCCCTGGGGACATCCTGGCACTGCTGGAGGGGCTGGTGAGCCGCCGGGACACAGGGCTGAAGGAGCAACTCCGCAGTGACATGACCAGCCACCTCCAGGTGAGGGGTGTGGGGGGCACACAAGGAGATGGGGAAATGTGGGGCTGGGCTCTGACATTCCCCCCTGTTCCGCACCCCACAGGGCGAGCTGGCCGCCCTCCGAGCACAGGTGCAGAGGGATTTAGATGGGCGCCTGGGGAAGATGGCACAAGCCTCTCAGGTAAGGGGACAAGCATGCGGTGGTACCCAGGCAGGACATCCTCACCACTAGCTTCACAGTTCTCACACCTTCTCCTTCTCCTGGCAGGAGATGGAGGCACGGTTGCTGGAGCTGAACTCAGAATGGCAGAGGTAATGCTGGCTGTCTGGGCAGAGCCTTTGTTAGGGACAGGCAGTAGCAGCATGAAATCCCCACAGCTGGGCTTAGGGAGGGGTTTCCAGGTCTGGTTTGCTTGGGGTGAAAGAGGTCGAGATACTCAGTCTTGGGGGAGAAAGGACAGATGGATATGTGGATATCTTGGCAAGAAAGCACCCTGGCTGGTAGAATGGTTCAAAGGGCAGTTGCAGAAAATTACCTTCACCACTGTTGTTTTGCATTGCTGTGGCCCTTCAGCCAAGGGGAGAGCTGGGGATGCTCTCCCACAGGATGCAGTAGAAGAGGTCATTGCTGCAGGAATTAAAACCATTTTGGGCTGGAGATGGGGCTGAGCATAGGTGATGTGGGATGAACCTCCTCCCCCAGTCTGCAGAAGGGAGCTGGGACTGGTGGTGCGAGGCTTTGTTGCCTTTCTCTGGGCACAGCTCGGCACAGGAGAGCCTGCGAGGGAGCTTCCAGCGGGAGGTGGGCAAGCTGGAGCAGGAGGTGGCGGCGCTGAGGAGGGAGCTGGCGGGCCTCAGGTCGGACCAGGAGGTGATGGGGAAGCACCTGGAGGGGATGCTGGAGCAGCTGAAGGCAGTGCGGGCTGATGTGAGTCCCTGGTCCCCACCCTGTTTGGCAGAGGGAGACGTGAGAGTCCCTGCCCCAGGGCTGAGCTCTGTCCCCATCGTTTCAGTTGGAAGCACAGTTCCCGACATGGATCAGTCGGTTCCTGTCGCAGTCCCAACGGGATGGCACCGCTGGCTTCATTCTCCAGCGGGAAGACTTGCAAGGAGAGCTCCAGGCCCTGGAGAGCAAGATCGTGGCTAAAGTCTTGAAAGACAGGAGGCTGTCAGCACAGGATGCTCAGGCTGGTATCGGAGTAGCCCTGCGGCAAGGGGGAGCTGCGGGGGTGACAGAGGAGGTGAGTGCTGGCCTGAGCCCCAGGGACATGATGGTGACCACAGGTGTGGGATCAGGGGCTGTGCCCCATTGTGCATGTATGGGGGAGGTGACATGTGCCTGGCAGACAGCAGCACTGTGGGGACAGCCCTTACAGCTGGGACATGGATCCTGGGCTCATGTCTCACCTGGCAAAAGCATCCTTGGAACTCATCCATCCCTTCTCTGCCACCAGCCTTCCCTGGGCTGCACCCCTGCGCTGGAAGGGGTTGCAAGCGGTGGCATCCACACTCCTTCGAGGCTCTTGTTGGCTTAAAATCTAGGTTTCTGCTCATGCGTCTTTCACCCAGAAGGTGGGGCAGGTGCCAGCAAGGTTTCCATGAGCTGAGTGTTTTGCTTAACTCTGTCCTCAGCAGCGCCACTGAGTCACTCAGGGCAAAGCATTTCAGCAGAATGACACCAAGGGAAAAAATGAGCCTGCTTGCTTTGGAAAGAGTTGTTGGCAATTCCCTGGGGAGGTAGCAGAGGGAGGGATTAGGCTGGTATTAGCAGTCCCCACAGTCTGCACATGCTCTGCACATGCCACAAAGTTTTGACCTAGAGTGGTGCTGCAGGGTCCCAGCTCCTGGGGTGGGTTTGTCTCCAGAGGGATGCTCTGGCCAGCCCTCCGTTTTCTTCTCCCACTGATCCTGCAAGATGGGGCAGGAGGGACCAGCAGATGCTGGAGAGGACTGGGTGGGATGTCAGGTTGTGTCTGCTCCCTGCTGGGGGTACCCCTTCTCCCCAGGGGGTCAGCCCCTCTTTCAGGATGGGGACAGGCAAGGCCAGTGTGCCTGGGTACTGCCCCTTGGTTGCACAGTTCCTCTCATCTGGGGTATTTTTAGCAACCTCTAACGAGGCTTCTCAGCCAATTGTGTGTCCTCTCATTTTTGCCACGGTGATTCATCCCCCGGCTGTTTTGTGGGAAGTCTGTTCCCAGGCGGGTGGGGGGCAGGACACCCGCCCTGGCCCTTCACTGCTCTTGTTCCCTCTGCTCCCACTGCAGCAAGTGCATCTCATCGTGGACCAGGCCCTGAAGCGCTTCAGTGAGGACCGCGTGGGGATGGTCGACTACGCCCTGGAGTCAGCAGGTAGGTGGTGGGGGCTCTCAGCTGCCCAGGATGAGCCTACCATCCTGGGGAGGGGACCACAGGGTGCTGTGTGCAGCTTACACGCTGCCGTCCCCTCTCTGTGCCAGGGGCCAGTGTCATCAACACCCGCTGCTCGGAAACCTATGAGACACGGACGGCACTGCTGAGCTTGTTCGGCATCCCCCTCTGGTACCACTCGCAGTCCCCCCGTGTCATCCTGCAGGTGAGCACCCTTGGGGCAAGACCCCACTGAGGGGGAGGATGGTCCAGGCTGGTTCTCATGTGAGTTTGGTGGGTTTTATTGGGCTCCCGCTGTCACTCCAAGCAAGAGGTCAGGCTGCTGTTCAGGGGGAGAACAGCAGTGCTGATGGTGATAACGTTGGTGTCTCGCTCCTGCGCTCGTAGCCAGATGTCAACCCTGGGAACTGCTGGGCATTTCGCGGGTCCCAGGGCTTCGCTGTCATCCGCCTTTCCAGCATCATCCGCCCCACAGCTGTGACATTGGAGCACATCCCGAAAGCGCTCTCACCTCAGGGGACCATCCCCAGTGCCCCCAAGGACTTCGCTGTCTATGTGAGTGCCCTTGTCTGGACCCGGGAGGAGAAGGGGTGCATGTTGGGAGGGTGCTGTGGTGGAGGGCACAGGACAGAAAGGCTAGTGAGCCCCATACCTGGTATGCACCTGTGGGGTGCTCTAGGAGGTATGTGTTAGCCTGAAGAGGGGGAGGAAGCAGTATGAGGAGAGGAGAGGAGAGGGGTTTCGGGAAGGGTTTTGGGGAATATCAATGGGAAAGGCATAATTCTCCATTTTCCCCCTTCATCCCTCCCCACTGACCCCTAACCCCATTTGTCTCTTTTGGTCTGGAAGAGCAGGAGCAGGGGCCAAGTGTGCTTGTGTCTCCATCTCCCTCTCCCATCCTGGGTGTCCTCTTCAACTCTGGTTCTCCCTCTCTGACCATCCTGGTTCTTGCTTTCTGCCTCCCTGCTCCCCCATAGGGCTTGAAGGAGGAAGGAGAGGAGGAGGGCCTTCTCCTGGGGCAGTTCACCTACAACCATGATGGCAACCCCATCCAAACATTTTACTTGGAGGTAAGCGCTTTGCCCTTGGAGCACCTGACCCCAAGAAGACAATGAGGCATCTGGGGTCTCTGAGCCCTCAAGAGCTTAGGTTTTTCCTTCCTCCTCTCCCCAAGGGTGATGCCATAGGCACGTACCAGCTGGTGGAGCTCCGGGTCCTGAGCAATTGGGGCCACCCTGAATACACCTGCATCTACCGCTTCCGCGTGCATGGAGAGCCTGTGCACTGATCCCCGGCTCCCGCATGAGATGAGGGTGGTGCCAGGCTGAGAGCAGGAGGAGATTCGTCTGGCTTGCTGCTTCGCACATAAAAATCCTGGGGTGTACCAGCAGCCGCCCTGGGGAGATGCTCCCGTCTGGGAAGAAGAGCTGGTGTTTAAGGGGCGAGGCTTTCACTCTTCCAAGGACCGGGGTGGCGAGGCAAGAGCATCCTACGTGGGTCCTAGCGCAGCCTGGCTTGTTTTCAGTGCGTATTGGACATTTTTAACTTTTTAAGCTGATTTTTTTTATTGGGTCTGCGCAACCCCCAGTCCCCGTTACCCTGCTCCTCTCTGATGGCGTGCCTAGCGTGGCCAGGGCTTGGGAAAGGGGTATGTAGTTTTGTGATGTGCTTCACGCAGGCTTGAGCGCGGCACAGTGTACGGGACCGTGGTGACTGGCTCGGTGCTGCCAGAGTAGGTGGGAGCCGACACAGCCACCAAGTCTCTCCCCTCCATGCACGAGGTCATTTCTCCTCCCTTGGTGTTGGTGAGGTAAAGATCTCCAGACCTTTGATGCTGGGTTGGCAGGAGGGAAATAAGACAGTGTTACTGAAGTATTAACATAACAGTTTGAGGCAGCTGGAGGGGAGAAAGTCAGCAGCCATTGGTGACAGAGCCTGCCCCAGTGCTGCTGTCCCTCTGCTTGAGCCCTTCTGCTGCTGGTGGCCGTGTTGGGTCTTGATGATGCCTTTGGCCTACCCATGTTAAGCTTGACGATGCTATTGAAAACTACTGTTGCCTGCTTCCCCTTTTGGGTTTGTTCTGATGGGGTTGTTTTGTTTTGGGGTTGTTTTGGGGTTTTTTTGGGGTGTGGGGAGGGGGGTGTTTTCCTGTTGCTGTTGAGGAATTTTTTTTTTTTGTAGTAACAAAGGAAAAAAAAAAAATCTTTTTCCATGTGATTTCTACTTAACCAGAGAATGTTACGTGGTGCCGCTTGGGCGAGTAGCTTAGATGCGGAGAGGGCTAGAGCTTTGTTTATTAGGAGAATAGTGCACATGCACAGTAAGATAAGCTAGAATGAGATGAGCAGAGCTCTTAAATACAAGCTTTGGGTTGTCAGTGGCTTGGTGGTTGGACCTGGGAGACAAGGTCCTCTGTGGACTGCTGCTTGGCAGGGTGCTGGTGGCACTGCTGCCCTCCTTGCTCTGGAGATGTTCTCCGAGACTGCAACGCGTGGCTGTGGCCTGTCACCCGTGGCTGCACCTGTGCGCGAGTGACTGTTCACAGCAAGTGGGAGCTGCTGCTCTGCACGACTGTCTCTGTGCCTGGGTGGTCTCTGGGGTGGGAGATGGGGCAGTCTGCAGGGGTTGCTGGTGCAGGTGTGCTGCTGCACCTCGGGGTGGTGGCAGCAGGGCCTCCCCCACCTGCAGCGCTCGGGGCTGCCTCTGTCACCTCCCAGTGCCCGGTGGCAGATGGGTGGTGCAGGCTGGCCTCCTTTCTTTTGGAAGTGCTCCCTTTTCTGTCCTGCCTTCTCCTTCCGTTTGCTCAGCCTTGGCTGCAAAGGGCTATGATGGAGCAGGACAGGGAATTCTGCCTGTGCCCTGCGTGTGATGGGGGAGCCATGGCAGGGGACCACAGGAAGGATGCACAGGGACCTTCCCCGAGCTGAGGAGTACCAGGGCCATCTGGCCACTCCACCTCTTGGCTGCCTGCAGCACACAATTAGTTTGGCTTATGTTCTTGGATGGTGTTTACAACCTCCACATTTGTCTTGTGTTCTGTTGAAAGAAAAGCTAAAGGGCTGGTGTTCAGTGTTTCAGCCCTGTCTGATGCTGGCATCATCTGCAAGCACTGAGGGAGCACCCCAAATCCAGCCCTGCTCTGGTCTTCTCTGTTTGAAGTGCTGCAGGGTGAGGGGTGTAGAGGAGGGGAAAGGGCTGAAGAAGCGTCTCCCTTCACCATGCCCTGAGGGGTGTTGGGCAGCGGGGCCAAGCCCTGCACCCCTCTGTGCCAGCCCAAAGGGCTGAGGGCGATGGTGGCGTGTCCCTTCTGGAGTGGTCTCCTCCCTTCCAGCAAGGGAAGTGACTGTGGAGGGTGCAGCCCCATCTCTGACAAGTTAAAATTACCCCGTGGAGCCCCCTGCAGAGCTGGGAGAAAGCAGACCTGCAGCCAGATCCAGTGAGGATAAAGTCTCTCCTCTATTGAGCATAGTCTTAATTCTTGGCATCTGCTGCCAAAGTTATTTTAAACTTGTCTGCAGCTGCCTGCTTGCCTTGGAGTCATGTCTGTGAGTGCCCTGCATGCACAGAGTTGTGCTTTTATGAATGCTTAGACCTGTCCTGGGCTCAGCAGAGCAGCTCCTGTATTTAATTGAATGAAAAACAGCAGACATGAAGCCCTCCGCTTTCCCCAGAGGTCTTCTGGTACCTGGAGCAAATGCTGTAACCATGAGGCTGGAAAACCCCTTTTCTTACCGCTCTTCTGGCTTCCTGGCCTCTGGGCTGGGCTGTTGGGTCTTTGCCCAAGAATAAACAGTTTCATGGTAAATCAGGCATGCTGGTGAGAAGTGGGGAAAGGGGGAACCTCTTTTCCAGAGAATGGAGCTGGAGCAGGGTCTCCTCTCCTTCCAAGGGGGTGGTGTTAACCACAGGTTCTGGTGTAGGGAGCATCTGGCTTTATATGGCAAGCCTTACTCGTCCTTTAGAGATGAAAATAACACTGTTCTGGGGTGAGACACCAGAGAGAGGTCACCCCCAGGGTTTACACCCTTCTCCAGGGGCTAGTGCTGGTTTTAGAGGCCTCCTTGCCATGCTGACTGCAGGAGGATCCCCAGGGGGCTGTGCTGAGGCTACCTGCAGCCAGTTTTTCAGCCCCCAAATTCTGCAGCCCAAGCATGGGGGCCCAGGCAGCTGCCCTGTGCCAGCAGCAGCTCGCAGCAGTTCTGTGGCTGCAAAGCTGCAAAGGAAAAGAGGGCACTCAACTGCTGCTTCAGCACCGTGCGTCTCCGCCCAGGGATATTTAATGCCAGTGCTGGTGCAGAAGGTGAAGCTGGTGAGGCAGAAGAAACACAAAACAGCTGTCAGAGCAGATTTCCCTTATTTACTCCATTTCCCTCCTCTATTCTCCCTCCTTGTTGGTTTGCCCCATACGTGTGTTACGAATTAGCCCTGCAGAAACAGATGGTTACAGGCAGGAGACAAGTTTGTATTTGATGCTGTAGCCTGTTGCAAATGCTGCACTGTTTTGTTCATTTTATTTTTTAATCAACAGATTGTAATTTATGCCTATGCAAGAAAAAAAAAAAAGACCAAGACAAATAAATTATATCAAAACTGCTGTGTTTGGGCTCCGTTGCAGGGGGGTTTGCTGGTGGGAACAATACATGGGTGGTAGACAGAACTATTTTTATAGCTCTTGTAGAATGCAGATCCTTATTTTCCAGCCTGACATACTAAACCTAGGGTCAGCAGTTTCCACCCTGCCATGAGGTAGGCTCTAGGATGCAAAAGCTGCTTGAAGCAATGGTGAAAAACAAGACATTCTCTTAAAAACTTGAATTTCTTGGGACATTTAAAATACTGCATTTTGGATGACTTTTAGCAGTCTAGGTCTGTGACAGACCAAGGCTGTGTGCTCAGTCCATCCTCCAGTGACCTCAAAGTTGTCCCTGGCTATCAGCCTGCCCTCTGCCTTGTCATGGCCATAAGCAGAACCCAGCTGGGCCCTGGAGTGGCAAGTGAGGCTTGGCTTAACGCAAACCACAAATAAGGGCAGCTGCGTGTTGCTGTCTTTTCCTTAACAAGAGCTGTAAATTACTCAACAGGCAGCTAAGAGCAAGTAGAAAGGAAATACTTAATTGTCCTCAGCATGAGGAACTTAACCTAGAGCATAAAAAAAAGGCTGCAAAAAGGAAAAAATGGATTGGTTTGGGCTCAGGGCTCACACTGGTGGCTGCTTAACCAGGATGGGCTGGAGGCAGGCTCATGTTGAGGAGGACCCATGTAGCTCCTTGCAAAAGGTCACCCTAGGGAAAGGCTTGTTCTCTGCTGGCCCTGGACCAGCCATCTCCAGGAGGCTAAGGGCCTTTGTTGTAGCTACCACCAGCTCCCAGCCCAACACTTACCTGCAAAAGGGCTGCACAGGGCAGGAAGAATCTTCATGAACCTCTGAGACCAACACAGGAGACATGAAAAGGCCCATTCCAAACACTGGAGAGTCCCTCTATTTGCAGAAACACGTGAGGTGCAAGTCACAGTGAGGGCCCAGGGAGCACAAGTTCATGCAGGCAGGGGACGTGGTGTGCTAAAACTGCGTCCTCTAGCAAAGGGTCTCCAGCAGAGCCGGCCCTAAATGCTTTGCTATAGCAGCTATTCACACACACACACGTACCCATCACACACCAGAGCTTGCCCCATGCAAGCAGTCTCATTCCAACACTGCCACCAAGAAGCACTAAGTCTTATGCAGTGTAAAAGCTGTCAGGGCTGGGCAGAGGCTCAGTGGCAGCTCTCCTGCGACATGGCATGTCCTCTCCTGCTGTCACCATGAACGCAGCCTCCTCTCACCATGAACGCAGCCTCCTCTCACAGCCAGCACAGGAGCACCGTGCCAAGCAAACCCGCTCAGTCTGACTTTTGGCATTAAAGTGGCAAGCACTGGTTTTTCAGAGGGACAAAAAGCAACAAAGGCATACTTTAACTTGGAACAAACTTTTCTTTAAAATTTATTTTATAGATCACACCAGGCAGAGTGATCTTTGAATGCTGGTCACAAAAGAGAGATCACACCACCTCCTTTGCACAAACTGAAGTAAACCCTCTTCCAGTCTCAGCTGTCTCCTTCGATTGGAGCACAAGGAATGGAGAAAGAGAACATTACCCACAGCTCCCTGCTCCCCTGGGAAGCAGAGGGCAGTGAAATTAGATGCAGTTTGATGCTGCTGCAGGGCCACAAGGAACCAGGCCCTGGTGCTCTGCTTAGCCACACTTCACACCCCCTCACAACGTGGGTGCTATTAGTGTTGTAGCCGCCTGTAGTTCCCCCCTCACCAGGAGAGTGCTGGTATTTAGGCATGGAGCTTGGAAAGGACTATCTGACCTCCCCCCGCTTTCCACCCACACTCAGGCCCTTGCAGGCTCTAAGGCAAAGTACCCTCATCTCCAAACCGTGTTCCTCACCTCTCCCACGCCGCTTAATGCTGTTGGATGCTGGTGCCGGCATGGGGAGATGCGCCCCAACCCCGCCGAGCCTGCTGTCAGTCAGTCGGCTTGAAAGCCTACCTCGAATCGCAAGGTGCACTGGAATGAACTTCACAGAGTGAGAAACAGGAACAACTCGCTAAGGAGGGACAGCAACTTTTCAGTCTCCCTCTAATTAGTATACAAGTCCTTCATTGGAGGATGAACCCCTCAAAGAAACCGAGACTGACCACACATGCTGGGGAGAGCAACGGTTTGCTGAGGATGCCATGTCCTTCTCAAAACGTTACCACAAGCCGGCAGACAGATAACTCCTGTCCTCACAGGAGCCAAGGGAAGGGGCAGGGTTAGAAGAACAGAGATCAAAATACACAGAGGACTGATCACTTGCATAACCCAGGGTTTAAAAAAAAAGAAAAAAAAGGCAAACAAAAACCCTACTGTGATAACAATGTTAATTCATAGACTGTCCTTGCAGGGCCTTCCTGGAGAAATCAGAAATTATCATTTAAAAAAAAAAAATCTTAAAAAAAATTAAATGAAAGGCAGAAAAACTACCACGTATTTCCAAACCTGAAAGCACTTCTCTCAGTTTGGTAACAATTCATCATTGCCCTCTTTGGCCAAGAGGGGAGGAGACAAACCATACCTCTGCCATTGCAAAGCTTGGCTAGTGAGTTCCAGAAAAGATCTGGGAAATCTTGGAGTAAACAAAACCAAGGGGAGGTCAAGTTTGCCTGGTGTCTCTGTTCCAAAAAGTATATTCCCACCTGTGATCTCCGTCTGTCAAGGCAAGGCAGCTTTCTCTGGCTCAAGGGACAGAGTGAGTGCTCCTGCACTGTATTTTTAATACTGTCAAATGAGCTGCCACTGCCTTGAGAGACAGATTAGATTTGCTCCGATGTGCACTGAACAGACAATAGGAAAAGCAGCATAATGGAAGGGGAACAGGATGGGCAAATGACTGCCCATTTAATTCTGTCTCTATTTAAAATCTTAAGTGCTATCAACGTATTTGAGAAGGATATTTAGTATAGGATTCGACAACATCAAGAACTGCTTTCCAACTTGCTTCCTTCTTAGGTCTCCAACTACTGAATTTTCTTATCATCTCCTTCAAACTTCAGTTGCCACAACATTAAATCCATTTAGAAATAGTTTAAGATGGAAGGAATCCAGAAACATACTTGGCATGGGGCCACAGTGGTGAGGAAACAATGCCCTACGCAGCCACCCAAAGCAACATGTTTTAACCTTTGCAAGTCTGAAATTTCAGGTGTTTGATAACCTCTGGATCTGAGACGGCCCATAGGAGGAGAGCAACAAGTCCTGTGGACAGAATGGGGTGAGGGAGGAGGGAGGCAGCTAACTGGCTCTTCCCAGTTCTATTCAGACTCTCCTCTCATCTTCATGCACACAAAATATAATAAAAACTAATAAGAATAAAAACTAAGCCCATGATGTACAAAAATGTGTTGACAGGGGGAAGAGGAAGGTGTCAGTTACTCAGTTCTGTGTATCTTATCACCTTCATTAGCTTATAAATTATGTTCCTCTCCGTTGCTTCCTTCTGGGAGGAGGGACGATTCTTCTGCAGCCAATCAGCTGGGATGGGTTTTGGTTTAAGCTGCTCTGGATCTTTTGGATAAGAAATGAAGGGAAGGGGAGGAATTCCTCAGAGGGAGAAGGAGTAAGAAATTCAGCAGCCACTGGCAGGAGTCACACAGGCTCCCTGAGACTTCACTTTATGGCGCTGACCTCCACGTCGCCGGCCTCCTCCTCCGACCTTTGACTGAAAAACAAGAAGAAACACTTCAGCGCACAGTGCCCTCTGAATCAGAGCATCAACACATCAGAGTTGAGATGGACTGCACACACGTCCAGACAGCGGGAGGGCAGTTGTGACTGATCAGCTTCCTACCACTGCAGGAAGGCAATAAGGCAGACAGACACACCATGAGGAAGGAGGAGATACAGACACACCATGAAGTTCAGCCCTTCAACCTGGGGAGGATTTCTCAATTTTCTCAATGCTTCACTCCCATGAGAATCAGCAGGTGTTATGGAGCTCAGCATCCAGCAAACCACGGCCTCAGGCTACTTGGCTTTGTGGAGAATGGAAGGAGAGCCCTCCCACCCCACCACCAGGGCTTTCTTGCTGATCCGACTCTGATCCCAGCCTCAGGCCAGCACGCCAACTCTTCTCTTTTAAAGCAGCCAAATACCTTATTGCACTCACGGATGTGGGGCTCTTCATCCAGTGCAGGCTGAGGGGAAGCAGCGAGGAGAGAGAGGCAGAAGTAAGCAAGAATAAAAGCAACACAGACTCTCAGGGGCAGGGATGAAACAAAGGGCAAGCTGGGAGCACTACTTACAACCACAGTGATGCTACAAGACGACAAGGAGGAGACAGGGGATCAGTAAGAAGCCACAGGCAAGTGCAAAGGGAGAGAACCCGTGCCAGAGGGCCCTCTTTCAGCAGCCAGCCTGGCTCAATAGGGTGAGATTTGACCAAAGACAACTAAGATTTCTAAAACTAAAGGGAGGTAACACTGACCAGGTCTCTTGACAGAGTCAGTTCCTAGATAAGTAAGCTAAAAGGAGAAGACCCATGTAATAAAGCTGATAAACAGCTCCCGAAGCTGGCAGTTAGAGCTTTCATAGCTTTCAGACCAGAAGGGCTAGGTATTCTTCTCAGACAAGCTGAGCTGAGAAGTCCTAACCAACAAAACAACTTGGATAAATTTATCTAGAAAGAGATAAGCCTTTCCTTTTCCTTGGATGTCTCCATCCTCCCTCCTTGATAAGGCAGAAAACTTATGCCTAATACTACTACCTAAGTTGTAGTTTGTCCAGTGCAGGGATGTTTTACCTCTCATTCAGACAGCAGAGACTCATTCTGTGACCGTTTGTTAGATGCTATGCCGGTTCAGCTACTGGGTATATGGAGATGCTTCCTCACCATGAGCACAGTAAAGCGGTGAAACAGGTTGCCAAGGGAGGTTGTGCCATCTTCCTCCTTACAAGTTTTCAAGACATGACTGGATCAAACCCTGAGCAACTTGCTTTGACCTCATAGCTAATCCTACTTAGAGCAGGAGGTTTGACTAGACACTTCCTGAGGTGCAACCTGAATTGTCCCAGGACTCTAAGCTGCTGAAAGGTCAGAAAATGAGTCATCCAGTCATCAGAGAATTCCGATTTCTGCTGTGGAGAGTACTTGTACTCCTATTTGTTTCCGTTGCACAGAGAGTCCCAAGGCGAGTTCAAAGGGTATGGGGAGATAATGCTTGCGCTTCCTCCAACAGATGAAACCTGGATACAAACAGCTAGGACAGACCCAGTATTTTCCTCACTTACCAATGGTTGCAGGGCAGTAGGAGTCGGTGGTGCTGCTGCTGTTGAGGGGGCCTCATCCCCCAGTGGTGGGCCCCCAGCTGCCATCCCAGATGGGGGAACACCATCCTCTCGTTTCGTAACTGCTCCCTTCTTGGTTGACTGCATCTTGATCTGCTGTGGCTTGGAGTTCATTGGTGAGTTATTGGTGGTCTGGAGTAACTGAAAATTATAAAGGGAGAGGCCAAAATCAGCATTAAAATAGTTAGGCCTACCTAGCAAGGTCCAATGCTGCTTTTTAACAAAAACCCTTGAGAAAACTGATACCAATAGCCATCAGGAGAACGCCGCAGCAGCTGTTCAAAGAAACCTGGGTCCCTGACCTGTCCTCAAGAACCCTTACAGGGTGGAAAGAGCCACTGGGCTGAGGTGACACTCAGCCCTCCACAGCATGTCTCAAAGGGACCAAGCTGTCAGAAGAGACTGAGCCTTAAGAATCAGAGGCATCTGGCTCAAACCCCACCTTTGCATTCCCCGGTTCACACCAGCTAAAGACCCACCATACAACAAAGCAACCCACGTCAGGGCTGACGTTTGTGATCATAGGACGTCTTCTTCCCTCAATTTTCCAGAGCCATCTGGATTCTCTGCTGGCTTCTCCACGCCAAAAGTAGTTTATTGGTAAAAAACAAACACACAAACAAACAAAAAAATTGGACTCCTGAGCCTTTACCTTAGTGATGGTACCCACAGCTTTGGTGCGACCCTCGCGGAAGACCAGCCGCTGGTCTATATGCAAATATTCTGGGGTTTTGATGAAGCGAAAGTGCACCGTGGCTTTGTCCCCCGTCCGCAGGCAGTCCTTGTCCATGCTGAGAATCGTGGCTGTCTGACGGATGCTGCCACAATGCACTGCAAATGTAACGTACAAAGGCTTTCAGCAGTCAGTGCCATTAGTAGCAACAGGTTCAGACAGAAATCTGCGGCAGCTGTTGCTACTCTGCAGCTAACGGCATCGAGTTTGGAATGTAAAAATCTATGGTGTACCGAAGACCATACAGGTTCATGTGGCTGCCTTTATTCAGTCTACAGAAAGCAAACACATAAGCTAGAACAGTTGCCTTAAAATAGAGACTTTCCTGAAGGACCCTCAACAGAATCCTACACACCAAGCAGCTGGTCCAGACGGTAGGACCCAAAATAAGTCATTCCATCAGCATTTGAAGTTGAAGGATCTTTGCACCACAAAGATCTGGCTCAGGCAGGCTCCAAGTACACCTGGAGTCACACACGTCCTTTTTACCTGCAACCTCCCCCACTCTGTCAGCTCCCTTCCCTCTCTCCAACATGTTGCTGGGAAAGGTAAAACCAGGAACCACAGCTTATATTCATGTTAACAGAGTCATCAGGAGCAAAATTATCTCAGGCTAGAGCTGATACAACCTTTTATCACTGGGAAACAAAGATGAGACAACACTCAGACACGTACCCATGGCCTGGTATCGTGGGCTGATAGTGGTGGGGTGATGGAGAACCAGAATCTCTGCTTCAAACTCCCATGATGCTTGTGGATTTAGGCGTGGTGACACCATTACCATGCCTTTCCGGATGGAAGAACGCTTGATCTGAAAAGGAGAGACACAAAAACCTTAGCATGGTTCTCTGGGGAAGAAATGTGCTTCGCTGGCTGACTGCATCCAGAAGTATCCTAAGGGATTTCACAGATATTAACTTGTGCTCACCAAAAGGCAAAACGAGAGCTGTTTAGCAGCATGTGATGATGTTATGCAAAGGTTGCAAAAACCAAATTCAGCTGAAGTTTCTAAGGAAGCTTTAGTTAAGAGTGCTGGGAATGCTGGACGCTTACACAGAAGTTTTAAGTCACCGATCCTTTAAAAGCAAAACATACATCCTGGTTGCACATTATCCAAGCAGATGATCTCTCGAGAAGCATGATGTCTCTTGACACAACATGATAAGTCTCAACACATGAAGTCTGGTATAGCTATATCCATAATCCCTTAAAGTCAGTGCAGAATCTATTGTCAGAAACCTTTCGGAGGAGCAATTGCATCAAATTTTGCTAACTTTAAACCAGCAAATCATGCAGCTGGTCCTACAAGCTGAGAGGAATAGTGTAGAGGATACTAATGCAGTTGCAGCACAAGAGGACATTTTTCTTGAAATGCCTCCACTTCATTACACATCTGCAGCACTATTCCTCATTACCTTGTGTCCCACTGCTATTACCTGGCAGCTGTCAGGTGGAACAAACAGGACACGGGAACCACAGGGGTTCCATGGGATTTTATTCCGCTGCAAAACGAAGCAGCTGAGGTTTGCAGAAGCAGTCTTACTGCAGCTGAACTCCAAGAGCACTCTAAAATTAGGAGGGCAGCTCCTGTTCTGAAGGTCTAGAGCAGATCATCTCACCTTTTTCAAAGCAAAGGAGGCAGTCTGGCCTCCCCGCACTTCTTTGACGGGCATTCTTTTGCGGTGGATGGACTTGACAGCAATAGGTAGGAAGTTGCCAAGGGGATCTGGCCCCAGCAGCAGGGTGTCGTTTAGCTTGATCAGGCCTCTCAGTGTTGTCCCAGACACAACTGTTCCTACACCCTATGCCAAAGAATCAAAAACAGTAACTGGGGTTACTCAATCAGGCTAGCAGAAGAGCTCTAAAAGACTTTATTCACCCGAAAAGAAGCGGAAAATTCTTTGAAATGCCGGGTCTCTTACCGGGACAGAGTAAGTGTCATCTATCTGGAATTCTGCTGGCTCTTCTTCCCTGTAACTGGTCCGTGGAGACAAGAGATTAAGAAACATCTTCAGCAAATCTAGGTTCTCTCCAGTGACATTTGAAATCTGGAAAATCGGGCACATCCTGTAAAGGAAAATTGATGAAAATGGAGTTAGGTAACCTCCCTGCCTGGAATTCCATGTGTAAGGAGACATCCAAAATATTGGGACTGAATTCAATACATAGTGCTAGGAAGGGAGAGCATGGCAAGCAGTCAGATGCACAACACCCCATGTTTGAAAGCCCTGCAACATTGCCTCTGCCTTCTAATGACATTCAGGAATAGGTGTAAGGTTCCAGGACTGAAGGAAGCAAACACCCTGACACCTTCTGCTGACTGCCCAGAAGCAGCCTCTCATTTCTGCCTCAGAGAGGGGAACACAAGCAGGTCAGTCTCAGAAGCAACACATTCTTATGGAATCAACACACCAGATGGCAGATGCAACCTTCACACATCTAGACAACGTGACTCTCTTTCTGAGCCTTCTCACCCAGTCTCCAAATAGGATTGAAAGAGAAACAATTCTCCTCTACTCCCGTTACCTCTCTGAGCTGAAGTTGGAGGCTGTTACAATGACATCATCCTTGCTCTGAACCAGCACGGGGATCTTCCTGCACCCTGGGGACTTCAGCAGTCGCTGTAACAGCTTCAGGGTTTCTTAAAGGGTGAAATGAATATTGTTAGGGCAGCATCTCCCGTCTTTACAAATCGCTTTTGTGGGGTCTCTCCTCAAGGGGAGACTGGTGCTCTTGCCACAAATAGACAGGAGAAGATGGCTAAAGGCGCGTGAGTGAGACCATGTGTTTGCTGCAGCCCAGGTGGGACTCAGGAGCCATTCCATCTTCCATTTCATGCCAGCTAGCTTGCTGCCAAGCGACACCATACATGAACAGACACACATATTTGCATCTGCAAGTGCAATGCTGTGAAGCAGACATTTTACAGCTGTCTATTAAGTAGCTTTAAGCAGTTACGAGGGGTTTCCTATTATTATAAAGGATTTTCCATATTGACTTAAATGAAAACCAGGAGCACTCAGGAACTGACATAACTGAGAATATGTGAATTAGAAAACAATTGTGAACAAACAAACCTCAGCACACTTTGCCTGGCAATCAACCTGCCCTAAAAGGTTAGAGAAGCATGGAAGAGGTAAAGATCACCACCACAGAATATGACAGTGTAGGTGGACAAGATCCAGAAATAAATGTTTTAGGACAAATCTCATGGCTTCCAACTTTGATCTCTTGCCTCTTTTTCATTTATTTTCTAAGCCTCATATCTATCAGCCAGCAGGGGCAACACCTGATGCACTAGCAACAGCCTCCTGCAAAGTGCCTTATGATAAATGAAGAAAAAACATAAGGCTAGTAAACCCTGGCTTAAAAGAGCAAATAATTTATATTCTACAATTGTCATCCAATTAGACTTTTTTGTGAACAAATGATTGCCTATGGGAAAGCTATGTTTTGGATACAGAAACACAAACATCTAATCATGCCATCTGCTATTCACTGATACATTTGAGCCAAATCTCGTGTCTATTTAATTTAAACAGAACATGACACAGGAGTGGTTTCTTCCAAGAGCAGCTCTTCTCACCCTAAGCCAAACATTCTCCTTCCTTCCCTGTTATTATGTTGAGGTCAGGCCTTACATTTATTTGCCAAACATCTATTACAGAGATATTTAGATTATCTTTTGATCATATGTGTCTGTTTACCTGAAACATATTTAGGATTTTTACAATAATGAACTAACCACAGACAGTACCGGGAGCATTCACTTTCCTGGTTCTCAGGACTGCTTATCAAAAAAAGCACTGTTCCAATTAACCACTGCGTGTTCCTGAAGGGGTGCGAAATGAATCAAGAGAATTTTAAAGGTGAGAGCTGGTCACAGCCTGAAAAAATGTCAAGCAGCGGTTAAAGGGCCACTGCTTGGGTTTAGAGTTGCTGTTTTAACTGCTGCTGAGCAAAAAAAGTCACAAGCCCCTGCTGCTCATTGCCATTCCTGCCTGTGCTCAGTTTCAGCGCTGCTACCACAGGTAGCTGCTTTGAATCACGACTTATTGGTTGTTCAGAGAGGAAGGAGCTGCTGTAGTTCTCAGAGTATTTGAAAAGTGCCCAGGTGAACAGAATGTAACAAGCAGCTGCCCCTTCACCTAATAGCTGCCAGAAAAGAAGTCTGATCACAGCTTAAGATCACACTCAAACTGTGGGCAAGGAGGAAAGCAGCTTTCAAGAAAACTTTCAGACTTTCCCTCCAGGTTTAAACACCCAGAAAGTAAAACCACAACCCCAACTGCCTGCTTCACCTCTTAGAGCTCAGCTAGGCAAAACACTTTTGGGTTGCCCAGCGGAGCCCCCCAACTCACATAATTTTGAAATGGTGACTGTGAGTGAACTGCCTGCAAAATTGGCAAGGGAAAAGGACAGATTTATGGAAAGTGTTTAAGACACAGTCAAAACCTGATAAAACAGTTTTCTTCCAGCAGTAATTTTTCAACCTGAGCAGAGGACAACAGCACATATAGAGGTAAGAAACAGCCCTGGAGAGAGCTTGTGAGACTCACCTTGCAGGATGTTGGCAGGACACATGTCGATCTTGGTCACCACAACAAAGACGGGAACGTTAAGTGCAAGTGCAAGGCCCAAGTGCTCCTTGGTCATTCCAACAATCCCGGCGTTACTGCCAACCTACACCAGGGACAGAAGATATGGTGATGGAAATGTTCCTCCTGCAGTGAGGTGGGTTACAGAGAAGACATGCAGCAGACTGTAATTAGGTTTTAGCTGCATCGCTGGGACTGTATGAGCAGACCCAGCTTATTTCAAGTGCTCTTGGACACTGACTAAGGACTCATTTCATCTCAGTTTTAACAAAGTTTTCTAGAATTCAGAAATATTTCTGTTTTCAAGAATCACACATCTTGGGCCTGTCTGGGACTGAGAGTCCCCGGGGCACTTGTGTCAGAGTCCTGGCTTATGGCTTCTGCCTTCCAGCTCTGGGAGATGCCGCCTCCCTCTACAACCCCACAGGAACTTTGCAAAAGGAAAGAAGTTGAGGCTGTTAAAGCTGTGAACAGCCCCACTCATGCTGGTACTGCACATCTTTCTTGCTACCTACCATAAGCATGCAGAAGTCAGGTAAATGGCCAGTCATGCCAAAGACAGTGGTTTTCAGGTACTTTTCATGACCGGCCAGGTCAATAAAAGTGATGACCTTGGTGGATTTCTCACAGATTTTTGTCCACTCCAAGCTGCCACCGTGGCTGTCGGGCTTGTTCACCACGTTGCCCTCACTGTCGAAGCCCAGGATGTCATTGCCCACGCTGCTGGTGCGGCCTGACTCTATCTCGTGCTTATGGCGGAAGAGCTTTTGCCGGGCAAAGCCTCGGCCATTGTCGAGTTCGCCATGTGTCAAGACACCCAGCAGCGTGCTCTTTCCTGCATCCACATTGCCAACCACTGCTACCCTGGAGAGCAAAGCAAAAAGGAACCTGGTAAAATTTGATACCCAAAGAAGCAAACAAGCAATCAAAACAAACAAACAAACAAATACAAAACAACCCACCACCAAACACCACTGCTTGTGCAAATAACTTTTTCTCCCTAACATTCAAACAGAGATTCAAAATGTTAGACCTCCGCAAGCAGAGCAGAGATTCTTTCACAGTCATTAGTTGGCAGCAGAGAGCCCAGACTCTGGAGACTGGGGTGTGGAAGACTGTGGAAACATGTCACTGGTGTCCAGAACACAGTCAGCTGAACCCAACATCACTTGGTGCCACACACAATCTCCGTCTACCAACTCCTAGTCTCTGCAATCCAAAATGTACGCTGTGGCAAATCAAAATAAAGGCTAAATCTCAGCTTGGTCTAGAATACCTCTGCCTTTCTCATATCTCTCATGTTACAATAGCACCAGGTGCTAGGGAGAGCACAGAAACATAAATTGCTGTTTCCAGAAAAGGAAAAGTTCAAAGAACAACGAAATGTTTCAGGGGAAAATCCTCTCCTACAGCAACCTCCTTCCTTGTCTCTGATAAAGGTGGCTATTATGGCTATTGGCAAATGGTGGAAATCCATTCCATCCAGGTCTGGGCAGACTCTCAAGTCGTGTTGCACAAGCTATTTTATGTCCATTAAAAGGTGACTTGGATCACCACAGTCTTGGAATAGAACTTAACCCTTATTCAAAAGTAATTTACGCCAGCAGGGTGTGCATATGCACAGATACATGCATATGTGACTCCCTACAGGGATTCCAGCACACAAAAATTCCCAAAATGCAAAGCTGTCACCCAGAGATCAACAGCCCTCAGAGCTAAACACAGGCAAATCCCCACAAACAGCTTGTTCACAGAAGACACAGCAACAACAACAAAACGGCGGTTTCATTAGCAAGGAGTGGTCAAGCTCAATTCCCTTTGTTGCTACAACACCCAGACTGGAACCAGCATTGCTGGCTCAGCATCACCGACTGTTCACAGGGCAAAAATGCAGCTGGGGCTGCTGACTAACCCTGTCTCCACCCAGCTCCTCACCTGACCTCCAGGAAGTCGTTGTCACCCACACGTTTCCGAACCAGGTAGTCCCGCACCTTGCCCCCTGCCTCTTGGTGCTCCCGCAGGAGGATGACATCGGCCTCCATCTGCTCTGCCATGCTCTTCAAGGTGGCGTAGGACGCTTCCATGTCTGCCTCGCTCAGACCGTATTCAGTCCCGTCTACGAGGATGTTGGGGAGACAAAGGACAGTCAGTGAGCACCACCTGGCAATGGCCATTGGCAATGTCATCCTGCCTGGGACTTGCACACCCATCGGGATTTGTATGTGGACTGGAGATGTCAGCCATGTAAACAGAATAAGCACCCTTTGCCCACAATTAAGAAGGATGGTCTTCACTCTAAGTCTTAAAAGATACTAGAAAAGCACCATCTTTCATCTAGAGCAGGTTTCTTCACAACTTCTACAAGCAAATACTTAGGTATTGGCAAGCAAGACACATTTCTGTCTAATTCCCTTCCTTCACATGCTGAAGGTACTTTGCGTGCAACTTCCTTTGGTCAGATAAAACATCTCCTCTTGCATTGCAATAAAAGGAAAAGCATTAACAAGAGGATACCTCTAACTGAAATATCACCACAATTAACCAGTGAATGTGGAACCAATTTAAACAATCAGCTTATTTTATAAAACCACATCCCAAGTGCGGTTTTTCTGCAAGTCTGGCTTGCACGGCAATTTCTTTAGCCCCCAAATACTCCAGTTAAAATTATAGTTTTGTTATGTCTCACTGCCTTTGTCCTGGCACTTGAAAGCAATACTGACAGCATATGAGGCCAGAAAGAAAACAAGAAGCAACGGCTGTCTCCAAACAGCTCACCCAAGCAAAAAGCTGACAGAGCAAGCCAGAGGCAACTACCTGGACAGTTTAAAGGCCACCACAGCTCTCAGCTTCTCTCCCAACTCAGGTGCTGAGAAGCTGCACAAATTTCAGGCCAGAATCTCGCCTGTGGGTAAAACAAACAAAAAAAAACCACCAAAAACCAACAAAGGTGGAGAGGCACATGACCGCGGGATGAGCAACACTGTTGCTGTGTATGCATTCATAGGCATGGCTGACTCATCAGCTGGTGAGCAGCAACTGCAGTTTGCATGAACTGATCAGCATTTTAACTACTGCGCAGCTCTACAAGTAGAGTTGCTGGGTGATTCCCAACATAGCTCATAAGCTGGCTGAAAAGCCGTTGAGATGGTGGGGAAAACAAAACGTGCCATGGTTGGGGAGTGAGAAGGAGGAGACAGGAGAGGGGAAAAGCCAAGGGAGAAAGGGAAGGGTCACTGCTGAGGAAGCTCTGAGACTCCTGGCAGGTTTCACTCACTTCTCAGTTGGGCATCTGTGATGAAATCACAGACATTCGAATGAGAAGGAGGGATGGCTGCAGGGATATCAAGATTTTTTTTTCTATTGGCTATTGTTTCCAGTTTACAGAAGAGATCCCTACCTTCCTTGACTATGCAGAAACCTAAAACGAAGTCAGTAGTTTTAGTTCACGTTTTAAGAAACAAATGCCTGCTTCTAAGTGCATCATTGCAACAACCACCAGTTAACAGACTTACAGGGTATCCTAGAAGAGAAAGCAGTTACTAGCCTGCAGATGTGATTATCCCAAACACCAAGAATTCAGATTACATGTTGGAAGCTCACTTGAACACGAGAGCATTATCCCTCTGACATTGGCTGCATGACCACTGGCCATCTAATCCTGGCTTCTCTTCTACCTTGGCTGCTTCACAAGACACCAGGAAAACCTCAAAAGCACACAGTTGTGAGGCAACACAACTCTCTCCCTCCATTATCTCAGCCAGCCCTGGCACTGATGACCACAGTTTTGTCTTGTTCCTCAAATGCAGTAACTAGGGGAATGTTTGATCATAATAATTTGAAATTGAGTTGATATCTAATGTATTTCAAACGTGCCTTTAGCGTTATGACAGCCATAGACCATTTTTTTGCATTCAGAAAAGAAATCTGGATTTCAAAGCATGGCCACGTTCCATATTGTTCTACCAGCATCAGATGCAAACACTCAAATTGTGAAAAAGAACAAAAAAGTAACCCACACTAACTGCTAAAACCTGCAAAGGCAAATGACGATAGTCACACCCGAGTTAATGCAACAATAAAGGCCTCACGCCGAGAAAAGGAAAACCTTTCTCTCCATAGTACAGACACACATGAACAAAGAAAGCCAGCAGCATATATTTTGACTATACAAAGTATCTCCAATACATTCCTGTGGAGTAAAAAATAATGTTATTTACAATGGAGAAGTGAACAAAACCAGACAGAACAAGAACCTCCATCAGACATTGCAGACATCTACACTAAAACTGTTACTATAATTCCAGATCCTTCATCTCTTCCTAGTGTGCCCAGACAACTTATGCCTTATTTCCAAAAAGAACATGTATGATTTTATACAAAAATGTGGTTAGATCTACTACATAAGTCAGCTGTTGGCAAGAATAAAAAAGAATCTGTCTCACATGGTCTGCTATGCTTTATGGAGGTTTCCAAGTTATTCTGGAGAAGGAATACTACCTTTTGCAGCAGCCAGTTAGATGAACTAGGTTTTTCTTTTAATTTGAATGTGTTTTGCTGTTTTCCTGAGGAAGCTATACTCACCTGATCCTTGACCAATGACATAGATGGTCTCCCCACATCCCTCATCAATTCTCTCTGACATTTGCCGGAGCAAACTGTCATACTGCTCTGAAGTTGGACTCACCATCACTAGCTGGAAAAAGAAAATAAATACCCAATTTGCAGATGTCAAGCAAACAATTTCACAACCAGCTGCACTTACAAGGGCAATCAATCCGTGTGCTTTATGGAAAGACAAGGGCCCTTTTGCAAGGACTGCTTTCTGGTGTTTTGTTTTTTGTGTGGTTTTTTTTTTAAAGCAGCTTCACTGACAGCTATTTCCTTATGACACTGTACAAGGTTATTTGTCTGAGCTCAGAATTCATTTATGTCGGAAGATTTACTTCAAAGCAAATTAGAATACCAAGTACCTCATTTTGAAGTAACCAATGTTTAAAAGCCACATTTAAGTGAATATCCCACTTCTGCTTCTGTGTAATACATGTTTCCGTGCAAGGAAAACAGAAAGGGGAGGAGAGATTTCCTCCAAATAAATCCCTTAGGTGGGTGCTCCACCATCTCCACTGCACAGAGTGCTGCTGCTCATCCAAGGCATGACAGGCCAGCCAGAGAACCTAGGCAGATCTCAATGCAGAGCACACCTGGGCAACAAAAGCTAGAGCATCTGCTAAGTTCTTCACATGCTTGATCTCTCTTTTTGTTTTCCAAAGGGGCAGAAGAAAACACAAATGAGGATTATTTTCCAACTACTCACAAGACTTTGGGTACTTTACTATAATGCTGAAAGGCAGACATACAAAGCAGTTTGTACACATCTACTTGGAAGTTAAGAGCGGAGAGCTGCAGTTTTGCCAGCCAGCAGCTGTGTCACCAACAAGCTTTGACTGCAGCTACTGCATCACCTCAACTTCCTTTGCCCTTCCCTGCAGAGGCATCAAGAGAAGAAAAAAGTAAACAGAAACAAATCAGAAGATGAGGGCAAGACGACAGTGTTTCAGAAAGGATTTTTCTTAGAACAGAATGGTGTAGCACCATTTGAGGTAAAAACCTGTGCCACTCATACAATACAGCTGAAAACACTCATACAGAGTGGCCACAACGGTAGCGTGGCTATGGCTGACCAAGGAGACCTTCAACATCCATCAAGACCCAACAGCGGCCTGCGTCCAGTCTTACAAACCTGATGCAGGCTGAGCATCCTGGTACAGTGGCTCAACAGCTGCTGTGATTGAGATATGCTTTTCTGTTAAAAAGCCACTTTAGTAAGAGTCATAAAAGTTATCGCCTACCAACAGGCCTATGGATAAGCACTCCTGTGCCACGCTGCAGTGCTCAATGAAGTCCATACTTCCACTAGCTGTCCTTACACATTCCAAAGTCACGCCCAGAAAGATGTACTTCTAGTCACTATGCACCAAAGCCAGTCTGAAATCTGTGCCAGATTTGCCTAAGACATATGGTTTATACCAGTTCGTAATGACCACATTTTCAAGCCTGCCCAACACTCTCTACTAACACAGCCTGTCTTGCTAGCACAGCTAACACAATGTGCATTCAAAGAAAAACTACCTTTCACACCTACTGCTACTTCAAAAGTAATGAAGACCTTCATTAGAAATCTTGAGTGTAAGGGAACCCCAAACCCCACAACTTAAGCGGCTTTCACAACTACTACAGCGACGCATGCATCTGGAAAACCGAAGCAGAGGCAGCTAGTTCTGGTTAGAAGGCTTAAGGCAGCCAAAGCAACACTTTCCCCAAATGTTCAGGGTCACACAGAGTACGGATGTGTCTGCAAGGGCCAGGGAGCTATGAGGAACAATCACCTTCATGTACCTTCTTTAGATGCACGCCCTCCCTACGGCTTTGAACCACCTGGTGCAGTCTGCAAAGTGGCAAACATTCTGATCTGGAAGGCCACATAAATATTTCTATTTAGAGCTACAAAGGATTGAGTTTTGCCTTATACTAATTGTTCTTTTGGTTTCATTTTCTTCTTAAAAGAGACCACTGATGCAAATGTATTGAGATGAAAATCAGCAACTGTTCAGAGGCTTGATTAGGACAGGAATGGAAGGTTGTGTGTGGATGTGTAGGGTTTGTTTTGCCCAGCAAGCATTTTCAGGAACTCCTTCCTGGAAGCAGAACAGACAAGCCCACTGCTTAGGCTACTGCACCAGCACAAGTCAGGGACTCAGGAATATCTATTAAATAGGTTGCCATATACATAAAGATCAATAAAATAACAGGGGCCACCAGTGCAGAAGCACACTAACTTCAGTTTCTTCAAGTCTCATTGCCAGCTTTGTTTTTCTACAAGTCCAAATGCTTCAGCAGTGTGAGGGGCAGGGTGTTTTCTGAAGTACCAGGGGACATTTCAGGTGAGCAGTTCCATGCAGCCTTTCTTCTTGGTGCCAGGCAGAAGGGCTGGAGGCTGAAACGGCACAGTATCCACACGCATCAGCTCAAACCACCATTCCTCCACCTGGCACCTTTCACTGCCACGCAAAGGTGCTGTTGAAGGGTGTTCCAGTGGCAGACTGCCTCCAAAGCCTGTCCCAGGGCTGATGAGGCCTCCAGCTGATCTGATATAGCAGGATGTCAAGAGAGGGATGTGTAGAGCAACTAGTAGCTTTCATGGATGACACCATGAAACCCAGCAGCTTTCATGGATGACACCAGTTTCACAGATCACTGCACGATTTTAATTGCTGTTTTGAAGAGCTCTTTCACTTCCTGGACAGAGCGGGCCTGTTGTTTGCCATTTCCTTGGTCAGACAGAGGCCCTCCCTCTTGGTCTCTCTGCTTTTTTTCCTTTTCACATTTAAGCAGTTTCCTCCATGCTTGCACCACGTATTTGCATTTTTCAGAACTCTTCACAAGTCAAAAATTTTCACTTTTGTTCTTTCCACTTTGCCAGGCATTGAGCAGTTAAGAGTAGGAGCCATATGTGTCTAGCAATCTCAGATTTCCTATAGGGCAAAAAAAAGTAACAAACAGTTATTGTTTTATTCTCATGATGGCAGAAGGAAGTATATCTCACAAGTTTGAAATGCCATCTCTAAAGTCCCTTCCCAACTTCTGGGGTGAGGTGGTTTTCCCCACCTTTCCTCTGACCAGTTTTGGGATGAACACAGACCACAGGTAGGTAGTAGCTACAACTGACTGAGCTTTCTCCAGGGGGACAGTTGGACTGCACCATGCTGCACTGCCCAACAGCAAGCAAGAGGCCTTAGTATTAATTAACAGCAATTTCAAGACACCACTGAGACTGAGCTAAGTGTGTATCAGCTCTCTAAGGAGACCTTACAAAAGAAGCATCCCATATCCGTAAGATGGACAAACTATAAAAATTAAGGGCAAGCCAAATACTATGTGGTACGTAGTGCTGCTCTTTATTGGAATAACACAGCCTGACGTTTTTCACGGCTGGAAGGCCATCACCAGCCACTGGGAAATCAGGGGAAAGGCACCTTCTGTAATGTCATATTTTGCTTTCTATTTCTTGTGGACCTACATAGTTCAAGTGCTATTAATGGTCTGTTGTCAATATAGATTTAATATATATATGAGCTTCACTAACAGCCTGTGTGATTCGGTTTTGACCTGAAAGGTGATTACTACTGCAATGTGTTAGTACTGAAGGGAAAGCGAACACCCATGAAGATTGACATGACAATGAATTTGTGCTGATGAATGGAACTGTTTGCTTGACCAGCTGACAAGGTGCACTTGATCACTGAATCCCAAAGTGTTCCTCTCTAAAAAAGAACACACTTCACAATGAATGCACTGGGGAAGGACTCACAGAAAAGTATGTAAGGCGGTGAGGGGGTGGGTCAGAACAGAAGTAGCAGCTCCAAACAAACTGACTGTAGTAGGAATCACCATTTCAAGCAGGAATTGGAGGGAAGCAATTTAACTTCGAAAGCAGAAAAGATGGGGAGATCAGGGGCTGGCAGGTTAGCTACTGCGTTATCACCACGTGGGATTGCTGTTTTGAGCACATACCAGGAGACTAAGAGACTGGGCACAGCTTGTAGTCTTAGTTCTCATCCAAGATGGGGATGAATGAAAAGTCTAGGGGAAATACAGCAGGTGTACACTGCTGTATGGAAAACTAACTTGTAACAAATATATAAAAAAACTCACTTACCTATCTCCTCCATAGCACCTGCAGATTTCTAGGAGTGGAAGATGGGATGACAACACAAACAGTTGTGGGAGAACAGCATTCCTCTCTCTTCGTCAGAGTTTTGGTCAGGTTCTTGGCTGGCAAGAATCGGTGACACAGCTCTCCATTTCCTCCTGTGCCTTCTTCCACATCAGCCACATCCAAGACAAAGCACAGATCAATACTGGCATCTTGTATCAAAATCTTGTCCAGCTCATTAAGACACGAACAGGCGGCTCAATAGATACTGCAGGTTTGATTTATGTCCTTTACTTTCTTACAAGACATCTTCATAACATTCATTTTAATACAGTACCACATTGTAAAATATCTAGTCATCCCCTCAAAAGCAAATGGTTCCACATCCACACACCACAATTCCTCTCTCTTCATTTCATCACAGAGGGCAAGAAAATCCAGGACTTTGGAACAACTCCAGCTGGAAGGACGAAGAGAATGAATGGCAGAAAACCAGGAGGAAACACCAGCTATGCTGACTTCTGGATCACATAACTACAAGTGGACTGAACCAAGTTTTCAGGAGAATTTAGAATGGGAGATGGCATCACGATACATCAAATGTTTAACAGCACAGGACACACAGCTAAAGAGATGAGCCAGCTACAACAAAACATAAGACAGCATGGGAAGGCAGCTAATGTAGCCTGTGGTGGGAGTGTTACTACAATGCACCTTTGCGTGTGATGGAAGCAAAAACAAGTTCTGACAGAGTAAGACCACCACACAGTTTTACTGCTGTGTGATCCTAGCAAGCAACCATGCAAGGTGAACAAACCTTTTTGTGTTGATGCAACCTGGTTTGCAAGAGCAAGGCACCCTTGTCACTGAGCGCTTGAACTCGAAAAGTTACAAGCTCTGACCTGCTTTTAAGATTGCGAAGAAAGCCCTGGAAACCAGTACAACTGGCAGCAGAGATAACTACAGAGAACTGGCGAGGAGGAAAAACGTTGGTGAGACGTCAAAGGGCTGTCAGCTTCCAGCCCCGCGCTCGCCGAGAGGCTTCGACACCCGCTGCAGGCGCTTCCCCGGGGAGCCCAGGAGGGCAGGGAGCCGGGCGGACGAGCCCGCCAGCACCCACCTTTCCCGACCAGGGCACAGCTGGTTCTCAGCTCCTCGCAGCTCAACTTCTCCGCGCTTCTCCCGGCCGCCTCCCCGCGGCACGGCGGGCTCTGCCGCCCGGCCCGGGGGAGCCCCCGGGACACAACTGCAGCCCACAGGAAGGCCGGCGGGTCCCCAGTCCCTCGCTCTCCCGAGGGAAGGGGAGCGGGGAGGAGAGGGGCTGGGCCCGCCCGTTGGGCCGGTCCCGGCTGATGGGCCGCGCCGCTCCAGCCGGGACGGGGGGCAGCCACACAGGAAAGGCAGCCGCCGGAGAGAGGGCAGCGCGGGACCCAGCGAGGCGATGGCGCTCGCCGCCGGCCGCCCCCCCGCTGGGCCTACCTTACTGGTGAGGTCGATCTCCGGCTCGCCGTTGAGCACCTCGCCGTCCTCGCCGTCGAAAGCGGCGCCGAGGGGACATGCGGCCGCCGCTACACGAGGCCCCCCGCCCGGGGAGCCGGGCTCCGGGGCGAACATGCAGGCCGGCACCGGGGAGCCCCCCATCGGGGACAGGCTCCGCTCCGCCGCCGCCATCTTCCCTGCCCCGGCCCTCCTCCTCCTCCCCCACCCCCTCCCCGCCCCTCCGCCCCGGGCGGCGCGGCGGCCCCGCCCCCGACCCGCCAAGGCGGGGCGCGGCGGAGCCAGCCAATCGCCGGCGGGCGAACGGGGCGATTAGTCTGCAGCCATGACGACGGCGGGCGGGGTCGCTGTTATTCATAACAGAGGGACACGCCCCTGCGAAGCGCGCGAAGCCAATGGGAAAACCACTGCCAGCTCGACTTGTTTTCTATATACACACACACACAACAAAGCCCGCTCGACGTGTCCGGTGCTCCCTGACCAATAGGAGAGCTGGCCGTCGTGACAAACAACCCTAAGAGCCAATCGAATAACACAGGTCTAGCGACTGGGTGGGATTAAGCCACGGCCACACACAGGGGCAGGGCCCGCCCTAATAGGTGGATATTCTCTAAGGATAGCCAATGAGAAAGAGAAGATTTTTCACGGACAGTTGCGTAGGCCAATGGAACAGGGAGGGAGCGCGCCCGGTGTGCCTGCAAGCCGCGGGCCAGGCTATCCCGCCCGGGCCCTTCGCTGAGGTGACGGGCGCCGGGGGCCCGGCGTGCCGGCAGCGCTCTCGCCTTGCTCAGGAGACCTCCGGCTCCCGGAGTCGGCTAGGGATCGGCAAAGGAGCCCATCGCCCGCAGTACAAACAGGAACGGCCCCTCCACCGCCCCGCCTGCCCGCCATAAGAGCCCACGGCGCTCAGGCCGTGAGGTGCAGCCCCCGGGGGCCGTCGGCAGGACGCCAGAGCCGAGAAAAGGAGAAAATCCCTCCCGCTGAGGGGTTTTGCAGGCTGGCAGGTGACCCCGGAGCGGCGGGGAGGAAGCGGTCCGTCCTGTTCCTGTGCCGGGTCACGCATCAGCTCCTCAGCCGCCGCGGGCTCCAGCTCGGCACACTGCGAAGTCGGGGTGGGTTTATATTTATTCACCAGGCGGTAAACCACTTCAGTCGTCCCGGCTTATTTATCACAGCGTGAGACTCAACGCTCTTATTAATTAAGCAGCAAGAAGGGAAGGGACGGGAAATTGAAGCTCAGGGAAATTAACTTGCCTCAGGCCATGCAGCACAGTAGCGAAAGGGCCGGGAAGCTGCAGCACGCCGGGGCATTCTCCTCCCAGCACAGCACACCCAGCCTGCCGCTTGCCCCGCTCCGGGGCCGCGGTTGTGCGGCGAGTGCAGGTCCTGCTGCAGCCCCGGGGCGGGGGGAAGCGGGAGGGTCCGGTCCCGCCGCCGCGCCGGGGCCCCTCCCACCTCAGGCCGCCCCGCTGACGTCAGGGGGTGGGGGCGCGCGTGCGGGGCGGGGGTCACGGGTCGGGGGGATTGTAACAGCGGCGCGAGCGGGGCCTGGCGCGCAGACGCGGGTGGTGTCGGTGAGGGGCGGCTGGGGCCGAGCGGCGGGTGAGGCGGCTCGGCTCGGCTCGGCTCGGCTCGGCTCGGCTCGGCTCGGCTCGGCTCGGCTCGGCTCGGCTCGGCTCGGCTCGGCTCGGCTCGGCTCGGCTCGGCGGATCCCCTCGCGTCCCTTCGGAGGGGAAGGGCGGGCGCTTCGGCCCGGCAGCGAGCCCCGAGGGGCGGGGGGGTGCCGCCAGGCGGAGATCGTGGAGGGGGGGAGGTGAGGCGGGTCCTCTCCTCAGCGCGAGGCTGCCGGGGGGCTGTTGGGGCTGGGGCGCGAGGCTGGGCCTTGGCTGTGGGCAACGACTGCGGCCCGGGGCGGTGGGGAGTGCGAGGCCTTGGGGCTGGTCCCGCCCGCTCCCTGCCCTCCTCTCGTCCCCACGGGCTTTGTGCCGCCTCTTCTCTTTGCTAACGGAGATTTCCCTTTGTCGGCGTGCAGGGTGACTTGTGAGGAAATCGCCTTCCCCGGAGCCTGGACCTGTGTGTTTTTGTGGCCTAGCAAAAGGCAGTTTCCTTTCTCGAACTGTTGGCATCTTCATGCCTGGATTCAGGCATTCCCAAAGGAATGGGGGAATGCAGCTGATAAGTCCTTAACCACCCTGTGCTCCCACAAGCAGCACCAAAAGCTATCTTCGTCTTCTCCACTTTGGCACCTTGGGAGTGGGCCTCTTTGTTACCTGCTCTCAGTACCTTTTTAGTGGCACTACAGACCAAAGGAGATGGAAGAAAAGGAGCGATGTGATAAATTCCATTTGGTACCTTGAGACTAAGGGGATTCATATCTTTTGACTTTTTTTTTTTTTTCTGTGGGGTGTGGGAGTGCTACATTTTATGGGGTATGAGAGGAGGGAAGAAAAATATGTTGCAGATCTTTATGTGGTTTTTAAAACCAGCAATCAGAGGCAATTACTGAATAAACTGAAGCAGAAGAGGAGGGTTTGTGAGCTGAAAGCAGCGCTAGACTGCAAAAGAAAGGGACAGTGGGTTGCTGTTGTGACTGTGGAGGAAGAAACTTCAGCCTCCTTCATTTCTCACCACCTACTCTCCATCCACCTTGCGAGAAAATGAGTTGCATGCCATGGAAAGGTGACAAGACCAAATCGGAACCACCAGAGCCACCTCAGCCACCACCACTGCATATTTACCATGAGAAGCAGCGTAGGGAGCTGTGTGCCCTGCATGCCCTCAACAATGTCTTCCAGGACAGCAATGCCTTCACTAGGGAAACCCTGCAGGAGATTTTCCAGAGGTGGGGTATGCTCTGCACCGTTGTTAGTGTCCACTTTTCCTCTGTTGCTCAGAGGAATTTTCAGATCTTATTTGGGGGGAGAATTAAAGCAAAGAAAGGGTTCGGAGTATGCCACTGCTTTGAACTGAATGTAGCTGCTTTTTAAAAATTCTTCCTTTTTTTTTTTTTCCCTCCATGCAGAAATTCTCCTTGTTTCTGAAACTATTCTAGCTTCCAATTTTGGGTCCAAGGGCTTTATTGCAGATACTGTCATGTGGTTGGACTGCTGTCTTCTCCCTCACCAACCTTAATGCATCATCTACCCATTTTCCATATTTTTTGCCCCTGTCTCACTGATGTTAATAACAGATTTTGGGACTGGCTTGAGAGAGTGAAGACAGCAGGAATAACAAATGGGTCATCATAAAAACTTACTGATATAGTACTGCAACACTTCTAAGTTTTTTTGAAATCAGGAGTTTTGCCAAGTGAGTGATTCCTTATTCAAGTGGTTAAATGAAATTCTTCAAATATTATGGGCTTTTTTTCAATACAGCGAGACCCTGTGTAGTCTCAAACTGGAGTTAATTTCAGTAGCTAGATCCCTATTTTCTGTGGTATTGCTAAGTATTTCACAGCAGCTTCAGATAATTAATAAGTGATTTTGAGTTTTACTGGGTTAAATGTAAATTATTAATGTGGCTATACAGTAGCTTATACTTTTCTCGCTGTTTTGATGCTTTGTGGAAATTGTCCTGTGTGTGTGCCCTTTCATTGATGAAGCTAAGCAGTCAAATAGGAAAAGGAATCTCCTCAGATACTCAATCTGTGCATGTTGTACTCATCACAAAGGTTACACTTGAATACCCCTTACCCAGCAGCTGGCAACATCTTGTGTTTCTAACAGGTAGAAAATCGCACTTCATGGCAGCGGTTCTCAGGTACATTTGTACAAAGCAGTCGCAGTGCCCTGTGCTGAGGAGCAGGGAACCGTGTGCCTGTTGCTGCTGTCTCGAAATTCGGCAGATTTGTGGAACTGGTGCTTGACTCATCAAACACCTGCCTGTCTTCCTTTGGCAAAAGAAATGTGGTGATGGACAACAGCAAATATAAGATTGAAATGCTATTTTTAATAGCATTGTAAACAAAGCTCCTGTTGGGGAAGTGGAGCTGGTCTGTGGCAGGCTCAGGTCACTCTTTGTCCCATGCAAAGACACTGTGGTTTTGTTCCGGAGCAGCAATTGTCAGAATCTCAATCACAGATGGATTGCTGTTGGCCTGAAGCAAACAAAGGCAGTTCATGTGGTAGGAGGAGTGTGATGATCTAATTAGTTGGCTTCCCTTTGGTTTGGTGAGGGAGAATTAGTGTGCAGCATGAAATCTCTCAGAAAGAGCTGGGATGCTAATCTTGTTGCACCTCTTGCCCTCCAAGGGAGAACTTGTCTTTGATTGCAGTCTGGTATTGTTCCACCCTAATATTTGGATCAAGATACACAGATTGATTCAGCCCCGTGGTAGTATGGAAATGTATGTAGAAATTCCTCTCAGAAATGGATGAGTTATTGGCTGTGCATTAGAATTGCCATTACCTTTGCACCCCTGTTGGGTTGTTACTCATGTCCAGCTCTTTGACTTGCCTTTAAGAAGTGTGGATTTAGTTGCCATTTACATGTTGCTTTTCTGTTTGCTTTTCTTGTGTCTAGTCATATTCTGTGTGTTGATGACTCTGATAAAGGACTGATGAATATTTTTAATAAGCTACCAAAATGTGGTGAGGTGTGATTTTTAAACGTGATGTTGACAAGGTAACAAAATCACAAATAAGCTTAAACCTTCTCTAGCTTTTACCATGTCTCTTGAAGAATGATTGAACCATGTTATTTAACCATCAGTTTCGCTCTTGCTGTGCCCCATTGCCAGTGTAGTCAGATGGTTATAATCTCAAGCATATGCCAAAACCTGGTCCGAGCTCCCCTCTGATTTTGTAGTCCTTCCTCTTGTCTTCCCTCTAGCACAAGAAATACCTTTTGCTGTTCCTCTGGCTTTCATTGCAGGAAGAAAGATTGCATGTACCAAGCGTTGCATGGACATACAAACAAAATCTCTTTGCTTCACTGCAGTCTATGTATTGAGACCTGATTAGGAAGGACAGCTGTGTACAGGAATCTTGGAGTCTGTTGTGTTAAGACAACATGTTGATAAAAGTTTCTAACTTAGAAAGCTTGGGAGGATTATTACCTGCATTTTTGTCCAACTTTGTTGATCTTCCTCAGCTTAGTGTCTAGATAACACACAAAAAAACCCCACCACCACTTGGGGAGAGGGGGGGAAGGGGGGGCAACTTAGTTCCTTGTATAATCAGAATCCTTCAGCTATGGACCCTACTTAGATGTGTGTGTAGGGATGTTGAGGCAATTCTTGGTTAAAGTTTGCTGATGAGTACCACTCTCTTTGAGTGTGTCACCTCTGCTGATCTCTAAGTCTCATTTCTGGGGCTCTGAAAATTATGGGAAGGAACAAAGATAAATGTGTTTGTTGGGCTCTCAGATAAGCTTGTGTCTGGAAAACGATGCCACCAGAGGTGCTTGTGCAACCCAAAGGGCTTTGTTAATTTGGGGGATTTTCTAGCTCACTGGCACTCACAATAGGTTGATGTAATGATTTTGAGGAATTAGTTGTAGCCAAGTGATCTTGATTTATGAAGGTGGTGGAAGAACCGTAACAAGCTACAGTAGCATCTCTGTGATTAATAAAGTACAGTAGAGCTTTAGAGACTGGAAACCATGGTTCTCTGAAAATGTCACTGCCTGGCTAAGAAATGCCCAGTGGTGGCTATTAATAGCTTCTCCTATTACCACGTTGTTTCAGACTCTTCTCCCTTCTGTAGTTAAGTCACTTCCCAGGCGGTTCTTCTGCAGTCTGCTCCACTGCAAAAAAACTCCCAGCTGATGCAAGAAGCTCCCTGTCTATAGCCTCTCTAGCCTTGCTTGGTCTGAAACTCCCTACTCAATCCACTGCTTTCTTCTTCTTGTCAAATGTTTTATGTTGTCAGGGGAGGAATGCAGCAGGGTTGAGGGATTTTCACTAAAAGAAATATGCATGCAGAACTTGCACTGTGAAAAGTAAACTTGCACTTGCAAGTGAAAAATGTGCAGAAACATCATGAATTTTGGGAAGGGAATTGACGTGAGGGAGAGGTAGGTGAAACCTGGGTGTTCAGATGATATGAAACATCTGAACATTGTGCCAGCAGAGCTAATGGAGTCCTTACCAATCAAAAGAGCAACTCGTCACAACAGAATATATCTCAGGCTTGACTTTGTTTAGTTTGGCACAAGAACCTTGCTGTTCTCTGCTCCCAGTGTTCCCCTGTGATTACTCTGCCAGCTGTTGAAGCCCGCCTGTCACCTTCGTACTAATTCACCCCCTTGTTGTTTCCCCTTCTTACAATTTTTTTTTTTTTTGGGGGGGGAAAGACATAAAGCATAAAAGTGTCTAACCATTTTGTTTTGGTTTAGGCTGTTTTTTTTTCCCCTCTTATGTTTTATACCTTGCATTTGTTATCTACATTTTTGCAAAGGGTGTCTCATTTTTGTGTGCAATGTGATGGAGCATGATTTTGGATTTTTAGATGCTATAGTAATGTAAGTGATATCTAGGCAAAGTTATAGGTTGAAGAGATTAATTTCCAACATGGTTAGCTGTTTAGTTACCTACAGCAACAGATATTTTTTTATCTTATAACAACAGCAATACTTTAGAAAGCTCCCAAACCCAAATATCTTCACAGCTTTGTTATCTTAATATTTTTTTTCATTTACAAGTGGTGGGGGGTGAGGGAGAGCAACCTTTTCCACAGCGAACCTGCCCTGCCTCTTGTTATCTCACCCAGTCTTCAAGACTGGTGTTGAATGTTGAACTCATGAAATAGTGATAGCCGTTGTTCTAAATGGCAAACTGGCATTTACTCCAATCGTGAGTTAAGGAAAAAAATAATTGAAACATCCTTCAGAAGTACCAGTTCCAGGAAAGGGAAAAGAGCTTGCTGCTTTGCAGTTTCTTTCACATCAAAGCTAGGATCTTCAGAGGTTTTGTATATCAGAGCTATTGTTAATGCGTTATTTAACTCTCTCTGCCCCTTTGTTGAGTGATAAGAGGGAAAAGGGTAGTTTGTGTTTAAACACAAAAGCCCTGAAAGCAGGCTTCAAGTTATACAGCGAGTAGCCCCTTCCAGCTGTGGTATGTAAGTTCAGCCAACACCTGCTACAACAGTCTCCTGTTCTGTTTGCAGGCTGTCTCCCAACACCATGGTGACGCCCCACAAGAAGAGCATGTTGGGAAACGGAAACTATGATGTGAATGTGATCATGGCAGCGCTTCAGACCAAAGGCTACGAGGCGGTTTGGTGGGACAAGCGCAGGTACTGAGAGGTCACGTAATTCTGGAAGTGGCCACTGTTTGTAAAAGCAAGAAAGATATTAACTTAAAGTACCAGAATATAATCTTATCACTGTCTTGTTTTTTTGCATTCTTTCAGGGATGTTAACGTCATTGCCCTGTCCAACGTGATGGGCTTCATCATGAATCTGCCATCCAGCCTCTGCTGGGGCCCCTTGAAGCTCCCCCTCAAGCGACAGCACTGGATCTGTGTCCGGGAGGTGGGAGGCACCTACTACAACCTCGACTCCAAACTCAAGGTGCCCGAGTGGATTGGGGGTGAAAGTGAGCTCAGGTAGGACTTCTTGTACTCTGTTCACCCTCAAATCCTTTCCTGTTAGAGGTGGGGAAGCTGTCTCTGAACAGTTACCAGTTTAAACATTTAGGGGTGATTTTCAGTAGCAAAGATTTGAAAGTAATAAGGTTCTTGTGCCTCCACTTAGATTTATACCCTATTTATGTGAAGCTAGGAAGATGCTTTCAGCAGTGGTGGTCCCTGTGAGCTCAGCAGAGCCTTAGTCTCTCAGTGGCTGCCTCTGTCACTAGTGATGAGATAGAGGCCAAGTCTGGTATCAGTGGGTGACACGTGCAATGAGATGTGCTCATTGCTCTCACCCTCTCCTCAAATCTGAGAATATCAGCATTCCTTTGCCTCTTTAGTAGCCACCTGGGTGTATGTTCCCACGAGAGAGCTTTCCAGACTAAAAGTGCAGCTATATCCCTGACAACAGTGAAAGCTGCTTGCTGGGAGTCACCTGCCCATGTAAGCACGCACTGCACTTCTGGCTTGACTCCCCTCCCCTCTTTAATCTTAACATGAGATGGTTTGTGTAATTGCTTTGATCATAAAGTCTCACCTGCTTTTACTTGCCATTCATCTTCCATTCCATCCTGTTCTAAAGCTCACAAGCAGCTTTGCTGCCTCAGCCAGACTTGTTCTGAGGCAGGGATTGCACATGAGCAGTATTTGCAGAGCTTACCAAGCCATTGAAGTCTTGGGAAAATGAATGTCAGTCTTTTCTGAACTTCTGGAGTAAAGTAACATGGTTCTGGAACTGCTGTGCAGAGCTTCTGGTGGATTTTATCCTGGGTGTGCTGTTCTTCAGCAGTAAATAAGGGCTTCATATATAGGCAATTTTGGAATCTAGGCGGAAAGGTATCAGTGAAAACATTGATTTGACTGTCACAGCTATTGGAGAAAATCCAGGTTTGGTATTAGAAAAAGCTTATGGGCAGAAAAGGGCTGCAGAGCCTTGTCAAATGACCAGGTGGTACACTGCTGCTGTGGCCTGCGATAAGGACATTGAAGTGATGGGGCAGGGGGGTTCCCACTAGTATTCTGGATTTGTTTGAATTATTTTAAAATACAGTGGCATTCTTGATCTCAGATCTGAAGAAACTGAACTTGGTTATAATTCTGTTTTTGTCACCTTGGAAAATTCGAAAGTGATATCTAAATAGGCCTCTCTGCTGAAGTTAAGATCATGCTTATCTGATTGTGCCATAACTTATTGTGTAGAGGTGTGTTGGATCTCATGGGGCAAATTTAACATGAGGGTGGGTTTTTATTGTCAGAAAATATAGACAATGTGTGGGGACTTCCTCCCCATTTCTTGTCACATTTGCATAGTTAGTTGCATTTAGTTGTTGTAGAAGACAACATTCTGCATTCAGTAGTGCTTGTTTCTGTGTCTCTTTCTGACAGGAAATTTTTGAAACACCAGCTGAGAGGAAAGAACTGTGAACTCCTGCTGGTGGTACCAGAGGAGGTGGAAGCACATCAGAGCTGGAGAGCTGACGTGTGACCCAGATCAACTCTGTCCTCCCAGTACAGCTCTTCCCCTTTACTGAACTCCTGACTTCCTGAAACCTGGATAATGGGTGCCCCAACTCTTCTCCTCTGGAATTTCCTTTGTTAGGCTCTTCTCTTCCTTCCTTGGTGCAATAGGGCAACGGTGTAAGACATTGGGGGTGGCGGGTGGGGCAGAACTGAGGGCAGAGTGGAGGAAACTGGAAGCCAATCACTCTAATTGCAAAGGCAGATGAGCTGCATGCCCTTTGGCTATTCCACTCTTTAAAACTGAGCTCTGGGGTGAGGGTGTCTGGAAGCCTCTGGCCTCCCTTCCCCCATGTCGGTCAAGGCCATGTGTGGTGTGATGCTGCTCCCTCCGGGGCTGAGCACACTGCCACCTCCTCCCAAGTCTCTCCTTCCAAAACAAGGTGTCGTGAAGACATTTACAATTCCTGAGGGTCTCTTGGGACGCTCTCAAACACTAGGAATGGTACGGTGCTCAGCACAACCCTCTGCTGCTTAGGGATGGTTTGTGCCAGGAATTGGAAAACAATAAGTGTCATCTCGCAAGAAATTCTTCAGGTAGCTAGAGGGTTCTTCTGCAGTGTCTCAGGCACTGTGTCAGGTGAGTGGTTGTTGGGCAGCATGAGCATCACTAAGGTGACGTGGAAACAGCAAGCACAGGCTAATTGAGGAGTATTGAGTTTCTGGACTGGAAAGAGGCCATAGTGTGCTTGAGTTTCTTTGTGCTACATTGTTCGTGGTTGGTTTTTTTAATATTTCTTTTTGTCTTGTTTTTCTTTTTAAATATCTATTTTGGTTTTCTGCATGGTCACCCGATAGTTTAGGGGCTGCTTGGAGAGAAGAATAAAACTAGAGGGGTTTTGAGAGGAATTCATTCGTGTTTATTTTCCTCTTTCCAGAGGTCCAGCCCAGTCAGGAATGTCATGCAAAATATCCCAGAAAGAAGTTACAAAGCAAAAATTGGTTGAGGTGGGAAGACTTTATAATAGTCAGGTTTTGACCTTTTTATAGTTGCTGGCTGATAATGTGGGTCCACCGGAACCTTTGGTGTTAAGAGACACTGGCCTGGTAGCTCAACCAGCCTCTCTTTAGTGGTGGCCAACAAACATTCCGTTAGTGGACTAATTGCTTTTTCGTTCCACGGGGAAGGGTGACTAGACATGGAGATGCTAAGAGGAATCTCCACCGGCTCTTCCCCAGGCAGCTGGATGAGCTGTAGCTTGGTCATGCCTTCCGCAGCAGGAGGGGGAAATGCTGAATTTGGGACAGACTTTGTTGCATTTAACTCTTCCTGCTGTTTGCTTCCACCCTTAATGCATGGGATGTCTCAGCTAAACAGTGATCTCTGGGATGTGATGGAGCTTGAAGGGTCCTGCTCCATCATGCAGGCAGGTCTCATTTCTGGTGTGCGAGCTTGCAAAAAGAGGGGTTATAACTACCTTTTCTCAGTCTTTTTTTTCTTGAGAGCTCCACAAAGCACAAGCGGGTGCCTGAAGCTGAGACACCTCCATGCTTGCACCTTTAGAACAGAGGCCATGGGGCAGCAGGTAGACAATGTTTGCTGACCCCCAGGCATCTGGCCAGCATCATTTTGCAGTCCTTTGAGCACAGCCTCCCGCAGTCAAGGGCAAATGGCTCTTAACATTTGAAAGACCCAACATTTCTATAAAAAGGTCCTATTTCATAACACATTCCACTGACCAATACCAGCTGGCAGAGTTTTTAAACACTTTACAGGCAGGACGTGCAGCCTGGAGGCGTTCTGCTCATGACTTGAAGCCATTTCTTCAAGAGGGGGGAAAAAAAATAAATCTCAACAGCAATGTTTTCTATGCTGATTAAAAGTCGCACTTTGGAGAAACCCTGTTTGCATGGAAACTGCAAGCCAATGGATCAGTGCACAATATGCAAAGATGTTTTTAAATATTTTGGGGCTACTTTCCTTGTATGTCAGCACCTTTCCTGTGTGGGGGGAACAGTGTGATCCAGCTGCTCAGGTAAAGGGAAGGTGTGCGATCACACCCCCCCAGGAGGTGAGGCTGTTGGGCCCAAGAGGGTGGGCGAGCTGGTCCAGTCCCACCACTTGGGAGTGGAAAAGCCTGTGTTTGTTTTCTTGCTTGTTTGGTTTTGTTAGAGCCTTGTCTTGGGTTTGTTTACAGAGATGTATTTTGTTTAACCAAATATTAAAAATAGAATAAAAAAAAGTTTCCATATAAATGTCCTATCACTTCTGTATGTTCAACTGAATTGTTCTGTAACAAAGTATGTAAAGGAAAAATAAATTTTTTTTTCTTTGGTTATAAAAGTGCAACCTTTCTGTGAGTCAAGAACCTTGAATGTTGGTTGCTAGTCCTTCCCTTTCCCCCAACTGCCAGACTATGCAGGAAACCAAAAGGTCTCTTGCCTGCGAAGAAAAAGAACTGAGCCTCCCTAAAGCACATCTATTAAAACCACACTGCTCAGGTTGGATTTATTTAATATTCAATACAAAAAAATATGCAGCTGATATCTGAAATTCTACTTTATGAGGATCAGCATGGATGTGATCGTCTTGCACCTGGCCCACTGCTCCCTCGGTGCTCACATGCACACGAAGATGCTGTGACAGTATTTTTGCAGATGTGTCTTCCTGGAGAGTGGAGCTCCCTGCACCCCTTCTTCTTCCACTTCGCCTGCTGGGAAAGCAGCTCCTGTCACCGGTGTCCTCAGGTCCCCGATCAGCCAGGAAGGATTGGGTTTGTTTGACTGTCGGCCTTTCAAAGCCTGACCTGTGCCCCAGGGTGGTTTTGTGGGGGGCAAGGAGTCCAGGAGAGGATCTCCCCCAATTTGAGTCTATAACTGGTAATGGTGTGCTGAGCAAATAAAAGGAAAGACTCACAGCTTCTACAGGGGGAGGATGCAGACAGGAGCCGTCATCAGGTCCAGAGCGGGGGCTTTCCCCCCAAGTTATGAACAGGTCAATGTCCCAAAGGAGAACCGAAACCAAAACCAAACAAACCAGAAAAAAAAATGCCCTGACCCAACAAATCAACAGTTCAATATCATAATCTCAAGGTCTTCCCACATTATACAAATCCAACGCAGCTCCTACAAGTTAGATTTTCCCAGAGAGTGGCGGCAGGGCCCCTGGCATTCCCCCCGAGAGCCCCGTGTTGGGTCCAAGGAGGATCTGGAAGGAAAACAGTCAGGTGAGGAGCTGCGAGGACAGGGGGTGGCTGCCCTCCCACACGCGGCACCCCAGGGACCGGGCACGTCACACACCCAGCCAGGTACCGGCACTGTTCTACAGCGTCGGTTCTTCACTCAACCACTCCAAACGCAAAGGGGGCAGATCCAGACGGTGCCGCATTGGGCCCACATGCACTCCCCGCTGCGCGTTTCAGCCCAGCAAAAGCCGGGTCGCGTTTGCCTGAGTTTACCACCAGCCCGTTACTGAGAATCAGCAATATCATCCCATTGGAAAATCCAACCATACCATCTGGCGGGATGAAGGAGGCCACCATGTACAACAAACTGGACCCGCTGGTTCCTACTGCCTAAGCTGTTTCCACAGCTGGTCACTGGGAGGAGGTGTGGGCACCCCGAGCCAACTCTAAAGGCTGAGGGAGAGGACTGGGATGCTCCCGCCTCACCTGTCGCTGCTGCAGCTGCTGCTGTTGCTCCATTTGCAGTTTTTCGGTTTCAAAGACAACAGGAAGAACCAGAATCATGAAGGAGGTGGTCCCAATCCACAGAGCTGCCCTGGAGAATCTAGAGAAGAAAAAGCACATCAGGAATAAGAATCGGCTCCTTACCTGCTTCTTGCAGGCACCAGCTTTCTCCGGGGTTTCCTTTCTGCACCCCACACAAAAGTCTTCCCCAGTTCCACCTCCGAGGTGACCCGTCCAGAGCAACTTACAGAATAGAATAATTTCAGTTGGCAGAGGCTCTCAGGATCATCGAGTCCAACCATAACCTAACCTAACTCTAACACTAAACCATGTCCCTAAGAACCTCGTCTAAATGCCTTTTAAACACCTCCAGGGATAGTGACTCCACCACTTTGCCGGGTGGCCTGTTCCAATGCCTGACAACCCTTTCCATGAAGAATTTTTTCCTAATATCCAATCTAAACCTCCCCTGGTGCAACTTGGGGCCATTTCCTCTTGTCCTATCACTTGCTACCTGGGAGAGGAGACCAACACACTCCATGCTACAACCTCCTTTCAGGTAGCTGTAGACAGCAATAAGGTCTCCCCTCAACCACCTTTTCTCCAGGCTGAACAGCCCCAGTTCCCTCAGACGCCCCTCATTAGACTTGTGCTCCAGACTCCTCGCCAGCTTCATTGCCCTTCTCTGAACTCTCCTCAGCACCTCAATGTCTTCCCCCTGCGCTCCCCACCCGGCTCTGCCCCCGCCGCCGAGAAACGCGGCCCGCCCCGCACTGCGCTACCAACGGCCGAAGCCGCAGCCGGAGCCGCCCCGCCTCCCCCGGGACCCGCTCCCGAGGGCCTCCCGCCCGCAGCCGGGCCCCGCACCCGGCCCGCCGCTCCTCACCTGTACATCTTCTGCGCTACCGTCAGCGACAGCTCGAACGTGGCTCCGGCCGCCGAGCGAACGCTCTCGGGGAACATCTCGGTCAGCCCCCACAGCCGCTCCGCCAGCGTCTCGTCCAGCTGCAGGGACACGGCCGCGTCAGGCCCCCCCGCCCGCCAGGGTCACCCCGACCGCCCGGCCTGCCAGGCCCGCCCCGGCCCGCCGCCTGCCGCCCCGCTACCTCCTCGTCGTCGTCCTCCTCTAGCTCGTCCTCCAGCTCCTCGGCGCCCCCCGAGCCGCCCCTGGGCAGCAGCTCCTCCGGAGATAGGGACGCAGCGGCAGCCATCACCACCACACACGGACGGAGAGACAGCGGAAGCGGAAAGGCGGCTGGAGCGCCGCCGGAAGTGGACTGGTGCTCCCGCTGCCCTGGCTTGGAAGGAGGCAGCGATCCCCGGCGGCCGGGAGGAGCACCGCCCGCCTTTCTCCACGGGCTCCCCACGCCACCCCGGGTCCCTTCCCGCCCCCATTATCTCGCAGCACGACCCTTTACAAAACAAACAGCTGCACAATCCGGTTTTCAGTGTAAGTTTTTATGTACAGTATGCAAAATCCTCGAGTACAAGCAACTCCAGCATCCTGCTCGCCAAAGGCAAACGGTGACACTTGTCCAAGCCCCTGTGGGCCCCTGCAAGGGGACAGGTCTGGGGAGGTCGGGAGTTTCCCTGTGGTTTTAAGCACAGCAGGCAGGGTGAGGCTCCCCCGGGGCTGGATCTTCTGCACTGTCTGTGGTCAGGCTGCCTTAGGTCAGAGGGTACCAACCGCTGGGCCACGGTGAGGAAACCAAAGCAAAGCGCTCTGAGAAAGCACCCGGAGTGTTAATGAACAGCGTAATGACGTGACATGTCAGGGTGTTCCAACAGCTGCTACACGGTACCTGTAAGGAATGTTTAACAAAGGAGTGTTGTTTTTACCAAACTGGGAACCTGCTGCCTGACCCCAGCTGGGGGGGAAGGACTGCGAGACATCAGACTGTGAATCCCTAACGTAAAACAAAGTCTCTTTGAACTAATCCTGGAATGCAAACTGGTTACTGTATTTAAAAAGCTGAGCTGGGGGAAGGGTAACCAAAGAGCCAGGAATCCATATTTTAAATAAATCAGTAAGGGGAGAGGGTTCTTAGAATTAGATGAATGAGATAATGGTAAACTGAGGCAGGTGTCGGGTAGTCTGTAAACCCTGAAGTACCAACCAATGGGAAACCGGGGAGGGAATTTGTGGCTGGGATTTGCAGGGTGATATAAGCAGGGGCTTTTTGCCCTATTTCATGTGCCTACCTTTAGGTAGAACACCTGATCTTGCAAAATCGTTATTAAAATATGCTTTGCTGAGAGATCATGCCTGGGCATATTATATTTGCAAAGGTAATCGTTTGCTACAGTACCTACAGCACCACACGATGCCGGGGGCATCTGTTTACTCATGGTTCTGTGGAACAAAGTACCTACGCACAGTACCAACATGGCAAGGAGGCACGAGCCAGACCTCGCGCCACTGCCGAGACTCAGAGCTGCCTCCTCGCTCCCGACCACCCAGCCACCACTCCTTCTTCACTTCCTCCTCCGGCTGTGGTTCTTCAGTTCCTCCAGCTCCTTCTCCATCAGGTGGGACTCAGCTGTGGTCTCGGAGAGCTGCAACACATAGTGAACAGCAAGACTGAGCAATTCCTCCAGCCTGCAGCCCACGCTGCGGGGCTAACACCGGGTCTGCAGCCTGGCACTCTGCCATGGACCCAGACACGCGCGGTGGGACATCAGAGATGCTCTCTCTCTGCAGAAGCACCTCATGTCACCGCAGGGCACGCAGCGAGACGTCTGTGCCTCATAAGCTTTTCCAGTTTCACAGCATGACATTTTACAGAGACGACACAGAGAGGCACAGCCACGAGCCAGCCCCTGTGCAAGGGAATTTGTTCCTGGGAAGCCAGGATTTCGCACCTCACCGAGGTCGCCTGGAAAACCTGGGGAGCAGCTGGGACTCCAGTCAAAAAAGCCACCTGCCAGTTTTACAACACAGGAAGAGTGTAAGGAAGGAAAATGCTGAAGGAGTAAGTGTTTGTTCAGACTGACATAAAGGCTAAACCACTCAACAAGCTGAGACCCGTATTCTGTTTCACTGAAAACGTCTCCAGATTTTCAGCATGAAAGCTGTGATCTCTGGCTAAGGTTGAATTTCTGTTTATTTAGGGCTTGCAATTTCTTTCATCCACAGGTTTACACATAGGATAGATGTTGCACCACTTGTCACAGCAGAAGGAAGCTTTAATCTTCTGAGATCAGAAGCAGCGACTATAACTCAGTTTCACAGGAAGGGCAGAGGCCAGAGTGGTAAGAATGCCACACTCCATGCAGAAGAGGAGATGTGGTGTTTGCAGGGGCTCCTCCCTAATCAGGTCACAGTGTTTGCTTAAGTCAAGCTCTGCTGCGAGGGGGAACCTTTCCCTCTTCTGGCAGACGAGATCAGACTTTAACCCCACAGTCACTTTGCCAACTGTCTTGTGCAGCAGGATGAAGCGAGGGAATGGCCTCATTCGGCAGTCCCAGCACCCTTTGCTTGGACATTTCTGCTGCTATGGGCAGGCGGCAGTTAGGCAAAGACTCACCATGTCCAGCAGAATATCCACTTTCAGACGAAGGAGGTTGTTTTCTTCCTCGAGCTGCTGGTTCCGTTTGCGCAAACGCTGCATTTCCCTGCGATCCCCCGTGAAGCTTCCTGATTCTGGAAGTAAAGAACATGGTCAAAATATGGATTGTCAACCAACCGTGGCTACTGCAGATCAAAGCACGTTGAGCTTCACACTACCTGCCACCCACTGGCCTTTTTCAAACTTGAGGCTCTGGCCAGTGAGGTTCATGGTCGGGGTGCCATACTCCAGGCCCAGCTCAATCTCACGGGTGGATCGATCCAGCTGGAAGAAGGAAATCACACTCAGAGTTTTACAGAAACCCAAAGCCAGCTCCTGCTTCCCTATTAGTGATTGGCATTCCAATGGAATCTGCTAATCCCACTGGTCCTGGACCCTGAAATCCTAATTCAGACACGTACTACTGCAGTAGAGGACCAGTTCACCACCATGCCTGCACTTTCTCCCGTCCAAACATATGCTCATCTCCCTTGGCTTAGAGATCATTGGCGAGAAGTTCTAGGTGAAAGTTTCTGACTGTGTGTGGGGCGATTATGATCCTTCCCCAGGCTATCCCATTTTCATCTCTGCATATAGTCATCAGTGATCAGAAAAGGTGCTGCACCACAGGAGGTGGAAGGCACACTTGTGAGCTCTTCTAAGGGTTCTGGTGCTCAGAGTAGGAGCCCCTGCTCACCTCGGCAAGCCAGAGGCGCCAGGACTCACCAAGTGCAGGTTGGAGAGGGAGGCGCATTTCCTGGGGGGGGTCTTCTTTGGGCTGAAGGTGCTCCCGAAGAACGGCATGGCGTGCTGCCAGCCGGGGGTCCAGGGTGCTCCCGCGGACCTGGTGCTGCTCCCTGAGCAGGAGGGATGTGGCCGGGCCGAGGGTCAGAAGCAGCGACGTGACAAGGCGGCCAGGTCAGCGGTGACAGGGTCTCTTATGGAGGCCCGTTTCTTGGCGGTTCCGCCGACGTCAGCCGGTGTCCAGCTAAAACCAGACCCGTTCCCCTCAAGCCGTGCACCCCCGCCCGTCACCGGGAGGCCAGTGCCGGAGGGGTTGGGGCCTGGCCCGCCGCCCTGTCCCAAGACCCGCGCCTTCCGCCCGCCTACGGCGCCCCTCGCGCCTTCTGCGCCACGTGACCAAACCGGAGGGCACGGGGGAGCGAACGGCGCCAGGCCGCTGCTGACGTCACTCCCCACCCACCCACCCAGCACCCCCGAAACCGCCCCCCAACCCGGAGCCCCCCGCGCAGGCGCACTCGGCAACTCTCCTCAGCGCCACGCGGCCCGGCACCGGGCCGTACCACGGAACGGGAGCGCCGAGTAGCGAGCGGAGGAGCGGAGCGCGCTGTTCCCGCCACACGGATGGTCCCTCCTCCTGTTTGCCCCCTCGGCATCTCACTGGCGAAACCCGTCGGCGACGGCCGAGCAGATGCGAAACACCCGCAACACCCCCCCACTCCCCAGAGTGGAGTGCAGGCTCAGCCCCGCGGTGCGGGGGCGGCTTGGCCAGGCTGTTCCATCGGGGTTCGCCTTAACTGCGGGGGGAGAAAGCAGAGTACCTCTCCGGCGAGCCGGCGCTCCGCGTCCCTCACCCCGCCGGTGGGCTCTGCCGCATGCCCCGGGAGCGGTTTGCGGCCGTCGCGTTGCCATGGCGACGGCGGGGCTGTGCCGCTCCTCCCCGCTGCCGCGGCGGGCCCGGGAGGCGCGGGGCCGGCAGCTCCCGGGAGGACGGTGGCTGAGGGGGTGCTCCGGGAGCCCGAAGAGGCCGTGCCGGAGAGCTTGGCTGACGGGTATCTTCGGCGGCCTCTTGCCGTCCTGGCTCCGCGCCCCGCTCCGGCCCCTGAGCCCCGCTCAGCCCCGCTGGCTGTGGTGGAGCTGCGGCTGTGGAGATGGGGCCCTTCTCGTGGTCGGGCTGCAGCAAGCTTGTGATGTTGCTCTCACTGATTCCTAAAATGCTTGAGTTGTTCGCAAGACTGTTTTTTTTAATTAGATAAACAATAAAACGCCATAAGGCAGAGAATCTGTCCTTGCTTGGGAACACGGGAGAAGAAGTGGAGAAAGTCTGGGGTCCTGGACTGCGTGAACACAATGAATTCTGGGTTAAAAGTTGGAGAGAGAAGAGCAGGCAGTTCTTGAACAAACCGTTCTCCAAAGCAGTGCCTGTGTCCTGATTTTTCTTCGTGTTGCAAAGTCCTCCCATCTCAGCACATGCTGGGATAAATTCGGTTTTGTTGTGTTACTTGCTGGGTTGTATTCTGTAGGAGGTGACTTTGGTTGTTGATTTGGCTGATATTTTGAATGAACAGCAGGGGTATGTGGCACATATCACCGATTTTTTTTTTTTTCTTTTTTTATATCACAGAGGCAAAATACCAGTCTTTTTCTAAATTTTAAAGTAGTTGTCCAATCTGTTATAACTTAGTGATCTGAAAATATTTGCTTCCTTGTTAGAAAAACTTCTGTTGAGGACTTTTTGAGGGTTTCTTAAAAGTTTTTAGATTAATGAGATATTAGAATGCTGATAAAGAAAGAGAAAAAAAAGGGAGGGGGGCTGATAAACAGGAGTATCTGGAAAGAAGAGAAAATAAGAGAATTGCCAAACTTTTAGTTTGGTTTGTACATGTATTAATACTCCACAAAAGAAAAAAGCTCTTTTAACAGTCTTTCAGAGTGCTTGATGGGCACCCTGCCTGAAGTGAACCAGAAAACTGCTCACTTGGAATGAGAATTTGAAAGCTACGACAGTACCAACCTGCTGACTATAGATCAAAAAAATCTCGGGGGCTGCAGTATCTGCTGGTAGCCCAGTTAAGCAATATCTGATTCTTCCAGGACACATGCCATGAAAACAGTATCTTTCTGACCCTGTGTACTACAGTCTGTGCACTGGGAATTAGTGATTTTTTGGTTTGGTTTTAAATAAGATAACGGACTGAGGGGGGGAAGGGCAGAACCAGCAACCTTAAAAGTAGAATAAGAACTTGCAGTTCTGAACAAGGGGTTTGTGAAATAGTTGTGGCTCCTGTCAGCATTTAACACCATATGTATGTGCATGTGTATATATTGGATGAGAGAGATGAAAGTAAAAAGGCTCAGAAGTGAATTGAGGGCAAGAACCTTGGAAGAAAATTTGGGAGAATTACAATTTTGAACTGAAAAAAATCCTGTAGCTAACCTAAGTGCTTAGAAGAGTCAGAGACTACACAGGACAGTGAGGAAATGGGCTCTGAACACTCACTTTCATTAATTTTTAGTTGTTAAATGCACTGAAAAATTCTGAGTTTCCAAACAAATACTCAGACCTGAGGAGCTCCAGAGCCCTTCTTTGTGGGGAAGCGAACACGTAGTGGGCACTCTCTCTACCAGTACAATAACGAGAGATATCACTTAGGATCTGGAAAAGCTCATTAAACTGTGAGGAACCTCCCTGTTGCAGCCATCGTGTAAGGAAACTGCAAGTCTTTTCATGATGACATCTTTGGGAACACTGGCAGAAGGCTGAGAGAGAGACAGGACAGCAGATAGGGCTGTAGCACATGATGACATGGACATTTTGGAAAGTTTTTGGTAGCCTAGTTTGGAGCATTCTCTTTGTCTCTTTCGGCTCACAAGCGATACAGAGCCTATAGCTTAGGTGGTCTCAGAGCCACTTTTAACTCTGTGGTGTCTCTTGCCTTTTTGCATATACACTGTGGGATTATTATTGTTTTCTGTTATACCAGTAATTATAGGTAAACTCTGCTGACTGGTGAATTCAGTGACTTACTCTGGGATCGCTCTGATGTCAAGGCGAATATTTATTGGAATTACTGCTGCTTGAAACTTGCCGCATTGACTGGTAGACCGAGACTAAGTTTAAAACCTATAAAATAGATTTTTTTTGGCATATTGAAATGAATTCCATGCCCAATTAATTTCTTCAGCAGTGAGAGAATTTGAATTGCCTCAGTCCTCTGCAGTTAACTACGTCCCTTCCTGTAGTATCCTAGATATTAGAATATTTCGCCTACATTTTATTGACCAAGCAAACACCTCTTTTTCTCTTCTTGTTTCTTCTTTTCATTATAGCCAACTCAAGAGAGAGAACAGCTGTTTCACCACATTGCAAAGAATTACACGTTACTCCTGCTTGGCTGTCGCAGATTCCACCACCAGGAGGCCCTCAGTAAAGATTTTGTAGCCAGGCAAAGAAAACACAAGGACAATGAAATAAGATGGAGAAACCTGTCCCCATCGGAGTCATTTGAAACAAATACTTGTCCTATAAACAGGGATTCTCAGAGTGCTGTGTAGGCATCTATTAATTGATTCTTGCAGGAATCCTAATATCCATCCATTAGTTGTACTGTAACTTCTGAGGGTATTGGGGTGTCATGGGTGTTATCACTGCATTGAATCACCAAGAAACAGCCAGGAAATTCATGCCTTTATCTTCTGCATAGTAAAGCTCTTAATAACTAAATAAAATAATAAAATGGGTAACAGATGGCTTTGATTTCTACTCACATCTGTCCTCTATCTTTCACTCAAAGAATATGCCTGTCTCAGTTCACCTCTGCCTTCTTTCTTACTTACTTATTCCTGGGTTCTTAATTTTCTTTCACTTTTCACAGCAGGCTTTTAGTGTCTCCTAAAAGTTCTAAATAACTGCACTAACAGTCTAATTGTTCTCTTTTGCTATCATGACCTTCTTTAAAGAAAGGAGGAAGGAGAAATATTTTCATCCCTTTTTTTGCCAAATTGTGCACTTCTTTCCTTAATCACTGGCTCTTCAAAGCTGTAGTCATTCCTTTGGGTGAAATGTAGACTTTGTTATTCAAAAGAACCATGTGTCCATGATATCTTAACTAAAAAGTATATAGAGTTGCAATTTTTATTTTCTTAAATCCTAGCTTTTGTGCTTCAACTGCTGAGTCGAGCCCTCTATATCTGCTTCTGTTTCGGTTTCCCAAGGTCATGTTTCAGTACTGACAAGTCCAAGACGCAGCTTTGCAATGCGGTTTCAGGCTGGATGATAGGTGAGAGTGGCAATGCAGCTGGTGCCATCTGCGGGCTGCAAATTGAGTTATCCTTTGTCTTTCAAACTCTGTTTCTGCCCTCCTTCCCTGAATTCACACATATACTTTCCACACATTTACATTTGTTTACTTGGGCCTTTCTTATATGTAGTGGTGTGCAAAACGTGTATCCTCTAAGAAGGAGAAGTGTATATTAAGCCATTATGTTGTATACAAAGATCCCAGGCCCCTAAAGAACCTTTCCAATCATAGTTCACCTTAAAGAGTTTAAGCAAATACACAGGCAGTTCAGCCACTCATGTGCTCTGGATAGAATCCTTTGCTTCCTGACAGAGTTTGCCATGAGGCTGCCCTTGGTGACTGGGACACCGAAGATTCAGAGGACACATACAGTGTCCTGAACAGTCCACTGTTCAGCTCTATTTCATTCTGTTCCTGTTAGCTGGGTGCTCCTTGTTTCTATGTCTTCCCATTCTTCTCTTTATCTCTTGCTTTCACAGCCATCTGTTTCTGTGTGTCACTTAAGAAGTCCTTTCTGGGAAATGATGAAATATTAAACCTCTAGCCTGTAAGTTCCCTATTAGTGGATGGAGGGAGGCTACACCAGAGAAAGGATCTCTCAGGATGGGTTGGTTTCTTATGCTCTGTTGTAACCGTACACAGCTGGCAGCTGCTGGAGAAAAGATGTTGGGCCTTGGGGCTGAGCTGCTGTATTTATAAGGGAGCGCAAACAGGGCCTGCATTCTAAATCCCCTCCTAAGATTATTTTATCTCATGGCTTAGATTAACGTCAACTGTGCTTTGTGGGTATGAAAAAGTGATAACTGCATCATGAGGAAATGTGAAGCTTGGTGTGTTATCACACTATGAAGACAGGAGAAAAGTGCTAAGTATCTTTTTCTCTTCCATGTTCTTTCACTGTTCCTTCCTTCTCTCCACTTTGGCACACTACCAACCCAAGAAGCTACACTAACTGGGGCTATTCTCAGTTGGAACCAAAAAAATTCAAATGAACAATTTGCTGTCACCAAAGGGAGAGGAGAGTTGTAAGAACACCGTTGTAAGCAGTTTTCCCTGCCTGCTAATCTAAATAGGTGTTTTGTATCCAAACCAGGTGATCACTTTTCTTCCCAGGATGCCTTGATCTACAGGTCTTACTCTATACTGATTCTTTGTGTAAGAAAGGTATGCCTGTGGATGGCCTTTACCAAAGCCAAAAATGGAAAATACTGTGAGCTTTAGATGATGTGGTGTCTGAAGTGGCATGAGAATGGACTGCGTGGCCCAAAAAATCCTTTCCAGTGCTGAGTGTCTGCTACAAGTTCATCTACAGATGAAGTAGCTTTTTGGGCTTTTGAGGAATGCAGATGACTGTTCACCGATGGCCTGAACTAGCCTGAGGTAAAAGCTGTTGAGGGACACTAGGAGATTTAGAACCCATTCCCATGAGACCCATGAAGGCCAGGTGCTGTAGTGCAGAAAATGGAAGATCCGGTTGTTTTGGTTTGTTTTCCTGTCTTAATTTTGCGTCGTTCCCTGCAGTAGCCAGGGGTGCAAATATGAGACATACTAGAACCAGGTGGAAGGTGGTCTTGATAGCTCAGCAGTTGTCATATAAATAGCTGGATGGTGTCCATGTGTTCAACAGCAGTAAAGCAGGATCTTCAGTAGTTCACAAGGGAAAGAAAACCCTGAAAATACTAATTTTGAATTTGCACTGAATGTCCAAGCAAAGTGAGCTGTATGGAGGATGCTCTCTCTGCGTGAACTTGGTTTCACGTCTTGGATTCTGAACACATGAACTGTGTTTTTCATTCTGCCTCCCTTCCCCAGATTCCTTCAAGATGATAAGCAGTCCAGAGAAGACTGGTAGGCACTCTGTAGAAGAATGTAAGATAAAAATAGGTTCACAAAGATGTGCAGCCAGCAAGTGGATGTGTCACAGAAGCTAAGGCTTTAATTAAAAGTATCCATTGCTGACCTCTTCATCTTGTTCCTATTACGGACAAGTTTGTTGGTTTAGGGTTTTTTGATCAATTTGTCAGATAACACTAAAAAGGAGTTTTTCCTTAACCATTCAGAAAGACTTCCTTGAAGTCATCAGGACTCTTCTCATTTTCTAAGTTTGATCTTACTAATTTCAATCACATGCGCCAGGAGCATTTTTTTACACTTCCCTTGTTGTTTAGGGATTCTTGCTCATTGCAGGTCATCATTCCACAGGCAACATTCGTTGTCTATATTATACTCTCCAGCCAAGATACAGCAGACATTTCCTTTAGAAAAGAAGTAAGGAAAGAATGTGGCACAAGGAAAAATTAACTTTTACTTATGCTCCAAGTCCTTAAATATTGTGAGGAATCTCGTATTTTTAACCTTACTGGGAGGGAAGTGGTATCATATTTAGAAAATAGTTCCCAGCTCACACATCTATGTAATTTGATTCATTTTGGAAACAAAAGCAGATGAAAATCTGAGTCTCTGAAGATTTAAATCTTGTCAGACTGAAAGAAAGCTAAATTGTTTTCACGGGTCAGCAGACAGGCTGTTCTCACAATTCATCCATTCATTTACTGCCAAAGTGATGTGCTACTTCAGTTCCAAGATTAAACAACTGGTAGTGATAACTTGTTGTCAGGGATCATGTTAGTATGTCAAGCCTTGTGTAGAACATAGGAAAGTGTGTAATCTAAACTGGGACAGGTGAGCCAGTGTTCAACAGGCTGCAAATAAGGATAATCAAGCCAGTGAAAAAATGGGGATTGCCGTTTCCAAAACAAATATTCTCATTTGATATTTAGTCAGCTAGACAGGTAGTGACATTTTCCAAAATGTTCCATTCTAAGCATTTACTTTGCAGTAAATGGGAATGGCAGATGCCTGGCGTTTCAGCTTTGGCTGTTTAATTCTGAGCCTCTGATTGAATTCCTGTTTTGAAATCTTGGGAGCTGAATGACCTGGATGATGGACTAATGCAAAAGCATTACCTCTGTACTTCGATACAATGCAGCAAATTACTTTGAAACGTCTAATTCATCTGGGTTCTAGACATATTTTTGTTAGTATTTTAGGATAAAGGAAAATATGGTTATTTGTCATACAAAGAAAGGTAAAGTTCTAAGCATAGAGAGCAAACAAAGTAAAGCAGAAGAAAAAAGCAAGAGAAGGGTATTTGTGCAAAGTAGCATGGAAAAAAGTATGAACAGTGGAAGGAATGGTAGTAGTAAATGTATACAGAGGCTGCGTGGAATAGGAGGCTGGGAGACAGAGGCCAGTGAGAACATTCAAAGTTGGTAATTATAGTAATTTATTTATCTACAAATGGTTTGGAAATAAATTGAATTATATTGTTCTTAAATCAAAGTTAAGAACAATGTGTGTATTGTTATACACTTTGTGGAGTTTTTCCTGTACTGTACATTGAAAAAAGGGAAAAGAAATAAGTGATCAGTCATAATGTCTGCCTGTGCTGCTAAAATCTAAAGTCCTAGAAAACAAGCTGGCAGGAGAGCAAGTTATTCTCCTTAAAATCTGAAATTAGTTATATCAAGCATTTTTCTTTTGTATTTACTTGTATTGCAGAGGACTTTTACTTCTCTCAGCATAAGGCACAATTTACTCAGCTTGCATCTTGCTGATTTCTACTATTTTTGTAATGAAAGTTTGTGCTGTCACATCTGTCAACAAGTAGAGACAACAACTTCTGTTTCTCTTGACAAAGATAAATTGAGTTTGGTGTATTTTTTTTCTTTTAATGTACACTATTAGAGCAACCATGCCAGGGTCCAGATCACTTTTATTCTTTGGAATCCATGTCTTTGCTTATATTTAAATATCATCAAAGTGATACTGCCACACTGCCAGCATATCAGTTTGTCTCACTACCTCAAGGGTCTTGCCATTACAGCATGTTAGAAGATGACCCCTCACCAGTGCTGCTTTGTCACTGTGGAGTGGCAAGGGGAAAAATATTTCCCTGTGTAATTATGCAGGGAGTGGATATTTGGGAGAATTTAGTTTACTTATAAAACTGGCTTAGAGAAATAACAGTAACCATGTGATGTTAGTGCCATTTATTACCCAGATCTGCATGTTGAAACACATGTGTTGTGCTTCATTTGTTTTGTTAAAGCAATTTATGGAGTCAATAAATCTTGAAGGGAAGGAATCTTCCACACTTGCTTCTGTTAGAGACAGCTGACTTGGCTGGGCATTTATGGAACAGTTCCATCAGTTACTTTTTACCATATAAGGTCATTACCCTGGTGTCATAGTTATTTTGCAAGCCTATAATGGCCTTCTATCACCCTGAAATATTTCCTGCCATTTCAGCAGGAGAGGATGCTTTTATTCCTTTTCCCATGACTGCTATGTGGTGCTGCTAGCACTAGTGGCTGCTGTATTTTGTTCTAGAAACAGCTACATTTCACTTGTGTATGGGCAAGAGTTTTTAAAGAGAATACAGGAAAATTATGGCATTAATCCTACCAGCATGGTAAAATACTCAAAATTTCTTTTTCCTTTCATTTTACTTGAAGGAACTGAAACATGGACAAGCTTCTTGCAAGTACACGCTTCATCAAACAAGCAAAGTTTTCCAAGTCCAAACAGGTAAAATATAAACCACTGATTTTTCCAGGTATAGAATGGGGAAGAAATGGTACAGTGCTGTTTATTTTATGAAGACTCTGCAGACTCATTGTTCTGAAGGCCTTTGCTATGCTGTAATATGTGCTTCCCATACCAGAAGCAGGAGAGTGTGTGTACATATATGTGTATGTATTTGTCAACCCTAGACAGCTGGAACCCATCACAGCTGCTTGTGTACCCTCTTGCGTGAGTCTAATTAGTGCAAATACTTCCTTAGGTAAGGTAGTGGATTCACTGACATGTGGTAGGCAAGGGGAATCAGAATGCTAATGTTTAATATTTAAGACCTCCAGACTTAAGATGCAAAGCTTGAAAAGGATAAGAATGAAAGTGTTTCGAAGCAGTCTCAACATATCCTTAAAACTAGAAGACTAAAAATAGCACCTCATCCTAGAGAGGTGATGCAGTGTTTGGAAAAGGATGGAAGATTATGTGAAACATTGAGTAAATTTTTCTCTCTCCCGTTGCCATGGCTGATCTTCTTGGCATCCATGTATACCCTGCAATACAGAAAAGATTCTTAAGGGCAGTTGCTCTTGGAAAGGGAGTGTGTAAGTAGGATTGCTTTGCACTTAATGTTTTTGTCAGTTTTTCTCCAGATTCTGTCTGTAAGCCAATAAGGTCCCTTCCCCATCCCCCATTAAAACCTTTTGTCTTCCTGAGAAGAACGGGTGAGAGGACTTTGATCCTTTCTCTGGAAGCAGGTCCTCTAAGAGAGTTTAAGCAACTTCTGTTGTGTTAAACTATTGACAAGTACAGCTTCCAAACCTTAGTGCTTTGTATATATTCTTAATCTCATGATGACAGTTCTGAAGTCTGTATCAATGTGTGCTCCTCAACAGGCCTCCTTTAGCAGTTGCTGTTTAGGACCTTTAATATAGCGTTCATGACAAACTATATACTGCATACTTATTCTGGCTGTGCCTAGAATTTCCTTCCCTGTGGTTTTTTTTCCCTATTAAATATATGTTCATTCCTCCCGAAGCAACACCCAGAGAAGTCCTCCACCCAGATATTTCAGACTCTTGAGCTGATTCGCTGATGCTCTTAGTTTAGAGAGAGATCCTTCAAAGACACTCAGTCACTCCTTACAAATATCTGGGATGACAGATGGTTGTTACTCTCCTCAGCTTCTTATTGCAGTTTGCTTTTGCTGCATTAGCACTGTGATAGCTGGGGGTGGGCAACAGTGGCTGGTCAGTTAGGGACATCTCATGGCTGCAGTTACAATACTGAATACTATTTTGAAATCAAAGATTTGAGTGTTATGTGGTTTTCTACTCGTCTCATACTCATCACCCTAAGAACAGAGGCCATGTGTGAAATTTGGTCTCAGAAACTGATCTATTCTTCTGTCTTGGATTGCCTGGCCATTAAAAGTAGGAATTAATGCCTTAATAATCCAGTGGGAAAATAACAGTGGGGACAAACCACAGACAAAACAGGATGACTGCAGTAGGAAGTACTGGGATATATTGAACCCAGTGGGAGTTGTGCACCTGTACTGAGTTTCAGATACACTGGTATGTCACTTTCAATCACCGATTCGGCCAAAAAAGGTTGAGGAGGAGACATTAAAAGATTTCTTCAGATATGGACAGAGGAAATGTTTAAGCAATAGACATACTTCCAGTAGGGCCGGTAAAGAAACCAGCATAATCCAAGGAAAGGGAAACAAAGGATAAAACAATAATAATCAGGTTAATGAATCTCTGAAGTTTAAAGCTGCAAGGTTTAAGAAAATTATTAGCCAGACCATTACTGATAATATAGGCTCTATGTGTAGCAAAATCAAGCAGACACAGTATTTTAAAGTTAATTACAACTCCTGAGAGCTCTAAAAATTATGCTAAGGTGAAAATAACTCTATGATGATGCAGTTGGTGCCTATCCAAGTTTTGGGGTTTGAAAAAGAAACTGCTCATGATCTCTTCTGGCCACTAGCCTGGCAAACAAACAGAATACAAATGGAAGGAGATTATGGTTTGGTTTGGTGTTTTTGTTTTTGGGTTTTTTTTTGTTTGTTTGTTTGTGTGGTTTTTTTTTTTTCTGTGGTTTATATACAAACTCACTTGCAGAAGCAATAGGCAAAGCCAAGAGTAGAAAACCAGCCAAAAGAAGAGCATGTTCAGTTCTGCAGCATGGCTGGTTTAAAAGAAAAGTTGCTACCAACTGAGCTAGAAACCCTTAACTTTTCCAAACTCATAAAGTATGTGGAAATACTGTGAAAATTATTAATTTTTCAAGTTGAGGCTCTTCAAAGTTTGGGGTTTTTTTAAGGCAGAAATGTCTCAAATACCAGTGCTGAACCTCTTCCAAGTGTACATTTAAAAATGTTTTTCTTGTAAAACGCCATTCTTTGCGGCGACCAGTGAATTCTGCTGACCTACAAATTAAAAATTTTCTACTAGCTGCACTTTACATATACTCTTCTTTCTGAAGCATGCCAATGAAAATGTTGTCCTGAGTACAAAACAGAGCAGAGTACTTGAAGTCATTATTCAACCTGCTTGACAACAGATGCACTCAGCTTCTGTGAGCTGGCATGTATTAGAGGGAGAGGAAAAAAAAAAAAGCAAACAAATTCCTTTAATTATCCTTTTTTAGCTGTAACACTGAAAACTCTTCTTTCCTATGTTCTGTGGGTAAAGCGGCCTTGCTTTGTGTCTTTTTCAGATTAATTTTCAGTGCTGGTGTGTGAATAAATTAGAAAAGCATTGACTCTTTCGGACATAACAGTTAAGACAATATTTGCAGTACTTCTGGCTTGTTTGTAGTAGGAGTCAGAATCTCTTTGATGTGAAGAATACACAGACAGTCCTGTGTTCTGCAGCACAGCAGATCCATGCATGAACAATTTTCTTGTTTTAACACCCTTTCTGGTAAGTTATTGTGGTTAAATCAAGTTTTCTGCCTCGGTTTGCTCCTAAAGCAATAATCCCCATTGCTTCTTTCTCTTTTCCTGTCTCATGCACGAATGTGTACAGCTGCTGCCAGGCAATTTCTACCTCCTGTTTTTGCATTCAGTCCCAGAGGAGTCCCTCTGGCTATAGGAATGGTGGGAGTCCATTGGTGTTGGAGGTGATCTGACACCTTCCTGAGGTAGTCCTTAGTCTTTCCCTGTGTCTCTGCTCTATCCCCCAGCTGCCTGTACCCATCTTCTTTACTGTTCAGATGAGCCCGGAGTGAATACACATAAGAGAAATGAAAATCCGTTTAGATCGGGGAGAGCATAACACCCTGCTGGCTCAGACCAAAGCTCTGGCCAACTCTGAGAGTTGCAACAGGAGAAAGTAGAGGGAATATATGAGGCTGGCCTTGCTCCTATTCCACTCAGGCCTAGCCCTAGTGCCTGACCGGCCACATCCTTAATGATTAACTCAAGGTAAATTAGAGGTGCCAAAATCTGTGTCTTTTTAATGCAGGATCACTCCCAACAGCAAAGTATTGAGTATTTTGTCAAGGCCTTGCCTAAGGATCTCAAGACTGAGACATAGACATCACTCAGTCTCACGGTACCATCTATATTCCTTCCAGTAATTCCATTTTTCAAATGTAGCCCTCTTGTTACTCCAGTCTGAACTATGAAGTTTGGCTGGTCTGATGTTTTGCCAGTCGTATCCCAAGACTCACTGTACACCTACAGCTTTTCTAACCAAAGAGAAGGAAAACGTAGACAAGGCTGTTTCCTTTATGTCAAACTGAGAGTCTGCTCCCATATATGCAGACAGTTTCAGGCATATTCACAAGATGGACACAAAATTCAAAGGAGTGTATCAGAGACACTGTGGATAAATGAGGGATTTGGAGCAGAAGCGGCAGAAAGATAAGCAAGAATTCCTTAAGTACAAATAATTTGTGTGGATTCATCCTCCTGTGTTCTGATAACCTGAATCTGATACTGCTGTTCTTTTCTTTTGCTAGAGGTATAACCCATTAGCTAACAGTGGCTTTCAGAAGAGCTTTCAGGCGTGGAGAAAGAGGAATGAGCTGCAATGTGTGTGTGCATTTAGTACAAATTCCATGGGACACATAAAAGCAGCACAGCCTTTCCCTGAGACTGACAGAAGCAGAATCTGCTTTCTTGGTACTTGCTCATAGAAAGGTTTTAGTCAGATTTTGTTTTGGAAGCAGTGATCATTAATTCTGATGTGACTAAGGGAGTAGCTGAAGTGAGACGTCAATGCAAGGTTATCACTATCTGTGGGTTTGGGTCATTTGGGGGAGGTAATAGCTAACATAACTTCCAAAGCAGTGCTGGACTTCTACCCTGTATATTGCTTTGGTGCAGGAGACATAAGAAAGTTTTTACCTCGTTAATACTTGGATTGCCATGTGAAATGCATCCCTATGGAAACCAGAAGGCACTGTTCTTCCAAAACAGTTCAGACATGAATGTACACTCATATCCCAGGCTGAATCTTCATGCCTTGTATTCTGGAAGGCCAAATATCAGATTAATCTGCCCTGGTTAAGAACAGGCAAACTGCCGACTCCAAAGTTCAGAGAAGGCATTGGTTCGTATATTTTACTCTAGTCCATTTGATCCACATAAATCTGAATCAAATCCAACCAAACAAAAAAAAACCTACATGATTTCCCTACTGCAACCACTGATAAAAATGGTTTGTAAGGATAAAAAAATCAGCTGGATACTTAGTATTTTATGGCAGTGGTTTGACTTGGATCTTATATTTTCTGAACTGGTGTAAGATCTCAAATGAGAGGAAATGCCAATCGCAGTGGTGTGTCTCGTTGCCTCACCCGCAGGCAGAGGCACACTGGTCAGCAGCAAAACCTGCGAGAGGGCAGAAGCAGACTCCAGAATGCCTCAACTCATTTGGCTGGTGTGTAACATGATGGGGTATGTTGGGTTATTTGCACAACACCAGCTGCAAACTGCATGCACAGTTAATGATCACACATTTTGAAGATGTAGAATGTAATTTATCGCCCAAAGTGGCACTTTGGGGTGGGAAATGATCTTCAGGTTCTGTGTATTCACTGACCCCTCTGAGAACTACTTTATGAACTAGAAGGCTAATGGAGGGAAGGTTGTCTACAGAAGCATTAGCCACTGCAGAGCCATTCAGCAGCACCACAAGGATCACTCTCTGCATGTGCATTCTGTTCTGGAATAAAAGCATACTTAGTGAAGGAATTCATCTTTAAAGGACTGTCTGCCTAAGTGCTCTTCTGGAACAGCTCTCGTGGAATAATGCAGTTTTCAAAAGCAGTGCCAGCCAGTTTCTCTGTATAGACAAAGCCTTGGGCACCCAGAGTTAGGCTTTAGGTACTTACCTAAATGGCTTGATGTCTCGAATAGGGACCTGTGAGCACTCCTGCAGTGTGCTGCTGGTACTTAGGGGCTCTGGGTTTTGTTGGGTGGTTTCCCAACTTAGCACCCGTGTGCATTCTCAGCCTCCTGTGGGCAAGTTTTCACAAGCACCTTAGAAGATGCTGAGATGCTGTTCCCATCCTCGCAGCCATTTGAAACGTGGTCACCCAGCAGGGCAGCGCTGCCGAGGGGCAGCCAGGGGGGCACCCACATCCCCTTTATTTAATATACAGGCCTGTACCAACTGTGCTACCAGAGGAAAGCTGAAACGGGTGGTTGCTTTCCAAATACTCCTTCCAAGAACACTGGAGACTTGTAGAAGTGTTCGTATCCTAAAAAGCACCTTTTCCATCCTTTTAAAATGGCAGATTAAGTCATGTGTATGACTCAGCCTCATTTTCTTGTCCTGTGACTTCAGGCAAGTTGCTTCTCATCCAGATTTTGGAAGCAGATGTGCTCTGACAGGATTTGGCTGTCCTGTCCAAAAATGCTGCGTGCCTTGTTTAGGAAGACACGCGTGTGGCACCCCCCAAAAATAAGGCTGAGCCCTGTTGGACTGAACACCCTCCAAAACACCACCTCTTTGTGTTTTTTAATTAAGCCAGCTGTAAAATAAGGGTAGTAACACTCCTTAGAGGTGGCAAACATAGTGGCTGATAAATCTTAGAAGATAAAAGGATTGAAGACGATAATTCAACTGTGAGGAAAAGGGGGAGACCTCGTCCCTCCCTGCGGCGGCAGCGCGGGCGGGCGGGCGAACAGCAACGGCCACCGTGTTTTGGCGGGAAGGCAGCGCCCCCCCCTCCTCCCCATCCTCCCCCGCTCCCCCCCATCCTCCCCCGCTCCCCGTGCGGCGGGAAAGGCGCCGGGTCTGTTCCTTCAGCGGGAGGCGGCCGGGTGGGCACCGCAGCCAGGCTGGTGCGGCGAGCTCAGATCCTCACACGCTGGGGTGCTGTAACCCCTGACAGCCCCGCGGTCCCGGAGGTGCCAGGGGATGAGCTGCGTTTTAATTATTGTTGTGATTTTGACAAGGAATTTTTTGGTGCTCCACCGCATGTGTGTGTGTGTGCGAAATTCTGCAGCGCCTCACACTTTGGGAACAGAAATTCCCAACCTCTGAAAAGGCAGCTGGCGAGGAAAAGCCAAATAAATCTATGTGTTGATACACGATTACTGATTTATTGTGAAATTACACCACCTCGGGGCAGGCCAGGTCACCTCCTGCCCTAATGCGGGGCACAGACTCAGCTCAGTCAAGCCAGCTGCCATGTTTCTGTCAGTTCAAAACCCGCTTGTTAAACCCTGTCAGGACAGCCAGTGTCTGTTGGGAGGAGCGCAGCACATTGGCCTTGCTCACCTACCCTAACAAGTGGCTCCCAGGGCGGTAACGGCAGGGCCAGGGAACCCGAGGTGACACAAAAGTGTTTGGGTTTCCTCACAAAGATCCTTGTTTCTTCGTGGATTCACTGTGTTGTCTCAGACTTTCACTCTTGTATCTGGTTCATTGCAGGCACTGGTTGCTCGAATCCTCTGGGTCTCCAGCGCTTCAACACACTGGTAGCAGGAGGACTCTCCACTAAGCAGGAGGATTTTTTTCAACCCTAAAGCTTTTAGTAGGGTGTGTTATGATTTCTCAGTTTTACCTCCTAGCCTATGGGAAGGCACAGGTCTGGGTCTGCCTCATTTTTCTGCGGTGAGATGCCAGTTGCCTAAGGATGGGAAGTTGGAGAGCGATCCCAAAACCTGTTCAGCTGTGCTTGAAGTGCAGGATTATGTGCATTTCAGGAGGATATTTTTAATGGAGTAGGGGATCATAATACAATTGTAATGCCTTTTGCATTACAGAATCACTGAATGGTTAGAAGGGACCTCTGGAGATCATATAGTCCAACCTATCAGCTAAAGCAGGTTCACCCAGATCAGATCGCACAGGAAGGTGTCCAGGTGGGTTTTGAATGTCTCCAGAGAAAGAGACTCCACAACCTCTCTGGGCAGCCTGTTCCAGTGCTCTGGCACCCTCAAAGTAAAGAAGTTTTTCCTCATATTCAGATGGAACCTCCTGTCTGTGCCTGTTGCCCCTCATCCTATCATTGGGCACCACTGAAAGGAGTCTGATCCCATCTTCTTGACACCCACCCTTGAGATATTTATAACCATTGATGAGATCCCCTCTCAGCCGTTTCTTCTCCAGGCTGAACAGACCCAGCTCTCCCAGTTTCTTTTCATAAGAAAGGTGCTCTAGGCCCCTAATCAGCATTGCTTTTCTTCATTTAGTATTTGAAGCTAAGGGTTTTTTAAAATCTGTTCAAGTATTTTTTAATTAATATTTTACTGTAATTATTTTTCTGATTGATATAAAGCATGACATGAAGGCATAGTTTCTCATTCCATAACTGTCAGGGTTTTGAAATAGAAATTAAGTATATGCTGGCACTATCAGAAACAACTGACTTTATAGGAGTATTTCCATTAAATACTAACAGAAGTGACTGCATCGTATTTTCACTCCAAAAGTACTGCAAGTTAACCATGAAAAACCATGATATAAGCTCTCTTTATGTCTTTGCATAATAAAAGCCTCAGATTTTCATCACCCTTCTTTTATTCTTTTCATGCAAGCATACTTCTTACAGGTGTTACTTGCACGTCTTCAGCATTTATTAGGTATTCTGGACTCCAGCAGGAAATTGAAAATAAATACAGCTTTACAGTCTGCTCTCAAGATATGTAACTAAGGAGTTGCAGCCTGCTCATAGCACCATTCTTTGGGGTTTCTGTCACTCAAAGACGGGGAAGCTGAGATGTTGCCTTTCTATTACCCATTCTGTCTGCAACTGTGCTGACTTTTGTTATAAAAATACAGACTGCCTTTCACTTTCTTACCAAATTCCACTGAGAACTCAATTAAAATGTTCCCACCTCCAAACTCACACTTTGACCCAAGGTTCTTACAAGTAAATGAGACCTCTTTTCCTAGTACCTGTTAAACCCTTTCTAGCCAAACTGGTTAGTCTGAGAATAACGCAACAGATTTTCTCCTTTTGGTCTGGTAGGTCTGATAACAAAAAGCTGGAAGCAGAATCTAAGCTTAAATGCATATGTAATGGCATACTAAGAAGGTTCTGTAGCTCAAGGACTTCTTAAAAGTCCTTTTACATTTATTTATGCATTTATTGCTACCCCAATACTATCTTTGTTTGCATTTCCCAGTAGTGATCAATACTTTATTGCCTGCTCTTTCATGATGAAGGCCATGGATGATCAAGTAGTCCAAGAAGAACCAGGATACCAAGATGATGAGGTAAATTCATGGTTCTTTGAAAAATACGTGCAGCAAATGCTGTTTGAAGTTATTTTGATAGTATTATGAAATCCAAGAAGAGATAGGAGGTCCCCAACGATGATCAGGGAGTTCAATGCATTTAAAATTTTGTCCCAGTCTAATACCAAGAAAATCTCATTCTCCTAATGCCTGTACAACCTTGCTCTTCAAGTACTCTTCATTAACCTTTCAAAAGCTATGCTCAGTTTTCAATGAGATTATCATTATTTCTTTATATTTTACACTTCTACATTAAATGCAAGGGAACTATTGATTAATTTTACGCTTCCAATTAATGGTCATCAGCTTGAAAAGGCTGAGGAACTGTGGCAGAAAGAATCAAGATTATGATGATCATAACACAAGTTTTATTAGCACAGTATAGGATCGCTTGCCTGTGAATATACAGTTTATGAAGAAAGTGATAGGAAATGTGTAGGCCTTCTTGGCTCCCTGTGGCTTTGCTTATTTGGGTAGTCCGACAAGTTATGGATTATTAGGGAAAATAATTTAAATGTTTATGAATTTGAAACAGACACATAATGAAATGGATATAATTAGAAGAAAAAGCAAAAACCTTTTTTTTTTTTCTGCTATTTTTTTTAGGAATCTTTTTTTCAGGATATTGACCTGCTGCAGAAGCATGGAATTGTAAGTATTACCAATGACTTAACCACAAAGAATCGTCTACATAAAGCTAGTGTAAGGTTACTTCTCCAAAAGCGTATGCACATTGATACAAATAACTGAAATTCCTCCATGCAATAAATTCTATATCAGTCACGTAAAGACAAATTTTGCCTTTAGTGATAAGACAGGTTTTCAGAAAATCTCATTCCCACCAGATTCCTAAATAAAGTGGCAATACATTCAAAGTATTTAGCACTCAGCACTCGTGAAAAACCAGCTAGTTGCTAATTTATTTGAAAACTGTGTGATAGATTCCTTCCTGTTCCTGCCAATCTTTGTAATTACTCCCGCATTTTTGGTGCCTGTGAAATTACACTGTGACAATTGTTGCTATATTATTGTCAGCATGCTGGTGAAGGGGGGAGAGTGGGAGTGAAGAAAATATTAGTAGCTAGAGAAAAAAAAGTGGTTAGTTTTCTTAATCAAATATGAATTCCTATAATTGTTATTATTATCACATAAACATCGCCTATTTATTTGAATTACTATTATTATATGTTTATCCAGGAAATTGGCTCGTGGGTTGGAAATCTATTACATCCAGAAGCATAATAAAAAGTTAGGTTTGCCTGAAGTATTGTAAGATTTAACTCTAATATAAATGACAACAGACAGATATGGATGGGAGGATACAGACACAATGAGATGGTGTTAGTCAGCCCTATAGTTACTGGGGTCAGCATGTCAACAGTGTAATTGTTGTCAACTTTTTTTATTGGCAATTCACTGATGGTTTTAAAGAGAGTTATGAAGACGGATAATGAGGTTGGGAGCTCTAACTATGGGGCGACACATCAATAATACACAAATTCCTGTGTTAAAAATTCAACAAGTTGACCAAAGAGGCTGACCAGGCTGACCTCCTTAGCCGGAAGGGAGCTGTATTAGCCTGTAAATATTAAATGAGGCATGGTATGCAGGGAATGATACTAAGGTATGAAACATCTTGAAAATAAAGAATAATGACTTGGGCTGTTCTTCTAGCTTAATAAGAGTTTATTTTTTTTTTTATTTCTTCTTCCTTCCAAGTGGTTATTCCTACACCCCAGGGGAAGTTTTTGTTCTCAGCTATGCTAGTTAAAATGTTTGCATGAACATATGATGACCCATATCTGTTAAATTCATTTGCTTAAACAAATATTTTTTGTGGGTTTACAATTTTTTTCCCTAGGAGAGAAAAATATTTACTAGATCTGATAGTGTGGCCACAAAAAGAGTCAGATTAGCACAACGCAGGCTGTGGTTTGATGTTCAAAAGGTAGGAATTGAGGTGTTGTGACCCCACAGCCTTTGCTGAGTATTCCTGCCCATGGAGCATGCTATCCCTTCTTCTGGCACATCTGCTTTTGCGGCCACCCTGTGAAGTGGACTAGTGAATCAATTAGTCCAAATATGATTGCAACAAAAAATGTGGTTTAGGGTTTTTTTGCTTTGTAAATTCTCAGTCTGCTTTCTTTTCCACCTCAGCGGCCCAAAACTGGGACAGGGCTGCAGCATGAGGCAGAGGATCAGGACGAAGGTGCTGGTGTAAGGGGGCAGGTGTGTCAGTACGTTACCCAGGAGTACAGCTGAACAATGTGTAGCATTGAAGTGTAGACTAAGGAGGAGAATATCCTAAAACCTTGGTGGGTACATAAGCTGTTGGTGAAAGGTATATCTATGAGAGAAAGAACAAGAACTATAACCAGGCCTGCCACACAGAGACTTGTAATGCAGAACTGCCTTAAGTTTGATGTGACAAGAAAGACAGAAGAAATGCAGAAGCAGGGTAATGCATTTAAAATTTTGGTCCAGAAAAATGATCTTTGCAGCAGTAGTGTGTTGTCTTAATAGAAAAACACAGTAAAAAAAGCTCAATCCTTTTTATATGGTTATGATATTCTTTTGGGTGTAAGAGCAATTTTTATTCGTGACCGATTTTACCTCATCCGTCTCTATTGATGTAATAATCAAAAAACACATCACAGGATGAGAAGTAAGCTTTCCAATGAACATGATTAATTTCTAACACAGCCTTGCTCCAATCTTATGTCTTATGCACCCACACACTCTAGATGAATAGATGATACATCTAGTTCATAGTTTTTTTCAAGGAAAAAACTTGGCTGGAATTGGTAAATTGAAATATTATCCCAAAGCTTTCACATGGTATATTTTCTTGTGAGTAATCTGTTGCTTGCCTTTAAGTTTCCAGTGATGTCAGAATCATAAAATGAGGTGAGAGGAGGCAAATGTGTTCACAGAGCCCTGACTGAAGTCATGCTGTACCCAATTTATGAAAAAACAGTAAATTAATTCCAGCCCAAAGAGTTCGTCAAATCTGGAAGATATGTGTGTTTTAAACTGGACACACTGTGAGCAAGCAGCAACTGCAGAGCTGTTAGAGTCAGCTCCCAATTATCCATGATCAGATTATCTGTGCTAAGGGACCAAGGAGGGCTTCAGTGCTGTACGGTTTACTAGGCTGGGCACCACAGTATCTGAAATAATCTGTACTGCCTCTTTACTACCAGCTTGGATCTACAAACATTGACACTAAGCAGGGACAAGTAAATACAACTGGACCCAAGACACCTTCCTCTCAAAAGCACCAGGATCCAGTCTCTGCACCATGGTCCCTCACACCAACATTACTCAAAATTTTTTGTTGTTGGTGTCACAAACTACATAACAAAGAGTTTACTGTACATCTGTTTGTTTCTTGGCAAAAATACACATGCATATGAATGTATAATAAAACATGTTTCAAACGTTTACTTCGCCTTCTAGTTGTTAACTGTCACAAGTTCTCACAGAAGAGATCTTTCTTCACAGAACGTAGCAGATATTAAAAAACTGAAGTCAGTTGGGATCTGCACGATCAAAGGAATCCAGATGACCACCAGACGGGCACTGTGCAATGTAAAAGGGCTTTCAGAAGCCAAAGTGGACAAGATTAAAGAAGCTGCAAACAAGCTTATTGTAAGTCAATCACTTTCCTGACAGTTTAAACTTATTCTGGCTTCTCCAAGATGCCGTGCAACATTTTACAGATTTTTTTCTCACCACATCACCAAGATAATTTTGAAAATTATTCTGCTTATTACTCTAAAAGGATAGTACTTTATACTCTGCAACAACCAGACAAATGCTGTGGTGCCTTTCATACCCCACCTGTGTAAAAGTGGCTAGAATGGAGAAAAATTATTTAGGTGGAATATTGCACTTTACCTTCAGATTAAAGCTAAAATCAACCTCTCATGTTCTCTGTGGCCTGCCGTAGGAACCAGGCTTCCTGACCGCCTTTGAGTACAGTGAAAAACGGAAGATGGTCTTTCACATTACTACTGGCAGCCAGGAATTTGAGTAAGTTCATGTCTACTTAAATACTTCCTTAGTCCAAATTGTTCCAATAATCATATTTATTGTCTTTAATGAGACACAAAAATATGAAGGAACAAATATCCAGCTATAACACAGCTTACCATGCATTTGGAACTAGTGCTGGCTCAAAAATACTTGCAGCAGTAAGCAACAGAATCAACCCCCTTTTTTGAGAGGAAACTGGACTTTGTACAGTCAGCATAAATCAACAGAGTTTGCATCCAGAAATCCTGAATGTATCAGCATTTTTACACCTAGTCAAAACAACCTGCAGGTTTCAGTTCAAAATTATAAGTCTTCAAGATCTCCTTTGAGATATTTTTATGGACTTTTATATTTTCAATGGTATTTCCTTCCTTCCTTCCTTCCTTCCTTCCTTCCTTCCTTCCTTCCTTCCTTCCTTCCTTCCTTCCTTCCTTCCTTCCTTCCTTCCTTCCTTCCTTCCTTCCTTCCTTCCTTCCTTCCTTCCTTCCTTCCTTCCTTCCTTCCTTCCTTCCTTCCTTCCTTCCTTCCTTCCTTCCTTCCTTCCTTTTCCTCCTCCTCCCTTTCTCTGTCTCCCTCTCTTTCCCTCTTTCTCTCTTTTTCCTTGTTTCTCTCTTTTTCCCAATTTCTCTCTCTTTCTTTCTTATAATAATTTCTATAGATCTTGCACACAGAAAGGAAGGTTAAGATACAGTTAATTCTTGATGAATCAGTGATCATGCACTTAATGCATCAAGTGAGGGGCTTTGAGGCAAGAATAATTTTTTTTAAAGTAGCAAAAACATATCCTTTTTACTTCCCTCTTGTGATTTTGTGGGTTTAGCTATATCATAATCTTCTCTCTTTCTCCAGTAAACTTCTGGGTGGTGGTATTGAGAGCATGGCAATCACTGAGGCCTTTGGAGGTGAGACAATCACATTAAATGACTATTACTGAATAAAGAATTGCAACTTAATTTAGATTTAAATCAAGATGGATAATTAAAATGATCATGTTGTAGTCATAAAGATGAGTACCTGCATGAGTGTAAGAAGAATTCACTTCTCTTAATGTTTTCCCATCTTCCCTCTTCATTTACTTGTAGTCTAAGTTTGAGGTGAGTAATCATTAGACTTGGGGCATACAGATTCAGTACAACATTGCATTATTAATACTAATGGGTCACACAGGAAAGATTTTGCTGATGCAATCTGTGTTCCTTTCCAGTAACAAAACTGCCACAAAAGATACTTTATTTATGCACACTTAGGATACACTGCATTTCATATAAGGCTTTGAAATCACAATTAAGCTACTGTTATGGTAAATCTGATCTGTTAGTGGTTAACATTTCAACAACAGTTCACAAAACACAGTACTCTTCCCTTTAGAAAAGGTATACTGGAGACTGACACGATTTGATATGAAATTAATAAATTCATATGCTTTTCCTTGATCATTTATTGAAAATAATACTGGCCCAGGTCAGTGGAATCAACCATTTCTTTCTTCCCCTTCCCTCAGTTCATACTTTTCCAGAGGTGTCATGTGGTTTTATGTTCTAGAAAGAAAATAAATGACCTTAGCAGTCAAGCATGATCAAATTAAAGCATTTTCGATTTTGCTTTTCACGTAACGCATTTCTACTGCACTGAATATGATTTATAAACTGCAGCTAAATTATTTTAAAAGGTAGAGATAGAGGTGAATTTTGTAAGTAAGAGTGTTTCTAACAGCAGTAACTCCTGAATCTGGAAAAACTCAGAAAAATAAACCCTGACCTTTCTTTTCTTTATTTAACAGAGTTTCGGACAGGCAAAACCCAGCTATCTCACACCCTTTGTGGTAGGTGCATAACCTTAAAACAGAGCCGTTTTTTCTCAGTGAATCCACTTGTTAAAATTATATCAGAATTAAACACATGAGAGACAAGTCAGAATATTTTATCTCTAGAAATACAGTGAAACAGGCCTTGGTGACTCTTGCCTCCATAAACTTTGTTTGAATAGAGATATCATAGAAATTATTAGGTTTTAATACTGCTCACATCAACCTAAGTTTTGCCACAAGGAGAGAGAAGGTAACAGATTATCTTGGAGAAACCAGTGAAACACACTGTCTGGAGAAGCAGAGCACAAATGCGGGTTACAGGTGGACAGGGCCATTGCTCAGAAAAGGTCAAAGGTAAAATTCTTTCTTAGCGAGTCTTTTAATTTCCTGGTTTCAAGAGGTTTTGCTGAACGTAACTTCCTGAAAGGACACTAAAAGGATGTGACTGGGTAACAGTAACTGGATAAACAGAGATTTTGGCAGTCACCATATTTGGGCAGTGCCCAATACAGCAGGACTCTGATTTCCCAACCATATCTCTCAATGTGTAAATAGTAGTGAATGATAACTAATGTAACTACTAATGCTGCTGGAATATAGTTACCAGACACTGGATAGGCAAACATTCCCTTAAATGAACCCTATATTATAAAGGGAATTATGGCACCTTCTGGAAAAATATGGCCTTTTCCGTTTAGTACAGTCGACTGGTCAGCAGAGTCATACCCTTTTGCATGCATGATTGCAACCAAACAAATTGAGTATTTTAGCTCATTCATTCCTAAGAGACTAATCCCCCAATGAGTAACTATTTACATATCAGGAAAAATTTATATCCAGAGAATTTTTGATCATATGAGTTACAGCTGAAAAAACCAACCCTACTAAATCAGTACCATTAATTTGGCAGAGGATTAATATGATGCTTTGTGTGTAAGAATTTATCAATAATATCCTCACCTATTTTCAATACAAAATATACAGAGTTAGTGATGGTACTGAGTAAGGCACAATTTTGACACCATTAGTTAAACCTGATCTGATCTCCAATTAAGAAAAGTGGCTTGAGTTTCTGATCAAGCTGTAGTAACCCTTGAGATACTCATGATTACCACATTGATTAAAACTGTTGGTTGTGATACGGAAAAGCAGTTGTAGTTTATTAAAAAGTGATAATAGAGGGAGTAAGAAAATATTTTGCCCACTTTCTCGTTTTGATCTTCTATGACTCACTGTAGTGACAGCTCAGCTTCCAGGACCAAATGGCTACACAGGCGGAAAGATTATCTTCATTGATACTGAAAACACTTTGTATCTTTTGGACTCTTGAAAGCTACAGGTATGGTGAACTGGAAAGACAGTTCATTTTGTTATAAGCAAGTAGGAGTCTCCAGAGAGCTTCATACATGGAAAACATTATGACAGACACAGAAAGTCTGGAGAGCACGGTGTGCAGTGACCCACAGGCAGTGACTTTTTTCTCTGTCATTTGATGTAATCCAACCTGGAAAAAAGGGAGTTAGGATTTTATTTTAACATTTTGTTGTTGTGTTGTTTTGGTTTGGGTATTTTGAGATCTAATATACTTTCTTGGTAATGATACAGGTGATAGAAGCTTTTCTATTTACTTCAAGAAAATTCATCTAAGTACTAAACACTATTTTTAACACTTCGTATCTGTGGTAGACTGTGTATAAATAGGTTTTGCTCACAGCTAAATTGCTAGAGTGCATAGATCCATCTGTCAGCCCCCCACTTGCCTCAAACCCTAAACACAAAACAATGATCATCACGAGCTCTAGACTATCTTTAGGGTATGTGGGACAGCATGAAGAGAAAAAGTCAGTCTTCTCTAGGATAAAAATAAATGCTCTTCTTTGTTTCGCCATAGTTCTGTTTTGGAATGGAGTTTTATTATTTTCAGAGCATGGTTTGTACAAAGAGAAATCCTTAACTTTCACTAATGTCAGCCGACCAGATCGTCTCCGTGACATCGCTGATCGCTTCAACGTTGACCACGACGCAGTACTTGACAACGTGCTTTATGCACGTGCATATACTAGTAAGACCATTATTGCAAGTGGCATGATATCGATGTTTTTTTTTCTCTAACAAAAGAAGTTGTGAGCTTGTCTGGTTTTGATGTTGTACAGTGAGCAGACAATGTAAGTATTCCAGCTCTGCTGAACTACATAAACAATCAAGTTTTGCAGTTTGATGCAACATTAAGTGAACTTTGCCATGTATCTGATGAGCGTCAGCATAGCATCTTAGTTAGAGAAGCACCAATTAATGTAGCCACGACTACCTGAATGTAATCTAATTCTATAAATGCTGTTGAGAAATTCTCACTCTGTCACAAGACACTGCATTAAAATTTCAAGGAAGTTTTAAATGGGACTTTTGAGGGTACAGTATGAACATGAATAATATGATTAATACAATTTCTGTGCATAATTCAACATTAAATTCAAATGTTTATAATGCTTTTCAGTTATTAACACAACAAAAAAGTTGTCTTCATGCATAGGTTTGTTGTGCAGCTTTTCACAAAGAAGTTGTGTTAGCTGAGTGAGTGGAAACTGGAACCTGCAGAAGCACAAGCACTGCTGGTTATTGTAGGGGTAGCTTGTTGTTGGACACTGGATCTAAAACTGCTGGAAATGAAAATACAAACAGTGCAACGTTTAAAGTGGGATTTTATATGTTAGGCTTCTGTTGCTGCAAAGCTCTTTCTGGTCCTAATTTATTTTGGCAACTGTACATCCCACCAGGTGAACACCAGATGGAATTGCTTGACTATGTAGCAGCCAAGTTCCATGAGGAAGCTGGTATCTTCAAGCTACTGGTACAAGACTAATTTTTTTTGTGTGCCTACCTCTTTCAGAATATGTTTTCCTATTTTCTTTCACTATACTTACTCATCTAGCATAATTACAATGCAGATCATTGACTCCATAATGGCACTTTTCCGTGTGGATTTCAGTGGTCGTGGAGAGTTGGCTGAACGACAACAGAAACTGGCTCAGATGCTGTCCAGGCTCCAAAAAATATCAGAAGGTAAGGGATGCATTGCAAAATTTGGAAAACATGGCTGGAGTTACTGGAACAGTAGCTGTTGGTAGTGTGACCACCTGGGAGTCCGAGAGTATTGTCAATCAGGCATTGGCCCAGGAATCTTTCCTCACTTTATACATATCTGTCAGTTAACAAAAAGATCAAACTGATGTATTATTACAGGATGACACATTAAGGATTCTTTAGAACTATTCAACACTTAGAGTTTTCCTAGAAATACCATTAAGAGAAGTCCTAAATGAGATAACAGATTGTAGAACTGGGCAAATATCCAGTAAGAGAAATTGTCTTCCCTAGATTTTGACAGTCTAAATAACCAAGAACATGAAGAACACAAAAAAAGAATGAAGGCACAGAGAGATAGGAAAGCCATGCCCTAGTGCTTTGCAATGGTCTGAGGGATGATGACAGGATGAACAGGGCCCCTCCTCTTTGGAATGTCTCAGAAATATTGATGATCAATGAGAAAATGTTTTGTCATGCAGTAAATTTTTAAAAAAAAAAAAAAAAGAGGTACAGAAAAAGGGAGGGAGAGGGGGCTGAGGGCAGGGAGCCAACAGAGATGGGAACTGAGAAAGACTTGTTCAGTGAAATTCTGAAAAGTGCACATTTTTTTGCATAAGTATTACAGTTGAATTCACACAGGAGCAAATTTAGGCTGTCTCCTGACTAACTCCAGCCATGAGACATAAAGAATATTTGCTTCTCTTTAATTTGAAATTTGAAGTGCTTCAGCAGCAGCAGCCTTGCTTTTACCATTGATGGGAGAATATTTTGGAATTCTAATTGGATATAGTCCACCTTCTTTGCATTGTATTGCAGAATATAATGTGGCTGTGTTTGTGACCAACCAGATGACTGCTGATCCAGGAGCAACTATGACGTAAGATACCTTTTATCTTTCTCTTTATTTCAAGTTTCTTCTCTTTTGTATTACTTATGTAACAGAGATGAGAACTGAGATTGTGTGGAGAAAGAGGCACTGAAATGGAGGTTTGGATGGGTCATTGGTCTCTCTGGTATGATGGATCATTAATGGATGACACCTATATGTTTCAGTGTTTGTAATGAGTTTTTTTATGTTTTTCTGCTGCCTGGCATGATGGCTTCTTTCACTGTGATTTGAATGAAGCAAACAAGCCATAAAAAGCATTGAAAAATCACCCCATTTTCTTTTGGAGTAGCTTATCTATGTGAAGATTAAGTTGTGTATTTCTTGAACCTCTTGAATTTAATGAAAGGAAAATTAAGACAGCACTGAGCATTTGAACATCCTATCTTGAGGCGAGTGTGTTAAAGTCCCTTTTTGATATATTTACCTATTTATTATTCATCACTGCGTTCAATATGCTTCATCTGAAAATTAAACACAGTATTAACCTATGGAATTTGTGCAGTGAATCATCCATAATTTTCTTGCTAATTTAGCTTTCAGGCAGACCCAAAAAAGCCTATTGGGGGCCACATCCTTGCTCATGCTTCAACTACCAGGATTAGTTTGAGGAAAGGGAGAGGGGAGCTGCGTATTGCGAAGATATACGACAGGTAAATCGGTTTTCCTTCACAGGAAAGAAGCTGTGATATGAGCAACCATCGAGCAGTGAAGTTCATGGTACTGAAACTTAACGGCTTGACAGCCGATTCAAAGTTTCAAACTAACCACATTTCTGGATGGTAAATGGAGAGAAGATCTGAAAGGAGAAATGAATTAATGGACTTAAAGTTGTCTTGCATATCACATATGTTAAGTTACATAATCTTTCATCATAAATCCTATTAGATGCGCGTCTCTTAAAGAAGAGCATCACATAGTTTGACTGGTGGTCACTTGGCAAGAAAATTGCAGAGCTGTTAAATTACTAAATTTTGCTGACACAACTAGTATCAGTTTACCTAGAAAGTTGTGGCAGACTCAAGTAATTAAAAATAGTACTAGTGGAACTGCATGGAGAGACCAGTGTTTCTGGTCAGGAACTAAGAAACTGAAATGAGAATTTGCATAGATAGAATCACTCCCTTTCCTGCACCTTCTTCATTCCCCTTCTTTGGGTTTGTCGTCTTCCAAGAGGTGGATTTACATTTTCTGATCTTGATAATATCGGTAACATTCTACAGTTTGCACATAAAGATACTGAAGTATTCCAGGTTGCTTACATTTACAATATTTTGAGGACTGCTTCGCAACTGCATTTACCATGGGCAAACCCACAAGTTCTTTGTTTCCTTTATTTTTTTCCCAGCCCTGAGATGCCTGAAAACGAAGCCACGTTTGCAATAACTGCTGGAGGGATTGGGGATGCCAAAGAATAGGCAGAAAACCAATGTAAATGTACAGCTGAAAACCACCTGGGCAGCTGGGATGAAGATTTGTTTGTGCAAGGTCACTGACTGCCTGGCTGCATTTCTGCCTTTTGTGAAACATTTGAGGTATTTCGGGAGTACATTGGGATGAACTTTGTACAGTTCAGTTATATTGATCTGAATAGAATTTGGTTCATTTAGGGTCTTCATTTTTCAAACGGACTTCCAGCAGACAAAGATTTAAGAAATGAGCTTGTGAATTGTTCAAATAATCCTTTTTGTGTATTTTGTGAAAATCAAAGCTGTCCTTCACACGTGGTTAATACACTCTTTTTTAGTTTCTTTCAAAGAGAAGGTCAATGTGGTAGAATTTAATAGTGGAAAATGGAACAGAAATGGAATAACCTCAGTTATAAAATTGACATAAATAGATGGAAAAGACAGTGGCAGGAGGAACAGCCCAAGAACTGGATGGACTCTCATGTACCATAGAGGTATGAGTTATTTTAACAAATATGTTTTCAAGCATTTTTATTTTTACTAGCTAATTTTTGTACTTTTATTTAACATTTTCTACTTTCTGAAGAGAATGTTTTAAAACTGTTCTTATTAAAGTAAAAAATAAGGATTATGAATTAGAACAGCACTCTGCTCGTGTTTGGCTGCTTTGAATCAAACCCTGCTCTCAATAATCTCACTGGTCTTTCAGGAGAGAAATAAACTGGGTGCAACCCAATATTTTAAAACCTTTTGTCTAGTTCTCAAAAGAAACACACTTCATATAATTGTTTTGTCAGCCTCCTAACAGGAATAGGAATTTTAAATAGTATTATGAAAAAGCGTAAGAAAACAAACCCAGTGGATAGAGAGGGTCTGGCCAGACAGCACAGGCATTGCTCCAAACTAGCCAGAGTTGTACATCACGGGGGGTGGGGGGAAAGGTGAAGCCGGGAGTAAAGAAATCAGGGATTCGGGGACAAAATACCAATTCAGTTCATGTTACCTCCAGTGCTTGTGGAATTGCTTTTTTAAAAATAAACACAACAATTTATATATTGGACACTTACTTTGTCCTGTTGTATAAAAATGCTTATTAGTATGGGACTAACTTTCGTGTCTGGTTAGAGAGTTTGTCCTGATATTTTTTCTTTTTGATTAACTAATGCATGTTAGATAACACAAAGTAAAAAGGCAGCAATGACCCTAAATTCATCCAAGAAAAGCCTGACACTGTAGCCAGGTTTCACCTTGTTTGTCTTCGTTGAGTGGTTTCTTATAGTTGCTATTTTTCCTGAGGTAAAGCACTATTTTTCACAGTGAAGTCTAGAGGGACAAAGGCTGGGAGGTCAGCTCATCTGAGAGAGCCAGGAATGGATCAGCCATTATTATTTCATGTAACATCCAGTTTTATGTGTGTACCAGTCTCTTCCACACCGGGCATTCATGTCTAATGGCCACGTACCAAGTGTCACTGATAGTGTCACTTGGCTCCCTCCCACCTACTTAGGAACACCCAAGTTTCTTCCAATATTTTATTTTAAGCACAAAGATTGGTTTTTTTCTTTCTGACATATCCCATACATACAGCAAGCAAAACTAGAATGGTAAACGACTTGTGTCTCATTTTGGGCTGTTATTTGTTTCAAGGGTCTGAAAGTGAAGCAGCTGCTACAAGTATATGCACAGCACTAAGGAACTTACAGCCCATGCCACATAACTGCCTCATGGCTTATTTTATATTTTATCTAGGAGCCTCTGGTTGATTTGGGCATCAAACACCAGCAGGCCACGAACACGGTGCCCACACTGTGCCCGCTGTCCTTTGATACTTCGAATCATTTATTTGTACACTTGCAATATTGCCACAGTGGGGGGTGACTGTGTACCAGTTTACTTTTTGGAGAGGTTGCCATGAACCTCCCGCAGCTGCGGAGGAGTGCGTGTGACCCGGCACTGCACTTTGAGGCCGATTTTGCCATTTTCTCCCGGCCTCCAGGCGCTCAGGAGAACGCCACCATCATGGCCGCTGTTGCTCCTGCCCTAGCACCAAAATCCCGTATGATCTGCCAGGAAAAAAAGCGCAGGAAAACTCAACCCCGCCGGACCCGTGCGGCCCCACCGCCGCGGAGGCCCGAGGGGCCGCTCCCGTCTCGCAGGGCCGGGTCTCCGCAGTCGCCCTGCGCTCCCGTTTTTGTCTCCTCAGCGCCCCTGTCAGCCTCCACTGGGCCAGCGGGCGCCTAGGCGAAAGACCGCTCTTCCCAAACGCGACTACGCTGCAAAATTAACGTAACACTCCAACGCTCCGCCAACCCTGGCTCCACAATCCGCCAAAGAATTTTACGCACAACGCACGGGCTCTCCCTGCCCTACGTCAGCCTGAGTTACGCAACTTGCGCACGCCGTGTACTTACGTAACGTACGCCTCGGCCTAGGTTTTCCCTACCGTCCAGAAGGGGTTACGGCGTTGACTCCTTGCGTAGCAGACTTTGAGGAATAGGGACAGCGTTACTCTCCTCCCTCTCTTCCTCACGAGGAGGCCCGGCTCTCGTAAAGAACGCTACGCACCTTTCGTAACCCGCCTGCCGCGCAAAGCAGTATTTCGCCAGGAGGGCTCAGGGCGTAGTTGGCTTCCGGGAATAGGCGTAGGTATTTTCGAGGGCCGCTGTTTGCGCAGCGCCGGGCCGTCCGTAGCGTAACTGAAGCGGGTTGGGGCAGCGGCAGCCATTTTGTGCCGGGAGCACGGAGGAACAAGACGCTGGTGTCTCCACACTTCACGGGCCCTGGAGCCGACCGAGAGCCCCGCCGTTCCCTCCACCGACGTCCAGCGGGTCTCAGACCCACTGACCAATTCTTCTCCTTTTGTATCCCACCAAAGAAGCGAGGTGGCGCAAAGCGATTCCTCCGAGACCCAGCCGCCCCTGGCTGGACCGTCTCCTCGTACCCCTAGCCCCTCGCCGTCCCCACGGCCGGCTTTCCGCTGCCTTTCTCCCACCCCTCCGGGGGCGATGAGGGGCTTCGGGGACCGGGGCCGCGACCGAGACCGCGGCGGGTAAGGGCGGGGGGGAGTGCAGGCCGGGCCGGGTTTGGGGGGGGTGGGCATGGCATGGGGGCGGGGAGGGGGAAAGCAGTCACCCCGCCGTGGGGGCCTGGCGGGAGGACGGGTGGAGGGCGGCCGTGGGGACGAGTGGGCTATGTTCTGCTTGCGGTACTTGGGAAGCTTTTTCCTCTGGAGTTCTCGTGGGGGGAGCTGGAGATTTCATTAGTACTGTTCTGGCAGCAAGGGGGGGAGGGGTGGGTTGGTTTTCATTATAATTTTTTTTTATTTAGCTTTTCCATCGCTCGTGTGTAACCGTGTGTGCATTGCTTGCAATTTTAAGGCCTGCGTTTTTCTTTCTCCCCTACTCTTAATTTATTTTCTTCCAGCCTCTTTCTCCCTCCCCCTTTCCCTTCATACCCCACCTCCCCCAAGCCACGAAGGTCTCGGCGGCTCTGGCAAGGAGTGGTTGGACACTCTGCCCTTCTGTTTGTCATTGCTCCTTCTGAACTTAGTAGAAAGATGGCAGGCGGTGAAAGATCTTTCTCAGTTGCGCTCCCAGGGTTATCGTTGGAGGAAATGAGATTGAAAATTGCTGCCATGCCGGGGACTTGCATGCTCGGGAGGGTGATCTCGGAGAACATGGCCCTGGACCACACTTAACGAGCTTGGCTAAGCTTGTGCCAAGCTTGTGTAGCAGCCAGACTGGAGCTGTCTCTGTGGCACTGCAGAGGCCTAGAGCTTGATATTCTTTATTATACTATTTAAAGGAAGCCTGACTTGGAAGAGGTTTTTGCAGGTTTTTCTTTTTTTCTTTCTTTTTTCCTTATCCTTTTTTTTTTTTTTCTTCCTAGGGTGGCAACAATAGATACAATGGTATTATAGTATATAACTATTTTGAGACTTGAGGTTCCTCTTCAGGGTTGAAAGTATTAAAAGGTTCATCCCTGGCATTTTTAAAGAGAAAGAAGTGGTTTAGGAGAGGGGCATTTTCTGTCCTTTAGATCACAAGTCGTTAGCCTTCCATTCTCAAGAGTTAACAATAAACACGTTATCTGGGTTCTGTTATTCTTAATGTGGCAGACTAGATCTTGGTTAATGAGTCTTCCCCCCTTTTTTATTTTTCCTTCTTGTTTTTCCTCCTTGCTGGCAAATTCGGGAATATTTTGTTTGTATGTTGCAATACATTTTAACATTTAGTTCCTTGTCATCTGTGGAGAGAGATATAGTTGTATCCTTGTTTTATCTTACACCCACATTTCACACTGTGAAAATAAAAGATAATTTAATTTTTTTCACGGGAGAGTTCTGGTGTTTTTCCACTATGAGATTTCCAGCTCAGCTTAACACAGGGACATTGGAGTAAATGCTTTTGCAAGTCTGAGGTAGTTCAGACACCAGCTGTTTTTGGAGTTTAGGGAGTGAATTTGAGTATGCAGATTTATATACAGTTACTTGAAAGAACACTGTCCAAAGCATTGTCATAGCACTTGACATGCCTTAAAATTTGTGTAATCTTATTTCTGCAAAGACTTTGATTATAGGTGAGTTGTTCTCTTTTAGATCAGGGATTTTGCATAAGTAAAAGGAGCGCCTACATGCTGCTTTATGAAGTTTTTTGACATTTGCATGGAAAATAGTTTCCTTGGCATATTATATCAGAAGCTTTAATGCATTGGGATTCAGGTTGTTATATATGTCTGTTTAAGGTGTGAAAATATTTGTAAGCATTAACAACCCTCATACTTCTAAATAACCTCTATAAAATTTTGGGCTACCTAGGATGTTAGTTAAAAGTTTATCAGCTTTGCAGTGCTGATTCTCTGGTAGGATAAACAAATGCAGGCTTTCTGTTTTCTTCCTGTCAGGAAGGAGTTGTAGGTGACTTTCTTAGAACTGAAAGTTGTACTGTTTTGCTCTGGAATTTAACAAATTCATTCTGTTCTGTCCCAGAAACGATGACACACTTTATTGGAGAAGAATGTTTTGAGTCAGTCTGAATTTCCACTTGAAAAGAGAACTGTTGGCAAATTGGTGGAATAACCATAGATTTCAATCAGCTTAGGTGGAACTGGAATCTTGTTTTACTTGTAATCGGAATGTAAAGTGTCAGTTACTGCCAGTTTAGTGGGTAAACTTCAGCAGAGGCAGCATGTGAGGGCTGCTGCAGGGCTTGCTTCTTTCAGGTCAGCATACAGCCATGTTGTGTATAGGAATGGAAAACTGAAACTATGTGACTTCTATGTAAAATAGATTGATTCTTCCCTCTAGATAGCTGTGGAGGAAATATTCTTAGTACCCAGCTGTTTCGGTGTCCAGTCTTGCAGTCAGTTCTTGAATATGTTTCCTTTGATAAGGAAACTCATTGGCACTTTGAACCTCCGGCTGACTTCAGTGAGACTGTGGGTTTTGTTAGAACTACTTGGATACAGAAATAGTTGTTATTTTGATCTCTTTTTCCTGTTAATACCTTTATTTGAGTTCTGGTTTTTTATTTCTTTCTTAACCACTGTGATTTGTAGTTTTGATTTGGAAGTGATTTCATGAGAGCAAATTTTATTACTGGCCGAACAGGTAGTCTTGTGCTTAAGATAATTCAGAAATTTCTTTCAGATCTTACATATTTTTTACTAGTGGACTCTCTTGGTAAGGTGCAGGCACTTGGGATTTGCTGTCTAAATAAAAGTCTTGTTTTGAACAGGCATTTCTCATAAATGAATGTTTTGCAAAAAGCTGTAGCTTTATTAACCAAAATCTGAACTACTAATAGGACAAAATTTGACCTGATAGCATTTGGAAAAGTACGTTCTGCTGTGTTTGTATGGTACTAATGAAAGAGCTATAACTTTTTGTGGCATTTAAAAATACATAATTTATAATATTTACAGTAAATAATTTTTTATGTCACTCAGTTTTCAGTTACTCTTACAGATTATTGCCAACTCTTTTGTCTAATGCATCATTAGTCATTACAGGTAGTACTTAACCTTCTTAAGTGTATTAAATTAACTGGATGAAGAAAACTTAGGAGAGAAAAAGAGCAGTAACTTCTGAGTAGTTCTGCTAGTTAGCGTTTTTTTTAGCAGAATAAATATTAACTTCTTACTCTCATGAGTCTTCATCAGAAGCATTTGAGAGAGGATATGATTTTTTCTGAGGTACTTTTAAAATTTTTCTTCTGTTTCCCCCCCTCTTAGGCTCTGGTCTAAAAATACTTCTTTTAAAATTTTATTGCTTTGGTTCCAGGATTGCAGATGAACTTGCAGGCTTGGCTGGAACTTGTTTACTTTCTGTTCTTCACTATTATGTTTTTCATTTGAGCCCTACTTCTTGATAAGACAGAGAGAGTGAGACAGTGAAGTAGCTATTTTTGTGTAAAACTAACCATGAGGAAGTTGTGAAGCCATGTTTTAAGTGTACTGTCAGTTTGAAGAAAAGATAAATGCTATAACTGCACCCACAGCGTTGTCCTGAGGGAGGGAACCTTGAGGAACCTAAAGACAGAAAATTTAAGGCAGTGACTTACAAATAACTGTACTGGAAGGAAACTTTAAGGTGGTTTGGGATTTAGAGCTGACTTAGAGTGGGTTTATGTTGTTTCAAGAAGTTGTTTGTCATTATAGTGATTGTTAGAGGGGTGACTTTTGCTAGAATATTGTTCTCATTTGTCAACTTAGGGGGTGGGTAAAGAGTGGAAAATGCTTAAGAAACCTGAAAATTCCAGAGTAATGAATTTTTTTTTTTTTTTTTTTTTTTTTTTGTAACTAACATTGACATTCCCAGGTTTGGAGCAAGTCGTGGAGGTCCTCTTCCTCCGAAGAAATTTGGTAATCCAGGGGAACGTTTACGTAAGAAAAAATGGGATTTAAATGAACTGCCCAAGTTTGAGAAGAATTTTTATGTGGAACATCCAGAAGTGGCCAGGCTTACTCCGGTAAGTTTTCAGGTGCTGTCTGTTCCATTTTGCCTACAACAGAAAATGTGACAAGTGAAAAAATGTGTCCTAAGAAGTCTGGGACTGTGTGTAATAGAACTGTCTCTTTATTAAGTGTGTTTGGTATCTCTGTGCTCTGCAAGATAGTGGTTCTGGTTGTGCTTGATATTTAGCATTAGCAGAGGTGATGCTTCTGCTCTTAGCTGTTTTTATATGAGCTATTTTTCGTTGGTCATTTATAATTCATCATTGTAATGCTTGTCTGGTCTAGCTATTTGTCAGTGTAGACAAGACTTGAAGGAATTGAGAGCTGCAGTACTAGACAGGCCCTGAAAGAACTTAAAATAATGAACTAAGAGTGGCAGAAATACATGAAAGGAATACAGGGTTTTTCAAAATGATGGATCCAGTTTGCCAGTATACTGCTTTGAATTTGGGTCCATCTTTCTGAAACACTGTATTTCATCATAATAGTAATTCAAGCTGAAGGAGGCCATGGAAGATCTCTAGTTTAATCCTCTGATCAGAGCAGAGTTATCTACAAAAGTAGAGCAGGTTCTTTAGTGCTTTGTCCTTTTGAATTTGAAATATCCTCTCTGGGTGATGTCCCAGGGCTTAATTTTTCTCATGGTATTTCCCCCCCATATAATTATTTGCAATATTTCCTCTATAGTGACCCGTCAAATAGTAGTTAAATCCCCCTGTTAGTCTTCTCTTTGCCAAGCTAAACAAATCCAGTGCTCTTGGTCTTTCTTTGTACTGCCTGCACTTCAGCCTCTAGCTCTCTCCCCGTAATTGTATAAACAATGCCCATCTTACATTGGTGGCTCAAAAGTGGATGCGATACTTTGTGTTTATTCTGTAGATACAGTAATTTCCCCTTCCTACCCAGCTTACGTCTGGAGTCTTTTTTCCGCTCTTTAATGTATTTTTATATTTATAAATTTAGATATTTCATTCTTAACATGACAATGCAAACAAACAAAATGTTATTATCCAGTTATATAGACTTACAAATCTTCATGTGAAATATTAATGAGATACTTGTGTGGTATAAAGGAAATCATGCACTGGCTTTTCAAAAAGAACTTGAATTACTGAATCACAGTTAGCATCAGCTGCTGTAGGTGTGTTTGCCTTAGCTAACTAAAAAGGCTTTTCACATTTTTATCAGAAGTTGTGTTTTTTTTTTTTTTTTTACCTTTTTATTCAAGCTCAATAGATGTTCATGAACAATAAATTTATTGCTTTGGATAAAGTGTGCGTTTGGGATTGTATCTATTTTTTTTAATGAGCATTAGAATAAGGTCATGAATTGTGGAGGCTTGTTGCAAAGTGCAGTTGAACGTGCATGATAATCGAGAAAAAGATAAAACGCTTTTCTACTGCTAAAATTACATATACAGACATTTCAGAAATAATTGAAGAGTTCCATGATTAAAAAAATCGTGAGGTCTTAGGTATCATTATGATGATGCCTGGTCTTCTTTCATGCAGAAAAAAGTGCTGATTCTGAAAATATTCGAGGCAGCATTTGAGTTGCAAGTTGTCCCACGAGAGCTCTGTATTTAGCCACCTCTGGAATGTGTTAATTGAAGGATGGGGACTGCCCTGCTTTCTGCTTGTTTGTAGTATATTAGGGTCTGTTTACTTTGTTCTTAGGACTGTCACATAAACTACATTGCTTATCTGGTCCTCTACTTTTAATAACTTTTGCAACTGTTGATAATTTCTAGCCTCTGGAAGAAGAGTAGAATTATTACAAAAATATTTCAAGACACTTTTTGTTAAAAAGGGCTTGTTGGATGAAGACAGAGGCATTGGTCCTTCTGGGCTATATAGAGAGGTCATGCCTCTGGAGACTGAAGAAGCTATGTGGTAACTCAGTCTCAGACTCCTTCAGAAAGCAGTCCTTTCTAGATATCTGTTTCACATTTCTCTAAGCTGTTAGCTAGAAGTGTGAAGTGAGTTAATAGTTATAATCATGTGCTTTAAGTCCCAGCTGACATATGGCATTTGTCTTTGTTTCCCCCCCCGCCCCCCGTCCAATAGTATGAAGTTGAAGAATTGCGAAGAAAGAAAGAGATAACAATTAGAGGAATGGAAGGCTGCCCCAAGCCGGTGTTTGCCTTCCACCAGTGTAGCTTTCCGCGTAAGTATTTTACCATTCTTTAAGATAATGAGGATTACTTGAAAACAATAACTGTTTAGACCTGTTCTGTGTCTTAAAAGATCTTCTGAAGCCTTGATTATCCTTTAAGAAATTTTTAAATTTCTTAGAGTATGTGATGGATGCCTTGATGGACCAGAACTTCACGGAACCCACTCCAATCCAGTGCCAAGGCTTTCCTCTAGCCCTCAGTGGTCGTGATATGGTGGGCATTGCGCAGACTGGCTCTGGGAAGACACTAGCTGTATGTATTCTTCCCTTTTATTTATGCAGTTAATATTCCTAGTCGCTTTGCAGAAATTACCCTTGCCTACTTGTTAGTAGTTTTTGGGCTTCTCAGTACTACAAGCATAAAGTGAGATAGTTACATGTTTTCAAATCTTACTTTATTGCATCATGAGTGATACTTAAGTCTCGACTAGCCTGCCTTATTCACAGGCATGTATTTTGCGTACATTTTCTGTTTGAATGCATAATCACTTCTCCTTGGTCTGTGCTTACCTTGTGATTTAAAAAAATAGTAAGTGCTTTTTAGCATACTTGTTTTCTTAACTATGCAAGTCAAAATACAAAAAAGTTGATTCTTCAAGGTATACATTAATTTTATCTGCAGTGGTTAAGGAGGCATTTTATCCTTTATGAAAAACATTGGTTAGAGCCAGGGTTGCTCAGTTCTGCTAACTGAAACTCCAAATTTAAATGAGCTTTCCTTTCAGAGATGCTGAGCAGCTATATTTTGTGCTTATGTCAAAGCAAATGTGGTTGGTCAGCAGGTCTGAAAATCTTCTGTTGGATAGCGTTTTCTGGTTTTGCAGGATCCTGGGTTTTAGATAGCCAAGGTTTCTTGCTGTCCCTCACATCAGGTCTTGGCTTCTTGAAGGGGTCTTTGGCTAAGTGGGCTGTTGCCATGATCCACTTGTCATGTCAGGTGGTCGTTGGCATTGCATCTTGAAGTCCTGTGCCTTGACTTAAAGTTCTTCTGTTTCAGTACTTGTTGCCTGCAATTGTTCACATCAACCACCAGCCATATTTGGAGAGAGGGGATGGCCCAATTGTAAGTGCTTGTCATTTGTCTTCCTTTTTGTGTGTATGACATGGTATTGTTAATGAAATGTGCGCTTTGTTTAATTGGTATTTCAAAATAGTAGGTGGAGAAATGTTTACTATCACAGTGTGATGAACATCCCACTCATTAGTTAAAATTCTGTGCAATTGCTGACATAGTCTAAAGATACTTAAATGTTTTAGCTAATGAAGAGCAGATGGTCCATCTTTGCTTATGGTATCTGTGGAGCCATTAAATTTGAGATGTGTGTGCAGCTTGGCTATCCTAAATCGATTTCTTTTGCAGTGTCTGGTTCTAGCACCTACTCGAGAGTTGGCCCAGCAGGTGCAGCAGGTAGCTGATGATTATGGCAAGTGTTCAAGACTGAAGAGTACCTGCATATATGGAGGAGCACCCAAAGGTCCTCAAATCAGAGATCTAGAAAGAGGTAATTTTAAAATAGCTGTGTGCAGTTTCTGGTGGAGGGAGGTGGTGTTGTAAAATCTCTGTTTAAAAAAAAAAAAAAAAATCTCCTTAAAACCTGTTTGGAAGGGCTTATGTGTGGGCGAGTGGCTATCTCTCCAGTTGCAATGATAGTTCATGAGGTAGTTTGCTTCTTTGTAGTATAGTGACTTCAACTTCAGATATTAAATTTCCTTTCTGTTTTCTCTTTGAACTTGTGGAGATCATCAGGATATAGGAAGGAGAAAAAGGAAACTTACAAGAAAGATAACAGGTTATTTTGAGGAAATGCAGTAGCAGCAAGTTTAAGGATTTTTTTTTTTAAAAAAAAAACAGGTTTCAAGTTTTCTGCTGAGGCTTGTTCAAATAATCAAACTTAATTTCTGAATGTATAGAAACTTCTTAAGACAATGGGATTTGGTGGTTTTGGGTTTTTGTTTGTTTGGGGGGGGTTGCATTTTTGTTTGTTTTTTCATGGTTGTTTTCTTGTTGTTCATTTGTTCTCAAGCACTAAGCTGTATTTCTGTTCATGTATCTCATAACATTCTGTAAGTGCCTTTTCTGTACTTAGCAAGGGACTGGAGTTGGTAATGATGAGGAACCATGGTTCTGCAGCAACCACTGTACCACAGTAGTGCTCAAGCAACCTAACCTTCAAGGCTAGTTACACATCATTTCAAATGCAGAAATGTGCTGATGGCTTTCATCTTCACTAGATAAATAATAGAATTACGTGGAAAGATATAAGAAGTATTATAAAGTTAAGCATATATATATATATATATATATCTACTAAAGAAATCAGAAAATTTTACTTACCACTGCAGGTTGCAGAGTCATTGTTGAAAACTGCAGTAATGAGATAAAGATATGCATCTTAGAAGGCTGTGGGATAGCTCTGTTCGAGAAAATGGTAGTGCATGGCAATTCAAAAGTAGCATTTTCAGTGGAAGAGTCAAATGAAGAGGCATGTTACATGAAGTTACACAAAGAGACCTTGGGAGGACCAGCTTGGTGGGGTTTTGCATGCCTTTCTGGAGTACTCTGAAACAGGTGTTCTGATGTGGGCATGCTAAGTACTTTCAGTCGTTTCAGGTGTTACTTTGGATGATTTCTTAGTATTTTCTGCAGCAAAGATTATCGAGTAGTTAAGAGTCCAGAAAACTTTTTTTTTCTCAATTGTGATCTTTGGGGTATTTAGTGAATTTACTTTAGAGGAATACATCATTGACCACGGAGACTGCAGTTTATTCAGTCCCCCGGCAGACGAGTCGCCATTAGAAACCTAATCTTGTGTGAGCTTTATAGAAACTAGCAGCGTGCCCATCTCTGTCAGCTCCGAGGATTCCAAGTTGACACAGACAAAAAATATGGGTTGCCACAAAACACTCTGCAAGTGCAGTGTTGAGAAAGGTATTGGGGTTTTGGTGTTTTTCACCCTGCTGCTTCCCTAAACTTACCTTCTTTGGACGTTTCAGTGCCACTGAAGGACTTGCCTGTAAGATTTGGGAATTGGTGGAAACCAGTCTGTCCTTTTAGGAAATGTATAAATTGCCATACCTGATACTAGTTTGTGAATATTTGAGTTCCATTTCTGTGCTAACAAATACAGGCAGGATGGTTGCCTGTCACCATTGGTGCGTAATTACTCAGTATTAAAGCCCATGTTTTGGCTTTATATATTTAAAAAAAAAAAAAAAGTGGAAGTAGTTTAACCTGTATAGCAAGAGGAGCACTTCATGTTTGATTAAAATGGGAAGTTTAGCTGGAATTGGCTCTTATTTTTCTAGAGAGCTCTCTAGACTGCATAGTTCTGGATGAAGGTGGGTCAGACTTGAGTAGAAACTTATTTTACTTCTGATTTTTGGACAACTCTTCACAGGTGTTTTCTGACAGTAAGCTTTTAGCTTCTGTACTGCATTTATTATTCTAATGGCACTGTAACAGTAATTTCAGAATGGAAAAAAAAAAGAAACTAGGGCTTCTACTGAAATGACTCAATCTTGGGAACGAATGAGGGTGGTGCTGCTTTTTTTCAAAAACTATTTTGCTCTGGAAGGTGATTCATTCAGACTAAAAATACCAATTGACATTCAAATGAAGAGCCTTACTCTTTTTTCCTCGTTCTGTTTTGAAGGTGTGGAGATCTGCATTGCTACACCAGGCCGCTTGATTGATTTCCTTGAGGCAGGAAAGACCAACCTTCGTCGGTGTACGTACCTGGTGCTGGATGAAGCAGATAGGATGTTGGACATGGGATTTGAACCCCAAATTCGTAAAATTGTTGACCAGATAAGGGTGCGTGTACCTTGTAAAAGGACAGCCTCCTTTGGTTTCCCATTCAAGTCCAGTACTTAAAATCTCTTTTCCATTTTTCTTAGCCTGACAGACAGACTCTGATGTGGAGTGCCACCTGGCCAAAAGAAGTGCGCCAGCTCGCTGAGGACTTCCTGCAGGACTATGTTCAGATCAATGTGGGAAACCTGGAACTGAGTGCCAACCACAATATCCTGCAGATAGTGGATGTATGCATGGAAAGTGAGAAAGACCACAAGTAAGCTGATTTTCCTGCCATTTCTTTTTTATGTGAATTCTGAATAGTGAAGTTACTTGTAGTGTTGTTTAACCTTTGAATGTTATAAAACAAGTGACTCCTGTAATTAACTAATCAATTGCGTATATTCTAACCACACTGTTGTACAATACACCTAAATTCTGTGTGATACTGACTTATCTATGTGGATGTATGTTGTGTATGTTATCAACATAAACTGAGAGAGTGCTCCTTGTGTACGTGGATATACATCTTAGCTTTTATGTCTCTTTTAGACTGATACAACTGATGGAAGAAATCATGGCAGAGAAGGAAAACAAAACTATCATCTTTGTGGAGACAAAGAGGCGATGTGATGATCTCACTCGAAGAATGCGCAGAGATGGGTGATTAGCTTCCCCCCTCCCTCCTCTTGTTTCTAGTGGGAAACAGAAATTGTTATCAAAATCAGGAAGGGTTAAATGTCCGTGATGCTATTGCTGGGAACAACTTGTCTGTTCTTTTCCTGTCTGAATTGAGTCTTGGTTTCCTAGAAGATTCCAGTCCCTCAGAGCATTAGTGCAAGAGGGAGTATTTGTAAAGCTGGGCAGCTTTTAGTGTATCAGGATACAGATGCACTGATTGGGACTGTGTCAATACAGCAAATGTGACTTGGTTTAGATGGTTGTTTATGTAGGTAGTGGGTTTAACATGGAGGAAACAAACCAGTATATGTGCTAGGTAGAGGCCGGAAGAGGATAGGGAATAAAATATTTCCGAAGTCTTCTATTTTGTTTTCTTTCTCCTGAAATGTCAATAGAGCTTCCTTTTGCCTTTAAGGTATGGTATGTACTTTCTGTCTATACTAATGTGCATCTCTGTTTGGCAGTTGGCCAGCTATGTGTATCCATGGAGACAAGAGTCAGCCAGAGAGAGATTGGGTGCTTAATGGTGAGTCCATCACTGAGGGGAGAATAATTTGGGCTGCTGTACCTAATTTACTGAGACGTGTTTTTCTTTGCTTTTTTTTTTCTCTATTCCAAATAGATACATTTCACAAGAACTCCTTTTACCTTTGTATTGTTAATTTTGGTACTTGTAATTGCCTTTTTTTTTTTTTCATTTGACAAAGACACAGTGAGACAATTGCTTAACCCAGAGAGCTGGATTTTGAAAAATAGTTGGCACCTTGTATCTGACTCGGTGGGGTTTCTGACATTGACCCTTCTTACCGGGATTGTGGAAAATAAGTATTTAGTGTAAATCAAGTTCAGGTAACTTTATCTTTTTGAAAAAAATTACTTCATAGCATGCTTTATTTTGCAGAGTTTCGTTCTGGAAAGGCTCCTATCCTCATTGCTACCGACGTTGCATCTCGTGGGCTAGGTTTGTACACATAGACCACTCTTGCCTACTGCTGCATATTTTTCTTCTTTGGACTGAAATATGTTTTCTTTAAAAAAAAAAAAATTCAAAGCGTGATTTTCCCCCACATGTGAAATACGTTTTTTAACATTAATCTTTTTTTTTTCTTTCATATTCAAAGTCTCTTCCTGCTCCTAATGAACAGGCTTTGGTCTGCAGCAAGGCCTAGGCATGACCAATCGATCGCCAAGAGGGAGAAGAGACGTCCAATTATGCAACCCAACCCTTCCACCACACTCACTTCTTCCCCAAATCCAGCTTTTGATGCTGGATGATAGGGATGGATTGCTCTCAGTTCAGAGCGTGCCAGATTAAAGTTCAAGTAGGAAGTTGTGGGAGAGATTTCAACAGCCAATAGCTAATATTCTCCCCGTATGACACACCACAGATTTGAACATACCAACCCCAGTGTACACGCATGTTTACGCCACAGATGTATTCACATCTGAGAAAGCACTGCTCCAGACTTTGATCTTGACGTGTAACCTTCCCTCCTCTGTGTTCCTTCTAGGCAGGACCACTGAGATTATATATGGTCTTTAACATCATGTGACCCAAACATATAATTGAATCAAAATTGCACAGCTCTATTCTCTTGGTATGAAAATGATCTGTCTGGATGCATCAGTTGTGCCCCCTTTTTTAATAAGCATATTTGTATAGTGAAACACTCTGTGCCAAGTAAGCACAGTCCTTATACATCTAGAAGAGGAGGATGACTTCTGAAGTGCTCCGAGTTTGATAATGGACATTGAATATTGCCCCCTCCCTGAGTCTGGTAGCAGATAAACTACTTGGGGGTTGATGTCTCATTGTAGTAAATTTTAGATAATACTATTGCAAGTCGTTGCAAATAAGCTCAGAAAAATCTCTAGCTGTTAAAATCCTCATGTATCTGAGCTCTTTTTTACGTGCTGAAAGGGTGGCTGTGCTGTGCATCATATGGTCACTTTAATACAGGCAGACCATTACTAGACTTGGCAGCCTTTGTTCACACAACCTTCACCCCTCCTTCCCCTCCCCCTCAAAAAACATCCAACACTTCCTCAGAGAGGTGATTATATGGACTTCAGTCTCTGCCCTCTAGGGTCATGTCTGGACCTGTGCAGTTAGAACTTGGGCCTGTTGGGAGAAGGGACTGAGGCCTGAAACCAGTTTATATGAAAGAGAGCTGCTTTATGGAGCAGCATTTTTTAAACAGGCTTGCTATGTGCTGGTAGCTTCTTTGTGCATCTTGCCTAGACATTTAAAACAGCCTCACCACCTCAAAAAAAAATAAAACCAACTGACACTCCCCTTGCAAAAGTACTCAATTGGAATACACTTCAGAAAACAGTCTCCCCACTTCCCATCCTCCACTTCACCTGAGCTAAGGGGGAAAGGTACCAGAGTCTGTTTCTTGTTACTGAACAACATCTCTGCTTGTTTTGGGGCCCTGAGTTTGCTGCTTCTTAAAATAAGTCACTTAACTGGCAAACTTCTGGACGACTTCCTCCAAGATCCTGGCAAGTGAAGGCTTCTACCTAAATAACATAACACAGGGGCGCGCGCCTTTTGGCTGAGTCACCAGGGCTTTCCCTCTTCCTAATGGAACACTGGTTTCAAAAAAGCTGCTTCCAGGTAAGTTCCGAGTCCCGTAACGACTTCTTTGTGATAATTCCCTGGAGTGAGGTCCTCTCTCTGCACTGATTTTTTTTTTTTTTTTTTACTTTATTTTTTTGTTCAGTCTATTAAACTAAAAACATTGAATTTGTTTTGTTTTGTTTTCTTTAACAGAAGCTTTGATATCAGCTGCAGATCATTCTCAGTGCAGGGGTTGGGGCACATCTACATTGGTGGTCTAAACAGCTCTCTAGACTGGCATGTTTGCTAGTTTATGTTTCTCCTGATAAATTATCAGAGACTGTCGGGTACCATAAGGTATTCTGATGGTCTGACAAAGGGAATGTTTACCCGGTAGCTGTCAAAAATGATCTACAGTTTCAGTTCTTGATCCTGCTACATTATCTTCTAAAAGCGCAGGAAGATTGTGAATGTGTGCAAGTACTTTGGAGCATGCTAGACTGGAGGAGCCGAGTCTTGCTCTGGTCTTCGTTCAGCAAGCTGCGTGCTCTACCAGGACCACTGTCTAGCCTGGAAATCACCGCTTGCATTTTCCTGCCTCCCCATTCTTCCCACTCCTCCCCAGTCAAGTCAGTTCCGTCTGCATCAGTAGCTAGAAATTCCCTGTGCTTTCTGCTGGGAAAGCATGTCCTCGTATCCTCTGTGGTAACTCAAGTCACTTTGCTACTGATGAATGTGCAAAACGGGACTGACTGAGGATCACGTACCCTACAGCTTGTCAGACTAGTTACACCCTGCCTGTGAAGATGCAATCTGTCACACGTACCCCTCTCTTTACTTCACTTTCCCCTTTATAAAGAAACTGTTGCATCAAGGACCCTAGCTGGAGACTCGCGCAGCCCCCTGTGAAACCTGCCTTCTCACTCCCTTTTTTTGGTGTGATTCAGGACTTTGGAGTCAGCAAAGACTGAGGAGCCCCCCCTTTGCTGTAATAAGAAACAGACGTAAAGTCCCCCTCTTGTCACTACAACCCTCTTGTTTTTATTTTTCCTATAACCCCTTTGAAATTGATGCAGTCTGGGCAATAGATGCAGCCTGACCCTTTGGATGTAATTTTTTGTATCTTCATTTTTTTGACAATTGCCCCCAAGAGCCCCGAATAGGGGACAAAAAGCGTTGGAGGACCTGAAACTTTTACCTGAACCCAGGTTCTCCGGCGCTTCACAACCAAATGGGGCAACAGAGAAGCGTCTAAGCCAGTTCACAGAGCGAGCGTGTGTGGGGACTTCTCGCTGCCACGGACCCTTGATGCATGCTCCCCGCGCTCCAGTGGTCCCGTGTCAGAGGGCGGAGTTTTCGAAAGGAGGCCGCCAAAAATAAAAGGCAAAGAGACGGGATCGGCTGCAGCGGTTTCCCACAGGAGGAGGGAGTGTGCATCGGTCTGGTAACAAACAGAGAATGTTTCTCTATTTAAAACAACAACAAAAAAAAAGGAATCACAAAAATCTGTGTTTTATTTTGGATATTTTCAGAATATTCTTAAAATGCAGATTTTAAATTTTTTTTTTTTAATGAGCTGTCAGGGCATTTACTGTAATACCATGCTTTAGGTGCTTCTGGTACTTGAGGTGGTTTCACTGAAGTGTTACACTAACATTTACTTTGTTTCTGTCCCAAAAGTTTGTGAAGTCTGTCTTCATGTAAGAGACACGGTTTTGATCTCCTAAATTTTAATAAGCAATTTTGATAATTTCATTTCCTGCTTCCCTCTGACACTAGAAGTAGGGAATTGCTAATGCAACTCAGGATTGTCCAAATTACAAAAGCTTGCCAGAACTGGATGGAACAGCACAGTGAAATGTTAGTGCAATGCATTCTGGTGATAACTAGAAAGCTGAGTTAAGATATTATAGGTCTGAATAATTTTTAATGAGTTGGCTGAATAATAATGCAATTGGAGTGTCTTAAGCTGTAGGCTAGGGAAAGTACTTCACTGTATTTTTATTAGGCTTATAATAGTAAATATTTTTAAGATTGCCTTTTATTTCATGTTGCCAAGTGGAAGGTAAGTGATCTCATTACTGTTAGTATTTGTTAGACTTCTCCCAACAGAGTAAAAGCTGCACCAGGGCAGTTCTGCCCTTCTTCCACCCCAGTTTGCTCTGTCTGATGGTGGCATTTTCACTTCTTTAAAAGAAAAAAAAAAAAAGTATGGAATTCAATTAGCTCATTCACAACTCTTGGTGTCTTTGACACAGGAAGACAAATGCATTCCAGGGAGGATGAATTTGAGTGCAGGGCAAAACTGCTTTAAAACTGCCGCTTTTTTTCAGGACACTGATCTTTGTTCCTGATGATCTTAAATTTGAGCCTTCTACTCTTTTGGGATGAGTCTGTCTTGTATTTATTCCATGCAATTACTAACTTTTGTATTTTTTTTCTTATTACTGTCACCTGCATTCGTGCTCCCCACCTTTCGTTGGCACGTCCTCTCTTCTTCTCCCCTTTCCTCAACCCCACCCCTTCACTGTGCTTCGCACCTGGGCACTTCACAAGATGTGGAAGATGTTAAATTTGTGATAAACTACGACTACCCGAACAGCTCTGAAGATTATGTGCACCGTATTGGCCGTACCGCACGTAGTACCAACAAAGGTACTGCCTACACCTTCTTCACACCAGGAAACCTGAAACAAGCCAGGGAGCTTATCAAAGTGTTGGAAGAAGCCAATCAAGCCATCAATCCGAAACTGATGCAGCTTGTGGACCACAGAGGAGGAGGAGGTGGTGGTGGAGGTAAAGGCACATGGGGAAAGGGCTACACAGGGAATAGGGTCCCCATTTTGAGGGAGGGAAGGTTAGATAAGGGTAGAAGAATAGTAGGCCCAAGTCTGAGGTAGCACACAGTACATGAGTAATAAAACTGTTTCATAGGTGTAGTATTTCTGTCCAAAAGAGGTAGTCCACTGTTCTGCCTTAGCTAGAAAGTTTGGGATTTTTGTCTTTTTTTTTTAATTTATTTTTTTATTTCTGATAAGGTCATCACAGAACTAATTTGCTTGAATTAATGATTCTGTGATTCCTTTCAGTTCCTACCTAAACACAGACAACAGGGTGTACGTGCATGCACATGCAAAACTGAAATCACAAAAGGGATACACTGACTTTTGCCTTCAGGGACTGAGACTACTTTTCCTCCAATTCCCTGAAGCAGTAGTGAATTTCATTATATTTCTGAGTTAGTTCTGAATTTCTTTTGTTTCTGAGCACACGCCTTAGGAACCCTTTTTGAACTTCATATTTACACCTTGAACAAAACAAAGAGATGGATGTAGGGAAGTTATAGTCAGTCAAGAGAACTTGCTCCTTGTGGGCAAAATTGTGGTTGTAGAATGGGGAGGAAGGGTGGTAATAATTGTACCAGAGTTCATCATTTAAAACTTGTTCATGGTACTAAATCTTAATATATCCATCGCCAGGAGGTCGTTCTCGTTACCGAACGAGCAGTTCGGTAAACAACCCTAACCTGATGTACCAGGAGGAGTGTGACAGGAGGCTCCGGGGAGTGAAAGAGGGCCGGAGAGACTCGGGTGGCTTCAGAGACCGTGAGCGTGGTGACAGTTATGCCAACGGAGCCAACAAGACCTATGGCAGTGCCTACGGGAGCCCAAATTCTGCTTTTGGGGCAGCGCAGAGCCAGTATGGTTACGCTCAAGGGAGCTATGGAGCAGCTGCCTATGGCACGAGTGGCTATGGCACTGCAGAGTACAGTGCTAGTGGCTATGGTGCCAGCACCACAGCTGCCACCGCTGGGAGAACCTCACAGAGCACTACCCAACAGCAGTATGCAGGGATGGTGGGGCGCTCGGGCCAGCAGCCACAGCCGCTCATGTCACAACAGTTTCCGCAGCCCCCTGGCACTAGCGTGATGGGCTATATGGGACAGACTGCCACCTACCAGTATCCGCCCCCTCCCCCACCCCCACCCCCCTCCCGCAAATGAGACCACTCCCCCATCTGGTGGTGACCAGTGTAGACCTCTTGCATTTAAAGGAACCTTTTCTTTCTCTTCTTTCCTATTGTGATGTCTCTCATGCAGGTTAGACTTAGAATTCACCATTCAGATCCCTCAAGCCCATTGAAAATGGCCCTCAGTCCACATTACTGACCCTGTCCTCTTTTTCTTTTGTTTTTTTTTAAGAGATATATATAGTTGACTGGAAAATTTATTAATTTTTTTGTCTTGCATGTTGAGGAAATTTCAAATCTTATTTTCTCTAAAAGAAATGGGTATAAGGCAGATAGGTCCCAGCTTGATCATCTTGGTGTCTAAGGTTTGTGTGAAAACTTGCTTTTGAGAGGTGAAAGTTTCTATTCTGTAACATGTTAACTTAATTTCAGGAAGTATCAAGAGAGGTGGGAAACTTTGGGGAGCCAAGAGCACTTCATTTAAAATGATAAATGCAAGGGAGCAATGCTCACTTCTAATCTTAATTTTTTTTTTTTTTTTATAAAAGCTCACTAGTATTACTTGTAATATATCGTAGGTGACTTTCTATAGGAAAACTCTGCTCACTTTTCTGAGCTGGGCAGTGTTCAGAGTAATGCTCCAGGTACAATGTTGGTATTTGCTGCAACTCTGGAAGCAGCGGCCCCATCTTCTGGTACTTGTAGCAGCCTGCAGTAAGGAAGCTGGGATTGAAACCCCAGTGTCAGAGACCAAACCTGTCTTGGATTTGATACCTGAAAACCAGATAGTCACTGTAGGTACCACTGCTACAATGTTTAGCCAAGTAAGTTCTTTCCCTACGATTGTAAAATTGCAGAATTGCAAATGTGTGGAACCTGGTTATCCTTAAATTAGTTTCTGCTCTCAAATTCCTGTTGAGTTTATTGAGAGAAATCTTATTTGAGAGCCTAGAAACTAAACAGAACAGAGAGGGTGAACAGCGTATCTTGTTTGTCCGTGAACAAACTACCTTTTGCCATGGGTAGTGCTTTGAATTCTGCTGCAGTGAATAAAACGTGACAGAGTTTTCCACACTTTACTTTAAGAGGTTTGAATAGGGTGGGCTGGGGGGAGGGCAAGGGGAGGAAGGGAAGAGGGGGATATTGCCTGGAATCTCCTTTTCATGAGGTAAGCAGTGAGCTGGTTAGTGCATCTTGATTCTGAAGCTTTTTTCTTTTGTACCTTGCTCTGACTATTGCTTTTCTTGGCTTTTGAGTGCATTTCCCCGCTTCATTGGTCCTTTTGAGCTGAGCTCTCGCAGGTAGGTAGCATTTTAGAAAATGTTAGAGAAGAGTGAAATTTTAGTAAATACGTAAATAAAACTTGTTTGTTTTACTGGCTAAGGTGGGTGTGAGGGGGGGGTTCCCCTTTAGTAAAGCATGTTGTTGACTTGTTATTTCTAATACCAGACGGTTCAGAGACAGTAGATGATAACAGGAGTTGGCTGCTCTTGATCCGATAATATGACAGAAGAATGGATACATCTCCTGGTTTGTGAGGCATTTTCTTTGTATTACAAGAATGCAGGGTATTATTTTTATTTTGTTTTTTCTTCTGTTGGTGTTTTGCATGTGGATGACCAAGGTAGCCTGCTCCTTCTGTAGGAGAGTGGCACTTCTTAGAGCCCAAGAAAAGAGTTTGCTTATACAGAAGTGATTTACTTTTTCAATTTAATTTCTTCCCATAGTAAAATTTTGGGGGACGAATGTGCTTTTTTTTTTTTTTTTTTTTTGTGCGATACACAGGTAGGTTGCTGACACAGAGGGAAAAGGGAGAGAGATCTTCCAGAACTTTGGTTCCCTCATCCCATCTTCTAATTCCAGTGCTTGGACGGGAAGTTCCTTTGCTTGTGTTCAGTGAAAGCCAGAAGCATTTTGTTTATCCAGGCACTGACCTGTCTTTGGCCTCCCTCACAAGCAAACGTGTAACTGTTTTGGGGACTTTTTTGTTGTGGTTTTTTTTTGTTTTTTTTTGTTTTTTTAATTTTTAATTTACGAGTTCAAATGCAGAAATGTGTTTGAGGGGTGCAGGGGTAGGACATATCACTGACTGGCTTTATAAAGGGTCTCTGGACCGCCAAAGCTGCCTTACAGTCTGCTATAGCTTTCACTTGTTTTTGGGAGAGGACTTGTGCACGTGTAAACACATACGCCAAGTCTTGCGGTGCTTTATTGCCATTGAGGTCAGCGGAAGCCCGGGGTCTCGGTTCAGTTCAGAGTGTTAACCAGACTGCTGAATCCATGAACGCACCATGGCACGTGCTGCCCCGTCCCACCTGGTGCTTGCTGCTCTGTTCTGTATACCAGCTGGAGAGCCCATGTTGATAAAGCATATTAACTTCTAGTATCGTTTGCATTGTTTTCAATCTGTAAAAGCTTGTGGGAGTGTCAGATAAGTTGGGTGTCTCCTCCCCTCCCACTTCCTGAAGCAATTTACTGTTTGGACTTCTCTGAACAATGGAAGGGTTAGTGGCTTTGTGTGGGATCAGCTGCTTGTTTCACACACCTGCTGGTCTCTGAACACATTCCTGTTGTATTAATGAAGACTTGAATTGAGAGATCCATAGATCTGTGGTGTTCAGACACAGGATACTAAGAGCTATGTTACTATTCTTAGTTTGTAAATTGTCCTTTTGATACCATCTTGTTTTCTTTTGTAGGTATAAATAAAAACACTGTTGTCAATAAATTGTGAACTTTGTTTTTATTTTTGGAGTGTAAAACCATCTTTGCCCCTGTTCTTCCCAGTTCTTAAAAAAAAAAAGTCAAATTCAAGGAGTTGGAAACACCTGTTGGCAACCCACCGGATTTTAATTGAAATGATCCCCATTTATAGACCATGAGGAACTGCTGTCACTGAAAGTGAGTGGGGAGGGTGTTTGAATACCTGTGGAACTGGAAGATTCATGTCAGCTAAAGGGAATGTATTGCTCCTGAATGTTATGGGATTTTAATAGAATTAGGGGATCAGACAGAGTTAACTTCCAGGGGGATTTTAGTTCATACAGAGTTGAAGTAATAGTTCGTTCCATCTGCTGTGTGAAATGGGTCAGTGGACCTTGTGCACGGTATCACACTTAGTACTACTATGTTCCCTTTACTGTGGGCACTCATTGGAAGTCTAAAGGTAGTGACAGTTTCCCCTGTACTCCTTGTGCTGCCTCAGGATCAGGGTGGAGCCGTGTTTTGGAGGCAGATGCTGGGAAGAGCTGAGAGAGAATCATTTGCACTACTTCAGTATTGGCCAGCACTACTTACTAGCACCAAATTCAAGTAAAAAGAAATAAAAAAGAGGGAAAGTCTCATGCAGGTGAAAAGCGCATCAGCTTTCCAGGCCTCGCTGTCTTCCTCGCGCTGGAATGGGACACAGCCGAGCCATCCCTTGGTGAAAAAGGGCCAGGAGAGGAAAGCCGTGGTCTTAAGAGCTGCATCTTCGGCATCTCTGGTGTGGTATTGTGGAAATGTCTTCAAACAGGCATGGGGAGACTTAACTTCTTGCCCTTCAGGACTGTGCAAAGAGAAAGAGAAGGTAATGAATGAACTTGGCATAATTAAACTGTTCCATTGTTTCAACAAGTATTTTTCTGAACTTGTAGCAGGTTGCTACATTTGCAAATGGCAATGAAATTATGGCTGTGGAATGGACCTTCTTAGGCATCCTCCATGTGCTGCTGTAGCTGGTAGAAGCAGAGCTGTGCTCTCTTGGGGTCACAGCTGCTTGTCCTCTGTTACGACTGTACACTAAGCTCTGGAGAATCCTGCTCGTTGTGGAAGGAGCATCTTTAGTGAGAAGGGTGAAATTAAGGAACCCCGAGAAAAGAAAAGGGTTTATGTGATCCTTGATGGGAGATAACCACTACAAAAGTGCTTCTAAGGGGGCAAACTCCCTAAATTTATTTTTTTCTTCATCATGCTGAAGGAAAAGGTTCTTGTTTCCTCTTCCATGGTTACTCTTTGTCATGTGTGACCCCTCTTAAATTCCCCATTTTTTCTTAATGATGTCAAATGGAGTCTGCTGTTTTACTCTCACTGCTTTCTGCCCCTTGCTCCTTTGAATAGAGAACTTGACCTGAATAAATGATCTGTGGCTGAACCCCCTGAGCCTTCCACACTCCATCTGATGAAAAGCTGGGATGGGAAGGCCTCTTAGAAATACCAGGAGCCCATAGGCTTGAGTGAGGTGGATGGAGAAGGGTCTGCCCTGGCCATGTGGTGGTCGGTGTGGAGTCCAGCTGGTGGCCTGGTACTGGTGGTGCACCCCAGGGGCAGTGGGGAGCTGGGTCCAGTACTGCTCAAGGTCTTTGTTTGATGCCAGAGGAAAGGGCAGAGTATGCCCTTAGTAATTTGCTGATGATGCACAGCGAGGGGGAGTGGCTGATGGGGTCAGAGGGACTGTGCCAGGCTGGAGAAATGTACTGGTGGGGACCTCATGAAGATCAGCAAAGAGAAATGCCACATCCTGCTCCTGGGCTGAAGCAATCTCATGCACCAGTACATGCTGGGCACTGCCCAGCTGGAAAGCAGCTTGGCAGAAGAGGCCCTGGGTGTGCTGGTGGACACCAAGTTGAAGATGAGCCATGACTGTATCCTCATGGCAAAGAATGCAAACAGCTTATTGAGCTGCATCGCTGGTGGGTTGAGGGAGGCTGTCCTTCAGCTCTGCTTAGCCCTGGTGAGGCCACAGCCAGAGTGCTGTGTCCAGCTCTGGGCTCTCCAGTCCAGGAGAGAGGAACATCCTGGAGCAAGTCCAGAAGGACCACGGGAATGATGAAGGGACTCAAGTATCTGATGTGAGAGCGGAGTGCTCAACCTGGGGAAGACTGAGGGGGATCTTCTCTGTGTGTATAAGTGCATGAGAGCGGGAGTAAAGGAGACAGAGCCAGACTGCTCAGTGGTGACCAGTGATGGGTCAATGGGAAATTCCACTTTAGAATAAATGTTGCTAGTGAGGGTGATCAGACATGGGCACAGGTTGCTCAGAGAGGCTGTGGTGCCTCCATTCTGGAGCTCCTCAAAACCTGACTGGACAGGACCTTGAAGAACCTGCTCTGGGTGACCCTGCTGGGAGCAGGGGGGTGGGTTAGATGATCCTCCTCAGTTGCTTCCAACCTCAGCTGTTCTGTGAAACAGAAGCTTTTGGGAGCTTTCAGGTCCCTGTGTTAAACAGAAAGGAGCTCATCTAGTTTTGAAAACAAGATAAAGAGAAGTTACATTCTATAAAAATCCCTTTATAATGCTTTGGTATAGGCTCTGAAATCTTATTAAATACATTGCTTTATGTAACGCCTCTTTGCCTTTTTTTTTTCAGCATCGCTGCCCTTTTGTCTGAGCTCTTCTGTGTTAGAAATGTCTTGAAAAGATGGGTTTTCTGCAAAAGTGTAAGATGCAACCTGCTATAATGTTGCTGGTTTTCATAAATGTCTGCAAAGCATTTGCATATCTTCAGTCACCTTTTCTCTCCCATGATCCAGAACGGTTGTGCAAAATTAAAAAGAAAAAATAATAGGCAATTCTGTTCCTGCTGTGATGTCCCAGGGATTAATGTTTGTTCTTCTGCCTCCCGTATCATCTAAATTTTGCAGCTTTATCACTAGCGATGTGAGACTGAAAGCCAGCAGTTGTTTTTTTTCCCCCTTTTGTTCCACAATCCGCAACCACAAAGGGTATGGATTTCTGACAAAATACAGAAGGACATGGGACACATTCATCGAGTGAAGCTAAAATGGGAATTAGTTAAAAAAAAAAATTAAAAAGGAATTGACGTGGAGCACCTTGATGGCAGCTTCACAAAGTACTTTTCTGGCTACAAAAATGTTTTAATGACAGAAGGAAGTCTTAATCTGCCAAGGCCAGCCACCTGCTCAGTGCTCCTGTCACCTCTCTGTCAGCAGGTAGATTGCATGAAGCCACCAAAGATCCATCCCTCAAGCGCAGGCTGTCACTGCTGCTTTTGGCAGGCTAGTTCGGGAGTGTGGAGGAAGAAAATATTTGTTTGCTCAGCTAGATTTCATCAAATTCTACCCTCCTCAACAGAGAAGTGCTTTAAAGCATACTTCAGCCTCAGCAAGCCGTGGCGTGTTCTACCAGATTTAATACCCTTGATGCAATTGGTAGCTCTGGTCTGCAGCCGTTTACCAAAGCAGAAGTGGAAGGGGTGTCTGATTTGGGGAAACAGAGATGTTTTGTCCGTGCAGATGCCTGTCTTCCTACAGAATAAGTTTTTGGGAACGTTACATCTTTTCCGTCAAAAGAAAAAGTAGGCTTAATAATATCTCCATATGTCTGCGGTTGCTTTCTGAGGTACATCGTCTGCCTACAGTTATTTCCACCACCACCCCCCCCCAAAGTTTTTCTGCGTGATTCATAATCTTTCAAAATGTGCGTAGAATTGAATATATCTCAACTGTTAACTTCCCAAGGTGAGGTTAAACCAAACTTAGCTTTGGGGTAATTTCTACTTTGTTGTGGAGATAACCCACGTTAATTCAACAACTAGAGTTTTTTTTTAAATGCATTTTAGGTGGACAATGTGCATTGCAAATACAACAAAGAATAAAGTTATGTGAGGGTTCATGTGTGGCGAGCTGCAGCTCCACCATACATTGTAGGAGTGCTGAATGAACATTTTGGATTTATACCAACCCCTTCACCTACCTTTGGTAACGTAGAGATAGAAGAAGTCACAGTAGAAGATGGTTTGTACCACCCCAGAAACTACAGCAATCTGGTCGTAGAAATTCTCTGTGTAGTAGCGCCAGACCCAGTTGGCAATGTAAAGAGCACGGTAGAGGCCCAGGAAGAAAAGGTAGTGCGTCGTGATGGTCTCTGCTTCCCCCGTCTTGCTGATCATGAAGAGCTGGGGAAGGATAGCCACGGACTCCAGGTAGATGGAGAAGGTCCAGAGTATCTGTGAGACACAAAACGAAGCTATGGAGAGTCTTGGTGCTGCTTAACACGTGTTAGGAGCCAAAGGTTTTCATTTGGGACAGCACTGATGAGTAGTGCTGCTGGTGTCAGGGGAGATGAGCCTGCTGTGCTGTGACAGGGAGAAGACCACACTGAACTGCTCTGTAGATGGTAGGGTCTTCAGGGCCAGCCCGCCTTGCCTTTCCTGCCTGCTCTTCTGCTGTTAAAAACCTCAGCCATTCAATGTGCTGCTAACTCTGCTGCCTGGTGTCAGGCTGCTGCTTCCCCTCCCCTCTCCTGCCCCATGTTTTCCTTACCTCCAAGGGGGTGAAGCTGTAGTTCTCCAGAAACGACAGGCCCGTGACAGGGACCAGCAGGAATTCAAGGCGAAAGGAGTCATTCTCGCTGTCAAACGTTTTCCGGAATTTCACGTAGATCATGTACACAGTGACATAGGCACAAATCAAAAAGATGACCTAGAGGAGGGAGGGAGACAGAAAGACCTTAACCGGAATTGCACCTTCTGTGGCCAAAGAGAGAAAGGCTTTGCCAAAGTAAAGACCTGTTAACCTTGTTCTGGTGGGGACGTGCCAAGGTGAGATGGTGGTGAACGCTTCTTCTGTACTGGCTTGTGAACTGATTTCTGCTGGAGATACTCTAGTGGTCAACTGAAGATTGCCCAACCATGAGGATCACACTTGTTTGAGCCCTCTAGGGCTCTCTGTGAAGAGGCTGGTTTGGTGGTAGCCATTGGTTAATGCTCCTGCTGCGCAAGGGCACCCGGGCTTGATTCATGACCTCTCTTTCTGGTTTTGATGGTACTAAATGTGATGGGCTCAGCTCGCTCACTGACTGCGGGGAGGGGATTTTTTTGGCCAGTGAATGGCCAGTGGCACCAAAAGAAGCATCTTTATTCACCTTTCCTGTGTATAAGCCCCTGTAGCATGAGTGACAGGTGAAGAAAATGGAATTGCTCCTTCTTCCCTCTGACTGAAAACTTAGTGACCACATACCCTCCCTGAGAAACCATGGTGAGCTGAGGGGAACCTCTGCCTCTGCGCTGCTCTCTCCTTACCTTCATCACAGTGTTATAGACAGAGAAGAAGGTAGTGAACAGGTCCAGATAGCGGGTTGTGAAGACAAGGGCGAAAAGAATCTGACTCTTCCCAGAGATACCTGTGTGGCAGGGAGAAGAAAGGAAGGTAAGGCAGGTGAGAGGAAAGACCTTTACAATGGTGGTTCCCCCTTATGCCTTTGGAAGTGTTTGTATATGTGCGTGTTGCTTTGTGAGCCTGCTCCGGCACGTAGGTGCTGTGGCAGTTCTAGACCTACCCTAGGACTGGCCGGAGTCTTCCAAGTAATGAGGCAGGCTCCTGATGACACTCCTGAGCCTCGCCTTGGGTTGTAGGGGCTGGCACTTGATGGGCAACTTCACTTCTTTGGCCAATTCAATCCTTACTGTCATCAAAATGCCTTTCTCTTCCCTCCCTTGCCCCTCCCTCACCTGCTCACCTCGGCAATGGGTTGTGTGACATGACATCTGCTACACCAGGGATCAGGGAGCCCAGGGGCCCTGATGGAGCTTTGTCACCGCTGGCAGGGAGATGCAGTCAGACCCACCTATTTCTCTACCTGTGACAGTGGCCGTGGTGCCGCAGCTCAGCCACACAGCCTCCTGGGGAAGAAACTACGCACTCTGAGCAAAGTCCTCCTCTGGGAAGCTGCTGCCCTGATCTCACACAGGGCTGGGGCAGCCTCTGGTACCTGCCCACCCGCTGGCTGCCCTACAGCACCTTTCTCTCGAGGTCATCGGTTTTGGTGCTGCCACAACTTTTCACAATCATTTTCCACCTCCCTCTGGCCTTGCTGCCTTTCCCTTTCCTTCACCGTCTCGCCACCAACACCTGCGTGAGGCCGTGCGCCTTGCCACATCACATCCTTCCACCGCAGCCCTCTTATCCTGCCAGGGAGACCTCCCAGAGGAGGCTGTCTTCCCTCAGTGAGCCCACTGGTGAGGGCTGCCAGCTTGCCTGGGCTGTTGGTAGCCCTTTTGGCACCCATTTCACTTGCACCTCTCACCGAGAAGAGCCCCCCCTCCTTCCCTGGGGTACAAGAGCACTCACCAGCGCAGGACTTGGACTTTTGCATCTTCACCAGGAGGATGATGATGGCCAGCAAGTGGGAGATGTCCCCCAGGATGCGGAAGATGTTCATGGTGCTGGGGGAGCTCCTCTGGGGCAAGGAGACCAAAGGTGCTTTCTGCGGGTGGGGGGAGTGCAGGCAGGGAGTGTTTCACCGCTGATCCTCGTCCAAGCCGACACTCTCCTCCAGCTCAACTTTCGTTTTTTTCCCCGAGTATGGATCCCACTCTTCTAGCAGAGAAAAGTTCAGGCTCCCCTCACCCCTCGTCACAAGCACTTTTCCCCTGCCAGGCGCTCAAGCTGGACGTCCCTCTTGCTCACTTTTCCCCCAAGGTGAGTTTTCTCTCCTCCCAACCCCAGGGCCTTTCTCTCCCTGCTCCAGGCCAAAAGTTGGGGTTTGTCCCCCAGAGAGCCCCAGGCTGAGCCTCCTGAGCAGCCCCGAGCCAGCGCTGGGTGACGGTGACGTGGCTCCTGGCTGGCCGGGGAGGAGAGAGAGGAGGAGGCGGAGGCGGGAATAACTGCGCTCTTTTTCCCGTTTTCTTTTTTCTTTTTTTTCCCTTCCTCTTTTTTTTTTTTTTTCTTCCCCAACTTGTCTCAAGTTACACGCGGAAGTGCTGTTAAAGGGGAAACGGCAGAGGGAAAGGGATCCCCATCCTCTGGCCTTGGGGACACACAGTCTCGCAAGGGACCAGCTTTCCAGGGACGGTCCCCATGTGTGCATTAACCTCTGTCTTGCTCCCAGCCAGCGGCCTCCTGCCCTCTGCCCTTCCCAGCCCCGTCCTGCATCCAGCACCTTCTCCCCAGTGCTCCACCTTGTCTCTTGGACAAAACGAAGTGCAGAGAGATCTGAATTATCAGGCTGTATGTGACACCCCACTGCCACAGCAGGTCATGCACAGCCATTCTCCTCCAGACCCCCGCCAGCCCCCGCTGCCTGTGGGTGTCCTGTCTGGAGTGGTGCAGATCCCACTGCCCAGCCCCGGAGGAAAGAAAAGATCCTCCCAAAGACTGGCTTGAAACAAACTTTGCTGAAAATATTAATCTTGGATTCCTGCAAACGGATTACTAACAATGTAATATTAATATATGCTTTGCGTGGAATCAGTGCGTAGGTACTGCTGGTTTTATAGATTTAACTGAAAGGAACTTTGTAGTGATGGTTATAAAGTTTTAATGTATTCAGAAACAGCCCTGGGGGACCAGCCTGGCTGGTATAATCTTGTCCTTGCAGCTGCGGTTGCACAGGAAGGTCTCATGGCAGCAGCGAAGGGACCTCTGCGTTGAAACAGGGCCATTAGATATTCATTATCTAATCACTAATATAAAGCTGCTTTAATGCAACCAAATGGATGTTTTAATTTGTCACCTCATCCCTTAGCAAATCGCATCTGGCCATGGGTCTAATCTGGTTAATCAAGAGTTGTGTGACTTTGTCCTGTGGCTGGCTCTGCCTACCACCCTCCCTGTCCCCAGCTGTCACCCATGGCCATCTTCTCCACATCCCCCCTCTTTGACATGTCCTTATGGGCTCACTTGGAGTAAAATAGTTAATGGTTAAAGTGTAAAAATATTATTCCTGGTGCTTACTGAGAGGACTAACAAGTCTATTAGCATCACCGGATTCCTTTCTGAATACATTTGCATACATTTCCTCTCTGCCCATTAGGCTGGCTGCCGTGTTTTCCCTCTCTGCTGCTCCAGCACCTGCTGCACTGAGCTTTTCCAGCCGTGTTCCCGGGCTGGGCTGGAAAACACCCGCTCAGATCCACAAAACTGGGGAGGGCCCTGCCTGGCCCTGCCAGGGCATCGAGACAGAGGCGGGTGCGGTGGAAGCGGAGCAGGTTAGACTGAAGGAGAGCATCGGCAAAGGAGCAACGTGTTAGGGACTGGCTGAAAGTTGGTTTGCAGGCATTGGAGCGGAGCCGCTGGGGCTTTCAGCAGAGCCCTGCAAGGACATGCAGGTGAAAGCCAAGCCCCAGCCCTGGTGACCCAGCAGGTCCCTAGTGGCCCAGGTCCTTTCACAGGTGGGCAGAGAGAGGGCTGAGCCATGGAGCTGGATGGGAGGTTTTGGGGGAAGAAAGAGATTTATGGTCCTCTCTTGCAACAGATCCCCTCCCAAGCCCCTGGGGCACAACATCTGAGACACTTCGTTATCCTCTTGTCCTCTGCTCCTCTTTGCAGTTTCTTGCCCTGCCCAAGGGATGAAGCCTCCTGCAGAGGGATAACACTGTTGTGGGTGACAAATGTTTGCTCTCTTCATATTACACCTTCCCAAGAAGAGCTGATTGGCCTCGAGCCACATTGTTATCTCCTGCTGTGGCTCCAGGAGCCATCATGTGAGGTGACCATCAGAGGGACTTCATGGGAACAGCCCAGCTTATCCAGGTGTGACACAGGTAGTAGGGCAGGGGTCTCCCCATGCGATATCCCTGTGTGGCATGCGGGAGCGCCGTGGGAAAGCTGCTGGGAAGGTGAGGGCCACCCGGGCACTTAGAGAAGGAAAAAATGGCACGTGAGGTGGGAGCAAGTAAAAATAAACCTTTCCTCCTCCCTCCCTGCCACAACACGAAGCGCCTTGCACCGGGTGTCTCCCTGCCTCCCAAAATAATACTGGGCGCTGCCACCGCCCAGCTCGGTGATGCTCTCTCCATGCCTCCTGTTTCCATGGCGACCACAAGGAATGTCCTCAGGGTTACAGGGAGGCGCGCAAGCTGGGGTTTGGCATTTAAAATGGGAATTTGGGGTTCTTGTGTTTCTTTTTATTTTTTTTCCACCCCTTTAGTTCTATTTTTGGGTTTTGCTCTCTGCCTTCGCTGGGCCAGGTGGCAGCAGCTCTATGGAGGGCCCTTCCCCACCTCTGCCTGTTCTGCGATGGCATGAGGCAGGAGAAGAAGGTTTCCTTCTCGCTGAAGCATTTGTTTCCTACCACCAGGAAGGCTTCTGTGCTTTTTCCCCTGGGCTGTTGCTTGGAGTCCCCCTCTGTTTCTGCTGTAGGCCATATCTCAGGCCACTTCCAGTCTCCCTAAGAGGGTGGGCAGCCCCCAGGAATCATTCTGGAGAGGTCACAGAGTGGGAGGTGATTTGGCATCCCCAGAGGGGTCGAACCTCGTCAGCCACCTCTGCCCCTGTGACCAGGGCAGCTGGGCTGGGGCAGATCTGGAGCACTTGGGACAGAGAAAGGATGATGGGAGGAGGGTGGCAGAGGGAGCCTGACAGGTGCTAAGGAGTCCAAATTTGTGTTGTGTGGTTTAAACACCTGAAGTCAGACCTGCCCAGGACAGAAAGCGTTTGTGCTGCCTTAGCTGGTGTCACAGAAAAACTGGGATGGTGGTTGTGCTTGTCTTCATCCCCAGGCAGGAGAGGGGGCAGGTAGTGCTTGCTCACCCTTCAGAAACTCCTGCGTCCCCCTCCATTTGCCCCCGCATCTCTCTCCATCCATCTCTCCACCCCTCAATCCTTCTCTCTATCCCTCCATCCACCCATCCCTCCATCCACCCGTCTACTCCTCCATCCATCCCTCCAAACCATCCATCATTCATTCCTCCATCTCCCTTTCCCCCTTTTCCTCCATCCTCTATCCATCCCTCTACCCTTCCATCCCTCCATCCCTCTGCCTCCTCCATCCCCACAGCAGCATCGGGAAAGGTTGGCGGAGTGGGGCTATTTTTGGGAGCGTCTCCCTGGCAACGGCTGCCACCACCGTCTGTGGTGGCTTTTCCATAGGTGCTAAAATATTCCACGCTTCTTATTAAAGACGGTGCTGGTGGAGACGGGCGGGGGTGGTGATTGTGAGCCACCCCACTGCTGGGGCCAGTGGGCCTGGGGTGGCCAGGGCACGGCACCTCCGGGGCACAAGGACAGCGAGGGGCTGGTCGCATCCTTGGTGCAATGTCCCCATGTGCCTGACAATGGCCCTGGCTGTGCTTGCTGCCTCTTGGCCATGCTAGGGTGCTGTGCCATGCACAAGGTGCAGCTATTGATGTTCTTGAAGACCTTATTGCAGCCTTTCAGTACTTAAAAGGGGCCTATAAGAAAGATCGGGACAGACTTTTTAGCAGGGCCTGTTATGACCGCACAAGGGGTAATGGTTTTAAACTAAAGGAGGGGAGATTCAGGCTGGACATGAGGAAGAAACATTTTCCAGAGAGGGTGGTGAAACACTGGCACAGGTTGCCCAGAGAGGTGGTAGAAGCCCCATCCCTGGAGACATTCAAGGGCAGGCTGGACAGGGCTCTGAGCAACCTGATCTAGTTGAAGATGTCCCTGCTCACTGCAGGGGGTTGGACTGGATGAGCTTTGAAGGTCCCTTCCAACCCAAACTGTTCTATGATTCTATGTTTCTCTTGCTGCCCAGGTGGAGAGAAATACAGCAAGGTCTCGGGGGGCGCCGGCAATGAGGAGTGAAAGGCAGAGAGGGTGAAACCCAGCCTGAACCTGAGGGAGCTGCAGGGATGAGTGGGTGCCTGGTGGCTTCACCCACCTGGGGAAGGAGCAAGATGTCTCAGCAGCATCTTCATCCCTTTACCACATGGAGAGGAAAAGCCTGTTGTGGTGCCAGAGGGCAGCGATGCTCTATCATGGGGTGCCTGTGCAGCTCTCAGGTGGTGGCTCTTCGGATGTAGCCCCACAGGCACTGGGGATGGGGCTTTTGGGAAAGTAAGTCCCCTCCCTGAAGTTGGACAAGGTCCCTGTAGGGACAGCTGTAGAGCGGCTAGAAGGGAGCAGGCTGACCCTGCTCCATCTGAGCACCACAGCTCCCTGGGACCCCAGGCTGAGCGCTGGGTAGAGGCAAGCGCGGCTGTAGGCACAGCTTGGAGGGGGAGGGGGAAGCAGGAGCTTCTGGAAGGTGAGCAAGCACTACCTGCCCCCCCTCCTGCCTGGGGATGAAGACAAGCACAACCACCACCCCAGCATCCCCTGCTTAGGCACCCAGGGTAGAGGCAAACACGATTGGGCTGGGGCAAGCTGGCTGGTGCAGGAGGCTGCCACGCTCCCCACATGCAGCTGCTCATCAGTGCAGAGAGCTGCTAACAATACCCTCTGCCTCGCCCCGGGGTGGCTTTGCCAGGCAAGAGCAGATGGTCCTCACCATGGTGGTGTTTGCTGACACAGGTGAGAGACAGAGGTCCCTGCAGTGTATTGTGCAAGGGGGCATCCATGCGCCAGGGGATCTTGGGAGGAGTTTTGGCAGGGAGGGTCATGATTGCTGCAGGACTGGGACCCAGAGAGCACTCAAAGAGTGGGTTTTTTGCTCTTTTTTGACTTTCCAGCAGAGACCTTAATGCTGGAGATGGCAGATGAGACACTGAGATGGAAACCATGCCCGTGGACACCACTAGGCTGTTGCAGGGCTGTCCCTGGAAACCTGTGCCTACGGCTGCTGCCTGCAGGGTCAGGGCTCTCTTCAGCTTCCAGCTTCCCTCTGACACCAAAGGGGCATCTTCACTGCCACAGGGTCCCCTGGTCCCTTGCCTTGCCACGAAGAAGTGACCTCTTCAAAATCCCTGAGATGCTGCTGGCCACAGAGACCCAGGGAAGGTTTCCAGATCCAGGCTTCCCAGCCAGGTGGCTGTGCACCATCCTGGAGCCCTGACCGCTGGTCCCTCCTTACCCATGTCCCTTTCCGCATCCTTGCCTGTCCCAGCAGGACAGCCCCAGCGCTGCAGGGTGGGGAGGCCGGGCTGTGGATGTGGGGAGCTGATGCCCTGTAGCAAATGCTCTGCGAAAGCTGTGAGAGCCTGGTCCTTCTTCAGGGAGAGGTGTTAGCCCAGCACCCCAAATCCAGGTGGGAAAAAAACCCTGACAGTGGATATTTCAGCCTCTTGTGCCAGCCCAGTGAGAGGATTTGCCTCCCTGGGGCATCTGGTGGTCCCGCCGTCCCCTTTCTGCTGCTGATGGTTGCGCTCTCGTCTCCCCCACGGCAGCTCAGCAGCGGTGCCTCCGTGGCTCTGAGCTCACATGCGAGGATGGGCTAAAGTAGAGCGGAAAGCTGTTGGATCCTACCACAGAGTTACTGACTTCTCAGCTACAGACTGCATAGCAATCAGCGAGGGGGAGAGGCAGCTAGGGAAAGGGAGCGGAGTGCAAAGGGAGGAAGAGTGGAAGGGAGAGAAGGAGGGATTTGGGGACCAGGGCAGGGGGACAGCGAGGGGCACAGGCGAATAATGCCAAGGAAGGAGGGAGCCAGGCAGGATGGGGAGACCTGACCTCGTTGCTGAGCCGTGAAGGCACATCAGAGCTCTGTGGGATGGACACTCCCGGGAGCAAAAAATGCTGAGGAGAGGCAGAGGCAGGAGGAGAGCGCCGGCGTGGGCAGGGCAGAGTTAGGAGAGGAGCAGGTCGTGGTGGAGAAGTAGCTCCTCGGGTGTGTGTGTTGGGGGGGAAACCCAAGCCAGAGGCTGCAGAGAGACCTCCCCGATTCCAACGGTCCGGCTGAGGCGTTTCATGGTGAGATGGAGAAACCGGCCGCTTTACCCTTCCTCTGATGTTGGCTCGGCAGGACCGGAGCAGGCGGCAGCCCTCGGCAGGACCCGGGTAAGAGGCAGCGCTGGGTGCGCTGCTCCCCTCACCGGCATCAGATCGGAAGGGTTTATTTTTTTTCCTTAGGAAAATAATGTATTGTTTCATCTGTGCTCGCTCTGAGGAACAGCTATAAATATAACTTAGGGAGAGATGCGTGGCTTCATGTGAGCGTGCCAGTGAATAATAAAGTTGCCCGTGTGCATGGTGTCTGCACGCGCAGCTATTGCGGTGGCCATGGGCCGAGAGGCAGGGGTGGGCACCACCTATGAACCCCCCCAACTTCCCTCCCTTCCCCTCACTGCCCTGACTTCAGTCACTTTGCAGGTAACTTCTCAGTTTTTTAGCTCCCCATGTTTCCTTAGCACCTTCTCAGCTGGGGCTGGGTGTCACTCACCCTTCATTTCTCCTGCTCTGTGTGGTCCCAGCCAGTTCCCAGAGAAGAACAGAACTGGAGACCTGTTCTCCAAGCACTTGGGCACAACCAGGGCTGAAGCAACCATGTTGGTTCTACCCCTACCTATGGAGCTTTCAGGGCTCCAGAGCTACCCCCTCTCCCTTGCCTTCCACCTCTTCTAGCCCCAATGTGGCTGATCCTGCCAGTGGTGGCTGAACATCCCTCGGATAGGCATGGTGCAAAGGTTCTTCTGGGTACTGGATTTGGGGGAAGGAGCTCAGGAGGAAGTCATGAGCAAAATGCCAGAGGAACTTGTTCTTTGCTCCCTGTTGGCAAGGCCCCCAGGGGTCCCCACCGGGGCAGGAGCGGGCAGGTTTGCATGGTGGAGGCAGGTCACCTCGAACACCCTTGGTGACCTGCCTTCAGCCCTTGATGCCCTCCCTCCCAGGAAAATCAACTGGAGACAACCAAATCCCTCTGCCAAGAGCCTGTAGTCTCCCATCCCCACTGCCCAGCCCTGGCTCCATCTGTGGCAAAGTGAATGGCAGCTACAGGGCCTCTTCCTTCTCCCCTTCCTCCCTTCAAGGAGCGTGCTACCAAGGGCAGGTGGTGACAGTGCATGTGGGGGACGTGTGGCCGAGACAACATGGCTCCAAGTCTCCCCTCAACCACCGCTCCGTGCCCTCCTTGGCTTCTTGAGAGGAGGTGTTTGCTGAAGGTGGGAGGTGTGGAGAGGGACCCGGGGACTGGGGTCATCTGGAGCCCGGAAGAGGATGGGGGGGTGCATAGGGTGCACAACTTACCCAAGATATGGGGACATACCCCCTCTTCATTTGGCATCAGAAGTGGCAACCACAGATGCCTGAGTCACCCTGGCACATGCCCACCCCTGTTTGTAGCCACTGATAACAATAATAAGTCCCTGGGAATTACATCTCTTAGAAGGGAAATGAGAGCTGGTGGGGACAGGGGATGTTGAGGAAGAGGAGCGATGTTGAGGATGGCAATGGATGGACGGGATGAGCTGGAGAGGGCTGATCTGAAGGAAAGTCGGGCTTCCTCCGCTCCACCTTTCTCCTCTTCCATCTCTCGCCCTCCTCAGCTGCCAAGACTAAGTGCCACATCATTTGGTGCTGGCGAGGGACTGACAGTGGTCCGTGCCCCTTGCAGCCCCTCGCCATAGTTTGCAAGGAAAGCCAAAAAGCGAGAAGGTGGTCATGGGAGGATGGATTTAGCTGGCAGAACAGATCCCTGCTGGTCTCTTGGTTGCTCAGCCACCCTGAGCTCGGCCGCTGGCCGCCACCCCAGGAGCAGCTGTGTTTCTGGGGTGGTATCGCTGGTGGGATGGTCTCAGCAAGGGGGAGGAGGACACGGTGATGGACACCTGTGCCTGCCGCGTGCTGACATCAGTGCAGACGCAGAGCAGAGTGGTTAATGGCAATCTGCCCTCAGCAAGTTCCCTCTGTCCTGTCTCGTTATTGCGCTGGGCTGGCTTAACCCGGCAGCGCAGACGAGGATCAATAGATGGATGCTCGTGTCTTAGCGATCGATCCTGTACTCACAGGCGCGTGGCTCCCCAGCCTCCCGCTGGCGCGCATTTTTCTGTGAATGGCAAGGACCGAGAGGAGCTGTCTGCGCTTGTCTCGCAGCACTGCAGAGACACGTCGGGCTAAATTCGTGTTCCCCAATGGTGCTGCTTCTGTGCCCCTTGCTGGGGTGGAGAGGCCTCACACAGAGCCCATGGAGGCACCAGCACTGGTTTTCCTCCTCAAACAAGGTGGCTTTACCAGGCGTGGCCAGTCTTGAAGCCCCTTCTTGGGGGACATGCTCATCCTCCGGCAGTAGTGGGCTCAGGATGGTCAAGGGCTGCCTTTGAGCTGGGTCTCGCCTTCAGACCTCTCAGGCTTGTTCTTCAGTAGTCAAGGAGGTGTCATGGCCTGAGCAGATGAGGGTTGGGAGACGGCTGTAGCATGACCCTGTCCCAGCTGTCCCGGAGACCCATGCACCTCCGTGCCTGGCCTCTCGGGAGGCTGGTGGCAGGCAGCTTGCCTGCAGGGGTGGCTTTGACATTCACACATCTGTGCATGTGGGGAGGAGATGCCACCTGTGGCGGTCACCAGCCACAGTGGCATGGCAGCACCACTGCCGCTCTCAGCAGAGATGGGGGAGCGGAGAATGGAGGATGAGGTATCCTCCAGCCAGGGACTCCTGCTGCTGCTTTGCCCGCGCCTGCGCCAGCCCCTGCCACCATGGTGGCAGGCCTGCCCCTCGCAATCTGGACGGCTGCTTGATTTCTATGGCAACATTTCTCCAGAAATGCTTCAGAGGGAGCCCGGTGCTGTGTGAAAATGAGAGAGGCAGCGTCCTGCGCTCTGTCCCCTGTGAAAGGCTTGCAGAAAAGCCCCCACACACCTCTCCTGCCTCCCTCCTCGTCTCCTTCCCTTCCTCCTGCTCTGGTGAGCAGTGCCAGTGCTGGTGCAATGAGCTGTCAGCTTTGTCCCATCTGCCCCTCCACTGCATGTTTCCCTTCCTCTGCCTTCATCTTTGGTCCCCTCTCTCCTCTCGTCTGCTCCCTTTCTGCCCTGGGCCATGGCATTTGCTGGAGGCCTGCTTAGGCATCTGTGCAGTGCGGTCAGCCGAAAAGAGACTTATAGAAAGAGGATGTCAAAAGAGACTGTGCTATAGAGGAAGGTAAAGCAGCCCTATAGCCCCATGAGTGCTCTATAGACTGGCCCCACCAGCAGCATGGTGAGCACAGGGGCTGAAGGTACCAGGGATCCCAGAGGGTGGACAGGCAGGAGCTTCATCCCTCCAAAAAGCTCAATGGCATTATAAAGAGGTGGTGCCTGCTACAGGAATAGACCTAGCAGCCCCAGAAGTCCTCTGCTCTCCTGTCCTTGTCCCTTGTTCAAACAAGAAAGAGCCCCCTGTCCGGGTGGAGGTGAGCAGGCAGAAGCCACAGGCAGCACCCAGAGGCAGGTGAGCAGGTAGGGTGACAGGGGAGCATAGCAGCCCAGGTGGGCAGGACTAAAACAGCAACCTGTGATGGGGATATCGCTGGCCTAGCAGTGTGCAAACATGGCTGCCATGTCCCGCTTCGCACCACTCTCCCCCTGTGCTGGAGCCTGTCTGTGCTGGTGGCCTCCGCTGTGCTGGGGAGCCGGGGGACAGATGGGAGGAAGCAGGGACAGTCCTGCATACCACTGGTGTTGGGCAGCACTTAGGCTTGATATCTTTCAGGTGCATTTGTTTAACTGGTCCAAGCAAGCTGCAGTCAGCAGGCTTGCAGTTGAAATAGTCAATCCACTCTCTGCAGGAACTCAGTTTTGCAGCTTTCCCAGGATGGTCCCTCAGGTCTGTTGCTGGTGCTGACCAGGTGTGACTGAAAGGGGAGAAGCTGGGACCCCCTCAGGAGGCCGGTGGCTCTGCTGGGATCCTTGTTAGAATAGCAACAAGGGTTTTGGGGGACAATTTTTGTTTCCCTGTCGCTTATGGTTTCGTGCTGAGCATTCAGGCCAGGCGGGGAACTCAGCCCTCATGCAGCAGCGGGGCGCAGAGCTGCGGCTGTGGCCTCTCTCAGTTGGGGCTCAGTGCAGAGCAAGATTTGCACTGCCCATTGCTCACCCTTTGCTGCTGTTGCTGCTGTCACTATTGTTATCATCATTCAAAGCCCATTTGCAGGCGTTTTCCTTGCTGGGAGCTCTGCAGAGGCACCAGCAGACAGTCCCTGTCCTGTCGGGAGTGCAGTGGCAGCAGGCAGGTAGATGACACTGGCCATTCTTACCACCCTTTTCGTAAGTACCGATAACAACCCTCTTCCCCGACTAGCTAAAACCCATCAACAGGCCATGTGCAGGCAGTCCTGGCCAGGTTGGCATGGACTCAGGAGGGGCTTCATGCTGGAGAGGTGTGGAGACGCAGGGATACTGCTGGTGACAGCCTTTTGGCAGAGCTGACGCAGGGCAGGATGCTCAGTGAAGGGAGCTCCTGGAGTGGGGGGGTTAGGGGAGATGCCCATTTTGCTGATGTAGTCATGCTGGGAAGCTGGAGGAGGTGGCCTGAGCACACTGCAGACACCTAGGACATGGGGACCTTGGGGACACCCCAGCAGCTTTGTTTTTTCAGTTCTTGAGGGTTTTGCATCAACCCTTCAGGGTCTAGTCCACAGTTTTGGCAGGATGGCTGCCGGAGTGGACATCAGCCCCAGTGCTTCCTTGGAAGCAGGTGGGATGTGGTCTGCACACTGGGTGCCACAAAACCCAGCTTCTCTTTGGCCAAGAACACCACCCAAAGAAGGCCAGGGACCTTCTTCTGAGCATTTAATTTTCCCTGTGATGCTGGCCCCAAAGAATAACACCCACCTACCTCACTCAACAAGAAAAAGCAGGGACTCCTCCCCAGCCACTGCCCCAGCAGCATCCTCTCCTTATGCTCCTGCTTGGTCATCACCAACTCCTGCCTCTTGGCCCCCCAGCCCCATTTTGGCCAGATGAAAGTGGGTGGGCACCTGTGTCAGTCCCACCAGCCCCTTGTGGGGTTCCCCTGCTCTCGGTCGGGATCCCGGGGACCGGACAGCTGCTCTTGCAGAGTCGTAGCCCAGCCGGTGTGGCCGGAGCAGGGATTGCCGGGGCGGTGTGGGAGCTGGCAGGAGGTGATGCTGTCACCTTTCCGTGCCTCTTCCCGACTTTGTCATCCCGGGGACCTTTGTGTGGATCCCATTTTTATCTGTTTTTTCTCCCTTTCTGTCTTTCTCTCCTTCTCTCTTTGCTTTCTTCTCTCCCCCTCCCGTCAGTATGTGGGCTGATCACTGCTCAAACTTTTAATTCAGATGGTAATTGGAATAATAATACGGGCAGAATCCTTCTGGCTCCGTTGCTGCAGCTGGCTTCAGGGAGCTATGAATAGCTCTGAGTCACACACTGAGATGGTTTAACTTCAAATCATTTTGTTTTGTTTTCATATTACCCATCCCCAGGCTCCAGGGCTTCACCAGGGGAGGGGAAAAATCCCCCCCCTTCACCCCAAAATATAAACTGGACAGGGGCATGTTAATAAAATTACCTTTTGGCGAGAGAAACTGGTCAGCAGATCGCGCCTTGCGGGGCAGATGGGGACTGCTGGCACTTACTCGATCTATTTATAATTATTGAACGAAAAGGCAGAAGTGTGTATATAAAAATGGTATGGAGTTGATTACAGCTTCCTCCACTCACCTTCCATATGTCACTTGCCTTTTTAATATGGTAAAGCTCTCCTGCATGGTGACCAGGCCTTTGCTTGTGCTCGCACAGCACCCAGCACCCAGTGCCCAGCACCCTGCCCTGCTGGCACTGAGGATGGAGAGCTCGGCTGCTGCCTCTCGTGGACCATGGCACCGAGCCCCGGCATGAAGCTCAGGAGTATTCGTGAGGAAGAGGGTGCAAGATGGAGTTACGAAGAGGACAAACTGAATGTTGTGTGTCTGTAAGGCTCTGCAAAAAGCCAAAGGGGTTTGCTCTCTGCTGCGGGTGTTTCTACCCCGACTCTCCAAGAGGTGAAAAGACGTCTGCCATATTGCCACTGTGCCCGAGCTGACAGGATGGGTCTGTGGATGCTGTCCTCAAAACCAGAAGGTGCTACCCAGTTGATAAGAGGAATTAAGGCACGAGGTGCAGCAGAACCAGCAGCTGCGGTATTGACCACAGACAGGAGAGATGCATTTGCCAGACGACTCCAGATAAAGCGAAGACTAAGAGTGTAAAAATACCCTGGGATTTTTCCATCATCGTCGTTCGCGGTGTGCATTCCAGAGCACCAGATACGGTTGTTATAAAAAGAGAAGTGGGGGAGTGCTTCAGCGTGGACTTTTCTGTTCCGTTTCATGAGACTCTTCCACTGCAAATTTAAGGAAGGATTGTCAAATATGATCCACTCTGGCAGGGGCTGGAGAAAGCTTGGGATGTGCAAGGTGCTGCACCGTGTACTGGGATGGAGTGACGGAGGCATTGCACCAGCACCGCGTGCCCTGGTGTTATTATCAGCCTGCAGATCCCTTGGAGAGCGATGGCAGCAGCCTGGCCTCATGCTTCTGCTTGGGGTCAGAGCAGCACCAGGGTGGCAGTGTGGGCTGGTGTGATGGCTTGTGCTGTGGAGAGCAGTGTCACCCAGGCAGGATGACTACATATGGTGGTGGTGTCCCCAGTGTCACTCAATCTAGGGCACCGGAGGGGGAAAGTGTTTGGGAAGGAGGGAAGGGCAGCCGAGGCTGCAGGGCTGGAGGCTGCTGCTGGCCCCTGGAGACCCACCTGACTAACAGCATCAGCACTGCAAGACAGGGGCTGTAATGCCCATCCAGCAGCAGCTTTCTAAAGTGCTGGGGGGTTTCCTCAGGCCATGAAATATGTGGGTGTTCATGTATGCTGGGGACAGGAGGGATGGAGACACATCTCTCAGGACTGCAGCCTCCTGCTTAGCATCTCCTGGTGTGCCCCATGCTGCACCCACTGGTGAGGTTTCATCCCACTCCCCAAGAGCTGCTGCTGACCTTCCAGCTTCCCTCTCCACATCTACGTCCCAAGGGGCAGAGAAAGCTCCAAGAAAAGTCCTCGGGCATGTTCTGGCATTTGCACCTCTGGCCTCGGTCAGGCTTTCCTCCGCCTGCTCCTGTACAGAAGGCAGCTGCCTGTTCAGGATGGGAATGGCATCTCCTTTTGCTGGAGGCATCCCTGAGCCTTCCCTCTTCATCACATTGGCATTTCAGGTTTCCAAGAAGCAAAAAGACCCTTTCATGGATGTTTGCACAGAGTCTGCATAGGGCATGGGCTCCTGGTGCAGCCCCTGGCCTTGCTGAGCTCTCAGCACCCATTTTTCTGGCAGGGTTGTCAGTGATGGCCCTGGGCCACCAGCTGCTGAGAACGGATGGTGGCTACATCACTTCCTGGCACAGCATCTCCGGGGGGCTAATGCCAGCAGTCCCCAGCCCAGGGCTCCTCACCTGCCTGTCTGCCTTCTCCATGGCGGCACCGCGCGCTGCGGGGGTGTGTTGGGGTGGAAGTGGTAAGTGGGTTTATTTTTGTTTGTCTCTTGGCTCGTGCCGCTCCAAGTCTGTGGTGCCCGGTATTACGAACACTTCCCTGCGCCAGCTGGCATCAGGGGATGAATCAGATCGGCAGTAGCATGGCGTGGACCCCTCACTGGCCAGTTGGCTTGGGGCGATGCCTCTGAACAAAGCGCTGGTGATGTCTCTTACCTCTGCCCAGGCTGAGCCCTGGCACCAAAGTGCCAGTACCTTGGTTTTGCTGCTGGAGATGACTCAGTAGCCCGCATGGCAGGGTTGTCTCCTCCGGCCCACTCTGCCTGCATGGGGCCTGCAGCTCCCTGTCCCTCCTGCATGCTGGAGGTCTCAGGTGGCTTCATCAGCTCCTCTTTGCCCACTGGATCATCCCTGAATTGGGGCCAGCTCTGCTGTCATGAGGATCCAGTTTATCCTCCTGCTGCCAAAAAAACAGTTTTGCAGTTGATTGGTTCCTCTCCCCCCTGGTCATAACCTGACAGCAGGCAGTGAAGTCACACAATGACATCACAGACCTTGGTGACTCCTCCTCACAGCAAAGACACAGACATGCCTGGTCTCCCTCTCCATTCCCTCCTGAACATCCTGGTGATCTAAATGGAGTGATTTTGGTGACTCCCTTTTCCCCTACGAGCATCACTGAGGCTGCAGAAGTTGGCACACTGCTTGTCAGTGCCACCTGCCTGTGTGACCTGGGCTCCAGGAGGATAATTTGGATCCTCCTGCTTGCTGCAGCCCGAAGCATCCTGCAAAATGTCATGGCTGCTTGACAGCTCTGGGAAAATGGAGAGTGTCTGCCCAGAATCTCAAGGCTTGGAAGATGATGACAACAACGACGATAATGACGATGAATTCAGCTACCCCTGCCAGTCTGCACACCCTCCACCCCAGTGCGAGAGCAACAACAGCTCAGGTGAAAGTCAGTTAGAGGATCTGGGGGATCCCAACCCCTTTTCCGTAAATCCCAGGCACTCTTACATGGTGAAAGACGAAGAAGTGAAAAATAGAATATATGCCAAGAAGTTGGCTGAGCATGCACAGGAGCTTGAGAAGGAAGCTCAGGAGTTTCAGGAACCACTTCACAAAGACACGGAAAATCTTATTAGCTTCTCTAAAGATGAGGACCACAGCTGGACCTACCACCTTCCTGTGCATCAAAGGTCGCATGTTCTCCGAACTGCCAGTGTGGCATCATGTGGCTCCTATGACTCTTTCCAGTGTGGTGGGGGTAAGCACTCGGGGATGGACGCCTTTGCCCCATGGGGACGTGCCAGTGACCCTTACCTAGGGTACCCAGAGCGCACCAGGTCAGCAGATCCACACATGCTGCATGAGGAGGCCATCGGGGACAGAGAGTTCTCATCCCTGCAGCTGACCCATGATGTGCTTAGGGAGGAGAACACCATGCTCAGGAGGGTGGTCAGGAGCATGCAGAACTCCTTGGAGACCCAGGCATGCATGATGCAGAAGCTGGAGAAGCGGCTACAGGTCACCCTGGACAAAGAGAGGAGGGAAGCCCAAGAGCTACAGTCCTTTGTCGAGCAGAAGGAGTGGAGCCTCCATGTAATGTCCCAGCGGGCCCTGGAGGCAGAACACAATGTGGAGAAACTGAAACAAGAGATCTTTATTCTCCAGGAAGAGCTGGAGAGCTGCAAGATGGAAAACGAAAACCTGAGAGCGGGCCAAATGACTGACCTGGGGGCTATGAAGGGCAACATAGACTTCGCCTTGCAGAGCCTCCACAAGATAATAACTGGTGCAAACTGGTCCATCAGACAGCTCACCTCTGGAGCAGAGTCCCTGCATTTTGTTGCTGAGGTCCTTAAATCTACTGGGAAAATTTCCGAACTTGAAGCAGAAACAGAGCTATGAGCTGAATTTGGTGTGGGTCCTACAGAAGAGTGTACGGACTGAAACCACTGGTCTTTCACTACAGCCTCTACTAAAACCATTTGCTCTCATGTGCTGCAATATGTGTGTTCAAATGGTTATGCTTTATTATCCATGGCAATACCTTTCGTGGGATTAAGTACAAATTGTAGATAGTGATGTAGTTTTAGCTGCTGGTGCTCTATTCTGGCAGGGTGGAGGCAGCAACAAATGTCTGTCAGGCTCTGAGCTGCAAGGTTCAGCTGTGGTGGGCTCTGCATCTTGCCACCATAATTATCAGAGGACTGGAACACCTCACCTATGTGAACAGGCTGAGAGAGTTGGGGGTTGTTCAGCCTGGAGAAGAGAAGGCTCCAGGGAGACCTTATTGTGGCCTTCCAGCACTTAAAAGGGGCCTGTAAGAAAGATCGGGACAGACTTTTTAGCAGCGCCTGTTGTGATAGTACAAGGGGTCATGGCTTTAAACTAAAGGAGGGGAGATTCAGGCTGGACATGAAGGAAGAATTTTTTTCCAGTGAGGGTGGTGAGACACTGGCACAGGTTGCCCAGAGAGGTGGTAGATGCCCCATCCCTGGAGACGTTCAAGGCCAGGTTGGATGCGTCTCTGAGCAACCTGATCTAGTTGAAGATGTCCCTGCTCATTGCAGGGGCTTGGACTAGATGGGCTTTGAAGGTCCCTTCCAACCCAAACTATCCTATGATTTCCTTAGCTGTACCAGCCAGAATCAGAAGTGAACACAGCCCTTGCAGTACCTGCATTTCATCTGCTTCCTTTGCTCCTTCTCGGTGAGCTGGGGAAAGCAAGAGCAGAGATCTGGGTGCTGTAGACACGGTTCCAGTGGGCAGAAGCTCCTTAGGTCTTCCTTCCTCTGCTTTTGGAGCTGGCCACCACCTGGGCCAGAAATCTGAAGTCTCTGGCAATTGTGAACCTGTTCCTGCAGCTGGCGTGGTAGTGGTGGTCTGAAACATTTAGGAAGCTGTGAAGTATCCATGTGTGAGCTGTGGCAGTGCCTTTCTCCAGTATCAGTGTCTGTGCTGGATACGGATGAGCTGGCTGGAGAGGCTTTTCCTCTCCTGTTTGGAGCTGATATAGAAGGGTATACCCAAGTTGCCTGCCTTTGTCACCTCCTAAAAACCTGTGGGACTCTGCATACCAAACTTATCACATAATCACTGAAGATACATCTTAGCTTTATCCTAGTGGGACCACCTGTGGGCATGAAGTGACCTTTCGTCATCATCTGGTCATCCTTCAACATTTATTTAGGTTATTGACTGCATTTACCTCTATACAGTGAATTGTGGACTATGAGATTGCTGTTTTCTCCTGGTGCCATGATATCCCTGGCCTGAACAACCACGTTTATGTTGTCACAGGGCTTAAACTGCCTCAGTAACCTTGGTCTCTGGAGGAGAGACTACTGGTTAATCTTCAGCCCAGATATGACAACAGCAGCGCTTGCACATCAGAGATGATGTCTGGATACCCTTACTTGCTGCCTTCTAGTCTGTGCTTCTAACTGGGGAAGGCTGGTGGTCACCCTGAGCCACACGAAGCTCCATTCTGCAACACTGATGACGAGAGAAGAATGGTTCTCACCATCTTTTCTCTCCCTGACAACATCACTTGCTGTTGCTCTCTGCTGTCTGTGCATGACCACTCACAAGCAGCTCTAAACCTTGGATTTGACCCAGAAATCCTTGATTTTTTCCCAGATATGGCAATCACTGGTTGCTCATAGGTGAGACTGGGAGGCAGCAAACTTGCTGGCTGTGTGTGTGTCCTGTGCTCTGCACTGGCTGCTGTAATCCACAGGCTACAGTGCAGGATTAGCATGGGTGTACAAAGCCTTTCCTAATCTGTGAGTCATTACCCCTCACTGCATTTCACTTCCCAGCAGCTCTGGGCAGGCGGGATAGGGTGTCTCTTGAGTCTTCCATTTCTCCGTTCTTCACCTGGGGAGGACCAGGTCAGGACATAACATCTGGACATCCTGCCCAGGACTCTGCTGCTGAGCTGCTCCTTGGATGCTCCACACAGGACACGTCGCAAGGTTTGTTTGCTCTAACTGGCTTCTCCTTGGCTACCCCTGAGTCCTTCCTTTCCATCAGTCCTCCTTTTTGGCTCTATCCTTCACTTCTCTTTGAAACAGGGGGGGATGTTCTATTTATTTCCCTCCTGGAAATAAATCCCGTCTGGGTGAGGCTGGGCTGATAGGGATCCCTGAGGGCTGCCATGCATGTTTGTGCTCCATTAGTCCTTGGGTGCAAGGTATTTAGCCTGGCTGAGCTCTCGTCCTATTGTAAGCTATGATATTAATACAATAGCTCAGGGCAAGGGCCCCGCAAGCTGCTCAGTCGTTGTGTCCTTGATCTGGAGAGTGGTGACCAGTCGGCTCTGCATCTCTCCCAGATGTAGATGCCAGGGAGTGTGGGGGCTGCGGACTGTGCAACCCAGTCTTTGTCCATCAGCTCCTCACCTGCCCAAGGCAGGCTGTGACACAGTGGCCCATGGGCACGGTGAGATCCCTCCTGAGCAAATGGCTAGGAGCCCTGCACCCCCGCTCCAGGACTGGGATGGCTGTTTCAAGTGAGGCTCTGACTGCGTTTTGCTTCATCCTTCTCTGCAAGGTGCATGCTCAGGAGCAATCGTGATGGCAGCGCGGGTCCCAGCTCACCAGAGGTGAAACCCAGAGCCGCCTGGTCCCATGTGAGTGCTGCTGCATGAGATCCACCGCTCCCTGACACCTGATGATACAGAGAGCCATGGGCAGCATCCGTGTCAACCGGTGAGTGACCCCCTTCTCAATGATGGCTGCTGCCCCAATTCTCCTCATGTGGCCCCTCAGGCCCTACCTTCACCTTGCCTCTTGGTATATTCTTCTCAAATTATCTGCCAGGGGCTTTCCTGCTTCAAGGATTGACTCCTCTCTGCTTCTCCAATCCAAGACACAACATACATGGGGCAGTGATCAGAGAAGGAGTGCTGCAGAGGAGAAGCAAAGCCCTGTGTGGTGCTGGACCAGAAATTCTTGCATAGAAGCACTGTTTCAGAACCAAAACTATTCAAGCAGTACTGCAGAGGCCCCCTGTCCCCAGGAGTCCCCAGGAGTCACAACTCCAGCCATGTGTGCTTCCCCTACTCCTTTTTCCCATGAGAGGAGGACAAGGGACATGGAGGCCATGCTGGAGGGCTCCAGCTGACCTGTCAACACTATGAGGTGGGAGGGAAGTACTGCCAGCCCAACAGGCCCTGGGAAGCCAGAGCTCGGTGGTCATGAGGGCAGAGTGGTCTTGGTGGGTCTGTGCATTCCCTTGATTTCCTCAGCGGTCAGAGCATCTTCTGCCATCATGTCTTCAAGGAGTATCTGCATCTGTAGACCCAGCAGCACATAAGGGGCAGCAGTGGTGCCACCTGGCAGGGGGGGGACCCAGAGGGGCAAATGTCTCCCAGAAAACGTTGGGGGGAGTTTCTCCCAGGAAAATCTGCCAGCATTTTGGCTGTTGATCTCCAAATTACACCTTTGGCTTCGGCTGCAGGATGCTGGGAGCCACACATGTTGCTGTGGCAACAGAATTGTCCTGAGCGCAGGAAGTGTATAAACATTGTCACCGATGCACCATGAAATCACTGAGGAAGGCAGAGGAGAAAATAGAAACTCCCAGCCTTGTATCATGTCAGGGCTAAAATGTGGCCAGACCACGGGTGCTTGCTTCCAGCCTTCCCAGCTGTCCCATCTGCCATCGGTTTTGAAGCCTTGGGTCCCTCCTCACCACAAAAACTGGAAGGAAGCACAGTGCTACAAGCTTCTCCTGCTTTGCTGCCCTGTTAGGACTTAGCTAAATACAACCTCCTGGCAGCAAGACTCAACAGATGTCACAGCTGAGCTTCACCAATTCAGTCAGGGTGCAAATAACCACGGAAACACGTGGTTGTGGTATTTGGCAGCATGGTACTGTAGCCCTGTGAGCCACCCACATGTCTCCCACCCTCGCTGTCTCAGTGGTTGCTGTTATTCTTCATGTATTTCTGCTGGAAATGCCTGTTTCTTCTCTTGCAGGTACAGCATCGTCTCGACCGAAGAGGATGGACACAAGGTCTCTGCGCTGGGCAGCATGAACGGGCACAGCCGGAATGGGAAGGGTCATGCCCCCCGGCGGAAGCACCGCAACCGCTTTGTGAAGAAGAATGGCCAGTGCAATGTCTACTTTGCCAACCTGAGCAACAAGTCTCAGCGCTACATGGCCGACATCTTCACTACCTGTGTGGACACGCGCTGGCGGTACATGCTGATGATCTTCTCTGCCACCTTCCTGGTCTCCTGGCTCTTCTTTGGCTTCCTCTTCTGGTGCATCGCTTTCTTCCATGGTGACCTCAATGCACCAGCAGTGGCAGGTGGTCCTTCTCTCCTCAAGCCCTGCATCATGCACGTGAACAGCTTCCTAGGGGCTTTTCTTTTCTCAGTGGAGACACAAACAACCATTGGGTATGGCTTCCGCTGCGTGACCGAGGAGTGCCCGCTGGCTATCATGGCAGTTGTGGTCCAGTCCATCGTGGGCTGTGTTATTGACTCCTTCATGATTGGCACCATCATGGCCAAGATGGCGAGGCCCAAGAAGCGGGCCCAGACCCTTCTCTTTAGTCACCATGCAGTCATCTCTGTGCGGGATGGCAAACTGTGCCTGATGTGGCGGGTGGGCAACCTGAGGAGGAGCCACATCGTAGAGGCCCATGTCCGAGCCCAGCTCATCAAGCCCTATATGACAGAGGAAGGGGAATACCTCCCCCTGGACCAGCGGGACCTAAATGTGGGCTACGACGTGGGCCTTGATCGTATATTTTTGGTCTCACCCATTATTATTGTTCATGAGATTGATGAGGAGAGCCCGCTCTATGGGATTGGCAAGGAGGAGCTGGAGACGGAGAACTTTGAGATTGTTGTTATCCTGGAAGGGATGGTGGAAGCCACAGCCATGACTACACAGGCACGAAGCTCTTACCTCGCTAGTGAAATCCTTTGGGGTCATCGTTTTGAACCAGTTGTGTTTGAGGAGAAGAACCACTACAAAGTGGATTATTCGCGCTTTCACAAGACCTATGAGGTAGCTGGCACACCTTGCTGCTCAGCCAGGGAGCTGCAAGAAAGCAAGATGACTATCTTACCTTCTCCCCCACCTCCCAGTGCCTTCTGCTATGAGAATGAGCTGGCTCTTGTCAGTCAAGATGAAGATGAAGATGATGATGAAGTGGGTGTGGTGTTGGGGGGTAACACCAAGGAGGAGGGAGGTGTCATCCAGATGATGGATTTTGGAAGCCACCTGGACCTAGAGCGGATCCAGGCAACTCTGCCCCTAGACACAATCTCATACCGCAGGGAGTCGGCCATCTAACTCCTTCAGCCTCCCCGTTCCACACCTGTCGCCCACCGTCTCCTCCTCTGTTCTGCACCCGTATGTAGCTGGATAAGCCCCTTGCCCACCAAAAAAATGCCTCCTGTGACTGCCTCTCAGCCCCTGAGTAAATCAAAGCCTGGAGCTGCTCTGATATATTCAATTTTCCATGAAGTCATGCTGCCTGGAAGAGGAGTGAGTATACACGACTCTTCCAGTGTGCACAGCTTGTGCTGGGATCCCTCTCCTGCCCAGAGACAGGAGGGCAGCACGCCTGGTTTCTCATCTCTGGAGAGGTGACAGGAGTCTGTCCCCGCAACAGACAGACCAGGACCTGCAGCAAGGGTTTCTTCTGCTGAGACGACAGCAGACTTTCTGTTCCCTCTTGACGTGGGTAGGCCCTATGGCTGTTGAGAGTCATGACCATCACTAGGAGAGCCATGATATCTAAGCACTGACAGATGAGGATGGATGGGAGAGTTTAGGACTCCTGGGGAGTGGGGAAGGATCTCAAGGGAGGGGTTTACTTGCATGTTTATTGCTTATTGCACATGACTCTCTCTTTGTATATAAAACAGAATGAGAACTGAAATCCATATTCTTCCACTGCAAAATGCCAAGCCAGGAGACACGGACACTCTACAGAGCCTGCTCTGCACTCTCCTTGGCTTTTGGCATCTGTCACCTCCAGAAGCAGCTTGGCTCCACAGACTCAGACCCGGTTCTCCCTGTCCTCTTGAAAAACACATCCTGCTCCTCTCCTGAGACACCTGGCAGAGGAGGCAGGGCCCTGTGCTCGCACACCCGGACTGCTCCCCGGCACAGCATGGCCGGGATGACAGACAAGTGACCTGACTGGACAGCAGACCCTTGACTTGCTCCTTTCACCTCCTCCGTTCTTCTCCCTGTAAAACTGAATTTGTAACTATTTATTTTTAATAAAGTCTAATATCCCAGGGGGAGGTTTGGAAGCAAAGGAGAGACCCCAAGGCTGCAGCCTGGTATAGAGACTGGTGAGAGTTATTAGTGCTGGTGTCTGCTGTTTGTATGGTGTTGGTGCCTGGAAGCTCCACCATGAAGGTTCCCCTTTTCTGGGCCTCCCTGGTAAAGACCTACAATAAGAGGCTCAGAGAATTTGCTTGGGGAGAAGATCATACAAAATGCATGGAGAGAGGGAAGCACTTGCGTTAAAAATACCAGTAGGATTGGTCAAACAATCCTGCTGGCTTTGGAGATGAGACTTTTGCCCAGGTTGGGATTACAGATATGCTTGATGAAGAAACAGAGATGTGCAAGACACTGCTTTACATGTAAGGCTCAAAAAAACCCCCAAACCTCTTTTTTTTTTTTTTTTTTTTTTGCTAGAGGCAAGTGAGAACTAGGGGAAATGAGGGAAAACGTCAGCCAGAACTAGATGTGTAACATCCTTTCCTGTCATGTCACAAAAGATGTGAAAATCTGGTGAGCCTTTTTCTTTAGGAGCAGCAGAATCACTCCTTCAAAACTGTAGATGATCTGAGGACAGAAAGACAAACAGGTAGCTTGGGAAGCTGCTTGGGGTACGCTGTGGTTATGCTCTGGGGGAATGGCAGACGAAACGATCTCTCACCCAACCCATGATCTACAAAGCAGAAAAACAGCATCTCAATGTCAATTTGGAATTGGTTCAAGAAGCAAGGGGAAAGGGGGAAGAAGCAGAAGGGGAAGGAAGGAAATAGCAGGAGTGAGAGGAAGAAGCAGGCACAGCAGGCAAGCTGAGGAGGAGGAAGGGAAAAAGAAGAGAAAGTGGGGTGATATGGGAGTGTATTTGAGAAAGAGCAGGGACAGACTAACAAGATGGGTCTAGACCCAGACATGGCCATTTCATGTCCTGGTGCGCAGGTCCTGTGGGGGGACAGCCGCCCTGCATGCGTTTGCTTTGCACCCATGCTGTGGTCTGACACCTTTGACAAGCTTTGCCAAGAAGGGAAGAGGAGCTGGCAGGAGGATGAGAGAAGAGCAAACAGGTGAGAACCAAAGAGCCGAGCATCAGGAGAGAGGAGGGGGAAAGGAAAGACCTCACTCTTGATGCCTCCCTCTCCCCGCATCAGGCACAGAGTGGGGACAGGAGCTCATGGATCCTGATGCCTCCTGGCTTTATCATGTAAGACTTGACATGTAGCCTCGTTTTTTCCATGTGGGTCCCTGTCCCACCTCTCATCCCCATTGCTAATTAATGAAGTCTCTCCCTCCTTTCATTATTTATTTATTTATTTTCCCCAGAGGGAATAAGCAGGGGCTGGTATTGACCTGGCTTTTAATATAGCTTTCAGAGCCGGATGCCTGCCACTGTCCATGGCAGTGGAAACAAACTAATGGACCGAGAGAGAAGGACTCTGTGCGAGGACACGGGCATCCAGGACACAGACTGGGGTGGTGGACCTCATGAGAGGGGGAACCCACACGGCTGGGCACCCCCTTTGCCAAGGTGCAGCATCCTTTGGAGGCAGATGGCAGCACTTGATGGGGATGAAGTGCCCACAGCCTATTCGCTCTTTGGATGCTCATCTTCAAAGAGTGAGGGGCATGGATGGAGCAACTGAAGTGCATCAGGGTCATGGGCACTGCACAGCTGGGGTGGTTGAAATGGGACACAGGTCAGCACTGACGTCCCTGCTTCACACGGCAGGGCTCTTGGGGGAAAGATGGGTAAAGGTTGCAATAATGCTAAGGGAAAAAATATCATGCAGCCACACTGGGATCCCAGCTCCTTACATATGTTTGAACCTGCTGGACCTTTTCATGTCATGTTTGGCATCACAGTGGAGAAGACATGGAGGCGTTGAGGAAAACCCAGCTAAATGCCTGCTATTCACAGAAAAATAGAGAGAAAGCTGGCAATGCTGTCACATCCTTAGAGAGGGGAGAGGGCTGACGAGGACCCAAGGGATAGAAGCGGGTAGAGGGGATGCAGCAGAGTGAAGGAGGAAAGCAGACAGAGTGCAGGAGAACTGAGGTGATGGGTAAACCTCCTCGTGTCAGGCACAACTTTTGCAGCTGTGCTTATGTTGCCAAAATGACACATTCCTTGGGAGAACGTAGCCCATCCGATGGCACAGTGCAGTCACTCATCCCAGTAGAAAGTGCTCTCCTGCCTCTGCAAGCTGCACATCTGCACACAGGCTTTGCTGGTACACAGTGGTACATACATCCTTCTGCACAGGTGCTTCTGTATCTGCACACTCAAATCAGAGTGCTCGTCATGCCTAAGTACACACTGCACATACCTACGTGCATATGCCACACATGCGGGTATAACCCATCCTGCACCAGAACTGCATGCCATAAAGACCCAACAACGTAGACACAAATGCCATGAAACAGCAGCATCCATCTCAACAAACAACTCTCTGGCTGTGTGCTGGAGACTCCTTCATGCAGCCCATGAAAGGCCACCAGGAGAATCCACCTTGGAAAGCTGTTCACTGGACATTTTTAAGGAGTCTGCAAATCAGCTCCCCAAGTGATTCACAACTGTAAACATACATGATAGTCTGGCTTTTGCATATGATATGTGGAGCATCACCTTCCATGTAGGTGGTGCTTTCTTGTCCTGTGCTCTCCAGAGAGGACATCTCTATTGCACACCAGGACACAATGTCCCCAGGCTCTCTCCTTGCCCCAGGATCTGACGGAGGGACTGTTTCCCCGAGACCTGTCCCTAATCCCAAGGGGCTGGCAACCTGGTTTTCAGGAAGAAGACACTGCTTTTTTGTTTATCTGCCCACAACCTATATTTTTTCCCAGTCTTGCTTCTGACCAATTTCTTTGGCTCGTTATTGAAATCTATTCAAACACCAGAAAGATAATGGGCAGAGGAAGGAATTTTTCCCTATGAATAAGATCCAGGCACCCATTCAGATCCTCCACCCCATGACAACTAACGATGCTGCTGTCACTCTTCCCAGCTTCCAGATGAATGTTGTTGTTGTTTTAAATGACACTTCAGAAACTTATTTCAAGTTTTATTTTTGGTGGCACTTTTGGACAGCCCTTTTGAAAAGAAACTGTCGTTGGCACCTTTCAACTCACTCAAGTCTTGCTCAGCAAAACATTTTGATACACACTGCAACTAAAAATATTTTCAAGGAACACAACAACAATTTCAAATGGGGAGAAAATGGGTTTGGACTTCCGCGACCAGGAAATGGTGTTGAAAACGTCTGTGCCACTGAACTAATGCATTCCTTTTCAACTCAGCTCCATTTTGTCCAGGTTCTGCCCAGGAGCAGAGTGACGCACGGCGCTGCCCAAGCAGCTGGGTGCAAGCTTGTGAGATCTGCAGGGCAAAATGCCTCTTCTGTTTGAGCTTTAGCAGCCCTTCTTTGCCTTTAAGGAGAGCCTGAGGTGTCTCCCAGCCTTTGGACGGGCAATATGAAGTGGTCATGGTTTTAAATGTCACGCCAGAAAAAAAAAATTCTAACAGAAAAAAAAGCCTTACCTTCCCAGGCCATTAAAGCCTTGCTCTTGCCCTTGTGAAGTCAATGGGACTTTTGCCATTGCCTGTGGTAAGAACAGAGCTGGGCCCTAATGGAGCAGCACCACTATTGGAAAAACCCGCAGGCACTGGCCCTGTGCTAAATCTGCAGAGCCAGGGTGCACTATTGCCAGCTGTGCAGGAGGGGAGAGAGGGAAAGGCAATCTGCTGGGATGCTGAAAGGTGCACTATTGCCAGCTGTGCAGGAGGGGAGAGAGGGAAAGGCAATCTGCTGGGATGCTGAAAACATGGGGCAGTGTAGGGACAGCTAGGGCAGCCCCGCTGGGGCAGGTAACAGGGGACAGTGGAGGGATGGGGAGGAAGAGGAGCCAGGCTGTCCGTACAGTGTGGTATCCCACAGCTGGGGGATGCCACACCAGCAGGAGCTGAGACGATAGCAGGTTCTTGGAAGGGTTACACAGGCTTCTCCTCCTGCCACGACCAGCAAGGTGGGGGTCCTGCCCTCCTCAGCCCCAGTGCATTCCCGCCGGCAGGACGCGGCGCTTGGAGACTGAGCGGCACCGCACAAGTCGGGGAGCCCGGACATTGCCCGGCCTCGGAGCTCCATCTAGAGATGAAAGCAAGGCTGGCAGCCCCGCCACGTCCCGGCATCCCCCCAGGGCCCGGTATCCCTGCAAGTCCCGGCATTCTCGCAGGTCTCGGCATTCCCACGCGTCCTGACATCCCCGCAGGTCCCGGCATCCCCGCAGGTCCCGGCATCCCCGCAGGTCCCGGTATCCTCGCAGGTCCCGGCTCCCCGGGCTGGCCCAGGACTGGAGATGGGGCTTGGCTTCCCGAGCGGTGTCATGGGTCAGAGCTGGGTGTTGAGGGTGGAAACGTCTGATCCTGAGGCAAGGAAGGCTCTGAGAGGACAGGCACCCAACACTGCACCCATAACCTGCAATAAAGGTCAGCCCACCTGACAGCCAGGCCAGGGCTTTTACAGAGCGGCCACTGACTCTGAAAGCAGTTCAGATATCTGCTACTAATTTGATTTCTTCCTGGGGAGAAGCCTGCAAAGCCGGTCCAGCCTTGGGAATTACAGAACGGTTGGGATTGGAAGAGACCTCTGGAGATCACCTAGTTCAACCCAATTAGGCAGAGACAATCTGGGTTTGCAGTCAGGTCCTTCTGGTTGCTGCCCTGCTGCCAGCCTGCCCTTCAGTCAGTGCCTTACAGCCCTGCCTGGTTGCATGTGCTCAATGTAGGAGATTTGCTCACCTTTTCCTATTATTCAGTCTCTCAACAGGACACATGCAATTTGGGGCCTGTAGCAGGGTGCTGCTCTCTTTCCCCTGCCACAGGCCATGGGCAGTGAAACTGCATGGAAGTGGAGAAATGCCCCACTCAAACTCGTCCACACCAGCATGAGGGCACTCAGGTAGAGGGTTTGCAATGACTCAAGAGCTCTTCTGGCAACTAAACTTTTCATGCCCCCTTGGGATATTAGATAATGACAACCTGGCTTGCAAACTGTACCGAGCCTCAGCTCCTAGGCTTCTTTCAGTTCAGGGGGAAAGCAACACCAACAGAGCAGACAGTGGGGCCATCAGTGTATTTGCTTACCTTTGAGGACATCCTTTACAGAGGGAAACACCTTGTGGGGGCATTGCCTCCAGTCCCTGGGCAGCCTGGGCACACAGACCCCAAGTGACTGACTGGCTGTCAAAGTCAGGTCAGCATGGAAAGAGGAAACGCATGTTGCTAAGAGGAGCCATGTGATTTCACTACTCTGATGCCTGAAAAGAAATTCAGGATGGACATAAACACCATCCTGAAATAGTCTGTGAGACACTGGATATTTGAGCTTTAAAAGTTTGTTTGGCGTCTGAAATTAGCAGGATTATTTTGGTACTGGCCCCAGCTTTGAAATAGCATGTCTTGAAACCCGGGACCTAGTAATATACAGGGCCCTGGCTCTAATGCATTGATGGAGTTGTTTGGATGTCCCAGCGCTACAGTCACTGAAGGAGTCAGCTGAATGCCTGTACGATACAAAGCTTCGTTACAGCAGCCGTGTGACTGAGAGAATAAGGAGCTTGAAATTGCTCTTGACAGGGGTTTAGTTGCTCATCCAGCAACAGACTCTGCATGTCTATCAGGGACCTGACACAGGCCTGTGTACCTCTCCTGCGGTATCAAACAGAGGACAAGTTGCTGCAGAAACTCCAGAAAAGACTTTGAAGATCTATATAACATGACCTGCAGCCTGCACATGCTTCTCTCAGGGATAAAATAATGAATCCGTTGGAGAGTGGGTGAGAGCATATGACAGGCGAGGCAGACCTATAGCAGAACACTTGGTACAACACAAAAGGAGCTGACTAAATGTAAGCAGAGCAGAGCCTCCATTTAGCTCCAGGCTGCTGCTCTCCAGGACACAACTTTGTGCTCACTAACAACCAGGCTGCCTTGAATAGAGAAACTTAGGTGACCCATCCAGCGCTGCATGAGGCTATGGGAGAAGCAGGGGGAGCTGTGATGAGAAACAGCTCTGGATCAGGGAGCTGCAGCCACAGGGTGACTGGCTGTACCTGGAGTGCCAGGGTTAAGTAATTGGGAGCACTGGAGTGCCCAAGCAGCCAACAGTGCTCAGCAAGCTGGTAGGGGTTGGTGGGACAGAGCAGTATGAAGTCTGTGGAGGAGGAAAGTCAGGACAAGAGCAGCCAGCAGCAATTGCTGCAGAGGAGGTACAAGATGTGTTGGTGGAGTTGTACCGGCCAGATGAAGCTGCACGCTCCCTGCTGCTCTGTTTGGGACACAGCTCTCCTGTAGTGGTCAGATGGTCTCACTGAGCATTGTCAGCTGTTAAAATGCAAGAGCAGTTTGTGAGAAACACAAGAATTTCTGAGTTACTGTAATTTTTTGATCATTTATTCCATGCAGGAGTCTCCAGAGCCTTCAGCTGTTCCGTGGCCCTACTGTGCTTGCTCCTGCAGTCACAAGAGAAGAGGCAGCTCCTGTTCCAGAGGGATTCCAGTCTTGGTGAGCAAGAAAGCAAAGGGGAACAGAAGCAACTGACAGCAAGGCTAAGTGACGTGCCCAAGATCATGAAGCAGTCAGTGGCACCAGGAGGAAGGTAACCGGCCACTGTGGGTTTAACCTGCCACCTCTCTGCACAGCCTGGGATGTCTCAAGTGACAAATGAACCACTAGTGTTCCTAGAATAGCTCTCTGCCCATTGCACATCCACAGCTGCAGTGAAGCCACAGCCAGGACACTGGATCTCTCCAGGTATGTGCACAACACCCATCACTTTTGTACCACTGCTTATGACCCCAAATCACAGCTCTGATGGACCAAGTACTATGCATATTCCCAACTCGAGACACCCTTGGTGTCCAGACATCCAGAACTGGGAGCTGTTGGGGTGCAGTGCTTGCCCCAGAATGGCCTGCATGAGGCCTTACAGATACAAACCAGCACTCTCAAATCATACCCAAAAGGGAACAGGAAGCCACGGCAGGCTCAGATGAGCATATTTTGAGGTCTCTGGTGAGAAACAGCACGATGCGAAGCAGAAGTGAAAATCCACAACCTCTGTCCTTGCAGGGAATGAGTCCCCAGCTGCCTTGGCTGCGTGGGATGGGTGGTGAGATGGCCTTTTGTTAATTGGTGCCCTGTGCCTGGTGCTCCGCTGGCGAGGACAGGCTGTCCCTTCCAGAGAAACCCCTTGCATAAGAATTAAAGAGGAGCTGGGCTGAGATGCTAAACTAATCCACCACGGCATGCCGGGAAGCTGCATTTTAAGCCATTGTCCCTGCCCTCCCTTCTCCCCATGCGTTGTTTATCTCTCCTGTCCCTCCCACAGCAGTACGTGAATTATCCTGACTGGGCAAGCTGGTTTCATAACCGCCTGCACTACGTCCCATTACCCCACCCCCGGTATCCGCATGGGAGATGCTCATACATGGGAGGCTTTTTAGTTACCGCCAGTTTGTGCCGCTGTGAATAACAAGCCCACACAAGCGCTGCGCTCCCCCCCTCGATGCACGCAGTATCTGCACACTGCACATGCATTTCTCTACTATGGCCATGTTCGCTCCCCCGGCACATGCTGCCACCACATGCTTACAGCACAAGCTCGCTTTGCACACGCGTGATGCTCGGTGAGCTCTCCAGGAAGTGCAAAACCAGTGTGCTTGTCACACATGTTCAGAGCCTCTGTCCCAGCTGCTCCTTCTCACTTATTGCCCATCACATGTGTGTGATACTTTGTCTTCCTGCAGCTGCACCCTGCACACAGTACTCGTGCCACAGACTTGCAGCTCACCCCTGCCACGGACACTCATGTGTGGCATGTACCTGGCATATGCCAAGCACAGGCCATACATAAATGGGGCACTGTGCATCATAGGGTCAGAGGATAATTCAGGTTGAAAGAGACCTCAGGACAGCTCTAGTCCAGCTTCCTGCTCAAGGAAGGGTCAGCAAAGAGGTTAAATGAGATCATTCAGAGCTTTATCTGGTTTTGTCTTTATCTTGTCCATCATCTCTAAGGATGGAGACTGTACAGCCAACTTTTCCCCATGCTTGACTGTCTTTCAGGACAGAAAGATTTTCCTTGTATCCAAGCTGGACTTCCCTTTTTTCAACTTAGACTTGTTGTCTCTCATCTCCCTACTATGCGTCGCTGTGAAGAGCTTGGATCTGTCTTTTACCAAGGCTCCTGGGTGCTTTCCCACAGAGCTGTTCTCCATCTGTCAGGCGCCCAGCCCATATCATGGCCAGGGCACCTTCCTTCCCAGGTGCATGGCAGTGCATTTGCCTTTGCTGGATCCAGAATGTTCCTGCAGGCCCAACCTTCCAGCCTCCTTGTGTCCTTCTGAGGCAGCCCTGCCCTCTGGAATGTTGGCTGCTTCCCTCTCCAAGCAGATGTCATCTGCAAGGCTGGCAGGAGTGCACTCCATCACCTCCTCCAGGTCACTGAGAACCATGTTAAACATGACAGGTCCCAGGACAGGCACCCCACTTGCAACCAGCCTCTGGGCAGAGCACAACTCATTAACCACTACCCCTGAGCCTGGCCAACCAACCAGGTTTTTTACCCATCTGCTTGTCCACCTATCAAGACCACAACACCCTTACTTGGGTACAGGACCATCACAGGGGATGGTGTTGGAAACCTGGCTGAATCAGAGATAATCAACTTCCACTGTTCTCCCCTTACCCACAAATCCAGTCACTTTATCAAAGACGGTAAACAGGTTGTTCAGGTAGGATTTACCCTTGTTAAATCCACACTGACAGTTGCCAATCACCTTCTTCTTCACGTGCCCAGAAGTGTGTGTTCCAAGAGGGCTCGCTCCAGGGCCCAAACAAGTGTGACCTGCCTGTAGTTCCCAGAATCAACATTTTGGCCTGTTTTTTTGAAGAAGAATGCAGGATTTGCCTTTCTCCAGTCATGGGGGACCTCTTCTGATCTGTGCTTCTGTATCTAGCTTCTCCTCCAGCCAGCCTCTCAAACATAAGTCATTTAACAGCTGAATTGTCTCCCATCTGACCAGTCCTATACTTCATTTGGTCTGACGTGCAAATCTTCCTGCAGGGGCAAATGTGGCTTCTCAGTTCTTTATTGCTTTGCTCCCGCTGTTCTTCAGGGAGACAGAGAGAGGGCTGTGTCGCTGAGCCCCAGGGTTGCTCCTTTTCTCCTTGGGCTGCACATCCTCTCACTAGAGGCTCTGAGATGTTCACACTGCTGCCAAAAGCCAGCCCTTGTGCCATGCAAAAAGGTAAAGGGGAGCAGAGCAGCCTGATCCCATCCCTGCAGGAAGATGGGATGGGGCTGCCTCAGTTGATGGCTCTGCCACAGGACATGGAGCAAAAGGCTATGAGAGAGAGACCAGTTCAGCTCCTTTTCTCCAAAAAATAAGAGACTCAGAGTTTCTTAGAGGGAGACACACTGCTTTCAAGGTGAGGAGGAATCCATGAGACTTGGCAAGGCAGAGGTGGAACCTCCCCTGCATCCCTTCATTTTGCCCAGGATGCTGGGCCAGGTTCTTTGACCATCCCCAGGCACTCAGATGCCTTGGTGCCTGGGGAGCTCTCGGCATGCGGGCGAGGAAGATGAAATTACACGTCTTAAAGTAAAGATCCTGCTGCTTCAGCCCTGAGCCAAGCTTCTCCCGAGGAACCTTGGCCCTGTTCTATAGTCCTCTGTTAAGTCTGCCATGGCCATATGCAGCTCTGAATATTCCTGTTTGTTTGTTTGTTTTTTGGTTTTCCATTAGTTTTTTTTTTTTTTTTTTTTTTTTACCAAAGCAAGCCAGCGTGGGTGTAACAAAGAGTCAGTTACAAACTGAGAGAAGCTGGAAATACCATGAGGATAAAAAAGGCAAGGTATATGGAAAGAAAAGCAATAAAGGCCCTTAATTATGGGTGTGGCCAGGAGCAGCTCCTATTATTAAGGTTGCCAACACTTCCCCTTTTAAGACCCTGTTTTCACTTTGTCAAAGTTTCAACACTGGAGCAGAAGTTTTCTGTGGAAAGTGATTGCTTCAGTTTGAATTGAGCACTTTTACTTCATTCTTTCTGAAAATGTTGGCCAACCGCTAGGTTTTCTGGGCTGGAGGAGGTACACATATGGCCCTGGGGATGAAAGCTGCAGATCCTTTGGGCTTTCAAGCAAGTGCTTGGCCTTGAGCAGGACACTGTGTCACAGAGACTGTGTTTTGCCAACTTCATGAAACACCGCTGCTCTCCCTCACCAGCGTGGATAAATTACATGGCTTTGCCAAAGGTAGGAGGAAGACTTGTCGCAGCTTCACAGCTACGAAGATTTCAGCCTCTGCTAAACTGCCCAGCCCTCGCTTGGCTTCTGAGGCTGGTGTGATGATGTATGGGCTTTCCCACAGAGAAGGGCTAAAGGAAACTGAGAGGGTTTTCCCTTCTAGGGCTGTTCTGCATCAGGCACCAGGCTGAATCCCTCGGTGCTTCTCTCTGCCCTGCACACCTGGTCACCTCTCTTTTGGCTTCTGGGAAGCCCAGTGGAGGAAAGCCCCTGATTTGATTGGGAAGGGATGAAACTCAAAGGGAAAGGACCAAAAATCTGGGGCAAAGCAAAAGAGACTGGGAGATGAGTGAGAGAGCTGAAGGGAGATGCTGGGGCTGGTTGGGTGAGGGGTTATTGCCTGGGAGCTGCTGGAGTGACTTGCTGGCTGAGCAGGGGTATTGGGAGCTGAAAGCAGGGCTGGCTGGGGCAGGGAGGTGAGAATGGGAAGAGTGGAGGAAGGGGGATCAGCAACAGGGTAGGCAGGGGGAACAGAAGGGAGTCAGGCAGCACCCAAACTGTTTGCTTGGGGAGTGGGGGATCCTGGTGGCAGATGGGGACTGGGGATGGAGGGGGGCTGCCACCGACCCACTGCCCAGGAAGGCTTGGACTGGTGACAGGGAGCAATATGTGGTGGGAACGCTGGGACTGACTGGCCAGGTTATGACGCTGAGCCATACTGGTACTGTGGGAGCAGGAGACTGGGCTGGGGGTCCAGCAAGGAGACAGGTGAGGTGGGTCCGCGGAGAGGTAATGGCTGAGCCCAAAGCCAAGGGCTTCCTGACAGGCCTGAAGAAGGGAAGCCAACAGTGGGAAAGCTTGCAGGTGACAAGGGGAGTGGGGGGGACAGCCATGTCAGATTGTGTTTCTGGGACCACACATTTCTCCAGAGCTCGAACACTAGTCTTCTCCCAAGTCTTATTCCCATGTCTTACTGCTCCAGTGCTGTTACCTCAAACACCACCCAACAGTGTCTCCCACCTCTCACCAGCTCTGCTCCTCACTGAGAGCAACAAGCCACTATTGCTATCTGTTATATCAGATTACACATTTCTCATCACTGAGAAATGGCAGCACGCAGGCTGGCTGTAGAACCACCCTTCAATGTCCTCATGCATACAAATTATGGTTTAGTCTTTAATTATGTGGCCACAGACTTATTTTCCACAGGACACCTGCAGCACACAGGTTAGATTATGCTCTGGGTGATTCTGGGTTGTGTCATGAAGAAGGCTCTTTGCCTGGACTCAGCATCATCTTTCTTTTTTTCTTTCCCCAAAAAGTGTGAAGAAAAAGGAGTGACTCATTGCTGAGACAGTTGTGTGTTGGCCTGCATCCCTGCCCCTGCTGCGGATTTCCTACCTGATGCTGAGCGAGTCACTCACAGCAGCCTTTTCAGAGGTAGCTATTAGCTATGTTTAATTTATTTTGGGTTTTGCATTGTTTTTAGCCTTCTGCTATCCTAGGATCCTGATGTCTCATTTGCAGGAGTATTTATTGCTCCCTGCTGCATCTGAATGGGGACTCACACTTGACTGTAGAAAAGGCTTTAAAATGAAGGGTGTTCTGGCAAAGCGCTCAGATCAGCATCCCCACCTTGCAGGCTGCATTTCACCTTCCCTCCAGAAATCCAGGGTCATCTCTAAAACACTGTTCTCTTGCTTGGTATGAGTATGTAAAAGGCAAATCCACTATTGTTTGGGAAGTGCTGAAAAACTAGAGTGTGTGTCCTGTAAAAAAAGACCCTGTGAACATTAATCACTGGTTTTTTTTTGAGTGGGGGCTGCACGTTCTGAGTAAATTGTGAGTTAGTGCTTTGAACAACTCTGTCCTGCTCTGTTGGACGTGTCAAGCCACAGGTACCTGCCTCCTCAGGAACTTCTGCTCTTGAATTGTAGGTGGAAATGTGTTCATTCTCATTTCTCATCTTTTCTTGCTTTCAGTGGCCTTGCAGAAGTAGAATTTCAGCACAGAGCTGAAGTTTTCTCTGATCTTTCCCTGCTTCCTCGCACTTTCCTACATGGATAAGTATGTCCATGAAGAAGCGGCTTTGGTCTTCAAAGCAGTACCTCTCTCTCTGGATAGTGGGTGAAATGGGATTCTGCTCACTGTGGATCAGGCAGAGCTGCCAAATGTGACCTGGCATTTCTCAGAGGTCTGCTAGGTCACTGGAGCTCAGCTTTCCCACGAGTTTTACTAGATGCTCTGAATATCATATACAGTGACACTGGAAGGCCACCCAGCAGTGACAATGTGAACAAACAGGGCTAATCTAGACCTTCTTCTCCTTTCCCACCTGAGGAATGACATGGCAGGCAGTGGTGAGGTTGTGTGTGTATCCAGTGAGGTATAACCCCCTTGGATACACCAGCCCACAAGAGTCAGCCCAAGACACATTGCCTTGGGTTCCCTCTACAGCACTGCAGCATGAGCACCGTGGACTACCCGAGGTCCTTCCCATGCAAACAGGACAGCAGGCAAAAGACCTGCAAGCGGAGCCGCCCAACCATCTTCTGTTTGCCTGCCTTCAGCAGCAGCAGCCCTTGGATCATTCCGGGGTGCTTTGGATATGTCTGAGCCCCACAAAAGGTAGATGTGAGGTGTCCCACGTGTAGATCCCCCAGTTGCAGAGCTAAGGGGCTTGGATGGAGCCTCAACTCCCTTTCATGCTCTATAACCAAAGATCCTTCCCAGGCAAACCAAAGAGAAGGGGTGAGGTGAGGCCTCCTGAGGTGTCATCCGGGCATGGGGTTGCAAGTGCGGCCACAGCTCACGGCTGGGCCTGGGAGGTTAAACATCCTTCCAGGTGCTGTCATTTAAATAAAGTCTTAATGCACCTTTGTTGTTGTATTCTGGTGCCCACTATAGGGCTAGACCTCAGTGGATGTTCATTTTTGGAGAGGTACACAAAGCGGAAAAGATGCTTGTGGCTACCGCTGCACACTGTTTTGGCAACTGGAGAGGAATGGAGATAACCCAGCACAGATTCTGAGTATGGATTCTGCCTGTCCCTCAAATTTCTTCCCCTCTCAACCCAACCCCAACCTCCCTCTAGTCAGAGTCCTGCTGCTTGTATTATATATAACACCTACCTTTTCTAGACAGTGGGGCAGGAGTTACCTGTTGTACCACTGAAGCACTGACAGTCCCGACGGAGACAGGGTCCCCGCTGTACTGACTGCTACACACATGACCAAAACCAGCAGTCCCTGGCCCAGGCTCCCCAACAAATCACTCCATAAGAAGAGGTGTAACTAGGCACTGCTTGGAGAGAAGAAGGTGGGTGTTATTAGATCACATGGTTAGCCTGGCTAACAGTACTAAAAGCTTGATTACAATTCAATTAAGGGAATGTTTCTAATTAAAGAGTTCTTATTTTAAGCCCTAAATGATTAAAATAAAGGTAGCTGAGGTGTCCATACACACATTCTGATTTCATCCCCAAGGGCTGTGTGTACGTTTGGGATTTCATCAAATTTCCTCATGCCACTGCAGCCAGCAACAGTGGCAGATCTGGTGTGGCCACCATCCTCCCAAACCCTGCACCCACCTGCCAGGCAGCGTCACCCCAAATTCCACTCCCACCTGGCACACCGAGAGCCGACTCTCCTGGGATCCAACTCAGATCCATCCTTCCAGGAGCCCCCTCTGGCAGAGCCCACCTCGCTCAGTGCCCATACAAGCCTGCCTCTTACAGCAAGGTCGTGAGCAGTGCTGGTCTCCAGCAAATTCCCTCTCGGCTGATGTGCACCCACCAGTGTAGGAGGGCAAGCCCTCGGCTGGATTCAGCAACGACTGCGTACTTTACTACCTGCCTTCCCATCTGTTCACTGTTACGTAAGCTGTGAAACTACAGAGGTTCAATGGAGCATGTGTAAGGAAATGTCATTACTACGAGAAACTCAATTACATTTTAACTTCTCAGAATGGAGACAAAGTTCTGTGATAAAGCTGGCCCGGTGGTGAGAGAGGGAAATGGCGCTGATTCCCAAAGGGTTGCATAAACCAGGAGCCATTCTCAGGTCTCAATGGCCCATCAGCTCGGCACGGGCGCCGACTGGCAGCAGGATTCAGAGCGTTGCGTCCCACCATCTTGGTATGACCTGAAGCAACTTGAAGCTTTCTGCACCACGCAGCGCCGGCAGGGCTGCAACTTGGGCTTCTTAGTGCCAGCAGCCTGTGCTTACGTTCTGCCATTTGAAAGTTGACATTGGGATCCTGGCTTAGATGTACAAAGGGGCTGGCCTGGTATGGCAGCTCTTGAGCTCTCCTCTGTTCACACTTATCTCCTCCACCCTTAGCCTGACCACAGGAACTGCAGCTCTTGACATTGGGATGACTGTGCTGAAGCAGCCCCTCCATAATGAGGCATCCTGATGCCTGTGAAGCTTGGAATGCCTGGCTCTTGCTCCACAGTACCCACTGCTGTTCCCCTCTCTCTCACCCCATGCTGGCCTCCAGCTTCCCCCCACACTCCTGCTCCCAGAGCTGCACAACGGCGCCTCGCTCCTCCTTTGCCCATCCAACCCCAGCCCTGCACCCGTGGCAAGCCCCAAACGCTTCCCCAGCCCGGGCTCTGCTCCTACATCCCCACGCAGTCTGAGACACCCTGATTGACGCTCTCTGACACAACTGGCTCTTTCTGAGCTGCTCCACAGCTCACTGTGGTGCGCAGTGGTCCCCTGGCACTCAGACATCCTGAGGTCTGGGAGGTACCCCTGGCTTTGTACTTGTCCACTGGTGGGTGCCCTGTGAGCCTCTGTCCATCTGCATTGGGGTCTAATGCACGCATGGCACCATTTGTGTGGATTTGTAGGTGCTTCACTCAAGTCGCACCCCCAGCTTCAGAGGGGTGCAGGCTGAGGAGCCCTGACTCTCTCTGTGGGGTTGGGGTTCCTTCGACACCTCACGGACTTTCCTGCTGGACCCCTCACTTGGCATCCACCACCATCGCGGTGGGACCCAGTGCCCTTGGGTGAGGATAGCCAGGCGGAGCTGAGGGCCGGTGACCCCCAACATGGTGGCAATAGCCCCATATTGGGGCGGCCCCCCACCCCAGTGTGGTGCCACGGGTGGGCCATTGCCCACTTCTCCCCTCTTCCCGCCTCCAGCAGCTGTCTGAGGAGAAAGCTTCTTCGGGGAGCCCAGCGACCGCGGAAGAAAAACGTCCCCCAAAACCCGCCCCGTGTGTGGGGGCGGTTGGCCTCCCCCTCGCTGGGGCTGAGGGTGTCGCCGGGCGTACAGGCAGTAGGAGCAGCGGCGGGCGGTTGCGCCTTTAACGGCGGGCGGAGGCGGAAGAGGAGGAGGGACGGGGCTGCGCTGGGTGACATCAGTGGGTTTGGCTCCGGGGCTCAATGGAAACTGGGTGAGAGCCGGGCTGTGCCGAGCACACGCCGGCTGGAGGGGACGGCGAGCGGGCGGGAGGCGGCAGGCAGCGCCGCGCCGCGCTGAGCCGAGCCGAGCGAAGGAGGGACGCGCCGGGTACGGCCGCCACCAGCCCTCCCCAATCCTCCGTCATCCTCCCCGCCGCGGCCGCCTGGCCCCCTGACAGCTGGCGGAGCAGCAGCCCCACACGGTCCCCTTTCCGTCAGGGTGGGTATGGGGGGCGCCCGCCTCCATCTTGGGGCGCAAACCCCGGGGGAAAGGCGGCCCCTCCGGCTCTTTGTGTGCGCGGAGGAAGGGAAAGGGGGAGGGGGCGGGGGAAGGGAGGGCAGGACGCGATGCGCCGGGCCGGGGCGGGGGGGGGGCAGCGAGGGACAAAAGCCCCTTTGTGGGGGCGCAGAGAGGGGGTCGCCTCCCCAGCGGCGGCTGATTTGGGGGGGCGCTCCCCCCGTCTTCCCCTTCCCCCCTTGCCGGGGCCCTGCCTGCCTGCCGGCGGGGCTGGGGCGAGCGGGAAGGGGTGCCGTGCCGTTCGCGGCGGGGGGTGCGGGGGTCCCCGCGGGGGGCGCCCCCTGAGTGGTTTAACCCCCCACTCCTCCCACTCACTGATGCTCCTTGTCACCCTCTCCAGCCCCCCTCATCGGCTGTTTCGGGGGGTCTGTGTTTGTGTGGGGTGTGTGGGGGCTCGGTGTTTCCTTTTGTGCGAAGTGGGGGGCGGTGGGGGCGGGGGTCCGCGGCTGGGAGCCGGGGGGGGGGGTACAAGGAGAAGTTCAGCGCCGTTCTCGGGGGTGGCAGCTTTTTGTTACCTACCCGGAAAAATAACAGCCCGGGTAAGGCTGTCTTCGCGTAGTGTTTTGCCTGTAGGGGGTGGGGGTGTAAGGGACATATTTATTACTATTTTTTTGTTTCCCCCCCTGTTTTCCTATTGTGGCTCTTTCTTCCTCAAATGTAGTCCAAATGCCCTGTATGTGGGGTTTCTCCCCCCCATCTTATTTGCCGCTCTCCTTTTTTGCAAGTGTGAAAGGGGCTGGGAAGGGGTTTGATGTTTTGCATTTCAATCAAAATGTAATTTTTCTCCTTTTTCTTCCCTTTTTCTTCTGAAAGCCTGTTCAAATTATTGTTTTTCCAGCCTGTTCCTTTATTCTCTTCACACACACACACAAAAAAAAAAAAGCCGTGTAAAGCCTTTATGGGCAAAGCAGCCCCTGTTCCCCACACTTCTCCTGAAAGCCGGAGCGGTGCTGGGCTCGACAGCCTCCATTATGGAGCTGTGGGTTTGCATTTTGCGTGGCCTTTGCTAAGCAGGGCGTCTTCTTACTCCTGTCCCTCTCAGCTGGGACTGAGGTGGCCCTCCTGTCCCACACACCCCCACACCCCCCGAGATGATCCCCGCATCTTCAGTCACCATTGGTGCTGGCACAACAGTGTGAGATCAACTCTATCATGTGTTTATATAATGGCCTTTGTGCCTGTACGTGGGTATTTTATATTATATAAAAGGGGATTGGTGCAAAATGGTGTGTGTGGGGAAGCAGCGCTGGCGGCTGGATAGTAATTTTTTTTTTTTTTTTTGAGACTGTGTAGTATATCGTAGGTGTCTGCGTAATGTTGGATATTCACGTATGCAAACGCTCATGCAGAGCACACACTTACTTTGAGGTTGTGTGTGTGTTAATCCCTTATGGAAAACTAAATGGTTTAACTAAATGATTGCCCTGCAGCCCCTGGGAACCTGCCTTGGCTGGAGAGCGCAAGAAGGGTGGCAGGCCAGGGGGGCTTAAGCCTGGTGGGGGGAGGGACAGTTTCTTAAATTTAACGTGTATAAATAATACATAGGGAGTAATATACATTTCATAAATTGTCTTTCTTCTTGTAACAGACCTGAAGATCAGATGGTAAGGGCGGAAGCTGTAGAGGGTGAGGGTACATGTGTGAAGTAGAAGCAAATGTGGTGGATGTTTGAACTCCTGGAGCAGTTGTTGGGGGTGGGATGTGCGCGTCCTGCCCCCTTACCACGAATCCAGGCTGTTGCTCTCTGGCTGGCCTCTACCCATGTTTTCTAAGCACACTTTTGTGTGTACGTTGGGGGGGAGATAAGGCAAAATGACAGCTGTGCGAGACCATGATTTTTTCACTCCATTATTCTGCTCTCCGCTTCCACCCCCTCACCCTGGAGCATTTTTTAGATTCCCCTTTGGAGCCTGTTGCTTAATCAGCCAGAAGGCCTGCTGCCTCGTTGTGTGCAAAACCCTTCTTAACCTGGCTCCTGCCTGTCCCAGAAGGGTGGGACCAAATTTAAGCTTGAGACTGTGGTGTTGCAGAGCAGTGACCGCTGTGCCCTGGTGTGGAAGGGACCCCGCCAGGACCTGTTGCCTGGCCTCTGCAGCTCGCTTGGCCGTGGTTGCCCTGGCTGGGAGTTGGACTTGAGTGGAAGCACTGAGGGATTGTAGGCCTGGGCAAACATAGCCATGAAGGAAGGAGATTTGAGAGCTGTCTTGCTGATGGTGGTGTGACAGGTTCCCGGGGACACAGACCTTTGATCATTCGTTGGAGTAGGAGCGTAGGCAAGTCAGATGTATGTTAATGTGGTTATACAGAACAGCAGGCAGTGGATAAAAATCATGTCTGTTTGCTGCACCTTTGCCCAGGTACACCTGCCTCCTGGTTTGGTTCCCAAGGCTCTGCCTACATTCCTCGTAGTAAGAAAGTCAGAAATAGCCACAGGGTTTTGTAGACTTTAGACGCATAGAAACCCACATGCATAAGTAAATACTAGGTGAGGGGACTCCACCTCTTGAGTGTTTTGTGTGTGGTTTCTGGTGACTGGAGCTCTGCTTTCAGGGTTCACAATGTCCCCTGAATGCCTTGATAGGATTATTTTCCTGTATGTCTCTGCAGCCCATCCATTCCTCTTTCTGTAATCCCATCTCCTGGGGCAGGAGAAGCAGCTCTGGGTTTATAGTATACCCAGAATCTTGTAGCTGGGATTATGTTTTTTTGTGTATTTGTGCCTCACAAGGCCATTCTTCCTGTCTTTCCTTCAGTGATTCTTCCCACTGTGCTCCAGCAAGGGAAAGTTCCCCTCACCTACTTGTGAAAACATGAATCATTCCTCACCTTTCCTGTCCCCAACAGGCTCTGTGTCTGCATTTTGTACGCTAATAATGTGGCATTGCATAAATTAGGAGTGTGGCAAATCCCTCTAAAAGGAGACGCGTTGGCTGTCTTAGGAAGAGCTGCAGTTCCTAGAATAAGTTGGTGGCCACGGAAGGACTAAGAGAAAGGGGACTGCTGGCGAGGGAACTGTGTTTGGCCAAGGTGTTGCAGCAGAAGTTGAGGTTGGCAGGGGGAACAAACTCTGTGGCTGTGGTCCTTCCACCTAGTTGGTTTTCTGTGGAAGGTGAGTAGGCTAAGCCTGGGCATGTTGATGGGGTATAGCAGGTCAAAGGGTTAGCTAATCACCTTGGGTAAAGGGATGAGGAAAGGTCTGAGCTGCTAAAAAAAAAAAAAACAGCGGGCACACCTAGGCAGGCAACAGAGAGGCTCAGGTGGACCAAAGGCTGTGATCGCATCAGCAGAAGCGTGTGGAGATAAGCCAGTGGAGTTCCTTGTCAGTGCATGCCTTGCAGGGTTCAGTGCAGCAATGTTGCCTCCCTGTCCCCTGTGCTGGCCCCCGCCCATGGCTGGTGGTGTTACTTGCTCCTGGGAGTCTGTCTGTCAGTCAGAGTCTTCAGGTCCTGTGTTTCGCCACCACAGAGGTGCTGGTCTAAGTCTGGGCCAGCGAGTGCTCCTTCTCTTAGGGTTTATGACACCTGTCCCTTCTAGTGTCTCACAAGGTTACTGCTGCCCTGGTGTGAGGTGCTGTAGGTTACAAGGAGCTTCACCACCTCTCTCACAGTGGTGTGAAATTATCACCCACTGAAACCTTCTTGGGAGGGATTTGTTGCCCCCTTCCCGCCCCCTCAAGTCTCTGAACAAAATGATGTGGAACAGATTCGGTCCTTCTTCATTCACATAATTGGAACGTGGAAAACATTTTTGAAAGTGTCATGTTCCTGCAGTGGTTCTAGCTCATGCTGTCCCTGGACATCCAGGAGATCAGGAGAAGTGATAGAGGCTGTGTAGGTGAAGTATTTCAAGATTAAAAACTGTACCCAGCCTCTGGGTGAAGTGGGGAGGTCTCTTCTGTAGTCTTACATGATTCACATCCTGTTTTCTCCTCTGACGTTGTGCTTTCTGTGCTTCTTTTCTCAGCACGACTGAACCATGGAGCTTCGAGTTGGGAACAAATACCGGCTGGGCAGGAAGATTGGCAGTGGTTCATTTGGAGACATTTACCTAGGTGAGTGTGAGTCTCTGTCCTTCTGCCTGCAAGGTTGTTCTTCTCAGTTGTGTCATTGTTTTGGGGTTGTTTTTCTTGCCTGTTGATATTTATGGGAATCGTTGTAAGGTTGGAGGTGGTGGAGAGAAAAGTGCTTCAAGGAATACTGCTGGTTGCTGCTGGTCTTCTGATGGCAAAGGAAGTGGGATGAGCTTGGCTTTGCCTTGCAGATATTGGAGACACAGTGATGTTTGATCAGACTGGTTTAGATTTGGATTATTTAGGGCATATTTGTCAGACACTCTACTCCAGCTCTCTTGCTTCCTTTTCTTGAGCTTGGGTGTGTGGGTATAAAACAGAGTTGTAAAGAGTGGGTGGTGGAAAGGGAGGAGATAACTGTTCCTTCAGAGTAGAATAAATAAAGTTCTGGGAAGATTGGTAGTGGAAGGTCCAGCACCTGCCAGAGAGAGGTCTGAGGCCAGAGGGTGTAAAACAGGTCAGAGAGGCTGGCCTGGTTAAATTCCTGGGGCCTAGATCTGCTCAATCTGTAATGGGATTTCAAGTTAATGTCTGGAATGACCTGAGCTGGGAGCTCAATGGACAGAGCCCATGAGACACTGGATTTCCTTTTACCGTGGCAGGTCACCTGGGGAGAAGTTCTTCCAAGCCATCATACTGATGCGTAGATAAGTTACCTGATGCTTTGCCTGCTGATGGTTTTATTGGATCAAACCATGTGGGGCCAGTGTGGTGAGACTACCCAGTAGTCTGATTGATCCCTCCATGAGAGCTGGCATGGCTTTACATGTCATCTAGTTCTCAGCACTGCCTGTTTAGCTGTAGTCCTGCAGGCCAGCAGAAAGATTGCCCTCTCACCAAGTGTTTGCACCTTTTGGGCACTGACAGGTGGTCATGGCATGTTGCTTGGCTGTTAATTTGCTCAGTTGAGTTTTATTTTGCTTTCCAGCACATCCACCACTCCTCACTCTTGCTGCTCCTTCAGTTTTTTCCAGTTTAGCCCATCTGCTGAGCAGCTTGGAGCCTACACAGCATTTGAGGTGTGGCATTTCCAGTGCCTGGCAGTGAAGGGCTGCCCTGGAATCATCTGTCATGTGACGCCTCTGCATAGACTACTCTGGGTTTCCTTGGCTTCCCCCATCACCAACACGGTATCAGGTTGCAGAACTGGCCTTAGCACGCTGTCAGCTGTGTTGTAGGACATCTCTCCTAGGTTCTGCAACGTTCTCCCATCCCTCACAGAATTTCTTTCCTTGAATACCTCTAGTTCAAATTGCTCTTCCCCGTATTTGTAAATCACTTTCTGTTTTCTTCCTCTGGCTTTTATCTCCAGTTCCCTCTTGCTTTATTATTCTGTCTTGATTGGTGTTGGCAGCCTCTCTTGATTAAGTATCCTGTGGGAATCATCAGTAACAGGCTTTGTTGCCACCTTTATCCAGAGCACGAACAAAGATGATAAATAATGGATCTGGGATCCAGATTCCACTGTGTGCTGCTTTCACTGCAGTCTTCTCCTGTATGTCCTTCTCTGTGGCCCTCCAGCCAGTTAGTGTCTCTGGTGATGGTGCTTTTAATTCCCAGGTACTAGGGATTGATGGTTGACAGCCCAGACACAGCATTTTCCACCTATGCTAAGGCTTGAAGCCATCCAGACCCTCTCTAAGACAGTAGAAGTTGTCAGGATCTTGCAAAACATTTGGCAAGCCTGTGAAGAAAGAAGAGAGATATTGAATGGAAAGGCCTCTGCCTCACACAACAGATCATACACCTGTGCCAAGGGGACATGGAAAACAGGCTGTAGTGAAGGGATTGTGTCCACCTTGCCTATAACCAAACAACACGAGAGGCAGAGGAAGCCCCGGTGCCCTGATGTTAGCGCAGTGGATGCCTCCAGCTGCCAAGTTGAACCAAATCACTTGAATGCAGTATCAAAGCCCTTGTGATAGTCACTGAGGTGCAGGCCAGTGTGTTTTGAAGCAGTGATAGCGAGACTTGTTGGAGCCTGGGTGACTCCCCAGCCTGGAGGCATGTGGCACATAGTCTCTGATGGTGAGTCTGGAGGATGCTTGTGCTATCCTCTCACAGTCTGTTCTGCAGACAGAGGGACTCATTCATGAGGACTTCTCTCTTGCACCAGATTCACCTCACAGTTCTCTCTTGATAATGGTGTGGAGGCAGAGCGGAGATAGACAAACCTTGTCTGCCTCTGAAGGCGAGCATGGGCTGTACAGTTTATTCCCAGCTTCTCCCTCTTAAGCTAAACTCACCTCTTCAGCATACAGCCTGAACAACTTCAGTGGGCATACAGGCAGTCTTTGGAGAGAGAAAATTCCCTTCATTTGCACAGCATGGATTGGCAGCAAACCCATTTCACTACTGCTACAGCATCCAAGTGGCTTTATTTCCCTTTTTTTGGAAGTGTTAGTGCCTTTACCCACTCTGTAACCAGTGGGTGCTACCTGCTGTGCTCTTTGAGGTTTGCTTGTGGGTTTCCTATCAGAAGAAAACTTGAATTCCCACATGGGCACACACGAAGGATAGACTCCTGTTAATCCTCGGCTGGGGCCTAAAGCACAATGTCTTGCTTCCAGGCTCTGCTTTGGAGGATAGATCTGCTATGGTGGGATTCCCTCAGCATTGGCTTGGCAGGGTAGGAAATGAGATCCACCTGCCGTGGGCCTTGGCTACCATATTTGTCTCAAAAAGTGCCCACTCAGAAGAGCAAAACCCAGTTTGCAGAGGAATTCCTGAGACCTTTGGGCCATCAGAGGAGAGGTGCTTTGTCAGAGATGTTGGCCAAGAGGCAGGGCAGGGTTGCTGGATGTAGTGGGAAGGGTTGGGGCTGGGTTGCACTGGACACTGTCAGTGGAGATGGTGAGGCAGACAAAGCATGCTGGGACCTGTGTTGGCTGGGGACAGTTCCTGGTGGCAGGCTCCTCCCTTGCGGGGAGGGGAGTGCCTTCCCTTTGTTTCCTGGCCTGTTAACTCTCTCTCGCCCTATCTGACTTCTCCCATCTGTTCCCAGCCCTCCTTTCTTCCCCCATCAGGCTGGCTAGAGGGGAGCGGGCAGCGGGAAGAGCAGGGGGATGTGCTTGTCGGTTTGCCCGATGTGCAGGGAGGGCAGCGTTTATTGTATCAGACATGCACTGAGGCTTTCACTGCAAAAAGATCCTGTTTAGCCAGTGACATCCTCTGTCCCTGGAGCTCCGTTTCAAACGGCTCGTGATGAATGAGTTGCATTCGTGTAGGCCCCACAGCGGAGTGAGACTGGGTGTGGATGCTGGGAATTATCCCCAATCCTACCTACGTCTCTGGAGTGGCTGGAGCTAGGCAGGCTCTGCTGTGTTTGTCTGAAATGTGGGGCTTTCCAGTCTGGAGAGGGGGCAGAGAACTGTTGCTTTTGTACTTGCAGCTTTAAAAAACATGGTGGTTAAAGTGTGGAACAAAGGATCAGAGAGACTTCTGCCTGTGAATTCCCTTCTTCCTTGTGGTAGTGTCTGTCTGGGTAGATCTGTAGCCAAAAAATGGTAGAGGGAGCAACCTGAAGACATAATGGGGTTTGGGGAGGAGGTGAGCCTGAAGTATTCAGTTGGTAAGCCCCTCAGCAAAGGATAGCTCCTCACTAGGTCTGATTGGTCCTATTTTTGCTGTTTCTTCTTTTTCTAAGAGACTAACACCTGTGTTTGGGGTGTGGAAAGTGTGGGGCTGAAGGCTGCATTGATCATTTGGATTTTGCAAAATGTGAATATGCTATTCAAGTTTTCTTGATGCTTAGCCCTCCCTTTCCTGCTTTGCATGCCCACAGATAACATTCCCCACCTGCAGACAGCCTAGTAGATGGATGCATCATCATCTTCCTAAACACACAGGGTAATGTGGAGACAAGAACTCATTCATTTTTCCGCTGTTAAACTTTAGGAAGTAGGGTTCATTCGAAATGCTAATGCTACTGCTGCCAAAAGTCAACAAGACTTATCATTGTGTGTGTCAGCAGATGGACTAGGACAGGGAAGAACTCCCCCGGGGAATGGACAGGAGAGCTGCTGTGGAGCATTTGGAGGGAAGTCTTCATAAAGGCAGGGGAAAAAGGGAGGAGAAGAAAGCAATCCTATCTCTTTGGAAGTCCTGGGTGCTTCCATTCTGAATGTGGGCCAGTGACTGAACACTAATTTAAAAGGTAGATTTTAGTCCAGACCCATGTTCTTAACTGTGATCTGAGCCCCTTTTCATGCTCTTTTCCTCCTTGTACTTCTGATGCTTGCAAGAAGGGTCCCGTGGTGGAGTGAAGGGAAAGTACAGACTTGTTTTGCTGACCAGCAGTTTTTAAGTGGATAACATCAGCATCTTTCCAGAAGTTACCCATGGACAAATGACTTTAGCTCTCACGATGGCTTTTTCCCTTTCCCTTCTCCTGGCTCTTGAGTAAAAACTCAATCCCATTGCTCCTCCTTCCCTTTCCTCAGAGCACCCTGAATTATTCGTCTCCCTCCTTAGTGTTTACAGCCTTCGAATATTTGCAGACTGTTGTCATGTCCCATTCTTCCTCCCCACCCTTCTGAGTTGTATCTCTTGTCTAGGTTACATATTTAGCTCTTTTAATCTTTCTTAGTAAATCAATCCCTCTAGGCCCCGATCGTTTTTGTTCCTCTCTTTACAAATTCCTAGCAGCTTGTCTGTCTCGATCCAACGCTGTAATATCTAGATGACGTCTTTTTGCTAGCAGGCATCTCTTGGCTAACTTTGTGTACAAGCCAGAACTCTTCCACAGGAGATAGATCTCCTTAGGATCCAGGGGCAGAAGGGATCCGGTTGTCTGAACATTTCCTTTATACCTTTGGTCCGTGGCTCTGGATGAGATATGTGAAAGAGGATGGTTGAAGAGATCTATCTGCTGCTGTCCTTGTGGACTCTGGAAGTCTTATCACAGGGGTCAGGAGGTGTGAATTAGCCAGACCTAGCAAAACTGACTATGGGATATCTACAAAACGTCACCTTTGACTCCAGTTCATGTTTGGCATGCGTGTACTGGAGTAGTTTATTTTATGGCGGTGTTCATAAGCTGCTCACAATCAGAGCTGCTCTCTGATTTGTGTTTGAGTACAACTTTTAATAGTTCCAGATATGAGGAAGGGCTTGTCTGTGTGTGTGTGACAGGCATGGGAGATGGGGACAGAGAAGCAAGCAAGTCGAGTGTTGTTCCCGTGACCTGTGTACAGATCTTAATTCTTTCCATTTCAGGATGATGTGAAACATATGGAATCCTCTTGGCTAGTATGGGAGAAAGACCAGCCTGTTCCTCCTTTGACAGTGTGCTTTGGGACCAGAGTGCTGGCTTTCGTGGCTGGCAGCTTAGTTGTTCTCAGAAAGAGGCGTGTGGGGCAGTGGTTTTGTGTCATGACAAACTATCTAGCAATACCTTCAGCAAAGACATCTGAGTAGCTTAATTCAGTACTGGGTTCACTTTATTTCTTCACGCTTCTAATTTAGGATATAGCAAACGTTTCTGTGTTGGCAAAAGATAAAGGTATTATTAAAGCCCTCAGGAGAGGGAGAAGCTGGAGATTTGGGAATTGACTGTATTGAGCAAGTCAGGTCTGTAGAGAAACCAGAGGTAGCTGGGAATGTTAGCAATGTCTCCTCCTGAACTAATTTGCTCTATGGAAATGATGTACCTGAGGTAACCAGTAATTTTGCTTGGGAAGAGGTACTCCATATCATTGCCTGGGGGGCTGACTTGGGTTCAGGAGCTACGTATATGATCAGAGACAACTAAAATTTCCATTCAGTTTAGGTACTGCTGCTATAAACAGATTGACCTCCCAAAGTCTGGCACTTTTTGACATAACAAGGCAGTTAACACATTGTGGGATTGTTGTTCTAGCCTGGCTGCAGGATCAGAGCTGGTTTTCTATTTGTGTGCCTTCCTCAGCTTGCCTTTTCAAATGGCAGTACTGGAAACGCTGTGTGAAGCTGAAGTGGCTGAATCTCATGTCTGTCACAGAATAAATTCTGGGGCAAATCTTAAGGCCCATGCAGATGCCATAGCCTTGTTAAAAGTGTTTACCTTCAGTGGAAGCTTGCACAATCTTAATTTCACTCTCATTTCTATGCAGGAGCCAATATTGCGACTGGTGAAGAGGTGGCCATCAAACTGGAATGTGTCAAAACCAAGCATCCCCAGCTCCACATTGAAAGCAAGTTCTACAAGATGATGCAGGGAGGAGGTAAGATGAGGAGGAAAGGATGGGGCTAGGGGAGTGGTTTAAGAAGGAAATTATTCTGGAGGGCCTGAGAAAGGAGATGATTTGGTGTTACATATGGTCTCAGCAGGGGATGCAGCAGTTTTCCTCTGTTCTGTGGGCTTAATCTTTCTCTTTCCCTAGTGGGTATCCCCTCCATTAAGTGGTGTGGAGCAGAGGGGGACTATAATGTGATGGTGATGGAGCTCTTGGGGCCCAGCCTGGAAGATCTCTTCAACTTCTGTTCCCGCAAATTTAGTCTCAAGACAGTTCTGCTCCTGGCAGACCAGATGGTGAGTTTCCTGTGAAGCATTTGTGCCTGCTCTCCTTTTCCATGCCTTTGGGGTTTTTTTTTTTTTTTTTGTTTGTTTGTTGTTTTTTAATTTTGTTTTGTTTTTCTCCCATCCCCTCTACTCAACTGCTATATCCCAGGCTTTTTCCATTTAGGAGAAAGTGGCTGCCAGGTTTCTGTTTCTTGATGAAGTGGCGGGGCTTGGAACCTAGGCATTGCTGACTTTTCCTGATCTCCATCCCTCCTCCTTTCCCCTGCTGCTCACCCTCTGCTAGTGTTGCATGCATAGATGTTTTTGCCTGTGTGATGAATGACTGGTATCACTACCTGCCTTGACTCAACTGTCCATGCCCTGGGTTTAAGACCCTTAACTGGTCCAGACCCTCTCTTTTCCCAGCCTCGGTAAGGTTGAAAGTTGACTGGTGTCAATGCTGAAGATCAAAGTTTTAGTCTGTAAAAACCTGCTTCCCATCCTTCCCTGTGATGCTAATGGTGACCTCCCTAGATTGATGACTGGGCTGGTGTGTGGGTTGAATTCCATCTCCAGATCCTTCTGCTTCCAGAGGGTTTCTCTTCCTTGGCTGTCATCTCTGATATTTTCTGCAGTGTCCCTTTCCCTGCTCTGACAGGCCAGTGTACTGTTTTTAACAGCTGTAGTTATGGTAAGTTTCCCTCTCCCTTGTCTCACTGTTTATTTCCCCTGTTCCAGATCAGCCGTATTGAGTACATTCATTCCAAGAACTTCATCCACCGGGATGTGAAGCCAGACAACTTCCTTATGGGCCTCGGCAAAAAAGGCAACCTAGTATACATCATCGATTTTGGTTTGGCCAAGAAGTATCGAGATGCCCGGACCCACCAGCACATCCCTTACCGGGAAAACAAGAATTTGACTGGCACAGCCCGTTATGCCTCTATCAACACCCACCTGGGAATCGGTGAGCCTGCTGCTGCCCCTTGGTGGGGCTTTCCAGGGGAGGTGGGGTTGTGTTCTGTGCCTGGCTCGACTTCGGACTTGTGTTGAGATGCTGGGCAAATAACTGTTAGGGCCGTGTTACTTTGCCTGCCTTTTCTGGCACTCGGAGCTCGTGAAGGCAGAAATTGTCTACTACTGTGTGTTTGTGTACTGCTTTATGCAGTGGGGCCCTATTTCAGTGTTGAGGCTGTGACCTCCCTGACTTCACTGCTACTAACTCTGCCTTGCACAATTTTTGCAGGCTGACTGGTTAATGTAAAGGAGACATTCACAGGCACTGAGCCTTGAGGGATGTGTGCAATTGAAACCTCTTGTTGACTTCCAAGTGCCTTCATCAGTGATTGTTCTGTAGCTGCAGAGCTGGAGGACACAGGCCCACTGCACTGCGGTCGTACTCCTGTTACCCTCTGCTGAGAACGGGGACAGCCACGTGCTGGGAATGTAGAGTAAGCTGAGATGAGGGGAGGCTTCATACTGCCTGGGCATCCAGGTTTTGTGATTGAGGATTGGCTGTCATGGGCCTTCACAGTGTGTGTGTCTGTGAAGCACACTGCCCTGTTCACCACTGAGAGAGTCTGAGGCAGCTTTAGGGAGGTGGGACTCTGCCCTTGGTGTCTATGGCTGTAGGGGTAAAACTAGGATGGAAAGGAGTGCTGAGAGTTAAGTCAGGTCTTACGCTGGTGATGGCTGTCATCCCGGGCTTTGTAAAAACCTTGTGCACTTAAAAAACCATTGCACTTAAAGCTCCTGAAGTCACCCAAACTCTTGTCTTGGGAATGAACCTCTGAGGGACAATACCTGGTTACTGTGAGGAATAGAGCTGAAAAAGCCTCTTGCAGTTTTCTCTTCCATTCCCTGACCAGATACTTCTTTCTAGTGTATGACCTTTTTCCCCTGCGTGGGCTAAATTTTGTCCACAGGGTGAGAGTTCCTTAGTTACCGCAGGGCCTGTTTTGAGCAGACTGATTTGGTTGTGCTACTGGGTGGCAAGTCTGAAGAGCAGAAACACTGAAGCTGCCCTGCCTGTGGACCCAGGAAAGTAGCTCCTGTGCTGGCAGCTCACTTTGTATCTCAGGGAGACCTTATTCTGAAATATATAAGCTGGGAATTTGCAAATCAGAACAAGGAACTCAAACCTTTTAAATTTAACAGCTTCCACAGGATTTCATGTCCTCATTCTCCTTAGGGAAAGCTACCCATTCTCCTCTCTTGCAGGTGGTTTCTCATAAATCTGGAGTCAAGACTTGGCCTGCAGAAAATAAAGCAGTTTACCACCATCTTCCTTGCTTAATACTATGTAACTGTAGACTGAAAATTTTTTATTTATATTCAAAGGGGGACTGTTGTGTGTTGAGAAGTGGACTGTGGTTTCCTGACCTCTGCCACGTAGTAAAAATAGTTCTGGTAGAGCTGTCCAAGTTGGTCTTCTGTGTTTTGGCTTGACCTGCTTATATATAACTGACTCTCCATTGAATTCTCAGTCAAGATTTCCACAGCTATGATAACTGCCACAAGGAGACATGCACAAAATAATTCTCACTACTGTGTCTGTCAATTCTTTTGTGCATGCCTGCTCTGTCTGAACTGATCACGAGAGGCTAAATGTCTGGTTGTGGAGTTGTGTTTGTTTTTTTGTTTTTTAAGGGCTTTATTATTCACCCCACCCCAACGTAACCCTTTACCGTTGCTTGGCTTGTGTATCAGGGTGAATAAACAATGTCTGAACACTAATCCAAGGTCAAACTGCATATGCCATCGATGGTTTGAGCACAGCTGTCACTCTCTTCATGCCCTTTGCTTTGGGAAAGTCTGGGCGTGAGTTACTCTGCGCAACAGGTCTCGGGTGTATTATCTTCACGTTGCAGATAGTTCTCCTGAATGGCTTAAAGGTTACACGACTTGCCGGGGGAAAGGGAGTGTGGGTGTCAGGGTTGCAGCTGGAGTTCCTGTTTCTCAAGACCTTGCCACAGGGTGTATGACAGACACATTTCTGAGTTACCAGCATTGCCATGGGAACCATCACTCTGAAATTTTTGACTTTTTGGAGACTAAATTCTATGTCTTAGTGTTACATTAATGCGGGTTAGAGAGAAGGAAGGAACCAGGTGCTGGGGTATTTGTGTGACGGGAATAGCAAATGAATAAATGCCTTTATTTGAAATCTGCAAGCTAAGAGTTGGGCATTCCAGTGTCTGGAGGAAACACATTCTTTTCCCAGTGACCAAGGGAAAAAAGTAGGAGGCGAGATCTGGGAGGGTTTCCACAGCTGGAGACTTGCTGTTGGGGGAGTCATTGGACTGTGCAGGCTTTGGTTCACGCATTCCAATCAATTTTCACATGCTCTGGGGATGAGAGTCTCTTGCACCCTCTGGAGCTTGTAAAGTCTGAAATAGATGACCAGGGGTGCCCAGGAGACAGTCTTGGAAGAAGCCTAGTGGGCTCTGTCTGGATAACAGGAGTCTGGGGGTGGGGGGCCGTTCCTCCCAGACGTGTGTCTTAGATGGCATCAGCGTGGGCTGTGCAGAGCATAAAGTTCTGCTCATCCTGCCCTCTGTCACCCCTTCCGCATTTCCATGTGGCTTTCAAGGCTGTTGCCATGCAGTGGGGGGAGAAAGGGGAAGGGCAGTCCCAGCATGTGCAAAATCAGCTCTGAGTACATAGTGGGGAAATTGTTGTGTGGTTAAGACTGCTTGCAGCTGGGCTGGCTCCAGTGAAGACTCCAGATTTCTACGGAGTCCTGCATGGGAACAGCATCGCTGTGGGCAGGATTAGACTGCAGGGGAGCCCTGTCCTGGGGGACCAGAGGTACTTCAGGCTGCAAAGAAACAGGGTTTTGTCGTGAACCTGGGTTGTATGGGAAGGTGACCTTGTGTTTTCAGTTGGAAGAAGTTTGTGAGAACAGGAGGAAAAGATGAGTGTCTTATAAAAGTAGCAGCAGCCCCCCATGTGTTGAAGGAGAGCTGAGAAGCTGAAATATAATGGAGAGAGGAACTGTGATGTGGTGTCACAGGTCATGACTGTAATCCTGCTTCTGGCCTGACCTGCTCTGGGCATATATTCCTGTCACTTGTGTTTCCCTTTACAAACTGTAAAGTGAGGTGTGGGATTTTTTTGTTGGTTGTTTTTTGTTGGTTGTTGTTGGTTCTTGGTGGGTTTTTTTTGGTGTTGTTTTTGGTGTGTGTTTGTTTTTCTTTTTTCTGCATCTCAGGGATCCTGTGAGAGTTAGTCAATGATTGTCAAGCTTCTAAAAGTGGAAAGCAGTGATATTATTTAATATTTCTTTGGTGTGTAAAGGTGATTTTTTTTTTAACTCTAATCAATTATTTTTGCCATCTAATGTTAACCTGAGGGTGTTGGTATATGAGGCTAGGAAAAAAAAGGTGGATATTTGTAATAGTAACTGAAGACAAAACAAAGGAATAGGAGTATGTAGGAACTTTTGGTTTTCACCATCATCCAAGGTTTAATTCAGGATCTTGTAGTTAAGTTCCAGGTGAAAGACTGCTACAATATTTTGAGTTAGCTTGACAACTATGACCCATCATGTTGGTGCTTCAGGCCTGTCATAGATTTGACTCTCACTGAAATTGTTTTAAGTGGGCTACAATGACCACATGTGCCTGAGATACTGGACATCAAGCATGCAACACAAACATTTATCATTCAGCATTTTATTAAATAGACATCATGCTCGCAGTTGTTTTTCCTTGATGGTGTTGCTGCATTAAGGCCCAGTTAACCTGTGTTCGCACGCATGGAATGGATACTAGTGACCTGCTGTGCTCCATGCAAGTGGAGGCGAGTGGTCCAGCCTGCACTAAGCAGTGTGAAGTTCAAGGAAGATCTTTGAGGCAAGATCCCAATTTATTCCTAAAACACTGATTTACTTGTTGAGTAGGTTTCTCTGGTTCCTGTCCTGCCTTTCCCTGCTCCTCTGAGGGACATCGCTGTGCTCCAGACTGGGGAACCCCAGTTACAAGCTTTAAAGCTACAACACAGAGAAGTCAAGGGGCTGGCAAATTGCAGGACTGAGGTTACCCTCATCTCCTGTGCTTTCAGGCCCTGGATATGTGTTCTGACTCCATTTCCTGAAGACTCCTGTCTCAGGATGTAGGTCATTATCAAATATTGTGTAGTTTTATTTATTTTATATGCATGGTGTGTAGTCAGGGCCCTCTGAGAATACAAATGCAAAACTGTGGGTTTATTTTCCCTGCTTCCTCCATAGCATCTAAGCATTTCCCAACCAGTCATGTAGTTATCTTGGGCAGCAACCTGATAAGATTAGGAAGTGTTAGCCCCTTTAAAATGGGCACCTGGAGGCAGTAAGTTAGCGAGGTCAAAAAATGCTGTTATTTCTGCAGAGTAAGACACTTTGAGGAATCTGCAGGGCTGTTTTCTCTTCTACTCCTGTCTTGGAACACTGCATTTTTATGGCATTTAATGTGTGTGTAGACCCAAAGACTCAGGGGTTATGGAGTGATGAGACCCTCCTTTTCTTCTGCAACTGCAGTGCTTTTTTTCCCCCTAATATTTTTAGCGTGCCAAGCCCCCTCACTTTCAAAAACTAGGAGTTTCTGAGAGAGCTGCAGAAGGAAGAAAGTCCCATGGTGACCCATATCTTGTGTCAGTACATCTGGACGCGTGGATCTGTGACCTACAGCTCGTCCTTCATCAGGGTTCAGTTCAGCTACCAGAGTACAGGGTAATCCACTGCCCTTTGAATGGGGCAGGTGGTGGCATGTAACTAATACTGAGAATTAACCCACAGACCCATACGTGATCTGCAGTGTCTTCCAGGACATGGCACTGAATCCAGCAAAATGTGCTGCAGAAGTAAATTAAGAGATTAATTTCTTTAGTCTTTCCTTTAGCCCTGTGCTCTCCCTCAAGCCATGTTTTGCCTCTCTGTTATCTCCGTGAGTTGTTGTTCTTCTCAAGATGTGAAGTACTTTCTCCAAAGTGTTTATCTTATTTGGAAGGGAAACAAGGGCAAAAGCTGCTTGGCAGAATTTATAGATGAGTTTGTAAGCATATTGGAGGAGCTGGAAGGAGTTTCACAAGTTAAACAGTCAACATTTTCCGTTGCTGAGGTTCTGCATCAACTCCATCATGATCTAACTTGAAACTTAAAATGGCTTGGCCATTCCAGAGAACAAGTTCAGTGTGGAACGTTTTTGTTTGGGAAAACATTTGTTGTTGTTGTTTTGTAAATAAGCGACTAAAAGCAGACATATTAAGGGCAACCCTTGCTCTGAGTAGAATTGGTAGTGATGCCAATTAGAGAGTCATTCCCCATTTAGAGGGGAACCTTTTGTTCAAAATATACCTCTGTATTCATGCCTCTTTCCTCCACGGCTTGAAAAATGCCACCAATCTGGAAAGATCTTTGCACGGTATTATATGTTAGGCTTCTGTAAACTGTCAACAAAGTCATTTACCACAAGAAGGGGTCGTTAGTTCCTCATTTCCGCCCTGTGTAAAGAGTATCAGCATGTTAATTAGAAGATGTCTTTTAATGGGTTATGTTTGGTTTACCTCTGCTAACTTTGTCTTTCTGTGACTACCTCCATCGTGACTAATCCCCAGGGTGAAGTGACTAATTCCCAGGGTGAAGTGTCATTCTGGGTGGAGGAGTGTAGGTGCTCTTCCTCTGGGACTGGGGAGAGTGAAGTAGGCAGTGTTGCTGCAGTGCTTCTTGAGCTGTTGAATTCTTGTGAGAATTAAGGCTTGTCCAAGTGGGGATGTAGTCAGAGTAATTATTCATTTACGAAGTGGGTTGGGCTGTATGGAGAGAACAGTGCTTTAACTCTTAAATATGAACATCCCCACAAGAATTTGTACTAGAATGCTTTCTACAAGTTTGTCCACCCATAGAAATCTACCAGAGAAGAGAGACTGGTTGTTTCTTTTGTTCCATGTCTGCCTCCAAAGCTGTGGGTTTGCCAGAGCAGTTTTGGTTGCTGCTCGCTCCTTTGTAACTTCTTTGTAACTCCTTTGTAACTTCTTTTCACAGAACAAAGTCGTCGTGATGACCTGGAGAGTCTGGGCTACGTGCTCATGTATTTCAACCTGGGATCACTGCCCTGGCAGGGCCTCAAGGCTGCCACCAAGCGCCAAAAGTATGAGAGGATCAGTGAGAAAAAGATGTCAACGCCCATTGAGGTGCTCTGCAAAGGGTACCCTTGTAAGTGCTCTGATCCTGATGGCTGTCTTGTCTGATGCATGGCTTGCTCTCCTGCTGAAATCCCATTGAACCTCGAGTCCTGAAGGCCAATGCCCAGTACCCACGGACCAGCAGGGACTGCTGACATCCGTGATCAGAAGGATAAGAGACTGGTGGTGATACAGTTTTGGTTCAGAAGTGGGAAACATGTTTTTGTGAAGAGTTGAACCTTGTGTTAGTAAGGGCATGAGAGTGCTGAGGGGGATCTGTAGGACCTCAGAAACAGTCTGGAATGGAGGTGAGTGGTTAGGTGAGAAGGTATGCTGATGATCTTGAGCTTTTACTGGTTAACGAGGATGAGGGCCAACTGTGATGAACACCAGAAATAACCAGGCAATGAAATGGCAAATGCAGTTCTTTGTAGGTAAATATGAAGTCATGTATGTGAGAGGAGAGAGAAGGCTTGGCCCTCATATCACATGAAGAATAGTAGGCTCTGAGCTGACCAGTGCCACTCACCAATAAGCTGCCGCAGTGAAAGCATCAACTTTGCACTTGGTGTCTACTGAGGAAAGCGGATCAGGTGTTAGGAATTACTAGGAAAGAAAAAAAGCCCAAACAGTGAGCATAAACCCATGCCCCACTCACACTGTGCAGCTCTGGTCCATCCCACTATTTCAGAAAGGATACGGTAGAACTGGAAAAAGGTCCAGGAAAGGGCCAAAAGGATGATCAGAGGTGAGGTGATTTCTGCAACAAGTAATGGGGCTGGAACCTGGAAAAGAGGTAATTAGAAGTCTATAGTCCTGCTATGCCTCCAGAATTTTGGATGGGAGCTGGTTATTTGGTAGCCCGAGTTCTTATATTGGGAGAGAAATAAAGCTGGTTCCTGCCAGATTCACAACAAAACAATGTGGTTCTTCACACAGCCAGTAGCAGAGCTGTGGAACTCCTTCCCAGGTGGTGTTGTGGATACTTAAAGTTTACAGGAGTTCAGTGAGAGACTGGACAACTATGTGGAAGAGAGATCCACCGAGGGTTACGAAATAATCAGAAACCACATCCAGATGAGGAAGTTCCCTGAGCTGAAAGCAGGTGGAAGCTGGGCTAATGGTAATTGAAAATGTCAGATGTGCTCACCCTGGTCTTTCACCTCTGTAGCTGTTTGATTCTGGCCACTGCTTAAGACAGACCTAGGAGGACCTCTGCTCTGAGCTTCCTAAAGCTTACCTCCACTGATTCTTTAGGCCTGCGTTCTTACTCTCCTTTAGCAGGCTCTGTGACTTGCTCCCTCCTGCTTGGAGAAGCAGACAGAAAAAAAGTGATGTGTGAGCATTTCCTCTGGTAAAAATAAGGACTGAATCTTCTTGGTGGCCAGAGCACAGCAGCCGGCAGGCTCAGTTTTTGTTACACAGCTGTGTGTTTGTGCCATCCGGATCTAGCACTCTGCTGCTGAAAGGCTGTGGTGGCTCCATGGTGGGACCGGGGGGGGGGTTGGATGGTGTTAATCAACCAACTGTTCTCTGCTCCCTCCAGCTGAGTTCTCAACATACCTCAACTTCTGCCGCTCACTGAGGTTTGACGATAAACCCGACTACTCGTACCTGCGGCAGCTCTTCCGCAACCTCTTCCACCGCCAAGGCTTCTCTTACGACTACGTCTTTGACTGGAACATGCTTAAATTTGTGAGTGTCTGTGGGGAAAGGGCTGGATGGGCAGGACTTGATTCATGTCATAGAGATGGGGGAGGAGAGTTTGGAATCTGCCTGCCATTTGGACTTACCCCTGCTGAGCAATTTGAGAAAGGGGAGCAGGTAAAGTGGAAAGAGGCAGAGTTGTTTGGTGGTGCTACCTTGGGGTTATATGTGCTGTTGTGAGTGTGTCTGGAGCATGTCTGTCAATAGACCTATAGTTAGGTAGAGATATTTTTTCAGGAAAAAACTATATTTTGGAGGTGGGATGGAGACATGGCTTGCAATAACAGCTGTAGTACCATATGCTTTCTTCCCTGTTTCTTCATGGAAGAGAATGAGGCCCTCTCTGGGTGGAGTGGAAGGTGGTGGAGGGAAAATGTTTTTTGGGGAGGGAGCTCTGCTTTCGCAGTGGGGTGGAGCACTTTGTGTTTTCTGTCTGGGGCTGCTGCTGTCTCTCCTGCCTGACAGCCATGCATGGCATGGTGGGGTTTCTCTACTCCTCAGGGAGCAGCCCGGAACCCTGAGGATATGGATCGGGAGCGGCGAGAGCATGAGCGAGAAGAGAGGATGGGGCAACTCCGGGGTTCAGCTACGCGAGCGCTGCCCCCTGGCCCACCTGCTGGAGCCACTGCCAACCGGCTTCGCAATGTCACCGAGCCCATGGCCTCCACCCCCACCTCCCGAATCCAACAGTCTGGTGAGTGGGGTGGGAGAGCTGGGGGAGGGTGTCCCCCCCATTATTGGCTGAAAACTGAAACAGTCGACTGATGTTCCTGTCTCACGTTTCTCTACACCGACAGGAAACACGTCCCCTAGAGCAATCTCAAGAGTGGACAGGGAGCGGAAGGTCAGCATGAGGTTACACCGAGGAGCTCCTGCCAACGTCTCCTCATCTGACCTCACAGGGCGGCAAGAAGTGTCACGGATTTCAGCATCACAGGTGAGTCCCTGCTGTGATGTTTGTGGCCTTGGCCTGCATGTCCCACAAGGACTAAGGGCCCCACAGTGTTTTTTACCTGATCTGCTGGAGCTGGTGTGTGCCTGAAGCGTCTACAGTGTGGTGTGCGGAGTGGTAGCAGGTTACGCCTTGGCTCCTCAGTTACATGTTTTCTGGAGGCCGTGCTCAGTACTGTCTCCTTAGCTCTACTTTGCTCTGAGTAAGCCTTCATGGGGTTGTCTTCCAGACTGCAGTGGTTTGGAGAAGATGAACAGTAAACTCTTGAGAGGGAGGATGTCCCAAGAGAAATGCACAGCCTCTCTGTTTCAGTGTCCTTCATGCTTTTTTCTTCCTCTCCATCCCTGACTTACTCTTCTTTTTCTGTTGTAGACAAGTGTGCCATTTGATCACCTTGGGAAGTGAGGAGCAATTGCCACTGGACCAGTGTTTGCTTAGGTGAGTGCCCTTGTGCCTGGGATACCGCAAGGAGGGAATTGCTGGCATTAGGGATTAGGTTAAGGCTTTGCTGTTGCTGGGCGGGGGGGGCTGTACAGTTCCTTTCCCTTCACCTTACTTTGAGATGGTTCTTGGCTTCAGAGGGAAGAGTCAGGTTGGCTGCCAAAAACCTTGGGGGGATGGATTATCTTGGGTGTGAAGGTAGCTTCCATTTCTCCAGGAGAGTGGAGAATGTGCTGGGCCAGGGAGCCATTTTGTTATTGTTAATTCCTCGTGAATGCTCTTTTGGCAGCATGATAGTGCTGGGGAGGAGAGTGCTGAGCACGTAATCAAGTGTGCGAGATTTTGCACAGCTATCGAGTGCCTCTTCTAGAGGAAACAACAGCGGCTGGACAAGGTTACTCTGAGGGGTGGCAGGAGTGTAGAAGAAAGAGCTGGTTTGATTTGTTACATCCCAATTGGCATTGGAATTGCTGGGAAGAACCTTTTCTCCTAATGTCTTTTTCCCTTTTTTTCTCTTTTTTTTTTTTTCTGTTTCTAGTGTCTTCACTGTATTTTTCTTTTACAAAACAAAAAACCCCAAAAAAACAAACAAAAAACTAAAAAAGACAAAAAACAGCAAAAAAAAACAAAACACAAAACCAAACCCCGACAGAATTTCTTTTTGCCAACGACGAGGAGTCAAGCTGTGCCCCCGTGCTGGTGTGAGCTGTTTCTGAGAGGACCACCTGCGTCCCCCAGCGCAAGCATCTCCGAGAAGCCGACGGCATGGGAGCAGTGTGGAAAACCTCTGCTGTCCCCCTGGCCCCACAGCTACCCCCACTGGCTATCCCCAGCTCCTTCACCTGACTCTTCTGCTCCTGGTTTTGGTTTCTCTCTTTTTTTTCTGTCTTCTTGGATATATTTTCCTGCTTTACTCTTCTTTTTTTTTTTTTTAATTTTCAGATAATGGCTTCCAGCCATATAAATTTTAACTTTGCTCTCCTTTTTTTCTGAGGGCAGGGGATGGTGGGGGTTTGGGTGTTTGTGGCAGGGGCTTTTTTTGTAGGTGTTTTTTTTTTTTTTCTTCCAGGAGCCTTGTGGGTCAGGAGGGAATCAGATTCCAGCCACACTCAATGGTAGAAGTCTGATTTTTATTATTATAACAGAATTTATTTTCTCAAGCATTAAATGGATTTTAAGCGGTGAGGGGAATTGTGGCAATGGCCTAACCATTGACTCGGGCTTCCTTTCCTTGGGTGGCTTCGCTGCGTGGTTTTTTTTTTTGGTTTTTTTTTTTCTTTGGCTGTTGGGAGAAGTGCCAGAATTACCTGATTGGAGCAGTCCTGACACACAGAGGGATCCGTATGGAGAGGCACCTCGTCCCATGGAGGATGGGAAGGCTGGAGCTGAAATACAGGGAGATGAGAACCCACTTCCCATCCCTGCAGCGGGGTCTTTTTCTTCGTCTGGCTGTGCGTGTTTTTCCATTTGATTTTTTTTTTTTTTTTTTTTAATTAAAACTTGTTTTAATTCCTGCGGAGAGAGTGTGGGACTTGAGGAGAAGAGAGCGGCACACAGAAACTGGAGTTGGTGTTCTCGTGGAGCAATGGCTCTTGCTCTCTCCTTCCCTCATGCAACCCCAAGTAAGATCCACCGTACATGCACAACCCCTTCCTGCCCTCTCCCACCCATCTCCCTCCTTCCCCCCCCCCCTTTAGTTGTTTTTAAATATAATTTTAGGAATACTCAAGCTGCTTTGTGGCACTTGGGGCTTTGAAACACAACGATCACCACTGCGACCTGTGGCCTGTAGCAGACACACTGTCACTGTAGTGTGGAGCCGATGGGTTGTTGGCAGGGCGGGGAGGGTGGGGTTAGTCTTTGTTTTGTTTGTTTTTATCCTTTCTATTTAACACTTTGTTTTTCCTCCCTATTTTTTTCCTAATTTATTTACCCCTCTTACTGTCTCTCTCTTTTTTTTAATTAAAGAGCAAAACTTTTTATTACTTTGTAATTTAAAAAAACAAAAAAAAAACCTGAAGAACTTTGGGGGGGGATTTTGTACTTTTTTCCTGTGTAAATATTGGACTTTTTTGAGCTTTATCGTGGTTGTTAATTTGAAGTAATAAAGTAGAAAATGATAAAGTGACGCCAGCATCTGTCATTTCTTCCTTCCCTGGCATCCTCACTGGGAGTGACGTCTTACACGCAGGAAGTGCTGTCTTGTGGTTGAACCTGTTCCCCAGTTCCAGGAACGAGTTTGATCAGAATTACTGGAAAAAAAACAGGCGCAGGGCTGGAGTGCCTAAAAATAAGTCTGAGGTGATCTCTGCAGGCAAAGCCCTGGAACAGCAGGAGCCATGTGAAATCTGATTCGGGATCTCTCCACTCCTGGATTTGAGCCTCTGGTGTTCTGTGCGTCTGGCCTTCAGGAAGAGCGGGATGGGGCATTTCCGTGCTGTTGGCTTTGGATATGCACCCCATTTGACAGAGGTGGACCCTGGATTTGCTATTTTATTGCTTGCTTCTCGAATCACAGAGCAAGGGGAAGGAGAGGGGTCAGAGCAGCAGCCCTGAGTACCCGTCAACAGCGCTGTGCCTGATGCAAACGTGCTGAACTTCCAGCAAAGTAGCACCTGCTGCTTTGGTGTCTGTGGTGGTGTGGTTTGTTTGGGTTTCTCCTCCTTCGGTTGCCTGACCTGTCTGACAATAAGTTACGGGATTTTAATACTGATTTATTTATAAATTACTGCTCCTATAATTAGGCTTCCCTGCACTATCCAGACAAGAGGCCTATTTCTCGCAGGCTCTGTCGAACTATTGGAATTGATTTTCAGAAGCACCTGCTGGGAATAAATGATGAATCTCGGTGACTTCACATGTTCCTTCCAAGCCTGTCCTCTGCCAGCTGAGCAGGAAGAGCTGCTCCTACATTTGCCTGCTGCGTGGCGCTTCCAGCTCCTGGGGGGGGGAGAGGGAAAAAAAGTAGGAGGGAAAGGATGAGGAGGCTAGTTTAGCGTTATGGGGTATTGTCCCATTGCCTCTACCCTGTGTTGGTCCTGTCTCCATTTCAAGTGTGGTTTTGGTGGATCAGAATGAAGCTGGACTTTTTTCCCTTCCAAATTGCATTGCCTACGCGGAAGACAATGCTCAGCAGTTGAATATTACAGTTTTTATGGCTTGTAGAGTTTTTTTTATGTGTGTGATGGTTTTTGTTGGTTGGTTGGTTTTCTTTTTTTCATGTGTGTGTGTGGTTTTTTTTGTTTAGTGTGTTTTGGTTTTGTGTTTCTAACACTGATACCTATGTTTTTACCCTCGGAGCTTCTGGGAAAACGGCTCTGAAGGTAGAGGTGGAAACCTGCCTGGGGGGATCTTCCCGACCTTAACTGGCCCGGGTGAGGGGTGGAGTTGCTGGAGCGCTGAAAACCCCAGCTCGGGGAAGGACGGCCAGGGTTGGGGCAGCAGCTCAGTCCTCCCGCGGGCTGCACCACCCCAGAGTAGCGGCAGGGCCCCGGGTCCCTGTCCCCGAGGCACCCGCTCCCTTGGCGGCGGCGCGGCCCCTTTAAGGGCCGGACGGTTACGTCACCCTGTTCTCCCGCCGCGCCGCCCCGCCCCGGCGTGCGGAGTGGGCGGGGCGTGTCGTGCCGTGCGCAGGCGCGGAGGGGCCGGGTGGGCCCGGTGTCGCCATGGGCTCCTGAGGCCCGCAGCGACCCCGCGCCGGTGCCGGCGCCCGCCCGCCCGCGGGGCAGCGGGGCAGGGCCCGACCCGACCCGACCCCTCCTCACCCCAACGGGCTGGGCCGAGCCCAGCTGAGCGGAGCCCCGCCCGCCCGCCTGCCCGCCGGGAGGTAAGACGTGGCGAGGGCAGGGTGGCCGCGGAGATGGGGCGCTGGGGCGGCTGCGGGGGTGCGGGACGGGACGGGACGGGACGGGCCTGAGGGGCCGTGCTGGGGGGCGGTGTCTGTGGTATGCTGACGAGGTCCCTGCAAATTCGCCTTTACTCCCGCATCGCCCGCTGCGGCCACGACCACCGCACCCCCCCAGTTCCTCCTCCTCCAGTTCCCCGGCGTGGGCTGCACGACTCCTCGGTGCGGCCCCCAGCCCTCCCTCCCATCCGCCCGCGCACGTTCCCCCTTGGGCCCCCCCCATCCTCTCGGCGCGGCCTCCCCAGCTGCCCCCACCATGCACATCCCCCACTTGCCCTCCATACACCCCCACCCTCCTCCCCACAAGCTCGCAGTGCGGCTCCCACAACCACCCCCCGGTGCAGCCCACACAGGGTGATCCCCAGTCTCTCCCCGCTGCAGCCCCCCTGCCTCCCCATGCGCGCACACCCGTTGCCCCAGGGCAGCCCCCGCAGCCCCAGGTGCTGCCGTGCTGCTCGGTGGCATCGGGTGGGTGGCATTTTCTGCGGGGGTGTGTTTGTCCCCGGGCGGGCTGGGCGCACAGCAGACCCCAGCAGAGTGGTGGGCACCAGGCTTGTGCTTGCTGTGCCTGGTGTGGTTAGGGCTGGATAGACTGACGGACACCATGTGTGTGTTGATGTGTGAGGAGGCTGTGACTGTGCCTGTGTGCTCCTGTGTCACATACCAGTTATGATCGGTCGTCTTTGGATTCTCACGGTGGCTTGAAATCTCAGTTGCTCTGTGAGGGCTAGTTCAGTATTGGTAAGTGCAGTGTGTAGTGGAAGGAGAGCTTTGGAAGAACGCCTGTGTGACTGGGTTCTGATGAACTGTGATTCAGGAAAGGGACTGGAGTGGTTTCAGGGACAGCTCAACGAAAGCTGCCTGGAACATCACGAAGCTGTCAAGACTGGGAGGAGGTGAAGGAGTGGGAAGTCTAGAGGAAATACTGAAGATAGTTCCTGCTTAGAGAAAGTTTGAAACTGTTCTTGCCACATAAGGAGCTTGAACAGGAGTAATTATTGAAGACATAGGCAGGCTTCCCCTGAGAGAAGACTGTTTACCTCTTTTGAAGAGAAAAATAGAAGGCATTGATCAATAACAGAGCAAAGGCTAATAGGATGAATAGAAATGTCTATTTCCTATCCTGCAGTAAAAAGACAACAATCAATGAAAATGTAATAAAACATACATTCCACTAACAAAGGCTTGGCTTTTTTAACACCATAGTTAACTGTTCCATTGAACTTTTTTTGCTGGAAGTTACCCTTGAGTCTAAGAGCTTAGCAGCTTGCCTAAAAGGGACCAGAGATTTGTCTAGAAGTGTTCATGTTATTGAGGTTTTTAATAGTAAAGGTTTGTGTTTGTGTGGTACTTTTGGAAAAAAATAAACTCTCCCACTTCTAGAATGTTGGCTAAGTACTAAACAGCAGGTGTTTAGGGAGAGCTTTTCTTAAGGTGAAGGTATTCCACGAAGGCCTACTTCAGGCTTTTTTTCACCATTGTCCCCAAGGAAATGGGCTTTGAATCTGCTCTGGTCAGTGAAGCAGTTTTTAAGTCCTTAATATACCATCACTATTGTGCTGTAAACCTGAAGTGGCGTGTATGCAGCAGGTGGCTGCCTCTGCATCTGGAGCAGAAGTGATTTGGTCTTGCTTGTAAAATGATGGGGAAAGCATCGCTACTGAAGTCAGCATTTCTCACCAGTTCCGTGGTGTGGAAAGATGTTTTTCTTTGTATTCTGCTCAGGTCTCTACAATCTGTTCAGAGTGCTGAATAGCTTGTGTTTTGGAAATGGGGGGCAAGGGGAAGAACGCCTCCTAATCACTCAGGCAGCTTTTGTACTTTTATTTGTCTGTCTTCTTGGGACACATGGTGGTTAGAAGGGGAAGGTTCTTAGACATGCATAAGCTGATCAGAAAATAAAGTGCAGTGTGACTAGCTCGTTTGGCTAACAAAAGCATTCTGAGCTGGCTGGTTTCTAACGATTTGACAGAATCCAGCTAGAAATCTGCCTTGTTCTCTGTCAGCTTGTTTGCATGTTAGCTGGTAGCAGGCTGGGAGATGAGCTTTCATGGTGTGCAGTTGTAGGATTAGAGTTCTTTATTCTCATGGATAGAGGAAGGATGTTTTCTTTTTTTTTTTTCCCCAACTCTTAATTAATATAACTTTTAAAACACCTTCCCACCCCACCAAAAAAAAAAGTCAGTCCCTTTCTTTGTCCTGTTCTACTGTTGAGTTAACTTGAACACCTCATAATCATGTTTTGACTTAAGGCAACAACCTTTTAATTTCCATGAGCTGGAAATTACCCTTCATCCCTCCTCCCCTCCTGTTTTGGGTCTGTATTTAATTGGCTTATGTTTGCAGTGGTGGAGATGAGCTCTTGCCTGCTCCTTCTAGCAGAAGTGCCTGTTTCATTTTCCAGCAGCTCAGAGGATGTCTTTGAGCTCTTGCAGCAGTGGCTGGTGAGAGCTGTGAATTCTTCATGAGATGTTTGTTATTTAGTCCTAGCTGCTTCAAGAGCCCTGTGCTGCATTGTTCAAAGTATTGAGTGTGGAGGTGACACACGAAGTTGCAAATCAGACTTGTTGATTCTGAAGGGCCACTGCTGTGACTAGCTTTCACAGGGTTTTCAGGCTAAAATTGAGGAAACCAAGGTTATAAAGCGGTGGTGAATGTGCTGGTTGGGCTGTCTGCAGAATCAAGAGAATAGTACGGCCTCAGAGAGAAAATGCACTTAACCTTTGAACAGTGGAGCTTTCCTAGCACACAACTGCTGCTGGCGATCTGCGAAACAAAGCTGCTGTGTGTTATTGAACAGGCAGAGCTGGAGGCAGAAGCTTTTCTCTGTTGTAGAGCTTGTGATTGATTGCACTTGCCGAGGCCCTGGAAAATTGAGGTGTTGTAGAGAGCAGCGTCACGTTTGGGTTTTGTGTGCGGGCTTGCCCATCTGTTCCCTCGAAGCGGTGTGTGTGTTGTTCTTGGTTCTTCCCAAACTCTTTGGGGTTTGCTTTCTTGTGGTGGAAGAGTGGTTTCCTGCCAAGATGTTACACCCTACAAGAACGCTGGGGACTCTGAAAGCGGTTTGAAATGGTGATAAGATGGATTAAAACACTTAGCTAAAATAACTGTAAAATATGATAGTGCTCAGACTGCAAACACCCATTTAAAAGAGTGTTTTTTTGTTGTGTGGTGGTTTTTTTTGTTTGTCCTTCCTTCCTTCTTTCCTCCCTCCCTCCCTCCCTCCCTCTGTCCCCTTATGGACTACTCTGGGAGAGAGCAACTGGACATGTTTTCAGAGCAGCAATCCCCAAGGAAGGTTTTGGAGATGAAATTCTGCCAGCTGAAGTAATGAGCTGCAGCCACCCTCCAGGAGTCTCGCCTCAGGGTCTTCCTCCTCTAGGAAGAGGCAGGGGACTGGAGTACTTGCTTGTAGCCAGGTTCTCTCTGGTCTTTAAAGAACTGCTCAACCTCTGTGGGGTTTTTGTTTGTGATGGTGTAACTAACATGGCTGGGAATGCAACAGAGCAAGCTGTGTCCAGGGAAAATGCAGTGTATAGGCAAGCTGCCCAAGAATTGTGCTTTATCTGGGTATAAGCAGGTCTTTATAGCCCCTGAGGGACATAATTTACAGGAAACCTGAAGAGGGAAATAATTTACATGCTCTACCTGCAGCACTGAATGTCTTTTAACCCATAGAGCACCTGGAAGTTTGTCTCCTCACCCTCAATTCTGTCTTTGCATTGAAAGGATGTGAATACTGCTATTATTATCTTACAGTCACAGTGCCTGAGAGTCTGGTGATACTGAAAGGATCAGCTGTTTGAGGATGTTGTATAATTGAGGGTGACCAAGAGCATAGAGAGGCAATGCCATGGCCTCAAATTTTCTGTTGAACCCAAAAGCGTTCTTCTCTGCCTGGATGTGTTTTACATGTGCTCCCTGATCAACTCGGTAGCAAAAAGGCAAAAAAAAAGTCTCTCTGGCCCAGCAAAGAAAATGACTGCAATGTGCTATCTAGTGCAGCAGTGAGGCTTTATGGAGGAGATGAGATTAAATAATACCTTGAAAGCTGACCTTGCGGGCCCATCGTTCCCTCCCCAGGCTGTGGGACGTGACATTGATGCTATTGGAGGCTGCTGAGCTGATCACTTGGGAGCCGGCAGTCGCCTGGTCATCTTCAGCACAGATACAGCCCAGGAATGCAGCAGAAGTGGAAGTTGCTGTGCCCCTGTCCAGGTTACCTGGACAAGCCAGTCACCTCAGGAGGCAGATTAGAAGAGAGTGAATTTCTCTTGATGCCTAACCACATCTAGTTTGCTTCTTACCAGTTTTGGTAGGAAAGGCTGGTTAGAGTTAGGCGAAGCTGTTTGCAGCTAATTGTCCCACGGGAGCCAGGAGCGACCTCTCTCTTCCTCCAAACTCTCCTGACTTTCAGACTTACTTTCCCCTGTCCCAATGGCTTTGTGATGGCACTGATTTTACAGCAGAGTTTTAAGGTAGAACTTATTCATATAAATTCCCATTTAGGCAACTTCATTCAACGAGGTAACTTAATGTTATGGTGTCGGAAAAAATGGGTTGAAGTTCTGTCTTCTTTTTTTAAGCACACACCCTCCCAGGTGGACGCTTAGTGTGCACTTATTTCTGTATGGAGAAGATGCGTTGCGGCCTCTGGGTTAGACAAGGGGATTTCAGGATCACCTCAAACTGCGTTTTAGTAACTGCTGTTGTGCATCAGCTTCTAACAGTCTTGACAACTTCTCTGCAAACCTCTGTGGTCATCTTCATTGCTGAGCCAGGAATGGTTGAACAGCTTTTAGCTGCTCTTGTGGCGTAAGTAGCCTGCAGAACAGGATGCTGGGCAAGGTTTTTCCCATTGATGCTGTCTCTACTTGCTGTGCTTTAGCAAGGGTGAGAACAGCTTCCTCCCCGGCCTTGCTCTCTGCCTCTTCCAGAGGTAACTTCTCAGGAAGCTGTAATGCTGATGTGTGTAGGGCTTGACATTTTTGTGTGGGGAGGAACTCTCCCAGGAGTGCAGGAATACAAAGCTCCTAATTCTGTTTTTAGAAGTCTGCATTTGTAGGATTTTTATTTTTCTTGACAGAATACAGAGCAGGAGAGAAGTGTGGAGGGGGAAATGTTGAACAGGAGTAATGAAATTAGGAGTTGGTGATTTTGGGATATATACATATATATATATAGAGAGAGAGAGAGAGGATATATGTCTTATGTTCGGAGAAAAAAAAAGCACAACAACTTACAAATAAAAATAAGCAGATCAGATGTTATTTTAGCATCGACAAAATGGCTTCATAATGAGTGGCTTTTTTTTGAGGATGCTTTGTTTGGAATTACTGTTTTTACTTCTGCAGTGCTCATCACTGCTATATATTTGCATTGGAGAATGATCACTGGGGAAGTCAGATGTGCCATCTCCCTCATGTGCATCGCTGTACTGTTTCCTAGGCTTGTGATGTCTGAATTCTTCCAGCACATTTACTTGATAAATTTAAGTATGGATCTGTATGTTATATTCTGTGTGGAAAAGTATGCTCCAATATCAGAAGAACTCCTGTGATGTGTGACCGCTACAAGTTCAGTAGCTTTTGATCCTGCTGTGGAGTTTGATGTCTGTTTCTTCTTAGAGTAACTGTGAACCCTGTGACAATTTAAAACTGTTGTCTCCTCTGTCTTGGCAGTTGGAGGTGGGAAGGATGAATGCACGTTGTGGTGGAATAAATTCTGATTAGACATTGTTCTTGAGAATTTGGAAAAATAAATGCAAACTTCCTGTGTCATGCCGGACACAAAATGTTTACAACACATCCTTTTTCTTGTTGTCTCTTTCCCTTTTGCCAGTTGCAGAACATCTTCGTAGTCTTGCTGTGTTTCTTCCTTGGGAGGAGAGGGCTGGACTGGTTTGTGTGGAGTGGGGCTGCTGGGCACACGGGAAAGGGATGCAGAATAATTAGAGTTAAAAGGAACCTCTGTGCTCGATCCTGCTCTCGAAGGAGAGGTTGGAAGGTTGGGGAACATCCCTTGTCCTCCTTGCCCTCCCTTTTACTCTCTTTTTCCTGTCTCCTTCCAAAAAAGGGACTGGATGTTGAATGTTGACCTATTGCAATGTGGGTCAGTCCACACTAAAAAAAAAAAAAGAGAGAGAGGAGGAGGAGGAGGAGGATGGGGGGAGGAGGGCCCTGTGTGTACAGAGAGACAACAGAAATTAATAGAGCAGAAAAAAACTCTGGAAAGAAGAGTGCACAGCTCAGGGTAAAAGGGTTTTATTGTTGGTTCTGAGTTTTTAAATGGGTGCATGGGGAGGGGAAACTGCTCTCTCTCTCCAAATGGCTATATATGGATTGGCAAAATAGGTGGGGGCTGTGCGAGCTGCAAGTGGAGATGGTTTGTCTGGTATTCTCAGAGTTCAATTTCCTTAAAACAAGAAAAGAAGCTGCATGACCGTGTTGAAGGTTAAATTGTTTATGTGTATGGTATGTCCTTATGTGTATGTAGGTATCGGATCATCTCTTGAATGTGGCTTAGTGGGTGTGTAACTTGCTCTGCGGTTTGGTCCTGCGTGCCTGACTCCTCCACCTTTTGCTTCTGAGGCTGATGGTCTTCCTGCTCCGCTCCTGCTGGCACTACTGGTTTTACATCCCAGTGACACTTCTATCTTGTTTCATGGGCTGTACTGACAGCTGGTTTGAAAATTGTGACAGGGCAAAACCTCTTCAGTATTCAGACAGCTTACACCTCTGGAGAAATAGCGTTGCGAAGAACTGCATTTGGATCTGAATTTGTTGTGCAGAGAGAGAAGTCGTGCGTTAAGCTGATACCGAGCGCAGGGACTGTAGACACAATCGCTGCGTGTTTTTGTAAATCTTGTCGAACGCTTGTCTTCTGACCAAGCACAGTATTGCTCACATGTGTTAGGAGTTACGTATGGCGGTGTGTGTGTGTGAAGTGCTTGCTGTGGGGTGGCTTTCACTGACTTGAGATTAAGCAAGCTTTGCCCAGCACAAATAGTAAAATGTAAATGAGTTGCACTATTAAAAATTGCATGCCAGGTCACATACTTAACTCACGGATTGTTTCCAGAATGCTAGTGGAGAGGTTAAAAATGCACTATTGGGACCCTTTCATGTCTCACATTACTAAGTAAACTAGATAACACCCCAGAGAGCAAAAGCAATTTAAGAAGTAATAAATTTAAAAGCACTTGATTTTCTATTTTCGCTCTAACTGGTTTGAACTGCACCAGTGGATTTCTTACTGTGTGGTGTTATGTTAGTTTGTCCTGACTCTCTTCTTTCTCCTTTTCCTACTTTTTGCCAGATCAGCTGGTGATGCCATGCCTTTGGGGATTGAAAAGACCTTAAATCAATTATGAATTGGCAATATATACCTAGCACAATGGAAAGAGCTGATCCCAGTTGGCAATTCTAGGCATTCTTGTAACTAAAATAGTCTAAAATAAACCTTGAACCATTTTGTCATGTGTTCTTGTACTCCTTTTAAGTCTAGGGGACATTCTGAAAACCGTGAAGGTCTTGCTTTCACTGACATAAAGCTCTGGCTTGTGTCTTAGTAGTCACAGAAAATTCAGATTTTTAATCACCTACCACATAGCACTTCTGCATTGGTGTTTTTGCGATAATTTAATGGAGAAGCTCTTGGAGGAATAAGAAGTTAAGAGGGGAGTGGAAAATGGTTTTGTGGTATCTTAACAAAACCAAAGTACAGCATGGTGGATATTTGATACTACAGTAAGTGTGGAGCAGGTTTTAAGGAGGAGCAATTTCTTGCCTCATCGCTTTCCAGTAGAACCTTGCAGCCAGGTCATGCCTGTTTTGTTGGATTGTATCTTGTACAGCAGAAGGAGGCTTAGCTGCTAAGACTCTTTCACGGGATAGCTTTGTGTATCATTCTTTGCTCTCTCAGCAGTTTAGAAATGAAATACTTTTAGCCTCAGAGGAGATGTTCTATTTTAAAAACACAGATTGCATTTGCAGCTGGCAGTGAACAGCTTCAGAGTCATGTCATTTGGGGTTCTCCCCCTGACGCTGGGGCAAAGCGGGGCTGCTGTCACCAGCAGCACAACAGAGCAGGTCTGGCCCACAGCAGACAACCCTTCCTTTTCTAGGCTCTTATCAAGTACATGTTCAGAAGTACTCCTAGGAACTGAAGAACCAAGCTTTTTTTCCCTTGTCTTACACCACTTCTGTTGCATCAGAAATGGGTTTTATGTATTTATGTTTGTTTATTCTTATGTAGAAATAGCTCCTTCTTACTGGTAACATTTTCCATGCCTTTACACAAGCCAAAAATGAAGTGGTGTGTTGTTGTTTTTTTTTGTTTGGTTGGTTTTTTGTTTTGTTTTGTTTTGTTTCATTTGTGCCACATCCCTTCTGTTTACTGTTCCGAGTTTATTTTTGGTGGAAGAAGCTGCTGTGTTAATGTTAGAGACAGAAGGTCTCTGTTTCCAAAAGGTACAGGAACAGCAATCTACTCCTGATCAGGAATTACTGCATTGGCATTTTTCTGGGGATCCAGGCCCTGTGGACACATTCCTGCTAGCTTTTCGCCAGTGTGGTGTCTCTGACAGAACTGGTTCCCATGCAGGTTGGAGTCCCTTCCCTATCAAGAATCTCGGTAACAGTGGTTTGCATCTCTAGGTTTTTATCAGGATAGTTATCTTGATATAAACAGCACACTCTTTGCTCCTCCTTGCATTGCGAGCAGACCCTAATTCTCCTAAAGTGCTTTCAGATCTGTTAGGTAAGTTTAAGCTGGTGCTGGGTTGGTGTTTAAGCTAATGCCATAGCAGTACAAGGTCCTGGCTTGCTCTAACTTGTAATGGCATCTAGACAGGAACACCTAACAGCTCGTTGGCAATGGAGGATGTCATCTCTGCCTTCCACATTTGGGGTTGTTGGGTACAGACCTAAGCACTGCCCAAAGCTTATGTAGCACAGGAATCTGATCCAACTGATCCGAGGTTCCTGTGGCTGTCCTGAAGTCCACATAGACCCACGTCTGATGTCTAATCATGTGCTTTCCTGTATGCGTGTTTCTAGCTCCCAAAGTTTGGTCCTTTTCCTGGCTATCTGTTCTCCTGGTGCTGTTTGGGACATGCTATATTCCAAGTTACCTCCGGGGGGAGCAAGGTAGTCAGCTAGAGATGAGGAAGGCTTCATGAGTGAAATTTAGAAGTGTTGAAATGTTTTCCTTTGATATACTTAGGAGAGCCCTCCAGAGAGGGAGGATAAGTGTGCACGTAGCTTTACTCTCCCTTGAAATGGAAGCAATGAGGTGGAGATGAAAGACATGGCAGAGTAAACAGGATATGGCAGAAGAATAAGGACCTCTTCAAATTTTATTATGCATTAGATTAGTTTGGTTTGCATTGCAATGGTAATTCACAATTCTAAATACCCCTAATTTGCCATATGGTGATGTCAAGTTCTTTCCTGATGGTTTGGTACCTCACAGTGCTGGGAACTGTATGGACAGAGGACAAAAAGGTGATTGTCCCAGGGAACTTAAAATGCGCAAAGAACAACAGAGAAATCCAGCCAACTGGGAAGCGTACACAGAAATGAGACCACAGCCAGGAGCCTGACCATGGTCAGGTTGGTGCACAGCTGGAGTAGCAAAGTGGGAAAATGGAGAAAATCAAGGTGAATATGAAATAGCTTTGTGGCTCTTGGAAAGGGCCTTTTTCCCCAGGTGTGGGAAGAAGCAGGAAGGTATGTGTCGTGTCACTGACATGGGCTGTGATGGAGGTGAGTGTCCAGGAAACAACTATCAAAACACATTGACCGTGTCAGGTAAGAGGGAGGGTGCTCACACCAGGATGCTCGATCTGTAGCTTGTCAAGGCAGTGTGTTTGCTGGGAGCCTGTTCTGATGATGTGCTGGGCTTGTGTCCTGTTGAATGATGGGGAAGAGGCTTCTCAGAAGCAAGGCCTATTAAGAGAATTGCCACCTTCATGATCCTCTTTTTAACACGGCAGAAGAGGAGCTAGCGGACTCTGAGCTGGTGGTAGTGAATGAGCCAAAATCTGCCCACCTGGTTAACCCTCCAATCATCTGTACTATCATCTGTTTCTTAAATGTAGTACAGAATTGCCCTTGCAGCTTCAGCTTCTTGTATACAGTAGTCTTTCCTAACAGTTTTGTGCACTGCTCTGTGTGTTGCTCTAGCAATGGTGTATGGGAGTTTAGGAGATTAGCAGGGATAACTTGAAAGGTATATGTTAATTTTGCAGATTTGGGAGTGCGGTGTTCCTTTGTGTACCACTAGCAAGGAGAATGAACTGCAAGCTGATACTTGCAACCTATAAAAAATATAAGGCAATTAAAAAGTTGTCCTCAGGGGCAACCCAGAGGAACAGGGAGTGTTCATGGGTGAGGTGGATTGGGGTTTGGGGTAGAAGTGGGGCCCCGGTTAAGAAAATTTGTGTATTTTCTTTCACAACACAGTGCTGTAAAGAGTAATTAGTTTCCATGACTCTGTGAATTAGAAGGGATTAGGTGAAGAATGATGCATAATTGTGTCGTTAATGACAGTTTATGTATAGTCACAAGGGGGCAGTGTTAAGGTTAAATATACAACTTGTAAGTGGCCTTGCTTCTGAATACTTAATCCTTCTCTCATCAAAATGCTTGTTCATCACTTTTTGCTGTTTCGACATGCAGAGGAGCAAAGGAATTCCCTTTCAGATCTTCAGTTCCACCAATGTTACTGGTGCTGTTGGTGCTGTTTGATTATCTGTAGTGTGGAGCTCCAGGTCCTGTCCCTGGACCACCCCGCTGGTGGTTTGTAGCAGAGATCCTCTCCCCTGTCAACTTTAGGAAGTGCTCAGCAGCTTCCTCTCCTGCATAGCTCCCAAAGTGCACTGGGATGTGCAGGATCGCAGCTGGCTGGACTTTATTTAGAGCTACGTTAAGCACAGGTGCATCTGCTCTGATTTCATTTTAGATGTGCCCTTTGTGAGCTCAGTGGAAGCACTGTCACGCTGTGAGTGTTTGGTTGCTTCACAAGTCATGTCAGTAGAAACTCCTTCTTCTCAAAGCAATAAAAACCTTGCTACCTTGTAGCATCTCCATCCAGCCTTCATCTCTCCAGATTTTTAGATACAGTGTAAATAATGTGTATGTGTGTATGCTTTGAAACTACGAACTTAGTTACATTTCTTGTACTGATGAGGACTGGAAAGGAATTGCCCTTCGGTTATGGAAAGCTGTAGCTTAGAACAGGGATATTTTGGAAAAAGAACAACTGGAAAGAATGAAGAAAAACCAAGTTTGATTATTTTGTAAATAAAACCGTAACTGTTGCACAGCTCCCTCTATAGTAAGATGAATCTGCTTAAACAAATCTGGACATTTCCCAGGGTTTGTATTTGTTCACTTTCTGAATAGAAGAAAGCAGAAATGAGGTGAAATGTGGCATAAGTAGCATCAGAGTGCAGTGCACTCTTGGTATAGGTGTGTGGTTTGGAAAAGCAAGTGCTGGAGGGGCTGTTTGCACACCTCAATGTGTACATGGAAATGGTTTGCTCTGGGCTCTCTGCTTTTACTGTGTGCAGGTTTCCTGATTTGTGCTGTGGCTTCAGGTGGAGCAAGACTGGGATGATGGATCTGCAGATGTATGTTCTTTTTTGTGTTCTGCTGTGACCTGTCAGTAAATGACAGATGTGTTGCTCCCTGTTGCAGCTGTAAACTGTGGCGATGGATCATTGACCTTCCTAAAGCCCTTTCCATCTACTGATCTTAAAGGCCTGCATAAGAGCTACATCTTGTGCTTTTACAGAAAGGATAACCCCAAAACTATTAGGAGGTTATCAGAAGGAGGCAATATTATGCTGTTCTCCTTGATAGCCATGTCTTTACAACCACTGCATCAGAAGCAGTGGGCAGAACCAATGGCTGCCCGCTTGTGATCTTGGTTTAAGTGGATTATCTTCCTCCAATCCAGAGGTCACGTTAGAGCCTGCTTACAACCGAATTGAAAATAATAGCTGCTTTAGATCTTAGACCTTCAAGAATTTGTTCTATTGAAAGAGAATAGCTTTTAATCCAGGAAATGGTCAAGGGTCATGCTGCTTTGAAATCTTGCATATCCTTATGTTCTGGATGTGTTTTCATGGGTCAGCTGGCTTTTAAAAGCCAATCAGGTTAAATTCGCATCATGTAGAAAACAATGCGAAGTTATTAGAATTAATGACAGGCTGGCTAAGTGTACCACACCATACAATGTTTGGTAAAAGCATCACTTTCGGGCTCCTCTTTCTAGCGAGCAGAGCTTTCAGCACATCTCCTTCCGATGACAGTACTTTTGGCTGAGTGTGGTTTTCGAAATGGCACTAGGAGAGATGGGAGTTGCTCACTGGAGGAATAAGGATGCTCTTTTTTCTCCCTTGTTGCACAGTGACGCTTTGTGGCATGTGTTCTTGTTGCCTGCGCTGCTTGTTCTACTGCCTTCCAGACAAAACCATAAACCTAAGACTCTGACTGACTAACTGTAAGACTGGGATGCAGCAGAACAGCCAGTGCTTTTGTGGAAAGCAGAGTTATTAACTTATATGTGCCTCTCATCTGCCAGTACAGATGATTTAGGCACTTTCTTCTGATCTCAGGTGAATGCGGTACTCGTTCTTAAATGCTTTTCTTGCAGAAGGGTGGTGACAGTGGCAGTATTTTGTGATCTCGGGAAAGCTGTGTTTTGATCCCCGAGTACCGCATGATTTGTTGTATCACGAGGGGTGGCAGTGGCAAACTTACCCAGGTCCTGTTCGTAAAGCATGTGAGCAGCCTGGTGAAAGGCATGTGAGAGATGCAAAGTACTGTTGCTGTTATGTTCCCGTGTCCTTTCAGCTGGCTTCAATTGCTTTTTGGGTCTCTTCCTTGACAGGTCTTGGCTCGTGGACGGCTCTCTAGGAATCCCAACTGGAACCTCACACCAAAAGGCACCATGATAGTGATGAGTGACATCACGGCAGCCCCCAGACTGGGGTCAACTGCTACCACCCCAGCTGTGGCTCCCAACTTCTCCTGGATGCCAGAGGATGGCAGCCCCACGGCTGTGGAGCAGCCAATATTCCTCATGACCACTGCTGCTCAGGCCATCTCAGGTTTCTTTGTATGGACAGCTTTGCTCATCACCTGCCATCAGGTAAAACCTGGTCACTCATGCTTCTCATCCTTTTCCCCACATGAAGGAAAACTTATGATACTCTGGTATATCTCTGCCAGATGCAGCGGTGTGATGAGGGTTTGCAGACTCTGGAGTGGTACCAGGGCTTCTTCTTTGGAGTCTAATATATTATCTGTGCTGATCAAGGTGGCAGCTTTTATATGAAGGCGTTTTTCTGCCCAGGTTCAGGCCGTTTCTATAGTGTGACTGGAGAGGGAGCAAACTCTTTAAAACTAGCAGGTATAAAACATTTGGCCATCTCTTGTGTGTTTGCAGAAAGTTGTGTTATCTCAAGCTGTCCTTTCCCAGGTCTTGTAGCTGAATCCAGCCATTTTGTTATTGTGTCAGCTGTTAGCTAAACAGTTGTGGTTGTCTGCTGTTTGACATACCTTCTTTGATCTCCTGTGCCAGTGGATTCCACAGGCTGAGCCCTGCTGCGGAAAGGAGTAGCAGGAAATGTTTTATTTTAATTTTTCTCCCCTCCCCTCTTGCTGGGGCAGGTGTCCTGGGAGCCAGAGCAAGTCAAAGACTGCATCCTGTTCTGTAGCTCTCTTTCATGAGGTTGTCATGTGAACTGAAAAACACAGTGGGGAAATGCAAACCCTGTTATTTATCAACCTGTGTTTTGTACCTGTTGCTCTGTAGATTCCAGAGTGATGACTAGGATCTAGAAAACTACAGCCTATTGATGGAGTACAAGGGCTATAGAAGTTCAAAAATGGATTAGTCACTGATGAATAAGAGTAACACCTGCAGTTTCACCAGCTTGGGTAACAATTACAAGTGCCATGGATCCTCCTGTCAAATTGATTGCCTGCTGAGGGTAGGAAGAAATCTTTCCTCTGCAGTATAGCATTGCACAGTTAGGCATTAATGCCCTTCTCCAATGGACCAACAGAGATCAGTGCTGGAGGAACACTGTTGATTGAAATGTGCTGTTGTCCAGTTACAAGGCAGCAGTTCCTGTCCTCTCGTAGGTGCATGGATCGCAGGGCTCTTGTGACATCCCAAGGGCAAAGCTTGGAGTCATCTGAACTCCGGTGTCAGCTGTTCCTGTGCTGGGTGAGGTGTGTCACTGGGATTGTCACAAGGAAAAAATAACCCTAAGGTTTGTTAGTTTATTTTCAACCTGCTCTCCTCAGGAAATGAGGCTTTTATGAGATCTTAGTGGGTTAGGGGGAGGAAACAGAAGTGTTTTGAGCCCTTCAGTCAATTTTGGCAGGGAGAGATATGCAACAGACAGTGGGGAGAAGAGACAACCCCCTCTGCTTTACAAGAGAAAGGCAAGATCATTGACGTTTGCTTTGTTACACCCTGGAGAATCCTCACAGCATCTCCAAATGCAGGACTGAGCTTCAGACAAGTGCTTGTGCCTCTTCAGACAGCAAAACTGGTCAGTTGTGAGGCACATATGTAATAAACCAACGGTTATTAATTCTAGCAGTTGGGTGGCAGCTTGATGAGGGTTGTTGTACAGAGGCTTTGCCTCTGGAGAATATGCCCTCTGCTGACTGTGTGGACAACAGAGCATACCTGCAGCTTGTACTGAAGCTCTGGCCGTGTTATTAGGCCATTATAGGAGTGCTGCTCATCTTCAGGGTATACTTGTGGTCAGTACCTTTTCCAGGAGGTGGGTATTCTGTGAAAAATCATCTTAGGTGTGGGATTTAATAATGGCTAACAAACCGTGAGTGATGGGGATGTTGCGCTCCCCCAGCCAGTGACTTGGACTGGCGTGCGTGCAGGCAGGCAGACAAAACGTGCGGTGTGGCCGTGTTTCCTTTCAGCACGCTGCACGAGTTCACTGCTCCCTTGATTGCTGACACTTTGTGGCTCTGCTGTCACTGATGTGCAGAATGGCACTTTTTTGAGCAGATGTGCTGTGGCTTTTCAGCTCGTGGCAGTGCTGTGAAGGGCTCTCCTAGGTTGTTTCAGGTGAAAGTCTCGAAAGCATCCAAAACTGCTGAGAGAGTGAGTGTGTTTATAATGAGCATGCGCTGATGTGTGTGTACCTTCCCTCTTTGGATAAAATCAGGCTGGCAGTGTTGTGAATCTTCAGTACTTAAAACAGGGTAGCAGGAATAATTGGACAAAAAACATGAGCTAAGGAATATGGGCAAGGTGATGACAATAACAGTAAATTAATTCCCTATAAGAAACTGGATCAAAAATGCCTCCACTTTCTTTTCCTCCTCCTTCCCTCTCTTTGCAAACTAAGAGATGCCGTGTCAATGCCGTATAATAGCAGTGACTTTTTAATTTTTTTTTTTTTTTTTTGACGTTCATCGCCTTGGGGCTGCTGGAGGCCATCAAGAGGTGATTTACTGAGGTTGTTTTTCCTGGCCCAATTGACTCTCAAATTCTACTTTCTCCTCTCTGCTCCATGTACCACTGATGCTGGTCTCCCCTCTCTGTCCTCTCAGATCTACATGCACCTTCGCTGCTATAGCTGCCCGAATGAACAGCGCTACATCGTTCGGATCCTCTTCATTGTGCCCATTTACGCCTTTGACTCATGGCTCAGTCTCCTGTTCTTCACCAATGATCAGTACTATGTTTACTTTGGCACGGTGCGGGACTGCTATGAAGGTAAGAACGGGTCAGACAGAATATGGGGGAGGTGGGAGGTCTCCGCACTAAGAACTTTTGCTTCTGGTTGGGCACATGGAGAAAGTATCACTGTCACCTACTGAAACCTTCTCCCTTGCTGGCTTCTGAGCATGACAAGATGTGGTGAGCCTTCTCTCCAGTGTTCTGTAGAGACAAAGTTTATTATTTTCTTGGGTTCTTTGCTTCAGGAAGATGGAAAGCCAAAAATCTGATTCTACCTGGGTGTTACAAAGTGAGGTATTGGTCAGCTCCTGGCTCTTCTAACAGCACTTATTCAGCAGCCAGACACTTACTTTGTCCTCTTTTCCTGGTGCAGTTTGTTAGCAATATGTTCTTCTGGTCCCATCCTGTGGCCACTTGTGAGCTCGCACAGGGTAGCACAGCCATGATATGCTGGGGCTGGGGAGGTGTGAAGTGCTTTGGAGTCCTGAAGGAGGGAAGGTGCTGTGTTCAGGGTGAGTTACTGATTGCTTTGGGTTTGGTTATCTGCTCTGCTGCAGATAGTACCACTAGCATTGTATGCGAGGGAAACAGTTATTCTCCAATAAATGCTATCTGAACCTCCCTCCTGATCTCATCCTGAAAGAAGCTTTTACCCACCCAGCAGGAGAAACTGTGCTCTAGCAGTGGATTTTTGAGGACAGTTTATTACTATACCCTCATTAAATTGTTATTCAGTTGTTGTAGTTGTTTTGGTAAGATCTGCATTGCAGAGAGATGCCCCTGGCCATGTGAACAAGTGAGTCAGCCGAAGGGACCAGCAGACCCTCCTTCACATCTACCACAATGCTCTGAGATGCAGCAGCAGATGGCAAACGTGTGCACGTGATTCAGAAGGCATCTTTGTTTGGGCCTGTATTTTTTTTCCCTTCCCTGCTGCCCTGCGTGTGTGTGTAGGTCTAGCAGGAAGGCTGCTGCTCTGCAAAGCTCCTCTCCTAGCAACAGCCAGCATCCCTCTGCCTCGCTTGCTCAGGGAGTCTGCAAACATCTGCTCAGAATTCAGCACCTGCTCTGAGGTTCACCCCAGCACGTTGGACTGTGTGAGAAGACTGCAGGTGGAGGTGAAAGCACCTTCAATCAGTGTGTTCTCTCTCTCGCTTTTTTTGGAGATCACTTCGAAACAGCCTTTTTGTTCTCTTCCCTCCCTTGCCACCCACCCCATCCTTTCTTTTTTGGGAAGGGTGCAAATTGGGGAGGAGCTCTGTTAGCGAATGGCAAGACCCGGCCCTACTAATACATTTTGGAAGCTTTCTTGGGCCATTTATGGGCTGCATTTCGTAGTGTGCATTAGGAGGAGCGTTGCTCTTTCATGTGACTCGGCTTCTGTACAAACCTCCGTGTCAGTAACATGGACATAAGTAGCTTTTTTTTGTTATGTTGATGTCATAAGCACCTTCTGATGAATGTGGATCAGGAATGGGAGAAGAGTTCTTTTGCTGGTGTGGTGAGCTTAGATAGTTAGGACTAATTTATTTTGGGGATGGAGTGGCAGGTATTTCCACCTTCCCCCCCACTTTTTTTTTGTTTTGTTTGTTTCCTCTGATGTCATCTCTTCCCTAGAGCTTGTGGAATGGGCAGCTGGTATTGTAATGACCACATCAGAGGGCAGGGGTCACTGGAGGACAATAGGAAAAGCTCAGCTTTTCTTCCTCTGGGTGCTGAGACCTGTCAGCTAACTTGCAGGAAAATTGCAGGCAAAAGGGGTTACCGCAGTTATTTAAATAAGCTTTCCATGGTTGGTGTTTTCTCTCCTAATTAAGGCTTTCGCAAAATCATTGCTATATGACCATACCTAACTTTGTTCAATAACAAGGATTACAAATGGAGGAACAATAGCCCAGTGACATACATAGGAGCAGGTATTCCACTGGCTTTTATGTGCTGTAGCATTCTTGCCATAAATATGTTTTGAGACTATGAGTGTTTTGGGCAGCATTGAGTTCCTATTTTCCAGGGCATAGTTTGGATGCTTGTAGAAGAATGAGAGTTGATGTCTGTCTCTGACTTTGGAAGTTCATCCACCTGGGAAAACTGACCTCAGGTCTAATACTGGTTGCTTGGTGATGTCAGCATCTCAGGACTGTAAATTATTAGGCTTTTGTTCATATTTTAAATTCCTTAAGACTTCTGTTTCCATCTCAAGTTATTTTCTCTTTGTATTATGTCAATGCTGGGGGCCAAAACCAGGATTTGGTGTTGGCATTCCAGGGAATGTCTGGATACAGACTGTCGTAGACAATAGCATTGAATGAAGGGATCACCTGGTCTGTCATTTTGCTCCAAGGCTGTATGTACCCAATTTAGGAATATAACCTTTGTCCTAAAAGTCTCATAACTGTATGAGGGTCCAGCAGTGGTTTTAACAGGTCAAGAGTGTGTTAAACTGGGCATGTATAAACTTATTCTGTGCACAGTTGCATGGCTTTGGGTCCCATGAAAAGTAAATGTGTCTGTAATTATGAGTGCTCCTGACAGTGTCTTCACCTTGGTTTATATGTATCAGCAAAGCTGAGCCCTGAAGCCACTTGAAATGGGGCAGAGTATTAGTGATCAGTCTGAGAAGGCTCTTCCTCATTTGCACCAGGTTGCTGGGGAAGGCAGAAGAGAAGTGGCCCAAGGAGAAGGCAAGACCTTCCAGCCTTCTGGGGAAATGGAGCACAAACCCTGTTTTTCAGAAGTCACCACCAGACATGAAAACAGAGTTTCACTGATTGGTCAAAACCCTGTTTCTCCAACTGTTATGTCTACATTCCTGTTACCTCAGAGAGAGAAACTGTGTTCATCACCTAAAAGATTAAATACAGGAGATAAGATACAGTTGATGAATCAGAGAGAACTTTTCCAAATGATCTAGTACTAGTGTAATGTCCTGGAATAATGCACAGGAACCCTGTAAAGAATGCCATCTTACAGCTGCCAAGTAAAACAGAGACTGACCACAGTTTTTAAATGGTCCTGTGACTCTTTTGGCATGAGTTGTGGAACTTGCCTGGGACCTTGGCCAAAGTCCAGTTCAGATAGTCTTGTGAATGCTGAAGTAGGATGATAAATGCAGTGAAAATAATCCGGAGTACTTTGAAGGGAAAAATGCTGCATAAGCAGTCCCTGGTAATGTTTGATCTGTTGCCTGTACTCTTGGTCCTTGCACCTGTTTTGAAGTTGGTTGTCATTTTACTGATTAATGTCTTTGCAGCATTTGTAATATACAACTTCCTCAGCCTCTGCTATGAGTACTTGGGAGGGGAGAGCTCCATCATGTCTGAGATCAGAGGGAAACCAATTGAGTGAGTACTAATTCTGCTTACAGCATGATGCTCTCATCCTTCTGTGCCCATCTAGCATGTGTCTGTCCTTGCCCTGAAAAACTGTGTCAGGTGGCAAATGTCTGCTAGGACTGGGCAGCGTGGATGGGGCTGATTTACCAGTACCCTGCTCTGAGACAGATCAGGCTGATCACATCCTCTTAAGCAAGTGGACTGATTCACAGCTTTTCTGGACACCTGACTACTCCTTTGTTGCTTATTGTCTTCTCTGCCTTTAAATCTTTTCTGTCCTCAGTTAGTTGTTTGTACTTCCTCCAGGATCTGTGTTTCTCCCCATGCTACTCAATTAAAAAAAAAAAAAAAAATTAAAAAAAAAAATCAAAAAATAGTGGAGTGTGAAGACATGATGTTGTTTTAAACATCTCTGAAAGAGAATATGGCTTTAACTGTAATCATGGTTGGAGAAAGCACCAGTCCTGCAACTTTGCTACAAAGGGGTAGACAAAGAGGGTAGGAATCTTGCACTCTAGCCCAAATCTTGCTTCTGGACTCTGTCATCTTGTGTTGGCTCTTTCAGGTCCAGCTGTGTATACGGGACTTGCTGCCTGTGGGGAAAGACCTATTCGATTGGATTCCTAAGGTTCTGCAAACAGGTATGGGCTGGAGGAACTGTACCATCCTCCAGAAGTGAATGAAGTGTGTGGGTTGGCAATGGCTCTTGCTGCTGAACTTCTGAGATGAGCACTCCTTTGAGGGGGTTTATAATGTTATTTTGAGAGGCCTGCAGCCTGCTGAGAAGAGCAGGTGTTTTGGGGGTTGTTTATTTGTTTTGCATGATCTTAACATTTTCTACTGAACCCTGCATCAGGAAGGCTTTAGCAAAAGACCCCATTTATCTCCTGGATCTGATGTTAACTCTGGGAAGAAATCCTGATTTCCTCTTCCCTTTCTGGGTTGCAGAGGTCCCAACTTTAAGAAATTGATGGCTGTGCTGTGTTGCAGACACCCCGCAGTTGTGTAACAGCCTCCTGAATTCCCAGTGCTGCTGTTGTGGTTTGGATTTGAGGAGGGGGGTGGAGGTTAAGCGTGACACAACGCTTTGTAGGAGGAACTGAGGATTGCTCACCATGTGTGTCTGTCTGTGCTGAGTTGGATATACTGAGGGGGAGGGAATGGAGGAGATCTAAACCTCGATACAGCCCTCGTCTGCTCATCCCAGGTCAGTCACCTCTGGCTGCCCAGAAACAGCGGGTGAGTTTCAAGGCTTTGCTCACTTGCTGCAAGGAACACATGAGGTTTCTCTGGAGAAAGCACGAAGCAGATCTCGTTCTTTGAAAGGGCTCAGGTCATTGTCATTCCAGTCACTGGGTCTAGATATCTGCCCTGGCTTCTCCTCCACATCATGTTCTATGTTTTAGCAATATGCAGGAACATCATAGGTACAATGCAGCCTCATAGTAATATCCAGTGTTAATCTCTGCAGCAAAATTTGCCATTTTCAAAGGACCACATCTTTCTTTTCTCTGTTCTGTTTGTCTCTGTAACATATTCTGTCCTCATGGCTTTCCTGTTTTCCTGCCCACTACTTTATTTTTTAATCTACTCCTAGTATGCTGCTTCGCCTGTTTCTCTTGGGCTTCATAAGTATACCTTTTGTTTGATTCGATGCATTACCTATTCTTTTGGCTCCTAATGCTAACTTTTGCCTTTTAAATATGTCATAAGCAGATACATACCCATTGTGGTGAGTGAGTGTTGGAGAAATAATTTCCCTTAGATCTCTTGTTTCTTGTGTCCCACTGGCTCTGGCAATTGTCTCCACATGGGTTGCACCTGGCTGTGTTTGGAAAGCTTCTTCACAACAATGAAGATGAGAAACACTTTTTTGGGGGAGTGGTGGTTCTGCTGGCTTCTGAAAATCCTCACCTTATTTGGTAACTCTGTCTTAGGTGAATATTTGACTTTCCCATTGCTGCTATCTGGCAGCAATTCTAGTTTGCCCTTTGCAAACTGTTAAGTCTACTGTGGAGACTGTGAGGGAGGTGTCACTTGCAAAGGGATGTTTAAGTACTTCCATCCTTCTTGGCTGGAACTTAAATGTTGCCTTGGTGAGAAATCTTTGACACTAAGACGCACCTTCTGGTACTTGTACTAAGGCCTTTCAAGGCAAATTCCTGGGAAGGTTGCTGCAGAAGGGCAATGGAACACATCTCCACGCTGATCTGTGTGGTATCCAACATCGTGATGATCAGAAAGAGGAATGTGCTGGAAGGAGCACTTTACCCATTTTATCCCTGTTCTCAGCATCTCCAGCACTCCTGTTATTTCCCACCACCGCCTACCCATTTTCTGCTCTTTCCAGCCCTTTTCATCCTGAAGGAATCTGCATGTTATAACCATTCCTTCTTTCCATCTTCACCCCCACCCCAAGGTGTCCTCAGGCAGGTGCCTGCTGTGGGTTGTCTGCCTGCACTAATGGCTGTGGCTTAAAATCTGGACAGCTTGTTTCCTTAAAGATGCCTTGGACAAGATTCTTTGCTGGGCCTTTGTCTGGTGACCCTTACAGATGGGTCACACACCATCCATGTGCTTCCCGTATGCTGTAGCATCTTCTAGGGAAGCAACTAAAAATAGGACATGGTGGTTTGGATTGCAGGGAAACGGTTAAAACAACCCCAGATTGGAAGGAGAGGAAGCTCAGAGAGCAGAGTTGTTTATGAATTAGCTTGACCTTTTCTAGTTCACATATTTACAGTGACTCAGTATCTGACATGTGCTGGGGTTTTTAATCTCCTTGAAGTCTTATGACCACTAACAAATTGCATTGTATCCAAAGCAATTACTCCTGTTTGGTTTTGCCTTCTTTCCATACACAGCCCTCCCCACGTGTGCGCAGGTCAACACCTGCCCAGGCTCCTCCAGCCTTCTTCAGGGAGGCATGGGTGATGTTTTTAGGGTTGCAGCCATCCACTGTCCTAGGCCTTTGGGGTTCAACATCTCCAGAAAGATGAAACATGGGGTGGCGCTGAGAGGAGTCCCAACAGGAGCAATCATTTATACCAGCAGAATGGATGGAGCTGATCCCAAGAGCTATGGAGCCTTTGGGAAGGCTCAGTGAAGGTCATGTGAGTGACAACTGAATAGCTCTTAATTTCTGTTTAGCGACACGCATTGGTGTGCATACGAAATGCCTTAACATAATGGCAGTTGTCAAAGTTCCTCCTCAGAAACCTGGGTTCCCCTCCCGTCTAAGGGACCATTTTGCCCAGCTCTACCCTTCCCCTTTGTCCTTTTGTTGAATTTGAGGTGTCTGTACCATAGCATGGTGTGGGATTTTTATTCTCAGGCCATTACCATGCATAAATGTGCTGCAGCACAGCCTATGGAAGAGAGCAGCTAAGTAGTTTCTAGGAGAACCTGCAGAGAGATTTTTCTTCCCATCCTGGAAAAGTAGATAGCACACATGCTGCTTCTGAATCTCCTTTATCTCCTGTTAGGGGATGCAGTCCTCAAGCACAATTGATTAGCAAGTGGCAGGGTCAGACTCCTTGTTGGGGCTGGATTGTATTGCATTGCTGTCTTGTCCCAGTGGAGGCACTGTCATGGTGATTGTTTGGGAACTCGTCCTCTTGGACCTCCTGACTTCTCATTCCTTCTTACTCATTCCTGTAGGCTACCCTGCAGTTCTGTGTGGTGAAGCCCCTCATGGCCATCAGCACAGTCATCCTTCAAGCCTTCGGCAAGTACCAGGATGGTGACTTTGAGTAAGTTTGTTTGTCTGGGAAGTGTACCTCAGCGGCCCCTTCCTGCCCAGCTGTGCTTATGGTCCGTGTGTCTGATAGACCACAGGAAAAGACAGGGGGACAACACAGGCTGAATATGCATGTGAGAAAAGAGGGCAGGGATAAGCCTCTTGGTTTCAGGGTTTTTCCGCCTCGGTTTTGGGGGAGAGAATGGGACAGAAAGGCAGAAAGGAAATGGAGTCTTAGAACTCCCCAGTGACAGTGGTAAGAGGAAAAGATCATGCTAAAATTTCAGGCAGTCCTAGAATCATAGAATCATTTTGGTTGAAGGAGACCTTTTAAGTTCATTGAGTCCAGCCATTAACCTAACAGTGTCACTAAACCATGTCCCTGAGTACTTCATCTCCACATGACCATGTATCATGTATCTTCTCTTTTCAGTGTAACCAGCGGCTACCTCTATGTGACAATCATCTACAACATCTCTGTCAGCCTGGCACTGTATGCCCTTTTCCTTTTCTACTTCGCCACACGTGAGCTGCTCAGCCCCTATAGCCCAGTCCTCAAGTTCTTCATGGTGAAGTCTGTCATCTTCCTGTCCTTCTGGCAAGGTGAGCTGCTTTTCCCTTCCCTTGATAGGCACAAAGGGCTCTCTGCAGATGCTCAGACACTAGAGTTGATAGAGCAGATGCGGATTAATAGCTAGAATGTGTTTCTGTGCTATTATTGTATTTGTTTTATAGTCTTTCATTGCTTTTCTCTGGGAAATCAGTTTTTTCTCATTTTCATCCTTTGTTTCAATGCTCCTGAATCCTCACTATCCCAGTGCATGTGTATGTGCACACACATATCTGCCTAGCAAAATCAGCTGGATGAAGAGTCCTTTTCATTCCTGGAACACTCATAACGTACAAGCTGCCAACGCTTTATCTACATGCTGCCATTTTTTTTATTAAAGTGGCACATCTAAAAATTTTTAGCACTTTTAGTGCTCTATAAATAAAATTTTAATGGTGTGTCTGTGACTTATATGAAGCAGCAAGCTGGCTGAATGCAGCGTGTGCTGCCACAGAACCACCACGGAGTAGAAGGACATTCAGAATACATACACGTGATGCAGAAGCACATTCAGAAAGACAAAATTCTACCTAAGCTTAGTGCTTCTTACTGATTGGCTCTGAGCATTTCCCTGCTCAGTGCGCTACGTAAGTTTACCTGATTACACTTCAAACTTAGGTGGAATTTAGGCTTTTAGAGTATGGCCTAACCACCCTATTTACAGACAAACTATTAAGTTTCTCATCTTGAGCCATCTGGTCACACACTTTCTGCCTTGTTTGTAATTCTTCAGCCACCTGACTATGGACAGGGAGAAGTATCTTTCTTGCAATGGTGTGTCAAAACCACTGTATGTTTAAATGAAAAGCTCTGTTACCTCAATTTTTGTGCTGGCTATTGGAAATGCTGAGATCACAGAAGTCGTCACAGAAATATTTGGCTGCTTCTTATCGTTTTGGACTCGATTAAGTCCTGCAGCAACTAATTCCACAATAGAAGAGGGTCAGTGTTTGAACATTCTTTGCGTAAACATATTTGTCTCATTTATTCTTCCTTTCTCTGTTGTACTGGTGAGCGTATCTAGCCTGTTCTGTTTGTAGCTCCTGTCCTAAATGAATTTGCATCTAGGACATACAGCACAGGCAGCTATTTCTATTCCTTACAGTTAGTATGCGATCATGTTTTCTGCACATTTACAGGAGCTTGTTGCTTTGTTTAGGGATGCTGTTGGCCATCTTGGAAAAGTGTGGTGCCATCCCCAAAATACACTCTGCCAATGTGTCTGTGGGGGAAGGCACCGTAGCTGCTGGGTATCAGGACTTCATCATTTGTGTGGAGATGTTCTTTGCAGCTATCGCCCTGCGCCACGCCTTCACGTACAAGGTGTACCTGGACAAGAGACTTGATGCCCAAGGTAGGAAACATGCCAGCGGATACGGTGTGTCTGTTTGGTGATGAGACTGGGTGGAGGCTGGTCCCTCTAGCAGCCAGCACACTGATATGATTCCAAACCTGACTGCTTGGAAAAACATCACATCCCCTCCTTCGTAGTGTCTGAATAGATTAATTGTGCAACGGCTCTGCAGTGCAGAAACCTTGCCTGAATTGCATTGTTCCCTTTTCAGTTCCCCAGTATGCCACCCACGAGAGCTTGTTGCAGACCTGAAGGCTGCAAGAAGTTGCATCCTTTTGGTAGAGTGGGTTTGTCCTTCTTCCCGTCTCCCTGAAGGGGAACTCCCATTGCTCCAGATTGTGCAACAGACTGAAAGCAGGAGGGACAGGGCCTGAAACAGGCTCTGTTTTGAATCTGGCTCAGGAAGATGAAGCTGTGCTTTGGCAATATGTTTGGCTTGGAGGAGGAGGATCTTCCTGTAATGAATTTGTGAGGGTCAGACTGCTAGAAATCTTATTCTGGGGAAGAGGGAGGTGGATGTTATCTCTGGGAAAAGAGGTTTCTTGTGCCCAGTCTGTGCAAGTACATTCGGTGTTCTCCAAATCAAAGGCATATTTCCTGCTGTGGGGAGTCTGTGCTGAGGTGTGGGAAGAGAGCAGCCCTTAGGCAGTGTTCACGTAGGTGATCCCTCCATCCTAGCCAGTCCCAGAGATTTTGGAAGGATCATGATCACAGCTGAGGGAGATGAGATCTGTGGGTGATGAAACGGTGAACTGCTGGCCAGTACAGTGGGGGATGTTTTGGTGGTGGATCTTGTTCAGTTCTTGTTATTTCCACTCTCTTTCTCTCTTTCTCTGTCTCTCTATCCATTCTCTTTTACCTCTCCCTTGCTTTGGCCAATGGTCCCTGGTGCAGCTGTTCCATCATACGGGCCATATGGTAGGTACAGCATGCTCTTTGTGTTTGTCTCCCTTGGTTTTTAACTGGGATGCTGTTCTGTCCCAATTCCCAGCCTGCCTGCTCTGTCCCTTGTTCCCCCTTCCTTGTAGTTCTGTAACCTGACTGCCTCACACAGCTGCTTTAGTGGTGTCTGGATCATAAATTGCAAACCAGCCCCAGGGGCAGTGGCTTAACACCTGCTTTGGAGTGTTTCGATCAGGACTGTGTGAATCTCTCTCCAAAGAGTCGCACAGGCTCTCAAAGGAGCTGGTTTGCTCTCTCAGCCCAGCCTCTCTTCACTTCCATAGTGACCACAGATGATCAGCATGCCTTGGTCATTTTGGGAGCTCATCCCCAGGACCAAGCAGTCCCAAAAGACTGTTCTGGAAATAGGATTTAGAAGCCATGAGAAATGGCAGCCCCTAGAAGGACTCACAGCCTTCCTCTGTGCTCAGCACTTGGGTGGGATGATCTCCAACTGTTGCTGCCTTCAGGGTATCACTGTGGCATTCTTCAGCCGTGGGTGCTTCTGCCTCTGGTACTGCCTATTCCCCTTTTTTTCCTCCTTTGTGCTGCTTTCAGCTTTTATGGTCTCTTTCCTGTGGGGACTTTGATACTGCCTATCAATGTAATTTCCCATGAGTGGGAATGGCAAATGCCACTTCTATATTTTTAGAATTTCCTTCGTTTTTGTCTTCTGAAACCCTTTACAGGAGCACCTTCCCAGCTGAATGTCTTTGTTGCATGCCCAAGCCAGCACCAGTAGTGTTTAGTGGAGATGGTGGCTGTGGGCATGTCCCATTCTCATGGCATGTCCCCCATTTGGTGCTGTGGTGGATCCCCTTGGTTAGCAGTGGCTGAACTCTAGGAGCAATACTGATAAAACTTGACACCATTTGTGTGGCATTTCCTCAGCAGCTGCTTAAGGAAGTCTGTAAAGTAACTTCTGCAGGGCCTAGGAGTGCATGTTCCCTGTTCTCCTTACCTACACATTAAGGGGTGTGGGGGAAGGCAGCCGTATTCTTCACTTGTCCCTCTTTGTCTTACCCCAACAGGTCGCTGTGCTCCCATGAAGAGCATCTCCAGCAGCCTCAAGGAGACCATGAACCCTCATGACATAGTCCAAGATGCGATCCACAACTTCTCCCCGGCCTACCAGCAGTACACACAGCAGTCCACACTGGAGCATGGTCCACCCTGGCGCAATGGTAGTCATGTCATCTCGCGCTCCCACAGCTGCTCTGGTGCCCGTGACAACGAGAAGACCCTCTTGCTGAGCTCTGATGATGAATTCTAGGAAGGGAAGCTGCCAGCACAGGCTGTCATTTTCCTTCTTTTGTTGTTTTTTTAAATTTTTTTTTAATTTATTGAAGCAGAAGTACGCCAGTCATATCACTTCCTAGAGAGTGCAGATTGCAGAAGTGGGCACTTCCCATTAGCTTTTGTGGGTATGGACACGATGAGCGGTGCGGACTTGGGGAATGGCCAGGACTCCATTCTCGAGCCTGTTCCTTACAGCAGCGATCGACTGGAATTAACTGAAGCAAAGCTCCAGGGTCTGGAGCTCTGGCCCCCACACCTGCCCTACTTGGTGTGGAGCATAACTGACCAGAGCCCAGAGTTGTGGCCAAAAATTGTTTTGATATTTTTTAAAAACTGGACAACCCAACTGCTTTGTATTCTCCCTGAGTGGTTGATGTGGGCACAGTTTTCTCCCCCAGCTCCCTGGTACTAGCATCACTGTGATCCTCAGGAAATGGGATTAGGGTGCCGCAATACGTGTTCCTGAGGACCAGATCAGAGACTGGTGTGTGTGTAGCCATTACCTTGAATACATAGTAAGGAACCTCTGCCCCCACACTCCTAAGAACCTGGTTGTGCAGTCCTGTACTTGAGTGAGCAAAGGGGAAAAGGACAGGACTTCCTTCCTCTTCCTTCGCTCCCTGCATGGGAGGCGGGGGGGGCTCCCCATGAAAGCTGGAGCTTGTTGAACCTCAGCAGGGATGGAATTACTGTCTCACAAGGGCAGGGTTTTCTAATCACCAGGTGTCCAAGCTTCCCGTCTTCCCTGCGTTCCTGTGGCAAGAAGCTTCCCTGGAGCAGCTGTCTCCTGCTAACAAAACTGAGGACTGACTATTATAGGTGGTGGAAGTTTGTAGAGCTCTGGCCCTTTAATTCCTCTTTATGAAAGGAAGATATGTAAATGCTAAAATGTTGGGGTTTTTTTCTTCTTGTTTTGTGTCCCCCATCAACATACCTGCCCCTCTTAAAGGTGTGGATCGCACCAGGTAGCTGCCAGAGAAGGTCCTGGTCTCTCACAGGTTGCTCTACCTGTGCTTGTCATCAGTGACTTTCATGGTGAGCTGCTCAAGTGTTGTCCTTGGGCTGGAGTATTCGAGAAGGGATGTTGCACACTTACTTTTTATCTTCATAGCTGTTCTGGGCCAAACTGGAGCAGAGTTGAAAACTGACATGACCTGGCCGCTTAAAATTGTCTCTCTTAGTTTCCCAGGTGGCATTTGCTGCTGCACATTTCACAGGCCCTGCAGCAACTCTTGATGCTATCAAGGGTGGAGACAGCATCCATGGGAGTGGGAAAAGAAGCTTCGTTTTGCTTTTCTTGGGTTTTGGATTGGCCCATAGGTATTTACTAGAGCCAAAATAAAAATGATCCTTACGTAGATCTATCCAGGGACCAGGAAAAGCCCTTTGCTTTAAAATGTCTAGTGGAGGAGGGGGAAGCACCCTCAAGGGCCATAGCTCAGATGCCCCCACCCCCAAGCAGGAAGCAAAATGGAGAGGTTGGGGCGAGCTGCTGCATTCTGCTTTGCCATAGTCTCTCTGCTTCTCCTGCTTGATACCTACTCTGCCATCAGCAGCCCTGCACGCTTCCAAATTGCCCCTTGTTGCTCTGCTGGGAGAACTGGAGTCTGGTTCACTGCCTGGCATTTACCTTTCCTCTTGTCTCCTCATCTGTGTACTTGCACATTCACTTTCTCTGAAGCAACTGTGAGCGAAGAGCTCCTCGTTTCCTCAGCACTGCTGCCAGAAGCCTGTGGTCAGAAGCGTGGGGAGAAGGGCTTGAAGAGAGGGAGGTTTGCTCCCTGCTGTGAGGGTAAGATGGGGAAGGGCATAAGGACCGTGTCTCCTTCTGTACTCGTGTGTCTGAGGGGACGGTGAAGCAGGTGGGAGCAGCAGTGCTGACTCTGAGGGAGCTGGAAGCAGGACCAGTGGTTCCAGCAGCTTCTCTGCTGCTGGATTTCTCCATTTGCACACATCCTGTGATGCCACACAATTACTGCTTTTTCCTAAAACTCGCTGTTTAAGTGGACATGCAAACACTATCTGCCAGGCTTTGTGTGGGCTTGGTGTAAAACTCCATTTCTTCATGCAGTAAACCACCTGGAAAGCAGGGCTGAAGATTGAATGGGCTTTCCTTCTATCTTCCATGGCTTTGATTAATAGTTCTTTAGGGTGAGGTATTTATGTTAAACTTGCCCTCTCTCCTAGGAAAGTGAGACCTGGGACGTGATCCCTTCCTCCCCTTTCCCTGCATTTGCAGGCCTTGATGATATCCCAATGTCACTGAATTGGTGACTGTCCCCAACCTTTGTTGCATTGGGTGGCTGAGATCTGGGCTTGCCCTGCTAGCTTGAAGATGATCTAGGCTTGGGGAAGCATTTTTAAAAATTATTTTTAAATGTATGCTACATATATACGCTGTGCAGAGGATCTGGGTATTCTCAAAGCTTCCTGTACATAGTGGTTTAAAGTACAGCCCTTTTGCACTAGCTGCCTTTGGAGAAACCTGATGAAGAACTAGCGCCCAAACAACAGCCAACTACCATGCATTATAATTTTATATATATATTTTTTTTTTTTTTACCGCCACACAAAATCATCTCTGGGCAAGTGCCAGAGCAAGGACTTGAAGTTGCTCTGGCCTGGAGGAACAAATCTTAAAAGATCCAGAACTTGAGACCAAGGAGGCCAAGGCACCTGTGGTCTTACAGGACTGCCCACAGTAGCCCAGGGCCCCAGCAAACATGTTGGTTCAAGAATTAGGCCCTTGGAGCTGCTCTTTCTCACCTGTTTCCCCTCTGCTTCCTTCCTTCTTGCTTACCATGTAACATACCCATGGGATTTGTTTATTATTTTTCCATATAGAGTAGTTCTTTGTATATAAACAACTGAAAAAAATGTATGATAAATAAGACAGAGTCACCTAGTTTTGTACCTATTGTGTTTAACTGATGTGAGCTCAGCGACAAGCCGCTCTCTATTTTGGTCTTTGTGATGTTATACTCTGCAGAAATAAGCAAATATGACAAAAATATAGAGATAATATAGATTGTACTTAAGCTGCCTCTGTGTATTGTTTGGGTGACTTCTCTGAAACAATTTTGTGTTTTTGCTTGTTTCTGGGCCTGAGGATTAGTGGGTTGGGCTGCCTTGTCCTAGTCTTTGTCTTGGGAGCAGAGCGCTATGCCATCTGTGTGAGCAGGAGCTGATGGAGAAGCAGCACCACAACATCCTGGGGCTGAGACACCAGTGATGGCCCAGGGCAGGAATGAAACCCATTTGACAAAAACCTGGAGCAGAGAGGAGTCCTGATCTTGGGTGCTCAGTGCCAAACATCCAGGGAGAAAGGGAACTGCTTTCCCTGACATGGGCCCCTGAAACAGCGGCTCTGGGCTTTTCCACAAAACATGAATGTAACGCCCAGAACCATGCTGTGAGTGCTGCAAGCTGCCAGGAGACTGGGACCTGCTCACACCTCAGTTCCAAGCAGTAGTGGTTTTCCCCATGGGGAGGAGGTCTGGCTTCACCTCCAGGTTTGGCACCTGCCCCACTTCCTTCCCCTTCTGCCACCCACAGGTATGAGCTCCCTGCTTTCCTCCCACTGGTGAGGTCACTCAGCAGGGGAGTTTTTGGGTAGAGCTGCCCTGGTTGCACCTGCCTCTCCTTCCGCACCAGGTCCAAGGGCAGCCTGGAGGGAATTTTTCTACTGAAATGTATTACCTTTCCTAGGAAAAGCTGATTCAGCACAGCTGAGCTGCTCCCAAAAGCACTTTGGGTGTGATGTTCAGCATTAAGTTTGCTTACTGAGCTCTTCCACAAACTAGAAATCAGTGTTTGTCCTAAAAAGTTATGAGCTGTCCCTCATCCCCTGTTTTTGAACATGTCCTGCAACAAAGCTAGAGGGAGGTAGAAAACCCAGTCTCGCTGAGACACAGCAAGTTCTGAAGTTGAGGAATGACCAAATGCACTCTCACTGTGGAAAAAAAGAGAACTTCCTTTATTTGTAAAGTCTACAAAATACAGAGGAGTCAGGTAGGACACATACTGTAAATCAGAAAATAAATAAGTTTTTTTTTTTTGCTCTATATAAGATAAAATGTGATTTGCATATATAAAATATAAAGTACGGCTCTGTACCAACATCCTGGCTGTGCCGAGAGGCGGAATGGCAAAGAGGACGTGAAAATAACTTATGTTCGTGCAATAAATAAACCCACGAGGAGTTGGGGTGGGGGGATGCTAATCACAGTGCCCCTTCCACAAGTGGTGGGCACCTCTCTTCAGAGAGGGATGGAGGCTGCAGCCGAGGGCGGCTGGCGTGGGGCAGGAAGAGGGGGATCATCTACGTCAGCAGAAGCCAAGAAGGTTCTGCCTCCTGTTACCTCCCCTGTTCTGTCTGTATGTAGCAAACACAGCTCTTCTTCAGCATTTCAGCCTGCCGAAGAGCCGGTTGTCCCACACGGGTGTCCAAGCTGGAAGAAAACCAAAGGGAGGTGCCTACCTGCCTGCCAGGCGGCTCCCAGGAGCAGGGATGCTCTCTGCCCTCGATTCCTACCTCCTGCAGCTCCACCTCTCTGCCTCTGCAGCTCTGGCTCTTGGGGGCCAGGAGCACGTTTTCATTGGCTCTGTAGGTGGTGGGGCGCCAGGGAGCGCTTGGTGGGGCTGTACAAGCTGGCCTGCGCTGAGCAAAACAGTGTTTATCTCTGCTCCAGCTGCCTCCGCTTCCTTCCTGCCGGTGCTGCTGCATTTTGGAGACACCCGGGTGGGCTGAGTGTCCCATGGGCAGGAAGAAGCGTGAAGGATGTGCGTGATGGAGAGAGATAAACCAGCATCAATGCTTCTCCCCTTTGAGTGCGCCAGCCTGGGCTAACCAGCTCACGTCCCCCAGCTCTCCCCTGCCCAAGGAACCTTACTCCATCACTGTCACCTCTGGGCTCCCCCAGCGCCTCAGGCTGTCATGGCACTTCCCCATCCCACTCACCTTTACCAGCTACCAACCTGCAGTGACTTTCTCTCCCTCTCTGACCTGCCACCTCCCCTTGCCATCTCCATCCCTGGAGACTCCTGCCATGCTGCCACCTCCTCCCCTGCTCCAGCCGTGGCCCAAGTTGTGGGGCCAATGCTGAAATTCCTCTCCATCATATCCCTTCTGCCCCTCGCTGTGAAAACTCTCTCCCCTCCTTTCCCTTCCTGGCACATGCTCCTGGGAGTGCCTGGCCTGTGCTCAGCTCTCCTGTGCCCTCCGCAAAACCAGAGGCGTCTGGTGTTTTCTTGCCAGCTTGGAGCCATGGGACGCTTCCCCAGTGCTGCCTGTGCAGGCTTGCCCTCTCCTGCCTGCACCCCCAGGGCGAGGGGTGCCTGGCCAGGGGGGCTGCAGCAGGGGATGGTGCTGGGGGACTTTGGGGGCCACCAATAGGGTCCTGTCCTCTGCCTCAGCACCCACGCTGCGGCAGCTCCCGACACAGGGGAGCTGGAGGTCAAGGGATGGGAGAAGGGGGATTTTGGGTACAGGTCCCAGGAGGGAGGAGGTCAGGGAGGAGATGGGAGGCAATTTGTGGGGGAAAGCACCCCGGGAAGGACTGTGCCCATCCGGGGGATGGAGGCCAGCACTAGGAGTAGGCGGCCTGGTTGGTGCCGGACTTGACGATGGTGATGACGCTGGCGGTGGCCACCTTGGCAGAGGGCCCATGGGCAGCCACGGTGCGGGCGAAGCCCTGCAGGGCCTCGTACTTGCCACGGAGGGTGTCGAGCTCTAGGCGCATGGCTGCATTCTCCCGCGCCAGCTTGTCCACCTCCCACTCCAGCTCCATCTTCTGCTTCTGCAGCTCTTCCTTCTGGCAGACACGCTTCACCCGGCAGCTGGCAGCGTAACCCCGGTTCTTCAGCGTCCGCCGGCGCTGCTTCAGCCTTGCCACCTCCTCCTTGGAAAGGCCCCGCAGGTGGTGGTTGAGCTCTCGCACCGACAGCCCCATCAACTCCTCATCCGATAGCAGCGGTGTGTTCTCCCCCAGCTCCCGCTTCACCTGCCGGAGAGAGGGGTGGTTGCCTGAGAACCCCAAAACCAGCCCCCGGCCCACTCAGCCCCCTGGTCCCGCTGGTGCTCACCTTCAGGGCCTTGCTGGAGAGCCCGTCTGCAGCCATCCTTGCCTCCTCACGCTGGCCCTGCCAAACAGCAAGAGAAAAGCTGGTCACCACCAGCCCATGCCTCTTGCCTCGGCACAGAGGACACTGGCCCTGCTGGCCCCCTGCCCAGAGCTCATGTTCCTCCCCTGCCAGCACTGTGACTCATCTCTACTCCTTTTAAAAAAAGTAAGTATTAATAATAACAATAATAATAGTAATAATGACTGCAAGAAATAATAATAACGACGAAAGGCTGGAGCTCCCATTCCTCCCCCATCCCGCCCCGAAGTGGTCGGGATGCTGCGTTGCCCAGTAGTCCTGAAACACCCCAGCCCGGCTGCCGGGAGGCCGATGCTTCCCCTCAGGAAGGAAACCCAGGCGAGATCCGCCCGAGGCCGAAAGGAAAGTAAAAGCAGCAGCAGTCCCACGGGGCGAAACGGCGGCGAAGCCACCCAGCCGGGACCCGCGTGGAGGTGCCACCGCAGCCGCCCCCCTGCCCGGCGGGCGAGGGCACCGCGGCTCCCGGTGCAAGGGTCGGGTGTCCGCAGGCTCTGGAGCGAAGAGTCGGGGCCGCGGCCACGCAGCGTGGGCGAGCGAGAAGTGACCTCCCCGTGATTCAGCAGGCCAGGGGGAAAAGTCACTGAAGGGGCGCCTGTCCCCTCGCCGGTGGCCGGTCCCTCCCCGTCCCTGGGTTAGGGAAGAGGGCTGGGAGCCCGGGCTGCAGCCGAGCAGCATCTCACATCGGGGAGCCCCCTCCCCGTTAGCAGAGCCCCACAGGGACGAGAGGGGCCGGGAGCGCCCCGCGGGGAGGTGAGGGGCTGGAGGGGGCGGCGGGGAAGGTGGAGCCGGGGCTGCTGGAAGCTGATGCAATCCGGGCCGAGAGCCGGAGCCGGGGGAGCGGCAGTGGCGGCTCGCTCTGGGCGGTGGCCAGGACTCGGGAGGGAAACGCGGACTGCCCCGAGTGGGGACACCCTCCCCCCGGCCCCGCTCCCCAGATCGGCCTCCAGCCGGTGCCGGACCCCGCCGCCCCCCTCTTCCAGCCGACCCGCGGCGGGGAGAAGCCGGGGAGGGAAGGGGCGCCCCGGCAGGGTCTCGCTCCGCCGCCCCAGCCCGGCTGGTGCTTACCGGAGGCTGCGCTGGACCAGCGGGGCCGCTGTCGGGTCGGGCCGTCGGGCGGCGCCTCCAGCCCCGCTCCTCACGATTACTCACCCGCGGATTCTTTTCATTCATAAAAACACAGTCATGCGGTGACGTCGCCTTCGCCCCGCCCCTCGCGGCCACCGCCGCGCGGGGCGGTCCCTGCTCTTAAAGCGCCCGGGTGACCCCCGCTCCTCGCCTGCTGCCTGCGTGTCAAACGCACCGGGCGATGAATGCAGTCGCTCTCCAACACTGCTGCTTTTTCCCCAGTTTTAGGGATGACGCACGCCCGGTGAACGGCCCTGCAAGGGACAGAACGGCCCCACCCAACCCCAGCGGAATGGTCCCCTGCCGCTTTAAGAAGAGCCGTCCCCACCGCCCCTCACAAAGATGGCGCTTCCCCGCCTTTCCGCCCTCCTCCACCATGGCGGTGGGCGTGACGCAGCGGTGCTCGCCGCGCTACCCCGTCCCAATCACTCCTCTCCGGGTGCGGCGCCACTGATTGGCCCGTCCCGGGGGGCGGTGCGGCGATTGGCGGGCGGCCGGCAAAGCGGGCTGGGGGCTGCGCGCGGAGGACGCTGGGCGCCCGTCGTGCTTTGCGGACGGTGCCGCACCCGGACCCTACCCTGCCCTGCCCTCCCCTCCCCTCCCCTCCCTGCCCGGCCCCGGGTCCGCCCCCGGCTCAGCCCCAGCCCCAGCCCCGCTCCGCCGGGCCCGCTCCGCCTCCCTGGCGCCGGCCGTGGAGGGGAGTATTTCCCGCCGAAGCGGGGAAGGGAGGTCGGAGGCCGGTGTTGTCAGTGAGGCGCTGAGGGGAACCGGGTGCTTTTCACGGGAGAACCACGAGAGAAAACGAAGGTGCCAATGCCGGGCGTTCCTCCTGGGCAGTGTTCCGCCCCAGCGGCTCTCCGGTCTCCCTTCTTGGCCCCGTGTCACTGAGTTCAGGGCCGGGCTTGTGACCAGTTTTCCCTCAGGACGAGCGGGAGAAGCCGCCTAAGGCTTCAGAACGATGCAGTTCTTCGGGCGGCTGGTGGACACCATCAGCAGCGTCACCCAGATCTTCACCAACCCCTACCGGGTGAAGGAGGTGTCGACTGCCGAGTACGCCGCTCACACCTGCCTGAGGGAGGAAGGGAGGGTGGTCCTGTACAGGAACAGCCTCGCCCGCTCCTGGGACTGCCTGCTGCTCAATCCCCAGAGCCCACAGGTGGCTTTCCGGTAAGTGACAGACCTTTAACAACCACTGCTCAAGCGTGACGCTGAAGACCCGAAATCTCTGGTCTCAGGACTTCACAGATGTGGGTGTGGGGTGATGTGTTCAGTCAGCAGCTGGGCTCACGAGGAATGGGAGGCCCTTGTGTGTGCTGGTGGAGGAGTTTTGTCATCAAAACAGCTTGTGGGAATGGGACAGGACAGAGTCCAAACACTGTGAAAACAGCCAACTGTGAAATAGGTACTTGGGTCAGAACAGCTGCAGATACGTGCACTTCTGCTTGTACCCGTTGCTGCTCTAGCATCTGGAGCAGGGGATGCTTCAGCCCAGAAGTTAATGTTCCTCAGGAACAGGAGATGCTCTTGGCTGACAATATAGGCTCCCTTCTTCACTTGGAACAACTATGATACCAGATGTGGAGGAATAGGAAAGTCCCCAGTACAACTCTTTGGAGAAGAGCTGTTTCTGTCAGATCATGGGATGGAGGTTGTTTCTTTGGGCAGGACCAACACTGCATTTGCCTTTCTTCCAGGCTCTTCCAGCTCGACAATGAAACAGATGCCCTGGCACGTTTTGAGCAGTATGCTGGGCAACTGCGCCCTTTCTACGAGAGCTCACGCCAGCCCTTGTTGCTGGAGGATCTCCAGCAGCTCAGCGACTGCTTCCGCAACCACCCCAGCTGGTCCTCGGCACACGTCGCAGTGGAGATTGGCCATCGGGAGAGCTTCCGGCACAACCATGTTCTGAGGCAAGGGGTGGAAGGGATCTCGAGTGGGCTTTGTGCTGGGGGTGAGCTCGAGAGGGCAGGGTAGGCTAGATTTTGGGGGAACAGCAGGGGCTGCTTCTTGGGGGAGCTTAACACCTGCGATTACTGCAGAGGTTGAGTTTAAAAGTGGTGGCCTTGGTGTGTCTTGCCTAAATGACAGATGTGGTAGCAAAGAGGGTCCAATGGTTGCTCTGTAAGCTTATTGGTTGGCTTTAAGCCTGCTGCTCTGGATGTTAGAGCCTGGAGCTGTGGTGTTTGAGCTAAAATGTTTTGCCAGAGGCACTAGTTAGATTCTTAGAACCCTTCTGGAGCTGCTTTTTGGATGGGGTTGTGCCTGACTTTGTAAACCACAAGAGAGGAGGTACGGTAGGACTGTCTGTCTGGAAACTGCTTTGAGCCACAAGCTGTCGCTCTCTTTCCATGGACAAACTCGTTGAGGATAGGGGAGACTAGTGAGGAGTTAGGGGACTGGGGGACTGATGGCAGTACCTCCACCAGGTTGCTGTATCCAGACTGTATCCTGTCTCCTGCCTTTCTTTGGGCAGGGGGAGCTTCTCCCAGATGGGGGGCAGAGGAAGGAGCAGCATGTCATGGAGAGGGTCCATGGCCAAGCAGCTTGGTGGCCCTTTCCTGGCAAGAGGCTGGGCTTTCATGAACCTCCTGGTTTGCACCAGCTGGGCCTGTCACAGACACAGGAGGTACCTTCCTGTTAGCTTCCAGGGCAGCTGCGCGTCCTTGTCGTCACAGCCCTTCCTTGGCCTCACGCTGGCTCCTCTCTTGCAGCTGCGTGAACAGCACGGACAGTGAGGATGGCTGCACCCCACTGCACCTGGCCTGCCGCAAGGGAGACATGGAGTGCCTGCTGGAGCTGCTGGAGTGCCATGCGCGGCTGGACATCACTGACAGGAACGGGGAGACGGTTTTCCACTATGCTGTGCGAGGGAATAACCCCCAGATCATTGAGGTGGGAGCGATTTCAAAGCTGGGGGGGAGCAGGACTGGAATAGGTCCTCTCTGTGCTGTAAGGAGGGAGACAGGAAAACAGCTGCAGGCAGGGGAGGAGAAAGTCAGTTCCCTCTGCTGCAGCATCGAGTCAGTGCTTGAGGCTGGTTTCAGCCTCTTTCTTCCCCCTTTACTGGTGCTGTTTCCCATAAGCAGGCTACATATTCCACCCTGCAGTGGAACAGGGATATTAAGCAAATTTCCTCAGAAAGTGTCCTTCATTGATTGACATTTGCATCAGGCCTTATCCTGCCTTTCCACAAGCCCTTGGCTCTCTCCTCTCCGTCTCCTCTGGTTCTGGGCAGAGCGTTCCCATGGGGGAGCATGCGTTTGGGCTGCTGCGGGGGAGCGTGTGTTGCCTGTAGGCCAAAGGACAGATCTGAGCTGCCCTGAGCTTTCCTGAGCTGCAGAACCTGTTGTTTGAACTGAGTAGCCTTGCACAGGGGACAGGGGTCAGAGCCTCAAGGCAGAGACAGTCTGAAACCAGGGGCATTCTCGATTGCTGAGAAGCGTGGGGCAGAGTGACGGGGTTTTTAAGGGTGTGGGTGGCCATTCCGCCTGGGTTCCTTGGGTCTATTGATTCCCCAGCAGCCGGTGCCAGTGCAAGATCATCTCTGCCCTACGGCTGCACTCCTGACATTTGCCCAATACCTGTTGAGATGGCTCTGCCTGCCAGACTCTGCTGGGGTTTCCTAATTTGTGATGTGGGAGGGATGGTGATTTGGCCTTGCTATGCTATGGAGCAGGGCAGATAGGGCCTTTGTATTAAAGATATCCTCTTCCTTTATTTTTCTGATGGCAGTAACTTGGCTTCTTGTTACAGAAATGCTCCCAGGTCTGATCTGTCTGTTTGTTTCTTTTCTCTCTTGATTCCCTACTAAACCAGAGAAAAGAAACTAAATTCCTACTTCTCTTGTGTGCACCAGGGCTTGCAGGGTTTTCCCAGTACAGCAGTAGGATATTTTTGTGTAACAAACCAGTCAACAGATAACAGTTCTAAAATTTCAGGGGAGAATAAGAAAATTCATTCAAACATACGTCCACGTGTATATTTTAAACAGAATCCTGTTTGTTTCTGACAGCAATGGTGGAGTTGCAAGGGAAGTTGAGCTGACTGGCCACGGTAACTGATGGGGCCACAGCAGTAGAGTACCAGTGGTTACTGTTTTCACTGCACTTGTTAGGTTGGGTTGGGCCTGGATCACACAGTGGGAGACCCTGGGCTGTGTTGTTCAACGTGTTCGGAGCCCTTTGTGGCTGAGAGGTGTTGTGGAAGCACCTGGGTCAGAGGAAGGGGTGCAGAAAGCAGCGATCAGCCCTTTAGGGAGAGAAAACAAGGAATGCTTACATAGCTACTGTGTTGGAAGCAGGTGTGGAGAAGACAGGCTGCAGTGTTGTGAGGAACCAAGTGCTCCAGAGTCTGTCCTTGGAGCTCAGGAAGAGGGACGGTGCTTTTCTGTGTCTGTCTATTTATCTATTGTCTCTTCTTCTCAGCTCCTGGGCAGAACCCCAACTACTGGCTTGGACCACCTGAGCCATGAAGGGCTGACAGCTTTGCATCTCGCCTGTCAGCTGGGCAAAGAGGACATGGTGCGCTCGCTGCTGAAATGCCGTGCCAGCTGCTGCATTGTGGGGACGCTGGGCTACCCCATCCACACAGCACTGAAGTTCTCCCAGAAGGGGTAAGGAACTACTGGGGCTGCCGGAACATGGCTCTTCTGCCAGTCTGGGGACCTGGCTGCTTGCTCAGGGTTGTCCAAAACTGGACCCCTTTCAGGGCTGTGCTCAGTAGGAAGGTGTCCTATGCTGTCCTCTGCTGCATCACCGAGTTTGCAAAAGAGCAGAGAAGTGCTGGTGTGGGAAAAAAAAAAAAATCAGAAAAAAAAGTTTTTCCCTGAATTTATATAATATTTAGTATCAGACATCAGGAGAAAGACGCAGATTAGATTTTTTTTTTTTTTTTTTAAGGTTTGTGAAATATTTTTTTTTTCTCAGAATGAGCTGTAAGGAGATGATTTACTGATGCTTAAATAGTGTTGCTAATCGGTCTACCTCTGTCTTTGAGTGCTCTGATCCTAATAAGCTTTCATTTCAAAGCATCGTTATTTCTGTCTCCTGTGGGCCGAAGGTACTTTTGACTGTTAATAACACACTCTGGAACTGAATCAAAAGAGGCATGATGTTGACTCCCTGTATTGTTTTCCATGGAGAAATCTGGTGCTTTTTGTATATGCTTTATAATACTTAATTTTCGTAGAGTGTCTGAGCTCTACAAATAGGGTTCTGAAGTCAGCACTAGCTGCTGCTAGCTGATTTTCCAGCATTTTGAAAAGTGCTTTTGACAAGTCAAAGATGTGTTTAAGTCCCTTAGATTGCAGCGCTGATTGATCTTTTGTATATGGTTTATTTGGTGGTGTTTCAGAGTGGAAAGCATATGCTTGTTTCCGAAGTCTACCTACCCACACCTTCTAGGGACTGGACACTGCTCTATTCACAATAGGTGTGATTTCTAACTCATAGGGAAGCACACAGATTCTTAATTTCAGCAAGTATTTAATTATTTCAGTTTTATCCCCATGTTTCCACGGAGAGAGAGGGAGAAGAGGAGAATTTCCCCTTGTGTCTTGAGAGTTTCCAGAAATGCCATATTCCTGTTCTGGAGAAATACCCAGATGTTGCTTTATGTCTTGACATTAGGGAGGGATTCTCCTGCTTCCTCTGAACACTGTGCTGCTTGTTTGCTTCCTGTTGTGCCTTTCCTTTCTAAAACCAGCAAAACAAAACAGCAGCGGAGGAACCTGCAGGCACGGCAGAGAGTCTGCTGCTGCTGAGGGGCTTCCTGACAGGCTCTGGGCAGGAGAGGCAGGTGCTGTTATGAGTGGAGGTCTCAAGTCAAGATGTCAGCCACCCATCCCTTCCCCTCGTTGTCTTTGCCAGGTGTGCCCAGGCCATCCTGGAGGCAGATGCTGGCCAGGTTCGCTCCAAGGACCCGCGCTATGAAGCCATCCCGCTGCACTGGGCGAAGAAGGCAGAGGTAAATTAAGCCCATCTGTGACGATGGCCCGTGCTGCCATCCGACACTTGTTTAATTCCTCTGCTGCTGACCTCTCCCTCTCCTGAGTGCATGTGCAGAGCCCTGGCAGGGTCAGAGCCCAGCCTGCAGCTCGGTGTTTGATTTGCATTGTCACAGGTGATGGCGCAGTGGAGCCTTGCAGTGAAACAAGCTGGTGGGCTCATCTGCAGTGTCACCTCTGGCTGTGAAACTGCCAGCTTGTCCCTTTTTCCTTTTCATTGGGGAAATGGCAGCAGTATCACTGTGACCCCTGGGGGGAGCTCTCTTCTCATTGGTGACCGTTTCATGGAAGAAAGCAGGTCGATGCCTTGAAAACCACAGGGAGAGTGTGAGGTGGGCACAGAGTGGTAGCATGTGGGTTGTGGTCCATGTTCTGTTAAGAGATGGGTGATCAGTGGTGTGATAAGCCATGCTGAAGCACCTGAATGGTGCTTGTTGCAAGCAGAGGACATTCCTATGGCAGGACTGTTTTCCCTCCTGCAGTATCACATCTCTCTCAGAAATGTGGAGTTTCAGAGCAGACATAAATCTGCTTGGCTTATAAAGGGAAGATCAAAAAGCAAACTTTTTTCCCTCCAGTCTGCAAAGATTCTGGCCCAAGTAGGAACTTTTTTCTTCATTGCTCTCAGCCAGTTGCTATGCTTGCATATAAGTCCCAAAACACCCAGGAGATCTAGCCAGATTGTGAAACCACCAACTAGTTCTGTGGTAAAAGACAGAAAAAACTCTGTTTCCAGTGCTTGGAACATCTGCCAGCCAGCTGTGTCCAGGCTAAGGGTCCTGCCTCTTTCCCTGCTTTGCTTGCCGTGAGGCCTGGGTCGTTTGACTGCCCAGACAGTTGTTGTCACAATCGCTTTCTCTCTTCTTGACCTGGCATGTGCACGCTTGGGCACAGATGACACGGCTGCTGCTTGAGTACGGCTCCGAGGTGAATGTGGCCAGCCGGACGGCGGACATGGCTCTGCACATCGCAGTCAGTAGGGGACGCTTTGACTGTGCCATGGTACTGCTGACGCACGGCGCCAACACCAATGCCAGGGGTCAGGATGGCAACACGCCGCTGCACCTGGCCATGAAGGTGAGTTTTCTACAGAGGCTGCTGGGAAGCAGAGAAGGACTCTTCTTGAAGGGCTGAGACAGGGACAGGCTCCTCTGAAATCCTGGCTGTTGTCTTTCATGGGGTGATCCCTTGTGAGTGCTTTGGCTACTGAAAAGGGGAAGGAGGTAATGAGAGATGATGTAGCCAAAGGGAGCCTGGGTCTTGACTGAACTTCCTCTTGTCCCTAGCATGACCACCTGGATATGATCAAAGCCATCGTTGTGTTTGGAGGAGATGTCGAGATCCCCAATGATTTCGGGGAGACGCCGGGGCTGTTGGCAGCCAGGAGCAGCAAAGGTGAGGGAGCATGTCAGCAGCCTTATGGGGTGAACTAGCATCCCATCTCCCCTTGGTGGCTAAACCAGTGTTTTGGGGAGAGTTAAAAACACACTGAGCATGAGTGATGCTTCTCCAACATGCTTTCCCAGCTTCTAGTCGCTCACAGGGTAGGCACTACCTGAGCTAGTGGCATAGGCTTTTTGTTAATAGCCCTTGATGAATTTCTCTTTTGTGAGACAGAGATCCAAGAGGAAAAGCTGGCATGCACTCCCCCTCTTTCAAGGCGCGGTGTCAGGCACTGGAGGCTCACAACAGGATGTCACAGTGCTGCTGAACTGCCCAGGCGTAAGCAGGCATGGGCAGTTTTTCAGTGGCAAGAAGTGTGTGGCACACACCCTTAAATCTGCACAGCCTTGGGTAGCCCTGCTGTGCACAAGTCCTGCTGCCTGGTGTTCAGGGAGAGGTACTTGGGACATGGTTCCCCCTTCCCTGGGTGATCCCAGAGGTTTTGAGAGGATCAGAGCTGCTATGAATTTGACAGACCCCCACCGGGTGTGTGCGTGCACTGATTCCCTTTCTGATCTGTGACTCCCCCTTCGTCACCTAAGGTGCGAACCGGAAAGTGCTCTTAGACCTGCTGCAAACTGTAGGGACCGAACGCTGCCACCCACCCCATCCTGACTCCCCAAGCCTGGCACCATCTGCCTCCTCCTTCTTCCTGGAAGGCCAACCTTCCTCGCGGAGCAGCTTCAACAGCTTAGGTAAAGCCTCCCCTGGACCTCCCTTGCTCTGCTTCCTTCTTGCTTCACAGTGCTACCTCAGATCTCTTCTTCAGATGGGCTGTGCTCTGGGAACTGTCTCCTGGCTCTTCGTTTCTGATGACTGTCCTCATTCAGGTGTTGCAGGATCCTGTCTCTTTTCTCTGTTTTTCCTGTGTGTGTACTCTAAACTCTCGTACTTTAAACTTCTGTTTTTTAGACCTGACACAATGCAGCTCTGTAGAGAGGAAAGGGAGGACTGATTTTCTTGCCCCAGTGGAAGAGGTGTAGCACTTAGTTGCCTGTATGCACTCTATCTACTGGAACATGTACAGAAAGGGAAGTACTTGCTGGTCTGCCCTGAAGACCTCCCAGTATCATGCTGGGCACAGGGAAATTAGAAATGTCACTTGTTCAGATCCTGGAGGCCAGCAGCTGTGAGAGGGAAGGGATGAGGCCCCAGGATAAGCGACCCTGGTCACAGGGTTTATGTTATGCATAGGAAAAGCGTATTTTATGACATATGATTGTGTTGTAGCTTGTGCTCTGTACTGCCCAGGCTGTGTGAATAAGCACGTGGTCTGTTTTAGGTGCTGGGCTTTCTTCCTTCAGGGACCTCTGGAGCTTGGGCAGAGGCAGCATCAGGGGTTCTGGTAGTGGGCAGTGGGTGAGTTGGCTTGGAGAGAGGCTCTGACCCTTGCGAGAGGGCTGTGTAGTCCGATAAAAGCCACTTGTGATCCACTTCCCCTCTCAGGTTGGTGGTTTTCTTTCCAAAGGCTAGAGGACAACCCCCCAGGCCCTGGAGTGTGTCTGTGTCACCACAAGTCTCACAGGCTGGTGACACCAGGACTTTCTTCTCACCATGGCCTTGTGAAGGTGATGCCCCCAGTTTCAGCTCTGATGCAGTGACAGAGCAAGTCCCCTTTTTGTCATGGATTCTGGCCCTTGAAGAAACTCCTCACCACATTCATTGTCATCCACAGCCACTTTCTGGCCTGGGTGCTGGCAGGAACATTTAACTTCTCTTCTCCTGTTCTTTCTTTTTTTGGTTTCACAGACTGGCTTCTCACGTAGGCTGGATTGGTGCCTCGCACTCAGGGTGGCCTGGGTGTATGTCGGCTGAGGGGTAATGACAAGCCTCCCTGTCCCCCACAGCTCTCCTGCCAAGGTTTCCTCACAGGAGTAGATTTAGGTTTTATCTTATGGCTTGCAGTAAACTGTGTAGTGGGCATGCTTCTAGGCGCTGCCTTCACTCTCACCTGCTGTGCTCATCATCTGCTTCTACAAATCCTTCATCTTTGCCAGTGCATCTGCTCTAAAGGATGTTGGGGTTTCACCTCCTTGGTGTGGAGTTTAATCTGTCGGGGGGGGTTACCTGGTGGCTATGGGTAGGATGGCTTGTGTTTCCTGCAGGGAGTTGTATTCTACTAGGGAGTTGTGTGATCTCTATGTGCTTATGGTAAAAATGATTTACCACTGGGGTGGGAGGTTTGGGTACCCTGATCAGGCTTCTGGGGGCAGAGAGAAAGTAGAAAGAATAATTGATTAAGTATAATTTGGCTGACTTCTGTCTCTGAGATGTGTGTCAGAGGGTTCAGGTGGCAAAGGGGTCTCTAATGGTTTTCCTTTTGCATGTTTATGGCCTTTCAGGGTACAAGGACCTTCTGTATGTTTCCACAACACTTGGACAGTTTCTGAAGGCACCAGATGTTGTGGACTCACCCAATGAGGGCAAAAGAATGTAAGTGATGAACAGCTTCTGTCCAGGCTCCTGTGCATCTTGAAGGTGAAAGCCGTGTGTGTGAATTCTCCCCACCTACACCTGTGAATGTGGCATCCTCAGAGTTGACATTATTTAGTGTCTGTTAACGTTGCTGGTTTTGGCAGAACCTTGTGCCTGTTCCTGCCTGCAGCCCCGGAGCTGCAGTGGAGCCCAAGCTCAGCAGGTGAAACCCCTGCTCTGTCCCTCCACTTTGCCACTGGGCACCAAACGCTGTTTTGGCTTTGTGATTTCCCCACCTCCATGTGCTGCCCGGACCCTCACCCAGCCCCTTGGCCAGACTCTGCGCTGCCTGGGCAGAGCCTGCACCTCATCCTGCATGGACCGGAGGGAGGGCTGGCACTGAAGTGCTGTGAGCAGGAACTTGGGACTGTCTGCTTTTCATTTATGACACTACCCATTACTGTGTAGTAAGGGACTTAGATGTGTTTTCATCTTGTGAATGTTCTTTTTAGCAGGGACAATAGGACAAGGGGTCGTGGTTTTAAACTAAAGGAGGGGAGATTCAGGCTGGACATGAGGAAAAATTTTTTTACAATGAGGGTGGTAAAACACTGGCACAAGTTGCCCAGGGAGGTGATAGATGCCCCATCCCTGGAGACATTGAAGACCAGGCTGGACGGGGCTCTGAACAACCTCATCTAGTTGAAGATGTCCCTGCTCATTGCAGGGGGTTGGACTAGATGAGCTTTGAAGGACCCTACCGACCCAAACTATTCTATGACCCCGTGCCTCTCTGTTGTAGAGGTTAGAGACGGCTAAAAGAGCAAGTGGTGTTGCACCATCTCTAACAAGACTTATCTAGCCGTGTCCAGTCTTTTTTGCATCTGGGGAAGCACCACTGGATATTTTTGCTCACTGATTACACTGCCCACAGCAATGTTCTTGTTACTGGCCTAGTTTCCCATGCCCAGGGCCATGTTCCCACGCTGTGCTGTGGTTTGTAAGCTGTTCCACAGCTCCCAGTCATCCCTGTCTGTCTCTTTCCAGTCAGGACCGCCTCCTGTGCCTGGATGGAGGGGGCATCCGTGGCCTGGTGCTCATCCAGCTCCTCCTGGCTATAGAGAAGGCTGCAGGCCGTCCCATTCGTGAGATTTTTGACTGGATCGCGGGAACCAGCACTGGCGGGATCTTGGCCTTGGCTATTGTACATGGTGAGAATAGTGCAAATTATGGGCCCCTTGTTGCTTGTGTGGGCTCCTCTGTGGGGAGTGGATGTGGGGCAGGAGCTGCCTCTCTGAATCCCAACTGAGATTTGTTGTCCCTGCCAATGGGAGGAAGGAATGTTTGTTAGTGAAGGAAAGCATAGACCTGGATTTGCCCTCACTTCTCGCATCAGCTGGCCTTGAGCAGCTTTCTGGGGTTTGGCAAGTGTGTGGTGGCAGAGTGCAATGTTCTGTTTTTCCTACTGTCTCCACGGGGGTTTTACAACAAGGTGATGGACACTTTCTGGTAGTGGGAAATGATGGTCCAGGCTTACTCTTCTTTTTTAATCCTTCCCAGTCATGCTGCTGAGTTCTGAGCAGATGGCAGGCAGCTTGGGAAGGGGATGAGACTGGGAGTCATGCCTCCCATCTCCTGCTGGTTCTGGGAAGTCCCAGCTCTGATGTGCTCTTTGTTCTACCTGCCCTTCCTCCTGCCCCCTGCTCCTGCCGATGCTGTTGCCTGTCTCAGGGAAGTCCATGGACTACATGCGCTGCCTGTACTTCCGCATGAAGGACATGGTGTTCCGGGGGTCTCGGCCCTATGAGTCGGAGCCCCTGGACGAGTTCTTGAAGAAGGAGTTTGGGGAAAACACCAAAATGACAGATGTCCGAAAACCCAAGTAAGTCCTGCCTGGGGCTGTGCTGGTTGATACTGTCCTGAGTGTACTCTAGACCTCTCACAGCAGAGATGCTCAGCCTCTCCTTAGAGCAGATCTGGAGGAATGTGATGTGTAGACTGTTGAAGCCATAAGTACATTTTTTTTTTCCATTTTACTCTTATTCTGTCATGTCCTGTCCCCCAGGGTTATGGTGACAGGGACGCTGTGTGACCGGCAGCCAGCTGAACTCCACCTTTTCCGAAATTACCCTGTACCAGAGACAAAAACCTCCACTGAATACAAGACAAGCGCAACTTTCAAACCACTCACTCAGCCAGAAGGTAAATGCTGGCACACAGCAGTTGGCAGGGGAGGGAGTTGTCCATCAGAGACAAGAGTCTTCCTGTTCCTGTTCCCATTGCTCTGAAATTTGGAGTGTCCCAGTAGTGTCTCACCCCTGATTTTGACTTGTAGTTTGATCCTAGCGATGGTTCCCTTCCCTTCTCTCCTCTCTCCATCTCCCTTGGCTTCTCTTGTACCAGGAACAAGGGCTGGCTAGTGAGGTCCATGGGGAAGGGGTGAGCTAGAGGAGTCCTGCCTACAGTGAGGGCTCTCAGGAGCAGATTCACATGGAAAAGCTGTGGAACTGAAGCCAACAGCCACCTCCGGCTTGCTTCTTTCTTTGTCCAGCAAATGTAACTATTTCACTGCCAAAATAGCAGCAATGTAGCTGGTAGAGGGTGAATTTGACCCAGGATACATAGCAAGTGCTAAGAACATCTTCTAAAGCTCCCCAAAATAATCCATGCATCCAAGCAGAGACCCTACTATTAGGAGAAAGGCACAACTCTCTAGGGCAGGTTCTTCTGGGAGTGTAAGCCCTCCTGCTTTGTGTTGGCAAAGCCTTCTTGCACACGGGGAAGTTGCTGCAAGAGGCTGTATGTTTTCTCTCCCTCCAGACCAGCTCGTGTGGCGTGCTGCCCGCTGCAGTGGTGCGGCTCCCACGTATTTCCGGCCGATAGGCCGCTTTCTGGATGGGGGGCTGCTGGCCAACAACCCGACCCTTGATGCCATGGCAGAGATTCACGAGTACAACAAGACGCTGATCAAGAAGGTGAGGGAAATCCTGGTCCTGACTGATAACTGGGGCTTTATTTGGTCCACTGAGCCTCCCTTGGAGGGGAGGAGGGTTTGGGAGTGGACCCCTCTCTAGTGGATAAGCAAATTAGCAGCGCAGCAGCCTAGAAGGGGGCATATGGAGAGGAATGTGTTGGGAATGGTGTTTGAGGTGACATACCTCTTCTGACAGGGATGTGAGGCTGCCCCATCAGCCTGTCCTTGCTATTTGGAACAAGGATGATTCAGCTGGTGGTTCTAATGGTTGTGTGTGGCCCTTGATGCAGCTTTGCAGGGCCATCTTCTGCCCAAAAGGAGATGGAGAAGACAACAGCAGGGGCACTCTGCAAGGCTGAAGAGTGAATGGTGTGGGGTGGCACATTCCTCAGAAAGATGACTGACTGCTGGCAGCTGCTTCTCCCTGTAGCTGAAATGGGAGGTGTGTTGCCAGAATAAGTTGGACTGTTTTATAGTTGTCTGGTCCCAGGACTCATCTTCGAGGTGATCCCCTGGGTTTGGGTGCAACCAGGGTTGTAAGGAACAGAACAGTGCAACTGTTGAACTCATGTGGATTATACCTGTGTCACCAGGCGGGAAGGATGGGAGAGGGAAAAGGCCTTTTGCCTTGGCTTTCAGAGCTTCCCCAAGGCTGCTCTTAAAGGCATGCTCCACCTTAACTGTTGGTCCTTGCAGGCAAATCTTCTGTTTTTTCACAGGGCCAGAAGCAGAAAGTACGAAAATTGGGGTTGGTGGTCTCTCTGGGGACAGGAAAGCCTCCGCAGGTCCCAGTGAGCTCTGTGGATGTTTTCCGCCCCTCCAACCCTTGGGAGCTGGCGAAGACTGTCTTTGGGGCCAGGGAGCTCGGCAAGATGGTGGTGGATTGCGTGAGTACCGGGAGAGGGGGTGGGGAAAATACTTGGGGCTGCTTGCAGCGGGAGAGTGAAGGTTTCCAGTCTTCAGCTTCTTCCTTCTGGAAGAAAATTGTATTTTCTTGGAACTGCTCCGACCATGGCCAGTTCAAAGAATGGACGTAGTGGGTAACCTAAGAGTTGCGGGAGCACAGCAGGTCTGAAGCCATGTCTGCCTGTTTGGGGTTTTGAGTGCCAAGGGAGGTTCTTGCAGCTGAAAGGAACTGAGGAGAGGATGGTGGTCAGTGACCCTTAGGTGTGAGTTTGTGAAACTCAGTATCTTTCCAGGGAGTGTTGGAGAGAGTGGTCAGGCGTTGGAATGGCCTGCCCAGGGAGGTGGTGGACTCACCGTCCCTTGAGGTTTTTAAACTGAGATTGGACATGGCACTTAGTGCCATGATCTAGTAAATGGACTGAAGTTGGACCAAGGATTGGACTTGATGATCTCTGAGGTCTTTTCCAACCCAGTTGTGATTCTGTGTGTGATTATCATCAGAGCAATCTAGACCAAAAAAAAAATCATGCCTTGGGAAACAGCAGTTTTCTTTAGAAAAGTTTTGTTATCCCCACTGGGGAAATTAGTAAATACTGGAGAAGTGCGAGGATCACTAATAAAAAGCAGTAGTTCAGAGCTGTGGTTAGGAGCGTGTTATAAAGATACATTCCTGCATGCTTCAGAAGGAAGCTTGTTAAATGTTGTATGTGAAAACACTCCAAATGAATGAAAGCCAGAAAGATCAGAACTGAGGTTCAGACTGTAATCTTAATTCTGTCACTTTATCTTCTTTTAGCTTCCCAAAGTCAGAAAAATACCCAGAGGGGTCCCTGTGCTTCCTCTGTCTTACTTCAGGGATAGCCCAGAAGTCTGCAGTGATCACAGGCTCTACTGACAAAGAAAAAGACACCCCACTCTTGGTGGTGAACGTTGCCATCCAGTATAACACTTGCTCCTGGTTTTCCCTATCCCTCTGTGTCTACTGCAAGTTGGACTTGGTGCCAGGGGAGCCTCTTGTGGGCACGGGGAGGGCGGTGTGATGGGCACGAGGAAAGTGGTGTGATGGGCACAGGGAGAACGGTGTGACAGTCTGGATTTAACCATGGGCTGTTTCTCCTGCAGTGCACTGACGCAGATGGCCCAGCTGTGGATCGTGCCAGGGCCTGGTGCGAGATGACGGATGTCCCATATTTCCGGTAGGAGCTTCCTTTCCGCTCTCTGCACAGACCTATTTTTAGCTCTCTCGCTTCAGACCTGTTTGCGGCATGCGTCATCCCAAACCGTGTCCCCTCCAGCGGCATTCCTGCCCAGAGCTGTCCCCCTGCCCCCTCTCCTTGTGCCTCAGTGACACACGGAGGATGCCAGGGTATACAGTGTGAGCTGATGCACCAAGCACGCTGTGTCTGGGGTTGATAAGTGGGGGCTTGGGAGATAGTGTCTAACATGGTCCTTGAGGGATGTGCAGCCCACCCTGTTCCACCACACACAGCCTGTTTTCGGACTGGTGCAGGTGCTGAACTGTGGCTCAGCCTTGAGTCTGGTTGAACCTTGAAGGAGACAGAAGGTCCCTGCTCTGCCAGCCGTCTGGATAGAGAGAAGCGAGCGTCCGGGACAGTGGGAGCCACTTCACACAAGTCTTTTGCTTGGCAGGCTCGTTGTCTCCTCGTGTTCACATCTGCGTTAAATGTTCTTGACCCTAGGTTTCCTGTAGCATAGTCTCAGACATCTGTGCTTAAAAAAAATAATTTAAAATATAAAATAAAAAATAAATTGAAAAGTACAGCAAAGAAACAGTCCAGACTGGGTGCCTCTCAAGGCAAAGGACCCTAAGACAAAAGAGGCTTGGGCTTTTAAACCCTCACAATCTACACACCCACTCTTCACAGGTCCTTCATGTGCTGTCCGTGTGCCTTTTGGTCCAATATTAATTCTGATTCTGGGGTCTTCTTTATTTCGTATTGGATTCGCTTTCTCTGTCCTCCAGGCAGCTTTTTTACTGTTCTTATCTTGATGGTTTGCAGCCCCTGCTGAAAGTATTTCCTCTCTGTCTCCTGGTACTTGTCTTCAAGGCCCCCCCATCACCAAGAAATAGGTTCCACAATATGCAGCCTGGAATTCCAGTGAGCCTGGCTGCTTGTGCTGTTTGGCTACTCATGCTAAAATAGGTTATTCAAACAAAGGAATACAGCTGAAAGAACAGAATAGAATTTAAGAGTTAGTTTGATTGAACTTATTCTGCAACATCTGTGGTTAGCTGATGATGTTGTCTTGCCGTCTGCAGGCTGAGCCCTCAGCTGCACACGGAGGTGATGTTGGATGAGGTGAACGACACGGTGCTGGTCAATGCTCTCTGGGACACCCAGCTTTACATCTACCAGCAGCGGGAGCAGTTTCAGCAGCTGGTGCAACATCTCTGCCGATGACTGACCTGGAGGTTCCCATTCTGCATCTGCATGTCAAGGAGCAGCAGACACTGAAATGACTCTGATTTGCCCTTGAACCAAGATGTTGAGGTGGGGGAGGGACTACTACTAATAATACTGATGAATTAGTGATATTTAGTAGACAACAGTGCACATACACATGTATTCCTGGGCACATGCACGTATTCCCAGACAGCTGTGAAATGCTGACAACTACCTTCCTACTGTAGCTCCATCTCTGCTGCTCTGCCCAGTTTTGCTGCCTTGCTCTCTGACTGCACAGTCCTTCCCAGAAGGCAGAGCCCCCACCTCCCTGTCTTGAGCTGGAGTCTGTCTCCTGCCTGTGCAGCACCTCCACTGACACAGCACCATGCACCTTCTGACATCACAGAATGGGCCAAGACCAGATAAAGCTGCAGGGATTACTTGGCCCGCTGGGGCCAAGGTGTTTTGGAGTACGTAGTGTGAGGAAAAGAGACTCTTCTTCCCTCAACACGCCTGGTTTGAAGTAGGGCAGAAATGCTGTAGCTTTGTGCAGTAGATATGCTGCATAATGTTGAGGCTGGTCTTGGGAGAAGGTGGAACCTTTTCTGAGCCAGTTGTTTTCTGTAGCACCTTTTGCTTTCCCTTCCAAGATGGGTTGGAACCACAGGTGCTGACTATGCCCAGGGTGGGAGCGACTACCCCAGAGACTGTTTCGTGCCACCTGGCTTGCTGAACTAGTCTTTGCTCAAGGGCTGAGATACAGAAGTCTGATTTTTAGTCTCAGCAAGCCCAAGATGAGGGGCAATTGCCTTGGCTTGGTGGACAAATTGTTTTACTTTATTCTTGACAGGGAATTGAAATTCTCTAAGATCAGTTCCCACCAAAGAAGCTGACCTTGTGACAACTTGGGTTCACTTTTTTTTGCTGCTGGAAATCCCATTGTGACTGCTAGACTAGTCAGTGTTTCTGCAGTAAATTTTGTTTATTTATAAATAATTTATGTACCTATTTGGAGGCATTTTGAGGAGTAACCTAAAAAACTGGATTCTTAATAATTTGCTTGTGACTGGAGGGACTGCTGTTGTGAACAGTGCTTCTATGCAAAACTAACATGACCTGAAATAAAGAGAGGATTTGCTTTGGTTCCACTGTTGTGCAGTCCATGGTTGTCTTGTCTCTCTCTCCATCCTGAATGGTCCCAGAGGGGTTCTTGTAGCCTCTTAATTTCTTACAGGTAGAAAATCAGGCATTTGGCTTCTTGAGATGCAGGATTATACCCTTTGTGTGGGCTGAAGAGGTGAATGGCCTGTCCTTGCAGCCAGCCCTGGGACACGTGTATGGTGCGAGTGGTGGATGTCCCACGAAGCACAGCCTTGCAGCCAGGGGAGAGGCTTTGGACGAGCTCCCGTACGAGAATCCTCTTGGAGCTGTGGCTGGGCCTAAAAAGAGGAACACTGAAATCCCATGGGATGCAAATGACTGGAGGTGGGGCTTTAATTTTGGTATCGCCAGGTGGTTCCTGGACAAGGTAACTGCTGCAAACCTCCTGAACCAGGTACTCACTGATCCTGAGGAACACCACTGGCCGGAGTGTGGGTGCTGAGTCACAAACAGGGCTAAAAACTGATTATCTGCCTTCTGATCTTCAGTTTCACAAATGAGATTGTGGAATTAAGGGGCTTTTAATGTGGGATAAAGGTTTTCTTTTTCCTGCTTAGCGAAGGGGTTTACCTACCTGTGGAAAAACAAAACCCCACACCTTGGGATGGAGAAAACATGAGCTCCTTTCTGCTTTTTGTCTCTGCCTTGCGCTCTCCCCCATCATAAGCCTGCGCTATCTGCAGGGCCTCCCGGGTGATGTGCTTGGGCCCCTGCACACAGGCTGGGAGAGCAGGAGCGCTTGGGCACAAGCTCACACCTGTCAGCGGGGAGTCTCACTGAGGCTGGGGGTGGGAGGGAGGCTCCGAGCCAGCGAGCTGAGGCTTGAGGTGGGGGAATAGCAGTCAGGGAAGAGGTGAAACCCTTTTTAAACTTTCTTTACATATTTTTGCCCCCCCTTGCTATTTGCTGCCTGCAATTGCAAGCTGACAGGGATCTCCCGGCTGACAGTGCCTCTGTGTGAGTGACCTGAAGATGCTTGGCCAGCACGGCGAGGCTGAGCGAGCCACCTGCGAGTGGTGGCAGTGAGCCATCAGGCAGTTCCTCTGGCAGGTGGCTGGCTCCGCAGGTGTCAGGGCAGGGGGAGATGGGTACTGAGCTGACAATCAATAATTCAAAGAGGCGGTCACATGCCCTTGCTGGCTGTTGCAGGATTCGTCTCTTCACAGAGTCCAGTTGCTTCCAGAGATCAAGTTCCAGCTGGTGAATTATTAAACTCCAGCAGTGCTCCGTTCCCTTTGTACCACGTCTGTGTCTTCCTGCTGTCCTACCTTGACAGTGACGGGCTCTTTCCATCCATTCAGCTCTGCAGAAGCAGAGTCCTCTGGACCGGTATAGCATCGTGTGCTCTCCTTTGCTCCTTGTTTCTCTGGGAGAAGGAAAAGGCTCCAGAGATGGACCTGTCCTACAGATCCACCATTGCTATCTATAAGGTGAGTGCTGGCACCAAAGGCTGCTCCTGTCTGCCTGGAGGAGACATGCGGGTGGGACGAGAAGAGCTGTTTTCTGCCAAAGATTCCTTGGAAGGATGGACAGCTGAGGACTGGATCTGTCCCTGGGCTGAACTGCAGCAGCTCCTGTGGGCTCTGGGCTGTGTTTCAGAGCAGACAGCAGTAGGGAAGGGTGGCGTGGGTCTTAAGGCAGATTTGGGAAAGAATCAGGCAACCAGGGTGGTTTGGACATGAAGCATGAAGGGTGAGGTGTCCTGGTTGCCTTTAGGAAGGAGGAGTTCAGTTGGCTGTTTTCCCCCTTGCTGGAAAGAGTCTTCTGATCTCACAAATGCTTCCCTATGCACATTGGTGCTGCACCAAGGTGTTGAAGGCTGGGAGAAGGGGGAATGGCTTATTCCAGCCTCTGGTCTGCTATGGTGTAGACGTGAACACCTTTGATAAATGCAGCAGGTAAGAGTGAGGCTGGTCTGAAGCAGACAAACCCTTCTCTTTACCAAGCTGCTGCTGACTCTGGCAGCGCATCAAATCCTGGCCAGGAAAAAGTCATGTTCGTGCCTAGGTGATAAACGGTGGTCCTCACCCCAACAGGCTCACAGATGAGGGAAATGCTGCTCAGATCCCCTTGTAGTTACTGTCCTGTCTGCAGCGTGTATGGGGCCTTGGGTAAAGCCATCTTCAGGCGACTACTTGGCTCTCCAGCAAGATACCTTGCCCTGTGGCATTGCTCCTCCCTTGGCTGACTGGCAGCTGAAGGTCTCAGCTACCTCTGAAGCAGGGAGCTGACTGTGCATGGTTGTATATCACCACAGCCATCCAGCGTCGCGGCTGGGAGAGCTCTCTGGGTCCCAGCTGCACCCATCCAAACTGCAGTAGGAGGGCATTGACCTGCTGAGGTCTCTGGGGTGTGGAGAAGACTGGCATTAACATGCTTCTACCTGGGCACAGAGTATCCTGGAACAGTTCAACCCGGCACTGGAGAACCTGGTGTACCTGGGGAACAACTATGTGCGTGCCTTCCATGGTGAGTGAGATCCTGCATGGCCCAGGCTCCAGATTGTGCTGCTCTCTCCATCCTGGGTGTCCACTGTGCCTCAGGAGATGCTGCTGTCACTCAGAGCAAGGCTTCTGGTCCCCCCGTGGCATGTCCTTAGTTGCTCTTATTCACTTTTCTCCTGCTCCAGGACCCACTGCTGTTATTAGGCATGGATGGGGAGAAACAAGGGTGCCCTTGCCTATAGGCGAGCTACCAGGGGTGGCTGTCCTGTGTGCCGCTTTCTGGGGCTGGTGATGGTGGGAAGGCAGGCCAGATCCTCACCTCCTCTCTTCTCTCATCACAGCATTATCCAAAGCAGCTGAAGTGTATTTTAAGGCCATCGAGAAGATTGGGGAGCAAGCACTGCAGAGCTCCACCTCACATGTGCTGGGTAAGGCTCTCCCACTCACCATCCTCTGTCCTCTGACGAGACAGCTGCATTTTTTTGGCCTTTCCCCTTAGCTGGTCCCTTTCCAGTTATTGGGGGAAAGAAGACAGATCCTCTAAATGGTGTCTCACATCGCCAGGCCACGTGCAGGCAGTGAGAGTCAAATTTATTGTGTGTCCTTGAATATCTTCCAAGGCCCCAGCATACTCCCCTTTATCTCTCTGAGATCAACGGCTGAGCCCAGCTCCTGGGATGGGCCTCCAGCAATGGACTTCTCATGGATGCCAGTCCTTGCTGAGGCATTCTGCCCTGAGAGTTGAGGTTTTCATCTTAGAGTAACCCTTTGTCTCCTCCTTGCAGGTGTAAGGGAAAAGCTGGAGAGCATGGTCTAACAGCTGCTGGTAGAGTGTTGTTTTCCTGAGCCTGCAGCCACCTGAAATGGCAGCTTGGAGCTTGGGGGCTTACACTCAGCAATCCAAATAACTCTTGAAGCCAAATTTTGGCTGTTGAAAATATGTTCAGGGAACTGCTCTGATACTTTACATTTTAGTAAAAAACTTCCAGCAGACGTGTCCCTTCTGCAGACTCCTACTGTCATCTGCACCACCCAACTCATTCTTCTACTCCCTGTCATCAAATCTCTTCCCTTCACCATTTCATACTACCAATACCGGTAAAGTGGGACCGCATGCAGTGTCGGCAGTCGGTGCGGTAGCTACTTTCCCGTAGCACAACCAGAACCATGCAATGTAGCTGTGGTGCCACTGGGGGTGGAAATGGGGCTCATAGGGGCTGTGGCAGAGTGGAAACCCAGCACCCAGAGCCCATGGCCGAGCCTGGTGCTGGTCTGGCAGCTCTGCAGTGCCTGAGGGGTGGCAGTGGAGCTGAGCCCTGGGGAGGAAGGCTACCAGCCTCCCCCAGGGTGCAGAGCAGCGTGTCGCAGTATCTGTTGGACTTTCACACCCATATATCACCAGCCCAAGTCGCATGCTGTCGCTCTGCCTCCTTGTGTGCACAAGGAAATGGCTGCGGGATTTTTCCACCCTCTCCTATCTGTTTCCTTAAAGGTGAAATTCTGCTGCAGATGTCCAACACGCAGAGACTCCTGAGCTCTGATTTGGAAGTTGTGGTGAGTGGTTTTCCTGGGGGCTGGTGCAGGTGGGGGAAAAAATGACTTCTTTAACCGCAGCATGTCGGCATTTGCCTGGTTTTCCCAATCTCCCGCCCTCTGACACGCCTGCTGGCAGGTGCCAGCCTCCCTGCTGTCCCTGCTGCATGTGACAGAGGCGTGTTACCGAGCTGGCGTGACCACAGCCTGGCCATTGTGCAGCATTTGGTGCTGTTGGTGCACTGTCACCACCCCTCTGCAAACATGGTGGCAGGTGTGCAGCAGACTGAGCCATGCCTGGCTCTGAAGATGTGGGGAGGCTGTCCTCTTGTTCCCTGGGTGGCAGTAGTGGGACAGGAGTGGAGGGGATGCCAGCCCTACCAGATGCTGCTATTTGTGCCCAGACTTGGGGGTTAATGGTGGGTTGGGTGCTGAGTGCCCACCCTCAAGCTCCAGGGCTGCTCCATGGGAGACCCAGTGTGCCCATTTGTGGATTCTGTGTGGGGCCCAGGTGGCAAAAGAGTCACTAGGTCTGCGGGTTTTGTGAGCCACTCCTCACTGCAGTGCATGTAACACCCCATATGGTGAAAGGATGAGGGTGATGCCTCCTTCGCCTCTTCCAGGCTCAGACCTTCCATGTGGACCTGCTGCAGCACATGGAGAAGAACACCAAACTGGACGTGCAGTTCATCAGTGTGAGTGATGAATTCCGTTCTTCTCCTCAACCCTCCCTACTCCACCCAAGGGCTTTTGCTTGAGCACTTGAGATGTTTCCTTGACTTCCCACAGCAGGAATTAGGAGGATTTATCTTCTTCTCCCATCATGGACCAAATCCCCCTTAGCTTGACTGACAATGGAGCACTAAAGAGGGCAGGCGACTGTTCTCTTCTGCGCAGTGGGACTTCCTGAATGCTTCAATAGGGTTGAGAGACTTGGCATCCCAAAAGCAGAGTTCTCAACTTCCCCAGCCCACAGCCTCCACACAGGTGTGGGTCCCGTGCCATTGTGGCCCAGCTGGCCATGCCGGTGGCTAGTGTCGTGGAGGGAGACAGAAGCCTGGGCGCTTGCTCCCAGTGCAGGGGAGCTGTGCACCAGTTCTTGCTCCTGAGATCCTGAGGCTCATGAGCATTCTGGGGCCTTTCCAAATGAAGATAAAAGTAAAAAACGACTTTTTATAAGAGGGGCAGGTGAAGCCTGATTGCAGGGGGACTCAGATTCTGAACCACTTATCAGAGCTGCATCACAATGTGGCTGGGCTTCTGGTTCCTCACCCAGCCTGGTTTGTCCCTGGCAGGAGAGCCAGAAGCAGTATGAGCTGGAGTACCAGCGCAGAGCCACCAACCTGGACAAGTGCATGGCAGAGCTGTGGAGAATGGAGAGGGCCCGTGATAAAAATGTCCGGGAGATGAAGGTGAGCAGCGATTGCAGGAAGGGGAGTGGGAAAATTAACTGGATGATTTTTCTGGAGACAGGACTGGTTTCTGAACAACCCCATCCTTCCTTAAAAGCCAAGGGGTGGACCCCAGCATTCAAAAGGCAGCAGGCTCATCTGGAAAGGAGGAAACTCCTCTTCTACAGGGTGCTGCTGATCTGTGGTACACACTCCTGCCAAACCCTTTCCTCATTTATCAAAACCCCATGTATAAGGACTTAATCCCTGGCACTCTGCTCCGTCTCCTCTGTGCTGCTCCAGCACTGCGAATGGACTGGGAGGCTGGTAGACACAACGACCTATTTTGACTCTTCCCTTGCCCTGTGTGAGCCCGCTCTGCTGGATTTACACTGATCCCTTCCTTCCGCTTTCCCCTGTGGCCCAGGAGAATGTGATGCGACTGCGCTCAGAGATGCAGGCGTTCGTCTCTGAGAGCCAGAGGGAGGCTGAGCTGGAGGAGAAACGCCGCTACCGCTTCCTGGCTGAAAAGCACCAGATGCTCTACAACACCCTCCTCCAGTTTTACAGCAGGGTACGGCCCTAGTGTGCTGGGGAGCCGAGCTTGGGGAGCAGGCAGACAGGAGGGATCCAGGACTGAGCCACCCCTTGGGTGAAGGCAATGTCTGCACAGGGACTGGGCAGGAGACTCTCTTTCTTGCTGTGGGGTTCAGGCTGACTCTGCAGGGCTGGGAGAGCATGACTGGGGCTAAGGATGGTGCTGACACAGGGTTAGTGGGGTATGTGAGCGATGGGAGAGGGAAGGGTGATGTAGGTATTTACAGCAGGGTCTTTGGGACCACAGGGTCTCTGCTGGAGGGTGCCATCCTAGAAATTCACTCCTGTGGGGCTCTGTTTGGCCATTCCCACTAACCTAATCGTGGGAGGACCTGGTCCCTAATCTGATGCACATGGCAGCCTCAGCTCCTTCTGTAGCTGTTTTGCCTTGTCCATCACACCCTCGTCTTCTCTCTCATCCCAGGCTCGAGGCATGATCCAGACCAAGGTACCGCAGTGGAAGGAGCAGCTGGAGGCCAGCCGCAACCCTTCCAACAGCCACTCGCATGGTCTTCTTTCAGCCTCCCACAGCCAGGGGTATCCATCAGGCCGGCTCACTCCCACCCACCTTGAGATGGTGAGGAACCCATGGATGGCCTCTACCTTGTTCGGTGAAACACTGGCACAAGTTGCCCAGAGAGGTGGTAGATGCTCCATCCCTGGAGACATTCAAGGCCAGGCTGGATGGGTTCTGAGCAACCTGATCTAGTTGAAGATGTCCCTGCTTATTGCAGGGGATTGGACTATATGACATTTAAAGGTCCCTTCCAACCCAAACTGTTCTGTGATTCTATGGTGGCAAGGCTGAAGTTGCCCCTTTCAGGCTGCACAGCAATGCCAGTCCTTGGCCAACCATGGTATTTGCTGCCTTGTCCAGCTTCTGTGGCCTTTCCTGGCCAAGATGGAAGCATGTGTTTGGTCCGCAATGGGGAACGTGCTAGGTTTGACTTTCTGAGGGGGACTGGGTATCTCTCAGAGCATCTCCTGCTTAAGGCAGCCCCCGTGGATATACATTAAACCTCCTTTCCTTCCAACAGCCCCAGCGACCCCTTGGCGACTTTGCTTCTCCCATGACTGGGAGTAGATCCAGTGTCTTCTCTCCAGAACCTCCAGAAATGAGACTGTCTCCCCAGCCAGAGTCTCCCAGGCGGCCACTGCGGAGGACACCATCAGCAAGTATGATCCATGCCCAGGAGCAATCATGGGGGGAAGCACAGGGGTTGGGCCCCTCTGGGAGCAGGGTTGGGTTTGGGAAGGGACCACCACTCTATCAGGCCACTGATCTTCAGCCACATTCCTGAGTGTGGTGAGAGGACAGTGAATATGGGAGCTGGGGAGGGCAAGGCTGAATGAAGCAGAGGATGAGCTCAACCTTCAGAGCAGGGTCCATCCAGGACAAGGCCAGGCTTCCTGGATGGCTCTGTGAGGTGAGGAACCCACAGATGTGCAAGTTTCAAGGCTCCTTGAACCATGAGGGCTGGATCTTACTGGAGTTCCCATTTTAAAAAAAGGGAAAAGCACCTGCCCTACAGAACCCACCCACTTGCGTCATCTCACCTCCTTTTCCTTCTAGAAAAATTTCAGCTTAAAGCATTTTAAAAACATTTAAAAGGGCAGGGGAAGGGAAAAATGACCCAAATACTCGGTTGCTCTGGCAAGGCTGGGAAGAGGGCCATCAGCCAGGGCATCGGTTAGGCCATGCAGTGCCTATGCTCTAGACATTTGGCCAAAGAGGACGCAGTGCAAAGCAAGTGGCTTCAGTTTGACTTTATTTTCTCCTGCAAGATGAACCTTCTACTGTGCTTTCCACTTGCTATGCCATGCTCACTCCCTGCAGAGAAAGGCCGTGTGCTCTTCCTCTAGCATAATTACTTGACCAGGGAAGCAATGCTCCCTTCAAGGCAGCGTGGATCTTGCAGGAGGGTGCCAGACTCCAGTCAGACCCCTCCAATGCCTCCCCTGCAGGCTTGCTCCCTACCGGCCGTACCTCCCGTTCGGGTTCCTTCGGCGAGGCCGGCAGCGGCGGCAGCGACGGCAGGAGGAGGAGCGGCACGGTGAGGGTACATGCTATCGTGCCGCACACGACGGGTGTCAACCGAACCCTGCTGCGGTTCGAACCCGGGGACGTCATCACGGTGCTGATGCCAGAGGCGCAGAACGGGTGGCTGTACGGCAAGCTGGAGGGCTCGTCCACGTACGTGACTTCGCTGCTGTCAATTGGCCTGATGTGGACTTGTTGGGTCTGGAGCTGAGAGGCTTAAGCCCAAAATCATCTCCCCCTTCCTCTCCTGGGGTGGCTTGGGCATTTTGTCTCACCCACTATCTGGCTGGGACATCACTATGTCCTCAGTCATGAGCTGCGCCGGGCACAGGGGCTCTCCAAGCTGAGGAGATGTGGTGGGGCAGGGTTAGCATGGATGATCTGCCTGAGAGGGCTCCAGGGGCTTTGTCTGGGAGAGCCAGGGACACAGTGACCCCCCTCCCAACTTGCGTGACTGAGTGACTCCTGTCATGGGACCCGGCTCAGAGCTGTGAACTGCTGGAGTTACCTGAGAGGTCTGGCGTTTCTCAGCTCACACCACAACGGCCGCGTCAGCCTCCAGCGCAGACAGGGCACGGAAACTGCTGCACCTGGTGCTTACTGAATTACTCTTCATGGCACCGCCAGCCAGCATCTGTGCAAAACCCACCCCTGTTACATGTGGAATCCCTGAATGCTGCACTGCAGGGACATTCACACTCAGATGTGAGATGAGCAGGAGCGGTGCCTGTCTTTGGGGGGCCTTCTGGGGTGGAGCTGCTTTGCTCTGAGGAGAAGGGATTTCCACAGCTTCCTTGTGTGCTGGCCTTGGCTTCCTTATGAGCATCTCTTTCTGGATTGCACCAGCATTGCTCCTGGTAGTAGGCACTTTGCACGGCCAAGATGAGCAAGTCCTGCTCCAAGCTCAAGGACTGTCTCACAATAATCCCATGTCCCACCGGGGGGTGAAAGATATCCAGGACCCCTGTCACATATGTTAGCAGCAGCAGCAGCTTCGTTGATGTGTGAGATGGGCATAGAAGATCAGCAGTACTGGGCAGCTGGATCTGAAGAACCACAAACCATGGATGCCTGGACCTCATTCATCTTTGTTCTTGTGCCCTAGATGCGGCTGGTTCCCTGAAGCTTATGTCAAGCCTCTGGATGATGCAGGGGAGATGGAGGGGTCAGCTACCAGGTAACAGGAGAGCAACCAGGCAGGCAGGAGCTGGAGTGGCTCCTGGTAGGTCACTAACACCAGTGGGGTATCTGTTTGGGGTGTGCCCCATGGATACCTGCAGTGGTCCCACACTGAAGCATCTGCTGAGAGCCTTGCTGTGCTCTGGGATCTCACAGGCTTACCCTAGGTGGCTCCCTTAACACATGCAACATCTTCTCAAAGGTGCTTGTGGCTGGGCCAGTCCAAGCCACGTGCATTTTGTCCAGAGACATCCCACAGATATGTGTTGTGGCCAGCACCTGTGCTGCTCCCTGTTCCTTGTTCTTTGACTCTGAACCCACTGTCTTCTCTTGCTTAGGCCCTTCCCACTGCGAAGCAGTCACAGTATGGACGACATCCTGGACCGTCCCAACACTCCTTCCTCTAGCAATTACTGGCCTGCCGCTGCTCAGCCCAGCTTGCCAAACCCACCTCCCTTGTCGGTGGGTGCCAGCAGTCATCAGAGTGGGGTGGCCACCCCAGTCAGTTCTGGCTCCAAGGTAAGTGCAGGAGGTGTGTGTGTGTGGAGTGTGTGTGGAGTGGGCCATGTCTGACTTGCATCCTACAACACATTCATTTTCCACATCGGCCTGTTGAGAAAGGAAAACACCTTCCAGATATTGGAGTGTGACCTCCTTCTTTCCTCAGCTAAGGAGTCTTGTTAGCACTGACCTTTCTCACCCAGTCTGTTTGCATGCCACCATGTCCTCGTGGCCCCTGCCAGTCAGCCTTGTGTGTGCAGATCCTTGGTGGCTGGCTTTGCTCCCTCAAGGGACCACTTTCCTGCCCCTGTCCTTCTCATTTCTCTTTCTTTTTGCTCACCAGGGACCCTTCAGTTCAGTCCTTTTCTCCATGACCTCCCAGCCTGATTTCTGGTGGCTCCAGCGCAGCACCTCTTTCTGCTAATAGTAGGACCATGGAGTGATCAGGCTGAGCTGGGAGTGGGTGACCAGCTAACAGAGATGCCATCCTTCTTCTCACTTCAGAGAACGGAGAGGAGTTTCATAAGGCTCCCCTTCTAAATTCAAGCAAGGGTTGGGTTAAAGCCACAGCTGGGGTAGGGGAAAAGCACAGGCTGAGGGCACAGCCATTTTGGAGAGCCTTAGAACAAGTTGTGTCTAACCCACGGCTTATGGATGGCATACTGAGAAGCAAACCCACCACTTACCACTGCTTCCAGCTGTGGGGAATTGACTGGTGAGGACAAAGTTAGAGTTGAGGGCAGTTAAAGGTGAGGACTTGGGAGCATGAACAGCGTTTGCCTGTGGGACGTTACTTGCTCAGTCTCGTAGGAGGCTGGGACACCATCTCTGGTCACTGGTTCCAGACCAGTGCGAGGTTGGAAGCAACTGGATGGCTCAAAGGACTGAAAAATACAACACTTAATTACTCTTCTCTCTTCATGTCCTGCTCTGTGGTTTCAGGGAGCCTCTGGCTGCACAACACAGAGGGGAACAGGCTCTGCAGCCTATCCCCACCTCGGGGTCACTTGTTTCCATCCAGGCCTAGGGCTAGTGTGTAGGGCTAAACCTGGGATTGAGCAATGAAGTATGTGGAGCATTTGGAGTACCATGGCAGAGCAATTGAGCCACATTAGAAGTTTGGAAAGACTCAGCCTTGCTCTAAACTTATGCCAAAAACAGTCTCCAGTTGAGCCAGGAGCAGATGGATGTGTGTTTGACTTCACAACTGGAACACAGATAGCCACATGTGGCTTTCTTGTCTGCCACCAGCTACAGAAACTGGCATACTTTAGCAGGCCAGTTGTCACTGACCCTTCGCTATCCACTGGCCAAGAATAAGGGCCACAGGGCCCAGGTCTATCTTTCTCCATCAGGCTCCTCCACATTTAAGCAGTATGTGGTGTAGGGTAGGTAGCTACAGCTCTTGAATTCCCTGTGGATGCAGGGAGCATGTGAGGGCACTGACGATAAACTCTTTGTCAGGATATGTGGGCAACATGAGGGGGGCATCTCTGGCTGTGCTGGCACCGTGAAACGTAGTTCAGACTGTCACTGTTTGCTGTGCTCTTCAGACGTGACACTTTGGGGATCTGAGGCATCTCCTTTCTTCCCCAAGACAAAGGGAGGTGTCCTAGGGGAATAGCGAACCTGTGACATAAAGAAAACCCCCCACCACAGAAATCAGGGTGTTATCTGTAGCAGTAACTTCGTGGGCTTTTGCAAATCTTGAAAGAATAAGGAGTCAGAGCCTTTTAAATAAGACTTGGGCTCCTAAGTCACTTAGATGTTTCATGACATCTTCATTTGTGTGTGCAGTGTATTCTGCCCCGCTTTTGTCTCTCCATTCCCCACCCCAGATCACTCACTGCTGCCTTTCTTTTCACTGCAGAAATCAGGAGTATTTGACCAGCCTCCTGAACTCTTCCCACGGTGAGTGAGGCATGGAGCTCTGCTCTGGAATCAACAGAGGGGCATTATTACAATGCTATTATTATTTAATCTTTTGGATTATCAAATGTGGGAGGAACGGGTAAGTATCTGGAGGAACGCAATGCACAACCCACCTTCCAGGAGAGGAGGCAGAGGTGGGCCAATCTGATGTCTGCTGACTGGGAATGTTCTCTCCTACCTCTGGTAATACAAGGTCAGACCTGAGCACCCTGAGCACATAGCCTGACCTGTGTGCACCTTCCCATCCATTCTGGAAGAGCCACAAGTGCAGCTCAGCTTGAGTGTGGAGCTACATGACTTGTGCAGCTCTGTCTGCTTGGAGAGGGCTGAGGTGTAAGGGGCATGGCTTTTAGCTTTGATGAGTCAGGTCTGTGGAGATGAGACTTGCCAGAAACCCCTGCTTTCCTTCCCCCTGCAGCTGGGTTGGTGTTTCCATGTTTCTGGCACGATGCTGTATCCTCTTTCTGCTCCATGACTCCTTGCTTGTGGGGTCAGGGGCCACAAGTGTAGAGTGCCACTGCAAGGAACAGCCCTATGCTAGTGTCCCTTCTTCATCCTATGGAAGAGGGTGAGAAAGCCCCTAAGGAGAGCCCAAGGGGAACCACATAGGAATGTGCAGGAGGGTGTGTTAAGGAGGGAGAACATATACTTAGCAGCCAGCTTTATCATATTACATTGGCATGGACGTGGCTGCCCAGCAGTACTACATAGACTTTGCTTGGTTGGTGGGACCCCTGCATGGTTTTTGCAGGTTTCCTGATGGTTGCCTGTTTCCTTTCCCCTCCCAGAGGTACCAACCCCTTTGCCACAGTCAAGCTACGTCCCACAGTCACCAATGACCGCTCAGCGCCCATCATCCGATGAAGCGGAGCTGCGGATGGCAGAGAATTTCAGCAGGGAAGGAGGAGGCAACCTAGTGCTACTGCTCATGGAATAACCTCTCTTTTCTCCCTTCTTACCTCTTGGACATCGGAACCTGTCTCACCTGGCCATCTGGCACACTTTAGCCCGCAGCAGATCTCTGCTGCTCCTTTTAGACTGTCCCTTGTGCCCCCCTCCCAGAGTGATGTTACTATGGGAGAAGTCTGGTGTTATTGGTGGCCTGAAATAGGGGATGCTGCTTGTCTTGGGGGACAGGGGGATAGGTAGGTAAGATCATCTATGGCATGGAGCAGTGTGAGCAGGGTGACGAAGGCAAAGCTTTGTTAGCCCTGCTGTGGGCAGGGAATAACACGGGCCAAACAGTCCCTTTGTTACCAGAAAAATGAACCCCAAAGGGAGGAGGTGACAAGAAGGCTTTCCATAACATGGTCTGGCTGACAGGGTCTGCAGTGTGCAGCACTCTGTTCTTGGCCCCTTGGGCAACCATCTCCATTTGTAGCAGCATCTGCCCCTTCTCACCCCCAGTGTGGCTCCTTCCCTTGCCAGGCAGCCCTGGGACATGGCAGGGGCAGGTGACGGTGCCCTGTGCTGCTGCCCAGCTCCTTTGACAATTGTTCTGTGGAAAACGTTTGGGTTTTTATAAATAAAACGGAGAACACTGCTTCTGTAGTGGCTCAGTCGGGGAGAAAGACGTGGGGTCCCCACCAGCACTGGGGCCATGGTGGGGCGTTGAACACCACAGTTCTGTGGCTCTGGATGGCGCAGCTGCCAGCCCAGGGGGCCATGGTGGGCAGTGGGAGGGCTGTGTGACCCCTGCTGGCCAACCCCGTGGCCCCGGCTGTCCTGCCGCTGGAGGGCAGCAAGCCCCCACTGCCCGGCTGCCATGTGTGGGCAGGCTTGGCGCGGCAGGACAAGGCTGGGCAGCCATCTCCGTGCCCCGACGGGCGGTGTGCCCCAGGGGCATCCCGGGGCTGCTGCCCCAGGACCTGTGGGGAGCCTCACCAGCCTGGCCCTGCTGCCAGGGATGCCCTACATGTGATGGGGGAGCCCTCAGGGGAGATGCGGCGAGGGAGGGAGCGTGAGCGATGGCCGGGGCTTTAGCCGATTAGCCTTATTAATAGAAATTAAACCCCGGCTGCGAGTGTTGCAAAGCCCCTGCAGCCCGCCCCCATCCCGCTGCCACGAGGCTGAGGGGCTTTGAGGGTTTACAGCTTGGGCCATTCCCTCCCCAAAACGCCGCCCGGACTGAGCCTGGATCCGCCTCCCTGGAAGTAAATCAGGTTCCCCCATGTGTGGCCAGAGACTGGCTTGTCCCCAGTGCCCACCAGACCCTCTTTTGGGTGGCGCCTGCTGAGGTGCTTTGTTCTGGGAGGTTTGTGAGCTGCCAGGAGCAGGCAGGCTCTGGCACTTTGAGCCATGGATGGTGTCAATTCCTTGGTCGCTCCACCTTGTCTTCCTTCTCTACTGAGCACATGCCCTGCAAAGCCAGACCAGCTCTTCTCCATCCTTCTGGCTGGTGGCTGAGGAAGCCATGGGGGGCTCCTTCCCCCATTGTGCCCCTTGATGAAACATTAGCTCATGCTCTCATGCTCCACTGCCCTCCCTCCTGGCTGGATCCATCACCAGTGCTCTCCACTCTCTCCCTGCTTCCTCCTGCTTCAGCCCCTCTCCGTCTGCTCCCTCCAGCCTGCCCCACTCTACTGGGGGAAAGGCAAGGCAGCAGGATTACCGGGGGATTCGGGGGATTCGGGCTGCGGCAGGCAGCCACCTCCTCCCCATTGGCTGGAAAAGCCTCTTAAAAGTGGAGAAGTGCTTTCTGCCCGCTCAGCATCCGCTGGTCTCTGGCCACCTGAAACCATTAGTGGCTGCTGACCCACGTCCACACTGGGAGCATCGTGGGGCACTACCTGCACCCGCAGGAGGCAAGGAGGTCCCCCACGCAGAGTGTCCCCCCGGATCAGCCACAGGCAGCTTTGCTGGGCAGCACTGGAGCTGGAGGAAAGCAGGCTGAGAGGGGGATTAGCTGTCTAAAGAGGACATAGTTGCCTCAAGGAAGGAGCAGGGCACAAGAAACTGCTTGACGGGTGCTGGATTCCTGCAGGCATCGCCCTGTGCCCGGCTGACAGTGTGCCCAGCATGGAGCAAAGAGCCGGCAGGACCATCTAACCGGGTGCCCTCATCCAGAGCCGGGAAGCACCAGCCGCAGGGAGAAGAGAACGCTCAGCCCTCGGAGGCTCAGCCTGTGCCCAGGAGGTTGTCTCTTCATTACACAGGTCAGTGGCGTGGAGGGATGCTTCTATCCTGGCACCGGCTGCTGAGGGGACAGCTCGTCCCACTTGTTTAATGAATGCTTTCCCAGGGTGTTGTCTGTGGGTTGGAGAGGCTGCTGGCACAAATTCTGGCCCTTGCATTTAATAAACAGACCCTCCCACCCCATCTGTACTGTGTGGAGGCACCAGGAGCCATGCCAGCATTTGTGTGGACCCTCCTGGACGCAGCTTGCCTGGCACAGCAGGGCTTTGCTGGGCATCGTCCAGCACCGGCTGCTCTGTTCTTTGTGTGCGTCCAGGGACTGGCAGCTGTGGCTGAACCTGCTGTGGCTTTCACCCTCCCAGCCCAGGCTTGTGACTTCTGGTGTTGGTGCAAGTCTTCTGGCACCCACCTGCAGCGTGCTCTGTGACAGTGCCTGCTCTGGGCCACCTGCGTGGGATGCACAAGGAAGGGCAGGTGCCCATGCTGATGAGCTTTTAGGTGTGTGAGAACTTACATGTGGTATTTTTACCTGTGAATAAAGCTCCTTAAGTGAAGAGAAAATAACAGCAAGCTGTAAAGTATGCAATGGCAGGTGCAGGGTAGAAATTGTGACTACCGTGTGCAGCCACGAGCAGAAGAGCTAGCATACATGCCACAGTGTTAGGAACAAGGCAGCTCTGAAACATCTGGCTCAGAGCTGGGATAAATCTCCAGCAGAGCTGCGCTATAGCACATTGCCCTTGGAGACGTCTTCACAGGTGAGCTCCTCTGGTGCACCTCATCTTTTTCAGCCAACATCTAGCTGCAGGCAGGTGAAAGCCACTTCCTGCCTTGCTGCAGAGCTCTGTAGCACCAAGCATGTAGCTCCTGCAGAGGTACCCATCCAGCTCCAGACTCCAACAGAACTGATGGAGATTTGTCTAATGTGCTGTTCAAAATCAGACATCAGATTCATCATCGATAGATGATACTACAGAAGTGTCTGAAGAGCATGCCACAGGTGGACAAATATTTTCCTGCTAGGTAGCTGGAGAAAAAAAACTACATTAATTGCAATGGTTTCACTGATTCATTTGATTTGTGGAGCAAGATGAGAACAAGAAGAGTGAGACAGGGAGAGGGATTGTGTAAAAAGGCTCAGAGTGTGTTTGGTTTCAGTTGCTCCTATTTGAGGTAGCAATTTGCAGATGGTGCAGAGATAGAGAACCAGCACTGATGGAGAAATTGTTGCGTTTTTGCAGCAGGTCACTTTTTGTACAGCTGTACCTGGCTTGTCAGTCAGGTGGAAAAGGAGAGGAGCAGCAGGTGGGCAATAGTAGAAGCTGAGTGAGACTGCTCAGTCTGGCTGTCCGGTGCCAGTGATGCACATAACACCAAAAAGGGGAGAGAGAGGGAAGATATGGGTGTCTGTAGCGTATATTATTATTTTTTCATTCTTGCAATGATTCTTTGCCTTGAAAGTGTCTTTATAGCACCTGTTCTCATTTCATGCCTCTGCCCCTTGGCCACAGTCCCTGAGACCTGGGCTGATAAGGAGAGACTGGAGTAGCCTGCACCAGCCCATAGTTCAGCCAGAGAGTGCTAGGATGTGGTCATCCAGAAGAGGAGCCACCCCAATCCACGCTCAGACGCAGATCCTGCTCCCTTTTTTCACGGCTAACGCGTTCTGAAGTTTGGGGATCTCTGCTGCGGAGACCCGTGGCGGTGGCAGATGCCTGTGTGCTGCCATGAACAAACCCTCACATGTTTTCAGGAGCAAGGGACCCCCTCGGAGGGGAAAGAGAGAGACCACTGTGACTGGCTGGTGACACCAATCCCACCCATCCCTCCACAGGTCAAACATGGCTCAGGCAGCAGTCTAAAACCAACCAGACAAGACCGTTTTGTGCCTCCTCATATCGATGTGCTGTGGGTGCAGGTGCCACATCCCTTGCGGAGGGCTCCAGAAGTGGCCTAGCTGTCTTGTCTTGCAAGTCCCTCCTCCAGCATCCCCTGAAGTGTGGTTTCAGACCCCTCTCAGAACTCTGCCCAGCCCTTTTTCCAGCCTTGGCTCTGCACACTGAGCCTCCTCCAGCCTCAGAAAGACCAGTCACCCTCCTCTTCTGCAAGATTCAGGGCTGTTGCACAGTAGGGCCACCTCTTGCCAAGCAAGGACCCTTTGCCTGAACTCTGCCCCAGGCTGTGACATCTGTGCTTTTGCCTAAAGGATTTGCACTTGTTTAACTTGCTGAGCAAGAGCAGTGCTGTGGGAATCAAGGCAACTTGTCCTCATTGCTCGGAAGACACAAAGAAGAGGGACCACCTTGAGAAACACACCCCGACTCAAAGCTCCCAGGTTCTAGCCGTGTGGAGTGTCCTTGTCCCCTCAGCAGTGTCCAGTCAGCGTATGAGTGCTGGAATTTCCCATGACTGCCAGTGCCAAGGGATGGGGACATTGCTGACATCTCATAGCTCCTTCAGCCAAGGGAGAGAACCCACACTGGGGTCATACTGCCAACAGGACAGTGATAGTGCAAACTGGACCCGGCAAAGTCCAGCTCAGGCAATGGAGAAAGCCCACCTACTTAAGAGCATCTGTAATCAAAGGCCAGTATTGTGGGTTTTTTTTGCATATAGGTGTGAAAACAAGCCTGTCTGATCAAGAAACTGAGGCCAAATGTTCTGGAAGGGGTATGGCAAAGACCTGGTGCCTAAGGGAGAAATGAGAAAAACAGACCCACAGCAGCCAACTGGAGCAAAATTCCTGGGCAGCTTAACAGCCCTGAGAGCGACTCACAAGACATCCCCCCTAATTCCCTCTTCCCCCCCCTCAGGCTTAGTTCCGGCCCCTCGGTGTAGGTACAGAGCCCTAATCTCTCTGGCATGCAAATAACCACCGCCACCAGGCTTGTCTGTGCTCTTGCCCTTCACCCATTTCTCAAATCTGGCCCCCCGCGATGGGGAAGGGAGGGTGAGGGAGGGGGCACAACAGGGTTAATGGACCTCCGGTGCTCCACTGCTGGAGGCATCTGTAGCAGGGCAGGTTCTGGGAGGCTAACAGCTGGAGCAAACCGGGAGGGGAGAGGCTCAGAGGAAGATCTTGAGAGCGTGGCAGGGTTCACCTTGCTGGCTTTCACCTTGCACCAGCCTTTAGGCAAAGCCGGATGCAGAGCAAGTTGGATGCTGCAGATCCTGATGCCCCACCACGTCAGGTGCAGCTCTCCAGTCTCAGCTGGGAGCTGTGGCCCTGCTTGATGGCTTCTGATCAGGGGTTACAGAGCTGTGGGCTGCCCAGAGGGACCTCCCCACCTCTGCCCAGCTGTGGCTTGACATCACACCCTGAAGCAATCCTGCCTTGCCTGGCAGGATGAAGGTGCAGAGAGATGATGTGGTCCCCCAGTGAAGCTCTTGGGTCTTGGAGATGGTGGGCATGGAGACACACCTTGTAGTAAATGTTTGCCTCCTGTACTCTTCTTGCATGCCTGAAAATATCTCTTTCTCTCTCTCTGTTGTCCTGCCTCCTCCTGGTCTGCCTTTCCGCTTCCAGGCTAGACGATGGGGAGAGCTGATCCAGAGGAAGGGCAGCTCCCAGCTCCTGTGAAGCCCCCAGATGGTGGCTGGGGCTGGATTGTGCTCCTCGGCTGCTTTGTGATCACTGGCTTCTCCTATGCCTTCCCGAAAGCCGTCAGTGTCTACTTCAAGGAGCTCATGAAAGATTTCCATGTGGGCTACAGTGACACAGCCTGGATCTCCTCCATCATGCTGGCCATGCTCTACGGGACAGGTGATGCTTGGACACACTTCCCCCGCACCCCTCCCCAGCTAGTGCCTTTCACGGCCCTGCTTGCAGACCATGTGCTCATGGGCTCTCCTCGTGTTCCCTGGCCTGGTCATGAACCAACATGCAGAATGCAATTGTCCCACCGCTTCTGTTCTAGAAGTGTGCTGCATTTCATGTCCCTGTTTCCTCTGTGCCAGGAGACCTCAGGGGTCACCCCACCTGCCTCTCAGACAGTTGACATGAAGTTTGCTCTATTGCTGAAGTACTGCCCCTATGGCACCAAACTGTCTTGTTCCCAGGGAACAGGGAGCTGAAGGCATGGCAAAGCAGAGGTCTCCACACCACAGCCCCTTGCCCTTGGCCAGGCCCAACAGATGTATGTGTCAGCAGCCAAGAAGTGACCTCCATCATTAGTGTTTCATCTTCCCCGAGTGCCCTGCTTGGGCTGGCTACCCCTTCCCAGTGTCTTGTCTCCTCCTGGTCTCCTACTCTGTCTCCTCTGCTTCCTCCCAGGACCAATATGCAGCATCATGGTGAACCAGTTTGGCTGCCGGCCCGTGATGCTCATCGGTGGGCTCCTAGCTTCTGCTGGGATGATCCTGGCATCTTTTACCACCAACATCATTGAGCTTTATCTTACAGCTGGTGTGCTAACAGGTGAGAGACCCAGGAGTTAAGGGGTGAAAGGGGGACAGACTTACGAGGGGAAAAGACAAGATCATGTTGTATCTCCCTTTAGTATTGCCATGTCTAGCATCAGGTCCCCCTCATCTATTCACACCTGCTCACAGGAGGCATCTAGTACTGGACATTGCACCTGTGGGAGATGCATCAGTTGGATGTAATGTAAACAGGCAGGGCCTTTGGTTGAGGGGAGAGGGACAGAAAGAACATAAGTGATGCTCAGTGATCATGGCAAGTGGGATGGCATCAGTACATAATGGTATGAGAGAGAGAGGCAAAGTTCATGTTTAAGCCACAGGTCCTGTCTAAACATGGCCACAGTTACGTGATTCAAGTACATGTCAGGCAGATAGGCTGCTATAGCCTATCTTTACTGGGAGCAACCCACCAACATGAAGGAGCAGAGGTTTGTGAGGAACACAAGAATCCCATCTTGGGACTTCAGGACTAGGGTAGTCTGAGGGGAGTTTTCAGCTTGTTGCGAACCATGTCTCATGTTCTTGCACTCTTGCTCTTACCCTCATGTAGGTCTGGGTATGGCGTTGAACTTCCAGCCCTCACTGATCATGCTGGGCACATACTTTGACAAGCGTCGGCCTCTTGCCAATGGACTGGCTGCTGCTGGGAGCCCTGTCTTCCTTTCCTCTCTTTCTCCACTGGGGCAAGTGCTGCTGGAGAAGTTTGGTTGGCGAGGAGGGTTCCTTATCATGGGGGGCCTTCTGCTCAACTGCTGCACTTGTGGGGCAGTCATGAGACCCCTGGACATGGGCATGAAGCGGAAGATGGAGAAGACTCAGGACAAATATGAAGCCAAGGAGATGCTGCCCATAGGAGGGAAGTCAGAGGAAGGAATCAGCACCACTGATGGAACCAAGAAAGCCAAGAAAGCCAAGAAGAAGCCCAGGAAAGGAAAGAAGCTTCTGGATTTTAGTATCTTTTCCAATCGAGGGTTTATAATTTACACTATTTCAAAGTTCATCCTGGTCTTGGGTCTCTTTGTGCCCCCCATATTGCTGGTCAACTATGCCAAGGACACAGGTGTACCAGACACAGAGGCTGCATTCTTGCTCTCCATCATCGGTTTCATAGACATCTTTGCTCGCCCAGCCTGTGGCATGGTGGCAGGGTTGAAGTGGGTCCGTCCTCATGTGGCGTACCTGTTCAGCTTCTCCATGCTCTTCAACGGCTTGACAGACATCTGCAGCGCCAGGGCTAGCAACTACACGGGGCTGGTCATCTTCTGCGTCTTTTTTGGCATCTCTTATGGCATGGTGGGGGCACTGCAGTTTGAGGTGCTGATGGCCATTGTTGGCTCCCAGAAGTTCTCCAGTGCTATTGGGCTGGTCCTACTTATTGAGGCTTTTGCTGTGCTCATCGGTCCACCCTCTGCAGGTAGGTGTCTTGTTGCAAAACACAGGTGATGTTTTTTGGCTTCCATTCCACAGTATTGCAGGTATTGGGCATGGGCACAGTACTTCAAGGAAGACCCTATTTCTCAACTTCAAATTTCCCATGGAAGCTGAGATCTGAAGTGAAAGCCCCCAGCCTCACTCCATGCACAACACTGAATCTGAACAGGGGCAGAAGATAGAAAGTGGTATTTTTCTCTCTGCTTTGCTCAGAACACCCAAGTGATGGCAGCCATAGGGCTATCCAGAGTGGCATGGCATGACTTCCAATGTCCCTCAGTCCCAATCAGGGACCCTTCCCTCTCTTCCATGCTGGGATTCAGACCTCTGCCTTCACTGCAAATGTTGCATAAAATCACGTTATAGGAAGGGTCAGGCACATGCTGCAGGCAAACCTTTGGGAGCCTTTGGTAGAACAAGGTGAGGATCTTTCAAGTGCTCCTTGGTGTCCATCGCCTTTTGATTGGTGCTGTGAATAATGGTCTCAATTTGTGTTGACCACAGTTCCAAGGCGTTTTTGTGTCAATCAACTCAAAACAGTTTTTAGAGCGACCTGACACATTTGCTGTTACTTCATTTTTAAGAGGATTGAGACACTCACAGCTTCTCAACTAGTCTAGACTAGGCCACAGTCCCTGGTAAGGTCCACACCCCACGAACAGCCCATAAACAGGCAGTTGAATGGGGAGAGACCATTCACCCAAGAGGTTGGTGTAGGTTACTGTTAAGTATCTGAGAAAGCCAAATCATGTCAAAGGATCATTTCCAAATGAAGTGCATTTCCCTGCATGTGTGATTTGCGAGGAAGGGTCAGGGACAGACCATGGGCAAATCCATCCTGTCGCTTCCTGTGCTCCCTTCCTTCAGCTGCAACACGTGGGCTAAAGCCCATCAGTGAACACCTCAGTGCGAATGATCTTTTCCCCAGCACATACCACCAGTTTAGAGCAAAACCTGCCATCAGCAACTCCACCCAGCTCTCAACGTAAAAGTTGGTGGCCAAGAGAAGAGCCTCTTGATGCTAACAATAATTCATGTCCCATCTTACAACCTGTGGGGCAGTTGGCAGTCCCAGACCAGGGAGCACCAAGAAATATATGTCTCGGACATGGTGGGAGATCATGGTGGGAGAGGGGGATTTAACCAGTGGATGGTGATGGGGGACATCCCTTAGCTCTCCTGCTGTGCCTTGGCACCATGTGCACGCCCAACGGGACACAGGCGGTTCAGGGTCATCAAAGAATGATGTTGAGGGGAGCCAAGTGCGGTTCCCACCTTCCCCCCATGGGGACTTGCTGCTGCAGGACCCCCATGGTACAGGAAGCTTGAGTGTGCTGGCAAACCCCATGGCTCGGAGTCGGGGGAGCAGTGCTCGGCTGGAAGAAGGGGGCTGAACAAAGTGGCTTTGTTTGGTGTAATCCTCCTGAGCTGCTTCCCGCGCTGTGGGGCTGAGGGCATTTGGCACAGGATAAGCTGCACACACACATGCAGTACACGCAGGTTCCTTGCTCGCTGGCTGGCTGGAGTGAACAGGGACTCATTCACCCACTGAGGAATTTGCTGTGTGCCTCCCATGACTGCTCTGGGAGGCACCTCCATGCCCCGTAGTGCAGCAGGGATCAGAGTCCAAACGCACAGTCAGGAGCACGGGAGACTGGGATAAAGCCTCTGGTCAGCATGCTCTGTCCTTGCTCAGTAGGTTCCACCCTGACTGCAGCAGGGTGGCTGCTCATGCTCTCCAGCACCAAGGACTGCGAGCTCTACCTCCATGGCCAGCCCTGGTGCATTCAGAGGATGCATTGAGAACATGTCCTTGGCAGAGAAATAATCAGGTGTGGGCCAGCCAAAGGAATTTCTCTGCCAAATAGATGTTTCTTCTCTGAATATTTTCCTGACATGATAGCCTAAGAAATAGTAACAGCTTCTCAAATTTCATTTCTTTTCTGAGACTAGTCAAGCCAGGCCCTCAGAGGCTAGTCTTACCTTGACAAGAAGAAGGTGGCCTGCCATGACGCAGGAGCATGACATCAGTATGTCACAATTATTTAACCTCATCCAAACAAGAAAAAACACCAAACTCACGCTCTTACAGTACTTCTCCTGGTGGCACAGTTTGGTTCTTGCCCAGGGTCATTTTTAGATATTTACATAGTCCCTTGAGAAATGGGTCCTCAGCCGAAAGCAGGTGCTGCCCACCTGTGCATGCAGGAGTACGTAGGCTGAGGCTAACTGTCTCATCTCTTCTCCAACCATCAGGCCGCCTGGTTGATGCTCTCAAGAACTATGAGGTGATCTTCTACCTGGCAGGCTCAGAGGTGGTGCTCTCCGCTCTTTTCCTGGCCATGGCCACCTACTGCTGCCTGAACCGCGGGAAGAAGAAGGAGCCTCCCCCAGAGAAGAACCCCTCCGTGGGCGGCGGGAGTGACACCGAGGAAGCAGAGTCTGACGTGCAGGAAGCTGAGGAGCACAGCAGTGACAACCACCAGCTGGCCCACAGCACTGACAACACCATGGTGGCAGCCAGCGAGGAGGCCAACCATGTGGCAGATGAGCAGAGCGGGGAGGGAGGCGGGTGTCCCGCGGGGGACGGGGAGGTGTTGGCACGAGATGGCTGCAATGCTGACCAGACGGTGGAGAGGGACAGTTTTTAGCCAGGGCAGAGGAACGGGCACGTATAAAACTGGCCTTGTTTGCATGCACCTCAGCATGGGAGGGTAGGTGGGATGTGGGGTGGAGAAAGTTGACACACAAGCAGACGTAAGAAGTAAGAGGGAGAGGTATAAGAATAGCTGGTCATTATGTACATACATCCACATACCTACCCAGTGATACATCTACTTGCATCCTGCACCCATGCTGGTACAACACAGGCTCAGAGCAGCCCAAACACCAAAAAGAAAAAAAAAATCTTCTTTCCTCACTTCCAAACCAGCCCTGGAGAAAGTCTTTTGAAGAGACTGCCAAGGACTTCCCTTTTCCTTCTGCGTTGTCACAATACAGAACACAAACAATTAGAGACTCTTTGTAATCAGATCTGGTATGCTTTGGTCTGGTGTCAGTGTTTCCTCCGCCCCACTTCCATGGTCGGGATAGCGCCAGGCGAGCTGGCAGCAAGCTTGCGAGGTGCTGTAATCCACAGCTATCAGCCAGCATGGGGGCAGACACTGTGTCTCCTGAAACACCTCCTTTGGACACTGCCAAACTGGTGGGACACTGGCTCTGACCACCTCTGTCTGGAATATCCTTTGTGGGGGGTAAATTTGGGGCTGTGGCACATGATGCTGTTTTTTGCAGTAGGGAAGCGCTGGGTTAGAGGCTGCTGCCAGGGTGCAAAAGAAAGAAATCTAAGCAAGCCTAATGCCATTAGGCGAGCAGCCACAAGACAGAGCCTCACTGCCAGGAATAGCAGCGCGCTGGCTTTATCTGGGCTGAAGTGAGTCCTGTTGACCTGTGAAGGGAACAATTCAGCCCCTGTGGGGGTGGACTTTCAGCACAGGTAAATAAGTGTGTCCCAACTGATTATCTACTCAGCACAAATGGCACCAGGCGTGTGTGTATTTTCCTTTTAAACAGAGAAAACCCCCTTACGTAAAGGAATCAAAGGTAAGGCAGAAGAACTAAGCCGAAGCTCCTGGGTGCCACTAATGAGCGTGTTGGAGCACGTTGCAAGGCAGGCATGACCCCCTCACCCCCTCTGCAGTGGTGGATTTCTCGTTTCAGAGACGACAACCTTCCCTGGCATGCTTAAACCACTCTTAATCTGCTTTAGGACTGGATCTTTTATAAACACCCATGGCCAAAGCCCTTCCTTCCTCTTTCCTGAACTACTTCACCTCGGAGACCCTGGGGGCACCTGTGACTAGAGCGAGGGATCAAAAACAAAGCAGAGGGCTGCAGGGAACGCAGCTCATGGGACCTTCAAAATGGGTGTTTCATTGCAGACCAGACTGACTGAAAATTAAAGGGTAGTGGGCAAAGCCTGCAGGATTAGTAAAGCCATTTAAATCCAAGGAGGGTACAGGGACACAAAGGAAAGTGTTTCATTTTAGATGCTCCTGAGCAAAGAGCAGTAAACGACAAGCAAAACAAAGGTGCTGAAGAGTGTCAGTTTAAGAAAAGACATAGGAACTGGAAAATGAGGGTGGGAAGAAGTTAAAGCCCATGGAGCATGCCCCACCATGACTAACACCACCGTTGTGAGCCAGCCACAGTGGTGACTTTGAGCTTTTTCCTATTCAAATCCCCTTAGAAACACCCCAAATCAGGCTAAGCAGCATGACAAACCCCAGACACAAAGCTCTGGTAGAATGAGAAGCAGCAGCAAGGGTGATGGAGCCCCACAGGCATTCATTCACTGCTCCGCAGACTTGTTCTCCCCTCCCACAAAGATCACAGTTTCTGCTCTGCTCAACCAAGTTGCTCCATAGCTTCTTCCACAGCAAACCCCAGCCCCTGTCCCTGCAGGCCAGCTTGTCCTCATCCACCAATATCTTCCCCAAGAAGTCACCCACAACTTCGCAGAGGTCCAAGGTCCACAGTGTGAAAACAACTGCCCTTGTCAGCACCAGGCAGGTCACTAGAACAAGGTCCCCTCTGTTTCCTTGTCACCAATCAACATTTCCCTCTAAGCCTCCTGCTCTTAAATCTTTTCACAAAAGCATGTAAAAGCCCTTAGGGCACAAGATCTCACTACAGACGGTGCGGTGAGACACCCACCCCTCTCTCTTCCCTTCCACCAGCCAGGTTGCCAAAAACCTGGCCACACTGCCTTCCACTTCATGTTGTTGGCTGTGAGGCAGGCTCTGCTGAAGCTTTTTTTTTTTCTGTTCCTCTAAACTGCTCCGTATTTTGGCACGGCAAGCAGCTCTGAAAGAGGATCAGGGACTGAAGCATCAGCTCAAGCTTGTGATGCAACAGCTGAGCTGTGTGGAGAAGCTGGCCCTGGCGGGGTGCAGGGATGCCACTGCACAGGACTGAGGCAGCTGGTGGCTTTACAAGGCTGGTGTTTACCTGGGAAGCCAAGATGCAGGGAATGTGGTATTCCATGGAGGACTGGTCTTGCTTCAGCATTTATAACCTGTGCTGCAGTGACCACATCAGCTTGGCACAGAGATTACCCACCAGTACAAGCAAGAATAAAAATGGCCAGCACATGACACCCATCTTCCCATCACCATTTTTTAAGATTAAAACCATGGAGCATGAGTAAACAAATTTCTAAAGAAAACCCATGACAGACAGGAAACGAAATGTCACATTTTTCTTTATTAGAGACCACAATCAGTACATCAGAGTCCATTTAAAGCTTCCAGAGCAGCCTGACCACGAATGGCTTTCTTCCAGGCACCCACAGAGATGACTAAGCTCCAAAAAAACAAATCAAAGAGAAAAAAAAACCAAAACAAACATCTCAATCATAAATTAATGCCCTTTAAATAACTTCTCTCACTACCACTAGAATGTAATGACAGAGAAGTCAAAATCCTGTCCTCTGAGAAGCACACCACTCCTGGCAGTTGTGCTGCCCACTAAAAGGGAAAGTGCCACCTGAATCTGGCATCAGCCCACAAGAAGGGAGGGAGGGAGAAAAGGAAGGAGGAGGGAAGCAGCCTCACTGACCTTGGTTTTCCCTTCCCCCTTCCCTTGTGCTGGGGAATGGGATGTTTGCTGCTGCTTCTGGCTGGCCCAGAGGCAGCACAAATGGTTGTGCAGAGACGTGAGGAGAGCAGGAGTGGGTGGGCTGTTCACGCTTTGCACTAAAAAACCTCAAAGCCTCTGCCTACAGGCCATGTCTTCCTCTCTCCATAAAGCTTCCTGCCTCTCTCGTCTAGTTTAAGGATGGGATATCTCCTTTGCGGTTCTCAGGTGGCTCCTCCTGGCACCTGCATAAGAAAAGTGTGCAGGACTGGCTGCACTTCCTCAAGAAGCACATTTCATTATTGTCCATCGCAAAGAGCCACAACAGAAGTGAAAGACAAAAAAGAAATGCCTGCAGCTTTGTCATTATTCCCAGGAACCTCTCTGCCTCAGACAAGCACCTTCACCTCAACATCTCTGCCGAGCAGGAGGGCTTCTTCCTGAGCCAGGTCCCTCCTCTCCCCCAGAGAGAGGCAGAGCCACATCCTGCAAGATTCAAGCCCTGTTCCAGCTGGAGCTGGAACACCCCTGGGGTATAGCTATGAAGTGTGCATGTGCTGCCAGCTGGGCAGGAGCTCAGGGATTATGAAGAAGATGGTGGTCAGGGACGAGACTTCTAAACTTTTGCAGCAAGGTTGCAGCAGCCCAGCATGGACTGGTTGGAAAAGGTTGGACCAGATGATCCTTGTGGTCCCTTCCAGACTGGTATTCTATGATACCAGCCCCTGCTTTGAGAGCCTCCAGCAGCCCCTTGGGTGGGGGTGGTGATCAGATCACATGTACCACCACTAGTTCTAGGCACCAGTTCGGACTTGCTCCTATTTCTTAAAATGTGATGCAAAGATGTGGCAGTGGTGGGAGTGATCCTCCTACAAAAATCAGTCCTGCAGCCCATGGGAGAGACAAGGAAGCTTCAATTAGGCCAGAGAATGGGAAGTTTGAAAACTGCGAGCAGTGGGGTAAAAAAAACAATGCTGGTGCTAGCACTTTCCCATAGCACAAGGAGAGGACAGAAGGGGGCTGTTCTTGCAATTTGTAATCATCTCCAGATGTTTGACTGGCTTCCATGTGCCAGAGGAGAGTGGTGCATCCCACATGCTCAGCAGTGTCCTGTCTGCACACAGAGTCACGTGGTGGTATGGTAGTGGATCGTCCTCACACCTCCGTACCCGAGTTGGACAGCAGAAGTCTCTGGGGGAACAAGTAATATCCAGGCAAACAAGCAAGGGAAGAGAGAGGAAAGCAGAGGTTGGTCCCAATCCAACCAGCTACCCCCACCCAAAGCAGAGGAGGAATCCCAGGCTGCACGTACACAGAAATCACGGAGGATGAATTGCCATGTGAAATACATGTTTTTATAACAGTCTGCAAAGTCTTTCCTCTGGCCATGCCAACACAGTCAGGCATCATCAATGAGCTTTTCACCATTTGTGTCCTCCTTCCCGCTACCCTCTCTCTCGCTTCCTCCTTCTTCTTCTTCTGCCCCGTCCATGTATGTGTCCTGCCCATAGTTGAGAGTAGTGCGGGCAAGGTCCACCTCAATGGGAAAGACGTCTGCATCTCGAAGCACGGCGTAGCAGTCGTCGTAGTACTTGGACATTGTGGAGACAAAACGCTGGAGCTGGAACACGATGTCCTGCACTGTAGCGGAGACACGTTGAGAACAAATTAGGTGAAAACCCCCTTCCCAAACAGTGTGAAGGCTGTGATCAAGCCTCCCTCGCTAGCATTAGATACAATCTCCTACGCATTAAAGTCTTTTGGCCCGAGGGCGGATGTTTCGGGCACAGCCACAGAAGGGTTCTTCAGTAAAGACTTCTGAACTGAGATGAAGGAGCGTAAAGGCCAAAGCTGTGTCTGCCTGAGCCTTTTGGGTGCTGGACACAACAGTGGTACTCACCGTGTTTCTGGTCCAGGAGCTCTATCTTTTCTAGCACGTCCTTCCTCATCTTGGCGAAGCGTGTGCGAGCCTCCTGACGGCAACGCAGGATAAGGCGGTATTCATAGTTCCCAGTGCTGACCCGGTAGAGGGGTTCATTCAGAGCCTGCCAAAAACACGGTGCCATTTTAGAGACCCCCTCAACAGTGCTTCTATACAGAGTTCTCCTCCTGATGTTGACTCACAATGACCTTGGGTTATTACAGCCTTTTCAGGCTCACTGGAACTGCAATTAGGAAGTAGGAAACGTGAGGAAGGCTGAGCCATGTCAGCAACTGGCAGGCAATGGGCCATTTTGAAGGCCAAAGACACACCAACCACCATGAAGAAAAGCATCACTACACTAAGCAAAGACAATAGGACAGGCACCTTTCAGCCTAGCATGGGGAAGTGGAATGGCATCTAATCTGGACTGTTAAGACAGATATTATGAACAAACAAGCCTAGGGTCTAAGGGATATATTAATTTATACTAATCACACAAAAAAGTCTGCGCTCCTCTGCAAGTTTCACCCTATATTGATTGCACGACATATTACACAACTACAAAGGGAACCTGGTGGTATCTACAACCATCCAGACACAAAGCTGGAAACCAGTAGGGATGGACCTATACATTGTCCACAAAACAGTTTTGAGAGAAAGGGGGTAGGTCTGTCAGGAAAACAGCATTCCTCCCTTGCACCTGTAACCATAACATATATAAAAATCTGTGCTACTGACTATGGCTTGGTAATGCACACTGCATGCGCCAAAACCCCAAAATGTTATTATGCAAGACTGGGATTCCATTTAGCAGGAAAGATATAATTAAGTGTTGCATTAGGAAAGTTTTATTCCTTCCTGGAGCTAAGAACTAGGCATTCCAAAAATTCAAATCCCTGCTCTGAGATCAATACCTAGGATAAAACAAGATTTTACTTTTATGCAGGGAAATTCAGCATGTAGGGGACACCATTAACTTATCTTAAACAGAGCAGCTAAAGATTACAATTATAAAACTCTAAAACAGATAGCAAACTGTTACTAGAGAAAGTTGCCATTTTTTTTCAGAAGTATTCTGATTTTATATTACTTATTTTTATTAAAAAAACACCCTACTGTTAAGAGAGATCCTTTAATCAATTTTCTCCAGCTACATACACAGTTTTCAGATGCATTTTGCTAGAGAAGCTAAGCCTCCATTTCTCAGAAACAAGTCCAGAATTAATGATAAGCTGTGCACTACACACAAATGGAATCTGTGAAGATAACACCTTAATCCTCCTTCCACAAACTAATATTACTTAAACGCTGAGACAAGCAACCACCGAGCAAATAAGCTGCAGAGAAGTCTGGTCCTTTTCCTATGCCACAGCACCAGTGCTTCACAACAGTTACTGGCGGAGTTTCTCAGGAAGCATTTATGGGTCTCCAATTTCTAATATATTAAGCACAAATTTGCATAATTCTTAGCGTGCGTTCACTAGCTTGGGTGCACACAGGCACAGAAATGCTTTTGTAATTACACGGCAGTGTGCATAGGGATGCTGCAAAAACGGAGTATGCAGTTATTGCCACAGTACTGGTACTCACAATGCAGCTGTACTCTTCATCATCCATCTCTTTGACTTTCAGGCAGTAAGACTTCACAGAATTTAAAATAATTTAAAAAAAAAAAAGCAAAACAAGAAAGAAATGTTAAGAATTAGAAGCAATTTCACCATCACCCACAGCCACTGGGTTGTATAATTTCAAGCCTTCCTTCAATGCTACAGCAAGGGCCACTGAGGAAAGCACACTGGGATGAGAGTATATTAAACATCCCAGGTGGAAAGAAAATGTATTTAGAGAAAGACAGGAAGAGAAAAGAGTGAGGAAGAGACAATGTGCTTACTATTTATACTGCAGGAGCAAATACTTTAGATAAGTATAACCTAGTAAAAGAAAAATCCTGCATTCATCTACTGTTCAGGAAAACACAGTACCAGAAAAGTATATGGAGGGAATAAATAGATTTAAAAAAAAAAAAGAGATTAATTCTGGGAAGGATTGATGTGGGAAGAGATGGTGGCATATTCACTTGCCTTAGGGCTGCAGCTCCAAATAATTTTCTCAGCTGATAAAAGCAAATAGATTCCTACAGCTACCAAACAGATGCACTATTTTTGGGGCATAGAAAACAAGCGGTAAATGGAATGGAGAAGGGTGAAAAAAGAAGCATAGCCTAAACGGAAACAAACATGATTTGACAGTGGTTTAATCTAGCTAAAAAAAGACTATGCAAAACTACCTGAAAATATGGACTCTGAGGCTGGTGAGCTATTTAGGGGAGTTCAAGAACACAAGTTGCATACGAATCCTTTACAAATAAATAAGAAAATTAATTTGGTGTTGTAGAAAATAAGTCATCCAGGTTCTGGGAGATCTCTCTTACCACTGAGAACTATTTGGTGTCTGAATCTGAGTGATCTGGCAACAAAGAATTGGAAAAAATAATGCATTCTCACATGGACTGTGGAAGGATGGACATGTGGCTGTATAGGCTATATGTGACCCTTAGGCTAAGCTTCTATGGAACATAACTTCAACCAGCACTAAAAATAAAACAAAACAAAAACCAAACCAGCGACTCACCAAATATTCAAACTTGACATCCAGGTATTTTTTGATAGTCAGCCTTGTGTCAGGAATGGCTTTATTCAGATATGTGTTCAAGTCAGTGAGCATCTGCAAGGCAAACATCCTGTTGCTGAATGTCAGACCAAAAACCAGGACTACAATTCATCAAGTGCAACCTTCTAACCAGTACAGGCCATGAGGCTGCCTCGAGTGAACACTTTCTAACTAGTGTATCTGAAAGAAAATGTTTGATCTAGACTCAGAATTGCCATGGTTAGAGTGGCTCCAGTGCTAGGAATCCACACCTCACTTCTGGTCTGAATTTGTCTTCTTTCACACAACCTTTTTTCATTTTCATTTTGAATTAATCCTGGAAACCACTTTCCCTGATTCAATGGCCCACTACCCAATGCTGTACATCCAACGTGGCACTGAAAGTGGTGCTCAAATCAAAATTTAATACTCTCTTTGTTAAACTAAGTGGGCAGATCCCCAGGAGACTCTCACTCCCTGAAGGAAACCAAAGACAGTTCTTCCCGCAATGAATTATCTTTAAGACCACACCTTCAAAGACAGGCTTCTGTCTTTCTAGATTCCCTTCTTCTCCAGAACCTTTACTCCTATGGTTAATTCTTTACCGGCTTAATGGTTTTCAGAAGGTGAATCCCAAACTTCTCAATGTTGCGATGGGCATCAGCAAATTTTATAAAGGCTTCGCTGGCAGCTGGTTGTGGCTCCCGTACACCAATGACAGAGAAAACGTCTCCAAATGCTGGATGAGGGTAACAAATACAAACAGATGAAAGAAGTTGGCCCTGGAGAAAAACCTTGCCTCCAGTTATTACCACTCCTTCACATAACCTTGCAGGTAGCTGAGGAATGATTCTACATATTCCCTAAAGACCAGAAGTTGGCAGGGCATATCTTCAATGTCTGATGGCTGGTGTGTTAGTACCATAACTGCTATTGGCAGGAAAACAGCCCTTCCCAGCTCATTTCTGCAACACCTAGTTTTCTCTAGGGTGAGGGAATCACTCCTCAAAGTACTGACTAGAACTCCTGAAATGGGAGGTCAAAGATTTCTGCTCCCTTCACTCAAGATTCTTTACCTCTATGTGTCTGGGACAGCTCAAAAAAAGCTCTGAGAAGACTCTTCGTGTGCTCTGTCAAGCCTGTGGTGGAAACCAGAAAAAAGCATTTTAGTCGTTTCTCTGTAACATAACACAGGCATCTTTCTCTCCCACCTGGTGTCTGATGGATGACACAGTTTACCTTTGTATAGCTCTGCAGTCCTCTCCAGCTCCTCTAATCTCTTCACTAGTCCATCTAAATGGAAACAAGAATCAGAATACAGAATTAAATCAGTCAAATCCAGGACATGGTTAACACTTGGCAGACTGGAAAAACACCAGTTTAATATTTTTCATTCAAATTTCCCTCATCTCTAAAGCCCGTCCCCTGATCCAACACAAGAAGCTTTTAAAATAACTGCCAATCACTGTTACAGAGTGGTGTCATCACCTATCAGCACTCACTGCCCACTTTAAATTAATTTGAATTTAGCTAACATTTAAATGGCTAGTGAGGCACAGCAGAAGGAAAGAATTATGAAGGAATAACGTGGAACACGAAAGTAACTTTCAAAAGCTGGTAAGCACAAGAGGGTAAGTGTTGCCTTAAGAAAATGTCCGCCTGAACAATACTTACCATTGCAAAGTATGGCCCGGCTTAACCCCAGAGCATCCGCTGTCCCTGAGCTCATGTTCTCTACCAGCCGATGCTTTACCTTCTTCAATACTAAAGGTCAAAAGAGAGTTGCAAACCAGGATCAGGGTAATTTCTGTGGGCATGAAAAGCTCACTAGTGTACATCACTGGTTTCTCACTGAACTTAACTCACGCTTGAGGCAGCAAACAGAAGAAGAAAACCATAGAAACTACATGTTCAGTCAAGCCGTGCATAGCACATCCTCTATCTTGTCTGTCTGTTCCATTCTCACATCCTGTAACTTCACCCAATAGAGCTTCAGCACTTCTTTTGGAAGACTATTCTAACAAATAACTTCACTATAAGCTACCTATCACGATATTTGGAACTAAACTTTCCTTATGCTACTTGCTGTATTACTTCAGCTGAATCAAGAGACAAGCCTGAAAGCAAGACAAATATGATTTAATGCTCAAAGTTATCCCTTTGCTTACTTTTATCTTTTGGATCTTAATTAAACCCTTTTGTCACCCCTTGATGGAATTCCTTTCTGTCTTTGGTGATCATACCCTGCAAATTACCAGAGATAATTATGTCCTCTTTGGAATCAGATGACTCAGCTATATTTATTTAGAGGCAAACTTGCAGGGGTGCCAAGTGCCTGAAGCTCTCAAGAACTCAGCTGAAGCCATAGTGTTCAGCATCTCTGGAAAGAAAACCACATTCCCACCACACTTCAGTTTCCCCAGGAATCCATCTCGTTCCTCCCCATTATCCTGAACCCCTATCAATTCATTAGCAACTTAATCACCACAAAAATAAATGAAAGCAAAAAGAACAGATTTTTTAGTAAAGTGAGAAACATAGACTGTATCAAGGAGACTGCTGTGTAGGCATAGTTCAATAAACACACTTTGTTTTAGAAATAAAGCCTCCCCTATCTACTATAAAATTCATGGTTGTACAAAACTCAGTGTAGACAGATATTTCATCACTGTTCTCCAAGCTGAGAAACTGCAACCAGTGTTTTTCAACAGACAGATTTCTGTGTACAGCTGAAAATCTTAATAGGTCAGCATAACTAGCAAGTATTAAAAATAAATAAATTAAATTATTATCTAGTTGAGTTTCATCATCCATGCTAAACACAGCAAGGAAAAACAAGCCTCCTGCAACAAGTCAAGCCTCAATTTAACTTTCAAGACTGCTTTGAGAAGTCAGGGAAGGATTCTTTTAAACCTGCAATTCTCTTTGACAGTATTCATTTGAAAATGACTGATTTAAGAGGAAGAATGGAACCAGAATTTTACTTTGGTTTTAGCTGGGAGCAATCTTTCACACCCTCCCACCCTGCGTCACTTTAACAGTCTAGGGAGAAAGAAACCAGTCTTACCGATATCCAAAGACTTGCCCTGCTTTGGGTCAGCCTGAAGCTTGTTGTAGTGTATCGTCACTTCGCCCTGGAGAAAGACCAAATCCAAAACTGCTGTGCTGGAAGCAAGTAGCAGTGTCTTCCTTTACCAGTGGACAATGAACTGCAAACTACGACCCAGAAGCTCCAGTGTCCCCCTCCTACCTCTCACCTTTACCATCTGTATCATCTTGGCCACCTCCACTTTGGTCTTCCCTTTGACAGACTTGCCGTTCACTCCCGTGATCTCATCACCAGCTGCTACAGTGCCATCCAAGGCTGCTGGGGTGTTATCAAATACCTAGCGGAGAAGAGAAAGAGCACAGATACTCTTGAATCAAGAGGAAGAGAAAGGCGAATGCAGGGCTAAACAATAAAAAAGGGACCATTACATTCTTTCTACTTAACTCAGTTGTATTTTGCTCATGGTGAAGCCACGATTTTTCCCCTTTCCTAACTAAGAGGCAGACAGATCATCTTGTTTTCTCAGGAAGTCCTTGCCTCCAAGATGTAGCTCCTCAAGCACAGGATTTATTGATGTTGAGAATGTCACACTGTTCCCCCCGTCAATTCTAATATGCTCTCCAAAGAGAAGTATAATTTCAGAGGTCTTAATTCTTCCACACCTATTAGGTACTAGGGTAAGGAAACCTCACAGAATCACAGAATGGTTGGAGTTGAAAGGGACCTCTGGAGATCGTCTAGTCCAAACCACCCTCTAAAGCAGGTTCACCTGGAGCAGATCACACAGGAATGTGTCCAGGCAGGTCTTAAATGTCTCCAGAGAAGGAGACTTCACAACCTCTCTGGGCAGCCTGTTCCAGTGCTCTGGTTCCCTCAAGGTAAATAACTTTCTCCTCATATTCAGATGGAACCTCCCATATTTCAGTCTGTGCCCATTGTCACTTGTGGTGCTACAGTGGATCAATAGGCAGATCTTCTGCTCCTTCCTGTCTGACTTACCAATATTTTTTGTTTGTTCTCCAGGAGGAGACGCCCTGCCCCTCCGGTGCCACCCCACATCCAGCAAAGAGCCAGCACCTCCAGCGCCTGCTTTCTCCCCAGCAGTTTCTCAGCTGAGCAGGCTTTCCGTTAAACCGCATCTCCGACCTGCCAAGGTCTGCCAGGCAGGGGATGCCTACATCCGAGAGAAAACGCAGGTTCACCTAGAGTAGATTGCACAGGAATGTGTCCAGGCAGGTTTTGAATGTCTCCAGAGAAGACTTCACAACCTCTCTGGGCAGCCTGTTCCAGTGTTCTGGCACCCTCAGAGTAAAGTTTTTCCTCATATTCAGATGGAATCTCCTGTGTTTCAGTCTGTGCCCACTGCCCCTCATCCTATCGTTTGGCACCACTGAGAAGAGTCTGGTCCCATCCTCTTGACACTCACCCTTGAGATATTTATAAATATTGATGAGAACCCCTCTCAGACTTCTCTTCTCCAGGCTGAACAGACGCAGCTCTCTCAATCTCTTTTCATAAGAAAGGTGCTCTAGGCACCTGATCATCTTCATAGCCCTCATTCAGTGGGAAGTAAGATGATGTCTCCCACGTTGAGACAAACAACACAGGGCTCTCCACACTTCCCATCTCCCAGGTCAACACTGTTTTACAAAGGCAACCTATTCTTCTTCCCCAAGTGCCCACCTGGACAATGTAGAGACAGGGGCAGTACTGTGCTCCTCCCCCAATGCTGATCCCAATCAGGTTCTGAGAGTCCTTCTTCAGGGTCACCGTCCCAGGTACAGTGGGGATGCCCCTAGAATGAGAGCAGGTGAATGGCTAACACAGTAGGCAGAGCTGCACGTGTCTGAAATGGCTCTGGTGTCTGAGCCAACACACACTGAAAACATAACAGGTGTCACACATTTGAATTCAGTATCTCCACCATAGAGTCCATCAGCACTGGCCAGCACAAGGACCTTCTGGGCTATTTTTTGAGACTTGCATGCAAGGATTAGAGGTGGGAGAGATACCCTCATCCATTGCTAGGCACTGAGGAAACTCTATCTTGTTTTAGAGAGTGTTTCAGCTGCTCTTAGTGCTAGAGTGAGAGGAAACTTGCCCAGTATAAATGAGATACAAGTGCTCCATGTCAAATTCATTGCGAATTTCATCAGACCTTTTACTTGCTCAGGAAATGCCAGTGTTCTTCTCCTTACAGACCTAAGGAGTCCAGAGTTTCTCTCCACTTATTCCTGCCTCTTATTATCTTTCCTCCATTGTAAATATTTTTTTCTCTAGCTAAGGTCACTAATTTACAGAAGATGTGTCTGCACTACTTTGCAGTCAGAAATGCAGAGTAGCCACTGCAGAGCAACAGAAAGTGCTCTCCTCTGCTCACCAGCACGGCAATGCCTCATCCCCAATCCCCAGAGGGAGCAAGAAATCAGAACTGAACAGTAAGTCTGACCTTTAAGCACACAGTGTCAGGAGCAGGTAAACTTATCCGCTCCCATTAGGTCTTGGCTGCAAAAACTATTTCTATTGTTAGCAAAAAACAGGAAAAGTGAAATACTCACAGCTTATCTTCTTCAATATCATAGTCCAAATCTGCAAACATTGTTTTAGTTAAGTGGAGCCTGTTCACCTGAAACTGCTTATTCCAAACTCCCTGGGAAGAAAGAATAAACCCCAATAAACCAGTGATCTCAAAAGAAAACAGCAGAGAATCAGCAGAGAACCAACCTGTCACCCTTGTCAATCCCCACCTCTTTTTTTTTTTTTTTGAACTTCACATCGTGGTTTCTGTTCTTCTGTCAAAGACACAAAACATGTCAAGTGTCTCTGATTCTCTGCTCAGAATGAAACAGGAGAAAGTTCTCAAGTTTCAACGATGCATGCTTCGAAACCCACCCACGTGCAGTATCTCCAAAGCACAGAACAAAACATGGTCTGTTTTGGAAGCTGCTTCTCCACACATGCTACCTGCCCAGCATCCTGGTTGCTACAGATATTTAGTTTATCTCCTACTTCTGCTAAACACCTCTGGTTTGTTCTTGACTTCAGAGCAAGTCATGTCACTTTTTGATGCTCATCTCCTATCTTGGGAGGCTATGCAAAGCTTTTCGCAACTGATTTTCACAAAAAGCATCATTATTTCCCCACAGACAAATCCTCCTGTTTGATTTTCTATTTAGCAGATGTGTTTTTTTGGCAGCACCAGAAGTGGGGTGACACCGGCTCACCTCGCGGTGGCAGTGGCCACCCGAGGCAGTGGCCACCCGAGGCAGTGACCGCCATGTCCAACCCCACCGGCTGCCGAGGGCTCCACTGACACCTGGCCTCGCACCTCAGGCACAGCCCTTTGCCGCTGCGTGCTTCCAACGTGCCCGCCGCCCCCCCGCCCGCCCACCGGGCTGGGCCCGCACCGCGCGGCGGCACAAGGCCCTGACAACGGGGTCTCCCGGCGGCCCGAGGCCTCAGCCCCGAGGGTACAGAGGGGCAGCGGGCACTGGCCCGGCCGTTTCGGGGGGATCGCCCTGACAGAGCCCGGGAGGGGGAGGCGGAGCAGGACCCACAGCCCCTCCCCCACAGACACGGTCGCCGGTCGCGGCCCTGAGGGGCGGGGGAGAGGGGGTGTCCCGTGGCTCACCGGAAGTGGCTGCCCGGCGCGCACCCCCGCCGCCACCTGCCGCCCGGTGCTGTCAGCCCGCGACACGTCACCGCCGGGGCCAGCCCGGAAGCAGCCGCGGGACCCCGCCCCCTCCGCTCGCGTCGTGCCGCGTTGCCATGGGAACGGGCGCCGGAGGGGGGCGGGGCCGGCTCGCTCCTGCCGCCATCTTGGGAGCGGCGAAGCGCTGGTGGTGGCGTCGGGGTCCTGGTTCTGCGCTTGGGCTCCCCCGACCTGGAGGGGCTCACCTCAGCGCAGCCAGCCCCCTCCGGTGTCTCCCGGGTGTTCCCCTCTCCGTCCCGCTCCACTTGGGGTTCCTGAGGTACCCCAGTCCTGGAGGAGCAGCGGGAGGCAGAGCCTTTGGGGGCAGTGAGTCTCTAAGGTGGCAGCAGAGGAGTCACAGGATCACAGAATGGTTGGAGATGGAAGGGACCTCTGGAGATCATGTAGTCCAGGGGTGTCAAACTCATTTTCAGCGGGGGCCCCATCAGCCTCACGGTTGCCACCCCACCGTGATGGGGCCCCCGCTGAAAATGAGTTTGACACCCCCGATGTAGTCCAACCCACCAAGAGCAGATCACACAGGAAGGTGTCCAGGCAGGCTTTGAATGTCTCCAGAGAAGGAGACTCCACAACCTCCCTGGGCAGCCTGTTCCAGTGCTCTGGCACCCTCAAAGACATTTCTCTGGGAACTGCTGAGCTGGATGGGTTTAAGGGTTTCACAGCGCAGCATGGGACAGCAGCACTGTGGCTTGTCCTGCTGCTGTTTGTGGATCACGGTGAGCTATCAGCTGTTTGGTCATCAGGAGGGCCACCTGAAGTGTGCCCACCTCGAGGGAACAACACTTCTTGCACTCGTCGCACTGTTACCTGTGGAAGGTGACACCCCTACACAAACACACCCAGCACTGGCCTCCCACAGAAGGGAGCGTTTCAGAAAGACGTTTGTGAATGTGGACATGTCCTGAACTGATGATTCAGATAACAGCAGGGACACAAAAGGCTTTGAAATTGGCTGGCACAATTTCTTGTGCTGCTGGCAAGGCAGCAGTGACCTGTGGAAGTAATGTTTTGAAAGCCTGTCAGCACAGCTGTGTGCAAAACCACCATGTGTACAGCAGGATCACCAAGTTTCTGTGCTGTTCTGTCCTCAGCGATGTGTGTGGCAGGGTAGTGATCAGGTGTGCAAATGCATTTTCTGCCTCCATCAAGACAGCACCATCACTGGGAGAATGCTTTCATTTCCCATAGGAATGCAGTTGCCTGTTGCATTACATGTCATCTCTTCTAGCACTGCTGGCTTCTGAGCAATTATCAGGCTGCCAAACCTGACTTATTGACCCAGATTTTTCAAAAGAGGCAGTTTTTGAACTGAAAACTCCACTGTGACCAGCAACAAGGACTGGCCGATGACAATGACTTCTCTTGCTGGCTGAGAGGGTGTTTAGTGTTTGCAGTGTGCAGCCCCACAAAGCTCTTGACTGCGTACATCAAAATGCCAACTGAACCCACCCACAATGCTGGAGTACAAGGGCAAGAGCATGTTGTTAATAATCACTTTGAAGTCCTGGGTCTAAGAGGTGGTTTATTTATGAAGGGAAGCTGAATGAGAAATGCAGTCCTTCAAGTGGGATCTCCGTGGAGAGCAGAGTCTGACACCCTGACCCTGGATGCTGATGGGAGTTTTCCATCAGTGAGGCACTGGAATTGATGAGCCAGGGCCTGATCTCTACATGTGAGGAGTTTGCTGGGGCTCAGCAGCAAAACTGTGCTTTGCCGTGGCTGAGGATGATGCACAGGACACAGAGCCAGTCTCTTCTCAAGGCTTTTTGCACAGCAAAAGGCAAGAAGCGAGTGTTGCAAGTTGCGTCATGGAAATTCTGGCTAGATAAAAGGAAAAAAAAATACAATAAGGGTGGGTAAGCAGTGTTGCAGCAGCCCAGAGGTGGTGGAATACGCACCCCTAGAGACGGTGAAAATGTAACTGGACAGATTCTACAATGCTGTGATCCTGAGAAAGACCCTGCAATGTTTGAAAACATTTTCCTGTGTAATCCTCTTTCAAATTCTTGAATCAAAACAACTGTCCATAACTTTCTTCTTCTGAAATATTTTGAAATGCGCTTTCATTTTTTTATATATATATATATTTTTTTTTAACCTGTCCCCCTGTCCTCCTCAGAGCATACAACCTTGCTGTTGACAGCTGGGGGGTGACATATTTGTGATATGGTTACATTGCATCCTCTGCTGAACTCCAGCCCCTGGCCCACCGGGCACTGCTGGGCACAGGGGAAACCCCGCACAACCCCCCAAAGCTGACAGCTCACACAGACAAGGGCTGATGAAGCAAATGTCACACAGCAGATCGTGGGCAGAGGCTCAAGTCGGGGCTGCTGCCTGTCCAGGGCAGCTCCGTGCAGCAGCTCAGGGCTCTGGGTGTGCTACGCTGTCCCTTTGCTGCCTCCTGCCCCTCAGGGTCCCCCCGGGAGGAGGTGACCACCGGGCCGGCCGGGCTTCATTTCTGAGCGGGGAGCTCCACCGTGTGGGCACTGCCGAGAGCTTCTGCTGCAGGAGGGACGCCTGGATTCGGGGCTCGCAAAGGTGGGATAATTCTCCTACTCTACTGCAAGGGCGGGGTGGGGGGGAGACCTACCCTGTCTCCTCGAAAATAAGACAGGGTCTCATTTTTTTGCTCCAAAAGATGCGTTAGGGCTTATTTTGAGGGGACTTCTTATTTTTTCATGAACAACAATCTACATTTATTCTTGGGGAAAAAAAAATTTTAAAAAAAATCAACAGTTATTCAAATGTAGTCATGTCATATTCTGGAACACCATAATAACTCTCCAAACCCTGAACTCCATCACGAATTTCTTGTCACTCTATTTCCTTTTTCCATGTACAACAATCTACATTTACCAATATTCATGAACAAAAATCAACATTTATTCAACATACAGTCATGTCACGCCAGCAGGACTACCCCATCTGCGTGTGAGAGCCCAACACTTGCTAGCCCTCATTGTTTTGGGTCTCATGGGGTCTTTTGAGTGCAATTCTTTTGGGGGTGCCTGCTTTTCTTGGTGAAGGGTCTATCTGTCCTGCTGCATTCCATTGCCAATTAATTTTACTTTTTTACATGTATAGCTGCCTGGACACTATTTAAATTGACTTTTAAAATGAACTGTAACTCGGGCTTATTTTTGGAGTAGATCTTATATTTTCAGCATCCTCAAAAATCCTGAAAAATCACGCTAGGGCTTATTTTTGATGTAGGTCTTATTTCCCAGGGAAAAGGGTAGGAAAACTACCTGCATAACATAAATCATTCACTTGTGCTCAAGGGGGTTGCCCAGAGCTTTGTGTGTGGCCGGGCAACAGACTGGTCCCAGGACCCCACTTCTCCTGAGTCCACTTCTGCTCCTAGAGGTGCAAGGGGAAAAAATACCTGGTGAATGTCTCCTTTCCTGGCAGCTCCTGCCACTAGAAAGTAAGTCAGGAGGCAGAACTGGCCTGGGGTAAAAAAACCAAAGAAACAAACAAACAAAACCCCAAACAAAACCAAACCAACAAACAAAAAAAACCCCACCTGCTGACACTGACAAGACCAAAACCTGTAGGTCTGATGTGCCTTGCTTTTGTGCTGCTCAGCTGACATGTGCGCATTGTCTGTGTCCTTCCACCTGGCCCTCAAGCATCAGCCTTCGCACACGTGTGCTGACTGACCCTGCCTTTTGTGTACGGTCGGTCCAACATGCCCAAGATCAATGGGATTCTCTCTGTGTGAGATGCAGAATGAATCTGCACGTGCCCTAAAGCCATGTCTGTCTGAATATTAGAAATCCAGCTGATCACCTTCTCTCAAAGGAAAAGTAATGAACTTCTGCTGAAAATGGTAATGTAAAATAAAAAAATAAGGCTTGATGGCCTGTAAAAAATACCCCAGGAAGCTGTTTGTACTCAAGAATGGGTCTGAATAATTGCTTCAAATATTTGAAATGCAGTTTTATCCTGAAAAGTGGGCTCACTGCTTAATGTCTACCGATACAGCTTGGATGAAGAGGGCTTAGTTTGCACATACAGGCATTTTTCCACCCTTAAATAGAAAACCCATGAAAAGTCAGCCCAGGCTCCGAGAGTCAAACTGCCTCTGCTTGTCTTTCATCACGTGTAATAAGGAGTCTGCAAACAGATCACACGTTGCATGACTAGTTTAGCTTCTTGGCACTCAGATGCATTTCTCTGTACTGAATCTCATGTTTCTGGCTGCTTTTCTGCTACCGTTTTCAGCATCAACACAACTAATGCTGAGCTAACACCCTCCTCAGTTGCTGTCCCTCAAGCCTTGTTGTCTGTTTTTTGGGGAGAACTTCTGGTGGGTAAAGTGTGGGAATTGTATTCCCTGCCCACTGCTCCACAGCCTGCCTGCCCTGCCCCTGCTCCACTTCTGCTGGGTGCTCCAGATCCCTGCAGGGGCCTCTCCGTGGGGCATGTGGAAGACAGAGGTGGAGGTGGTGGCCCCACTCAGGTGGCTTAGGGGACAGTCATACTCAGGGGTGGTTTATCACATGCTGGGGTGGGTGTCTGCTGTTAGCACATGTGTCCTGGGGCTACCAACTCAGAGAGGAAAGGGTGAGAAACGTTGTAAACTTAGCTACAAATAACCTGACTGCTTATTTCCCAAACTGTACATCTTACTGCTGCTGTATTAAAACTCCTCCCAGAATGAGATTTACCTTCAGTTCATTCTGCCAAGCTGGAGGTCCTCTCCCATGGGGGCGCCAAGCTCTGAGTGCTTGTTCCATGGAGTTTCAGCGGAACACAACATTGCTGTCCTTTGGAGTTCAGGCTGACTTAGTTTGGATGGTGAAATGTCACATTTTTGGGATGAAAAGCAGTATTTTTGTGCATTGATTCTGTCCATCCGTGTTCGCCCTCTCCCCCCACTCGGTGTTTTAATTGTCCTTCTTCTGAAATTTCCTGCATTTAAGATTATCAGAAGCTTACACAGAGGGAAGAAGCCTGATGAAATGGACAACGCTCTGTGGTAGATGCATTGTATTTCCACGTGCACCAAACAGGTTTCATTCTCCCTTGAATTTGTCCCCACAGATTTTCTCCTAGTCAAGGAGATAGGTCTCAGGAGCATCTGTCCCTGCCTATCACTATTATACATCCTCAGTGCTGACCCCCCTATGCGTCCAGCTGTTACCTGTTTACATGCAAAGGCAGTATATTTACAACTTGAAAAAACAGTGACTTAAAACCTGGTGGGTTTTCTGAGACCACCTGCAGGTGGAAAGCACGGACCCTGACTTGGGTGATGGTTTTTAATTTATAAGGCCTTCCGGCCTTTCCACACCAGAGGCGTGACCACACGCTACTGCACGGCCCAGGACTGCCAGTCTTGTGAGGCACTGTCAGTCAAAGCTTGGGAACCTTGAGTTGAGCCCTTAGGGTGTGGAGCCCCACAGTGGGATAGCAGTGGGGTATATGGGGGACCATGTCTCATGAGCGCTGGCGGAGTGGAAGGTGGGAGACAGACAGAGACTTGCCCTCATTATGCATGGGTCTAACATGCCCAATTACCCCATCCTCTCTTCACCTCTGCGATGTAAAAGACTCTTGTTGAGAGTGGTCATAATTCATGGTGAACATCCCACCTCCCCCTTACTCTCTTCACACCCGCTGCTCTCCATTTTCCTCTCAGAAAAAAATGTGTCTTTGATGAAATGAAATGGCTCAGTCAAAGAACCCCTCAAATGGTTGGGGACCCCTGCACTTGGCCACCCTTGCCCACTTCCCAGCTCTATTTCTGGCCGAGTTTGGAGTTTAAGTGGGCTGACCTTGTGCCCTGGCTGCCCTGGGGGTCAGTGATGAAAGCGGATGGAGGCTTAGCAGTCAGGTCTCTTGTGTGTGACTCTTTTGTTCCCGGACAGGGGTGTGCAGTGCCTGGGACAGTGCTTAATTGTTCGGGGGCACTGCTTTACCCGTCATGCCCTTCCTCAGCCGGCCCCAGCCCTTCTTGCTCATGCGTGGGAGGGAGGCAGCTTCCCCACTCGGGGTAGGGAGGAGGAAGCAGAGTCTGTGTTGCTCAGCATCATTTCTGGCTGTTTATCAATCTGTGCAATAAATTTTGTGGAATGCCAGAAAAAAAAAAAAAAGAAAAAGGAAAATTAAAATAATTACTTCCTGGCATTTTGTGACTCCTGTCTACCACTGAGTGCATCCTGCCTTGTCCTGCCATGCAGGCAAGAGTAACGTCACCTCGTCCTGGCCAGCCGAACTCCGTGGGATGCGCCCTGACATCCAGAGCTCCCTCTGCCCTTCTGCAGGTGTTTAATGAGGAAATTTTGATGGGTCAGGCCTGAGGAACTGGGCTTAGCCCGAGTGGAGGCGATGGGTTTGCACCAGGGAGTGCAAAAGCTTTGGCTTGGGGCACATCAACAAAGCTGGGTGGTATTGTGGGGCAGCAAGCCCAGGGCTGGAGGTATTGAAGACCCTGAGCTGGGCACCCACACCTGGCACTGCCCTAGGGAGCAGTGGGTTTACTGTACATATGCATGGACAGGGGATGATGCTGAACAATCTGTGGTGTGATGATGAAGAGTTGAAGTTTTACAAATGTCCGTGAAGGATGTAGGTCAGCAAAGTGCAGCACAAGCATGTGGGAAGCCTTGTACCACTCAATACCTCTTTGGCTGCCCCCTCAGCATCTTTCTTTTCTCAGTGAGTCCTTCCTGTGCTTTACATCTTCATTACAGCTGGAGGCTGGGGCAGGAGCCTCCACAGCAGACCCTCCCCTCTGCCATTTCAGGGAGTGACTGCGCAGAGGAAATGGATAAAAGAAGTGGAGGGTCAGGGTTTAATTACCCCATTGTGTGCAGAGACGAGTGATGGACAGAGACTGTCAGTGGGTCACGGATTAGCTGCCACGGAGCAGACAGAGGAGGGGGAAACATGATGAGCCCCCGGGACAGACCAGTGTTGGGGAGAGCTATGGGACATTGAGATGTGAGCTCATGATGGGAGACACTTTTTCTTTTCATTGTTTCCCCAGTCCTTCATCTTCCTCTTCATCCCAGCTCCATCAGGACTCCTGTGGGCTCAAAAGCCTCCAACTGCCCCTGTCTGCTTCACTGGTTAGGAACAAGGGCTGCTGGGGTGGCAGGTCCCACAAGGGGATGGAGAAGGTAGGACATCTCCTGCCAACTGCACTGAGTCTCCCTGTGGGAGGCAGCAAGGAAAGATGGAGAGAGAGAAGAAAGGAAGGAGGGAAGAAAGGAAGGTGAAAAGAAAGGGCAGGAGGGAAGGAAAGGAAGAAGGCTGAAGGAAGTGGCTGCTGGCACCATGCAGTGCTCCTCTGGGCAGGTGCGAAGGTCTCCTACAGAGAGAGCAACCCAAACAAAGCAGAAACCAGGCTGCTTGTCTCCAACCCCAATGCCTCACCACTGTCTCCCTTGGACATGGCTGAATGCCTCAGGTAATAAATCTCTCTCCCCCATCACATTCCTGGCATCTGTTGGCTCTGGGGCTGTGGGAGACCAGGATTATCCTCTTGGCAGATTTGGTGACCTGATTTTGTGTAAGCAGAATGCAGAAGTAACAAGTTTCAATAAGTCTTACCCCTTCTGTTCCCAACCCCACAGGTACTTCACCCTCCTTCCCACATATATCAAACCCTGCTCCTATCAAATCCCCACACACTGCCTCAGAGCCCAATCTCCCTCTCTCACATCGTTGAGAACTCAGTCCACTCTTATCCCTGACTCTGCCCTCAGTCCTACCATACAATGTCACACCTAACTCTCTTCCGCCAGTCCTGTTACCCATGGTCTCAAGACTGCTATTTCTTCTCCTTTTCCCTACAATCACTTTACACATCCTTTTTTGGATTCTGACCTTCAGTTTCTAACTCCATACACAGTTGTTCTCCATGCTTCTGCTTCCCATGTCTCCTCTCCCCATCACTCCTACCTTTTCCTCTCCCTTTCTCCCCTTTGCTCACTCACCCTTTACCTCTCTTTCCTGTCCCCTTCACCCCTTAACTCCCAGGGTTGTTTGCATGCATCGTCTCTGGAATCATGAGATCACTGTTTTTTTTCTGTCTCTGTCAGTGGGAACATCACATTAAGGAGCATGGATAAGTGACCAGGGGCCACTGGGGTGATTCTGTCACCCCCTCTCCCCATCCTCTCTACCCCCCTCTTCTTCTGTATCAAAGGAAGCTTTGTTGTCCAAAAGCAGAAAGAGAAAAGCAGATAAAAAGGCAGAACATGTGATCTCATTGGCTTTATTTAGCCATCCAGCTATCCCTCCTCCCTTTTCTTGATTCATCCAAAATTATCTAAGTAAGAATGCATAATCCATCCTTGGGCTTCTCATCTGTGAGAGTGATGGTGGTAGGTTCTTTTTCCCAAAGGGACTTCAACAGCTGACCTCTTGGTCTCCACAGGGTGCAAAGATGACCCTGACGGGGCTGTCTGGGCACTGTAATGTCTTTGACTACAGTAGTCTCCACTGCATGACTGTGGGATCCCACCCTGTGAAGGGGAACTGGAACCATTGCTGACTGAGGGATCCAGCAATGTGTTGCTTCATCAGGGGCACTTCTTGGTGTGCAGGTTTATGTTTGTAGCATTAGATGCACAACATTTGAATTAATGTGCTTCTGAGTGAACCAGGTTAAACTTCTTCATCTCAAGGTGCTTTGGTTGTCCCTTGTGGTGGGCATTATCCATGTTTATCTACTGAGGCTGACTGTACTCTCCCTGTACAACACAGCTGCTGTGAGAGCAGTGGGGCACAGCTGGGATTGCAATAAGGATCTCTGTGTCTGTGCTGGGATTCATTTAGATGTTATCAAGCCAGGAGGAAGGATGTGGATTATTATATATTCATTAATTATTACATATTAGGTGGGTTCGATGCTTTACAATGAAAGCTGCTCTGCATGCAGTTTTGTAACAGGTATGGTTGACTTAGCACAAATCTTTATTGTGGGCACAGTCACACGAATATAAGGAGTTTGTCAGTGCACTGTTTTCATGACGTTTTAACCAGCTTGGTTAAAATCCACCAGACAAGAAGTCCTTCTAATGTGGGAATATAATGGCCCTTTTATCTGTATAGTCCATTCCCCTTCTCTACAGGAATAAAAATTCTCAAGATAACGCCTTATATCCACAGCTTTGCATGCGTGTGTGCGGGAAGTCACTAAAGCTGAAATTTAATGATTTTTTAGAAGGGCCTTCCAAAATAGCTAAGGCACGGAATGGGAGAAGAGTGCAAAAAGCTTGGCAGATGGACCCAGGCATCAAATGCTGTGTTCACCTAAAGCACAACATGGACGGAGATGGACTCGGGACAAAGGGTAGTCAGAGGAGTGAAGAGGGTCAGTGAAGAAGAAGCTGAGAAGGCAGAAACAACAAGATTTGCTTCAGGTGAGACTGAAGAATTTTAGTTTGTTTTTTTTTTTCAGAAGGCAGTATCAGTGAAGGATATACCCATATGCTCTAAAAGGTAGGGAGGTGGGAATTTGTCTGGGGAATTTTTTCTGTTGCAGAAAGGTCATCAAGGAAGTTGCGGTGACTTTACCGTCATGTGAACTTTTAGGTATCTATGTATGTACGTGTAAAATGACTCAGTGAAGCCGTACGTGCTAGAAGAATGTATGTGGGAATGCCTGAGGTGTAATTTCAGTGGGGTGTGGGAAGACGTGATGTCCATGGGGATTTGCCACAGCTTTGCTGTGGTGGGTGATCATGCACAAGATGATCTACATGAATGGTGTGGAGAAACTATACAACATTACAACCCATCTGACAAAGAGTGTCAGCTCCAGCTTACAAACAGCTGAACCAGTAAATGTGGAGGCAAGAAAATGACTTTTTGTGCCTACTGTGTGCTTTTTAATAAATGCAGAGTTCCTATAAAAATCTAGACCCGTTGAATCTGCCACTGGACTCCTGCCAGTTCTGGGTCCCTATCATTTGATTTTCCCGAGACAGGCACCATGACTCCATTCGCAAGACATTTCCATTAGCATGTTGGGCTGATTCAACTTATATCCTGCCATGTTGTGTCTGACTCATTTTTCCCCATCTCTAGGAGAAGCCTGAGGGAAGGCAGAGGACCTTTCACATAGATGCTCAAGGTCTCTATCAGATAATAGCTGAAGAAATGTTTGCCATGACCGCGTTATGGTCATTTTTTGCCATTCCTTAGTCACTTGGCAGCCAACTGAGGGAAGAGGAGAGAGCAGGCTGGGGGAGAGTAAATGAGACAGAGGAACAAGAACAAAAGATTCTTTTGTGGTACAGAGAGAGAGAAAAGGGAAAGCATCACCAAATGCCCAGAAGCCATGTTTGTAACAAGAGACCTATTCTCTCAGCTACTTGGAAAACAACTTGGAGTAAAAGGCCCTGGCTGAATTAACCCTTCCTAGAAGCAACTTACTGAGGTGCAGGAAAGAGGCATGGCCATGGGAGGCGTGATCTGTGTGGTGAGGTAGCGCCCTTGGCTCTTGGGTCATTAAAAGCAAGGACTGATTGTCTGGAAGAGGAGGTAGGGATGACATTGTGTGGTTTGACCATATCAAAGATTTAAAATGTCAGATATCCTTTCTTCATAGGAGCTTCTGTTTTGGCAAAGGTCACTGTTGGTTTTTTTTTTGCAGCATATGAGGTGATGACTCTTTTCCACTGACATTTTTTCTAGCACCTAGGACTACGGGGAGAGAAAGGAAAGCAAGCTGCCATTCCTGAAATATATGCTTTATTGCAGCATAATCTTGTCCCATAACAGCCTCTGTGAACTCAGTTCCTACTGCTGGCCTTCAGAAACTCCATTTTCACAGACTGCATCTCTCTTGCTCATGTGTTAGACCTGCTTTTGGCTGAGATGGACAATTTTAGTGGAGCTAGGGGTTCTGTATGCAAATGAATTGAAGGTAGGCCAAATCCTCCGTCCCCAAAGAAACAATCAGCTTTATTTCATTGTGAACTCTCTCCCTTAGCCTCCTGCCTGCCCTTTCTAAGGAGGCTTCCTCTTTTGTTGAGTGGATCTTTGGGTGAAATGGAACTTCTGTGATGAAAATTTCTATCCAAGGAAAGAGAATCTGCCTCTATTTGAAGATCAAATATGGGATATTGGCATACGCCAAATCAGTTGTATCTGAGCTTGCTTCCAGGTGCTCTGCAAATTAAAAGAAGTGAGAAAGCCAGATTGGAAATAAAAGCTTTTTCTCTTACAGAAGGGACAGCACCCTGCCTCTGGAGTCTCCTCATGTAGTGCCAGGCAAAGAAAAGTAAAGAGCAGTTTGGAAATGGAAAGACAGTCCTTCTCTTTGCTTCCCCACCCTGCCGGGACTGGAGCAATGTCCACCCATCATGGGTCACCCATCCCCCTTGGCTCGATGGCGCAGATGGGGAGGACACAGTGGGTGCACGCAGAGCTGGCAGTCAGGTGGGCTGCCGAGCGGATGCGAGATGTACCCAACATTACGCCTGTGCTTTCGTAAATAAGCTATCACATGGGGCTCATGCGCGTGTGTTAGAGGAGCGCTTTGAAAACATCAGGAAAATCATGTGGCAACAGAAGTCTGCAGGCTCCCAGCCCTCCCCCACTCCGTAACCTTCTCACTCCCTTTTGTCTCCTTTCTATCTCTCTTTCTATCTTACCGAGACGGTAACCACAAAAGCTGGAGCTGATTTTTGCTCCTGCTAACCTCATCCTGGGCTTCAGAGTGTTTGTGTTGGCACTTGGTCTTGGCGTCCAACCTACCTGTGCCACTCAGACCACCTGTGCTGTATGATGTCCCCTACAGCCCTGCCAGGGAAATGTTTCAGTCCAGTCTCCTAGAGCAATCGAAGAACATTTACCCAGAGGGGATGCTAAATATTATTAAATCCATTGCTCAATGAGATTTTCACTATTGCAGCTCTGAGTCCAGGAGAAATTGACTTTTTCTTGGCATTATGGTTTTAATACTTGACTGGCGCTTACTGGAGTCACTTGTAAGGTCAGAAGAGTGAATTCTGGGGTTTAAAACGCAGTTTGGAAACTAAGAATCTTGAATTTCTCCACTGCTCCCTCATACAACTCATTCACAGTAGCATAGCAAAGCATGAGTCTCAGAGCAGTAAGACCACAGCTGAGCTAAGAGCAGGTGGTGCTCTGTGTGGACAAGTGCCACCACATTGTCAATAAATACACATCTTTAAGCCTCATCTCCACTAATGACCTCCTACTGTAGCCAAGTTATTACATACATATGGCTACCAACCTTGCTAAGTGCAAAGAACTCAAAAAGTCAGGAAGGAACTGAGGGGTTTCGTGGGCTGTGCCAGGTGAGGATCAACCTGCCCCACAGTCCTAGCACTTGGGTGCTGCTGCCAATTACACCATCTTCTGCTGTACATTCCTCCAACTATTGTTTCTTCCAAGCTGGCCTTTCCTAGCTGAGAGGCTTAGGATTTTGCTCTCCAGTCTGTGAGACCTTCTACTTTTCCTGCTTTATCTGCTCCTCCAAATACATTTCTGCTGACTGCAGTTCTTCCTCTTCTCTTCTCTTCTCTTCTCTTCTCTTCTCTTCTCTTCTCTTCTCTTCTCTTCTCTTCTCTTCTCTTCTCTTCTCTTCTCTTCTCTTCTCTTCTCTTCTCTTCTCTTCTCTTCTCTTCTCTTCTCTTCTCTTCTCTTCTCTTCTCTTCTCTCTCCTCTCCTCTCCTCTCCTCTCCTCTCCTCTCCTCTCCTCTCCTCTCCTCTCCTCTCCTCTCCTCTCCTCTCCTCTCCTCTCCTCTCCTCTCCTCTCCTCTCCTCTCCTCTCCTCTCCTCTCCTCTCCTCTCCTCTCCTCTCCTCTCCTCTCCTCCTTCTTCTCCTTCTCCATTTTCCCATCTCTTCTTAGATATAAAAATTTTAAAACAAAGTCCCTATCTTTCTCTGTATTTGCAAGAGATCCATCTGGATTTGGGCCAAGAGGATCTTCTGGGTGCAAAATGATAGGGTGCAATGTGTTGGAGGGAACTGAAGAACAAGTGTATTTGTATCAGTATGATGTGAAGGGCGTTTCAGATGGACCGATGCTGTTAACCTATCTGAGACAAGGTCCCACAAGCTGAAACTCTGAAAGCCATGCTGATCTCTGTACTCTGGGTAAGACATTTTCAAACCTGAAAACGCATTTCAAGTGTGTAAAAACTGAGCTTCTGTTGCCTTGCAGCTGGCACATCCTGGTTCACCATGTTACTGGGTTAGAGTGTAAGTTGACAGGCTAGACTATACTAGTCCCCATCTGGAGCGTGGCTTGAAATGGCTCAGAATGTCCTCATATGGCTGGGTTGGGCTGAGTTACACTAGCCTCAGTCCAACTGAGCTACACTTACATGGACTGAGTGCAATCTGAATGCACGTTTGAGATGGTAGGTTGTGATCGGCATGCTCTGGATAGGCTAGACTTGATTGGGCTAGCTTCTTTAGACTGTGTTGAATTCAGAGCTGAAAATTTGGCTGATTTGGACTGAGTTAAGAATATTTACAGTGGATGGGATTGGGCTGATGGGAAGTTTGGCGGGACGTGCCTGCTGAAATGGGGTGAATGACTTCATTGTGGCTTATTTAAAAGCCTTGTTTCGCTTACACCAGAACCTGTTGCCCCCATTTGCTGGACCAGCTTTCCATGAGTAGGAAAAAGATTATTCAGCAAGTGCTGAAATGAGTTCCCCAAAAAGCTGACAAAAAACTTTAAGTCCTCAGCGTCCAGCTGCTCCAGGCCATCTTCTCCCACACCTTGCACATTCATGAGTTGTTCATGCCAGAGTATCTGTATCTCATTCCTGATCTGGTCCACCAGGTCAAATCTGTTCATCACTCAACATCCTATCCTTACAAAGGAAAATCCTCCTGTTTGAGAAATTCCCCAACCAGGGATGACTACCAGTGCTTGAAGTGAGGAAATGGGACCTGAAAACCCCACAGGCAACTTCTTTTTTAATGACTAGGGTTCCTTCGTGTCACAAAATTTCATGCAGTCTAATGTGGGTGTGTGTAATGCATTGCCACAGCGTTACTTATTGAGGGAATAGAATACTTAACCTGGACACAGGATTAAGCCCCAAATTAAGGAAAATTCAGACTTTCCAAACAAATGATGTCTCAATACAAAAGACTGTACCTGGATGATCTGGCAAGTCAGTCTGGGTGACAGTGCCGCCAAATCCCTTACATCACCACTGTTCTGGCTCTACTTTAAAAACAAAACAAAACAAAACAGGAAGAAATGTGTAGTGATGGGTAGGAGATGGCGTTGTCTCAGGGAGAAGCAGAGCCCTGTCTCCTTGTGCAGCTAGCAGAGAGTGGAGCAGGAGCGCGGAGGGTAGCACAGCGCTGTACAGCTGCAGGGCTGCTCACAACAGGGCAGAGCTCCCAGAGAATGTGCTCTTTGTTCCCTGCCTTTAAAGGGTAAGAGAAACACTTATGCATGGCAAATTAGCCCAAAAATGTATTTCTCTAAAACACCCGATTGTCTGGCCAGCTCTGCAGCTGCAGGGAAGTTCCAGGGAGAGAAGGGGGAGGCGGCGGGAAGGAGAAAGAGGCAGGCAAGGAAGGAGGATTTTGATGGCTGGGGGGGCAAGGGGGAGAGGCAAGATGATCATGCGAATGAGGGAGAAATTCTCATGCCTCGATTCAAACAGACCTGACCAGTGGGTGAGGGGACCCCTGACGGAAGGGCCATATTGGTGGCCAGGGGACCACGGATGCTGTGCAATCTCCTGGGGGAGTAAGGAGAAGAGGGGACAGGAGACAGCTGTGCTTCGGGCAGCACAGGAGCAGGTGCTGGTGCAGCCGGCGGTGCCAGGGAGTTCTGCTGCCCGGCAGGTTCAGCTGGGCCATCTGGGTTGGGACGCTCTGCCAGCAGTGCCATGCTCCTCCAGTCACCGTGTCGCGTGTCCCGGGGGGCGAAGGGCTGTGCTTCCTCTCCTGCTCCCGAGCAAAGTGTGTGACTCTCTGCAGAGATGCAGGGCCTGTGCTGTTCCCAAGAGGTGGCATTTGGGTTTAAAATGTCCCAAATGCACCTCTTGATTAGGAACTTGATCCAGGCTTGTTATGAATCTCCAGCTTAATGCTAGTACTCATTTAAGAACTCCCAGTCCACTGCTGGCAGACAAGTGATTCCTTGAGCTTCCCTGGGATCTGGAAAGCAAAACCAAATGGTAAGATTCTTGACAACTGCTCAGATTGTCAAGTTCATGGTGAGTACCAGAGTCCTGTCCCTGTCCCAGGGGATGCCACTGAAAGCAGCAAAGTCAGGCCCCCAAGAGCACAGCTGAGACCTCAATGTCCAAGGAGCGTCTCCCATGCTGTCTGGGATGAGATGTCCTCTTCATGTGCATGATGATAATTTATTTTCTCTTCCATTAGCTGCTGATGTGGAAGGAGAGGTGCTCCCTGCTGCAAAATACAGTGCTGTGCATGCACAGCTTTGAGGCAACCTGGCTGGTCCTCATTACAACCCACCGCATGCTCTTGGCAACATCTGTGGTGAGATCCAGATGCTGCTCTCAGGGACAGCAGCTCAGGCTACTCTTTGCTTTGAGGACACGCAGGGGTGCACTTGTGTGTTATAAATCCAGGTCCCAGCACTCTGTCCTTTCTGTGATGTGACATGACCTACTCTGGGCAGAGAAGAGCATCTCCTTCAAAGCCACCAGTGCCACCTGCTGCGAGGGCTGATGAGACTGGTAGGCAGACTTAGGTTAGGCAAAGCTTAGACTGCCCACAAGAAAGAAGAGAGACATGATAGTCTCAGAAGGGGATTTGGCTTTGATATATTCCTGTGACTGTCCAGCTCAGGTGTAGGGTTGATGTTGCTAGTGGTTCCACTTGGCACAGGCAAGCTCTACTCTGTTTCCAGGTTGCTGTTAAACTCATTTTGCGACCAGATTTTTCCAAGGAAAACCCTATAACTCTTCAGGTTTGTAATCCAGAAGTCCTATGAAGTCACTGGACTGGAGGAAGAGAAGAACAGGTGGACACGGATGATTTATCTGAATGAGTAGTTATACCAACTGCTGACAGGAATTATTCATTCCTTCGTTTCAGAGCTTACGTGAATATGCTTAGGATGACACTGGGTATGGAGGTACCTGCTAGATATGTAGCATTATCTGACTGGGGAAAGCCAGAATTAGGTTTGAGAATTTTCCGTCGTGGAGACGCTGATCTGGCTTGTATTGGAGAAGGAGTGTGATGGGCAGAGGAGGAGCTGGGGAGCTGAACCACTCTTGAAAGTGGGGTTGGGAAGCTGCTGACATCTGTATAATCCTGTTGTCACTACCTGGCTCACCTCTTTGTGGCCACTGGGATGGTTGACTCATTTTATGTTTACGTGGGACAAGAGGGTATCGAAAATTGTTAGCTTTAATCAAGTCAGCAATATTTCTCAGCTTTGACACACTAAATTTTCCACTCAGGTGAAAAAGGGTCCCGCCGCGTGCATCGCCGTGCATGCCTGCAATAGCGGAGAGTGTGTCCCATCCCCTCCTCTCCACTTCTCCTACACACTCCGGTGCTTTGCAGAGACCCTGAGACCTCTCAGGGATGGCAAGGATGTGGCATCATCTGGGAGTTCGAAAGACTGGTACTAGAGAAGCATTTATTGGTAAATAATTTGCCAAGAAATGGGAAGGAAACCAGTTGCAGATCCAGACCTAATTCAACAAGAACTTCTGTCTGGAAAGTGAGTGTGGGAGGGGGATTTTTCAAATATCAAAAACATTTCATTTCAAGACAATCTTCCTGAATTATTCTGTTTTCTAAATGCCAAAATGTTGTGAATGGACATTTTCAAAGGGAATTTCTGACATTTCATTTCAAACCAGCATTTTGCATTTAAAACTTGACCCAGGTTGAAAGATGAGAGGTCAGGCACAAGAGCCTAATAACCACAAAATAAAGCCTGCTATTTCAAGTTCAGCAGAATGTTTTAATCTCTGAATTATACCATTTGGAAAAAAAAAATCACAGCAGAGCACCTGTGCATGTCCAGATCAACGTACCCCTATGCGACACCTCTGAGGTAATGGAGATGCTACGGCAGAAACAGCTGGTGTGGTTGGGAAAAGAACAGCTATGTGGTGGGCTGAGATGAACTAGAAAATGCCCTTGAACATCCCATACAGAATTTCACTCTTCTCTCAATAAATCTCACTTTGATCTCAACAAGGCTATTTATGGTGGCACGTGCACCTCTTAGGATGCTTGCTTCAGCCTAGCTCCATGGGTAGCTAAGGCAGAGAAATGATGAACAAAGTCTCTGTGGCCCTGGCATTTTATTCACATCATCACCTAGCTTTGGGCAAAGCGGCAACCAAAGTGCCATCATCTCCCAGCACTGTCCTGCTGATCCCTATGAAAACCAGAGGAGATCTCCATGGGCAGTCAGCAGCTCCACGGGGAAAAATGCTGGTGTAATCAAGGTCTGGGCACAAGAAAATCTCTGCTAATTTAGGAAAGGACCCTGTTGCTTCTCATAATGAGGGAGTAGGTTGGGGAAAAATGACCAAGAGGGATGAATCATAGAAGCATAGCATACCGGGTCGGAAGGGACCACAAGGATCATCTGGTCCACCACCAGTGCTTTGAGAAGATGCTGTGCCCCCCAACTGCCTCTTCTGTACAAAGGCAGGTTCAGACTTGACGGATGTGAAGAATTGCCCTCCTCTCCCTTCCCCACCAGCCCAAGCCCTTCACTCCTGCCATCCCATCCTCTCCACCATCGGCGCATGGTCCCCACTGGTCATTAATAGAGTTGGCACAGGTGGGCCCAGCCTGACCGAGCCACTGGGGCTCACGACTCCGGACCTGAATAAGCAGCATAAAGGCACAGAGCAGCCCCGTCGCGGCTCCGTCCCGACCCATCCTCCCCAGCTGCGACAGCATCCGCTGCGGGCCCAGACCGGCCATTCTTACCAAGTCCTTCTGTGCCGTTTGTCTTTCTCTCCCTCTCTTGTCTCCCCCTGCCTTTTTTTTTTTTTTTTAATCCCCTTTTTTCGAACATATCATTACAGGAGCAACAAAAAAGATGGGACAATACAGCCATTGATGAACTGCTCTCGTCCTCCCGTCCCGGTCCCCCCCACTCCCTCCCTCTCCTCCTCTGGTGCGTGCCAACACTCTTTCCACCCGCCCAGGGCTGGAGCCAGCGCCAAACAACCTCTGCTAATAAACAAGAGGAACCAGATAAACCAGGAACACAATAGAGGGATTTGTTGCACTTTAGTGATGGTGGGAACAATGTCAACTCGGTGGCGCAGCTGCATGGACCCCCTCCCATTCCTCTCCCCCCACTGCCTTGCGCCCCCCGCACACTCACAGCCCTACACTGTGATTTATGAAAGGTCAAAGGTCACCATGCATTAAAAGGCTCCTTTCTTGCATCATTTATTAACCCTCTACGACAAGGCGCGCTCATTGTGGTGGTACAGGGAGTGGGGAGGGGGCGGAGGAGTCCATGCTGGTGGCACCGTGCATCTCTCAGAGGATGCTGAGGTACAGAGATAGTGCTCAAGCCTGGTTTTGCACCAACCTGGTGTCCATGGGGAGGAGGGAATGCTTTGGTGAGATGTGTTTTTGCCAACAGAAGCAATTTGTATGCTCCAGACCAGCTCTGTTCACATTTCAGGCAGGTCACTGTCTGCCCAACATGCACTCACTGCCAGGCTGGTGAGCTCAGCTCATAGTCAGTGCTGCAGCCATGTACGCACCTAGGGCTGATCCAGAGAGTTGTTCTGAAGACCTCATAGTCCATATGGCAGGGCTGACAACAGTGCTTTGGGTCACCTTTTGCTACAAGCTGTGGTCATGTTGAGCCACGAACAATGAAGCCAGACAGATAGAAGGTGCTTCAGTCACAGAGCAGGACAGGCCACTCCGAAGTCCCCTTCTCAGGCTAGTGGAGATGTGGTCAAAATCTCTCTTTGTCCACCAGACCTGGTTGCCATTACAGGCAATGCTGTAGTGTCACGGGGCAGCACTTTCAGACCTCCCTGTGTGACCATGAAGCAAGGCCATGGAATGCTAGCAGGCTAACTCGCTGGCCTGACTTTTTTCTCTCGAAATTGCAGTGACCAAAGTCAGTCTGGGCAAGAAGATGCAGTGGCAAAGACTTTTTTGTCACCTGAGCTACCATCCCATGTCCCCAGTTGTGCTTGAGAGCTCCCTGGAGAACCTTTCCATGGGCAAGCTTGCTTGGGAGGACAAACTCCACTGCCATCACAGGCTGGGGGTGATGTTAGAGCCCTGGAGAAGGAAGGGGTGTCTGCTGGAGGTCATGTCCACCGTGAGGGCAGTGGGGCTGTGCTGGCGCCTGGTTGCCTGGCCCATCCCTCCCAGGTTCAGCTCAGTGGCTGTGGTGTTGACAGGCTGGGACATCTTCACCCCAGGACAAAATGATCAGTAACCAGGAATGAGTTTAGGAGCTCATGGGAGCCCTTTGAGTATGGGTGTCAGGGTGAGCCCCTGCACCAGGCAGAGAGGACATGGGGGCTGGGCTGAAGGGGAAGATGGTGCCGCTGCCTGAATGCCAGCCAGTAACGCTGGTTACCAGCTGAACTGCTCCTGCCCTGGCTTTGGTGCCTCGGCCTCAGGCCGTGCTCCCTCGCTTGCTCTCCTTCACATTCCTCTGGGAGCTGATCAGGGCTTGAATGACACCCCAGATGACTCTTTGCTATTAATTCCTGTGAACAGAAAGGGCTCCTTGTTCTCCCAGTCCTACTCTCTGGAGGAATTACAGGGGCCAAGGCAGCAGGCTGAAGCCTTCCTGACTTAACCCTTCCCCCGGCTCCCCAGGAGCCTCCCTGCTGCCAAAGGACTGGCAGAGGTGAAGATCACCCCCAAGCCAACCCAGCCACCACTGAATGAGCCCACCGGGGTCACCCAGCACTGCTATAACCACAGGTCCCCTTGGGAGGGTCCCCTTCTCTGGTTGTTCTGCCCAATCTTGTACAATTCCCTTGCTCTCCTCTCCGGGCATCTCTCCAATGTCAAGCAGACTGAGAGCACCCAGCTCCCTCCATTACATTGCACTGAATATGCCCGACTCCATCTGAGTAAAGGTAAAACCCTTCTCTCCCAGCTCCCTACCCCTTAAGTGCTTTCTTTTTGGGGTTCGCTTTTTGGAAATGCACCTGGCTTCTCTGGCAGGAGACGAGGGGGTTAACAGCAAGGGAGGCTCCATGCCACCCATCAAAGCAGGTAGCAGACAGACATGCCTGCCCCATTCCTCTTTGATCTTCTCAGACCCAAGTTAATTCAGGAAAAGTGTCCCTGCAAGTCCTTCTCATGTCCAGGAAACATTGAGTTGGCTGAGATGAGAGGACGGGAGATGTCGAGAGTCTTTGTGATGCTCAGAGGTGATTCTCTCCTCTCCTTTCCACAAGATTTTTCCCTACACTTCCCACCTGAAGCAGCTGGCACTGTAATCCACTGCTTTAGAGCAAAAAAAAAAAAAAACGCTGAGCAGTCTCCTGCTCAGCCACATCAAGACAGCACACCAGCAGCACAGATTCCTGCACCTGCGGCAGCCCTCACTGTGCCTTGGAGGGGGAATGGGGTTTCTCCTGCTCTGGGGCCAGGTGGGACTTTGGAACCACATCCCAGCCCCAGCCGGGGTCCCCAAAGAGCTTCCTCAGGCCTCCCATCTCAGGGTGATTGGAGGGCAGGGCCACACACCGATTGGCATCACCCAGCCTGTGTCACCCATGGGGAATGATAACCCCAGAGGAGAGAAAGCACCACGACACTTCTTTCGCAGGACACTGTGTCTGACAGAGAGACAAACAGCCCAGTCACGCAGTAAACAACTCCAGGCATGGCGTGCCTTTTGCTTCCCCGCATACCCCATGACAAAATTACTGCACACCCCCTGCAGCCAACTGTCCTGTAACCACACGGACACGGTGAGGTGCTGCCACAACCCACACGGGGTTGCAGGCAGCAATTTGCTTTTCTTGAGGGACCCACATCACTTTCTTCCTCCTCGGGCTGTCTTACAGGCAGCCAGTCCACCCAGACTCCTAATGTTTGGCCCATGCCTGAAAGCAAAGAGGCATCTGGGAAGGTTTAGGACCAATACTGGGAGCTTCAGCCAAAAATGGCAAGGCGTGTTGAACACCAGAGCCCAGCAGTGACTCCTGTGCCCAGCTCCCTGGTGGTAGGATGCCTATGGCACGAGGCAAATTGTAAGGCTCTTTGGAGATCGTGGCCACCACAGAATCGTGGACGGCGACACAAACATGGTCTTTGGACCCTCTCTGCTTCTCCTGTTCCTAGAAAGGCCTTGAAAATGACCTGCATGCTGGGAGCCTGGGAGGGTGGTTGTATCATTGGACTGGGGCGGAATTTGGAGAGAACAGCACAAGGAAGTGTGGGACAGGGCTGGATTTGGGTGCTCCGGCAAAGGTTATGGCCTGGTCCTGATCTCTCTCAGCTGCGATCAATCATGTCCCATGATGTCTCTCAAGCGAGACCAGATGCACACACATAGATTTTCCAAACATTATGGTGGTCTCCCCATTTGCTCCTCCCCACTTTTCCTTGGAGAATTGCACTCATATGATCTTCAAATAGAAAGAGTGACCATTTGAAACCTCGCTATTTTTCCCAATTCTTTCATGACTTCCTCTGTGAATAGTTCAGATGGTCACCTGGCCATCCCCTCACTATCATCCACTTCCTCCCTGGACTGAGTAACCATCTTCCCAGCTATTTTATAGTTATGGTGATGAGGTGTGATAGGGCCCTGTGGCATCTCCACACCAAAGGGGACATGCAGTCCTCACTGAGGATGTTTAATATACTATTTCTGGGCAGGACTTCTAGCATGGGTCAAGTATCCTTGCCAACTGCAACCTTCCCAAGATCATCCGGGATGCCTGCTCCTATCCCTTTCTCTTTCTCTCTCCCCTCCCTTCTGGGCATGGTGGGACCAGCAAGCCTCATGCCGACAGAGATGCAAATCCCATGTGGGAGCTGGGGAGGGTCGAGGGCTTGGCTTTGGCACAGGAAAAAAGCAGGGAGAGAAGGGGAGACTTCTGCATCCCTCTCCTTGGCACAATGTTGGGATGGTCACACCCAGCGCAGGCAAGAAGGCAGCAGGGGCAAGACACCCTCCCACCCCCAAATCCCAAACCTTGCCCCCCGCCACCCCTCCTGCCCCTCATAGCTCCATGTGCCCACCTCCACAGGAAGGGGATTTTGCAGAGAGCTGCTGGTGCCCGCTCGTCCGTTCCAGTGGCTGTCCCCATCCTAGCCACTGCCGCCGTCTCAACTCGTCCTAGCCTGGGTCTCCTCTCCCGTCTTCGGGTCTGGAGCAAGCTGGACGCTCTTAAAAAGCTTTTTATGTGCGTGCGCGTGTGTGTGTGAGTGTGTGTTAATCACATGATTGTCGTTCACCTGTATCCCGAACAAAGACAGAGCACTGTTTAAGGCCCAAACAAGAAAGCCGGCAAGGGAAGGAGGTGGGGGGGTGTGTTGGGAAAACTGAAGGGGCCGTTGAGAGAGCGGGTGCGCGCGGAGAAAATCCTTATCAAACTCCCAATTCATGGGTCTCCCTTTCCCTCAGCACACTGCGGGTATTGTTTGGCTGGGAGGGGTGTGTGTGTGTATTTTTTTGAATGTCTGTGTCATCCCCCCCCTCGCTCCCCAGCTCTGACGCTGTTTCACTGTATGGAAAGATTTCACAGGGAACCCCTCCCATTTTCCCAGGCAGTCCTGGGACAATACCAGTGCTGTGCCCCCGAGCTGGGCAGGGGACAAAAGCTGGCCCTGGCTTTCACACTGGGGATCCTGCTGCTCCTTGGCTGCAGACGTGCTCTCCCCTCTTACTCCTCCATTGCCATGGGTGCAGGGGATGGGTGTCATCTAGCAAAATTCCTCCCCAGCAACCTCAGTGGTCCCACCTTGGTGGTGGAGGTGTCTCACCAACGTGGTCCCCTTGTTGAAATGCTACTGAGCACTTGCGACGATGCACCTTGCTTGCCAAGCGCCCAGCTGTTTCCCATTGCCCTTGGGAGCGGTGCAGATGCACCCAGTGTTGTGACACATCTCTGCTTCCCACCCAGTTTTACCCATTGCCCTCCTAACATGCCTTAATGGTGGAGGAGTGGCATCCTTCCACCTTTGCATATTGGGGACAGAGGCCCAAAGAAAGCATTTCACTGACATGTCGCAAGAAATTTGTGGCTTAGTGAGGTCTCCAGCTCATGAACCAACTTCACTGGTAGATCCTTCATCCGGAAAAGGTCCCTTTTTATGGACCTGGAGCACCTCAGTCATAGAAATATACGCTGCAAAGAAGGCGTCAAAACCTGTTATATGAGCATTTCCCCAGGAACCAGTCATTAGAAAGACGTGCAGTTAAAAAAACCACTTCTGCAAAGTTAGCTGTTGTGGCCAGTGGTAGCTCTTGAAGGGTCCTTGTTTCTAAAAAGAGCTTCCAGGAGGCACTGAAGGAAGAGACATGCCACCCCAGTGATTCCTGAAACAGGGACAGTGTCTTCTCCCTCCCCTCAGCCTGTCTTCTAACCACAACTGAAGAGAAGGCATCACCCTCAGCCCTGCTGCAGTGGAGGTGTATTTTCCACAGCTCACTCTCCTGCCTCTAACTTCTTTGTAGGACAAGAGAAGAAATGACACATGGACAGAAGAGAGTTGGAAAAAAATATACGAGCTTGCATCTGCAGTCAGTGCTGCGAGGGGGAGCTGGAAAGAGGGCAAAAGGTGCTATAGAGAGATTTCAGAAAGAGGAGGCAGGACCAAAAGCAAGAACTAGATAAAGGCAGAATGAAGGGAAAAAAAATCTTCCCTTTCATTTAAATATGAGGAGACACTGAGACTGCAGATTGCAAAAGCTGTGTGGCAGGTACATGGTCCTTTGAAGATGTGTCCCTGCCTACAGCTGAGGTGCCCACAGCTCTTCCAATGAGGTGCAAATGGGACCTGTCTCCTGTCTGGCAGGTGGCAGCAGCCCCTGATGAAGATGGTGAGTGGTGGGACAAACACTGGTCCAGAACCCCATGGGCTACTGAAATCCCTTCTGGGTTTGATCCCTTTCTTGCCCCAGTTGGGAGTGGTGGGTCAAACACTCTTCTCTCAGCTCTGTTCAGTAAAGATTTCTCACTGGGCTTTAGTGAGGTCTTCCCTGCAGCCTCCCTCTGGTTTCAGAGCTTAATTTACTCCAGACAATGGCAGACATGCAGGGAAATGACCCTGTGCTGTCAGTCAGGTCTGCAAGGGCAGTGGCCAGCCCCACAGGTTTGCTCTCACGGTTACAGGGTTGGTGTTGGTGTTTCCTTTGTCACCAATCCCGGTGACAAAGGAAACTGAAGAAGCCAACCACCAGAGGCATCTGGGAAGGCAAGCAAGCTAGAAAATGTAAGATGTGATGGAGAACATCCTAACCCATTAAGTGCTGAAATCCTCTATGTGTCCCAGTACATGAGCAGCAAGAATGAGTGTGTGTGAGAGAGCCATTCTCATCAGGAGACCTCCCTTCCCTCTTGAAAGACCCCACATTCGTCTTCAGGAGCAATTCAACACGTTGGAGGAAGCAGAGCCTGCTTGCTTTGGCAAGATCCCTCAGAGACGAACGTGTTGTGACAAGCCTGTCCCTTGGGTGCAAAAGTCCTAAGAAGGTTCAAACTGGTATCCACTCTCCACCAGCATGGTATATCCCTGGACCTGGCGTTCTCCATCCTCAGGGCACCTCTGACCTCCTGCATCCCCTTACCCACCCCACATACTCAGGTCTGAATGAGGGTACCCTTTTGGCAGGACCCTGACCACGGGGTCCCAGGCCAGCTTAGGGTTCCTATCACACTCTGTGATGAAGACAAGGGACTCAGTGCGCATTGTGCTGGCTGGGGAAGAGTAAGGGGATCCCAGCCCTGGAGTGCACACTCATCACCCCAAACCACCTCAGACCCCTTCCAGCACCCAGCCACCCCAAACTCCCCCTGGGGCTGAATCCTCCAGCACCACCTTTTGGGTGGCCACACTGTTGAGGGCAGCCCAACGCCGAGAAGCTGGCATCAGGGGAAAGTGGGGAACGTGCTGGTGGCCGAGGTGGGGTGGGGGGCTGCTGGCGACCCCTCCCTGCCATCCCCAACCGACCGTGTTCTGGCTCTGAGGATCGCTTGGCTCCACCTTCCACTCTTCCCTCCCCCGGTGCTAAGCAGCAAAGCCAGCTAGAGGCATCCAGCCGGGGTATTAGTAAAAACCAAGTCTCCCTCTAGGAATGGCACTCGCCTGAGCGCCTCCCTGCACCACACGCCCCGACGCCACTGGGGCCGGGAGTGAGAAGAGGGGAACTATTGGGATACAAATCACAACCCTTGCAGGACCTGCCCGGTACGCTGGCCAGTAACGTAAGTTTTCCTACCTGAGCTTGCTCACATTCTCTCGTGCTTTTTTCCTCCCTATTTCTCTTACTTTTTTCGATTTCCCCAGCAAGGGTCCATATCACCCTCTGAAACTGGAGGGATAGCAGCCCTTGCTTTGTGTTGCCTCTTTTTCAGCTAAGCCAGAGGCATGCTTTTCTATCTCTTCTTTTTTTTTTTCTAATTTCTGTCTTTCTTTTTTAAATTTCTGGATGGGGATGATAGAAAGGCCTTTATTTTTCAAGTGTTTCTTTCTCCAAGGGGGAACCGCTGCACGGTGGCAGGGACTTTTAGAGGTGACTGCAGACAGGAGAGAGGAGGAGTGTGTGGGGCAGGCAAATGAAAGCCTTGGCTTGTCTCAAAGTTAAACTTGGTGTGTGTTCGTATCTGTATATATATCTGTATATATATATATGTGAGTGTGAATATGTATATGTGTATGCGTACATACGCAGACAGGAGGGATGCAATGTAGATGTATTTTAAGTATTCGGCTTATGAGCTGCAAGAGGAGGGTGATAGATGGGGTGTCCCCACAGAAGCACTTTCCTGCAGTGGGGATCAGGGTCTCCAAGTGCAGATTTGGGGTCTGGGCTGGTTCCCTGTCTGGCAGTGCTGCCCGCTCAGCTTCCCCGGCAGCTGGGAGATGAGTCCCTTCTGGTTTATCATTACAGCGCCAGCAGTCCCCCTTCCTTGCCTTTCCCTGGGTGCCGTGCTGGCATTTTACCACATCTTCAAAAGAGAAAGGCACTTCCCCACACAAGTTTTGTGGCCATCACGCAGATCCTGCTCCCCATGGGAAGCTGCGCCTGGGCAGGATAGTCCGCGTCTCTCTCCTTTCAGGTCCCCAACGCTCCTCACCCCCCTATCTGCAGGCCCCTCTGTACATATCATCTCCAGACAATTGCAAATATAGGGAGTGATATCCCAATTAATCAGGGGCCTCGACCCATCCCCACCCCCCTCGATCATGGGTTTTGCGGTGTGCACAGCAATTGCTTTCCTTGTGCTTTTATTGAGCATGACCTTTCTCATGGTCAGATCTTTGGAGAGCTTGGAGTCCCTTCCAGATTTGGTGGTTGCTTCTCCTTTTCTCTTTTTCCCCCCGTTCCTTTCTTTCCTTTGTTTTTGTCTTCCTCCCTTACTTCTCCAGTGAGAAGAAGGACACCAAGAAGGAAGAGAGAAAGGGCTCGCAAGCAACGATGGCCGATGACCAAGACCTTTCAGAAGTGGAGATGAGCCCAGTGGGCTCTGAAGACCACCACTGCCTCTCACCAGGACCCTCCATGGCATCGGACAACTCCCCACACCTTAGTGGCTCCGGGAACGGGGAGATGGGGAAGGTCAAGAAGGAACAGCAAGACTCGGAGGCAGATGACGACAAGTTCCCGGTGTGCATCCGCGAGGCGGTCAGCCAGGTGCTGAGCGGGTATGACTGGACCCTGGTACCCATGCCCGTTCGGGTCAATGGAAGTAACAAGAGCAAACCCCACGTCAAGCGGCCCATGAACGCCTTCATGGTCTGGGCACAGGCTGCCCGGAGGAAACTGGCTGACCAGTACCCACACCTTCATAACGCCGAGCTCAGTAAGACCTTGGGGAAGCTCTGGAGGTAAGAGCACGCGGGAGGAGGGGGAGCGCGAGGGCTCGGTTCTGGAGGTGTCCTGGAGAGGACTGTGTGGTCACGCAGAAAGATGAAGACCTAGCGGGATGGACCTTGAGGGGGACTTTGTTCCCCATGGGGAGCCCCCTTGCAGAAGGGGTGACTGGGGCAAGAATGCTGGCTGGATGTAGTGAAGGCAGAGCTCACCTCTGTCCTGGGCAGCAGTTAGTGTTTCTCACTAGCTTCCCTGTCGTTCCTGACCAAGGTGCTCTCATCCTTGTCCTCTCCTGCCTGATTGCCAGGGGACATTTTGTTTTCTTGGCTCACCCTCTCTGTCGGGCCAAGTTGTGCACTAGCAGGAACTGGCCTGAGCCCCATCCAACTTAATTCACTAAACTCACTGGTGGTTGCCCCAAGCCTGTTTGAACTCAGGTCCCAGCGCCAGCACGGGTTACTTTCCGTGCAGCGCTGTAGAGCAAGCGGGAAAACAAGTTACAGCCGAGGAGGAAGATCAGAGGAAGGGAGCCAGTTGGCTGGAGACCCACACCATCCTTCCCAGAACAGGGCTGGTTTTGGCAGGCCAAGCAGGTGCAGTGAGATGGACAAGGAGAGACCCTGCTAGAAAGGGGGACTGAGGCTTAGCAGAAGGGAAGAGACCTGCAACAGTCCCCACCTTAGCAGGCTCTCTTGCAACATGCTGGCTCAAACCGCCCCCATCTCCCTTTGTACCCAGAGAGACACCCTCCCTTCTCGCCGGCACACATACGCTTGTCCCTCTGGCACCAGCAGTTTGTTGTGCCTGTTTTCATTTCAGCTTTGTGCAGATCCCTGGGTCCTTTATGTGCACTCCCGACCTTGCTCCTCTTTCCTCCGGCAGATCGAGAGGCTGCTCTGATCAGTCGCAGCTGGCCTGTGGTTGTGCATGGAGCTGCCCTGCCCAAGCCAAGTGTGTGAGGCTGGCCATGCCACTTCTTTCCCATCTGACGGTCCCTGCTGATAACCCCATCAACCTGTTATAAACGCTTTCTGCCACAAGTCCCCAGCACCGTTTTCCCCCTGCAATTACACCAGCCAACGCAAACTAAGACTCATGCAAACAGGCCCTCTCATTCCCTCTCCTGCCCTGATGGTATTCCGTGGAGGAAGCCCTCAGCCTTGAGTGGGCCAAGAGATATTTTTCCAAGCAGAAGCAAAACACACCCTGTCCACCAGGTCTCTTCCTGGCTTCAAAGCTCCTTGCTCAGAAGGAATTCCCTTGGGCATTAACTTCTCCTTCTGCTACATCAGCCTGTTTACCCCAACCCGTCAGTGTCTAGTGTAACCCCAGCAAAGGGGTTTCTTTGGGAAGTCGAACACAGGGCGTGATTGCAGATGTCTCATCTGATGCTCTTTCCCGCTTTGTTCCCCACTGCCTTCCCCTCCCTTTATCACGGCACTTGCTCCCGCCTGAGGCTCTGCCGCCAGCCTCTCTACTGTGAAGCTGTGCTAGAAGGGGGCTGTGTGTGTGGGGAACCCACCTTTTTTGTTCCCAAAATGTATTATTCCTTTATTGCAAAATATTGCCAGATTTTAAAGCAACAGCCTTTCTCCAGACACAGCATTTCCCTTGAAAATATAGCAGAGCAGTGAAAGTCTCCATAGGTATTGCGTTCAGGGAGATGCAACCCTCAGCCCATGGCCATGCTCATGCACCCAAATGCCTCCCTGCTCCCAGGGCACCAATCCCACTGCTGGCCACATGGGACTCAGCGCAGGGGGACGCTGCCACTGGATGATGATCAGGGTCTCTGAGTGTTTCTTAGGGCACCATGTAGCCAGGGCGCAGGGGTCAGGCAGAGACACTTGTGGGATCAGGCCTTGGGGTTGTTGCATGCTGCTGGGTTTGCTTTGTTTGAACATGTCTCCTCTCTGAGTATCCCCAGCGCAGGCTGCAGCTCTCCGTGTTGTGTCAGCCCCTACAGGGACTGTACAGCAGAGCACGCTGGGTTACAGATGAAGTCGGTGTCTGGCCTGGGTAGGATCACGTGCATGTGCCTTCCTGTGAGGCTGGGGGGCAATATCAGGGGAGCTGGCCGAGAGGTTACCAGGATAGTAGACCCAAGCCTCACCTTGCAGCCACAGTATGGTTGGGTCTTCCTCCATGGAGGTTCCCGCTGCCCTCATCTACGCTGTTCCCAAGGTATAGCTCCTACATGTTGGTATGACTGCAAGCAGCTGGGTTGAGCTTTGGATGGCTTAGTCTCAAACATCTGATGAGGGTCCCTGCAAAGGGCCCCTGCTGTTCACGTATCCTCACCCTTACAAGGTGGTCACCCAAAGCCCACAGCCTACATTGCTAGTCACCTACATTGCTAGTCACCTCTGGCCGGTGAGCTGGTGGCCCGGCACGCAGCACGGGGCAATCCTGGGAGGCTGCAAGAAGCAAGTGGAAAGATCTTAGCCCTTCTTTGTCCTCCCAGAGCGGGGTGCTGGACACTTGCCCCTCTCCCCTCAGCTCAGGGGTGAGCATTTGGTGACAGGGTGGGTGGCGAGGGCTTGGTTAAACCCCATGAAGGGCTTTGCTCCGTGATCCATAACTTCTCTGCTCGTGCAAGATTCCTTTGCATTATGGACTGGGGCGTGTGGGGGGCAGAAGGGGGAGGGCAGGAAGCAAGTGAAATCCAAATCCCCCCAAATCTCCTGGCCTTTGCCTGCTCGCACCAGTTTCACTTTGTTAAAGCCGATTTGAGCTCTGATCCCAGCGGGAGGGAGGAGGGAGCAGGGAGCCTTGGAAAGGAGAAGGCAAAGACGTGGGCAGCGGACTTGCCACTGTCCTGCTGGTGGCACTGCCCATGGGCTGCTCTCAAGGGAAGAGGAGGTGAGGCACCAGGGCATAGCTCAGAGGGCAGGGATCTCACTCCTGCATAGCCTCCAGCATCTCTGCTTCATGCCATCCATGGGACACATCTGGGCGGTTAGGCTTCAGTATTCATGGCAGGCTCTGCTCTGAGCTCAACCTGCAGTGTGCCCTGCAGATCAAAGCTGCCTGTGCAGCCTACAGCCCTCTCGCTCCACAAGATGCCCACGTAGAAAGTGACTTTTCATTCCCAACCACAGTATCTTATTAGCTTTGGCACCATTCTGGGCTAGGAACACTGGGATGCTGGAGCCTGGTTGCCTTGTAGTGAAGTGTTGCAAGGCTGCAGGGTTTGCCTCTGTCCTCCATCTCCTGTGGAGATGGGGCATTCTGCAAGGATGAAGTTTTTACCAAGGCCAAGTTTGCCTCCCAGTCCATGATGCCTATGGGGGTTGGCCAGGTTGTCCCTTTAGACACCTTGGAGGGCCGCCTGGAGCAGCGCAGGCTGAGGGATTAGAGCCCTCTGGGACGTGTGAGTGTGGTGTGCGGTGGCGGGAGGGAGACAGGAAAGCTGGTGTTGGATTCATGGTGGCTCAGTTGCTTTAATCTCCAGGATTAAGGCAGCGGAGGAATGTGGTGTGCAGCCATGACCTGCTCAGGCTGCCTGGAGTGAACCCTGGTCAGCATCGTAAGGGGCTCCAGACTATGCCACACAATTTCTGGCTGTCGGCTGTGGGGACGCACAAGGGGCAGGGAGAAATGGGGTGCTTAGAAACCTACCCATTTCTTGCTGGCAACCCCTTGGATCACCTACCAGATTAATCTGTGTGCTCCTTGAGCTCCTCCTCCTTCTCTTCAGTTTTTCAGGCCTATCTTCCTCAGTGCCTACGGTTTAACAGAACTGGGCACATTTTAGTGCTACAGGCTTCAGGGGTACCAAGGTGCTGGCACAGCCCCATCCCTGGGTAATTCTTTTGTTGGTAGGGAAAAAAGGCACAGACAGCTCATAAATGGAATATTTTTTGCTGTTTGGGAGCCCTGCCATTTCTAATGGCTGCTAGAGCTGCAAGTCATGGGAAGACTGGTGCCTTCTGAGAGCAGCGGTTTCTGGTTGGAAGCGGGATGACCTTGAGTCACAAGAATATTTGAGGGGGAAAATCATAAAATAACCGAGATGAGGTTGACCTCATCTTCAAGTGCTCTGAGCCATCCTGCCTGCACATTTCACCACTTCCTTGGAGAGACTATCTTAACTAGAGCAGCCCGTGATCTGGCAAGAATACAGAGAAGGAGCTTATATTTCTGCAGTGCCTTTCATCCAGAGACCAAAGCTCATCTATTTCTACAAGGCTAGCAACATAGAAGCTAAATTTTTTACAACTGCTCAGTTAAGTTCAAGAAGGGCTGGTCCTTTGTGCTTCAGCCTTTTGCATTATCCATGTCTAAAGTGAGCAGGAGCTCCAGGAACAGCTGAATACAGTTTCCCCACCTTAAAAATTGTCTTTAATTCCCTTCTAGGACATTGCAAGATGCTTAAAGGCCCAGCAAGCTCCATGCAGCAACATGGGTATTGTGGAGCGAACACATTGCCATTTGTGCTCAGTGCCCTTAATTTGCTCAAACTCTTTGAACGCAGCTTGCCCAGCCTTATTTTACACAGCTATGAAAGGCTGTGCTTTGCTGTTAGGGCTGAAACTAAAATGTAAGAGAGGGTAATGAACTTATTGAGGTCCAACACATCACACAGGTGGGGAAGGGAGACCCAGCACTGGCAACAACCGGTGTCAGGGCTTAATGAGGAAGAGGAAAACATTGCTGTCTCCACTGAAACACTTTCAAGCTCTCCCTGTTCTGGAAATACCCTCAATGGGGCAGTACCCTGACATCTGTATTTACATACCACATCCCACAATGCTGTGTATAAGTGGGTTTTTTTCTGATGTACCTGCCTCTCTCCTTCCCCTCTTCTCTTGTCTACCGCCTTGGCCTCTGCAGGCTGCTGAATGAAAGTGACAAGCGGCCCTTTATTGAAGAGGCAGAGCGGCTGAGGATGCAGCACAAGAAGGACCATCCTGATTACAAGTACCAGCCACGCCGGCGGAAAAATGGCAAGGCCACACAGGGCGAGGGCGAAGGCCAGGTGGAAGGGGAGGCTGGTGGGGCTGCTGCCATCCAGGCCCACTACAAGAACGCCCACCTGGATCACAGGCATCCCGGCGAAGGGTCACCCATGTCCGATGGGCACCCAGAACACTCCTCAGGTGAGTCACATGTCTCTGTGAATCTACTGACAGGTTACAGCCAACTCAGAGGCTCAAAAAAGACAAGTCATCACAGTGAAAGCCTTAGTGATGTGGCTCACACCTTGCTTGAGACCCAACAAACTCTGCTGGGGTCAGCAGTACAGCGATGTGCCCACTCATGGGCACTCACATCCCTCTGATCAGGCAAGGTATTGTTGCACCCTCCCTCTGTTTCCACAAGACAATATAAAAAGGTCTAGGTTTGGGTGGCTACTTCTTCCCCCAGCAATGAAGTCTCCAGCCAGCCAGTTGCTTGCATACTGGGAGAAGCAGAGCTAGGCTGTGTATAAAGCCCAGGCATAAAGTGGTAACTCACCTCTTCTCTCTCTTTCCTCCTCAAATTGTCTTTCATGCTGCAGGTCAGAGCCATGGGCCCCCCACACCTCCCACCACTCCTAAGACTGAGCTGCAGGCAGGCAAAGCTGACTCCAAACGAGAAGGGCGCTCCCTGGGGGAAGGGGGAAAGCCACACATTGACTTCGGCAATGTAGACATCGGGGAGATCAGCCATGAAGTGATGTCCAACATGGAGACCTTTGATGTCAATGAATTCGACCAATACCTGCCACCCAATGGACACGCCGGCCACCCGGGCCATGTTGGGGGCTACGCGGCCGCTGGCTATGGCCTTGGGAGCGCCCTGGCTGCAGCCAGTGGACACTCTGCCTGGATCTCCAAGCAGCATGGAGTCTCCTTGTCCACTGCCACCTCATCGGTGGTGGACTCCAAGGCCCAGGTGAAAACGGAGGGGTCTGCCCCTGGAGGTCATTACACCGACCAGCCCTCCACCTCCCAGATCGCTTACACATCCCTGAGCCTGCCCCACTATGGGTCAGCCTTCCCCTCCATCTCCAGGCCCCAGTTTGACTACCCGGACCACCAGCCCTCAGGGCCCTACTACAGCCATTCCAGCCAAGCCTCTGGCCTCTACTCTGCCTTCTCCTACATGGGACCTTCCCAACGTCCCCTTTACACTGCCATCTCTGACCCTGCACCCTCCGTGCCACAGTCTCACAGCCCCACACACTGGGAACAGCCTGTGTATACAACGCTCTCCAGACCCTAGGGAACCGGGAACAGTGACCGAAGCAGCGACGGAAAGGCTCCGAAGAATCAGCACAGGCAGAAGAGCCTCCAAACTCCGAGGTCACTCAGTGCCATCCGGTCACCAGAACTCACTGAGTATATGGAAGTGCCTTTCTTGACCCTGGCTATTGCTGGCTCACCCGCCTAGGGAAGGTTTTTCGTCCTTTCGCCCTTTACCAATTTCATGCAGGCCACGTGACTGGCTTGCAACACTTTATTGGCCTTCCAGATGAGGAGGATTCTAGACATGGAGTGACTGGTCCACGGTGGGTTTTGCTGTGTGCACCCCGGACTGTATGATGAGAGCGACTGTCCTTTCCTTCCCCTCCCCAAACTGCTCCAGGGAGTCAGCACGTCTTTCCAACAGGCCACAATGGCCGACACTCTGTCACCTGCAGTGAGTGAGGGGTGGTTGCTCAGCCTTGGTGAACATGTTATGGGAGGAGCAGTAGGGAGGACGGCAGGGCCGGCTCCCTTGCGATTGGCGTCATGCAGCAGTCCTGCCTAAGATTCACACATGCACGAATCTTGAACTCTGTTGGAAGACCAACCTACGCTTGCTTCCCTGCTGATTTCCACAGCTATATCCTAGCTTTTGTCCCTCCATCCTGCCTCTGCTTAATCCAACACCCTTTCCTGCATGGAGATTTTTAAGGCTTGTCTGAACAACGTGCAGGACTCAGGAACTGCGTTGTCGGGCTTAGTGTTACTCACATCACAGCCTATGTGTGCATGTGTGTTCATGTATGGAGGTGCAGGAGAAGTGGGGAAGGACCAGTGAATGACTAAGGTGCTGTGGGTGAATCCTCCTTTCTTACAATTACTCTATGTATTTCATTTATGTCTGGCATCTCAGTCCTTCCTAATCTCTTCAGTATCCCAAACAAATTCTGAGCAAACTTGGTCCTTGCTCTTCCACATCTGACTGCACCTGCCTGAAATGAAGAGGCACCAAGAAAGGTATTGTGCACTTGCCAACACCCCAAGTTGATTCCAACACTCTCTTTGAACCTCCGTTCCAAACTCAGGCTGATGGGGTGTGCATCCCCACTCATTTTTTCATTATGTCTTCCAGTCAGTCAACAACCCCCTCCTACCTATGCTGAAGATAGAAAGATGCTCCTGTGGCTCTAAGCAAGGTAGATATGCACCCCAGACTTGGATGAGGGTAAAGAAAATAAGCCTATTTAAATGCAAAATAATTTTTCTCCTTTGGGTTTCAAACTGGAAACAACCAGCCCTCACAGTCAGATCAACTTCCTTTTTTCAGCTCAACACCTGAGGACAGTCTGCTTACTTCTCCTTTGTCACCTCCAGGTGGTTTGTCATGCCAGGGAGTGAACTGGCACGGAAGTTGCTGCAGGAAAAGATGATTCCTGGCACTTGATCACAGGGACATATTGTGGGACCTTTCAATGGATATTCCAGTCTAGAAAGATAAAATACTTTGACCAAATGTGGACTGTGATCGGTGCCACTGTTTCCCTCTGCTGATATGACTGTCAGATGCCCTTCCTACCTTCCTTAGCTATGGATGACTTCTCCTTGTTGTGTCTGAAAAGATCACGTAGAATGTTTGCTCCCTGTACACATGTAACCTCTTCCAGCCCTGTCCCCTTATTTATGCAAGTAGCACCTTCCTCCCCCACCTCCCTTTCCCCAGTCTTTATGCTGTCCTAGCGCCATTAACTCTGCATTAAACATATGGAACAATAAACTTAAAAGTTTCATTTTCCTGTGCCCAGGGCTTTTTGACTTATTTCCTGAAAGTCTCCATTTTTTCCCTCAGTAAGTGTATAATGGGTCACACCACCACCACCACACGGACCTCGTGCATGGCCTTTTTCTGCCGGTCATGAAGAGGACACAGGCAGAACTCTGGCTTACCAGTCCTCCTTCACAGAGATGAAACTCATCTTCTGTTCACACCCCAACTCCAGTCATTTCTTCAGTGAGAAATGTGGTAACATGGATTTCTGTTCTTCAGATTCAGTACATACAATTAAAAGCAGTGCTGGTTTGCATGTGTTTCACCCAATAATTTCTTAGTGTGATTGTTAATGCTCTCTCGAATAGAAGCACAGGGTTTCTCATCACCAGGTAGCAGATGATGTTCCTTCAAAAATAAAACTTCCCCACATACACAAACTTGTGTATTTTTGGAAGCAACCATTAGTTTCCCTGTGGAAACTCACTCCCTCTCTTGCCTTCCACAAACAATAGACTAAATACAAACACACACAGGGAGTATACTCAAGAATAGGTGTACGCACCTTCTTACTTGTTAAAGAGAACATCCTGAGTGTAGTCAGGACCTGGGAGACTACCTGAAGCTGTTTGGAAAGGAAATGTGCAGCAGATATAAAATTTGCTTAAAAACACCTCTCAAGGCCAACAGTAGCAAGGTAGGATCCCAATTAACACAGAGACTCCACAATTACAAATCGATTCTAAAGGTTTCAGTGCAGACAACGTGATCGATCCAGTGAACTGTTGTTCCCTAAATGATCTATGGGTGAGTAAGCAGGATGTCTAGGAACTGTGGAACACGTTCAAAGCTTTTTAAAGCTCACAGCACTGTTTGGATGAAGTCCTGTATAGGGCCATAAGCATTAGCAGGAGAGTGGCTTAATGGATTTAAAAGTAGTGATGCCAGCTGAAGAGCTCCACGCAAAACAGGACTGTGGACACTCACCAGAGAGGAGGAGAAAGCTACAGGCTGTGGGAAGAGTCCAGAAGGGAAGGACTGCACTGCTGAGCATGTGTGGGGAAGAAGGGAAGCCATGGTGGAGTTAGGGGTAGGAGAGCTAATCACAGGAGCGGAAGCAAGAAGGGACACCATGTGGACAAACAGAAGAGGGGGAAAAGAAAGTTCTTAACCACACATGAGTACCCTTCTCCAGCTCTCCAAAAAGCAAACTAAGAAAGCGAATGGGCTCTGCCCCAACCATTCCCTAGTTGAAGGGTTGACTCCTCTTATCTAGGAGGGTCCTCACAACTAAGACAGGACTGAGAATGTTGCTGGTAACAGAGGGGTTAACCACTCCTCCTGCAGCCTAGCAGGAGCTGGCCCGACATCCTTCCCTATCCCTTTAATCGTATCTGATACAGATGCAAGGCCGGGGAGGGGAGGCGGGTAGGGAACAAAGAAGTCATTTAAAAAAAAAAAAAAAAAGGACAAGAAAACGACCCCCACGCTCCATGGCGGACGCCAAAACGATTGCACAAAGGCATCATTTCAGGGCTGAAATTTCACCACACCAACGTGATTAAAGGATTCCATGGAGGGTGGGGGGAGAAGGCTGAAGGCCACAGTACCAGAAATTAACCTTTTCTGGGTAAGGATGGTCCGGACCAGGAAGTATTTGTGTTCCTCACAGTCGACTCCCTTCCCACACCTGCAAGCATCTCTACATTCCCTTTGACCTGTCATTCTGCCCAGGCACCTATTTGGCTCTTGCATTCTCACCTGCAAAACCAGTCCCTCCTGTGCACACCAGAAAAGAAATTTTGGACTGATGCTTTTACAGGGAGAGAGAATGACATACGCAGCTGGTTATATGAGCTGAGTTCCCAGACAGGTGCATATAAACTCCCTTTGGGACATGGATGCTCTCGTGCAGGCACTGACCACACATACAGCATAGAGAATGCACAGTGCATAGGCATGGGCTTCAACACAAACTAGTTGGAAATATTCTTCCTGGACCAGTGTAAAGAGAAAAAATAATGTAAAGTAGAAACTGCAGGTGAGGTGTGCCTTCCCCCTTCTCTTTAAAAAAAAAGAGAACAAAAATTCCAAGAGCACTTTTTAATAAGATAATTGAGAAAGACTCAGTGTGTTCTGCCCAAGAGCTCAGATCTTCCTCATCCAGAGCCAGAACCTTGGAGCACACAGATCAGAAACGAATAGTAGGCAGTGTCCAGCTGGAAGCCCTTGCAGATTGCAATGCATCCACCCAGCTCTTGACTTGAGCATTTAACCTCTATGCACATCAGAGGTGAGAGTGCAGGTACCTGAAAGGGACAAATGCCTGATCTCTCATCACTCTACAGCTTAAAAGAACTCCAGGATTTAACTACTGTCATGCCACCAAAAGAACCAGCAGTATATGTAAAACTGAGATGGCTGGAGAGCACCCACACCCCCAGGACCACCAGTTCCACCACATGTCAGAGAACAGCCATACAAGGAGGACACACAGCAACAACCTACAACCGCTGAGCTGGTGGGACCGCGAGTGGCAACTGCGCTTCCAGCTGGGGCAGCACCACTGAAAGGGGATCCCCACTTCTGATAAGCAGCAGGAGCAGAGAAACAATAGGTGATTTGATGAGAGCTGCTCTACGATACTCCTGAGAAGCCTCAGAGCCAGCCCCAGCCAGAGAGGAAATTGGGGGTTTCCACAGCAACCTGCTCAGGGCACAAAGGTCCAACTGTCTGGGGGGAAGCAAGGGAGGGTGTCTCAGCACTCCCGTTTTAAAAAGGAACACAGGTGGAGGGCTGGAGTCTGAAGCCAAAATACCTGCAGGAGCACTTTCATACAGCAGGAGTTAATTGGCTATCAGCCCTATAACCAGGGAGGAGCAGTGCTGGAGAAGGAAGTAGTTACTTCAGGTTTTAGCAAAGCTAAAAGGTAGGGCCTTCACCGGTGAAAAAATAAGTTGCAAAAAAAGCACAGCACTTGGCTCCCTAGCCTTACTAATACAACCAATGACACAGAAAGAATAATGACCAAGCTGGTAAAGAGAAGTAAGAAAGTCTTCTCTTGGGCATGTAGGACTGAGATGAAAGAGAAGGTGAGAGAAAAAAAAAAAACAACAAACACATTTAACTTAAAATGGGGAGGTTTATAATTTATTTACACAGATATAAACAAAAATAGAAACATCTCTGGAGAAGGAAAGAACCAAACCAATGGCTGAAGGCTGATCAGTCTGTGATAATTAACTCATCCACACCCCAGTCTTCATAGCTTCCATCTGGTAGGTAACGACGGATGATTATGGGGATCTTGCGTGCTCTGAAGGGAGGACAGAGAGGTGAACAGAAATGCCAGAGCCTTCACTCTACCATTTCAGCAGAATTGAGGTGCTTAGTGGCTTCAGTAAGCTCATCACGTTTAACTGAGAGATCTGTGTGGCACCAGTGATTTGGTGTTCCACAGTAGACGGAAGCCCCAACAACCTTCTCTCTTTCGTAGGTGCAAAGCACTGAGCACCCTTAGACTTGAAACAACTGAAGACCCACAGGTCAGCCCTATGGTGCCACTGCAGAATCAAGCCCTGTGATCTCAACCCACTATGAGACACCACCAAGCATCTAACACAGATACATGGGGAGAAAAAAAAAAAAAACAACAACAAAAAATAAAATTAAATTTAAAAAAAAAATCAAGGGACTTCAGAAACAAATCCACTTTCTATTTGTGGGAAATTTTTCTCCACAAGATGCCTCAAAAGTAGCAGAATTCTGAGAACCTTCACAACAAACCAATATTTACAGAGTATTTTGCACCTTGAAAGCATCAGTTGCATTTTAAGAAGAACACATGAAATAGGGACTATTCAGGGACCAGAACCTGGTACGGCTGGGGTGCAGCACAGCATCTGCTAACACTGCTTCCAATGAGAAAGCAAGAAAATGCTGAACACAATTTAACTTAATGGAAGTAGATTTAAGTCAGCAGAATGTAAGCAGACAGCCTGGCATCTACCCAGGGCATCAGGTTTCCACTGTATCAGACTTGAAAAGCAATACAACTTTAATGATCACGTGCAGGGCTGTTGTTTTTCCAGTACCAAAGTAGCTCCCTCGTGCCAAGAATTATAACTGAGTTTTGGCACAGAACAGGATGCCACTTTACTTTGTCACACCCTGACTTACTTTCTAGAGCTTATGCTCAGTAACCAGAAGCAACTCGGTCTGAGCTTGGAGATATGACAAGAACATGACCTGGGGAGCTTTTGATAAAGTGAGTTGTAATAGATACAAAATCTACAAGAGCAACCGCAGTGCACAGAGAAACTGAGGGAGCAGAGAGACAACTCCATTCAGGAAATGGGACTTAATCAGTAATGGAGTCCAACTTCTCCATTTGGAGAAATACCTGCCTGTGATCCAGGTCACCAACCACACTAGCAAACTGTGGGCCAGCAGGGAGCTCGGCTGTGGGAAGGTGGGACTGTAAGTGGTCATCTGAAAGCTGCCTCTGCTACAGTTGAAAGGATTTATTTATCTTTCTGTATACAGGGAATGTACCCCCCTGCAAGCAAAATAAGACACGTGTGGGATAAGAACATCCTTAACAGGGTCTCCACACCACCAGCCTGACCCTTATTTTATGTTTTGCCCACACTTCACTTGAACACAGGTCTGTTCAGACAGCTGCTTCAAATCAGTTCCATTCAGGGAATTAAATCAGTTACAGAAAGATGAGGACCTTGGGTTCTCAATATAAAGAACACTTGGACCCTGAAGTAAAAGAAGTCAGAGCACCCCTAATCATCAGTACTTTGCACAAGCAACTAGGATGGACGAGAGCAGCTGTGGAGAAGTCCAGAGATGAAAAAGGGGAAGGTAATTGTAGTGCTCACTGTTAACAGGTGAAGACGAGGTTCTCTTGGAATAAGTTGCCAAGTGCTGGGACAAGGAGAAGACTGCTGGCTATATGGAAATCAAGATGCCAAAATCTGGGACTTACTTGAGCTCTTTCATGGCAATCAGCAAGGGGTCTGTCTCTCCTTCCAGCTCCACCATCACAGGGGCACACATCCTGGGACAGAACATCAACAACCACTTGAGCAAAGGCACCGAGAGGGAAGAGGGACACCTGAGCACATGCTTATGTCTATCACCTGGACAGTGGTCAGCAAAGAGGGAAGGTGGGACACGACCTTGGCAAGTCTGATTTGCTCTCTTATGCGCTTCAGGAAGGAAATTCCCCCACATGATTATGGACTGAGCTTTTACTTGAATGCTCTTCTTGTCCCAACCCTCAGCCTCTGCTGAGCAGCTGGTGCTCAAGGGCTGGTCAGATCCACACCTTTCTAGTCACCCTCTGCTGTACTTAAATGTGAGGATAAGAGTGGTTCTAAAATTAATCCACCTAAGAGGGTGGAAACACTGTACAAGGAGCATGCCTCCTACAACTCCAGCACACCTCTCACATTCTGGTTTGCTCACACTTTCCAGGCTTTGTTTGGAGGGAAGCGAGGGGCTGGATTTACCACGCACTCCGCCTGTAGGACGAGAAATCTAAGCATTTTGCAGGGTGTTATAACAGCAGAGCAAACATGGGTGACAACATCCATCCATCAGACAGCAGCAGCAAAGACAGTTCACGTTATGTGTGGATAAGGCCACTGGGGGCTGCTGCTGGCCAAGGCTCAGCACTGAAGGCAGAACATGTAGGTGAAGCAGAACCAGGCGCCAGAGTTCTGGATTAAAGGCCCAGCATGGACCCATCTCATCTCCTCCATTACTTTTGGCCTTCCACCAGTTGAAAGAACATGCACAAAAGAGTTTCACAGAGTGAAGACTCTGCAAAGAACAGCTGGGAAAAGTGATGATTAAGGAAGGATCTGATCACCACCTATGAGTTTCTAACAATGTAGGTGAAAAGCATAATTTTCAAGGTGGATATAACAAATAAGAAACTCAGAGACAGGCTTTCAGACAAACCTTGCCATGGCCTAACAATCTCACTCATAAGGTAGTTTTTTCAAAAAGCGCAAAACTTTTTGATACGTGTTATTAAAACAAGGCTAGACAAGTAAATGAAGTTGAGAGCAGTCAGCCTTAACAGCACTCAAAAAAAGAACTTAAATGTTATTACTTATTATAAATGAGGCCTTACTATTTCAAATACTTTTTAAAAACCTTACAGCAACTGCACTTAGAACAGATTTCAGGCTGTTTACTCCACTCCCAACTCCTACAGTATCAACTGAAGACGTTTTGGAGCATTCTTCCCTTCAACATTGGCTTTTGCAAGCCAGTTCTGAGCTCTCCTGCCCACATGGTCTGCCTTATGAAATACAGAAACCAGGATCAGCTTGTCACCTTCCCTATTCATTTTGTCTGTGACTTGGAAAGTTCATTGCAGCTACTGAATGGCGTCCTCTCTAGGCACAAGTACCAGTTTCAGCCAAGGAGAAATACACAGACTTCACATGCAACTAAAGGCTTCCCAGTCTTGTGCTTCAGTGTTGACCAAGATGGTGACCCGCAAGCTTGGCAGTCACATAAGGGATCATATGAGATTCAGGAGTTTTTAAGCGAGAAGGAAATAAGCTTTCATTGAGAAGGGAGAAGCTGTGGCAAGACTTGAGATACAGAGTGAAATACTCACGCGATCTGGAGGGCACGAGTGCCCAGGACTCTGGCTCGCTCATACTTGGTCATGTAGGGGGTGGTGATTCGCTTCTGGTTCGCCTGCTGCCGCTCTCCCGAGGGGAGGATTTCCACGTTCTCCTGTCCCTCCTGGGGAAACCAACCAGCCAAGCGCTGCAGCTCAGCCGAGCCCACCACCCAGGCCCCCCCGAGGCCTCCTCAGCCCCAGCGACCACCGAGCCAGGCCGCGACTCAGGCCCGCGGTACCGGCAGAGCCTGCCCGGGCCGGCTGGCAGGGCGGCGCGCAGAGTACGCACCTCCTCCGCGTTCTCCAGATCCTCCAGCCCCTCATCCTCCTCCACATCGTCGAAATCGTCCCCGTCAAAGCTGCGGGAGAGACACGCACGTTGAGCAAGCAGGCCCCGCCGCCTCCATCACGGGCTCCCCCGCCACGACCCGACGCGGAGCGCGGTGCAGCGACGCCGCCGCCTCGCCTGAGTTCCGTTCCCCTCCCACCCCCGGCCGACCCCGCTCTCACTTGTCCTCGTTGTCAGACATGTTGCTCCCTCACCGCCTTCCTGCCCGGCGGAAGTAAGAGCCACTTCCGAGTGCTCGACGTGACGCTAGCGGAAGTGCCCGTGCGGCGTCGTTGCCGTGGCGACGGGCCGCCTCACTCCCTGCCACCCCCGCCGCCTCCGTTCGCTCCCGCGGCGCCGCCCGTCGCTATGGAGGCGTCAGCACCCGCGGCGGCCGGGCCTGGCGGCAACCCAGCAGCCATGGCAGGGGGAGCCCGGTTCAGCCCGGGGACCCGGGAGCTGCTGAGAGGTAACGGCGGAGTGGACCCGGGGATCGGGCCCGGCTCCTCGGCCTTCCCGTAGCCCCCGCACTGCTGGAGCGCCGGGATCTGGCCCGTCCTGCCCCTCCCGTGAAGCGAAGCGTTCAGCCGCGGCTCCCCCCGCAGGGACCGGCGCTGTTGCCCGCGCCTCGGCTTGAGTCTTGTGAAGCTGCATCTTCCCCTTTGATCTGGGGTGTGAGGAGGGATCGGTCTCGGGCGGGTTCCCCAGCCCGTCCCGCTGCCGGAGGGGTGGCGTGTGGAGCCCCCTCGGGCCGCCGGCTTCACCCACACGTCGTGTTTTTTTCAGCGGTGATGGAGGAGTCGAAGCTGACGGGCTTCCAGAGGCGATACCTGATGGACTGTGTGAAACGTGAGTGACGGCGCTGCCGCTCTCCTGCCCGGCTGCTGGGCTGTGCTCAAGAGCTTTGCCGCTCACCGTGAGAGGGGGCATTGGCCCACAGCCTGCTGGGGTGGGCCAGTGCTGTGAAACAGCAGCACAGCTGCTGCTGACACACTGGGACATATTGGGTGAGGTGTCCACAGGTGTCATCCCAAACATGACATAATGGTGTGACTTGAACAACAGCCTGTCTCATGTCAGCACGTACTGACAACCAGGGTGAGACACCTGTGGCACCCTTCCCTTCATAGAATCACAGAATGGTTGGAGTTGAAATGGACCTCTGGAGATCATCTAGTCCAACCCACCCTCTAAAGCAGGTTCACCTGGACCAGATCACACAGGAATGTGTCCAGGCAGGTCTTAAATGTCTCCAGAGAAGGAGACTTCACAACCTCTCTGGGCAGCCTGTTCCAGTGCTCTGGTTCCCTCAAGGTAAATAACTTTCTCCTCATATTCAGATGGAACCTCCCATATTTTAGTCTGTGCCCGTTGTCACTTGTGGTGCTACAGTGGATCAATAGGCAGATCTTCTGCTCCTTCCTGTCTGACTTACCAATATTTTTTGTTTGTTCTCCAGGAGGAGACGCCCTGCCCCTCCAGTGCCACCCCACATCCAGCAAAGAGCCAGCACCTCCAGCGCCTGCTTTCTCCCCAGCAGTTTCTCAGCTGAGCAGGCTTTCCGTTAAACCGCATCTCCGACCTGCCAAGGTCTGCCAGGCAGGAGATGCCTACATCCGAGAGAAATTCAGGCCACAGGCAACCCGTAAGTCAACAAACATTGCCAGTAAATAGATGATACCACCTGGTCCTTCTCTTCCCCTTATGTCCATCCCCTGCCTGCAATCTCAGCAGTGGCAGGGGTATGTTAATTGCTCTTTGTCCTTAAGCTTTGTCTTCAAAAATGCTTTAAAAATAGATCACTGAGGGAACATCTACTATAAGTGCCCACTGACTTCTGCCTACTGGCTAGGAGGGTGACAGTCCTTGAGTAGAAAGGGAGCACTGTGTATTTTTTTGGCTTATAAATGTGACTCAAACCTCCAATGCCAGTTTGGTTGGCTCTTCACCACAGGTACACCTTTGCGGTGCTTGCGCAGTTCAGTCCAGGGATGGGCTGTTGTTAACATAATGCTACTTCTGGCATCACTAGCATGGAAGCTGCGTGGCCAGGCTCCTCGCTGAGGAGACAGCCTGATAACATATTTTTTTTCCCCTTGGCATTCACAGGAGACTTGGAAAAAGAGAAGCAGAGGCTCCAAAACATCTTAGCGACAGGGAAGGATAAGGATGTTGTGAAGCACAAGGTGAAGCAGACACCGGTTCAGATGAAGGAGGAGGAGATACCTGAGCCTGACCGGTTTGAAGAACGTAGGTGTTTATGTACCCTGGAGGAAGCGGGGTGGGCAGCCTGGGAAGCCGGTGCCCTCCCAGGGCTGGGGTGACAGCCTGTGCTGCCAGTAACATGAAACCCATAGCAGAAAGAGGCACCAAGCCCAGTTTCCAAGATAAAGGACTTGCTGCTGTGGTGCTGTGTGTGATCCAGCTGTCCTCACAGAGCTTTTACTGCAGAGGTTTGCTGGCAGATTGAAGCTCCCTGGGCTGCCCACACAAAATGAGCTCTGCTGGCAGGGGAACACCCGGGAGACGTGCAGGGTGATGCAGGCAGGAAGCCCAGGTACTGCGGGTCCTTTTCCCAGCCTGCATAACTCAACATAGACCAGGACACTTGCCAGCCTGACCATGCTTTGGGCTCTGTTTTCTTTCGCTCCAAGATCAGAACAGTTAAACAGTAGCAAAGCTTAAACGTCAAGCAGAATTTTAAGCGGTGATGGACTTTGGCCTGCAGAGTATTCTGGCATGGCAAAACGCTGCCTGATGTCTCTCTGTGCTTGAATCTTCAACGTGTATGTAAACTCCAGGCAGCTCTTCACTAACCAGGGCAGCACAAAGATGGGACAAGGCTCGAGTAACGTGTACAGAAGGGGAGCTTTGGTCCCTGCTGCAGGGAAGCCAGAGGGCTGGCTTCATGCATGCTTTGTTTCCAGTAAAACTTGTTGCAAGCTGAGTGTTGTCCTTGACACATCTGAAATACTCGTGTACTTCGTGGTGTGGCAAGATTTGATCCAGGATTGTGCAGCCATTGGAGCTGCCTGTGGGTCTGTGCTGCAAAGCAGCAGCTAACGCTCTGTGCCTGTGCTGGCCCTGGGAGCACAGACAGTTGTGGTCACTGGGTGCTGCATGTCAACAGCTTTAAGCAGGTTCTGTCTCCATCCACAGACCAGTTGAATTGCCCACAAGCAACAGAGAATTGTCTGTACAAATAAAACTAGAAAGTTATTGTTCCTGCAAGATAGGGAGCAGTAAAAAGATGAGCAGTGGGGACATTTTGCATTGTGTAAGGGACTACAGAGGTATTTTGGTGACATGGGCAAGGTGAGTGTTAGAGCAGACATCACTCTTCCCCTGGCAGGACCCTTGTTCACACAGAGGAAATTGGGGGTTCAGATCTAGATAGAAATACGTTTTCTTGCCTTTTTGCTGAATCCTGTTTCCACAGTGTTTTCTCTCATCCATCAGTGTTGAATGAAGTTCAAGAGAGGAAGGAGTTCCTGGCAGAGATGGAAGCTCTAGGACAGGGCAAGAAGTATCAAAGTATTATCCTCACTGAAATCTCACAGGTATGTGAGGTTCCTGGTGATATCAGCCATGCAGCACATGGAGGGAATCCCTAGCATCAGAAACCTTAAAGCAGAGTCTCCCTCCACTACATGAGCAGGGAAGGGGAAGAGAACTTCATGGCATAGGACAGACATGAATTTGCGGGATGGGGGATAGAGGTTTTCAGCCTTTTTTTCCGTGTCTGCACGTAACTTAATCAGGGAAATAGAACATTTGCTCTTGGGGTTGGCAAAAGAAAGGGGAAAAAAAAGCTGCCAACATTCTCCCTGCTCAGTCCTTTGCCTTTGTACTTTGCAGAAAATGCGTGAGATGGAGATCATTGACAAGACGAGAAGTGAGGAAATGAGAGAGATCATGACAAAAGACTTCCCTGGTGGGAACAAATCTGATCCCCATGACTAGGCCAAGGGAAGAACACAAGCACAATTTGTTTTCACCTCTTCTTTCCAGACTCTTGGCATCAGATTTTCAAGAGCTGGTGTGTGCCAGTGCCTGAAGAGGGGGCAGCACCACCTGTTGCCTAAAGCCAGAAGGCAGGAGCAGTTTGTGCGTAACTGGTAACAGAAGCAAGCTGTTGTAAAATCCTATCCACACACTGGATCCCTTCTTGCTCACTGGTATTAAAAAGATGAAAACACACAGCAGCAGCTACCAAAACACAACAAAGCAGAGCCTCCTTTTGCCAATGAAAGGCCTCAGATTACAGCAACCTACCAATAAAAACGTCACTCCTGTCCATCCACCCAGTGGTGGAAGTTTCTCATGACAGTATAATGACGACACGTATTGCTGCCCCCATCTATGACCCACTTCTGTCCCCAGGGCTCTGGGAATGGCTGTGCTGGCAGATGGCAGAGACGTGCAGCCTTGCGCAAACACAAGTCTCCAGCATTGCTGCAGGTCAGCGTGATTGTCTTCATCAGCAAACTTCTCAGCAGCAGCTGCGCTGAGGCGGCAGAGGGGATTTCAGCCCAGTGCACGCTGCTCTTTGCTGCAGGCTAGCTGTGTTTTTTTTGGTTCCTGAAAACATGGTCTGCAGAACAGCCATTGGTCTCCCACAGAGCCTGGAAATGGCTGTTTGCTCACCTCATACATACCCTCTGTCCTCCAGCAGGCTGAAGCCTGCCCCGCTGCTCCTGCATAAAGTCCACCTCCCAGTTTCCTCAAGATTCCATTATCTACTTAACAATACTCAGCCACTCCGTCAGCTACTCCCCAAAGCCAGGCAGCGTGCCCTTTCCCTGGGACAGTGTAGATACAGAAAAGAATTAGAAACCTGAGCTGCAGTCAGTTTTTAGATCCAATGTTTCTTTTATTTCTTTTTTGGTGAATGGAAGTCACGGAGTTAGTACAGTATAATTTACAAATCAGAGTTCTCACTGGGCACGGGCCAAAGGGTGTCAGGCTACAGCGATCCCAATGGCCTTTGGCAACAGTGATGTGACAGCAGGCTCTAAAGCGGGTTTGCTTCTCCTTGGAGAAGAGTTGTGCTTTGGGATCTCCCCTCCCACTGCTCTTCCTCAACCTGCTGGGGTATGGCAAGAGTGCGATGGTGTCACCAGCATGGGGCTGTGCTTGCCATCTCCCAGGGGCCACACTGGGATTGAGGAGTGGTTCGGGTCCCTCAGGTTTTGGGAAATGAGGATCCCTTTCCAGAAGGCTACACCAGCCACCTTGCAAGGCACTGCTCTGAGAGCATTTTGGCTAAAGCCTGTTGGGTTTTGAGAAGGGAAATGCAGCAGATTGCTTCAGGCTGGTTATGTCTAATTTGCTAATGAGAAGGCATGATGAACAGCTGACCAACCAAACACCCATGAAACTCTAATTCAGACTGATCCAACAATTCAATAAATAACTCCTCGCCTCAGAGGAGAAGGCAGGAAACAAAAATGGAAGGAAGAAGGGATGGTTGGACTAACACAGTCCCCCCACTCCCTCCTCAAATGCACACACACACACACACAGACATGACAAATAAAATAAAGGTTTTAAAAAGTTTTAGGGTGGGTTTGAATTCATCTAGTAAAGGAGGTGTAAAAAATAACCAGCCAAACCCTGCACACTTAAAAGTATACACAGATGAAGCTGGGTATGAGTCAGTTGTGACCGTGCCTCTCTCCCCAGCTGCTCACAGGTGGCACTGGTGAGCAGGGGCACAAGCCTTGTGCCTCTCTCTGGCACCGAGTCAGTCTTGAGCTTTTCTGCCCTTGCCTGGAAAAGGAATGTTCCTCCCTCCGAAGGCAGCAGAGTCAGGGGTGTTTAGCAGCAGTGGGGGGTAAGATGTCCTGAGTGGGGTGTGTGAGCTGCGTCCTAGCAGCTGTGTGCTGTCCACTTGGGTCCCCTCAGCCCTGTAACAGAGTCCAGCCAGCACTGGCCCTTGAGGGAGACGACAGCTCAAAATAAATAGGGCACCAGTTATTTTTTTGGCTATGGCTCTAGAGCCTCATGATGCGGAGTATTTTCTTAACATTTTTAGGTTAGGCCAGCAAAACCCAAAGAATCCTGATTCTAATGCCAGAGTTTTCTCCTGAAGTTAAAAAGGCGACAGGAAGGGGACAAGAGCGGGGTGGGCAGGGAGGGACAGGCAGGCCCAGTCCCCTCCTGGCAGAGGTCAGAGGCACATGGAACTGTCACAGTTAGATCAGGAGAAGGGACGGGGGAGCAGTTAGTGCAAATTTTCCCACAAACACCAAACTCCTTGGCTTGCTTCTCAGTTAACAGCAAGAACACTCAATGGGGTAATGTATCCAAAAAGCGAATCCATCTTCTCCCTGCCCCGTTAGCAAGGCTGCCCAGAGGGGACTGCAGGCTCCTCCGCAGCCTCCGGCAGGGGAGCGCTTTGGTCAGACTCGCCCATGCCGGGTAGACGGCTGGTGTCTCCCCAGGGTGGCAGCTCCTGTGCCTGGGGAGGGAGCAGAGAGGGGGAGAGGCGACGGGAGCAGAGGGAGACAAGCCCCCATTCCTGGCAGGTGTCCCAGCCAGCTGTGGAGAGGCCAGGGCAGTCAGGTAGCACATCCCTTCCACTGCTGATGTTCTGCTGCTCTAGCTTTTCTCCTTGGGTGACTTGCTCTTGGAGTCATGCTTGTTGCCCAGCAACTTAAGCACCTTCATGGGCTTGAATTTGCCTTTCTTCTTGTTCTCAGTCTCCATCTCCCTGTGAAATTCTGGGGGTGCAAAGCGGGGTGGTTACTGCGGGACGCTGATGGTTGTACACATGCAAGCCTGACAATGGTGAGAGCCATGAATCAAAGCCCTCTAGTGTATGCACAATTCTTTCTGTGGTAGTAGAGATGCACAGCACAACTGTGCCCCAAACTTTAACAGCCTTACAGGAAAGATTCCAGAATCTACATAGAATAGATCCACTCTCTCCTTCTGCACACAATTTCATGAATGGCTCATACTGCCCCTTGCTGGAGTTAGCAGTGAAAAAATCACTCCAAAAATCTTCCTGACTGTTTCTTACCTTTCCTTTTAATCATTGCTTCCAACATTTTGTCCTCCTCCTCTTCTCTGAAAGAAAGAATGGGAAAGAGCTCAGCAATTCAGCCCTGAAAACAGTTGTTGTATTGTTTAAGGCTAGAGAACCTCCTACTTATAAGCCGTGGAGAGACAGATCCATCACTGTCTTGTGAGCATTTGCTACCAGCAGGATAAATCCCACATGCTGCATGTACTGCCTTGTCTTTCCCACACAAGGCATTCAAAGAGACAAGGATCAGGAAGCCTGGGAAAGACGTCAGCAACAGGGACACCTTGGGACACCCCCACAAACTGCTCATATGGGGCTGAGTCAGACAGGATACACTTCTCCCCTTTCCCCCAGCCCACCTCACTCCTCACTCACCTCTGCCGGTCCTCGTCCAGGCAGTTCACAATGGCATTTCTCTGCTCAATGATGGTCACCAGTTCCTGCATCAACACCTTCTCCCTCCCTCGGTCCTCGTCAGTCCAGTCCTTTTCTACCCAGCCAGACCCCAAGGAAGGACAGGCAATTAAATGGCTGAAAGAGCTCTGAAATTCAAAGCTTTGGGGCAGAGATGCCCTCTAGCATGATCCCCATGCTGCTGGACCAGGTGGGCTAGTGGTGCTCTGGAGGGAGAGTCCTGTAGGTGACATCCCATGGGGACAAAAGGAGCACGTCCCTGCACAAGGCTGGGGCGTGCAATGTGATGGCTCTAAAGCCAGCTGATTGTGCTGGCATCCCTAAAGATCACAGAATCAAAGAACAGTTTGGGTTGGAAGGAACTCTGAAGGGTCATCTAGTCCAACTCCCTGCAATGAGCAGGGACATCTTCAACTAGATCACGTTGCTCAGAGCCCTGTCCAGCCCAGCCTTGAATGTCTCCAGGGATGGGGCATCTACCACCTCTCTGGGCAACTTGTGCCAGTGTTTCACCACCCTCATTAGAAAAAATGTCTTCCTCACGTCTAGCCTGAACCTCCCCTCCTTTAGTTTAAAACCATGATGCCTTGTCCTGTCATAATAGGCCCTGCTAAAAAGTCTGTCCCCATCTTTCTTATAGGCCCCTTTTAAGTACTGAAAGGCCACAATCAGGTCCCCCTGGAGCCTTCTCCAGATCTGGAGAAATCTGTCTCTTCACTTGAGACCCACCTAGACAGAGGAGAGATGATGCCCAGGTTAAAAAATTGAGGTAACGGCACTCAGAGCAATGCTTTACCTGGCTTGTTGAGGAGGCAACGCAGTTCATACTCCACATCTGACTGCCGCTGCTCCAGGTTCTGCTGCTTGAAGCTGCAAGGGAAAGGGATACTGCCAGGAACCACTGCAAAGCTCCAGAGAGGCAGAATATCACCTCAAAGCAAAGGGTGAGCTTGGAAAGAACCACTGAGATGTTGGTCTTATCCTGTATAGCCAAAGGGTCAGGGAGCCAAGCACCAGCAGGGACCAGCCTGGCTGTTCAAGGCTGTCCTGAAGGGGCTCTGGTGACTTGCAGCGGGTCAGTTCTGAGTGTGTTTGGATACATTTGTCTGCTTGCCCTGCTTCCCTCCCTTTTCCAGGCAAGGAGGTTGTGTCAGGCTCTCCCCTGGAAGCACAACTTTGGGAGGGTTGAGCCAGGGCTCCCCACAAGAACGTTAGTGTCTCCCCACACACCAGCACACACTTACATGTAGATGAGCTCTGATTCATGGCGCACCAGCATGTGCTTTTCATGGATCAGTTTGAACCAGTCCACCAGCAGGCTGTCCTCAGGGCTGTCTGCCAAGAAAAGGGACAATTCTGAGCCATCCCCAGCCCTGTAGGATCCCAACAGCCTGTGGCAGGATGGGCCCTGCCAAGCCAGGAGAGGGATGCTGGGCTAGAGCCAACCTGACCTCAGCCTGTTCCTCAGCCCCAAAGAGACTTTCTCTCTTCTCCCACCTCTTTCCACATCTCCATGTCCAGGATATGGCTGCAACCATTCTTGGAGCCCAGCACAGCCCCTTGTGCTCTTCCAAGCCCAGCATCAGCAGGGAGGAAGTCGCCACTGCAATCTCCCTGGCTGGACACAAGGCAGCTCTCGGGTCCATCCTGCCCCACACCAACAGAGAGCCCAGCCCACATACCATTCTCAGCACTGCGAAGTTTTTCCTCCAAGGCCACCCCACGGTGCTCCAGCTCGTCCAGTTGGTGCTCAATGGCATCCATCTCCCCATAGATGTCTTCCTCAGGGATGTACTGATCTGTCTGCACCTGCCAAACCACATGACAGATACTTCCATTGCCACCGACCTCCAGTTTCCAGGGATAACCCTAAGGGTGGTCAACACTAATGGGGGCAGGGGAACAACACCTAAGGGTGGATTTGAAATCCCCACTCTGGAGCAAAGGGAGACCATGGTGCTGCCATCCGTGGGGTCTAGCCTGGACACCATCCTCCCCAACCACAGCCAATTGCTGCAATGCCTGCCCAAACATGCATCAGCAGGGCATATGTGTACACCTATGGCCCTGGGGGAGAGGACAGAGCTGACTTCTGCCCAAAATGATCCCAGGGGCCCTTTTACCTTGCGTTTGATCAGCGGGAAGCCATGACCCGGTGCAGGAGGACGCACTGGCTTGGAACCCTTGGGAGGTTTCTTTGCAGATGGGGAGGCAGCAGGCGATGGCTTCCGGTTGAAGGGGTTCTCTTTGCAGGAAGACTGGAGTTGGGGGACAAGAGGAGACATGTGAGAGTCTGGGAAAGGGAAGGGATGTAGCATCCCGACAGCTGGGACTGAGCAGACAGGGCAGCCCTAGGGTTTGTCTTGCCTCACACCCTCCCAGAGGAGGAACACAGCATCCATCTCCACCAGCAGCCATGGGGCAAAAAGTAGCCATGCTCCTCTTTGGCACCAGTTCCCCAGCCTCTAACAAGCATGCTGAACTACTTTCCTTCACAGTTCCCTTCCTGTTTGCTTCGAGCACACAACACCCTGCCTCTCTGCTAGCACCTGGGGCATGCAGGGTATGAGCAGAACCACCACGTAATGAGCACATGCCTGAGGTTTGCTTTCGGGGGTCACACACCAAACCAACCTAAGGGGAAAGCCTGGACTTGTGATCCCCACAGTGACCAAGGGATGGACAGGAAAGAAAAGCTCCCTGATCCAGATGGCAGGAAGGTCACCATCTCACCTTCAGCTGTGGTTTAGGCGAGGAGGGGGTCTTAGGTCTCCCAGCACCCCCATCTGAAGCCAAGAGGATGGGTGTAGGGCTAGCCCCAGCAGGAGGCTTGGGGGGCAGCCGGTTTGGGCTGGTCTTTAAGCTGCCAGTGGAGACGCTCCTACTGGCCTGTGGGGTGCTGTGCTGCACCTCCCCACTGACGCTGGCCAGCTCACTGGAGGAGGAGGAGAAGGAGGAGGTGGTGGAGAGGCTGGCTGGAGCAGCAGGGCTTTCGCTGGAGGAGGTGCTGGTCAGTGGTGTGTCAGTGCTAGAGGTCTTGGTGGCTGTCGGCGTGTGGACAGTGGGCTCAGAGGAGCTTTTGGGCACTGAGGCCTCATCGGCGTCACCAAGAACCTTGGCTGAACTCTCAGAGTTGATGCTCTCAAGGCTGAGGGCTGGCGATGGGGTGGAGGATGATGGCTCAGAGTGTGACAGCCTGGAGATGGGGTGGTGGGCTGCAAAGCAAAGGGAGAGCTCAGGGAGGAAGTGACAGGGACCCAGGAGGGAAGGGGAGAGTGGTACATACTGGGGGTGGTCACGAGTGCAAAGGGAACCAGTGTCTGTCTCTCTTCAGAGAGGACAGATGGGGCCCTCCAGAGAAAAGGTCTTGCCTGCAAATGCTGTTCTCTAGTGGGCAGAGAGGACATGGCTAACACAAGTCCCCATGTAAAGGCCTGGCCTGCCAGGGAAGGGGGAGCCTCCAGGGCGCTGCACAGGGGTTGCAAGGGAGGCATAATGGGGGGCAGGGGGAAAGCTCACCTAGTGGGGAAGCACTAGGGGCTCGTGGAGCTGGCCGCTTCTTCGCCTTTGGGCTGCTGTTGGGAGTGATGCCATACCAGGGATGGAGAGGCTTGACAGCAGTCTCGCTCTGCTCCTGCTCAGGTGTGCTTTTTTGGGCAGCAGCGCTCTCCTCTTCCTCATCGTCCTCCTCCTCAAAGGGGTTGTACGACTTGGGCTCTGTGGCATCAGACTTATTTTCCTCGCTCCTGGCTTTCCCCGCCTCCTCCCCATTCTCCTCCTCTGAAGTTCTGCTCAGAGGCTCATGGCCGCTGCCTGGGGGAGGAGGGGGAGCTGGCTTCTTCTTGGGCTCTGTTTGAACTAGGGCAATCCATGGTGGGTCCTTGGCTCTTGCAGCAGCTCCAGCACTGGGAGAAGAGAGAAAGAGAGAGAGAGAGGTGGCAGGGAGCAGAGACAAGCCTGGAGGGTGAGGCACAGGATGGGAACCTAGCCCTCAAGGGAAAGGATGGATGGAGCAGGATGTCTTCCATGCAGAAGCAGCTTTCTCATCCAAGGGTGGCTCTAGTCTTCCCCAGAAACAAAATATCTCTCATTCTCTACAGGCAAACCTTCAGCCTGAGCGAAGCACGACCTGCCTGACTCCCCAGCTGCGTCCAGCATTTTGGTTTCTGAATATTACAGCCCTCACCTACTAAGCAGTGGTAAAGGCTGAGCTTTATGGGCACAGCTGTTCTGCCCTCCTCACCACCGTTCCTACCCCCAGCTCTGCTCCGCAGGCTGTGTGCAAAGGGGCAGTGGAGACCAGATGCCTGTCCTCTTCTGTGGTCACGCTCCTTTCCTATCCTTCAGAAGGCTGCCTGTCACCTTATTGTCCGAGTGTCCCATGGCAAGCCTGCACCATGGCCCAGGGAATCACTGCTCGTCAGGACAGCGGCCATCACTTGCTGCACGAACCCGCTCCCTGGCTGTTGCAAATGCTGTTGTGCAATCTCTGTCCCAAGAGCAAGAACGAAGCAGAGCCAGCGGGTTCCTGGGTGAGAGCTCAGGATATGTAAAGGTTGCAGCCAGGAGCTCCCAGTGTCACTGCACCGGACCTTTCCTGCAACAAACCCTCCACAAGGCAGAAAAGTGTCCCTTTCTCAGCACCCACAACTAGGGTCATTTCAGAAGTCACTTGGCAGCCTGCATGTGCCACAGAAACACCTTTCTGAAGCCCCCAAACTCTTCACAAACCCTAAGAGACAAAGACCCTGGGAAATACGAACAAACACTGTGAGCCTGACTGCACTGGACTGTCAACTCTAAGGGGAGGGACCTGATCACAGCCTACATCTTCCCAAGAGGAGGGGCTGATAGAGATGGGATAGGAGACCGCAGCTGAGCCATCCCCACAGCCCCACCTCACTATGGGGTTTGCAGGTGACCTGCAAACAGAAGGACATACCGATCAGAGGAGCAGGGTCTCCCTCGGGGTTTTGGGACAGGGGGGCTGGCTTCAGGTACCCTACCTAGAAAGACACAGGGTCAGACTGTCACAATACCAAAAGGACATGAAGAAAGAGGTTAAATCAAAACAAAACACCTTTTAGACATCTCCCAGTAAGAGGCTCCTTAAGACCTCATGGTGTTTTTCCCACAGTTGGTCAACCCCAAACATCCCCCTTGCCTTTTTCTCCCCTCCTCACCCCTGGATCTGCACCTGGAAGACCGACCTGCCCCGCTGTCCCCACTCCCGTGAACTGCTCTAGCACTGCCACCTTCCCTCCATGCTGGCAGCACCCCCAAGAGCTCCAGAGACATACAAGGGAGCTGGCGCTGCTCTCCCCGCTAAGGGGATGGCTGCCAATCAAAGGGTTGGTGTCCAAGCCTGAGATTTATTCAGAGGCAAAAAGGCATCAGGCTGCAGAGAAAGAGCAAAACTAATCTGACCCGCAGTTGATCACTTCGGCTATTGCAGAGGCAGAGGCTAAACTTGCCACCACTGCACTCTCTTACCGTTCATCATGCCAGGGACACACTCGCTGCCCTCGCCCTGGAGAGTGGACCTGGGCCGGGGGACAGGGTGAGAGGTTGGAGGGGACAGGGCTGACGCATCGGTGGCCCTTCTTGGGGCAGGGGTGGGCCGCGTGTCTCTGAGCCGTCCGTCCAGTGAGCTGGCTTTGTCCTGGGTGAGCACCGTGGGCTTGCTGGGAAGGGGAGGTCTTGGGGGAGTTTGGGAGACAGGTGCCCCACTGTCTGCATGGGCAAGGGGCATTGCTGTCTCTGCTTTGCTAGGCACGCTGTCCTTCTCCGCTGGGCTGGCTGGCCCCTTTGCAGGCATATGGGTCTCTGCCATGCTCTCCAGGGAGTCACCATCATCCTTCCCCACCTCCGCTCCTGCAGGGAGGGCATCCTCACCCACGCTGACAGCCCCAGCTTCAGGTCTGAGCTCTGGTGACCATCGGTCTGGACTGGGCCTCCTCTCTGCTTTTCCACTCACGGCCAATTTACCACGATGCTGCATGCAGACAAAAGTCCCTGCCTCCGACCCAGGCTTGTATGACCCCGGGAGCAGCGTGCTGGAGCACTCCTTACACCTGCCAACAAGAAAAGAGAGCCCTGTGAGATGAGGGATGCCATCCTGCCATCCTCAAGAAAGACAGCACACCTGGGAGATCATTGCAGGGCCATGGAGTTAGTTCCCATCCCACTACTAAATCGTAGTGCTGTTGTGGGGAAGTCATTCAGGAAAGGAGAGGAACAGAGAAATGTCAAAATGCCACCACACCACTGTGTGAAGCCATGGGGAGTTAACAAGGCAAATATTGCTCATGTTTGGGTTCCTCCTTCAACTCAGAAAGGATTTAATAGATGTGGAAGGGCAACAGTTGGTATTAGGATACAGCATGGTTTCCAGACCTGGAAAAGTAGAAAACTACAGTTTTCCTGGAAAAGATGCAGCTTGTAAGGGACAGGAGATAGCCACAAGATCACAGGTGGCCATGGGAGTGGGAGTAGGATTGACCAGAGACACAAAACAGGGAGTATCAATAGCAACTGGAATCAGGAAGCAACTGGTTCAGAATGGGCACAGAGTGGCTATGGGCTGCCTTGCAGGGGCCAAGGGTCCAGGTGGGTTAAAGAACCGTCAGACACATTTGTATGAGAAAAAGAAAATAAAACAAAAAACCCCCACTCACTGAGTATTAATTGAAATTATGCCACTTCTGACTCAGGAAACCTCTATGCTGGGGGCTTGTAGAATCCTCAGGAGCAGCAACAAACATGCCCAGCCCAGTCTCACGCTCCCCTCGCTAGTGCTGGCCATGGCCCCCACCAGGGCTGGGGCATTTGGCACAGTATGACACAGTAGGGACGTTCTTTAACTCACTCTGCCTCGCCTGTTGAAACTGGGCTAAAAGCTTCCCCTTCCTTCACTGTCTGCCACACCTCCTTGGATCATCCACTCTTTCTGAACTGAACCTTGGAATCCTCCCTAATGAAGCCCTCCAGGTGTAAGTACAACACACGGCTCTGGCAACAAGTCAGCCCTTTTCCACCTGGGAAGGGAGGAGGACAGCATATGTGAGAGAGAGCCAAGGGCAAGGGGCTGATCAAGCACTCCCATGAAACCCAAGCTTGTTTCTTCTTGTCTGAATACCTGGCACTCACAGCAGCTGGCTGCCCTACACTGCGAGCAGATGATTTTGGTGAGGAATTCTGCTCTAGGTGTTCAGTTGGCAGGGATTTCCTCAGAAATGTAGAGCAGAAGCATGAGGACACAGGGGCTCTAGAGACAAGGGGTATGATGAAATTATGATGAAATGAAGAGGTGGCAAGTTCAGACTAGGGGAGAAAGACTTTCGGTTTCACCTCTGTCAGCTCACAGAAAATGCTGCCACAGAACAAACTGCACTAACAAATTAGCAGGGGGCAGCGGGAAAATACAAGAAAAGCATAAGGGGGCAAAACACTCAGGACAAAATTACAGGGATTTTGCAGCCCAGCCTGAAGGGCCATGAGCTGTGCCAGGCAAACATTCCTATCCCATGAGCAATGCTGCACCTGTACCCCACAAAGCTCCTGCTTTTGCCGCAGCTGCAGATGGGAAGCTTGATGGGCCCCAGCTCAGCTCCCAGCACGACTCCCTTCCTGCAACGCTGTTTCTATGACACATCCTCAGGTGGCTTAGGCAGGAATTGTTTACACAGGTGAGCGAGGCCTCCCATATCTTCCCAGTGGCTCAACATTTCCGTCCTCAGATGCCAGCTGCCCAATTGCCAGCTCCTGTCCTGTGGCCTGCAGGAGAGATCTCATCTCTTCATCATCAGAGCAGAGAAAGCAAAGTGAAATGACTTCACAGGTGCTGCAGGTAAGGACTTGTACCCAGGGAGTAACCACAGAGCTGCTGATGTCTAATCCCTCATTCCTCTGTTTGGTAACAGCCTGCAGCTCTGCACATGCTCCCCTGGGAGCTCAGCACCACCCCAAGCAGCATGGGAGCCTGTATATCCAGTTGAGGATGTGGAGTGTGGGTGGAAGGAGGTCTGTGGGATGATGTCCTAGCTTAGACTTCATTGGAAAGTGGCGTTGGGGGTTCTGAGTAGGCAGATGGTAAAAAGGCAGAGCATCCTGGTTTATGGGGCTGGGAGAAGAACAAGGGGGTGGGATCCCAAGTCAGTGAACTGGAAAAGCAGAAGAGAGCAGGGGAGGCAGGGAGTGGGGGAGGCAAGTAGCACGGAGCTGGACACAAGGGGCTAGTCAGACCCTGGGACAGGAGCCTGACAGGCAAACACACTCTATTCAGTATCATTTTGGGCACTGTTGTTGATGCTCCACATTGCCCAAGGACACGGACAGATGGATGCAGCTGGCTGCAGACCTCCAGCTTGCTGGGGGAGAGCAGCAATGCCACCAGGCCTGGACAGCACATACCTGAAGCACTGGCGGTGGTAGAGCTTGCCCTCAGCCAGGTAGCGCTGGACCAGATGGACGTGCTGCTGGCAGGCCACACAGGTACTGCTGAGCGTGGTGCGCTGGGACCGCTCCACCGGGTCTTGGGGGGCATCGTCCTGAGATACAAAGCACGGGGACCTTGGGGTGAGGGCCATGAGCTGCTCCCCAGCCCACAGCTCCTCTAAAGCAGCTGCTCTCCATGCAAGATCCATCGCTGAGCACTTACGGCACAGCTCAGGGGCTGACCTCAGGGTCTAACAATGCAAAGAACAGCTGTCCCCAAATCCAGGCACAGGCAGGCTGCCTCTTTCCAAATTAGAAGGGGCCATTACAAAAGGTGCCTTTCCCCTATCTAGGGGCAGGGCTGAAGTTCTGTGGAAGGGACTCCTCTAAACCCCACAGCAACAGGGACCTGCAAGGGGAACCTCTTCTCTTTGGGTCATGCGCCATCCCAGACATCTGCTAAATCCTGAAATAAAGGGCCAAGAAAGAAAAAGGCATATTTTCTGCTCTTCTAACCCTACATTCCTGCTCCTACAGGGTTATCCTACCATAGGAGGGAGGGTGTTTGTGCCCTGGATGGCTCAAGGAACCATCTGGTACCATTTCCCCCCAAGCCTCTTGCCCACCATGGACAAAGTTCAGTCTGCAGACTCTTGGAGAGAAAACACTCTCACAGCTGGGTCCTCCAAGGCACCAAAATCCCAAACACTGCTCCTACGCCAAAACACACAGCTAGCTCTCTGCACGGATCCATGCCACTGTGATGGGCTCTCTCCCATCTCCTTGTCTGCAGCACAGGGAGGACCACTGCCTCTGGCTAGCTTTGAATCACGAAATTAGATACCTGCGGTGCCGGGGGACTCTCAACCTCAGCCACGGGTTTCTTGTGGGACAGCAGAGGAGGAGAGGAGGCAGCAGCTGGGCGCTTCATAGGCGGAGGGACTCTGACTGGAGGCAGAAGGCAAGGAGGATCAGGCACAGAGAGGAGTGGTGACTCACGTCCCCCATGTTGGGGGAGGGGAAGGGAAAAAAATAAAATCATCCAGCCTTGTGACACAGAATGGGACTTGCTGCTCCTGACACTTCAGTGACTATTTCTGGGGGAAGAGACAAACACAATCTACTAATGGGTCAGAGAGGCTGCCAGAGAGCTTAGCCCTGCTGTGGATCCCCTTTGGGGGCCCAGGGACACCAGCTCTCACTCTGATTTGATTTAGTCATCAAATCCTGCTCGACTTCCTCGTAACCAACTCCCTCAGCAATGCTTAGAGCCCAGAGCACCCCAGGCAGCTGCTGACCTATTGTTGTGACCCGCTGGGCACCAGGGCTTCTGGGCTGCCAGCAGGTCTGCGAAGCATCTCCTGCCCATCAGGGCTGGCACTCACTCTCTGATCACCAGAAGTCCTTGGCTGGGAGGCCACCATCCCTAAAGAAGTATATGCACACAGAAGAGATTTATCTGATGTTGTGGCTAGAGAAGGGAATAGTCTCCACCCAGGAGGGATGCCCTGGAAGAGCTGTCTCAGAACAGCACTCAGCTCAGGTTGCAGTTGCAAGGACAGATGAGCTGATTTGAGAGACTCCACCCTGACCGCCCTTCCTCCCTCCTCCAGTCACTTTACACTTACCAATGTGATAAAAATTAGATGCGGCAGGCGGGCTGCCTATCTAGCTCTCTCCCTTGTTAGTGGGTTAAAGCAGATCACAAGGGGTTTGATGAGCACCAGGGTGGCCCAACCCACACTGCAGGAATGCAGCATGGAGGGAGGAGAAACAAGGCGTTCCTCTTTCCAAAACCCGAGCTGTTAAATCACTTCCCACCTCTTGTGAAATCTCACCCTGCTCCACAACCTGCCCCAGGCCTTCCTCACTGGCACCAATAAGATCCAGGAGAGGCAGGTACTAACTACGCCTCTCCCCTTCCCCACTAACACACACGGCTCCCATTTGCCACAGGATGAGGTACCTCTGGGTTTCCTGTACTCAAGTGGGGGCAAACTGGAAGCCAGACGGATGGGAGGACACTTACCTTGGCCGGGGTTGTTGAAATGGTTGTAATACTGAGACACATAAGTCATGATGCTGAGGCAGTCAGGGACTTTCATGGAGACCATGTCATTGGGATCTAGCAGAGCTGGGATGCCCAGCTCCCTCTCTGCCAATTCGAAGGCCTGCAAGAACAGTAGAGAGAGGCATTAATGAGACAAAACTGATGCTCTCTGAAAAATAGCAGAGAAATAAAGTTGGAATAGCCCTGGGTAAGATTAAGTATTAAGCCTGTGGTAGCCCTGACGGACAGAGGCTCCCAGACATGCTACTTGATGAGAAAGGTGGCATCAGAAGCTGCAGCTGCCACCTCCTTAAAGTCATTTCAGCTGCTTGTGCCCCTGCAACTCCCACCCAGGGGTCTTGGCATTTGGCTGCTGCACTGGGACAGGAAGGGTAACTCTCAGGAAGGCCCAGTTTTCACTGGAAAAAAAACAATGTTTTTTCAACCTGTGAAACAGGGCACAACACCAGGGCCTTCACGCAAGAGCCTGGCAGAGAGCTGGCACCAGGGAGAGCCAAGGGTTAGCAAATAATTCCAGTGACGCAGCCAAACACCAGCTTTACTGAGCAGTGGTCCTGGCCACCCCAAATGCTCATCCCACAGAAACACTGACTCTACCCATCCCTTTGTGCTCTGAGATGCCACCTTGTCCCCTCCCACTGTTAACAGAGCCATCCCTGCTCAACAGCAATGAGCCTGCCATGCACAAGCCACTTTTCTGTGTCTTAGCAAGCAGAAATGACAAGGACATTGTGACAAGAAGCACGTAGTTCCTACAACTGCATACATGACTACTTGTAAAGAAAGAATGAAGGAAGAAAATGGCTGTTTGAGAGGTTCCTGCTCAGTGGTGTGTGTGGATTACTGGCTACACACAGGCCATGCCGCTCTTGTGCCAAGGGCAGCACACCCGCAGTGATCTCTGAGGGAGAACGGATGCAAAACCACGGCAGGGAAAGACAGTGAGTCAGGAGGGATGGGAGAGGTGTGGGCACGAAAAGGTGAGGTGCCATGTGCAGCATGTGTGTAAAGACTGAAGGTGACTGACTGGTCTCTGAGGCACAAGATGCTGTGCAGGGTGTGGGATCTAAAGAAAAGGAGTGGAGAAATAAATTAAAATGGATATTGGCACTAACTGACAGTGTAAAATGCCCACTGTGAATACCCAGCTTTGCTCAGCCTGGCTTTAAGCCAGTTCTCTGGACTGAGCTCTGCTCATCACAAGACTACAAGCAGCAGGGAGCAATAAGAGACCCCAGTACAGGAAAGAAACATGCTGCATGGATCCCAAATGGGAAAAGATAGCTGCTAATGGTTGAAGGAAGCCAGCTGGTCTAGGAAAGGATGTGGGCAGGATCCCACTGCAGTGTCCTAACCCCGAAAACCTAAATGACCTAGCCCAACTCGTCTTGGGAAGGTGATGGCCCATGTCTCTTCATGTACTAATAGGAGCCTGCAGCAATTGGTCTTTCTCTCAGGAATATAACAAGGTTATTTCTGCTCTGTCCTACTGCTGGTGTTGGCCATCTTCCCGTTCTTCACTGCCTGCTTCTGCTGTTGGCTCCAGCTGTCCCAAGCAGGAGGGGAACGTTGTGGACCAGCTAAGGTTCAACATGACCTTCCTCTCTGCTTATACCTGGAGTAAAACTAGCTTCCTGCTTCCATTGCCTGCCAGTCTAGAACACCTGAGGTCAATAAGATGTTGCACCATTTTAATTTTCACCTGAGACATTGTCTTGGCAACTATCACAATAACCATCTAATCTTCTCTTCAGTCCAGGCTGAAAGCTGATGTTTCAGATTCCCTTATGTTTCCAGATAAGCTCCTGCCTGCTACTTACAAATGCAGATTTTTCTTACCCCCTCACCACCATCACAAAGTCCTCCCACACTACATGATCTCCATTGAGTCACTCTAATGACCCTTTTTCCTTTTGTGTACAGCATAATGGGGACTTACCAAGCGGTTATTCTCATAGACATCATCCTTGGAGAGGGAATCAAAGTCTCTGAAATGAGAAAGGACAAAAGAGCAAGATGAGATGCAGAGGAAGAGCGCCTGAACGCCACCACATGCAAGTTCTCAGGACAGCCAACCTTCCTGGGACATTACAATAACTCAACATAGGAGACCCTAGAGAAACAGAACCTTGGTAAACCAGAATTCACATTGTAAAGGGACAAAAAATACCAAGGGAAATTGTAATTAAAAAAAGAAAGCAAGTCCCAAATGGGTGGTGGCCAGGAAATTAAAGTTACATTCTTGTCTCACATTACCTGCTTGTTCTGCCCTCAAAGTTAAAGGCTGCAGAAATACCAGAACCACATTCTGACTAACACCACACACCACTGCACCAAAGGGCTCACATCACCCCAAACTTGCCCCTCCAAGGCCACCAGCACAAGAGCAGATCGTCCACCTCAAGAGAAAGAGCTGCTTGCGTTAAATCTCTCTCTCCAACGAGAGTCCTTAGACAAACTCCCTTGCACCACCTCAAGGGATATGAGGTCACCCCAGGATTTGGAGTGACAGAGAAGGTCTCAAACTGCACTTCTGTCCTTGCTTACCCCCAACACTCACACTGCACAGCAAAACATCCTTTATGGTGAGGTAGGTTGCTGAATGCAAGGTGGGCAGGGCAGAGAGAGGAAACCCAGCAGTTCCCAACCCAAACATATTGTGTCATTTCACTTGTCCCCCAGGATCCCTTTGGGGATCTAACCAGCCCAGCCACAGGGACTGATCGCTGCCTTCATCAGTGGAGCAGAGGGTTAAAGTGGTCCTCAAGTTTTCAATAGAGGGGGGGAAATACAGGAAGCAGCTAGTTACGCCTTTTTGCATGTGTGTGTGGGTATAATGTGTAAAAACAGCACCACGCTAAACTGATTACAGCCCCTTCCTGCCAAGCATCTCAGCTGTGTCACAAAAAAAACCCTCACGCAGCAGCTCGGTGTGCCTGTGAGCTGGATTCATGGAGGAGGACACAGCCCAGAGGTTTAGGGTCAGGCGAAGCCACCCCAATGGCCCAGAGAGAGGTGCCAAAGCTTTGGAGAGTGACCCAGAGAGACAATTTAGATCAGGAGGGGGCATGTCCCCCTCACCCCAAAGGTGATGTGCAGGAATCGGGGTGAGATGGTGAATGCTCAGCTGCAGAGAGGGATTGTGGGAGCCTCCCTTCCTCCATCCCCTCTTGGGTTTTATTGCCTTTTCCTGTAACACTGACACAACCCGCCCCAGTGCCGCACGGCGGGGCAACCAGCCCCTTCTCCAAGCCTGTTGTTCACGTTTCCCGATGCGGCAGAGGAAGTCTGCGATGGGCTCAGGAAGGTTTTCCCAGCTGCCTGCATCACCATAAAATTACACTTCCTCCGTTCAAAAGCAAGAGGCTGCCGGGGCAGTTTCCTTCCCGACATACGAAGCTGCAGCCACTCACTGCTGTGGGAGTGAACGCGGCAGAGATGCAGAAGATGGGCCGGACATCCAGCTCTGTATTAAGCATCTTCCTGAAAGCAAATACACGCACAGAACTCAGCCTATTCAAAATAAAGCAACTTTTCTCTCTCTACATGCTGGTGAGAAAAGGCTTCAGCCACAGCCTTTACTTTGATGTGAAAACCAGTGCTTTTTTTGTATTTATGACTAGTTTCCACTGAGAGATGTTTTTACCCCAAGTCTTTTTTTTTTTTTTTCTTTTTCTTAGAGAACTCCTTTAACCTTGCTGTATTTTTTTTTTTTTCCTTTTAAAGAAAATACCAGCTTGGGAACACAGGAGAAGCGATGACAGCAAAGTTATATATCAACTGCCTTCTAAACATTTATGACCTTCATTTTGAATGCCCTCACTTTCAGGATATGGGAGTGGTGCAGCTGGAAGCTCAAATACTCCTTGGTGGCCTGGGCTGGGATAGTTTTTTTTGACAGACAAAACATCATGTCCAGTCCACTCTGTCCCAGCAAACCAAAGCCATTTTAGTAAACCAAGGCAAATCTGCCTGGGAAAGCAGACGCCAGCAGAGAGGACGTGAAGCTCAAGAAGTACACAGGGAGCTACCAAGCAGCAAGGGAATAAAAAATTTTTTCCACTAAGACATGATTGCAGAATCTCAGCTTTTACCGGAGATGCTGAATCCATCAGTATGAGGCCTCAGGGACCACAGTTTACTCAGTTCCTTTCATTGCATTTTTCAGCTCCCTCTCCAAACAAGCCAAGCAGGACCTCGATGGTCTCCATCACCCCCAACATGAGCACTCCCATATGCCACCCTGTCACACAGCATCCCCACAGCTCCGGGAACGTTCCCTGTACCAATGTGCAAGAAGCATGGCCTCTTAGGCACGGGGTACAGTCACCCCAGACAATACCCCTTTCCTCTTCACAAACTGTCTTCTCTGCTGAAAGACCAGAACTTGCCATCCCACAGTTCTGTGACATGTAGCTACATGTCACATTATTTCCTTGCCCTGATCTCAGCAGCCTTTCATCCAGCCACGCTCAGGCTCCCCTACTCACAACACACCAGGCTAAGGGATTGGATGTAAGAATGGGCGAGATTCTGGCTATCCCAGCTGAACAACCGTCTTGACTCAGCAAACCCCAGCATTGTAGCAGATCCTGGAGTAATATTTCCACACAAATAACATCCCAAGAGCTTACCTAATTAGATACATACAGAGCCACTAAGCACTCCAGGGTTTAGGGCAGCTGCCAGGGTGCACAGCAGACCCAGGGAAGGGGGAAGGGTGTGCTGTACAGCTAAAACCAGAGCAAATTCCTGGATTCCTCAAATATAAATCATGAGCCCTTTAATGGCAGTGCTGCATAATAAGCCCTTCAGCTTTTCAGGTCTCGTCAGGGAAGCGCAGGCAGTACATGAGAAGGAACAAATGAGATTTGTGATCCTGCCTTGTAACCGAACCCATGGCTCCAGGGACACAAAACAGAGATTCAAACACACGGCTCTCATCTCCTGTTTTCTTCAAGCCTTCGTCTCTCTCTTGGCATTTGAAAGGCGTGTGCCATGCTCTCTTATTATTCTCATCCCCATATGCCAAGAACCTCCCCTGAGCTCCAGGGAGGCTACACAGCTTGGGACGCTGAAAAATGCTTTTTGCTTCACTAAGCTGTGGCAAATGTCTTGTAAATGCTAATTTCATGCTTTAGATTTCTAGAGAACTGAGCAAACAAACTGATTAATTCCCACAGTCCACTGTCAAGTTGGCCTGGATGTTTCTAGATTAACTGACAAGGGAAAAGAAGAGATTAAATGTCTCACCCCAAGATCACACAGCCAGCAGTGCAGTCAGAGGCTAAATCCAGGCCTCCCACTTCTCCGATCGGGAGAGTGAGGCAGCGAAACCAAGCGAGGTGTGTGCAGCAGTGGAGTCAGAGCCAGGGACTTTGAAGTTCACAGTTAAACACAAAAGTCCCACAGCTGTGCAACCCATCTGTGAAAACACCTTTGGGTGGATTCACTAAACCAGGGGTGTCAAACATTTTCACCGGGTGGTATAGGTTGTATAAGTATACAGTCCTAAAATTACATTTTGCCCTTTGAAGGCAACCGCGAGGCTGATGTGGCCCCTGGTGAAGATGAGTCTGACAGCCCTGCAGCAAACACTGAGCACTTTCAGCTTTGTCTGTTTCTTTCAAAAAAAATCCTCTGGGGTTTACAAGAGCCCTGCAGAAGCTGCTGTGAAGCTCTCCAGGGGAGCACCCTTCTGATGTCACCTGCCTCATCCCAAGGGGACTGTGTTCAAAACAGAAGTCACGCGGCAAACTGCCCTCAGCCTCACTTATGCGTATGGCCTCTCCTACCTTTCACAATAGCCTGTTCCTCAGTGTGTCGCCTACCAGGACAGCAGGGCAACAGGGGGTGTCGAGGTAGGGTCAGACAAGCGGGACAGATCAACAGCCTCCACAGCTGGAGAAGAAGGCCCGCAGGATCAGCGTGCCAGCAGAGCTGTGTGGCACAGGTAAACGAGAGAGTTCCAGCTCAGCTCTTGTATGGATGTGCTCATTCCTCCCCTCTGCAGCCCAAGGCGAAGCCAGCAGACGCGTGGAAGCAGCTGCATACAGAGGAACGTCAGCCTTCGGGGAGCAGCCTGGCTGTCTCACACAGGCCAGGAGAGCCCAGCACAAAGGAGGACCATGAGAGGTCACAAACATACTTGCAAATCCCTGCCAAGTCCCATTACTAGGCTGACTAAAAGCACTTTAGAAGAAAAGAAGGGCAACTACTTTTCCTCCACCATCAGGAGATTTACTGCGTCTGATCCAATCTTCTCACTTCCAAATCGGGACAGGCTGAAGAAGCTGGAATCAGATGAAATTATGCTACTCTCCTGACCACTTTCTGAAAATCCTTCTACAACATGCCATGTCCTTGTAAGGCCCTGAGCTTTGTCTCTCCAACACAGCTCGTGCAGAGGACCTGTGAAGCATTTAGTTAGGACATCTGCCAGGAACAGATTTAAGCTCACTGACAACTTAGGAGCAGTGGCTGCTGCTTAATGGGATGGTAAATATGGTTAATGGGAAAGCATCAGATGGTTTTAGTGTGTTTATTGTAAGCTTTTGCTGAACCTCTGCTTTTCAGTTCCCAGTTACTGTGCCACTCACATGAAAAAAAAAAAAAAAATCAGAAACACAGTAATTGGAAGTGTTCCTGTCCTTAATTTGTTTCTTCCTCTCCAGCAGCCTTGCAACTCAGAGCATTTTCTGAGGTTCTGTCCTAGCTGGTCAGAGTGAGCCATACCACCCAGGAGCTGCTGGGGCACAAGACCACTGAGCTCCCTCAAGATCCAGGGCAATGTAAAGCCACCATACATCTTTGCTCTTAGTGGTTCCCATACACCACACTAGAGGGTTTTGTGGCAGCCATCTGATACACGTCAGGCAGCAATTTGGTTTCTAACCTACCTGTTCTGCTTCTAAGAACATGAACCTGTTTTGCTCTCTTCACAGGCACTGCAGCTCCAAAGCAATGTCACTATCAACCCTCTGTTTGCCAGAGATGGCTTTTTTTGTCCTGTTGTGACAAAAGGCTGTCCCAAGACCAGTTCCTAAAAGAGGATTTGGTCAATTCAGGCAACCTCAGAGGAAGAACCACAAGGCCCGGAGCAGAATGTGACAGGAGATGCACTGCTGGGCTTTGCTGACAGGTGAGGAAGGCATGGCAAGGTGGGGCAAAGCCTACCTGCATTGCAAGGGCCACCAAAGATTAGAGCAGCCAGGAGGCGGATTCCCAGCAGTGCTGGGGCACGCAGGGTTACAGTGGCAGGTTGGGGCAGATTCCTTCCAGCAGCTCGGCCAGTTTCTCCAGCTTGACACCGTGCCCCCAAGCAATCCCAAACTCACTGCCTGTTCAAACCCATATTCCCCTCCAGAGCCACCTTGTGAAAGGGAGGTGAAACAGAGGAAACTCAACTCCAAGCCACTCGATGGGGGAGGCCAGCAGGGCTCAGATCCCTGCTGTTATTTTCTACCTCCTGCTTTCACTGCAGCACCCACAGAAAACAAGCTGGAAGCAAATGCAAGAAGCAACCTGGTCCACGGCTCTGCATGTTTTGGAGGAGAACATCCCTGCGCTGGGCAGAGCTCTGGTCCTTGGGAAGGGGGAATGCCCACCTCTGGCAGAGGCGGAACACCCCTACGCGAAGCTGCCAGCACCATGCCGCCTCCCTGGCCGCCACTGCTCCCAGGAGGTGTACAGCAGCACATTGGCTTGAGGCCAGACCTGTCCCACCTCCACATTCTCTTCAGCCTTCACTCCCATGACACTTGCTGACCCTGACGGGTTTCCCAGCCCCGGTAAGAAGGTCACTCAGTGAAACACTGCATCCTTCATCCCGGTACCCAATTACTTTGGGAGGTGATGGAGCCACTGCCCTGCTCTCTGCCCTCGAAACCTCGACACCGACACACAAGGAGACCCTGTACCTCTCCGCTGGCCGGCCCAGAGCCATTTCCTACGGTGCCTCCATCTCCTCCATCTCTCTGCGAGCCCCCACCCACCCCGTATCGTCCCAGACAGCGGCAAAGGGGGACGGGTAGCTCAGCCCCTCCAGAAACGGGGCTCCCGGTGCTCCTCGCGCCCCAAACCTCCAGGTCCTCCCTTCTCCTCTTCCTGCCCCCAGCGACCGCGGGCCGGAGCCAGGTCCCGCGGCAGTCCCGCCCGGCCCGGCGCGGCGGGCGAGGCGAGGCCGGTGCCGCGCGGCCTGCGCGGCCGCTGCACTCACAGGAGGTCGGGCCGGTGCCGGTGGAGGATGGCGCAGAAGGCCAGGCCGTCGCGGAAGGAGGCGCTGAGGTCGCGGATCTCCACGCCGCGGTACCCCTCGCACTGCTGGCGGCACCAGGCTTGCAGGGCGCCCCGCGGGCCCGACATGGGGGCGGCCGCTCCAGCTGCTGCCGCCGCCGCCACCCGCCGGCGCCGCGAGCCCAGGGGCGGGGCCTCTGGGGGTGGGGCCGCGGGGCTGCGAGGGGCGGGGTCTCCAGGGGGCGGGGTCTCCAAGGGCGCGGTCCCCGGGGCCCGTGGGGACAGGCCGGGGACCCGTCCTCTACTCCGGCGCCTGCCCGCTCCCTTGCAAGGGGAGGGCGCCGCAGCCGCTCCCCGGGCTGGCAGGGTCAGACCCCGAGCAGCTGGAGGGACAGGTGGGAAACACGGGAGGGAATGGGATGCCGCAGTCCCCTCAAAAGGGAACCTGGATGCTCCAGGGAGCAGGGCCAGACCCCGGGGCTGTCTGCTTGCAGGTAAGGCAGCAGGCTGGGGAGACGCACCAGCTCCATGGTTCTCCGCAGTTCAGGGAAGGCTGAATTCTCAGAGAAAACCTATGAACAGGAGTTTCAGCCTGTATTTCCACTCCATCCTTGAAGAAGAGGGGCAACAGCAAGCAGGAACTGAAAACAGTTGGGGCTGAACTCATTTAACTTCAGCTAAAGGAAAGACAAAAACCCAGGCAACCTCATCTCTGGATCCTCTTCAGGCTTAGGTGGCGGCTGCTCTCGGCAGCAGCAGCAGCTCTCTGCAGGCCCGAGGGGCACAGGTCACAGCAGCGGAGGACATGGAAACACCAGGCACTGAGGCTCGTGCGGGACCTAGGTGGCTCAGGAGGTAGGCGCGGGGCGAGGGAGGGCTTTGAAGATAAGGACACTTGGAGTCACAGGCAGCACTTCACAGGAAGCCCTGGAAGAAGTGGAGGAAGAGCATGATACAATCTCAGGAACCTATGACATGGAGGAGATGGATTGTCAGGAGAACTGGCTTTCATGTTTAGTGTGATGGTCTGACCATGACGGGGGGGCGGGGGGGGAACAATATTAAAAATAACTTTTTTTTAATAAACTTTTTTTTCATTTCCAAGTAGGTGAAGGGGAGGCAATAGCTACCTCTCTGTAAGACTGATCCATCACACTTACTGATTTGGGACTGGCACTGGCAGCAGTTAAGAATTCCCTCTCTCATTTTTTTTTATATTCTTTTCTCCCATCAGATCTCATGCTTAGCACCCTCCTTCCTCTATTCAACTGTTTCATTCTATCACTCCATGGCCCCAGAACTGTAAGGACTAAAAAATAAATTCTCCTTTAATGGCTCGTGCAGCCTGCCCCCCCAGTGCCTGCAATAGGCTGTGGTCTAAATCACTGGAAAAGCTACTGTGTAGAGAAAAAGGAAATTAAGTATTGTCTCAGTTTGGTAACGACCCAGCTGGCTCCTCAGCATCCCCTAGACCTTCCTGACAGCATCTTCCTGAGGTATCTCCTAAGGGATGATAAAGGATGATGCTAAGGGATCAGGGGTGTTTTCTTGACTGTCTGTTCCAGGGTCGGTAATCACACTCAGCCCCTTCACAACTGCAGGTCAGAGACATAACCTCCTGCTGTGGCTCCGTGATAAAACCATTCTGACCAGAACTGCCTGAGAACACTTCCACTAACCAAACCCTGCTGCAGCAGGCAAGGCTCGAGCTCTGGCAAATCCACCCCACCTCCCTGCAGACGCCTTGCTAGCAGCAGCAGGGCTCTGTTGATGCTGCTGAATGCCCTGAATTCCTCCTCGATTCAAGCAGTGCCAGGCACCACAGCTCGCTGAGCCCATCTTTCTGCCCCATGAGAGAGCTGCAAGCACTTCCTGGCTTTGTTCCACCAAGTGCCAGTCCCACTGAGTTAACCTTCAGTGGTCCCTCACACCAGGCGTGGAGCCAGGCAGACCAGCGGATGGTCTCTGTGCATCCTTTGGAAGCTGCTCTGGCAGACACAAACACAAGCAGCAGCATATTCACGTACCTAAGAAGTGCCTGTAACTGCTGGAGTGTTTAAGATGATACATATACGCATGAAAAGTCTGTAATTCCAACATGCCAATCACTGATTAAAAATGGACCAAATCCCAGTAACACATTGGATTCTTTTGCTATGAACTATAACTGCTCATGGAGATACTACCCTGCCAGAGGCTCTGTTGTGTACTTCTACCTTAGCGCAAGATTTAGGCTTTGTATAACAAGAACATGGGAGGAGTTGCTGCTGATAGCTCTACTCACTGTGCTGCTGTTGGTAAATATACACCAGCAAAAGTGTCAGCCCTAAAAATAAAAGGGAACAGATTCTCTCTGCATCATACCCAGCTCCTCTGGGCTGCTGCAATGCAGTGGCATCTCAGTCCTTTGATTTCTTAATGATATAGCTGCATCAAACCCTTCAGAACTGGAGGCAGCAAGTCCTTAGCATGCGTAACATGAACAGCAGAGGCTGAAAGGCCAACAGGAGTTGCCCATTCAACCTCACTCCGTTCTGCCTGTACCCGGCATGCCCAAGTTACAGGATTTGGGGATGGGAAACAGAGTTTACTTCTGAACAGCATCTAGGACACTAGAAACTTGATTCTCATTCAAACACGGCGTTTAATCCAACAAAGGCTAATTATTCCCAACTTCTAAACAGATTCACATCCGAAGCCAAGCTGGACTGCCAGGACCCCTCTCTCAGTGGAAAGGAACGGGAGGGAGGGGTACAGAAAGGCAGATGGTATATACGAAGCACCCTTTGTGTAGCTTTCATGTTACACACAGGTTTTTCTCTTGCATCTGTTTCTATCACTCAAACTATTTAAAGGCACCAAAAGGAGCGGGGAGAGAGGGTGTGGAGGGCAGATGAGATGTGATTCATTCTTTGCATTCTCTTTCCCAATATTTTCAGGCTCTTGATTCCCCTTTATAGGGCTAGTTTTCTACTCATTTTGCTCTTTCAAGGCACTGTAAGTTTGCCTTGAAGAATCTGAAGTGGCTAGAGAGCTGGGAAAAATCGCATTTAAAGAGTTTAAATAAATGCCCTCAGGGAAGTTTCCAGAGAAACTGAGCTCCATTACATTAAGGGTCAGGACTTGCGTATCACTTGTGCTGAAATAAAACACAACCTGCAGCAAGGACATCTCATCAGGTGACTAAAGTTAATGTATTGGTTGAATGCTTACAAAAAATCCTCCCCCTTCCTTTAAAAACTTGTCAATCCACTTTTGAGCATTTCACTTCACAGCAACTAATTTATTTTTTTTTTTAAAAAGGGGGTTCAGAAGGCAAAAATGCAACCTTCTAGGAAAGCAACTACAACTCAGATTTATTCCATGCGTGGGGCAAGAACTAAAAGGAATAATATTCACTTGCATCTCTTTCCATATCCTGTGGAAACACTGTGGAACAGCTAATTTTCTCCCTGTTAATCAGCTCCACAGCCTTCCTTGTTCACTGTGTGCAGTGCCTTTACAGAGCATGGAAAGAGATCTGCTCCTCACTGCTACCTGCAACAGTACAGATCAAAAAGAGCACAAACCAAAAGCAGCTGCCCATGTCTCCAGATGCAATTATATTCTTCCATGGAGGAAAAACAAAAGAGTACATCAGATACTGAACGCTCAGCAAGAAAATTCCACTAATTTATTAGATGTTTTGTCCTTCATAGGATGGTTCGAGCCAAATGAGTGTGCTTATTTAAGTACAAAAAACCTTTGGAGCCACAGGAGATTCCAGAAATGCCAGAACCCTGTACTCCCCTCCCTCACCACAGAGAACAATCTCTCCCACCCACTTCTCTGCTCAGGCCAATCACTGCATCCATGGAAGTTCTAAGGTCTCTGGCCCATCTTCTTCAGGGTCCGATTCAGCTGGAATTAGAGAAAGCAAAGATCAGAAAAATACATGGTGATTGACATACACTACTGTTCCCCTCAACAGCATTCATCCAATGCCTTTCCTTCTTCCTCTCCAACTCACAGACACAAAAAGCTCTCACACAAGTGTGGGCAGTGCATGAAGTAGAAGGGGAACCAGTGAAACTCCCTCCTCCTCTCCAAGACAGCAGAGGAAGATGTGGGGAGGAGAGTGCAAACTTCTAGCAGTGCTATCGCAATCCTGTATTGCTCAAGTCCCCACATCTCGGGATTTTGCTGCCCAAGTTTCCAGCGTGCAATAGCCTCTGTCAGGAGAGTGGAGCAGTGACAGAATGTCACCCCTTGGCTGAGCACAACCGTGAAGTCATCTGTGCTCCAGGAATCTTTGTGGCCACTTTTTAGGGCCATTGTTACGAGGGCAGAAATAGGATTTTGCTTGTTAGTGAAGGGAACACCACAATTGTCCAAGGACAATGGCGTCAGGACCCTTAAAGCGTAAACCCCTCCTCTTCCACTGTGGCTCAACTGAATGAGCACTTCTCACACAAAAACGTATCATTCCTCAAAGACCAGCCGCTGCTGCTTAAACCATCTGCCTTTGCCCAGTGCCTCACAGAGCTGGGACTCACCCCAGAAGGCATTGCACAGCTGTGTCACCAAGCTTGCCCCCTCCAGGGCCTGCACAGCCCAGTGCTTGCCCCGCTTTCTCTACAGAGCTACACAGTTCTCCCTCCCAGGCCTCACCTCCTCAAACTTGTGGATCTGGCGGATGAAGAAGTCCCCATAGCGTCGAGCAACCTTTGTGTCTGCGATGTGGATCATGTCCTGGGGAGGGAACAGCATGAAGTCAGGAAAAAGACTGTGCTAGCATGGAGACAGCAAGCACCTCCAAACAGGAGGAGCAACCAAAGGGGCTCCCCTGCAGCCCTGGTTCAGCATCACACATATCAGATCTGTGCTAGTCCTAAAGCAATCATCCAGTTCTCTGTGGGTTCCCTTCCCAATACCCTTGCGTGGGATGTGTCCCAAATTCACACTGTGATTCACTTCCCCCATTCTTGCACACTCTGCCTGCTTTTGTCTCTCTTTTGTAGCAGTCTGACAGTCTCAAGCCCAACTCATGCTCTGGTTCCCTCTACCTGCAGCTAATAGTCATGCCATCTGCCAGGAGAGTGAGACTGAGACACAGCATGAGACCGTGCAGGAAGACGCCTGCTCTAAGGACCAAGAACGAGGGGAAATCTGTTCTCCTTCCTAGCAAGAAACCTAACGGTTACTGCTATCACACTTGAAAATGAAGTCCTACAAGCCTTTTTTATGCTTCCTGCTGCCTGCAGCTTCAAGGGCAGGATGGTGACAGCATCACACCTTGTGTTTAGATTCCTTCTAGAGGAGACCAAGCTAAATGCTGCTCCAGTGAAAAATGGACCTGTAACATGATCAAGCAAGATCCCTGCTTTATCAAGCGAAGGAGAGATGTGGGGGAGATCTACAAAGCTGACAATCCCACCTGACACACTGACAGCACTATTTGTCACCCAACTGTCACCTCCCAAGAACACTGACAAACAGTTCCCATTGTCCCAGGGAAGACATTTAGGACCTTTGTCTTCTGGGTGCAACGACTGCCAAAGCTGCCTGCAATACCCTGTTGCTGCTTATCCACTGACATGTCTATTACGTGGGGCTATGACTTCACTGTGAGCAGCCAAGCTCTTCACACAGCAAAGAAGGAAGGGATGTTTCCCACAGACTGGAGCAAAACCTGGTGCTGCCACTTGAAGTATTTCCTGGGTGAAGGAGTTTCCTAGCCAGCTAGGGGTAGATACCAACCTTGTCAATATAGAAGTCGACCTCAGAGGCAGACTGGAACTCTCCATCCAGGGCAGAAATGCCACTGGTCCACACCAGGTTCTTCATCTTGTGCTTGAAGACGAGCAGCTGGATACGAAACTCCTGCTCTGTGAGGTCTAAGAAGCCAGCCAGCTTAGCCACAGGCATGGTGGTGTAGAGCTTGAGGAAGCTACGGATGGTGGAGAGCTGGGCCTGCTGCTGAACTTCATCGGCAAAGACCTTGAGCTGCTGCAGGAAGGGCTCCTTATGGTAGTTGGGGTGCACGTTGTCGTAATTGGGCACCACAGGGGAAAGGAACTTGGGGCAAGCGTAGCTGAAGAGCTCCTCATAGACTTGTGCATCACCCTTCTGCATGCGCAGCATTTTATCCCCATATTTCTCTCGCAGCTGCAGGTGGATGCTCTCATCTATGCGCATGGGGTACATGGTGAGGGCGATGGCCAGGAGTGCGTGCATCTGCTCGTTCTGCTTGTTAATCTGAGACAGAGAGGAGAACCTGTTAGCTTGTCAATGTGCTTGGGCTTTGTGCTGCAGGAGGGAGCTAGGAGCTGTGTTTTTCACAGACTCTTTACCCAGAGCACTGATGGTCCTGCTGATCAAGGGGGAAAGCATAAAGCAGTAGCACCTCTGGGCACAGCAGATAAACGCTATATCAAAGGTCTCAACAATGAAAAAGAGGTATGGACAACAGGGAAGTACAGAGTAAATGTATCCAGAACCATAGAGAACCTGGATGGCCAGAAGCAGGTTTGACTGCTTTGGTGCAAGAAAGTGCAGAGGAGAAGGGAAGGCAGAGAGTTCAACAGTCATCTCCTGACAAGGGACAGTTACCAGAGGCCAGTGAAGAAAAGACTGAGAAGGAAGGTTTATCCAAGTGTGGGATGAGACAGCTGCGTGGCTAGAACAGACATACCAAATTTCTGAAGTGTCATGGAATTAAGAACGGCAGGATTTGGCTATGCAAAGAGTCAGAAATGAATCATAAGGATGGAGAGGAGACAGCAGCAGCAGGGGACAAAAGAGGCATCAGAGACAGCTTAGGTGGAAAAAGATAGGAACTTTGTTTCGGCCATGCTGAATTAAAACAGTCTGTGAATGATTATCTGATAATGGAAATATATCCAATAATGTAAACAGCCTGAAATGCAGGACTGGACTAGGAACAGGACTGAGTTTAAAGAAGCATCAACAAAAATATCATTAGTAGCTGATATTCATTTAGAACACTGCCTGTAGGGAGAGTGCAGACTGAGTTAGGGCAACTGCATGGTGAACAATCAAAGGAACTACTAATGCACCTAAGAAAAAATATTGCCACACATGGCAAAGGAGGTGAAAGGACCCCCAGTCACCACCAGCAGCATAACCTCGGAAAATAAGGCTGGACTGTTAGATGTAGGTCATCAAGTGACAGAGAAGGGGCAGGGAAGAACACAGTAGCCTTTTCTTTTGGGAAGCCTAGACCTATGCTATATCTTACCATCTCGTACTTGTATGTCGTCCTCTGAAACATGCTCTTGGTCCTCTGAATGTAGAGCAGGATGTTGGCAAAGACACGGATGGCATCCTGGTAACGCCGCATCATAAGGTATGCGAAGCCCACATAGTAATACGTGGTCACCTGGCACTCAGGCACTCGAGAGTACATGCTCTTTGAAGGAAGGATCAACACACTATGTTAGAGGGGAGACAACCACCTTTCATCCAAACAGCTCATTACCCAGAATCCAGCCACCTCTGCCTTCACTTCCATTCCAGATACAGAAAGGAGAGGGTTAATTCAGGATACCTCACCTCCCACCCATGCCTGCAGCAGCTTCCTCCCTGTCTATTAGGTCGTCCCATTTCCTATGTTTTCCAGTTTCAGCTTCCTGCAAGCAGAACACCCTTGCGCTGTGCCGAATGTTGCTCTGCTCAGTTCTCTTTCCCCTTTCCACTCCATGCCCAGTACCAGACAGCACACAGACAGATCTGGGCCAAGCCTGTGTCGCGGCTGGACTTTTGTTAGCCACTGTTATCATGAGTAGCACCCAATTCTAGAGCAAACACATGCAAGGCGGGAATAAGCACAGTGAGAACAAGAGTCAAAAATAAAAGAATGAGCCATTGACCAAGGTGGGAACAATGTGTCCAGCTACCACTGTGCTACCACTTAAAGTTCAAATAATATTCCCTATAACACTGCTTTGCACAACACAGCAAACAAACCTCCTTAAAAAACTAGGCATATGTGTTACAACAGCAGTCACTATCATATGGCTTGATTTAATGCCAAAGCTCCAGCTGTGCTCAGCGCACACAAGTGTGGAACTTGACACTTCTGCCAGCTAATCCTATAAATAAACTCCTGACAACAGCTACAAACAGCTTCTCAGCTGGAAGATTCATGATCTCAATCTTTCACCAGCATATCTGAACAGAATCATTCGAAAAACTGCAATGGAGGGTTAAACATGCAGTATTACCTTCTTGTTGAGCTCGATGTTCTCCAGAACCTTGATCGCTTGGTAGTAATCCCCCAGCAGAGAGTGCAGCCGCAGCAGCCCAACCAGGCTAAAATAGCCCAGCATCTTGTAGAGGGAGTGGCGACCGTATTCACCAGCCACACTTTCTGGGTCACCTAGGAAAAAAAAAAAAGGAACTGTGATGCTTTCTTCCAAGGGAGCAGGCTCTTCTTTCAAGACACAGTCTCCCACAGCATCCTTACAGCTAAACTGAGGGAGCGTGGTCTGGACAATCAAGTAGTGAGGTGGACTGTGAACTGGCTGAAGGGAAGAAGCCAGAGAGTCGTGGTCAATGGGGCAGAGTCCAGTTGGAGGCCTCTATCTAGTGGAGTGCCTCAGGGGTCAGTACTGGGGCCTATACTTTTCAATATATTCATCAACAACTTGGACGAGGGAATAGAGTGTACTATCAGCAAGTTTGCTGATGACACCAAGCTGGGAGGAGTGACTGACACGCCAGAAGGCTGTGCCGCCATCCAGCGAGACCTGGGCAGGCTGGAGAGTTGGGGAGCGAAAAATTTAATGAAATATAACAAGGCAAAGTGTAAAGTCTTGCATCTGGGTAGGAACAACCCCAGGTTCCAGTATAAGCTGGGGAATGATCTGTTAGAGAGCAGTGTAGTGGAAAGGGACCTGGGGGTCCTGGTGGACAACAGGATGACCATGAGCCACCACTGGGCCCTTGTGGCCAAGAAGGCCAATGGCATCCTTGGGTGTGTTAGAAGGGGGGTGGTCTGTAGGCCAAGGTTCTCCTTCCCCTCTACTCTGCCCTGGTGAGACCACACCTGGAATATTGTGTCCAGTTCTGGGCCCCTTAGTTCAAGAAGGACAGGGAACTGCTAGAGAGAGTCCAGCGCAGGGCAACAAAGATGATTAAGGGAGTGGAGCATCTATCTCCCTTCTGAGGAAAGGTTGAGGGAGCTGGGGCTCTTTAGCTTGGAGAAGAGGAGACTGAGGGGTGACCTTATTAATGTTTATAAACATATAAAGGGTGAGTGTCACGAGGATGGAGCCAGGCTCTTCTTGGTGACAACCAATGGTAGGACAACGGGTAATGGGCTCAAATTGGAACACAACAGGTTCCACTTAAATTTGAGAAGAAACTTCTTCTCGGTGAGGGTAACAGAGCACTGGAACAGGCTGCCCAGGGAGGTTGTGGAGTCTCCTACTCTGAAGACATTCAAGATCTGCCTGGACACATTCCTGTGTAGCCTCATCTAGGTGTTCCTGCTCTGGCAGGGGGACTGGACTAGATGATCTTTTGAGGTCCCTTCCAATCCCTTACATTCTGTGATTCTGTGACCTCTATGTTTACAAGCAAAAGGAGAAAGTCCTCAAGCGTAATCACCAGCATTTCTCACGTAAGGCAAACAAAACCTCTTCCCAGTCAATCCATCCATTGATTAAAGGATTGCTCCAGCTCCCACACAAAGCCAACCAAGTCCCATCAAATCAGAGCAAGGCAGCACAGACACCATTCTTGCTTGACATCGCCCAGCCAGCTCACCTCCACTTGTATAGACCTCCAGCTGTCGGTTGATGTTAGATTTGTCCACCAGAGAGTGCAGCACATTAAGGACACTGTGGACATTCCAGATCTTGGGGTTGGAACGAAGGAAATCAATTTCCTCTTCAGACTTCTTGGCTGTCTTGCAGCGGTACTGGCTGAAAGACTGGAACTAAAGGAAAAAGCAGCGATTCAGTGATGAGAAGCCAGTTCAGCTAAGTGCACTATGCTCACAAGTTGATCACGCAAATGCATTACAATAAGCTACAAGTTGCACGAAGAAAAGCTTCAAGATCACCTGACAATCAAAACTGCAAATTATACCACGTTTAAGTTGCAAAAAAAGGAATCTATAGAGAAAAAATAGTAGCATTTGAAATCTGTATTACTGAACTCAGAACAATAAGGGGGGAATACTTCCTAACTTCAAGATCTTAGACCATAGATGATTTCACATCAGGTCAGCAATGTCTCCGTGAAGGCATAAAGGCCCCATTGACTAAGAAATACAAAACTGAAGTAAAACCATAGAACACAATAAAAACAGTTTGGACAAGTATCTTCATAAGGTCTTTGTGATGATAGCAAATTTCAGTCAGTCTGCTTTGCACAAATGACCCAGAAACACAGGCAAGTTAAAAAAAAACAAACTCTGAAGAGCAACTGAATGAGAAATTTCAATAGCAGCCAAGGACTCCCCAAAGAGCTCCCTGTAACTTAAAAACCTGTACCTTCACAACTACTTCATCTGCCTGGTGACCCAGGAATAAGTGCTCACCAAAGTTTTTTGACCTGCAATGATATCCTATCTATGAGAATGACAGAGAGGAAGGAGATGGAAGATGGTGCTAAAAGAGACAAGGCTGTCTCCAAATGGCCCAGTTTTATAGTCATATACCTGGTATATGAATTCATCAATGATATCCCAGAGCCACTGGTTGGGCAATTCCAGAGGAGCAGGGCCATCAGCATCTGCAGAAGAACATAAGTAATAGATGAGAGGCTTAATACCTTGAGCAAGAACAGTGACAGAATTGGAGGAACAGACAAATTAAAGAACACAAGAATTTCGCGGAAATGGGAGATGCAGCAGCAGATGAGTGAAGCTTCCAGTAAGGTGGTGATATGTAGCTCTTCAGCTGCCTCCACTTTTAGAGCATATAAGCTTGTATCAGGTTAATCTCTGGAGCATGACTGCTCAGCAGCAGTAATTCTCAGGAGCCGTGCACAAATTCTAGGGTTTTATCTCAACCACTCTATTCTCCGCAAGAAGTCTGGCAGGGAGGCACAACCTCTAATGTTTGTTCCAAAGGGAGTCAACAACAGTAAGCAGTTGTAAAACACTGTAGCAAGTCTTCTCTAGCTTACAGCTTCATTTCGCTTTTTAATAAAGATAAGTGAAGCAATTCTCAGCAAGATAGAAAGCTATATAAGTTTATTCTTTAGAGTATTTCAGAAAGCACCAAAAAGTACTTGGGTTTTTTGTGGTTTTAAATGCAGGCATGCCAAGTGCTCTTCATTCAACAAACTTAAACACACAAAAAGCTCACAGACTACTTCTCTCTATATAGTCCATAAACAAACACGTTCCAGTTCTTCTGACTCTTTCTCCAGCACTGCCCTCTACAAAATACACAAACCAGAAATGAATTGCAGCAACTCACTGAGAATGTAGTTGAAGAGATTGCAGTAGTTGTAGTAGGATTCGAACCTCTGCTCCAGCGTGGGCCCCCCCTGCAATGAGACATCAGCACAATCCATTTTGTTTCAAGCACAGCAGGAGTGAGCTCACGGGCAACAGGGTGTAAAGGACAGTCAGTAGTCACAGCAGTAGAGGGTCTATGTCAGCAACATTAGAGCCAATAGTCAACTAGGACACCTACCAGTACCACCCAGAAAAGCTGAACACTATTGTCCCATAGAATAGGGCTGACTTTTCACATACAGGTAGTTTCTCCCAGGATGACTGAGTTTTCAAACCTTCTGTGAATAGGATGCATTAACCTTCCTTGTCCTCTGTCCAGATTTAAGAGTTTCCTATTACTTTCAACATCTTTCCTTCCTTCTCCCTTCATGAGAGGCCTTAATAAATCGACAATTCTGCTTCTAGACAGTATTTCTAAAGCCTTCTAAAGACCAGTAAATATAGTAGGGAATCACTCTTCCTATAATCTTCCTTGTTTCACCTGGAGGCACCTGAGGGCAGCCTGAGAACCACTAACAGCGTCACTCAAGAAACCGGTCTCTCCTGTTAAAGCTTGATTCAGGTTAATAGAGCAGCCTTCTTAAAGGCTCAATTTCTCCACCCTCTGGTCCACACCAAAACTGCAGTTGTTACACATGTACCCCACGTCACATGTCTGTTCAGCTTCTTTCCTTAAACAGCCAAGTACTACCATGATTTTTTCATTTACTTCAAATTAGTTTAAGGAAAAAAATAAAGTGAGCTTTATGGATTTTTGTTTGCTTGTTTGTTTAGTTTTATTGACCATTATTCCTTCTGCTTCCTTCTCCTGTATCCCTTATAGTGCCCATGTCTCTCTCTTCTCAAGGCACTCTAAGCCCACGTGTTTTTTTAATCACAAATAATGTGCCCTCCTCTTGTGACACCGCCTGTCACCCGCCTGCTAATCTGAAGAACAAATAAAGAACCACAAAGGACCACAAAAAAAACCCAAGTGATCTATGGGTCTTGCAATTATAGCTCTACCAAGAAAACTCAGTTCCCTCCCAAAAAAATCCTCCCTTCTTTCCTAACTGACTAGCCACAATATTTGGTGTCAGTAACAAACTCTTACAAAACAACCTCCTCAAAACTCAGACCAGGTCTTATTGATATACCTGCCAAGGAAACATGCACACTCATTACAACCAAACTAACAAGTCTCAGAAAGACAACCAAGTCTTCCTTTTCAGCAATCAACGAATCCTTACTAAACTAACAAAAGGCAAGAATTTTATGCTTCCCAAAAGCAACCTGACTTACAGTTCATAAACCTATCCAATCCTGTCTTGCAAAAATTATAGAACCATTGATATTGGGGTAGCAACAGAATTTGGCAAGTTGTACAGCAGGGAGAAGTCAGCATGCAACCAACAGGAAAACAGAGGACAACCACTCACGCTGACTTTGGCGTAGATGTGCCTGTAATAGAGCTCCTTGTAAAGGATGAGGAAAACAGCATCTGCAAAGAGGACAGAACTGGACGTTAGCAAGCCATAAGCTCCAGGCAACTAGATTTATCAGATACATGGGTGGTGCTTCTCCTGCCACATTAATAAAGGTAGACACAAAAGGATACTTTCTTCAGTTCTGACTTTTTGCCAGGCATCTACTGAAGTGTTGCCACAATACACAACTCAAGTAGCAGCAACACTGTGCACCTGTGCATTCATGTACCAAAAGTAATTTAGTTCTTTCTTTCTCCAGCAAGCAAAAAGAAAGGAAAAGACTTACCGTTTCCCACCTGAGGGGCAATGGCCTCAGCCTCTGGCCACGGGGTATTCTTAAAAAACCTTTCCGTCAGCTTTGTCCAGCTGAAAGATAGACACATGTGGTATTACAAACTGTTTCTCAGTATGAGAGCTGGAGTTAGAGATCACAATATAGAAGCTTTGCATCATGCCCTTTTAAGAAATCCAGTGTTGAAATAAAGAATGACAAGAGCAAACTAAGCAATTAAACTCTTCAATTTAACCCTGAAGTATGGAACAGTTGTGCACATCACTTTTATGCTGGTAACAAGACGCAGCTACATGCAGGTGTGGGAGCATCTGCAGGGAACAGACACAACAATTACACCTCACAGCTTTCTGCAAACTGGTTAACTAGCACTACTGAGGTGACTTTTTGCTACCTTCATACCTGCTAGGCACAGGACTGGTATTCGTTTTCAAGCCAGTCACAACTCACCTAGCCTTGTCTCAGGGTAATGGTGTGGAAACGTTTGTTTTTCCCACAGTGATCAAATGTCATGCTGTATTTCAGAGTAAGCCCAGGTTTGTAACAAGACAGGCAGCCAGCCTTTCAAGAGCAGGGTGCTCTTTCATCACAGCTTAAACAATGCTTTCCCCTTGCGGGAACGACAGCTCTGTACCTGTTCTCATATATGTCCTGGATCTCGTACACCTTTTGGTCAATAACATCACTGGAAACACGGCTGGCCTGGAGCTCGTACACCTTCTGGTCAATGAGATCCGACACTGTCTTGTGGAAATACTGAATGAAGTTTTTGATGACCTCGGGGATCACCTGGTAGGTTTGCTGCTCGTACTGCCGCTCGTAGGCCAGGTCTTGCTTCGGGTCTCCTGAGGGAAAAGAGAAGCAGTGAGGAGCCTGCCGCACGGCCCGGCCCGGCTCGGGCCTGCAGAGCCGGCCAGGCGCCCGAGAGGCCGCACTCACCCGTGTGCATGTCATAGTCGTTGGAGTAGGCATAGGGGTCGTAGGCGGCCTGTGGAGAGAGAGCGGCAGCCGGTCAGCCCGGACACTACCCCCAGGGTCCCCTCCCGCCGCCCCTGGACCCCCGCCCCGCACCTCGTTGTCGTAATCCTCCCCCGGGTAGGCCATGGCGGCGGCGGCGGGGCAGGGAAAGGGCCCCGGGCGGCAACGCGGGCCCAGCGTGCAGCGGGCAGGAAGAGGGGGTAGGACCAGGGGCGGAGCTGGGGCCGGCCGGCTAGAAAGGTTTGCGGCGGCAGAGTGGAACCGCTCCCTTCCACTGGCTAAAATAACTGTCTGTCTTCAGCCTGCTGCGCTGCGATGGGCCTGTTGCGCCCTATCGCCCGCCCCTCGCGCTGATTTGAGAATATGCCTGCCCGTCAGCCCTTCTTTGGGCACGGGCTCCGCCTCCCGCCTCTCCTCGCCTTCCTTCTACCTCGCCCACTGCCTCCCCATTGGCTGCACCCACCGGGCTGCGGCCTGCGATTAGTCAGGTGGACACGTCCCGCCCCGTTGCTATAGCGATGACCTGTCCCTCCCCTCTCTCCCGCACGGCGGCCCGGCCCGTGAGGGGATGGAGGGCGGCGGCGCCGCAGCAGCGCCCGACGCGGCGCCGGAACGGGAGCCAGAGCCGGCTCTGGGGGCTGGGCTGGCGCTAGGCGCGGCAGCGGCGGGCGCCCCCCTCGGCTACCTGCACGTCCTGTGGCAGCGGGAGGAGCCCGCAGGCAAGATCCCGGCCCGCCGCCTCCGCAGGGCCGCCCGCCTCCACCGCCGGCTGGGACCGACGGGCAAGGAGACCCACGGTGAGCAGGGGGTGGCCCTGCCCGGGACGGCTCTTTCTTCGGGGTGCAGAGTCTGGGGGGCCTTAATTCTTCGGGTTCGCCGTGTGCGCAGCCTCTGGGAGGGGTTCGGGTGTGCTCGGCGGGCGGCGGGGGAAGACGCCCGTGCTCCTGCCGGGAGAGGATGCCCGCCGGCCTGGGAGGGCCCCTGGCTGGCCTCAGGAGGAGACAAGGAGTGCGATTCTTACCTTGCACCTTGGTCTCCTGCTTCCCGTTCTTTGGCCTGAGCTCACAGCGTGAGTGCTGGGATGGGATATTTTGGTAGGGAAAGGTTCCTTTCTCCTCTGTGCTTTCCAGTGATTTGTTTCTTTTCTCCGTAGCGCTGAAAAGGCTGCGTGAAGCTGCTAATAGCAACGACTTGGACACAGGTAGGATTTCTGCCAAACCTACTTGGGACCTCTTCCCGGAAGGGCAGTTTTGTTGCGGACCTTTACATTAGGAGGGGAGGAAGGTGCAGACAGTTTGTGGACGTGGTTCTTTAGATGCTGCAAATCTAGAAACTGCTTTTCTGGAGCCTTGTTTCATTTTCTGAGCAAAGTGAGCCTGGTTCTAATATTCTTTTGCCCAATTGTAAGCAGCAAGAGAGCAGTGTCTTGGTAAGGTGGAAAAATTATTATTATCTCAGCCATGCCCTGTGTGATAAGACAGTGTGATGTAGCAGATCAGAACCAGGGCTGTTGCTGGACTCTGCCTCTCACAGTGACTTTAGAGAAGGCTCATGGCATATGACTTCCTTTAGCTTTCTGTACTGATTAGGTGGAGTTTTATATGAAGTGTCCAGCAGCAATATTGGCAAATATTATCATTGTTCCTCCTTAGACTATACTGTCCCCGCAGCTGCGCTGACCTAATTGTTCACCTGGCCATTCTGTGAGCAGAATCGGAAACTGGTTTGTCTTGTAGAAACTCCCAGGATATCATGACAGGGGTTTGTCTGTCATGTTTCACTCTTCAGCTCCACAATACACCTTGTTTCATGAACTGATGGATAAAGTTCACCTGTGAGCTGTCAGTACAGAAAGCTTGGCCTCAGTCACCAAGTCAAGAGGAAGAATGAAAGAATCAAGCTTTATGAAAGTCTTGGTTTCAATCGATCTCAGTTTTCCATCTGTGTTTGATACACAGGTTCCCCTGTTTGCAATCCTGCTGTGTTTTGTGTACTCTGCAACTTGAGGAAGTGTCTGATGATGTATTTATTTTTCATCAACAAGTAAAAAATCTTTGCTGTTTCCTGTGGTGGCACTGGGTGGGAAAGGTTACGTCATTTCCTACAGGTTTAAGGGAAGGACAAGGTAAACCGTTCCCCATTAATGCTTCTCACTGGTGGCACTGTCAGTCTCCTTGTCTTTCTTCTGGAGTACCAGACATCTCCTCTTAATGCCACTTCTGTCTTTTCAGATGTTCCTTTCATTACTGTACCACATTTAAAGCAGTAGGTGTACAGGAAGAAATTCAAATGTGACTGTAATTCGATTTCTGGAAGCTGAGACAAACCATAACTTTCAGCGTTTTGAGCTATCTACTTTCTTGTCTGCAATACTGGTCAGTCCTGACTGTTGCAGGATATGCTGTCAAAGATCTCAAAATATAGTGAATCCATCAGTATTTTTAACAGCTACGGAATGAGCTTTATTTTACACGCTGATTACTATATCAGGATAATCGCAAAATGACAGGACGAATAGCCCTTACAGGTGCCCTTACACATGTTGCTGTAGATGCTACTTTTATGTCCCTAATATTTTCAGCCCTTACTGGTCTATTTCCTTTTGGTATACCCAATACTAGAGAGTCATATTTGTTTATCTGTCTTTCTATGTGAACAGGTTTTTCCTTCTTATCTGAGAAAAAGCAGTAGTTCAGGTTACAAGAAGTACCCGCAGTGGCATAGAAGTAGCTGGGTTGAAAAGCAGGGAGAACAAGTGTGAGTAGATGACAGTGTGGCTACTTGGGCTGTTTGCTACCTTACTTCAGTACATCATCTCCTAAGGGTGTATTTGCACTGTGTTGCCAGTAGGTTGGTGCACTCACCTGCGTGCCTCCCAGTCAGTAGCCCCTGTTAGCGTGGCAAAACCTGGGAGTTTTGGGTGAATCTAGGAAGTGACGTATTTGAAACGGGTGTGGAGAGGCGTTTTTTCTCACTCCGTGGAGTTACACTGTGAAACTTCTCACTGCAGGTCCATGTTGATGTGAAAAGTATACACAGGTGCAGAAAATGACACTGCAGATCCATGGAGAAAGCCCATGGAGGGCCAGTAAGCAGAGGATGCTAATTCTGGCTTGGAAAGTGCCTGAAATGCAGCTGACCAAAGTCTGTGACAGTTAGTCCTGCAGCATTGGTGTCATGGTGCTGGGGCATCTTGTCTAGACCGTGCTTTTGCCAAGAAAGATTGGACCAGATGATCCTTGTGGTACCTGCCAACCTGGTATTCTATGATTCTGTAGGCATTTGCTGCCGATTGTCCTAGGAGCTTGAATATTTGGCTAGATGGATCCTTAGCCATGGTCATTACAGCTGTTGCCTTATCTTTTATGGCAGTACGTGGAAGCTGGTGAAGACTGTAAGAGGGTGAAGGGTACACTGCCTGTGCTGGTTCTGCTGAGCCAGGATGCTCACTGGAGCTGGTTCAAGTCCAGTTGACTTGACAGCTGGCAGAACATGTATCTACCTGCAGAAGCCTGAGTAGCATTACCCCTTTCTGACCAGGTGGCCCTTCAGCTTACCTGTTTTCTTCTCCTCCTTGTCTCTGTCAGTGCAGCAACTCTTGGAGGATGGAACTGACCCCTGTGCTGCGGATGACAAAGGCCGGACAGCCCTGCACTTTGCCTCCTGCAATGGCAACGATCACATCGGTGAGTGGGGAGGGGGAGTTCTGTCATCCTACTTCTCTGTGGCAGAGATTTTGAAGGGTGCGCTTTATTTTGCTTCAGCATGTGACAGAGATTGCTGTTTTCTGTGTGCTTTGTGGCAAAGTTGCCAGCTTAACTCTGCCTCCAGAGCCTGCTGTGTCCCCCTGCTGAAGGAGGAACAGGAGCTCCCAGCTTGTGGGCTGTACTGGTGGAGAAGGATGTTCTTAGTCCCAGTTCTGCCCCTCAGGGAGCCCAGGGACCGTGGCACTGCCTGGCTTTGTGCCATATCCTTTTGCATTACTGTGCAAACCTCTGTCCCCAGCTTCTGGGAAGAAGCTGATGAGCTGAACAGAAGAATTCCTAAGGCAGCCTGGTGGCCTTCATGTGGACCTGTGGCCTGTGTGGTCCTGACCTGTGGGACAAAGGGAAAGGCCTGATATGGCTCCGATTTCTTTTTTCCAGTGCAACTGCTTCTGGACCATGGGGCTGACCCAAACCAGAGAGATGGGCTGGGAAACACCCCTTTACACTTAGGTAAGTGCCACACAGATGAGCTTTGCATGCAGAGACGTGAGGTGAACGCTGCCTTGCTGGTTTTTTCCTTCCTCTTTCCCGTGCATCACACTGTGCATCCCCACCTCTAAGTATCTTGGAGCGACTCTTTGCGTTTTATTAGCTTCACTTCTGCTGAAGGCTTAAGGATCAGAATTTGAGAAAATCCATTTCCTTCCCTCTGCCAACCCCAGGGAGTGCAAGGTCTGTTCCAGAGGGAATACTCAGGCTTGAGCATGAGATTACCCTCAGCAGCTGGGCTGTTCCTTCCGATGGCAAAGAGCCCTTTGGGAAACAGCAAGCTCCACGCTTGAGCAGAAACTCCTTTGTTGTTTGCTAGTACCTCTGAGTTGTATGTCCTGTGTTTTCCCTCCCCAGCTGCCTGCACGAACCACGTTCCTGTCATCACCACGCTGCTGCGCGGAGGTAACATTTCCTCTATAACATTTACAGCCCATCCCTTTCCTGCCCTGCCCTGTTGATACTCCCAAGGGACACTAAGTCTTGAAGACAGACTTCACTTTCTGTCCTTGCTCGTGCATCTTGCAGGGGCCAGAGTTGATGCCTTGGATCGAGCAGGCAGAACCCCACTGCACCTCGCTAAATCAAAGCTAAACATCCTGCAGGAAGGACTTTCCCACAGCCTGGAGGCTGTACGCCTTGAAGTGAAGCAGGTAGAAGAAACTATCTCGTGTTCTGGTGAAGTGGTGCAGCCCCTGGCAGTCTCCTGCACCCATTAAGGGTCAAATATCATTTAGCAGCTGGTTTAAATACCTGTCTGTAGGCTCTTAGCTGCTCTGGGAAGCATTTGACTTTTTTCTTCCACTTTCAGAGACCTTCCTTTTTCTCAACTGCTACTCTGAATTTTTGCAGGACCTCTCTTGGCTCTGGTAGGCCAAGGGTGCATTGAATATCTTAATTCTCAGGCTGTATAGAGCATTCTCTTTTCTTCTACCACCACGTAAGACCAATGTCTTGTGGCAAGAGAGGGACCACGGCATGGGGCTGTAGCCATGGCATACGCGTTCCAGCAGGGACTTGGCATTACTAGTGCAGTCTCCCCTGCTCCAATCTGTGGGGCTGCATCACAAGTGCATGAGGTGTTGGCCTCACTTCAGGAGCCGTATAGGAGCCATGAGGATTTTCATCCTTGGTGCACAAGGAGATCCTGCTGGTGTGTGAAGTCCCTGTTCCTCACAGTGAGGGAAACTAGCTGGCCATAAAGAAAAGCTTGGTGCTTTCAGATGACAGTGTGGCTACTTGAGCTGTTAGCTAGCTCACTTCAGTACATCATCTCCTAAGGGTATATTTGCACTGTGCTGCCAGCAGGTTGGTGCACTCACCTGCGTGCCTCCCAGGCAATAGCCACTGTTAGTGTGGCAAAACCTGGGAGTTTTTGCTTTTTCAGCTGGGCCTGTCTCTCTTCTCTGTTCTTAAACCAGGTACAGGGATCGCAACTAGTCCATCTGCGGCTGATGAGCACCTCTGGTGACTCGCTGGGCTTTGATGCTGTCATCAGTGCTCTCCGGTTGCTTTGCATGTGTTCGTCTTTATGGCTCATGTACTCTGCCGTGTACCACAGCGTCAAAGCTGTGCTTGGCAATTTAACTGTAATTAAACTTTTACTGTAAAAACATCTGAGCCTGGTGCAGTTCTCTGATGTTTATGTCTTATGCCTGTTGTTTTCAGATTATCCAGATGTTGCGGGAATACCTGGAGCGTCTGGGGAGACACGAGCAAAAGGAACAGCTGGATGACCTCTGCTCCAGGTTACAGATGACCAGCACAAAGGAGCAGGTAGGCAATGTTGAGCTAATGTGACTCACCTGCTTGTGTTGTGATTTCTGTGTTTAGGAGAATGCAACTGCATGAACAAGGTGACATTGAAGATGTGGTTATGGAAGTGTTCTTGCTCACATTGGGTAACATGGGCAAGTTACATGATGACTCGTAGTACTCCTTTGGGGTGGAATTAAAAAAGGAGAAGGCATCACTGTGCCTAGCAGCTCAGCAGAGTAGCTGAAGATCAGCTGGGCCGAGGGCACAGGCATTTTAAGGCTAGGATCAGCTCAACCACACAGGGTCGCAGGGCCTGTTTGGGTTTTTGTTGCTGTTTATTTGTTTGTTCGTTTTTCTACAGAAGATTGGCCCTTAGAAACAGGTTTAAAGGAAACAGCCCTGATACCATTGTTGAGTTCTGGGTAATGTAGTAACATACTTCTATGTTAAGGACTGGATAAATAGCATGAGGTGGTCAAGCAGTGACCTCCTGAGGAATGGAGAGAAGCTCCCGATGCCTTAGACACAGATTTGTTTGATCATGAGGACAGGAGCTCTCCTATGCAGTTGTGGGACCAAAGGGATCCTTTTCCAGTATAAGCTCATTGTGGATGTTACTGGTGGTCCTGGTGCAAGGGTGGCTCCTGCTGCATGGGGTTGTCTTCTGTGTTGGTGGTCAGCTGCACAACTGCATTCCTCTGCCTAACAGCCAACTGTATTCTGTCAGGTGGACGAGGTTACAGACCTCCTGGCCAGCTTCACGTCACTCAGCCTGCAGATGCAGAAGATGGAGAAAAGATAATGGACTTCCAAATCATCTTCCTGATGCAACAGCAGAAGCCTTAGAGAGAAAAAGAGGAAGCTGAAGCTTCCCCGATCGCTGAATAGACATCGCTGCCAGCGGCTGTTCCTGCCAGATCCACTCTCCAGTGGTGCTCAGACTGCCCCCGCAGATGCTGCCACAGCTGCCTCATGGAGAGGCAGAAGGCTTTGTGTAACAGGCAGAGTGCTGCAGCTGAGACTTTTATAAAAAAAAAAAATCTATTCTCAGATGGGCTGACGCTGACTAGGTTGCCCCATCCAGAGGTATTCTGCCTTCTCCTAAGCGCTTCAGTTTGACGTAAGTGATGGCTGATGCCATGTGCAGTCATCAGCCCTGACTGGTGTGCTCAGCAGCTGGCCAACATCACACAGATGCTTGGAACAGGCGCCTTTTGCCATCTCTGCAGTACTTAATCGTGTGGGGAACAAAGTGGATGCCTTGGACAACAGATGGCTTTGTGCTGTGAGAAGAACACGCACTTAATTCTGCATGCTAGCAGCTGAGCAAACAGCCTGCCTTGAGAAGCACACACCAAGGCTTAATCCTCACCTTCCCCAGAGCCTGCAGTCAGAGGGCAGAGAATCTGTCTGGTTACAAACGGGATACAAAGCTTTTAATCACTGGACTAAGAGCTTTCGCTGGCCTCTTTTTTTTTTTTTTTTTTTTTAAATCACTGCTGTGAGTTAGCGCTTAAATACTAGAGTGAAACACTTGCAAAAACACCCAGGCAGACAGCTAGCAGGTCGGAGCTGCCCTGATGCAATGCTAGGGTTTGGGGGGATGGCGCAGTTTTAGACAGACATCTACATCTTGCAAAATCCCCCACCATAACTGACTTCTGTGTTTCCTATTTCTGTCGATCTCGGGCAAGAGGTCCAGTTGTGACAGGAGGTGTATATTCAGACATATTTTTTGGGGCTGGGATGGAGGTGGATTTACAGCTCCCTCAGCAGCGCCAAACCCAGAGCTGACCCATGCTGTTTTTCTTCCTTGTTATGCAGAGGTGCTGCTCCAGGACCTTAAGTGCAGTGTGAGGAACAAGTTATGACCTCTGCTGGGAGCCTGAAGTGATGCAGCTGTGAAGGATGCAGGGAACTAACTGCTCTTGCTGCTCTCTTGCTTCTGCCCCACAGTGGTTAGTAATGAAGATTTAGACAGCTTTGTTTTGGAGCAGGGATCCATGAAATCTTGTCAGTAGGGCACCAACAGCAGCAAAGTGACAAGAACGTGCCCAATAGCAATCCGAGTTCCCACCTAAATGACATGGTGGGCTGGCAGCAAGACCCATCCCACAATTTGGGAATCACTGGTTTGGAAGAGCTTGTTTTTAGGATTCAGCTTAACCATGCAATGACCACAGTCTGGAGCAATCTTCAGAGCCCTTCAGGTCAGCATGTTCTCTAATATCTGGCCTCTTGCCCAGGAAGAGGCTAAATGGATCTCCGTGTTCAAAGCTGAGATACCAGAAATACATGTGGCTTTTAGATGGGGTTCACCCATGGGCTGCTGGAGGCCATGACTGGGACTAACAGTCTTGTGGTTTGGCTGGGGCTGTCACTGTGAACTCTGATACTTCTTTATGATATGCTGGATGGGAAGGATGCTGAGGGGGTGGGAGACAATCTGACCTTTTTGTATTTTGAACTTCAATAAAATTATGTTGGCCTTTTCAGACTCCTCAGCCAAGTTCTCTCTCTCTTTTTCTTTTTCCCAGAGTGGCTCACTTCCCTTTCTTTACATCTGTTCCAGGCCTCAGGCACAACACTGGACTTGGTAACTGCTACTCTCATACCTGGTACTGAAATTAAAACTGACAACACAAAGTTTTTTGAACTCAAACACCAGTCTGTTTGCAGGTCGAAGTACATGGTTGCTGACTCATCTTCTGATCTTGACTCCCACAGCCAAGAAATCCAAACTTCAAATCTAGTTAGCTGCTGTGAAACTGTAAAAATAAAGAAAAGAGAATCTCAGCGGGATTGCTTCAAGCTGGAAGGTGGGATGTTTGCAAAGAGGAAAAGCAGCCTTGCACAGTCTGCACTCCTGCAGAAGTATGGAGCTGGCTGCTGAGCCAGATAAAATGTCTGTGCTGCAGGGAGACAGCAAGGGGATGAGGAGCTGGGAAGGGACATTCAGTCAGGGCAGAGAATTTCCAGGGTGGTGCCTGTGTGATAAGCAGGTGATCCTTCCTGTCCAGTCTTCACGTGTCTTTTTTCTTCCAGTCCTCACAGCCCAGTCTTGTAGTCCACATACACGCAGCTGTCAGCGCTTCTCCACTCAACAACTTTGTAGCTGAGGAGACCATTAAGGTGCCCAAAGAGCAGGCGGCTGAAATGCTCTTTATTGCTGCAATTACCTTAGTTGCTGACATTGTCCACAAACCAGGGGCAGCTTGGAATCTTACCTCAAAACCACAGCTCTTCAGGCCTTTGTCTTGCCTGGTGCTGGAGTTTCTCATGACTGCTCCTGACTGCACGCTCAGAGGGGAAAGGTGGAGGTGCTGCAGCAGCTCAGTGTTTGCCTCACTTCTTCTGCAGCACTGCTCCCTCAGTGGGAGGTGAGGCAGCACTGGCAGTCCCTGGACTCTGGTACAATGAGCTGAGGCCAATAAAACGAGCAGGCTTGTAAGAACTTTTACAACTGCTTTAGCAATAACACTAGATAAAGGGAAAAAGGGATCTGGTTTTCAGCGGAGAGGAAGGAATCACCATGGTCAGGTCTGCTTTCCTGCCTTGGGGCTGAAGCACTGGACTGCTGAAAGCCATGTCGTGTTTGGCGCTGGACTGAGAAAAGTTTTAGGTTTCTTTGCATCAGCTGGTCATGCCAAAGCCTTGTCTACCCTGCTATGCTTAGCAGCTCTATCTCAAAAAAGAGTTAGGTGCTGAGGAGGGAAAGAAGCAAAGAAAAGGTTCCAGGGGAGATGTAGATTGTGGCTTCACACTGTGCTGAGAGTTGTTCACTAGCACTGTTTGCTTTTTCTGCTGCTCTTGGCCTAGAGTCTCCCAGCAGCTTTCCCCCCTGCCCTTGCATCCCGAGCCACAGACTTCCCTGCACAACCTGTAGATGTGAGGCTGGTGGCAGCTTTCCGCGTATCCCAGAGGTGTCTGCTGCAGTGGCAAAGAATGAAAACAACAATAGAGATTTCCCTCTGCTATTTATTTTGCCATTAAACTCAGTCCAACCTCCCTGTTTTTCTTGTGCTACACCATCAAACACAGCTTCTAGGTTCCTTCCAGAGCGGTGGTGCATCCCTCCCACTCCTTGGGGATGTGATGTCAGGCTGCCAGCGAGCTCTGGAAACCAGGACTTGCCCCAGGGTGCTGCTTCCCCCTCCCTGCTGCCTGGCCTCCAGACACACTCCATTTCTCCTCCTCATTTAGAGCACAGTGCTGCTAAATCTGCAGCCACCAAACCCAGCAGCAAACTCTACAGCTCTGCAGCCACTGCTGTGCTGTAAGATGCAACCAAAACCAGCTGGATTGAGGATCTGGCTCATACAAGCAAGCAAAGGCTGAAAACCTGTCTGTGTCTCACCAAGGACCCCAACAGAAGCAACAGCTCTGCACAAAGTCTCCCAGCAAAGCTCATGGATGTTATTAAGCAAAAGGCTGTTTTCTGAAGTGGCCACTCAGCCACACAAGCAAACACAAGGCGCACACTGCAGTATGTGCAAACATCAAGAATCTGTTCCACTCTTCAGCACCTGAAATAATTAAACTCCAGGGTATCAAGCTAACATCTGAACTCCATTACTTCTTCCACCTTTGCCTTTCTAGCAGACTCCAAATCCATCATTGTAATTATCTGTGCTGCTCAAGAAGCCCCATGAAACATCTCTGGCAAACCTCCCACCCTTTCATCTGCTTCCTCCGCTCATTCCATGAGCAAGACAGATCTCTTCTACTCCATCACAGAAAGGTACTTGCAGAAAGATGCCTTCTTCATGTACTGTGCCTGGCCAGTGTGGGAGAGCACCCTGGGCAGCTCAGGCCTCTGGGATTACTAAGTGGAAGAGCCAGCATTTCTGGTTAGGAAGCTTATAAAGGTAATACAGCAAATAGTATCCCCCTGGGCTTTTTTGAAAGCTCTGAGGGGGGAAGAGAGCACATGGTTGTTGGAAGAATTAAAATAATCAGCTGGCAATCTGCTAAGGCTGGCTGTGGATCAGGAACTAGCAGGTAAACCCAAAAGTAAATAAGCAGAACTCCTTATAGCTAATAGTGCTATGTGCCCTGACCACCACATCACACCGTTCCCCCTCTCACTGGCAAGGTTCTCTTGCTGAGAGATGCATTTGCAGTGGTGTCCTGGCTGTTTGCAGAATATCTGTACAAGGTCCCGTTCCCATAGGTGCAAGGGCAGTGCTTCAGCCCATTGCTCTGTTGGAGAATTAGGGGCCGTCCTTGTATCAGCTTCACCTGGCCTGCTGCCTCCCCCAGCCTCACGTGTCTGCAGACAGGGAAACTCCCACCAGGGCTGCCGAATTTCATAGAATCACAGAATGATTTGGGTTGGAAGGGACCTCTGGAGATCATCTAGTCCAACCCACCTGCTAAAGCAGGTTCACCCGGAGCAGATTGCACAGGAATGTGTCCAGGTGGGTTTTGAATGTCTCCAGAGAAGGAGACTCCACAACCTCTCTGGGGAGCCCATTCCAGTGCTCTGGCACCCTCAAAGTAAAGAAGTTTCTCTTTTATTCAGATGGAACCTCCTGTGCTTCAGTCTGTGCCCGTTGCCCCTCATCCTATCGTTGGGCACCACTGAAAGGAGTCTGATCCCATCTTCTTGACACCCACTCTTGAGATATTTATAAGCATTGATAAAATCCCCGCTCAGCCTTCTCCAGGCTGAACAGACCCAACTTTCTCAGTCTTTCCTCATAAGATGCTCCATACTCCTCACTATCTTTGCAGCCCTTTGCTGGACTCCTTCCAGTAATTCCTTATCCTTCTTAAACCAGGAAGCCCAGAACTAGACACAGTACTCCAGATGCAGCCTCACCAGGGCAGAGTAGAGGGGGAAGATTTGCAAATGAGCTTCTTGGTACCTGGGTTTGACACCTCCCAGCAGCATCAAGCTCGTGGCACACATGCTGGGGAGATGTTTGACCACCAGAACCAGCACATATCTGACAGGACTAAGTCGCTCTGCAGAGAGTAGCCATGCCTGGCTTGCAGGGGAGCTGGTGCCGGCCACCAGCCACAAAGCCTCAACCTGCCCTTGCCTCTCCTGTTCCCTCTGCCCCATGCCAGGTCCCAGCATGGCTGCACTCAGCTGCTGTGGCAAATCGGCCTCTGCAGGGTGAAAGCCAAGCTCATCAGCTCGAGTGATGACAAGTTGGAAAGAAAATATAAGCAAGGCGTCATTAAGGCAAGAAGCTGGGAGCGGAGACTGCAGAATGCTAATCAGTCTGGACGGGAGGCTGCGTGGAAAGCAGCAATCAAGCTCCTTCAGCTTTAATTAAACCCAGCTCTGTAGCAAGGACATGACACCTTTTCTTCACCCCGCCTTTGAGCTGTGAAACCAGTTGGAGTGTGTACGCTGTTACTGGGCAGATATTAATTCCATCTTGGCTTCAGATCCTTCCCAAACCAGGCTCAGCATCTGCCCTTCCTGCTCACATACTCCCCAAAATCAGGGCTTAACAACAGGCAGAGCTCAGCGATGGGAGCTGGGGCTTGCAATGTGCTTGCTGTGCTAAATGTACCTTCTGCCCAAGGTTTTCTGCCTGTCTTCTCTGTCCTGTTTTATTTAGTCTTCACCTCAAAGTGCAGCACCCAGTCCTGACCTGATCCACCCCCTCTGCAAGCTGGGACTAAGAAGAGCAAGATCAGGATGAGCAACAGCCTGGCCACGCACAGGCGAGAACAGACAGCGTCTGGCTGTGCCACATCAGTGCTCCCGATTGCCGTTCCCTTCTCCCTCTGACGCTTTGGGCTGCAAAGTGGGGCCTCACCCCCAGAAACGATGCAAATATTTGTATCATCACATGGAGGCTGCTTGTGGCCATAGGAGCCACAGCATCACATGCAAAGGGCGGCTTCAGGATTAGCCATCCCTGGGAAGGCAGGCAAAGGACGCTGGACACGTTGCCAAAAGGCATCGGCTGCGGAGGAGCAGCAGCCACTAGAGAAGGGAACCAGAGAAATCAGAAAAACGAATAGGAGATGAGGGAGGCTCAAGGTGCAGAGAGCAACATCAAACACTTGAATAGAAAAAGAAAAATAGTTCCCAGCAGTGTGCTTTGGCTGGCCACCTCACAGGGAAAGGGGTGTCCTTGGAGCTGAGCTCTCACAAGGCGTGCAACAGCTTCAGTGAGGGTTAGAAATACCATGTTGCCTGGGAATTTTAAGAGCAGGCAGGACAAAGCAATAAGAGAAGATTTACACAAGCAGAAGCAGGGGATGGAAAGAGAAGAGAAATAAGGGGGGGGACTCATAGCTCTGCTCATGCACACCACAGCTCTGCATGCCCCTTGCTGCCTGATGTCCCCCATCCCCACTGTACAATGCCTACAGCACTGAGTGTCGAAGGGCAACAATGGGGCCAAAACTCCTCTGCCTTGGACACAGCCTCCAGCTGCCTTGCTGAGGTCCCACTGTGCATGGGGACAAGTGACGACACTGGCGGCCTCTGCAGCCCCTGGGGGGCTCAGGACAGCACCGATGGGGCTGCACAGCCTCCAACAATGCCACATTTGCTGCAGGCTCATACCAGTAATTGGCTCTGGACAATCAGCAGGTTGGCAGTAAATGGCTCCTCTCAGCCAGCTGGAGCTCCCCAGCACCAGCTCTCTCACTGTTTCCATTAGCCTGAAAGTAAGCAGTGCAGTCCTTGCAGATTTCCAGGTTACTGGGATCGTTACAGCACCCAGTCCTTGTTCTCTGCCTGCAAAGTCAGTCTGTAGGGCTTTGCCAGGAGGGATATCTCCATGCTGTCTGTGGGCAGAGGGGCTGTGGAAAGTGAACTGCTATGGAAAGATGACGATTTGCTTTGTTTCGGGCAAACATGTTCACTCTAAAACCTACTGCTGCCATGATGATATGTAACTGTTTTCCCGGCTTCATAATTGAAGTCTGGAGTGTCCCACAATGCCACTGCCTTCGCTGAACACTTTCTGCCAAGCTTTTCCTCTTTCACCTGCACTTAGGGCATGATGGGTGAAGATAAGCTTCACATTAAGGGTTACACTCTCAGGAGCCACACAGCACTAATTAAACGCCATATGTAATTAAGGAAAAGGAGGGCTGTTGCAATAATGTAAAGTTTACTGTAAGTGTTGAGCTGGGATGGTGTCAGGTGTGATGATTTGCAGCCAAGGCATCCCAGTCCCGGCTGCAGGATTGTGGAGAAAGCTGTTGAGGAACTCTGTGGGGCTTGAGCTGAGTTTAATGGGTCTGAATGAGCAAGCTCACCTCTTTTGCTGTCAACAGAAAACTGTCTCCGTGGGGATAAGGTGCTCCTGGCCTTTCCCAGAGGAAAGCGAAGCCCCTGGGATGTGGTTAGGAAGTGTGATGTTAATGGAGATTTCTCCCTTACCTCTCAGCACGGAGGTCCTTCCATGGGCTGATTCCTTTCTGTTCCTCAGGGCTCACCTGGCCAGCAAAAGCAGTCCCTTTCCTTACTCCTAGTCTCACAGGGGACTTGACTTTTCCCCTTCCTAGGGCTCCTTGCTGAGCTTGTCGTACAGCATCACCAAAAGCTCCCAAGCCACAGGACTGATGCTCAGAGGCTACGCCTGTGCTGTCAAAGGAAGCAGAATCTGTCCTGCTTGCACTCACATGCCAGGTGGCATCAGTTTGTGTCCCCAGGCAAAGCTGGCTCACCATCAGAGGATCAGTGGCTGTGATTACCTGTGGCACATGGACTTGGCACACTGGAGAAGCCGAGTACCCCGCTCAGTCCTGCTCCCCTCTCCCCTCATGTTGTGACTACGTGACAAAAGCAGAGCTGTGTGAAGTCAGCCGCGTGCTGTGCCAGGCACCGCGGCAAATCACAGCATTGCAGCAGCGCAAATCCCACCGGCTCCCTCCCTCGCGTATGTGCTAGATTGATCAAAGGCCTTGCTTGGACGGTGTTTTTTGGAGATTCTCTGGCACCCTGATGATGCATAAAAAATGCTGGAGAAAGCTGCCCTGTGGCTGAGGTCCAACACAGCCCAGTGATGCTCACCCCAGCCCCGCAGCAGCTTGACACTGCTGGGGCAGGTAGAAGGCTCCTGCCAAAATTTGGATCGTCTGCCAGCACACTGCTTCCCACCTCCATTGTGCCCCCTTATCCTCCCTTCTGCCCTCTGCTTCTAGCCCCTCACTTCACCCTGCCTTCTCACTGTCATTTTCTGCCTCCGCAGATGGCTCCCGCCATACATTAATCATTTATATTGCCCCCCCCATCCACCCCATCCCTCCTTTTCCCTCTCTCTGCTTCTATCTCTCCCTCTCCTACGACTTTCTCTTGAACACCAGCAGTTCTGGTCTACCTTAAAACCCTCAGCTTTGCTTCTTTTGTACACTTCTGGAGCATCTGCAAAGTAAAATAAAAAAATGACACTCTGCTAGTGACTTGGGAGCACCAAACTGTGGTCAGATGCCTTGTAAAAGCCTCCACCGCCCACACTGCAGAACCCTGCACTCAGGAGAGATTGTATCCAGCACACAGCAAACACAGCAAGCAAAGGAAATCACTGGGCTTTATTCAAGTTAAGCAGGGGAAAAATCCAAGGACATGCTGGTGAATGTGATTTTTGTCCCACCATGCTATCCCCACGGCACTTCACATCCTTCCCATGGTCAGGCCAGGGGGATGCTTGGCCGTGCTGCGAAGTGTCATTGAGCTGCTACTACAGCAAAAGGGCTCCTCCATGGATGCTCAGGGGACAGAGCAGGGGAAAGTTTTGGTCCCAGACAGACATGAGTCCCACAGCAATGCCATAGCAGTGACCATCTTGGAAGATGTCCCAACCTGCTGAGCAGTGGTAGCCTCACATTCTCCTTAGAAACCCTCTTCATCAGGTAGAAATAGGCACTGAGGAGATAGGATTGAACTACGTGCATACGGGTCCGTTTCTTTCTCTGCCTCACCACAACTGTCACCTGTCTCCACAGTTCATTTTGCAGCTTAACCACTTTCTTCTGCTTTGGTGACAGCCATTAATTCACTCACAATCCTCATCATCACATGGAAAAACCTGGCCAAGTCAGTAAACCACACACATGAGGTTAATATCAATGAATAATGTCACTGCTCAGAGAGCAACAGGTCCTTCAGCCCCACATGGAAGGGATAAAATTCTGAGTAGCAAGCAAAGATCAAAGAGGAGGTGTTCTGATGTGCCTTTAATAACCTGGATTTCCTACCAGGATGCCTTCATTTTGATTGCCTCCCTCTTGGAGTTTCAAGGTGCTTCACAAAATTAGCAAGTAGGAAGGTGGGAAATGGAGGCCCCAAAACCTGTTGCAGTAATGTCACCCAGGTCACTTGATGTCACATTAATATGTCCCTCTGCTCTGCAACTGTATGGGTGGACTGTGGCTTTCCTAGATGAATGCTGTGGGCCAGTGAGGAGAGGTGAGTGGGGACAATGGGTTAGCTGTTGCCACAGGAGCTTTCAGTGGCTCTGCTGCAACCATTCCCCTTTTCCCCATGTTATTCTGCCCGCTTGGGAACAGAGTAGTTACTCACAGGCTGGAAAACAGGCTTCTTTGCTTATCTGTAATGGACAGTCAGAGACTCCTGAGTTCCTCTTGGATAGGTCACAGCTAGAGGATGGCCAGTTGTTGCCAAACCTTCCTCCTCCAGCAGCTCCTTTGGAACAGAGACCATGGCATCTTGCAGCACATGAGTTGACGCTCTGGTAATATGACTGACACCTTCAGGGTCCCTCTTCCTGGTGTTCTCCTCTGGGACCTGGGTCACCTCGGTGTTGCCTCCATAGAAACCTTTGGTGCTGTTGGTGAAACCTTTGCCCATGTCGACCATGTGGACTTTCTTTCCAACTCTCTTCTTCTTCCTGGTCTTGTTCTGGAAGAAGAGGCAAGTGAAGACCTGCTTGAAACGCTTGCGGAAATGCTTGGAGATGAGGGCGTAGACGATGGGATTGAGGCACGAGTTTGCGTACGAAAGGCAGTGGGAAGCCAGGCGACAGGCATAAGTGGCTCGGTTGAAAGGAAAGTGGCCAAACCAGAAGCACAAGATGACCAGGTGGTGAGGCAGCCAGCAGAGGCAGAACAGGATGGCCACAGCCACAATCATCTTGGTGACCTTACGCTTGGCCTTCCGGGACTCTGAAATCCTTTCTATGGGGTCTACAGAGGTCCACAGGAACTTGATGGTCCTGGCGTATGCCAGGCTCACCACGGTCACGGGCAGAAGGTATCCAAAGACAAATGTGAGGATGTCCAGAATCTTTCGGCGTTGGTCCTCCCAGATGGGGATGCAGATGGGCACCCCGTGGTAATGGACAATCTGGTAGTAACTGAGGTAAGGCCCTGCGAAGAGCAGTGACAGCAACCAGATGGCTGCAATGGCCACTCCTGCATTTCGGGAGGTGCGGAGATCCCGGGACTTCAGCGGATAGCGAATGGCCAGGTACCTGGTGGGAAGGGGAAGGAGAGGCTGAACACAATGTGGGTGAGATGAGACATCTCTTCTGCCCTGTGGAGCTGTCATCCCATGCAGCCACCCATCTCTCCACCTCTTGGAAGGCTCCGTGTTTCTCCTCTGGTGCGTTGCTGTCCTGGGGCTTTGCCATTCTTGGTTTTTCACGGTGGACACCAAGCCTCAGTATATGCCTGCACTCCAAGCTTGGCTTGGTGCTGGGAGAAGGCACAGCAAGATGGGGAGGCTGGCTTTGCTGGCCCTGCCTCTGGGGAGACCCTACCTGCTTCTCGCAGGCCGCTCAACAGGGTAAGGACTGGACTTTCTCCCACCCTTTAGCTGAAGGGTGGCAAACGCATTGTCCCTGAGCTGAGGGACTCAAAGGGGAGGGGACACTTGCCTGTCAACAGAGACGGCGGCCAGAGTAAAGCTGCTGGCATACATGGTGAGGTAGATCAGGAAATGCACAGCCTTGCAGGCAAAGGCCCCGAAGAGCCACCCATCCAGGGTGTAAATGGTGGCCTGGAAGGGGACACAGCAGATGATGAAGCACAGGTCAGCCATGGCCAGGTTAAGGATGAAGAGGTTGGTGGTGGTGTACTTGACTTGGCCATTCCGCAGCAGCACTGCCAGCACCAGCCCGTTCCCCACAGTGCCCAGGAGGAAGATGAGGGAGAAGATGATGGGCACTATAATCCCTGCAGCTCGCAGCTCCAGGCTGTCAGAGGAGGTGTTCCAGCCTCCTGGCATCTCACTATCTGAATGCAGGCACCTGCGCAGGGAGAAAGGAGGACACAACACCCATGCATGGCCGTGGGCAAGCACGTGCTGGTCGGTGTTGACTACAGTGGCCACCAGAGCTCTGGCCCTAAGGTGCCTGATCCTGGTCTCTGATGCCCACATTTCTCCCAGAGATGCCAATCCCAGCCATCTGGTTAATTGATGACATCAAGATCCTCGTGATGTCACTGGCAAGAATGCTGTTGAGATCAGTCAGCCCACATCTGCCTGGCTCGAGTGGAGCCAAAGCCCCTGTCTCGTGCCCTCATTCACATCCCCACCATGGCACCTCCTGTGCTTCCAGCCCCTTGAAGAGCCCCCTGGCCTGCAGCCTGGCCTCCCCTGCATTCCTCCTACAATCCCAAAGCTGCTAAACCTCTCGGGATTGCTTTGCTTTGGCAAGTCTAAATCCTGGCTGGTGTTCAACAGGGCTCAGATGTGAGGCCATGGGGAAGGGGGATCCCATGGGTTGTGAGTGGCCCTGGCACCCTCACCCCAGGGCTGTGCCACCTGTGGCAGCAGAGACCTGATGCCTGGATGATACCTTGCAGTGGCAGCACCCCACCACACTCCCACCCCAAGGGAGCTCCTTCAGCTGGGACCACCTCCACCCTGGAGCTGCCTGCTCCTTGCTGCCTGTATAGTAACGTCCCACAGAGAAGAAGCAACTAAGGGCACCTTTTGCTGATGCTGAGAGGTGGTCACAGGATGGATGGTGGTAGCGAGGCAAGGATGGGGGGAAAACCTCAGAGCCACCTGAAACACAACACAATGATCATTGCAAAGGAGCATATTATTACTGCAGCTCAAGGTGTTGTGATTTGCTGCAAAACTTCTTTGAGCCCTAAGTAACACCGTGCTCAGTTGGGGAGTGCCAACAGTCTATCTCCTAACAAGCGTTCCCTGTGTTGTGCTATCATTAGAACAAATTGTCCTTCACTAAGCAGCAACCAAGAGGGAAAGACACAGTTATCTAGCAACTGTTGACATGCAATTAACTCTTTTATGGGTCTGCAAGGTTCTTTCCCCGTGCTCCCCCATCTGTCAGCTCATGCCACTTCTCCTTCCCAGTAGCTTCTCTGTATCACACCAAAACGTTGTCGCTGCCTCTCTGGCTCTGCGGTCCCCTCTGTCCTACTGGTAACTATCTGGGTCCTCCATCCAGCCCCCCATGGAATCTCCTTGATTGAGCAGAGGACCCCGTTCTCCCTTTGGACATGCACACAATAGACTGTGGGGCATCTCTGGGCACCAGCATGTCCCTACTCAGGGAGTCCAAGGTCACCTCTCATTTTGGGAACCCAGCACTCACCTCTGTGGGGAAGGGTCTGCAGCTTCAGCGGTTGCTTGCGGGAGACCTCTGGTCCAGCCTAGGCAGCGGCGGAGAGGAGGATGCAGGCCACCAAAGAGTTTGGGCAGCGCCGTCATCACTGCCTGGTGCTCCACTGCCTCCCTCTGCCTGTCACCAGCTCTGCTCTGTCTTCTCCTGGCTCCCACACTGGTCTCTCTGCTTCTGGAGCTCCTCTCCTCTCTCTCTGTCTCCCCCTTTTCCCTCCCTCTGCTCTTGCTGCTGATCCATTGATCTCTGTTAGTTTTTTTCCCCTCTCCCTGAGGTTGGGTTTGGAGTTAACTCCTCTCTGCCCAGCCTTCCTGCAGGCTCAGCTGCTCCCTGCTCCAGCAAACAGGGAGTGATGGAGGAAAAGCCTGTGTCTTCTCAGTGGGAGAGGGAGGACAGAGGAGGGCAGGGACCCATGGATCCCAGTAGGCCTTGCAGGCACCCCTTGAAGCTGGGTGTTCAGGACATGTTGCCCAACACCTCCAGGGAACATGAATATCCCACCTCAGTGAGTCTGGCCACTGCCCCATCCTTGGGATACGGGTCTCAGCCCTCTGGAGCACAAGCAATTAATTGCTATTGTTTGCTGTTATTAATTAATTGCTAGTAGCACAGCACAGAGCAGATCAAGTCTCTCTTACAGTGTCTAACCCAGGGAAGGAGGGGAAAGCAGGCTTTAGTTTCCATCCAGCCCAGGTTTGCCCTCCACTAGCATTGCCAGGGTCCTGCAGAGTGAGGCTGGAGGACAAGCTACCCAGGGAGGCCATCTGCAGAGCTTCAGCTCTGTCACAGCTGCCCAGGACAACATGTGTGTGCTGGCTGATGTACCAAGAGGTGACAGTGACCCACACAGCCCTCCTGTCCCGCTGCCATGTCCACCACAGTGACGGGACATCATGCCCTCCAGACTTCCAGAAACGCTGAGGCTGAGCATGGCTTGGTGGTCTTTTCCTGGCAAGACCCAAAGTTCACCAGCTTCACTGAGGAGGTCCTGGATGCTTCTTCCAACGACGGGGCTGGATGTAGAGGAGGAGCTGCCAGCCTCTTCCCCTCCATGGCAGCCCCGATGCCCCTGTCACCCCTTGGCCTGGTGGGAGGGACGGTGCGTCCTCCCCCCTCGCCTGCCACTCCGGTCGGAGGGAGCGGGGTGTCCCCACCGGCTCGCTATCAGCCGCTGGAACCAGGGAAAAGGGGAAGGCCGTGCCTGGGGACGAGGCGATCACCCGGGGGATGCGGTGGAGCATAAGCCCGGAGCCCAGCACAGCCCACCGCAGCGCCGCTCGCCATGGAGGGACCCCGCCGTGCTTGCCTCCTCCTCTTCATCTTCTGCCTGCTCCCGCCGCCGGTCGCCCTGGGCCAGCCACCGCCGCCGGAGGAACTCCGGGAGCCGCCGCCGCCGCCCGGCACCGCTGACCCCGCCGCCCACCTGCTGCGCGGCCGCCCCTCGGCCCCGGTGCGTCCATACAGCCTCTCGCTCTCCCCCGAGGACTACCGCTACTCGCCCAAGCCCCGGCACCTGCGACCCGGGCGGCTGCGCCGGCTGCTGGGCTCGGCCTTCGACCCCTTCTGGATGGCAACCGAAGAGCCCCGAAGCCGCAACAGCAGCGTCCCCGGGGAGAACCTGGAGTCCCTGAGCCGGGACCTGGCGGAGAGCGCCGGGCGCTACCGCCGCAAGCTGTGGCGGGAGGCGGAGGGGCTGGAGCTGCCCGCCTTCCTGCCCCCCGCCCCGGGTCTGCCCCCCGAACTGCCGGAGAGCCTGGCCCGCCGGCTGCGGCAGTGGCTGGTGGAGCTCGCTGCCTGCCGCCTCACCTCGGCCTGGGTCGACCTGGGTCCCGTCTTCTGGCCCCGCTGGGTCCGGCACACCGCCTGCGAGACGGGTCCCCCCGGCTGCTCCTGGCTCCCCGGCATGACCTGCCGCCCCGCGCAGCTCACCCACATCAAGCTGCTGGCCTGGCACTGCTGGGCGCCCCAGACCCCCGGGCCCCCACACTGCGCCTGGAGGCAGATCCCCTACCCCGTCGTGTCCGCCTGCAGGTGCTCCTGCCGCTGAGGGGGCTGGGGGGGGGGACTGCGGAGGGACCCCCGCCCCCCGTGATTGTTCCTGCAGCTGAATGGCCTGAAGAGGCAAGCGGCTGCCTGGACTCACCCCTGTGGCCGGTGAGATTGGGAGGACCCCAAGCTGGAGAAATAAACCACCAGAAGGAAGCAGGGAGCAGCCCCAGGCATTGCTGTTTCTCGCCAAAGTCCCTGGGGAGGGACACGACTGCTTCGCTTTTCGCCTGCCAGCAAGGGGAGGCATTAGCGCCGGCAGGGACCCTTGCACTGTGTTTATCTCCAGCAAAAAACACCAAATGGGAAAATGACATCACTCTACAGCAAGTTCAGACCATGTTTGGATCAGCCCCGGTGGGCTCGGTCGCAGCCAGGGCATCCCTGCCTGTCTGGGTAGGGAGTGAGGGAAGAGGGACGCTGGTGTGGAAGGGGCATGGAGAGGTGGGTGGCACCTCGGGATGGAAACTATGGAGTTGAGAGAGGCTGGAGGGTGTCACTGGGAGGGGGACAGGTTTGGGGCTATGAGGGGGCAGCCTGGTAAGGGTTATTAGGCCAGGCAGGTGAAAGAACCTGCTGGGGGAAATGGGGGAGCAGCAGGGACTCACGGCTGAAAACACCCTTGTTGGGGAGATAAGTATGGAAATGTGCTGGGACAGGACAGTCCCCTACTTCGAGGTACAATGGCAGAGACATGGGGAGACTCCTGATCCACCACACGAGGTAGAGGGTGGTGGGTCAGGACTAGGGGGCCTTGCAGAGCAGCTTATGGGGTCTGGGATGGGTTGGCGAGCCCAAGGTGGGAACTGCATCCTTGAAAAGTAGCATCTGTCTCTACATCTCACCTCGCAAAAAGCCTTCTGTTTTCTGGCCTGAAAGCTGCAAAGAGCTGCATATCAGACCTAGGGTGGGAGGTCTTGAAGAAATAAAGAGCTGGAGGCTTTGCGTGGGAACACAATATTAACACAGCACTTGCAGTCAATGGGCACTGCATTATTCATTTCCACTGTGACACTGCCTGACCCACCTGCGTTCTCCAAGCTCTGGTGCTCCCTACGCTGCCCTGCAAACTGCAGTCTGCTTCAGAGCTTGGCCTTGAAGTTGACGGAGAGGCAGCAGGAGGGCAGAGGGTTGGCTGCTGAGACGTCTGGGTGAGATGGAGGTGACAGGGTGGTCAGGGTGCCTGGTGAGGAGAGGAGCAGAAGAAGGGAACACACATGTGCTTGCAACCCTGTGCGTTGCAGGGGAGGGAGGTGGCTGCTGCTCTTGCTTGCGGCTGAGCAGCAAGACGTCTGCATGACTGCTCTCCCTTTGAGGGAGGACCTGAAAAGTGGAGAGCGTTAAACAGCTCGTGTTGCTTGCCCTGAGCGGAGCAGAGGCATTGTCAGGGCTGCCTGCAGAAACCCAGGGGACAGTGGGAGGCTTGGGCTGGGGACCAGCAGGAGGGAGGAGCGGGGGAACACAGTACAGATGTGCAATGGAGTTGTGCAAGGAAATGGTGCATGTGAATTGGACTCAAAACAGCAGTGATTCAGTCTAGGACTCATCCCCCCTGTACCAGAGCCCATCTGGCTGAAGCTTCATCTCTTCCAGGTTGTAAAAGAGGTCTAAGCACAACCCTTTACTGTTTCTCCATTACATGTCCCATGCCCAAAATATTGCCCTTTGATAAGGGGGGAGATCTTGCAGCACCTTGAGGGCCTGGTGCCACACAGAGGGAACTCCATATCATACTTTATCAGCAGGCTGAGCTCAGGGCCCTGTGGAGACAGAAAATTAAATATAATCAGCTCACAATTACACTAACAGATGCCCTGACAAGGTCCAGTGGCAGCCCCATAGAAAAGGCATTTCTCCCCTGCCTTTTGTATCCTGTAAAGCCCTGCAACCCTGAATTAACTTCTGTATTCTTCTGCAGTTGCTCTGTTTCAGGTCAGATGTGTTACCACCCCACAGCTCACTCCCTGACTGCCTAATGGCAGGTAGCATTTTCAGAGCAGATTTTTACTGACGTGATCCCGCTCTGGCACCCAAGCACATCACAGCCTCATTTTGGCTGGAGTCTGTCCTGGGCTGCAGGCAGCTGGTACTCAGCTTGGCACATAGGCAGACAGCAAGACAAACATGATTTCTCATCTGGAACAAAACCAGTGCAAACAAAGCAATCCTGAGAGATGCCCACGACGTGCTTGTTCCTGTGTGAGTGCTAAATTGCTGCCTCAGCACAGCTTGGAAAAACAAATCCAAATATCCCAGCCTGCTGCGCATTCTCTGCTGTGCAAAAGTTGCAGCCGATGGAGGAAAATTACAGGTTTCTGCCAACTGCTCTGCCCCAAGCCGCAGCCCCAGAAACACGCAGACCCTCTTGCCAAGGTGCTGGCATCTGCCACCTTGGCTTGCCCACTGCTCCATCTCTGGGGCAAGATGTAGCTCCCAGGCCACAGCGATGGGCAAAGCCTTAGATCCAGCCCTGGGGATCAAGCAAGCCTCACACCCAACACCCGAGAGTGAGAAGTGGAAAAAGGAGCACCAGAGCTTCACCTGGCCCATGACCTTTTTCCAAAACCAGCTGCTGGTGGCACAGGGTTGCCAAGGGCTTGGGAAACCGCCCCCCCCACCTCAGTGTGGAACTATAGGGCAGATCTGCTGGGGTGATGCTGCTGGACCCACAGGAGAGCATGGAGGAAGCAAGTGACCTCAGGCATACCAGCAATGCTACATTTCACAGAATCACAGAATGGTTGGAGTTGAAAGGGACCTCTGGAGATCATCTAGTCCAACCCACCTGCTAAAACAGGTTCACCCAGATCAGATCACACAGGAATGTGTACAGGTGGGTTTTGAATGTCTCCAGAGAAGGAGACTCCACAACCTCTCTGGGCAGCCTGTTTCAGTGCTCTGGCACCCTCAAAGTAAAGAAGTTTTTCTTCATATTCAGATGAAACATCCTATGCTTCTCTCTGTGCCCACTGCCCCTCATCCTGTTGCTGGGCACCACTGAAAAGAGTCTGGTCCCATCCTCTTGACACCCACCCTGGAGATATTTATAAGCATTGGTAAGATCCCCTCTCAGCCTTCTACAGGCTGAACAGACCCACCTCTCTCAGTTTCTCCTCATAAAAAAGATGCTTCAGACAGATGCTCCAATTTCCATTGGCAGGAGACAGCAGGAGCTGCAGCACTTCATGCCCAGACTGAGGCCTCAGGGAAGACACAGCAAAGTGTTTGGCCACAGTGAGGGAAGATGTGGATGAGCTGCAGCCCCTGGATGAGAAAACAAGAGCCAGACAAATATTCGCTGCACTGCAGAACACTTTTAATAACACAAGAGCTGGTTGCCAGTGCCGCTGCCAGCACACTGCAACAGGCACAGCCTCCTGCAGGCTGTGATGCTCTGAGAACCGTTCCTGTTTTCAGCAGCATGCCTTTCAAGCCTTTCCCCTGGCACAGGCCCTTGTCTTGGTCATGTGCAGGGAGGGCGACAGAGGTGTTTGCTGGCCTCTCAAGGCAGTGCTCCGTGTTTCCGTCCCACCTCAATGAAGGCTTCCACGCAGCGGTCGATGTCCTCATCGCTGTGCACAGCCGAGATCTGGACGCGGATGCGGGCCTTTCCCTTGGGGACCACGGGGTAGCTGAAGCCAATGACATAAATACCTGGAAAGGAAATGCAGGGAGCTCGCTGGGAGGGAGGCTGACATGGTACTGGGTGACAGAAGAGCTTTTGGATCCCCCTTCCCCTCTCAGTAAACATTTCCAGGCTTCAAGGTTTTCAAGTGGCATCTGCTCTCAAGTATGGAAATGAGGGTTAGGGTCAGTGATAGGGATGGAGTCCAGCATTGCAGGACAACAAGGCTAATGTAACCTTTCCCCCCAAGAAAGAGAAAGGAGGCGAAGCCAGCAACATCTGGGGCAGGGGGGATATCTGCAGCTGGAGGGTTCAGGAATATCAGACTTCATGCAGGAACATCCTCTGGAGGAGGGCTGGTGGTGACACCACCACCGGCTGACCCTTCCCTCAGGTCATGTGTCTGCATTCAGAGCTCCCTCCCTGGTTCACCTCTGTCCAGCATGTCCTCAGCCATCACTGTGGCCAGCCGAGCGTCCCCCAGCATGACAGGGCAGATGGGGTGGTCTTTCCCTGAGATGGTGAAGCCGGCTGCCATCATCTTGCTTCTGAACCTGGCGAGTAGAAGGAGAGGATGAATAAAAACTCTTCACCCCTGTGCTTGGGTGCCTTGCTCTCCCCTGGGAACCTGTGCATCTCCTGTGCAGGGAAGGGATCTCTATTTTTGCAGCGACCTTTTGCCATTTCCCAAGCAATGCCAGGGTGACTGCAGCTGCTTGAGGGGCAGATGCTGCATCCCAGTGCACAGAACATCCAGCTGTGACACATCCGCCCACATATCTGTCTGACCCATGCAGGCACATCCTCTGATTCTCCCTGAGCAAACCCCTGGCCGTGACTTGCAAATCACCTTCATGGCTGTCACCATGGGCGTGAATAAACAAACACACCTGGACAACTCACTCCTAACAAACCTCTGCCCCTGCTCCCACCCCAATCTGGCCCCCTCACCGTTGGGTCTTGGCAGCCATGGACTGTGCAATGGCATTGCTGTCCATGAGGAGGTCCAGGGCCTTGGATGCACAGCCCACCACAGCAGGGGGCAGGCTGTTGGAGAAGAGGTATGGCCGGGAGCGCTGGCGGAGGAATTCGATGAGGGGTTTGGGGCCAGTTGTGTACCCACCTGCAGATGGAGGACATAGAAATGGACAAGGCACCACCAGGCCCCTTGATAAACCCAACCTGTCACCTACAGCAGGAATTTCAGCACAAACCAGGCCTAAAAATCACGGCTGATGCCTTTTACCAAGAGTTTCCACCTTGACCCCAAAGGCAAATGCTTAGGGAAGATGACAGCAGAAGGAGTATATGGCAGGACCTCCCTTGGCCCTCCAGCAGGGTCCCAAACTGAGTCTCATGCCACCAGCAGAAAAGGACAACATGCATTTTTTGCTCTGTCATTAGACAGAGGAAGGAAACATCAAAGCAATGCTGTGGAGCTCTTTAGAGTATGGAGGTCCTTCAATAGGGAAATGCCTTCACCTGCAGCTCCTCCAAGAGCTTTTCCCAGGGTGGAGTTGATGATGGTGACTTTGTCCATCACTCCCAAGAGCTCATCAGTACCCCTGTTAGGAAAAGGAGTATCACATTAATGGCCGTGTCAGCACACACCAGGGAAGCTGCTCTACACCCTATGCCTCAAGGGAAACAAAGCGCTACCAGCCATGTCTCTAGTGTCCCACCTTCTAGTAAAGAAAGAACAACCTCCCCTGTGCCAGTTCAACCCAACTGTTGGCCTTGCCTTCTGCTACAGAAAGGCTAAGTTGGGATCTCCTGAGGAAAGATCATGGGTTCTTCATCACTTCCAGATGGGAAAGCGACCAAACAGAGCATGAGCGGTCACTGTGGGTCTTGCACATGCCTCTGACATGTCACACCATTAGCATACACCAGGGAAAAATGGTTGCCTGGCTGGAGTAGCTGGTGTACCTTGAGGTGGGCTGTGCACATCGCTGACGTGCTGCCCTAAATGCACACAGGCCTAAAGCACCCGTCTCAAGGTTTACACTAGTGGAATCAACCAGCTGTGGCAAATGTGCTCTGCAGCTTCATGTCCTCCAGCCCAAAAAGGCAAGAGGGGGCACAGCCACCCAGCAGTTTGCTCTGTTGGAACACAATGTCGTTGACAATGGCACCAGCTTCATACTGAAACAAGCACAGCTCGTGAAGCGCATGGTAACTGTTTTCTCTTCCTCAAGCTGTTGTGCACTTAGACAGCTCAGTGCAGTCAAATTGTTGTTTTTGCAACTGGTGGGACCAGAGAGCCCACTGGGAACAGAGCGACAAGGTCTACCTCAACCCACAGGATGGCTACCATGCCCCAAGGAAGGAAGATTACAAGACAAACAGACCATCCTATGAATTCTGTCTTAGGAAGACTTAAATTTGAGGAAGTACAACTACAGGGTCTGGAATGCATTAAAGCCCAGCATGACCACCTCTCTTGTTAGTGATGAAGTGCGACCAGGAGTGGCATCTCCTCTCTTAAAAGATGTCGCTTGTGCCATCATTTTGATCCAGGATGAAACATTTGCCATGGTGAGAAAACAAGGCACGTTTTCTTGCTTAGTTTCCACTTCTCACTCATTTCACAGCTTGATGTGGACTTGCCAGCTTCCCACATGAGATCTGCCTAGGGAGGAGAGAGCTGGGAGGGAGCAACTTTTGGCTTTTTCAGACATGGCTTTCTCCTCGTGTCATCTCCTGCAATACCCTTCCATCTGAGAAGGGACCCATTGCTCATTCTGACAGGTGTTATCTGACACAGGTCTCTACCTTCCAATAGAGAGCAGGAAGGACAACACAATGGAGCACCTGGTGCCCACGTGCCTGAACAACACAAGCATATGAAGCATCTGCTTTCAGCAAACAACTGCAGCAAGCACACTGCTTGTCACCTGGAGGATCTTCAGGGATGGAAGAAGAAGCTGTCCTGAAGCAATTAATCAAACTGCAAACTAACTCCGCAAAACCCCCAAGACCCAGGCATTTGAAAATGATACCAGAGAGGAGAAGAATTTGGAAATCAGGAAGTCCAACTGCTTGCCAGGAGAGGCAGATGAGATGGTCGCACCATCCCTTACACACAGAGAAGCGGCTGTCATGTTGGGAAGGGTCATTGCAAAAGTATCGCACTTCAATCCCCTCAGATACCTGAAAGGGATCTATCACCAGGTGGGGAGGGCTGAGGCAAAGGTGGGGTGCAAAGCCTTCAAGAAATGGTGGCTCCAGGAGTCCCCACACAAAAACACATCAGTCATCACCACCTTTGGCTTTGCTGCGGTTACAGCAGGAGAAACAGCTCCTTACCGGCCATTAGGTCCCAGGAAGCCAGTGGCATGGCATTCATCAATGAAGACCAGGGCATCATACTTCTGGGCCAGCTCACAGATCTCCCTCAGGGGTGCGATGTCACCATCCATGGAGAAGGCACCGTCGGTGGCCACCAGCCGCAGACGATGTTTCTGTGGGAGGGAAAGTGGCATCCCCAGGGGTGAAGATGTCACTCTGAGGAGAAGAGCTGGTGAAAGAGACTGGGACATAGTCCAACTCCTATATGGAGTGGATATATCCAATTAAGGTGGGGGGGTTTACATTGCAAGAAGCTGCTTCCCCATCAGCTGCTTGCCCATCCAGGTCTACCTGTACCAATTGGCACAAGCGATGCTGATTATACGGGAAAAAGCAGAGCCCGCCCTTCGGGGCTGGTCACTGTGCTGGCAGCACAGCCAAGCAAGCAGCCTTGAATTGGGGTGGGGGCAGATCTCCATACCTGTGCATCCTGCAGCTTGGCCTCCAGGTCCTCCATGTCCATGTGCTTGTAGCGGTACTTGTTAGCCTTGCACAGGCGGATCCCGTCGATGATGGAGGCATGGTTCAGCTCATCTGACAGCACTGCATCCTCTGGGGTCAGTAGGGCCTGTCCACACCAAACAGAAAGGATCATCCTTTGCTCTGGGGCACCGCCTCACAAAAATCTTCCAGCCTTCCTTAATGAGGGGAACAAGGCTGTGCTCAATTGCCACTGCCACACCTCTCCTAGCACTAATAAACTTTCCACTTTCCTTCCCAGCCACCTTATCCCCCAGTTTCCTTAGGCCAGGCTCTTGCCTTGTGGCTTCTGAGCATAAAACCTCCATCCCCTTCCCTAGCAAGCCAGGGGGATCACCCCTTTCCCCTACCTACAATTCCAGGGGGAGAACAGACTTCCCAGGAAACGGAAGCCCTCTCTAAAAGCTGGAGCTGACTCAGGAAGGAGGAGGTCAGGGCTGATTTAACAGCTTCGTGTAGCTCCCCTAGTTCAAGGGCACCAAGCCAGGGTTCTCCACCACCAGTCACTGCCATCTTCCCTATGGCACAGAGCTCACATCAGAGCCACTGGAAGACATAGCAGGCACATTGCTGTCACCTCCCTCCTCCATGCACAAAATAGGAAAAGCCCTACGAACCTCAAAGATACCAGCGTTGGCATCAAAGCAGCAGGCATAGAGAATGGCATCTTCTCGCTGGTGGAAACGTGCGATCTTCTCCTCCAGGTCCTTGTGTATGCTCTGAAGAGAAGAGAGAAGCGAGGGTCACCGATGAGGCAGCACAAGTTCTTGCTTGCCTGCTGCTGTTAGACGCTGACTGCAGGGTGAGGAAACAGCCAGGTTTATCCAGAAAAGAGGGGTGTGTGTGTGTGTGTGAGAAGCTTGTTGCATTCAGAAAGTGTTGGCCTTACAATAGTGGTTATGGGTTTGGACACCAAAAGCCAGCAGGGAGACTCCAAGCTCCCCACCCACAGGGAGCAGCTCTGAGTTGTCTCTGCACTTAACCTGCCAGCGCTCTGAAAGGGCTCCAGCGGGGATAAATCAGGGCGGGTTTGACAGAGCCATTTCAAGTCAGATTCGCTGTAATTTTGACCCTTAAGGGGGAGAAAAAGACATTTATTTTCTTGATTAGGAGGGGCATTTTGTTTCTTTGCTTTCTGAGGGGTTGTAATGGTTTAATTTGGCATCTTTCCAGATGTTTCGCCAGGAGGCACCCAGCAGGCTTTCGTCCTGCCTGGCCATATGTACCTTAGCATTGTGCACACGTGCAAGTCTGAGCAGAACCCCTGAGAAAGGCTATCCTGGAACAGGGGATGCTGCCACGGTGCCTGGTACCTGGGTACCGCAGATGAAGCGGACGGAGCTTAGCCCAGCACCGAACTTCTCCAGGGCCTCCACGGCAGCACGGATCACCTCGGGGTGGCTGGAGAGCCCCAGGTAGTTATTGGCACAGAAGTTGAGGATCCCTGCGGGAAAAGAGATGGATACTCGGCTGTCGCACCAGGGAAAGAGACCGAGAGCCCTCCCCGCCGTCTCATACGTACCCGTCCCGCCGCTCGTCAAGCGAACATGTGGGCCTTGGCGGGAGGCGATGATGCGCTCGCTCTTCCAAGTACCGGCGCCTCGGATGTTCTCCAGCTCATTCTCCAGCCGCCGGCGGAATTCAGCCACTGCCGCTCCTGAAGCGGCCCGGGACCTCCCGGCCCCGCCGCCCCGCAGCAGCCGCACAGCCGCACCGCGCCACATCCCGTCACATCCCACCACCCTGCCCCGCCGCGCTCCGCCGGCCTGGGGGCGGGGTCGCGGCGGCCAATGGCCATTGGCCGCCGCGACCCCGCCCCCAGGCCGGCGGAGCGCGGCGGGGCTAAAGGGGGCGGGGCGCTGCTATGGCTCCGGCGACCCACGGGGTTCACGCAGCCCGAAGTGTCACAGGCACCTTCTCCGGGAGGTGCTCAGGGTTTTGGCGGGGGGAATCTCTATCCCGAGGAGCTTAGGCACCCCAAAACCAGGTGATTTGGGATCCCTGAAGTCTGAGGGATTCGGAGGAACCCCATACCAAGACATGGACCTGTTGGGGAGGGTCCAGAGGAGGCCACAAAGATGATCAGATGGCTGGAACAGACTGAGAGAGTTGGGGGTTGTTCAGCCTGGAGATGAGAAGGCTCCAGAGAAACCCTATTGCAGCCTTTCAGTACTTAAAAGGAGCCTATAAGAAAGATGGGGACAGAGTTTTTAGCAGGGCCTGTTGCAATAAGGACAAGGGGTCATGGTTTTAAACTAAAGGAGGGGAGGTTCAGGGCAGACATGAGGAAGAAATCTTTTACAATAGGGGTGGTGAAACACTGGCCCAGGTTGCCCAGAGAGGTGGTAGATGCCCCATCTTTGGAAACATTCACAGCCGGGCTGGATGGGGCTCTGAGCAACCTGATCTAGTTGAAGATGTCCCTGCTCATTGCAGGGGGTTGGACTAGATGGTCTTTGAAGGTCGCTTCCAACCCAAACTATTCTGTGATTGTATGTGTGAGGGCCTGAAGGATTTTTGAGCAATGGACTATCATGGACCTTAAGGATCAACAAGCCCAGGAGCATTAGGCGCCTAAGAGATTTGTGATCCTCAGCACAGGTGACTTAGATCCTTACATCTAGGTGGTTTATGGGTGCGCACCACAGGGGGTAATGAAACAAGCGTCTGCAGAATTTGGGTGCATCTAGCTGAAGTGACCAAGAATCCTTTGGTGTGAGAGGTTTAGGACTTTATCAGCTGAAGGAGATCAGGTACCTGAGCCCAAATAATCTGAGCACCTTTGACTGAAGGAATTCAGGACCCACAAGCCCATTGGTTTTAGACACAAACAGCTCAGTTGGACCAGACATCTCCATCTTCCAGTAGAAATGACTGGGGAATTCTGTGGTTGGGAATCCTGACATCCCAGGAGTTTAGATGTGTCCAGCTAGGGGGGATTAGATACCTCCTGCCCAAGGCTCAGACCCCGCTGAGCAGTAGGGCCAGCCCGCAGGCTCCCTGCCAGCCCCAGCTCTCTGTACCGCCCAGCTCTGCCCGGAGCGGTGCTCGCAGAGGCCAGGCAGGCCCTGGAGCTGTGCCAGCCCCTGATGGGCACAAAGCCAGAGCCCTGGGGTGACAACAGGGCTGTCCCCAGCAGTCCTGCCTCTCCTGCCCTGCCTGCCCGCCTCGGCCTGCCTGCAGAGCAGCCCGCTGCCACACTTGGGTCCCTTCCTCCCCAAGGAGCAATGCTGCTCATCCCCCCAGGGATCAAGCCCTTCCCATTTGCTGGACACCTCCAGCTCTTTGACAGCAAAGGTGGTCAAAGCCTGAACCTGCTCCACCTCCTCTATCCCATCCCTGCCCCAGGAGTCCCTGCCACCACCCAGGCAGGCAGCCCCATCGCCCAGCCGGCTGGGTGGTTATCTCGGGCACCAGACCTCACACCCAGCAGCCCAGCACACCTCGTCTCAGCCCTGTGGTGGGGAGCGAGGAGGAGGGAGCCCCTTTTCCTCCCGAGAAGACTGTGGTTCTCGCAGCTGTATGTTCCCGCTTCCCCTCCGACACAGGCAGAGGCTTTGCCCGGCGCCAGGGAGCACACACACCCCCCAGGAGCTGGGGCAGGGTCAGGAACTGAGATCTTGTACAGCCTTGACAAGCACACAGAGACACCATCACTCCCAACACACAACGACCAGCCCAGCGTTAATAAAAACAACACACACAAGAAATTTCTGAGACAAAGAAATAAAAAACCCAGACGAGTAACTCTTAAAAACTGGAACTCTCCAAACCAAAGATGTTCCTTTTTTCTTTCATTAACTGCCTTGTTTTAACTATTTTCAGACAGGAATAGATCAATTCTTTATAAAATGTAATATAAAGGGGTAAAAGTAAAGGCAAAAGCTATATACAGAAACCAATGGGGAGAGTACCGAAACGCCTCTAGACTGGTCACTTCTTCTTGGGTGATTTCCGGGCGCTGGACTTGGCTTTGGGTTTCGATCGCTTTGCCTTCTTGGGCTTGGACGCCTTCAGCGACTTGGCCTTAACAGTCTTTGGCTTCTTGGGTTTCTTCGGACTGGTCCTCGACTTCTTCCTGGCTTTCTTGGTGGTAGATCTGCGCTTCTTTGCCGGTGACTTGGCTTTCTTCGGCCTGGCTGCCCTTCGGGGTGATGTGGATCTCCTGGCTGCCTTCTTCTTCTTCCTGGCCGGGGACTTCTTTGCCTTGATGGCCTTGGCCAGACGGAAAGAGCCAGAAGCGCCAACCCCTTTGGTCTGCTTGAGGATGCCGGCAGCGAGCAGGCGTCGGATGGCGAGCCTGATCTGGACATCGGCATGCTGGCCCACCTTGTAGTGGCTCTTCACGTACTTCTGGATGGACTGGCGGGAGGAGCCGCCGCGGCTCTTGTCGGCCCGGATAGCTGCCGCAATCATGTCCGAATAGGTGGGGTGAGCCACCGGCCGCCGTGCCACCCTGGCCCGCTTGGGTTTGGCGGCCGGAGCCGGAGCTGGGGCTGGTATTGGGCTCTCCGTCATGGTCAGCACTTCTTCACCCTACGATGCCCCGTTATCCTCGCACGGCGGGAAGCCTGGCCCGGGACCACCCCCTCTGGGCGGGGAGAGGCTGGGGAAAAGAGCGGTGGGTGCAACCGCTGCGGTCCCGGTGTTGCGGTCCCGGTGCTGCGGTCCCGCTTCTCCGCTGCCGCTGCCGCCGCCTCTGCGGCCGCGCCCGCCGCACACACCATTTAAAGGCACGGCGCGGACCGCGGGGAGGACTGCCCCGCGCGCGCCACTCGCCCGCCCGCCGCCGGTGTCCCCGTGTGTCCCCCGCCACGCCCCGGCCCGACCCGCCGGGCTGGGACAGGGAGGAACGTCAGGGGACGAGGAGGGACACTGCGGGGAACAACAGCTGGACACTGGAGGGACAGTGGGGGAACACTGGGTGGGAATGAGGAGGGGCACTCAGGGACAAAAAGGGACACAGGGGGACACTGGGTGGGGACGAGGAGGGACACTGAGGGACAAGGTCGAGCACTTGGGGGGATACTACATGGGGACACTAGGGTACAAGCAAGAGCATTTGAAGGACATTAGGTAGGGACAAGGAAGAACACTGGGGTGACAACAGCAGGACAAGGAAGAGGATTTGGGGAAACTGTGTGTGGGGACAAGAAGGGACACTGAGAGACAAGGAGGGACACAAGGGACACTGGGTGGGGACAAGGAGGGACACTGAGGGACAAGGTCAAGCACTTGGGAGCACACTGTATGGGGACACCAGGGGACAAGGAAATGCATTTGGGGGGACACTGGGTAGGGACAAAGAACACTGGGGTGACAACATCAGGACAAGGAGGAGCACTTGGGGGACACTGCATGGGGACAAGAAGGGACACTGAGGGACAAGGAGGGACACAGGGGACACTGAGTGGGGACAAGGAGGGACACTGAGGGACAAGGTCAAGCACTTGGGAGCACACTGTATGGGGACACCAGGGGACAAGGAAGAGAATCTGGGGGGACACTGGATAGGGACAAAGAAGGACATTGGGGGGACAACAGCAAGACAAGGAGGAGCACTTGGGGGGACACTGGGTGAGTAGGAGAGGCACTGGTGGGCGTAGTGGAGACAAAGAGGGGCACCTGGGTCAGGACAAGGATGAGCGCTGGAAGGGGTACATGGGAGGACACTGGGGAGTGCTTGGGAACACCGGAAGGACAGGGAGGGACATGGCCAGGACACTCAGCAACATCAAGACATGTGGACAGACACTTAGCAGAGACATTAGGGGCCAGGGAAGGGTATTTTTGGGGGACACAAGGACCAACACAGGGAGAAACAACAGAGGACAAGAAAGGACACTGAGGAGGACTTTGGGGGAAAAGGAGGGACACTGGAGGAGACACCAGGGGGGAAAACAACAGAGGAAAGTGGGAGCATTGGGATCAAAATAGGCTCAGCAGCAGCACCCCACAGCTGAATGCCTCTGCCCCCTCTGCCCTTTGCTCCACACCAGGGTCTTTGGGGACACTGGGTTCAGTCCTTGCGTGTGTGTGGCAGGGGGTCACAAGTAACAGCCTGTCCCCTTTTTGGGGACACATACAACTCTTTGTGAGGGGATGGAGCAGGGACACCTAACAGTGACAACCAGCCCTCCTTTGCCAGCTGGATGAGTGGTTGGCTGTTCCTGGGAGATTAAACGTAGTCACTATCACCATCTTGCTCGTAGGATTTAAATTATGTTTTCCCGCTTATTTCTTAAAAACACGCGGGCTCAGCCACCTGGTGCCTGCCAACATGCAGTGTGGTGCTCGGAGGTGAACCCCGGCACCTCCAAACCCGCTGGTGCTTCAGCAGCACATTAAAATACACAGATGGCACCTTCCTGTAACCTCCATGCGCTTGAGGTGTGCAGGGACATGAAAACCACCAGGCAGGGACACACAGAAGTATATATAAAAATAGATGTAGAGATATAAATAAAAATAAATATAGAAATAATAGAAGAAATGGGAAAATAATAGAAATAGAAATATAGAAATAGAAATAGAAGCAGAAATAGAAGCATTTGCTGTCTCCTCCCCAACAGACATACACACTACACAAGGGTGCAGCAGTTTTCTGCCCTGTGGGGAGGCATTCGGCCCCCCTTGTGCTTTCCCCCCAGGGCAGCAGAAGTGCATCCCACCGTGGGCATCCCTTTGTGCCTCCCTCCCCAGTGCCACTCTTTCATGTGTCCGGCTTCATTTGAGGAGCAGGAAGGGATCACAGCACCTGCAAATCACTTGAGTTCATTAAGAGCTAAGAGATCCTAACTACGGAGAGGAATAACCACCTTCACACCTCTCCAGAGGTTGTATTTTTGCTTAAGACATAATGAATGCATCACTTTCCATCCCATACAGAGCCCGCAGGTGGCGACCGCTGGTGGCCTCTGTACAACGCTTTGGCAGGCCAAAGGACCTCTCATTTTTCCTAGCCAGGAATAAACCGCTGTCGCTGGCTGCGTGCACGTAGACAAGCTGAGCAAGGCAGATAAGGCACCATCTGCTTTTATTTGTGTCCAAGTTTGTAACTGTCAGAAGTGGCTCACCAGTACACCGGCTATGAGGGTGGATGTGGAGCGGGGTGTAAGCAGCATCCCCAAGCCGCTGGGGCTGGCACAGCGCCACGGGCTGAGCACAGAGCCTCCAGCCTTAAAAACCATTATCAGAGCAGCACAATGGCCAGGGTGGCAGGGAGGGAGAGAGAGAGCAGGAGCCTTACCTGACTTTAGTCAGCTGAAAATTAGGAGTCTAATATCAGCTCCTGCAGCCGACCAGGGCTGCTCAGCCTCCTCTGGTGGGTGCTGCTGCTAACAGGCAAACACCCTCTCCCAAATACATAGGGGTTCCAACATTTTCATCCGGACTAGCTTCTTAATTTTTAGCCAGTCAAAATGGGAGGAAGACCCTGTGGCCCCAAGTGACTTGGTGGAGGGGAGGTGTACAGGTGAACACAGCTTATCAGGATGCTGCTGGCCTAGGACATGCGGGGGATCCCAGTCAAGCTAATGCCTTGATATAGAAAAGCACCCTGTGAACCCTGTACTGTTATATCATTGCACCCTTACCATGCACTGGCCAGGATCAAGATGGGTTTTCCAGTCCCTGTCAGGATTTTGGAGCTGGAGGCAGGATACAGATGCTGCGGAGCAATGCAAGCCCCGCTGCCTGTGGGCAGTGGGGTCCAGCACTGCCAGCACCCCACTGCAGACAGCACGGGTGGGCTCATCCAGAAGGAAGAATTATTTCCGTGGGCCACCCAGTCCTCCGTGCCGGGCTTGGGCTTTCTTCTGTGTTTTTGGCCACAGGAACCTTTCACCATGACCAGGGTGGGGAGGGTTAGCCCATACACCTCCTGTTCTCCTCGAGGAGAGCTACCCAAATGCTCCAAGCCTCCTGTGCCTCCCATTTCTGGCATTAGGTGGCAGAGATTGGGAAATACTGCTTCTCCTGTGAACCCCAGAGGACAGAGCCTGGCAGAGGAATCCTTTCGGTAATCCCATTTACCTTCCCATTCCTCTCTGTGCTGTGTTCAACCAGACCTTGAGAAGAATTATGCACTTCTAGCTGCGGATTTCATCTTAAAGGTTAAACCATGTCCATTGTGGATGTGCTATGGACCTGCCAGGTAACAGCCCCCGCCTCTTAGGGACAGGATGGCTGGTCATTGGCACCCGAGTACACCAGGGCACTTCTGGCAACTAATTCCAGTGACAATATTTTATTTTATCTGGGTTTCATTTTCAAAGAGTCTCAAAATCTGCAGAAGTGAGACTTGGCCTTGCCGGCACTCAGATCCAAGTGCTTCAGTACTTTGTCAGTGGCAAAACAGAGAAATTAGCTGATTTTCCAGCCACGCTCATCAGAGTCAGCCCTGAACCCCCATGCAGTAGGGTCAGCCCAACATGAAGCCACTAAGCCCGGCCACTGCTAATGGCAGAGTGGGCTTTAATGATGCCAATAAATGGCGAAGGAGTACTGCCTCCTGCTGCTGGACTGATTACCACTGTTTTAAAAAATTTACAAGCTGTTTTTTAAGGGCAGGCTCCTTCAGTGAGCTGGGATGCTGGCTTGCATGCACCCAGGATGCTGCATGGCTGTAGTTTCTCCCCATGCTCAAGGCTGTTTCTCACATCCACAACTCATCTGCGAGTGAGGAGACGTGGTACAGGCGTCACTTTGGGATGCTTTTCGGTGCAAGGTGCAGCAGAGACCTGGCCTCCCTCCGGCCATCACTCCTGTCACCCATGGACATTTCAGTCACCTTGTCTCCCAGCCTCACCCCCCACCCAGCTCTCCTGCACCCAGGAGATAGTGATGCAGAGACGATGGGGTGGCCGTATCACCCCACCACAGGCAAGACAGGGGCTGCCTGATTAGCACTGCGCCGGTTTGGGAGGCAGCAGTCCCCTGTCACCCTGGGATGATGGGACACTCCTACCCGGCCAGTGGCTGATCTGTAGCCACAGAGCCCCGTGGATGCGTTGGCGTGGCCATATGTCAGGCACCCACACATTTTGCCTGTGCTCGTGTGACGTGTTTATCGGTGTCGGCAGCCCCCAGTCAGGAAGGGGAAAATAAAAAAAACAAAAACACACCATGCCAACAAACCAACCCAAACAAACACAAGATACAGAACCCAGGCTGAGGGGGTTGGGGTTGTTCAGCCTGGAGATCAGAAGGCTCCAGAGAAACCCTATTGCAGCCTTTCAGTACTTAAAAGGAGCCTATAAGAAAGATGGGGACAGACATTTTAGCAGGGCCTGTTGCAGTATGGACAAGGGGTCATGGTTTTAAACTAAAGGAGGGGAGATTCAGGGCAGACATGAGGAAGAAATCTTTTACAATGGGGGTGGTGAAGCACTGGCCCAGGTTGCCCAGAGAGGTGGTAGATGCCCCATCTTTGGAAACATTCACAGCTGGGCTGGACAGGGCTTTGAGCAACCTGATCTAGTTGAAGATGTCCCTGCTCATTGCAGGGGGTTGGACTAGATGAGCTTTGAAGGTCCCTTCCAACCCAAACTATTCCCTGATTCTATGACCAAGCCCTGCAGCCTGGAAACAGTCACCCTGAGCTACTCTGTCCCCTCTTTCCTTCCCATCTCAGTCCCCAACATGCCAAACACTTGCCTCGTCCTAAACTCAATGACCACAGCCACGTCCTGCAGGGAGGGGGAGGGAAAAGCCTGGACCTTGTGCCCTGCAGGTATGGGAAGGTTTTTGGGCTGGGGCAGGAGGCTGAGCCCCAGCTCCGCACAGCTGTGATGGGGAGCCAGTGCTGAGCTCAGCATCCAGCCTCTTGCACCATCTGTCAGGTTGCCCAAGGGCCTCAGGCATATGACGAAAGCCTGAAAGCCAGTTTTACTGGCATTTGTGACTTACAAAGCAATTTGCTTTACCTAGGAAAAGCAGTCGCTACAGCTGTGCCTTATGACGATCGGGTCTGCATTTGCCTGCACCCTCATGCCCCAGGGGCCGTTGATACCACACTGAGGTTATCACACGCTGAGGTTATCACTCGTTGAGCAAAGATGTGCTGCCTTAACTCTCCTCATCGTGGCTGCCACCGTGTCGTTAGCTTTGTTACACCCTGCTCCCATCCCCATGTCTTGCAGTGCTCCAGCCTCCCAGCTGATGCATCCATCACCTCCATCTGAAGTCCACCTTGAACCCTCCGCCCTCCCCTCTTCAGATGGTGCCTCCAGCCTCAGCACAAGCCCAAAATTAGGGCTCTTCCATAATTGCCAGCAGCCTCTTTGCAGAGCAATAGCTAATGTTTAAATTGGGATGGGGCTGAATGAGGAGTGGTCACCCCTGAGGTCCTCCATCCTGCCAAAAAAACAATGTGCTTCACCCCAAAACAGGAAGAAAACATTTTAAATCCCTCTGATCCCCAGGCTCTATACATACTGTTTGCTCTGCCAGCAAGTTGCACTGCCATCTGCATGCCTCCCCTCCCTAGTGCATTCACCAGTGCAGCCCACGCTCAGCCCTTCCTCCATGGGGCATCCACATGGGATTTTTGGAGCTGTAGGGTGAAGCAGATTATTTTTGCCCCCAAACCCAAAGGTGGAGGAGATAGCTGCATGATGGCACTGTAGTGTTCCTCTTGCTGGAGGTGTTCCTGCTGCTTTCGCTCCCCAAATCCAACAGGAGAGAAGTGATGGGTCAGGATGTCCCCAAATCACCCAGAAGCCTGGAAAAATGACCACCCACCACCGCCACCCTGGGTTAGGGACACATTCCCCTGAACAAACACGTTTTTCTCAGCGAAAGGGGAAGATTTTATTAAGTTAAAAGTTGAAGGTTGCAATAGAGCAACAGCAGCTGCCACCTCAAGGGGGGGTTGGCTCTGGTGGGTGCAGTTAGCAGCCTCACAGCTCCTCTTCCTCAGAAAGGAGAGAGCTTGTGGCTCTGGGCTCCTGCCAATTCGGGTTCTTGAAGGAGCCAAAGGACAGTCACGGGGAGAGCTCATTCATGCAGACTTTTGACAAGGTCTCCTCTTTCAAAAGTCCCCAGCAACCACATCCATGGCAGACTGCCCCAGCGTCTCCCTCCTATGGCTTGCTTGTCTTCTCCACGAGTCCCTGGGGGCAGCACGGCGAGGGGAGCATCATCCTCACCGTGCATCTCAGGGGGGCCACAGCGACATTTGGAAGAGAGGGAATATGTGCCAAAGGTGGCTGTGTGGCCAGGAGCAAGGGGACTGGGGAGGGGGGGGAAACCAGATTCTCTTTTTCAGGTTAGAAAATGCTGGTGATGTAGTAAAAGTTTTCCTCCTCCTCTTCCCAGGGGGGGAAAATTCCTCTATAAAATATATTTTTCACATATAAAATCCTGAAGAAGGTGCATGTAAGGAGCCAGTCCAAACAATGTGCTCAGGTACACAGGTAAAAGGGCTTCATCAAATAAGCGTTGGGAGGGGAGTGAGGAGGTTGGGGGTGTGTAAGATTCCTCGCCAGGGTGATAACGGATGGGATTCAACCTCCTCCTCCCCACAAGTGAGGAATGGAGCAGATATAAAACAAGAACAGATAAACAAACGGAGAGCAGACCTAGAAAGAGAGAAGACCAGAAATGGTTTAGAAAGAATCCATCGAGTGCAGAAATGCCATCTCTTCTGCTCCTGTGGAGATGGCCACCATCATCATCTCAGCAACCACCAGCAAGTGCTGGCAGAGCAGGGTGACGCCAACCCTGATGGCCATGGCATCTGAGCAAGAAGCAGAAGTGCTCTGGCCAACAGGACACCCTTGTTCCTGTCACTCTGCTTCCCTCCCCAGCCACGGCAGGGATACCCGCAGACAAGCATGGGAGGCAGGCTGGATCTCGTCAGGGCTGCTTTGACGCAGACTTAACATTTCTGTGCTGTGATAGGGAACCCGCTTCAAAGGTGAAGGCAGCAAAAACATCACCTACACAGGTAGTGAATAACTGCCCCCACACTGCCACCTATGTGGGGTGAAGGTCAGCATGTGGCATCCAGCCTGGTTGAGCAACACCTGGTGCTGGTTGCAGAAGCATCAAGAGCAGCACAATGAGAAGGGGGCTGGAGACCTTGGGAGAACATCAGGGAGAACAGGGGTGCAGGACAAGAGGGTGCAAGAAGCAGAGAAGAAAGAGTTTATGTATAAAGTTTCAGTGCTGAGTGGAGCAGGAGGAACCGGCAGCCTCCATCCCCCTTTGAAAGCAGGGCAGCTGGTCTCAGCCCCCCGTCACAGTCCTCCTGGTGCTCACCATTACTTGCCAACGCTGTTGCACAGCGACTCCTTCTCCTGCAGAGCTGCCATGGCCAGGCGCAGGTGTTCCTTCAGCTGCTCGATCTCCCGCTCTGAGCGCACCTTGATGTGATTCAGCTCTGCGTAGACATCCTGGTATTTCCCTGAGGCAAATCTCTTATCCTGCCGGGGTGGGAGAGAGGTCAGAAAGCTTTAAACCTGACGTGAGGCAGGGGGGTGGCAAGGAGAGCTCAGCAGGAGCTGAGCACATGAGGAGGGGAGAGCCAACCCTGGGTCTGAAGGCCATCCCAATCCGGGACATGCAGAAACACATCCAGAAGAAAAGTCCAGAGATAGCATTTCCCAAACTCCGGGGCGGGAAGGAAAGAAGAGTCACTGGTCCCGCAGCTGAAGGAACTTGCAGCATCAAATCAAGGAAGTGATATAGGCTTAACCATGGCTTGTCCGCATTTGGGTCAGCCATACGGGAAAAGTAACCTCAACAGAGATGCAGGCTGCTGAAAGGGCTGGTCCTGGCCATGTACATGGCAAAAAGCTTAAATGAGAAAAATGCAGCATCACGGAGTCTCAAAGCCTCTTTCAGGTTCCCTTTTGACAGATATCTTTGCAAATCGAGGAGCTGCTGCCAGTGGAGGGAGCAGCACACCCAGCAACAGTGCTCAAGGAGACACCTACCACCCAGCGAAGGCACAAGGGAGGGGACAGAGAAGGTGGTTGGGGCAGCAAAGTGCCTGTCAGACTTCACCCAGGCTTCCCACCTGGGAAAGAAAGTCTCCTGGCTTGTCCACACTTTTACGTACATACATCTGGGGAAAACAGCAGCAGAGTCCCCATAACATCTCCCTTGTGCAAGGCTGCCAGCCTGTGCTGTTTGGAGCATGTGGCTGCTATGCACTCGGGAGTGAACAGGGATGAGGAGCACAGGTGACAAGAGCGTTTGGCCTGAGCATCCCATCAAACCCAGCTTAACACTGCTGATATGCAGCTCTGCTGCTCCCCTCCCTCCCCTCTCCTGCCACTTTCCTAGTAGCTCCCAAAACACCCACCTTTTGCATCATCTGTAGCTCCTCCCGGAGGCACTGCACCTCTTTTTTTAGGTACTGGAGCTCATTCTCCTTCACCCGCAGCAGCACCTGGGCCAGGGAGTGGGGAGAGGAACCAGAGGTGACTCAAGAGCCACTGCCTCAAAAAGGCTGGCGGGCTCCGGGGGTGGAAAAGGAAGGAAGGGCCAGGAGGGCCAGGGCAGGAAGCGTCACCAGGGCCCTGAGAGAGTGGCCGAGGGGAAGCTTGCGTACCTCCTTCCTGCGCCAGCCCTGCCGCTCCATCCGGCACCCCCGCCCTCCCGCTCCAAGACAAAACCACCGTGAGGAGGAGGAGACCCCTAGCACAAGGTGAGGATGGAGGCAGCGGGGCAGCCTGGGGGCACCCCCGTACCTCCAGCTCACAGGAGCTCCGCTCGTTGCTGTGCAGAGAGTGGTCCCCAGAGCTCCGTGATGAAATAAAGCTTCGCAGCTTCTCAATCTCATCTGAGAGGCGGGTCTGCAGCTCCTGTGGGAAAAAACACAAAGATGTCAGGGTAGCCAGGGTACTGGCCCCTCCACTGTCCTGACCTCTCCATCTTCATGCCAGCTCTGCCCCAGCTTAGAAACCTCCTTGTAACCCCCTACCCATATGTGATGACGGCATCTATAATCAACAGTGAAGAATACACCTGATGTATTTAACACCATAGTTAAGACAAGTCTATCTACAGTCTCTAACTCTGATTTTGTTTTTCTTGATGATGATACGAAAGGCATTGTCAGGCATTGGAACAGGCTGCCCAGGGAAGTGGTTGAGTCACCATCCCTGGAGGTGTTTAAAAGATGTCTAGATGAGGTTCTCAGGGACATAGTTTAGTGCTAGAGTTAGGTTAACGGTTGGACTTGATGATCTAGAGGGGTTCGTCCAACCAAAATGATTATATAAAATCTTAGAATGGAAGAAATATGAACAAATACGTGAGTTTTAACAGAACGGCTGTGCTGTGCAAAGGAAGAACATGCTCCGCGGTCTCTGCTGGCAGGCAAAGCCCCTCTCTTACCTGGTTTTTCCGGAGGAGCTCCTTCCCCTCCTGCTGACAGCGCAGCAGTGTCTGCTCCCGCTCCTCTGCCTTCCTGGTGAGCTCCCCAATTTCCAAGCACTTTTGGGAGTACTGTTCAGAAAGCACCTGCAGCTCCCGCTTCAGGGAATCCACATCCAACCTGTCAAAGAGGCACCAGCTCATTGCTGCCCTGCAATCCTCGCCAGCCCCTGGTCACCAGCATCACACTCCCCCCTGCCACCAGCAACCTCTGCCCACATCAGACATTGCCACAAAATATTATGACAGCCCCTATAGACCAAGGCTTCCATTCCCACTCTCCCACACATGAGCATGGTGCTTCTAGGAGCTTCAAGTCATGCAGGAGAAATGGAGGAGCTTTCCATAAAGAAAACAGAGCGAAGAAGCTATAGGGAAAATGGAGGTGCTACATGGAAAATAGCCAAGCAGGCAATAAACCTCCTTGCTCTACAGCTCCAGCATCCCTGGCAGCCACCACTGAGCATCCATTGCCAGTGGGGAGGGAGCTGAGGAGATGGCAGAGGGGACAGCTGGGGGCTACTGCCACTGATGGGGTGTGGTGACACTGGCACAGAATGGCAGTATTGGGCAAGGACAGTGGGAGAGGTGGTTTCTTACTGGTGCTGCTTCTGGAGGGCATCTGAGACTGAGCCACACTGCTGGAAGCTTCGTGTCCTGCCCAGCTCCTTATTCATCTCCTCCCGGTGGGCCTTCTTCAGTGCCTCGATGGCTGCGGACGGGGACAACGAAAGATGGGGGATCAGGCTGTGCCAACTCCAGCACATCTAAGGGAAACCAAGCCAGGGAACCAGCGAAGCTCTTGCCACTGCAGGCTCCCAGACCTATCTTTTCAGTTTCCCCTTCCATCCCTTCTCCCCTCAGGGCATCTCCCACCTTTTCCACGCTCCAGGATCATCCCGATGCACCAAGCACTGCCAAAGGGACTAATACAGGGCAGTGTGGGAGCTTCCCAGCACCTCTGCCAGTCCTGCCTGTCTACAAGATGGTGCTGAGCATCAGCCTTACACTAGTAGGGTCAAGCAGTGTGGCTCCAGATGACTGGGATGACTGGTTTCTTGCCAAAGACATTTGGGAGAAGTGGGAGGGACCCTCGGACATGGTTTGGTGTCCACTCCTACCTGCTGCCGTCGCCGCAGCCTCCTCTGCCAGGAGCCGCTCCTTCTCCTGCCGCAGTCGCTCCAGCTCCCGCTGGTGGTGCCTCTGGAGCTCCTCCATCACCTGCTGGTGGGACGACTCCATCTCGGCCAGGCTGCGCTCGCAGGCCTCCTGCCATGCCAGGGAAACAAGGCGTAAGGAACTCTAAAGCTCACAGGCACGCAGGGGCTCAGGCCATGACAGGCACCTGACTGGGCTGATGTTTGATTTTACAAACCTCACTCAAGTCCAGGGCCGTTTTGAGAGAAGTAAGACCAATTCAGAAGGAACAGACCATTCTGCGAAAGTGAGGTGGCACTTTTATCACAGAACACAACCATTTGACAAGGCCACACATCTTTGCAAGCCCCACATGCTTTGTGGAGCAAGAAATGTTCCTCTTGCTCTTCTTAAAACTGAAGCAGCAAGACAGGAACATTTCTCTGGGGCTGAGAGCTGAGAATAACATGCACAGCACCGCAGCCCAGAACCCTCCACAACCAGGCTGCCTGGCTTGAGGAGATCAACATCAGGAGCCACATCTCAGCATCTGCCTTTTAAATGAAGCAGCATCCCCCAGCATCAATGAAAACTGAGCCTCTTCTCCTGAAAAGTGACACCCTGCACTGCACTGTGGCCTGACAGAGGCAGTTAAAGAGCCCTCCCCAAAGCCTAACGCTTAGGGATCATGCTCACACAGCTTGCCCTCCTCTCTGACAGCTCTGAGACCAAGCGGATGGTTCTTCCAACACCAAACCCTGTGGTTAACTGGTGTTAGAGCAAAGAAAGCGCTTCCCACCTTGGAGCTACGCCTCTGCCCTCCTTGCAGATCCTAGCAGCACCACCCCAAGCCCCCCAGAAGGACTTGTTACTACCAAACCATGCCAGGGTATTATTTTAAAAAGCCAAGGCCTCTAAGATGTCAGCAAAGAGCCAAGAAGCCATTGCGTCCCCCAAAAGCCCCTCGCTGTCCCATTCCTTCCCCTAGTACTAAGACAAGGGCTGATACAAAAGATGCTGCAACACGCTGCAGGAATGCAAGTCTTTGCTGGCTACTCCTCCCTGCTGACATGGGAAAGCCAGGAAGCTTCACAGATTGACCAAAGGAGAGGAAAAGGTGAGGGATTCATTTGGTGATCTGCCCACAGGCTGGATGCGAACCTGACCAGACTGAGAGAACAAGCCCTTTGGGGAAAGGCCAAGTTTGTCCTCAGATGTGAAACTCTAGCCTTTTGAGTCAAGTTATTAGGAAGATAAGGTGCCATTCTTTCCCACCTCTTTTGCTTTTTTTGACCATAAAGAGGCTTCTGAGCTGTAAATGTCAAATTAAGATGACAGAGCGACTAGCAATGGACTGGGTGCCACAGGACTTGGGGGTTCCTTTCTCTGGGGTAGGTAAAGCCAGCCTGCTGCAGTGGGTTTTGCCAGCCCTAATTTCCTTCCTTCCACCCACAGTATATTTCCACACATATGGCACATCCCAAAATCCCCACAGCATGGTGGAACAATAGCCTCCCCCCAGGAAATCCCTGTGGGACGTAACTCCACTTGCTTTGGATGAGTCCATGGGGGTGGAAAAAAATAAAGAGAAGCGAGAAGCCGAAGTCTGAGCACACTCTGCTTTGCGAACTTTCTCACATGCTGTCCTGGCAAACGAAAGGGCTGTGCTGTCAGAGTGACCTTCAGGGCTGGGCCAGCTCTGTCAGGGACAGGAGTTCCTCAGGGCCTGACAGACTGCTTTTAACGAGGGGTTCAGGAGCCCCTGTTAACAAGAACAGTATGCAGGAAGCTGCAAACCACCAGGGAACATGCAGATAGCTCGGCAGAAAGCTGCTGACCCACTCCCAAGTAGAGGGATGACTCACCTCCCCACCCCACCCCACCCCAGCCGAGCATCATGCCCACACACAAAGTGGGGCACAGATGCTGCACCTCCCCCCCAACTCTCCTATTCCTCCCTGTTTATACTCTGCCCCCTTTAAGGCTAGGCAACACACACCAGCCTTTATGTAATTAACATTGATTACAAGTGAGACCAGTTAGGGTCACCATGGCAACCCAATGATTAGCGATACCTGCTCAGCAATGAGCTGAGTCCCAGCATTTCTCAGTTTGGAACTGGGAGCAACCCCAGGGTCCCGTGTCCAGCGCCCCGCTCACCTGTGAGATGTATCCCCGGGGCACAGGTCTGTCTCCCTGGGACTTTGCCGCCTCCCGCAGGCTCTCATTTCGGGCCCGGCAGGATTCCAGCTGCGCCCGCAGTGACTGGATCTGCACCAGGGAGGGGAGATTGATACTCAGGCAGGGCTGGAAAAGTGCCAGGACTCGACCAACATGCTGCATCTGAACCCTCAGGGCTTAGGGATGGGGAGAACGATGCACAGGCAACGGAGACGTCCGCTTCCCACAGGAATGGCACCCTGCCAGGGGAGCAAACTGGCAAAGCCAGCCCCAGCCTGGTAAGCGCTAGCAAGGAGAGGAGAAGACATTCCACCTTCCAGAAGTGAATCTGTGCTGGAGGAAACCACCGCTGCATGTGTAGCTGGGATGACAGACAAGCGCATGGCTCCTTTCAAAGGCTGGCAGGGAAGCATTTGCAGGCTTGGGAACAGCCAGAGAAGAGAGGCTGCAGAAGTACTCCTGAGAAACACAGACTCTGCACAAGCAGTGCCATCAACTAACTTATCCCATGTTGAAATGTGGCCCAGGGAACATCTTCAGGCATGCATGAACAGGTCCCTGGCCTCACATTTCTCAGTTGCAAAAGCTCCCATGCACTCAAGGGGTAGCAAATGAAGCCAGAAAGAATGAGCATCTCCCTGCATCTCTGCCTGGCTCTTCTGCAGAGCCTCCTACTGCCAGGGACCATGCTAAGGGGCCACCAGAAACCAAGTTTCAGAGAGGACGGACACTCTTACCTCCTTTTTCAGCGCCTCATTGGCGTCTCCATGGCCCCCCTTGCTCTGGTTCAGCAGTGTTGTCAAGGGCACCCGCCGCGAGTCCTTCAAGGGCAGGCGTTCCAGCTCCAGCCACTTCTTCTCTATCTCCTCATTCAGCCGAATTTGCTGCTCCTCCGAAAGCGGGGGAGAGGGGAGGTCCTGCTCCCACGCCTTGCGGGAAGAGTCCCCTGCCAGGCCATCGCTATTTGGGACCTTGCCATCGGGGGTCTCGAACCATTTCCGCCTCTCCTCCGAACGGATGGCCAGATCCCGCTCTAGCTCCTCATGCTTGGGAGCTCGGTCAGAGACCCTCAAGCTCCCTCTCGTCCTCTGTGGGGACCCCTGATTCCCAGGGTCTTGTGGCAAGGGAGACAGCTCCACATAGTCAAAGGCATGGCGCTGCCCATCCGCCTTCCAGTGACCACTCTTCGAGTTACCCTCGGAGTCCGAGCCTGGCCGCTGCTGCTCCTCCGTCCGGAGTGAGCTCTTCTGGGGGACGCAGTTACGGAAGGAGTTCTCCTTATCACAGTCAGAGAGCCTGAAAGCAGAGCGGTGGCTGGTAAAGGAGAGGCACCATGTGGGAAGGGATGCTGATGGAGGCACTGCTAACCGCTCAAGGCTTAGCTCTTGTTCAGCCCAGCTTTACAAAACCCCACCCTGAGCACGGAGCTGGGCCTGTAGCATCCCACCCCTTAGAGAAATAGGTTCCTCCATGGAGCAGGGAGGATTCGCTCCCAGTTCCAGCCGTGCTGGTGGAGAAACTGGGCTAAACTGATGTGGCGAGGCAAAAAGCAAATACAAGAGTGTAATCATCAGACTCTCAATCCACACCACCAGCTGGTGTCTCCAGGTCACATTCAGGAGGAGTGGAAGAAAGGGCTGATCTGGGAGCAGCAACATTTCCAGAGGGGCCTTCCCAGCCTTTGCCTGCCAGGGGAGAGGGGCAGCAAGAGCGGGAAGAGGAGAAGCGGTGTGGGGCAGCTCTTACTTGGTGACGTCCGGAGCACTGACTGGGCGCACATTCTTCCTCAGGGCCTCGATCCAGTTGCGGCGGATGCCTGAGGTCATTGCCGACAGGGTGAAGACAGCATCCTTGGTCTGCAACAGAGAGGAGACGGAGGCCCTGTCAGTGCCCAGTGGAGGTGCAGGCAGCTCCCACTCACTCCCCAAGACCTCCGGGCATCCACTCCCATGGGTGGTGGATGGTGTCAGAGGAGCCACTCACTGCTCAGAGACTCAGGGGCCAGGTGGAGAGGTGGGAGTGGAGACATGCTCTGTGTGGGGAAGCCCATTACACATCCTCCATGAGACCATCTCCAAAGCAAAGGCAAAAGTAGAATAACTTTGGCAGCACATTTGGCCAAAGTTGAGCCAGTGCAATCCAGCCATTCAGGTGCTGGGAGCTGGGCACCAGCACTGGGGTACAGACACAGGGAAACCCAGACCATGAAGTGCCCAACACTGCGCACCCACAGATATCCCGGGTTTTGTGCTGCCTTAGCAGTCACCTCCTGCTGCTACACCAAGTAGCCAAGCACAGGCTTGTACTGTGTCCGGATCCAGGGTACAGGTTGTTACTCAGAGCATGGTCAGCCAGGTTACACCAAGATCTGCAGTACTCACCACTCACTCCCTGCAGCTCTGGAGAAGCTGCCTTGGCTAGCAGGTCAAGTAAACACTCCTGGCGTTCAGCTTGGCTCCTGGGCCACCTCCAGTATGGCCTTCAGCCAGCCCTGCAAAGCCGCCTCCTCCTCCTCTTTCTTTTGCAGGCAAGCAGCACTCGTGTCCCTGAGCACTATCACCCACGTGTCACCCACCAGCCTTGCCGGGCCACCATCCTGGCAAAGGTTTGTATGGCTTGCCTCTTGGCATCTTGGCATGGGGAGGGAGCACACATGCCCACCCAGTGTCCCTTGGTGCCACTGCTCTGTGTCCACACAGTGCTGGACACTCACGTGTATCTGGAAGCCATAGTTGCGCTGAACCGCAAACTCTGTCACGTCTGTGCAGGAGCGGAGGTCGATTTCTCCATCAAGGTCATCAGCCTGCAAGGACAGCCACCCACTAGGACACAGGTGCAAACCCAGCTTTGAAAAAGGGTCTGTCACCTGCTGGCACCCTAACCAAAACCCAAGCCCCCTCTGCCTTCATCCCACAGCTCTCCAGGAGCCAGTCTCAGCTCCCTGGCACAGCGGGGCCTCTTTTAACCCAAGAGGCAGCCAGCAGCATGGATGAAGAGAGTCAGAGACACCCAGACACAGGACCAGCCCTTCTCCTCACCTCCCGCCACTGACAGCCCTCCAGCATTCCCCACCCCACCAGCCTGCCTTCCGACACCCATCCTTCTCATCACCCCTTAGCAAAGAGCAGCCCGCCACTTCTAGCACCCTTCAGGAGGAGACGATGCTGCCGCTTCTCTCCGGAGTATACTTGTCATGCCAGGGCTACGCTCCTCTCCCCCCTGGCCAGGAAGGAAAGGAGGGCTGGAGAAAGGTCAGCCATACTTACCTCCTCCGCATTGGAGTCCCGGTAATACCTGAGGCTCGAGTCAGTCAGCACAAACCAATGTTTCTTCCACTGTAGGCAGATCAGGCAGGGGGAGGGGAGGGAAAAGACAGGAGGGAAATGGAGAGGCAGTTACCGGGGGAAGCGTAGGAACAGGGAGGGATGCTCTGCACTGCGACCTCTTGTTCTTCTCTTTCCCCTCCTCCACATCCCTTCCAACTCCCCCTTGCGCCCCTGGGTTGAGAGAGGGGTGCTGGGTGAACCTCCGTGCTAGGACACGGAACGAGGTATCTCCACCAAAGGCTTCCCACTGCCCTTCCCAGCGGGAGCGGCTGCAATGAGCAAAGGCGAAGGAAAATGGCTGCTCACCCAGGGATCTCTAGCAGCAGGGGCTAGGGGAGAGGCAGACCCCCCCGCTCAGGCTTACCTCTCCTGGCTCGTCCAGGATAGACATCCATCCCTTCTTGAAATTGAGGAGATCTGGCTGGAGAGGAAAGGACAAAACAGAGGGTTACTGTCTTGGAGTGACCCACAAAAGGGCTTTTCATGCCAGCGGGTGGATGGCAAGTTCTCAGTGGCAGAATGACAGTGGAAATAGCCTGGCATCGCTTTTGGGAAACTCATGGGAATGTAGGACCTGGGGCGAAGGAGGACTGGATTTAGCTCTCAGCAGCAGGCAGTCGTTCCTGTAAGAGGAAGTAGGAGATAAGGAAAGAGGTTTAAAAAATTAAAGGAAAATATGCAGCAGGGAAGTTTCCACGAGGTGCCTCGGAGGTATTTATTCAGAGAGAGGGAGGCAGGGACAAGGAGAGCAGGCAGAAGGGAGTGCTCCACCACCGCCAAAGGGGCTTGCCTCAGAGACACAGGCAAAGTTGCAAAGAACCAGAGATGCCTCATCCAAATCCTGGCCACCTATGGCCCAGAGCTACGTCCTTCCAGTAACTTCACCACAGATCATTTATTAAAGACATGAGCAGCTTTCTGCGAAACAGCCCTCACTACAAACTTACAGGAGGCAATTCAACAGCTGTGAAAACACACTGCCTTTAAACCATGCGCCCCAGGGTAATGAAATCAGAGTCACAACCAGCACTTGATTCTCTCAGAGATTTGACCCTCTCCAAGACTCAGTTGTCACTGAGATGCTGGGGGCTCCTCTCTTACCCAGATCTTTCTGCTCCCCCACACTGCAGAGCCTGCCCTCTGCCCAGCCTCAGCCACAACAACCAAAGATGAGGATGAACAGTTTCACCCAGATCACCCTGCGCTAGAAACAAGTTTCCTCCTGCCCCCCACCTCCTCCTAACCTCACACCACTGGTGCGGCATCCCAACCAGTTTATCTCCTTCCCAAGGTGGAGCATCAGAGAGCTGACTCAGGGGAACCACTCTCCCTGGCTTTGCCCTCAGCCAAACAGGCTCGAGCTGGTCCCGCCTCCCAACCCTGCTGGCTCCGGAGAAGTTGCACCACCAAATAATTCAGCCCAATGCCTCTTTTCACTGGGAAACCAGAGTGTGCTGATTTGCCCCTTCTCCTGCAGCTCAACCAGGTAGGGACAGTGCTGGAGAGGTGATGGTGACAGAGCTGGACCTTCTACCAGTCTGCACCAAATCTGACAGCTGTGGGGAAGCCATCAGCAGTCCCCAGGTGCCACAACCACCACCAGAGACCAAGCTGGAGAGAAGGGGTGGCCCAGCAAGCCGACAGCCACTCTGCGTCCCCTAACTGAGCCCAGCAGCTGGCCGTGGCTGTCTCCCAAGCCCAGCTCTCTGGCAGCCCAGCCAGGCCAAGTCTTCCCCTGCTTTCATCTCCCCAAGCTGCTGCTCTTGGGTTACACCCGAGGTTATGGGGTGGCAAGCACTGAGTACATGCCGGCCCACCCCAGGGCTCCGGCTATTGGTTTGAGCAGGCACGGGGAAGCCCGCCAAGGGGAGGATCACCAGCTGCTACAGCTTCAGGCTTGGCCAGAAACACCGGACCATGGCCACAAGCCACCCGGGAAAGGAGGCAGGCAGGGTAAACAGAGTGAAAAGGCACGGGGGGCTCCCACACCTCACCTCTCGCCAACATGATGGGTACTGCCAGTGGCTAAGAGAGGAAGGGGACACACGCATCCTCATCCCTATGGACACAGACATCCCACTGGCCTCGCTGCCGCCCTGAAAAAGCACCCTGAAAGTTAATTCCTTCTCCCTGGCAGCAGCTCCACCCTTTTTCCCGTTATCCCTTCCAATCCAGTGACTTCAGCTCCGGCTCCAAACTGGGAGCGGCGGGAGGGAAGGAAAGGAGGCGAAACGTCAAGGCGCAGCCTCCCCCCCTCCCAGGACACACACGTGTGCGCCGCAGAAAAGAGCTGGGCACAATCCACAGAGGTGGAAAAACAACATGGGGAGAGAGGGAGCGACAGGACTTCTGGCTGGGGCTGTTGTACTGATCAGCTGGGTCTCATCTTATTGAGGATTTACAAGCCCAAAGCATTAGGTGCCAAAATAATGAACATTACCAGGATGTATGCTCTTGGGAAAACCGGTGCAAAGTCCTGCCAGAACCACTGCCCCTAATGTAGCACTGGGGCCAAAAAAATCCCCCCAAAGGCCTTCTCCCAAACAGGTGAATTGCACAGGACTCCTGTTTTCCCTGCTGGCCCCATTTTCCCTGTCACCCCAGAACACAGAGCTGCAGCTCTGGAATTGGCTTTGAACCATTCTTCTCATAGCGGGGCTGGTACCATAGGACGAAGCTGATGCATGAAGTGCTTAAAGTGATCTTTCTCCCCCTGCCCAGAACGAAGTCCAGCTTCCTCATTCAGCACAAAAAGCTCGAGATACTGGCAGAGGTGAGTGGAGTTCAAATCAAACTCCCCCATCCAGAGGAAAAGGCTCAGTGGTGGGAGGAGGAAATGTCCAGGAAACCCAAACTGCGGGGAGAGATCCGGGTGCCAGAGATGCAAGGATGTGGCAGGATTCACCCTCGGCAAAATTCACGGGGCTGCGGATGCGGATGCTTTGGCTCAGGAGGTGGCAGCAGCAATTTTGCCTGGCTGCATCCATACCCCCCAGGGTTATTATGCTCAAGCCTGCAGCTGGCCAGGTAGAGGCACTGGAGGGGGTCCCAAGCAACCAGGGACATAGGTGACATCTGGAAGGACTGGCTTACAACAGCAGGTCAAGGAGAGGCAGCTGCCTGCTCTGGCAGAAGAAGGGCTACAGGGGAGGTGATAAGAGCCTGCAAATATCTGAAGAATGTAAATACCAAAGAAGGAAAGGAGATGGGGTGGGAGCAAAGGAATGACTCCTGGGTGGTACAGAGGCGCCGCTGGGATGGAGGAGTGGAGAAGAGGCTGCAGCAGGCTGAGAATGCTCAGTGTCTGAGGGGAGGGACGGGATGGGATGGTCAGGTGTGCTCCTTCCATCACCAGCCTCCACCATTCCCATGCCTCCCGCTCTTCAGAAGCGCAGATCCCAGAGTGCTGCTTCCTTTCACCTCTGTGAGATGGTGCAAGGGGATTTCAGCCTCCCGGAAAGCACAATGTCTTGTCTCCTCCAAAAAGGGGAACTCACTCTACAGGCACAGGCCCCAGGCCAAAACACAAAGCAAAACTGCCTCAGCTCACTTTGGTGGAAGCAAAACCACCCCCAGCCTGAAGCACACAAGCGGCTCCCAAATCTACACGTGCTGCAAAAGCAAGAAGGCAACAGGCTCTCCTTTTCCCACCACCCCCATGCGAAACACTGGTGGGCACAACCCAGCCTGTCACCATCATTACCCTGCTCTGCTCAACAAGTGTCCTCTCAGGGCTGGAAGACATCTGCACCCAGGATGGCTCGCCTGAGGGGTGGGACACTCCCTGCCTCAAAACCGCATCTGGTTCCCATGGGGAGCAGGAGCTCCTTTCACCCAGGGGGTGCAGTTTTCAGATCCAGCTGCGACCATCAGTGCGGTGAGCTTGGCAGGCCTCAGCCCAGTCCAGGCTTACGTGCTACCACTCCCTGCCTCAAAACCGCATCTGGTTCCCATGGGGAGCAGGAGCTCCTTTCACCCAGGGGGTGCAGTTTTCAGATCCAGCTGCGACCATCAGTGCGGTGAGCTTGGCAGGCCTCAGCCCAGTCCAGGCTTACGTGCTACGTTACCGATATTTATCTAGGTGGGGTGGTGCCTGCCACTAACAAAGTGACCCTAACGAAGCAACTCTACCGAGCAACCACCAAGAGCCCAGGAGGGGAGCCCGGTGGTGATGGGGAAGGGAGGCACCGAGCTTCAGCCACAGCCCTGAGTTCCAAGCGGGGCGAGAGTCCCCTGGAGAGCAGCGGTGCCCGGGGCGGGCAGGGAGCAGAGAGACCCCGGGGAGGCGGCCGCTGACAGCTGGGGACCCTCCACCCCTTCCCAGCCCCTCGGGGTCCCGCCGGGCACCCCCAAGGCCCGGCCGAGGGGGAGGAGAGCGGCCGGGTAGAGGAGCCTCCACCCCAAACCCTGCACCCCGCGGTCCGGTCCCGACTCACCGTCATGGCGGGGACACCGCGGCCGGCGGCGGGGCCGGGGCCGGGGTCGCGGCGGGGCGGGGCCGGGCGCTGGCAGCCAGGGCGGCGGGGCGGCTTCAGCGGCCGGGCGGCTTCCGCGGCCCCACCATGCCCGCTCCGCCTCCCGCCCCGCGCTCCCCGCTCGCCTTTTTCCTCTTTTCTTTTTTAAATTAAAAAAAAAAAAAAAAAGAAAAAAAAAGAACTAAAACCAACCCAAAAAACTTTTCTTTCCTCCTCCCGAACTTCCTGGGAGGGCCCGGGCAAGCCAATGGCAGCCAGCCGCCACCGCCCCGGCCGCCCCGCCGCCCGCAGCCAATGGAGCCGCCGGGGCGGGCGAGGCCGCCGGGCCGCACGGAAAGGGGGGCCGGCCGGGGACGATGCTGCGGCTGAGCCGAGACCCTCTGCCTGCCCGCTGGCCCGGGCAAGAACGGGCTGAGCCCCTCCTGCCCCGGGAAGGGACTGCTGGGAGCTCAGCCCTTATCTAGGCAGGGTTTTCTTGCAGGTAGTGATTTTTTTAAAATATTTTTTTTTCGGTCAAGCAGGGATTTTAAGCAGTCCCACCATGTAGGTGCACACTGCAGGGTCCTCATTTTCATTCCTGAAGAGCCTCAGTTTTATCCTCCCTCTCCAAAGCAAAGATTTGCAATCTTGGCAGAGGTGGCAGCAGATTTGGGCGGGCCTCTGGTGCCCCCAGAAAGCCAGCCAGCATTGGGAAGGAGAATTGCTAAAGAGGGCCCTAAAGGAAAAGGGGGCAGGGGGTTGCACATCACAAAATGCCAGGCTCTGCTGCACAATTACACCAAAGTGATGCTTCTTGCTACAAGAAACCTAGAAAAGGTGGGGTGAACCAGCCCCAGTTGTGCAGGGGGAGCTCAGGGCTTTGGGCTCCGTGCTGGCCTGGGGCAGGGAAGTGAGGGAAGGGACATCTGTCACCTATTTCAAGTTTCAGAGGCCTTTGAGAGCCTCTTGCCCAGCTGCAGTTTGTCTCTATGTAAAGCTCAAAGGCACGCCCTAGCAGGGGACAACCTAGCCAAGGTGACTGATGCATGGACAGGGGACAGAGGCAGGGACTCGAGCACTGCTGCCAGCTACACGGGCTCCTGGGACACTTTCTGCAGCCCTCCAAAGCTACTCTCACACCATTTTTGGTATCCCAGAAATGCCAACACAATTGGCCCTATCTTCTTTCATGCCACTAAATCCCACTTCATCCCTGTAAGGCCTTGGTGCCGTTGTAGCACTAGGCAATAATAAAGGGAAGAAAGCAGCTACACTGAGATTTTAATCCCATGTCTACTGCTCATTCCTCTCTTGCTTAAAAAAAAAAAAAAGCTCTGTGCCTCAGTTTCTTCACTTGAGAAATGGGCAAAGGACAAAGGGAAGGGAGGTGTTAGTGACTGTGGTACCCAGGAGGTCATTCATGGTAAGGCAGCATCACCCTGAGCCTGCTCAGATGAGGCACTGGAGCTGCAGGTGCTGCCTGTAGTGACCTCCAGAGAGGGGCAGCTGCCCTTCATCACCATTCCCAGGGCCCAGCCCCTACCTTGTTGTGCTTTTCACTGGCATTGAAGTGTGGCTTTGGGCTTCCTGAGGAGTTGGTGCTGCTTTGTGGTGGGAAGGCACTTCCACCCAGCTGAGGCTGCAAAGACAGAAAGCAGGAGCTGAAGCCACAGGGATTTAGTCCTTGCCATGGTTTTCCAGATTTGACCGTAGGGCAGGGGAGGGAAGCATCTCTCCCTCCTCCCAGTGCCAGGCAGGCAGCATGGATCCTCTGGAAAAGCAGGGCATCCGGCGGAGCCAGGGTGAACAGAATTGCAACCCAGGGGACCCCCCGGCTCTGTGCTTGCCACATTTACGCATGGTAGGATCCCCATCGATTCCATATCCTATCCTACTCACATGGTAAATGAGAAGCCTCTTGTTCCCCCAGTCACTTTCCAATGGCTTTTCTGGGTTGTTTGTGTCTCGAGTGTGCTCGGGACCCTTCCAGTCATCCTCCAGCTGCTGTGCTGGACTCTCAGGCCTTTTCCAGCTATCATCTGGCCATAGTCCTACATCCAGACATTTAGTGGGGCTTTTCCACTCCCTTTCCAGCTGGCGCATCAAGTCCACATGGCACACAGGCTTCTCTTGGCGCTTGCAGTCCTTGTCCCACACCTGTGCTTGGCGGGCATTCCCCCGGCACCTCCAGTCCTGCTCCAGTGGTCGTGTTGGGCTTGTGGGGCTCAGGGGCTTGCCTCGGCCTTTCCAGTCACTGCCGCCACCCTTCCCAGGGTGGGAGGGCGGCAGTTTCTCCCGGAGGCTCTGCCAGCTGCATTCGGATGGCTTCTTTGGCCCCCTGAGGTGCAGCAGCTCCCCTGGCTTCACCTGTTGCCTCTCTGTCCCCCGCACTGGGCTGGAAGGGGACATCTTTTGACTTCTCTGTGTGCTCTCCGCATGTCTCCCAGGACTGAGGGACCGTGGCGGTGACCTTGCCTGGCTTAGTCTGGTGTTCTCTGAGCCCTTCCCAAGACCCGGGGAGTGCAGGATGTCCCCTCGGCTCTTCCTCTCCGGAGCTTGCTCCGTACCTCTGGCCTGCCAGACAGCTCGGCTCTTCTCCAAGTTTGGGGGGCGGCTGGGCTCCCCTTGGCTCCTCCAGCTTTTCTCTGAGCGCCAGGGAGGGCTCACAGCCTCCCCTGCCCTCCTCTCTGACTGGCGGGCTGGACTTGGAGAGCGCGAGCTCCGGCTGCCTCTCTCCAGCAGCCAGCCGGAGCTGGTGGGGCGCGGGGGGTCCCTCTGGTTCCTGCTGACTCTCTCAGGGTGCCGAGTTGGGCTGGAGGAGCGCAGGGGCTCCTTGAGGCCTCTGCTGCGCTGCTCAAGGTGCCAGGAGACCCGCTGGCCCTAGGGATATGGGCGAAAGAGAGCAGGGAGTCCTCTTAAAAAATAAAAAAAAAAAATTGCCAGCGAGCAGGAACAAGATGGGATTAGGGCTGGGAGACAGCTTGGCTAAATAATCTGCCAGACAGCAATTGCACCCCCGTGCACAGAAACTGTACTGAAGAGAAGCCTCTTGCACCCAAAGGATGAAGGGGCTGCTGCCATTTAAGAGCAGAGCGTCCTGGTGCATCACAGAGGGAGGGCTGGGAATGTCGGGAAGGGGGAGCAGGGGAAGAGAGAAGCACATGGCAGAAATAGAGGAAAATGTGGTAGGGAAAAGCAAGCCAGCTTGGGGAGTTGGGATGTGGTCCCGCCATGCAGGCAGGCTCACCTCTCTGGGCAGGCTGGGGCTGGACTGCCTCCGAGCTAGGCGGCCTTTGCTGGGTGGCACTGGGGTCTTTCCATCGAGCCGCTCCACGCGGCCTTCCTCCAGGGCTTGGAAGGCCTCCAGGGTCTCCGATTTCCTGTGGGCACACACAGTCTGTCCAACTGCTGCCTGGCTCAGCTCGCAGGCAGAGCCCCCATGGACCCTGCTCCCTCTGAGCCTGGCCCTGCAGATCTCAACCAGCTCTGGACACCATGCACACCATAGCCTCTCCCTTACCCTGTTCCTATCACTTCAACCTCCCCAGCTTTCGTGTTCTGCTGCTTCACTCATGTCTTCTTCACACTATTCCTTAAGCTTCCTTCCATCTGCTCCTTCACATCCCACCCACCTGCACCAGGATTCTTCCCTGGTCCCCATTAAGGTCCCCTTCTGCCCTGTGCCACCAACACTGGAGCCACTCATGCTTCTCCAGCCAAGACCCAAGCAGCACTGTGGGCTTCTTGGCATCCCTGATCTTTTCCTTAGCAGCTCGTACAGCAGATCCTGGATCCCTGGGGAGCACTGACTCTGGCAGCAGGGACCACCTCTGTCCTTCCCCCTTTCCATGGCTTGCCCCACTCCACAGCACATCCTGTGACTTCCAGGAAGTGGCTGGAAAGATGAGTTAGGGTGGGCTACTACCTCCACTTCTAGCCATGCATCTTTGCTCCAACTTTACAATGGCCTCCACCACCTGTGTGCTGTGGTGGGGGAGCTCTCCAGGCTGGGAAGCACTGAGCCTAAACCCAACCCTTGCTTTAAGGGAAATTTAAGCACAGCTGAAAGCTGAGCTTTGCCATCTAGCCCTGCTCTCTCCCTGACGCACAACAATTTGGAGGTGGAGGCCCCCTAACAGCACAGGGGGATGATCCCCCACCTCTGACCACTGCAGAGACCCATTGCTTCTCACCTGCGCTCGCAGCCAAATATCCTCTCCACCTCCACCCGGCCGGGGCTGAGTGTGCGGGAGCCACAGCGGTCCACAGCATCCTGCTGGCCAATGCACTTGGGCTTGGGCAGGTCTGCCAGCACCGTGTACTTCTGCTTCTCCAGCCCGAGCCGCCCCTCCGTGCCCGTACTGCTGGTCTGCCCACGGGGCTCCCGAACGCGGGAGCCAGCCAGGTGCCTGCCACTGCCCGCTGAGTCACTGCGGGCCGGCGAGGAGCCGGTGGCAGCACGTGGCGGGGTGGATGCCCACAGAGGGTCAGTTTTCCGGCGCTCCAGGGAGAAATAGCCACTTTCTATGCGGTGCTTCGGCCAGCGCTCCTCGGGCTTCTGGCTGGCAGGACGGCGCTCTGGGACGGGGAGAAGGCCGTTACTGGGGGAGGCATGAGCAATGCGGGATGCCACCACGTCCACGGCAAAGCAGGTCTTCGGAGGAGAGCTAGAAATGGTCCAGGAGGGCAGAGATAAAACCCAGACTCCCTCCAAGCAGAGTGGGAGCACTGGGACGCAACACTGCAAGCTGAGGGCACACCAAATCATGCAGACAGAGAGCACTCGGGAGACCCACAGTTCCTGGTCAGCACACACAGAGATGCCATCTCACAGAATCTGGGTCTCAGCATCATGCCCACGGAGGTGTTGAATGCCTCCTGGGACCAGAACTGAGTAAAGAGATACTAAACCTAAACAGAGATCCATCATGAACTTCAGAGCCCCCTGGATGGAAAGCAAACCAGAACGAGGATCTCACGCGGGAGCAAACCAAATGTACCTGCTTTCAGTGGGCAGATTTCTGTCCCAAAGCCATGAGCCTTGGTTCTCACCCAGGATCCAGAGGGAACAGGCTGAACCCACCCAAGTCTGTCTGCTTGTGGGGCTCGTGGCCGCACCTGCTCCTTGTAACCCACATAGCTCATCATGTCCCTTTTGCCTGATTCCAAAGTGTTGTCCCACAATCGTGTCATTTCCCCCTCCTGGGAGACAAGATAAGGCAAGTCTCTGCAACAGCGATCAGTAGGTTTTGTGGGCTGGAAGGAGGTAAGAGCATATATGAGGAGTTACAGCCCCTTCAGCCCAAAGCTGCAAGTAAAAAGGGACCGGGAGAGGAGCTGCGTGGGCATAAGGTGACCCCAGCCCAACATCAATGGGCATGGCAAGAAACAACATAGGAAAGCCCGCAGGGGAATCCAAGGGTGAATCTCATGTGCTCTTCAGTGAGAGCGCCTCCTTTGTGAGGACTACAGGTCTCAGCTGATCCCCCGTTGCCTTTAGGACCTTCTGAATGTGCCCAGCAGAAGCAGCATTGAAAGGCCAAGGGGGCTGAGGAGATCAAAATAACTCAAACCACAAGAGATCCTCATCTCACCCTGGTGAGTGTGGAGTTGGCTTCAGCACGGGTGCTGGGGTCGGTGCCAGTTTCTCTGTGCTCACTCTCAGCTCCAGGGCTGAGCGGGGGATATCCCCTGCTCTCGTGCCAGCTGTGGGGCAGTGAGAGAGGACAGCTGGTGGTCAACACAGCCCCCACAGCTCAGGGGTAGGCAGCAACGCCAGCAGCCCGATGCATGCTCGCTTTCTCTCCACTGAATGGGCACAGGGGCTGGCAGAGCCCATCCTGGGGCCACCAGCCTTCCTCTAGAAGCAGTGTGGAGGACAGAGACTCTTTTGGTGCCCCTCAACCTCTCCTGGGACAGCCAAGAGGAACTCAGAGGGCATGGCGTGAGGGTTGCTCAGCCCTTTTTTCCAGGCACTTGTGTGCCTGTGAGCATCAGGGAGAAGACATCTGATTTCCCCTCACTTGGCTTCCCGCTCCCCCTCCTCCATTGTTCCCACCGAGGGGGCTGTTGGAGCAGCACGGCTCCCGGCTGGTACTCACCGCTCTGTCCCCTCCGCCGGGCCCACGCACACATATACCTCGCACTGGGGGGCTAAAATACGGAGGGCATCCCAGGGCCCATCTGGGTCTGCATCGCTGCCAGCATCACGTCCTGTGACCTCCACAGCATGCTCCTGCGAGGAAGAAGGGGATGCAATAGTGCCATCAGCGTATCGAGGATGAGGACTCCCTTTGGAAACACCTGCTTCTTCTACCTCCTCTGAGAGCAGCCTGGGTTCTGGGGCTCTTGATGCCTCTCACAACCCACCACTGAGATTTTTGTTCTACTTCAGGAGACCAGAGAGGCCCAGCATGCTCCTATTTGATGCTGAATGCTGCAGGCATCCCAGAGACAGTGTGTGTGGATGAAGGCTCAGGGAAACTGCCCCCCCAAGTCGGCATTGATGCTGCTGGCAGCCGCTCTCCCTCACGACCCAGATAGCCCAGGGAGAGGAAACGGAGACAAGGAGGGAGATTTTTCCAGAGAAGGCTGTAGCCACAGCCCCTGCCTCTCTCTGTCAAGGCTTGCAGGCGTCTCAGCATTATCCACAGCCCTGTTACCTGCGGCGCTTAAGAGCAGCGGTGGGGGAGGCTCGGGGGAGCCGGCTGTCCACACCGCCTTCCCTCCAGCATCTCGCGCACACCGGGATTCACTCAGAGGTGACAGCTCTGAGCAGATCGTGGGTGAAGGGCTGAGGTAACCTTAGTAGGCCAGGGCCAGGGGGAGAGAGGGAGAGGGCAAGAAAGAGAGAGGGAGGCTTATTACTATTTCATCATCCAAGGCCAGTCACTCCTGGAGGACGGCAAACAACACGAAACCCTCTGTGAACATGAAACCGGCTGTTGCCCGGTCAGAGGCAGCCGAGCACCTTGTGCATCCAGCCCTGCACTGAAGAACGGGTCAGATCGAGGTATCCAGAGCCAAAAGTCCTGTGAGATTTATCCTCCTCCTGCCTTACCCTCTGGAAACAACCTGCTGCATTTAGGACAGGACTCAGCCCCAGCTCTAAGCCGACAGCTGGGGTCCACAGGGATATCCATCAGGACCATATATTAGGTGAGGCAGGCTGTAAATGGCAGGAGGCATCAAGCAGATATTAATCCAGTGTGGATTCCTTCTCTGTCAGTGCCCCCTTCCCTCCTTTCTCTTCCAGGATCTATTGAGCCCCTTGTAGTCAGTGTCCAGCCCTTCCCCACAAAGGTGGCTCCCAGCTTGGGTCTCGGCACAGCTAAATGATGGATTCCCTTGCCTGGGAAGAACCACTCCCCACATCTTCCCCAAAAACATCTAGAAAACCTGGCTGAGCCTTTGTGTTAGTGATTTCCATCTCTACAAAGGCACATGGAGTCCCCACCTGGAACAAAGGGGCCCTTAATGAAGTATTCATAGCCTCCAGGCGGGATGGATAAGCTCACCTGGAGAGCATGCTGCTGGTGAGCCCCTGCAGCTCGAAAGCAGTGCTGGCACAGGCTCTTTGCAAATATGTTGGCTTCAAAGTTCATGCAGGGCACATTATCTACGGAACCAGACATTGTCCATAGCAGAGACGAAGATCTTTGGCAGATGGGCTGCTGGCAGGGGGCAGCCAGGAAAAAAAGGAGGAAGGAACAGCAGCAGAAGATCAGAGCTTTAGGTTCCACAGCCTCAGGCTCCTACGGCATCATGAATGTTATTCCCAGATGGAAGTTTGCTGCTCTCAGCTGGCAATACTGGAATCAAAGAGCATCCAGGTGCAAGGCCATCAGTATGATCCATATAATTATAGATAATAAAAGGATATGCTCTGTCAGGGATGTCTTTTATAAGGGGGCACCGCGCTGCACGCTCAAATGACTACTGACACCCCCCCCAACTTGGGAGTCCCTGTGAACAGAGTGAATGATGCTCATGTCCTGCTATTTTGTTTGACGGAAGTTTTCTTCCTTCAATCTCCCTTAAAAGGCACGAATCAAGAAACCTTTCTTCTTGACTATGTTGCTTATAAAGGAATGAGCAGCTTAGTAACTTTGGAAACTCACTGAGAATTTTCCTAAACTTGTTGATCTCACTAAAATTTCTGAGACCTGTAGGACAGTTGATTGCAAAACTGTGAAGGGCAATAAGCACTGCTAGCACAGCAGCTGGGCTCTACACTTCTGGCCTGGCTTTTCACAAGCATCCTGTCCACCACCACCACCTCTGTACAGTGGAGTTTGGGAGAGACTCCTTGGATTTGAGGATGTGATCTGTGCTGGGAGGGCTCTGCTTCGTTTGTCTGGAGGAGGTACCAACAGGAGGACAGGAAATCAGTGTGGGATGACTGCAGCATCCCTGATGTGATCGTGCGGTGGCTTCTCTAAACACGGATATTTGAGTCAGGGCAGCTGATCAAGGCTATGGCTACTCCCCAGAACAACCAGGGCCAAAATCAAGCTATAAGTTTCCAGTGCACTCATGTGCAATACAGCAAGTTGCACCAGTGCCAACCTCGCAGCCTCCATCCTTCCACTGGGGCAGGTTTTCTTGACTCATTCACACTAAAAGCCAGACAAGAGCCTAAGCACTCACCTGCTGGGGATGCAGCATGGAACACACCAATATTGCTGCCCACCCCTGCCCACTGAGTGCCACCCATAGATGGAGCCCATGGCACCCCACTACCTGATGGGCAAATCATTGCACCCCATAGGGCCCACTGCCAGGATAATGCTGTGATCCCCAGGGCTTCTGGCATGCATTCAAGCAGACAGGCAGCCATGCCCAGTGCTCCCATTGCCTCCCAGTACCCCCAGTACCTGTCTCCCTATGGTTCCCGGCATCGTGCCGCCCGCCGAGCTCCCCCCTCAATGAAGATCGCCGTGGGAACCGCGGGGAGCGGGCCCCCGCCCCTCCTCCTCTCATTGGCTGCCACCGAGAAGTGATTTGCATATCGTCCTCTGAGTGGCTGGCGGAGGCGCGCGGCCATGGCGCCCACGGGCGCGGGTACCCACGTGTCGGTGGCGGCGGGCGGACGATCGACCTGGGCTCGGCAGCCCCTGGGGCTGGGGGAGGATGGGCCTGGGGAGGGGACAGTGGGCTGTGGCTCGTCCCCCCGCCTTGCGCCCTCGTACCTCGGCTTCTCCCCTGCCCTTCCCCCTCGCTGCGTCTCCCCCGGGACCAAGCTACCCGCTTGCCGAGGGTCTGCCCCAGTGCTCCCCAGGAGTTAGTTAACCTGAACCCCGAACACGTGCCAAACACCGATACAGCCAAAGATCATCCTGTCCCCAGCACACCTCCAACGGGAGGTCATCCCTGCCTACAGCACTCACTGGAGAGGTTTGTCTAACCTGGGCTTTTCCTGCCAAGCAGAAGCCCTGACTGAGCCTTGTTTTTCCTAAAGAAGCATCCTAAACATCCATCCTCCATTGCTCCTGCTTCAATTCAACTTCCTTTTTCTTTTCACTTTTTATTTATCCATTGAAGGCATTTTGCAATCACTCTTCAAACCTGTCATTCCCAGACAAAACCAGTTATTCAGCTCTATTACTCCCCAAAAGTTTTTGTCGCTCTACCAGTAATGTTTTTCCTCAGTTCATTTCCAGAATAAAATGCTGGAAGCAGCAGTGTGACTGTAGTGGGTACAGCCTTGAGCTTGATATGCTACTTAAGAGCAATAAATACAGTGCCCTGACTATCACCTGACTCATGCAGCTATGCCTCTTTTGCACTGCGCTCCTGTTTTCCCCCGAGCATCTGACCTTTTTGGCTCCCGGTCTGGTTTTGATCCTCTCTAATCCCAATTATATTTTCGTGCGTGCATGTGTGCAGAATGACAGTCTAGCCAGCGGAAGCCATCATGCATGGAAACCCCGGCGTGGCAGCTCACGTCAAAGCCTTGCATCTCTCTGCATGAGCCCTCAGGTGCAAGCATGAGCAACACACAGGTGCCCCAGCTGCAGAGCCAAGCGTGAAAAGTATGTGTGTAGGCCATGGAAAGGGGAGCACGTGGGGGGCTGCTGCTCTCTGCTTTTCCTTTTCAGAACGGTAGCTAACCTAGCATGTTGATTTTTGCAGGTACCTTATATTCAGAAGTGGCTTCCTCCTGAGCAGTTGGAATTTGTTTGTGAGCAGCTGGAGCGGGGGAAACAATAAAAATGCTCAAATCCATCTTGAAAACAAGGGGAAGCAGCAAACAAGAAGAATTTTAAGCCAGAGTCTGGTATGAACTGTGATGTGTCCAGCAAATGCTTAATGCACTAACTTGGGTGCAGGAGCTCATATCCTTGATCCAAAATATCCTTGGGTAACCTGACTACACACCCTGTGAGTAACAAAGGCAGCAGACTGGGGTACAATCAGTAATTTACATTATCAAATAAAGCTTTAATCAATTAAGTGGAGAAATCAATAGCACAATGAACAATCCTGATGGTTAATACTGTACAGGATTTAACAGTTCTGTTCTCAGTTTTTCCATATGGTCTTTTTTTATTTTTAATGTGAAGGCACAACTTCCAGCAGGAACTGAAGTCTTCAGAACATGGAAGAGGCCATTGGAGATTTCAGCTGACACTTGAGAAAGACTCAGAAGTTATTAAGGCCAGGGAAACAAACCAAAAGAGACATTCTTCTAAATCACCTGGCAGCAAAATATCAGATGTTGAAGTGCTACTGAAGTGACTCTGAATATCCCAGCAGGATTATAAAGAGGTAATCCAGCACTGTCCCAACTACCACACCAAGCTGTCTACAGGCTGCAGAAGACAATTTACCCCACAGTGTGAAATCTGCTGAAGTGTGGAGTGCGCAAACACATGAACCGTACATTTCCTTAACAGCAGCTATTCCAGCTGCAAACTCCTGGGGTGGGTGCAAGGGCAAGTCACCTTCTGCCCACAGTCACTTTGCAAAGCACTATCTCTCGGGGAGAAGGAAAAGCTGCTATAGAACCCAGACTGAGGGTGTTGCATGCTGGCCTCCAGCTCTGAGCCACAGTTCCCTTGGTATGGTGCACCACTCCAAACAGAACTGCCCTCTCTTTTATCCTACAGCCTCTTAAACCCAACCACCCCATGACAGCTCTAGAGCATGTAACTCCCAAACCAGGACAAGAAACTCTTTGTGCTGTGGGGGACTATGGTGGGTCCTTGGATTCCCTGACAGGGGGGCATGGGAACAGAAATTAGCCTAGAAGATATTAAGTCCTACCCATGAGAAAGATGTGAGTAAAGGAGTATCCGGAGATGTTAAGGGTGTACCCGTGAGAGAGAAGGGAGTAAAAGAGTAACAGTGATGACAGCAAAAATAGCCAATGAGATGTTACTGCTGTAACTTGTAACCAATAATGAAGGGACACATGAAACTGTATAAAAATGCATTTGTGGCAATAAATGGCATCTAATACTTTAACCCCGGAAGAACTTGGTCTATGTTGTTTGTCCATCTCAACCGCGACATTGTGCTCCACGTGTAGCACCACTCTGACACTTTAGATGCATCAGACTTTTGGCCTTGCCCCCAGATTGTGTTTTGGCAGCTCTGAAACACCCAAAGGTGAGACAGGAAGGTGGGTAAGGTCACACAGTAAAGCCCATGAGCTTTCTGGAGTGGCCTTTAAGGTAGAACAAGAGAAGATCACCACAGCCATTTTGGAGGCAAGGAAAACACACAGGCTGCACTTTCATGTGACAAGGGTTATTCAGAATTAGTGCCTGAGAGTGCTGAGCCTCAGCCCAGGACAGGTCTTGGAGCCCAAGCACACAAGGTGCCAGTGGCACATGGGGTAACAGTATCCACTGCCCTCCATTTACCTTCTTCAGAAGAGAAAGGGAGGTGCAGTAAGACCCCATCCCTCACCATGTGTGTCACACAGCTCCCTCCAAAGGAACACGCTCTAGCAGAAACTATGTAGCTGCTGTCAGTATTGAGAGCAGACCCCCCATTCCCAACTCACTGAATAATTTTTGTATGTTTGCATGTGCATACTCCAGGATACATCAGGCCGGTGCCGTTAGCTTTAGCAGCTGGTGACCATCCACACTGCTCTGATGTTCCTCCATGAAGCCTCAGGCACTGGTTTACTCTTCTCTCTTCCATTTCTGGCATGAGGAATCTATGTACTCATCCACTGCTGCACTGCCCATTTTCTGGTGTGGGTTTTGGCCACACAGGCCTTTTCTTCCTTTGTCATTTCCTCACCAGTACACACATGCCAAGGGAGGGGGACTGGCTGCCAGAGGCCACCATCTCCTACAGAGACAGAGGCCAGCATGCTGCCTAAGCTCACTCTCTTCAAGAGGATCCACTCCCAGTTTTGACACCAATATTTCTCAACCATGCAAACCTTTTTCTTTTTTTGCCTCCTGATGAAGGCATGGCTACTAAAAACCACATAACTAAGGACTCGAGAAGAAAGGCAATTAACTGCTGACAAATGCAGCAGCCCTGAGGTAAAGGGCAGCGTCTGCCACTCCCATTCCAGAGAGGGCCACACACATGCAGCAAGGGCATTAGGGCACTTCATGCTCCTCCAAGCTATCTCAATTAAGATCAGCACATTCAGCAGACAATGGAATGAACTGTTCGTTCCTGCTCTGGCTGGTATTACCACAGAAATAGCTCCTAGCTGTTCCCTTTCCTGAGCACCAATGGATTTCAAGATCCTTTACAAAACTGGAATCATGTCCCCTCTTTCCAGTGAGTACCAGCATTAGCACAGTTGCTGTTTTGCTTCAAATAAGTCACAAATATTTCTCTCTTTGCAAAATTACTTCATAAAGATTTATTCACAAAGTTAACAAATTTCACCTGGCACTGGTACCAAACAAAAAATTCCCCTCTGGTGCCATGCCTGACTGCAGGGTAACACATGAGACAAGATGACACCGTATCTCAATGGAAAAAGGATTTACTGCACAGCAGACATGCCAGAGCACTGATGCACGAGCAGCAGAGTTCTTCCTAGTTGCATAAATCGTCCTGACCATGTGCCTGTTGTACTAAGCGCCAGATCACTTCCTTTGATAAAGCCAAGTATTGGCTCTGCAAGGGAAGGTCCAAGGACAAAAGGGTTACACCAAGTAGAGAAGCTGACTTCCAGCATGAGTTTTTAAGAGACTCTGTGGCACTGAGACATTTAGCTGGAGATCACTGCAGAAATAAATGGGTACAGCATCTAGTCACCCAGGCCAGTGCTCAGGACACAAGAAAAGGCTGAAGTGGGTTCACTGCTGGTCAGAGACCCAAGTAAACCAGGCCCTTGCCCACAATGAAGGGGCTCCAAAGAGCAGCAGGCCAGATGTGGAGTGCTGTCCCAGACGCCAGTCTGAGCTCTACCTTCTCTGCTAATCTTGGTCACGGCCCATTTTGCCTGTCAGTCTCCGTCGCTGAGTCTTAGTGGTCCGCCCCGTGCTGGATTTCTGCATTTTCTTGCGTGGGCCTTGCCCACGTTGAGGTCGCTTTCCTTTCGTCTTTTTCCGGCTGTGCATGTGCAGTGTGGCAGTAAGAGAAGAAATCCTGTGCAGGGCAGGAAGAAAGAAACGTTTGGAGAACAAAATGTACAGGAGCAAGGCAACACCACAGCAATAACAGGAGAGTTGCATGGCCCAGCAGTAGTGGACACCAGCCAGGGAAAGCCCCAGGAGAACCCCACTGTGCTGGGCATCATCCTGAGAGGGCAGGAAACCTGCAAGTCTACATGCGCAGTAACCAAAATGTTCAGCCACCAGAGAGTTAAGCCATTCTCCAAATCCCCAAAGCAGCTGTAAATCCTGGATACCAAAAAATGTGGAGAATGCCAAAGCTTTAGGGTCTTTAGACCTTCAGTCCCAGAGATAAACTCTGCACCCTGCAACACACCCTTCCCAGCAGCATCTGGAGAAGGATTAGGTAAACAGTTCAGGGCAAAGCCTGCCCTGCAACTGCATCCTCCTCCTGCCGCTGTCACCAGGGATCAATCAGATGGGAACCGAGTGCCCATGCCAGGCGCGTGCTCTGCCAGTGCCCTCTGCTGGCTTCTGCCACCACGTTCTTTCCCTGCAACCACACCACTCATCTGGGACCATGACAAGCAAGGTCCTCCTGATCAGCTTGCAGAGCCCAGCAGCAAGGACTTGAATGAATTTACACATACTTTTCAGACAGGAAGGGGTTTCTGGCCTTTTTGGGCATCGTTCTCACGGGCTTGTTTGTCACCTCTTCCTCTTGCTCGCCTTCTGATCCATCACTTTTTCCCTTAAAAAAGAAGCAAAAAAGAGAAAAAAATCCCTATAGACACATTAAAACAGGAACACTCGCAATTCTGTTGTTTCTGCTGCCTTCTTGATTTCATCCTGTTTTGTAAACCATCTAGTCATGGATGAATTTTTTTAATTCTCCACATCCTTTGCTGTCCAAATCTCAAGGTTTCTTATTGCAACCCCTCAGAAAGGGAAAACCAGTGAGAAATCCTATAGTAATCCACCCTAAGATCCAAAAACTTCAGCATTATCATGGATATGCAGCTGAAGTCGAAAGTATGGGCTGAAGGTTTCAGCTTCTTTCCTAAATTACTTACAAAATCTCTTTAAGATGATTTTCAGATTAGAAGACAACATTATGAATTTAAAAGGTTAACACAGACAATTCCCCGAAGAGCTCAAATCCAGCCACAAGTCATGAAGACCAAAAGGATCAAGTCGAATAGTACCTGAAAGCCCCTATGAAACTAACATGAGAGCTCAGTTACAATATATTTTGAGAATAAAAGCAACTACAACCAGAGCTGAGTGGTTTCCTTATTTGCAGTCCAAGTACAGCATCATGGAGAATGAAATCCCTCCTCATGCTGATAGTAATTCTTCCTGGACAGGACACAGGAAAGAAGTTGAGGATAGCCCAAACAGTGAAGTCTGAAATCTTGCCGCTTATTTTGTATCAGCTTTTAAAATACTACACTCTCGCCATCCAACCTGGTGGCACCTTTCACTTACACAAGGTCAGTTGGGACTAGGCAAAGGATTTCAAGGCGGTTTGGAGTGAGCTGTTTACATAGGACATGTATGGCCCAACATAACTTGTGGAAGAATGTGAAAGTTATGAGTTTCCCCTCTTTGTCCTTGCTTCCAGTCAGCTGCAAGCCATTCGGCATATTTTGGAGCACCAGCCCTACCTATCCAGCCCCAGCAGAAAGGCAGCAAAAGGCTTTACCACAGGGGTGGTCAGTCCCAGCTGGCGTGCCCCTGAGAGGTCCAGGTCGCTGATGGTGGTCACTGTTACAACGTGGTTTGGGTGGTCGATGTTCACAGACTCTGTCCGCGATGTCACCAAGTGCTCCAGTTCGTCAGCCTCATCTGGGGACACAAGACATCCTGCACTGCAAAGTGCCCCTCTTTTCATAAGATACGCTTGCTTGTTCCTGCAGTGCCACACTGAGGGGTGGACCCAGGCTCTGCAAGCAGGGTTAGGTGATGGAGGGGCTTGAACACCACCACTACAACCATGAAGGGCAAGCTCCTTCTCCCAGGGAGAGGACCTGGTGACACCTTGGAAATGTCCTCGTGCTTGCTCCTTTTAGTACAAGCCACCTGACCCTTATCCCACCAAAGCCAGAGGGAGTCACTGCTCAGATCACTGCCCAGCTTCCCAGAGGGACATGTGAGGAGCAAGGAGCTGACATGGGACCGTGTGTGGGCACCCTTGCTCCAGCTCCTCTCACCCAGCCAAGGATATCAGACACGGACACCCGCCTCCCGGCCAGCACGTACCGAGCGCCTCCTCCCTCTCGCTCAACATCTTCAGGTACTCTTGGTGCCGCTGAGGGACGGAAAAGGGTCACTGGGGAGCCTCTGTCGCTCTGGCCGGGACAGACCCGTGTCCCCGCAAGCGGGGCAGGAGGAGCCCGAAGAGCCCCCCTGCCCCCGGGCTGCCCCGCTCCCGAGCCGCCATGGCGGGGAGCGGGGAACCCTTCTCCCAGGAGGGCTGGAGGTGAGATGTGTGTGGGACTACCTCCTCCTTCATCTTCCTCTGCTCCTCCTTCAGCTTCCGCTTGATCTCCTCCAGCGCCGCCTTCCTCCGCTCCACCTTCCGCTTGTGGAAGCCGGTCAGGTACTCCCTGCCGCCAGCAACACAGAACCCCCCTGCCTTTTAGCGACCCCCTCACCGTGGGGTGCGACCCCCCTACCCCGCCTCTGGGGCCCAGCCAGCCTCACCTCCGCCTCTCCTCATCGAAAGTCACCACCACCCGCCCCTCACGGCCGCCCGGACCCTTCTTGTTCTTCTTACGGCCCATGGCGATCCCACGTTGCCGCTGCCGCCCGCCCCTTCCGCCGCCGCCCGGCCTGAGGGGCGGCCCTTGCCCCGCCCGCCATTTCATGCCGCCGCGCCTGGTGGGGTGCAGGGCCGCCGGGTTCCTCATGATATCCCAGGCGGGCGGCCTTTGTCTGCCGAGCCCCTGTTGGGCTGGGCGGCCCCGGGGTGCGGGAGGACCCCGGGTGGGCGGTAAGGTGAGCGGGAGGTCGGGCACCTCAGGGCTGCTGCCTTGGCTGCGGTTTGAAGGAGCCGCATGGGTCCTCCTGTCCTATGGGTGTGTGGGACCTGCGTGTGCCCCCTCGCCCACTCCAGGTGCATTTTTTCCCCCAAGCTGGGGCCAGGAGAGAGAAGCTGCCGTTTTGACCTTGCAGGCGTCTGCTGCCAGCCATGTCATCCAGCCGCGGGTGGGAGCTCCTGCTCCCTCCTGTCAAAACGTTGTTATGGCGCTGCCTTGTGCAGCCAGCACAGCACCCAATCCCTCACAACACAGACCCACTCTGCCACACCTCTGAGTATTTTACATCTGCATTTCTGCAATAAATGTTGTTCCTCCAAATATTTAGCATATGCATCTCTTCAGTAAAGGTCTAAGGGTTTATTTCAAGCTGTTATTGCTTGGTGTCAGTGGCACCTGTGGCGCTCTCAGCTGGGGGAGGCAAGTGCAGGTATGGGTCTTGGCTCTGACACTGAGCCACCAAGATGCAGGACCTGGCTAACAACAGCTGTGGTTTCTGTAGGCGATGTTGGAGAAAGGTATCAGCATGAGTTGGTGGGGGCATCAGGGCTGCCATGTTCTTAGCTGCTGGCTTGAGTGACTTTGGCTGAACTCTTGAACCTTTCTTACCCTCCAGTCCTTGCCCTAAAAACAGGTGTAATGCTTGTGTGGTGGCCAGCTGACTTTGGTGGAAGCTCCCAAAGTGCTGCAGGGGCAGCCAAAGCCATCCCCCCAGTGCACAGAGCATGACGAGTCCTGACATGGCCTGTTGGCCGCCTGTGCAGGGCCACCTTGCCTTTATCAGCTCTCTTGCTGCTTGCACTCTTCCTGGCCTGTCCTTTCTCCAGCAGAAATGCGGAAAAACCAGTTCTGTGGTTAATTGCTGCACTTCCCTCCACGCCCATGGGGCAGGTCTTCTCCTCCTCCTCCTCCTCACTCACAGCCTGGCTGCACTTCAGCCTCCAGCCTCTTCGTCCTTGCCTGCGCTCAGCCGGCTCAGGTGCACTGTCAGGCCACCACGCTCCTTCCATTAACCTCACAGCTTCTCCTGCCTTCCCCTTTCTCCTCTGTCTGCAAGAGCTGCTGGCTCTCTGGTGGTTCCTTCTTCCTTGGGCAACCCAGTGGGTTGGGTTGGCCCACAGGTGCGGAAGGTGCAGGCAGCCACCTTCCCGGCCCTGCCCTGCCCTGGGGAGTAGCGTTGGACATGATGGCTGGAGGACATGAGAGAAGTATGAAGGCCCTGAGGGAGGTGTGGAGAAGAGCGGAAAACTCTTCATGCGCAGACTGTGGGAAGCCAGGTGAGTCCCCAAAGGCTGCTGGAGGAAGAGTCAGAAGCAGGGAGCTGGGACCGATCTGGTTATCTGACTGCACACGAACCTTGGGGAGAGAGGGAGGAGAGAAGTTGCTCTGTCTGGATATTTGCTTCCTCTCCATGGAGGTGAGTTGGTGAGGGAGGAGGAAGGGCATGCTGCCACAGCGTTCGTGGGAAGAAGGACGGGGACGTGGTAGTGCCAGATGAGCACAGAGCTGTGTAGCTGCAGCACTGTAGGTGGTGGTCATGTCAGATCTCTAATACAAATCAAGGTCAAGCCCAGTCAGGACCTGACAGGAAAGCTCCTGGTGAAATCCTAACTGCTGCAGAAGGAAGGCATGATTCAGGAGGGCATTGTCTCCACCGTGACTCAGCTCAGAACCGACAACCTGCCACAGGCGCCTCAGAGGTTTCTTTTACTGAAGGGCTTGCCTTCTTGAAAGGGTACCCAGCTCGAGGTCCTACAAGTGCTGCTCAAAAGGCTCATTGTCATCCTCCCAAAATGGGCACGTAGAGTGTACCACCCAAGCTAAATTAAGACTGGGCTAATTAGTACCATTTTAGCTTCTTAAATTCTCTGAAGAAAATTTTGGATTCAAGGCTGCTTTCCCCTTTCTGAGTGAAATGCTGCTGGGAATTTGCACTCAACAGCTCCTTTAGTCTTTTCCCAGGGATGGTTTCATTTTTATCGTGGGTGACCCTTTACACAAAGGAAGTTTACAGGGCACTTTAGAGTGTTTTGAGGTTCAGGTCAATAGAAATTCAGATGAAGTGGTTGAAGCAGGGGGAATGAGGGACTAATAGCTATGCTTTTTCCTGACTGGCATCTGTATTTTGGGTGTTAATTAATCAGCTCTCATGAAACTGTGGTCACCCAGCTCTCTGTTTCTCAGGACTACTTTCTCAGTTGAGGCATATCTCGCAGGGCAATTTACCACTTCTAGTCATACTCTTTTATTATACCCTCAGATCCTGACTGGGCATCCTCTACTTTGGGTGTCTTTATATGCCTCAGCTGCTCAGGAATTCACCGCAACATCCCGAGCATCAGCAAAGTCAAATCCCTGAAGATGGACCACTGGGATGATGCCCAGGTGCAGGTGAGACCTTTGTCCCCAATGGTATGTCAGGTGGGTTGGGTCTAGACCGTAGACTAACTGTCCCTTTGCTACTCATGCTCTGGATTCTCAAGTGGGGATACTCCCCATAACCCACTGGGAGAAGGATGACATGCTTGCCTTATGCGTCTCTCCATCTCCTGTTACTTTACGGCAAATGTAGAGTTCTTGCAATGTACCTTGCCAAGGCTCAGGGTCTTTGTCACTCCAGATTATTAATTTTTCACTTGCCCACAGCATCCAGCCTCAATGTCTTCTCTTGGTTTCAACTGTCTGAGGGGAAAGTCTTGGGCAATTCCATGCTCCGAGAAGATTTTCCAGATAAAATGCGATCTCTTGGGAACAATGGCATTTATGGGAACTTGACTTCTCCCCGTTACACTACCCTCAGCCCATTAATCTTCAGGGGACTGAAAACATTTTCTGGCGATACAAAGAAAATAATCTGTATCTCTCTGCTCACAAGCAAGAGGTTTGGAATGTCCTCCCAGATGGCACTACAGAGCTGTTATTGAACTTTGTCTCCCTGAACACGTGGGGCATGGCAGCAAATCCACTGAATGTGTGTGCACCCAGCCCCACAGAAGTGACTTTTGTGACATTCTGTTGATTCAGTTGCAATCACTGTAACTTCTGAGAGTAGACAAGACCGTTGAGACCCACCTTTCTGTAGCCAAACTTTGCTGGGATGGTGCAATGGAGGGGAAAGAGAATGCTCCATTGAATCTCAAAGTGCATGTAGCCCTATGGTGGGTCAGGGAAGGAAAATGTCCAACATGAGTCTGCATCAAACGGAAGGCACTAACTCTCTTTCTAACTCTGCAGTTTCTGGCCAAGCATGGGAATGCTGTGACTAAAGCCACATACGAAGCTCACATCCCTATTTACTATTACCAGCCAACCTACAATGACTGCCAGTAAGTTGCTGCATGCAGAAGAAAAGGGGGAAGGGCACTTCTGGGTTCCTCTAGTTAATTTCTGAGCTGCCTGTCACCTCTCTCCCCAGAGTGCTGAGAGAACAGTGGATACGGGCCAAATATGAACGCAAAGAGTTCACCGAGCCGGGAAAGCAGCTGCCATATTCTGATGGTAAGAGCAGAGCACAGCATCAACATATCCCGCCTGTTGCCTTTTCTGGAAGCTTTTGAGCACCACAAGGAGAAAGCTCATTGTGTCAGTGTTGCAACAAGTGCTCCTGAGAACACAGCTGTTACTTACAGGGCTTTGTTTTGGGTGGGGTAAAATTGTGGGCAGCATAGTCTGGCACTGCCACAGTTGCTTCCAAGCTTGATATTACCAGCTGGCATTTTTTTGAAGGTATTTGCTGTCTTGGTGCAGCTAGACCTCTGTGGTAAGGAATTTCTGTCCTGCTGCATGCCACCCCCTCTAACGATGGCACTTGTGTTTGAAATGTCACTGTCAGTCCTGTGACACAAGGTGCTGTAGCCCACGGGTCTGCAGTGTCAAGTGGAAAGAGTTCTGGTCCCATGCCAGGGTTTATGTGGGCCAGGAGTCTGGTGTTTGCTGGAGAGACGGGTCTCACACTGGCAGAGGCAGTAGTGGGAGTCAGACTAGGAATTGGGAAACATCTGGGAATGTCTTGTGGTGACCATTTATCTGGGCTGCAAACCCAGGAACACCACCGTCTTCAGCTGTCAGAGGTGAGACCTCTCCTTCTCAAGTGTTTGTTCTCAGCACAGTCCATCATGTGCTTTATTTCAGAAGTGTGGCTGGGACCCCAGCCTACATGTAGCTCTCTGATGCCTACTGTGCCTGTGGTGGGATGCTCTTAACAGTGGTGTTTGTGCTCCTAGGGGTGAAGGAAGGCATCCTCTGGAAGCGAGGTCGAGACAATGGGCAGTTCCTCCCCCGCAAGTTCGTCTTGTCTGAGAGAGAGGGGTGTCTGAAGTATTTCACCAAGCAGGATGTGAGTATGGTGGTCAGCTCCCACCTCAGTGCATACTCCACCCAGGGCAGTGGGTCATGGAGACATTCCTATCTCCTACGTATGTTTCTGAGGTTGCCTTGCGCATCGCAGGCCAGGGATGATAAAAGAAACATGTCCCTGAGGAGAGGGCTCCCCTTCCTACTATCAGGGTGACATTTCTCCACGTCTTCTCTTTGTACTTCCTTACACCACTGGTGAAAGGGCTGACCTTCCACTTCACCCCCTTCCATTTGCATCCATCTGCACCATTCCTAGAATCAGCCTCACCCCACTGTGAGCCAAGTTGGCAAAAACCTGTAGTTTGGTTTGTTTTGAGGAGGCCTGCTTTCCTGCTCATTCGTCTCCCTGAAATGAATATGGCAAGTGCTAATGTACTGTCGCAAGAGAGGGAATGGCTTGGGGTAGGAAGGAGCAGGAGATGCAATCCAGAGGGACCTGGACAAGCTCAAGAAGTGGGCCGTGCAAACCTCGATGAGATTCAACAAGGCCAGGTGCAAGGTCCTGCACCTGGGTTGGTGCAAACCCTGGTATCGATACAGGCTGGGGGCTGAAGGGATTGAGAGCAGCCATGTGGAAAAGGACTTGGGGATACTGGTGGATGAAAGATTGGGTATGAGACAGCAATGTGTGCTTGCATCCCAGAAAGCCAACCATATCCTGGGCTGTGTCAAAAGGAGTGTGGCCAGCAGGTTGAGGGAGGTGATTCTGCCCCTCTGCTCTGCTCTGGTGAGACCCCACCTGGAGTACTATCTCCAGCTCTGAAGCCCTCAGTACAGGAAAGACATGGACCTGTTGGAGAGGGTCCAGAGGAGGCCACAAAAATTATCAGAGGGCTGGAACATCTCTCCTGTGAGGACAGGCTGAGAGAACTGGAGTTGTTCAGCCTGAGAAGAAAAGTCTCCAAGGAGACGTTATTGTGGCCTTTCAGTACTTAAAAGGGACCTATGAGAAAAAAGGGACAGAATTTTTAGCGGGACCTGTTGGGACGGGAGAGTGGATAATGATTTTAAACTGAATGAGGGCAGATTCAGGCTGGACATGAGGAAGGAATTTTTTCCAATGAAGGTGGTAAAACACTGTTCCACGTTGCCCAGAGGGGTGGTAGATGCCCCATCCCAGGAGACATTCAAGGCCAGGCTGGATGGGGCTCTGAGCAACCTGATCTAGTTGAAGATGTCCCTGCTCATTGCAAGGGGGTTGGACTAGATGACTGTTGAAGATCCCTTCCAACCCAGACTATTCTCTGATTCTTGGGGTGGGCTCTCTCCTTTTGAGGTCAGATAGCCTTTAGACTGGCTCAGCTGTAAGGTCAGATGCACTCTCAGTGTTTCACTGGCAGTTCCAGAGTAGCCATAGCTCAAATCTGAATTGGAAGGGCTTGGCCACTGTTTGGGCTTGAGCTCACCACACAGTGAAGGGAGTGTGTGCTACAACAGTTTTGTTGGGAAGGGGCAGTTTTTACATTTTGAAACACTCTGACCCTGCCTTACCCCACTAAGTTGGTAGCTCAGGTCTCTTTCTCACAAGGACTGGTCATGCATGACCAATGGCATTCTGTTTTCAGGCCAAAGAACCCAAACTCAATGTTAAAATAGATGTCATCAATGCTACGTTCCAGCCAGTGAAGATTGGAAACCCCAATGGCCTGCAGATCACCTATCTCAAAGACAACAAGACCCGGAATATATTTGTCTACCATGAAAGCGGAAAGGTATCTGGTTTTAGCATCAAACACTGCAAAGCCATTGTGGTGGTTTGAGGAGCTTCTGGTATTAAATAGTCTGAAGCATGGGTAGGAGGGGGTGTGCATGTGGGAGTTACTGTAGGTGACAGGGTGGGGATTCTGGCTTTGTGTTTGTGTGTCTGTGAGAGAGTTTTGCTGCAGGGAGCAGGGCAGGAGCACTGGCTGAGTCGGTTTGTGTGGGAGGAGATGTGCAGATGTGTTGCCTGTGTGTGTGAGGGAGAGGCTGTAGGTGCTGGGGAGGGAGAGCTGTCTGTGTTTGTAGTTAATGTAGGGTTGGGTGCAGCTGGGTGAATTCAGATGGCTCATTGTTGCTCTGGCTAAGCTTTCGGTCCTGTCTTTTCCTTTCTCAGGAGGTGGTAGACTGGTTCAATGCCATTCGCTCTGTGCAGTTCCATTACCTGAAGGTAGCATTTCCTATTGCCAGCGATAATGAGGTAAGGCAGCACTAGAGCACACTGCTGAGTCTCCCACTGGTGCTTGGTTATGTGATAAAAGAGCCCATTAGTTATTATTAGAACCCCAGGTACAGAAGTGGAAATTGCAGTGTTTAGATAGAGGGTTGAGAAAGGGCATTTAAAAGAGCTTGTGGTGGCCAGAAAACAACAGCTTTCTGCTGTTTCTGAGCACTTTGGAGACAGAAGTGACTCCTGGCTAGGCACTTCTGCAAACATGAATCTAAAGGGTGACTGAACTGGGGGGAATAGAAGGAATGGTGGGGGCAAAAGTGAATAGCAAAGAAACATGGCTAAGTGGATGTTACTCTTGCCTTTTTGTCAGATTAAAAATCGGCTGACAAGAAACTTCTTGAAGGAGGGATACATGGAGAAAACTGGCCCCAAGGTGAGCTGCTGTGGGAAAAGAAAATCTAACGGGGACCCACCAGAGAGCCACTGACCTTCCCTACTACAATGTTTTTTTCCTGCTGTTTCCCTGTTCCCCCCTGACTCTTTAGACACCCATGGGAACAGTGTGTGTGCACCAAGGGAGGGGAGAATGAAAGGAAGGGGAAGGACACATGTCAAAGTAGATGAAGCCAGAGTCCCTGCTTTCTCCCAGAACAACAGATCTCTCTGCATGTGTCTGTGTGTGCGTGACCTTACAGGTATTTAGTGTCTAGATTTCTCCTGTCTCAACTCTGGGGTCCTTCACAGAAGTCCAAGAGTTGTGGACAGCAGTTGGGACTGAAAGACCCGATAATGATCCCCACTCTCAGCTCAGAAAGGGTGAGGAGGAGGTTGCTGTTAAGGCAGGGGCTTGATCGAAGTGGTTGGGATGAATTTTGGGTATCCATTTGCGCTGCTCGCAGCAGAGGGCACTGTCCCCTTACACATGTCACCTCTTCCCTTCACAGCAGAGAGAGGCTTTTAAGAAGCGCTGGTTCACCCTGGATCACCGCAGGCTCATGTACTTCAAGGATCCTTTGGTAAGGGAAAGATCTGACCTCTGGTAGCGGCAGGCAGCAATGCTGAGGGCAGGGCCAAAGTCCAACCAGAGTCTTTGCTCTGCACTAAGGGCAGCTTGCAGGTTCCCCAGCTGCTCTGGATGGACTCTAGGTGTTCCCATTTCCATCCCACTTAGTTCATTCCATGCTTTCTGTGTTTGTTTCACTGCCTGCAGACAATGGGAACAGGGAGGGCAGTGGTGTAAAGGTGGTGATGGAGAGGAGAGTGACATCGGGGGTGACATGGAGGGACAGGAGCAGCAGTTCCTCTCTCAGACATCTTGAGGTCCATACTCTTAAATTTTCCTTTCCAACACTGCCTTGAAGTATAGCTTCCCTGCTCTTCTGAATTCCCTGACCACCTTCAAATCTTTTTGCTGCTACATCCCTGGTCCTCACCCACTCTCCTCCTGCCCTTAGGTGTACTACTATTATTCCCTGGTTCTCTTGGGATACTGTAAATCCTTCTTTCCCTCCTGACATGCAGGATGCATTTGCTAAGGGTGAAGTGTTTGTGGGCAGCAAAGAGAATGGCTATAGCGTCCAGAAGGGATTGCCTTCCGGGGCACAGGGAAACTTCTCTTGGCATTATGGCCTCACCATTGTCACCCCTGACCGGGAATACCTCTTCACCTGCGAGACAGAGACTGACCAGCTAGACTGGATTGCAGCCTTCACTAGTGTCATCAACCAGGCCATGACACCACAGGAATATGCAAGTGAGTGGGTGGATGTAATTTCCTTCCCCTCCTGCCATTCCAATCAGGGTATTGTCCTAATGCACCATCTTTTTCCTTCACTACAGTTGAAGCCTACTTCAAGTTTAAATCCTAGGAAGCCAGGCGGGAACCTTGCTATGACTTGACTCTACTTGGCCTTATTGGATGGGCTGTCAGGAGAGGAGAGATCGACATCCAAGAAACACAAGGCTCTTGAAGCACCCTTCAAAGCACTTTCCTTCCCCATAGATGGTCCACTTTGTTCTGGGGGCCAAATTAAGCTGCTTCCTTTCAAGTGCAAGATTTTGTGAGTCTTAAACCTCGGTGCAACCTGTCACTGTTAAATTGCTGTGATCTGACTGGATGCTGGCAGGCCTTGCCTGTCAATCGGACCTTGAAAACTTGGCACTTGCTATGTTGGACATGGGACCTAGTATCGCTCCTGCATGAAGCTGCAGACAGCCACCTGCCTTATGGAAGAAAACAGCTGCCTGCCTGGAGCTACACCGCAGCACATTGCAGGGCCTGCTGGGCTAGGAGAGACAAGAAACAGCTTCTCTGCTGGCAACAGAGATGTGAAACATTTAGATATTTGATCAGTTAGAGCTGTAGTTGAGAAAGGTCTCTTAAAAGATATAATCTAACAGCCAAATGTGAGGCCTATTTCCTCCTGCCGTGTGTGGGCTTGAAAGCTTCTTTGGACCACGTTTGTGTGGAGACCTTACTCCAATTGCTACAGAGAATGTTAACAGATCTGCTCAAAAACAATGTGTGTGTATACTTGTGTGTATGTGGGTAATGTGGGGGGGGGGTAATGTATGTGTGTGTGTACGTAACAAAAAGTGGTGGGAAGTGGGATACTACCCTAGGGAAGATACTGTAGGGGATATTCATGACATTGAAGTTCAGCTGTCAAATTGGAGTCTCTAATCACACCAAGTAGAGAGAGGTTGGGTCTGGCAGAGAGCAGCCTGTGGCATGTCTGATGCAGACTTTGGACTCTCTGTTGACTTCACTAGAGCGCAGGGGTTGATGTCTGAAGTTAGTAACACTAACTTTGCTCTGCTCCTTTATTCTCTTTATGTCAAAGGCCTGGCACTGTCATTCTGCCCTACACATTACATATGTATATCTTGTATATTACATAAACATATGATTTTATGCAGTAGTAGGAAGTCTGTATGTTCATGTCCTTCTAGTAACAGTTAACTGCTGAATCAACTCATGATTCATATCTTAAAGATCATGTCTTAAAGGTCTCCTGGGAGAGCTGTATTTCACATGCTGGAAGGACCAGCTGACTTCTGCTGGTGACACTGTAAAATCTGATGTGTCTGCAGTTTTACACAGGCAATGTGAGAGTGGGCACCTAGTGTGTTAAGGGGGAGATAACTGGAATTAATGAGGTAACTAGTATTTTAATTAGCTCCTAAAGAAATGAATTTAAAAAAATCCCTTTGTAATTTATTTTAACTTCCTATGTAAGCTAAGCTGCTAACTGCTAAGGCATGAGGTCGTTTCTTGGAAAAAAGCACAGACAAACAGAGCAAGGAGCCATAGCTATTCATTGTGGTTGCCAGGGCATGTGGGCTTTGAATCTTCCCATCAGAGCCAGATGGGCAAAGTCATCATCCCCCACTGCTTGTCTGGGGGTCCCTCTCTGTGCTGAGACCACCACAACCTGTTTGGAGCATCAACTTCTGGGATGAGAAGCAGCATCCTTCATCCTGCTGCCATGGCACAATGGAGCTTTCCATTCAAAAGCATATTTTCACTGCAGTTTGCTGATCTCTCCCAGTTTGGAGCATGACTGTCCTAAAAACTGAAGGCCATTGCAAAGCTTGTGTTGCAAAACAAAGTGCCTTTCGGTTCTGATAGTGTGAAAATGCGGCAGTCCATTAGAAAAAAAAATCAAGCCCTATCTAAACAATGTAAACAATGAGTTCTCTGGGAAGAAGAGAGCATGACCCAGCTATGCCAAGTGCTGATACAGGCAACCAAGAGGGAGGCCTCTGAAGTTCCCTACATCGATGACTTACGTGCCATACACCCACTCCTGTGGCATGGTCATGCTGAAGCTGTTGCAGGCAGTACATTGCTCAGGAAGGTGCTTGGGTCCTACTGCAGTGAGGGCAGTACCGGTGAGAGGCTTCCTTCTCCTGTTTGATGCTGAGTTATTGCTGCTGGAGATGAATGGGGGTGTCTAACTCAGCCATAATGAAGCTAATGCACAAAAGATGCAAAAAAGCGTGGCTCCTGTGGCCTGAAAACCCCTGAGAACTAAAGCAAAGTGCACTTGATAATGGTACAGCTGTCTTTGCTCTGCAAATTCTGTCTCATGGTGTCTGTTCCCTGAGACAAATGAGGCTCAGATATGGATGAACAAAGAGGCAGGTAGCACTGGGTGTAGAAGTTTTAGGGCATATAGTTGTCATGCAGTGATGCCCCGCTAGAAGGCAATGGTGCCTACCTAACACACTTTGCTCCCTCCTCTGAGGTCCTGGCGAAGAGAGAGAAGGAAAGGCTTAGAGAAGGAGGGTGGCCTCTGGGGAGAGGGAGGAAAGAGTGGGTCTAAAATATCCAGCCCTTCGGGTCTCTAGGAGCTTGCTGCTGACTGAGGGACAAGGGTGGAACATGGCCTCGTCATAGTAAATATGAGATGTCCTAACATCTGGTGGGTTTGCTTGCAAAACTAGGGGCTGCATCCATTTTCTACACCTCAAGAGCTCCTGATATCCTCGCAAGGGAGTGGGGGACAGACCCTTTCCTCCCAGCTTGTCAAAGTGCGAAGGAGAGTGGTGTGGCAGCTCCCTGCCTATTGCATTTTCAGGGCCAGCCCTTGTTTCGCTTCTAAAGCCACAGTGTGATGCTTTCCTCCCCTGCCACAGTAGGGAGTCTTGTCTTGCAGTTGTCTCCCCTTTAAAATGAGGAATACTGTGCAAGGGGAAATGGGAAAAAGAGAGGGAAAGAAGAACAAGATTGAAGAGGGAGCTGGAGGAAGGTGGAGGAAGGCACTAGGGAAGGAGCACGTCTGTAAGAAAGAGGAGGGAGCCAGCATACTCCTCAGAACCGAGTTTAAACTGGAACTGCCTTTGCACCAGTGTGTGAAGCTGTGAGTCAGACACATTCCTCTCTGCAGTGGGCAAGGTGACTCTTCAGGGGCTGGTTCAGGGGGCCAGAGCCCACCCCTCAGAGTCTATCTGAGCAGAGAGGACACAGACCTGGGAGAAGGAAGAATCCACCAGTCTGCTGGTTTGCATGGGCCCAGCTAATGCTGGAAAAGCATTAGTGAGGAGCTGGTGAAGACCAGAGGCGTTTCTTCCTGGCTGGCAGAGGTTATTTTGCACCGATCAGTCTTGAAGGAGGGGGATGTGTCCCATTCTCATCTCTTTGGTGGTTAAGGAAAACTACTGGATGAAGCTTGTGATGGACGAGATCAGCACGATGGAGTGGGTGGCTGGAGGTGAGGAATAGATTTCTCTGGAGTACCATATGTCTGCTGAACTCTCGCCATTCTTCCCTCACGTGTTAAGGATAGACGTGTCCCATACAGTGAGGGGGAAAGGCAGTGGAAGGAACAGGTCTCTGACAGCCTGACTTGCTCGCGCTTGCCTGACCCAAAGATGTCCTGTAATCCTTCCCCCATCAGCACAAGGCCTGGAGGGGATCCTGAGGACGGCAGCTTCTTGGAGGAAAGCAGTGGTGGGGGTGATGGCAGTAGTGTCCTGGGAGGGGACAGCCTGGTCACAGGGCCACTGGGTGCAGTGCTGCTCGTCATCTGCCTCACTGGGATGGCAGGAAATATCTACACGGTGGCGGTGGCCTCTGGCAGGGTGGCGGGCCGCTCAGCGGGCTCCTTGGGTGTCTATGTGATCAACCTGGCCCTGGCTGACCTCCTGTACCTCTCCACCATCCCTTTTGTGGTCTGCACCTACTTCGCCCACGACTGGTTCTTCGGAGATGTGGGCTGCAGGCTTTTGCTCAGCCTGGACCTCCTCACCATGCACGCCAGCATCTTCCTCCTGACCACCATGAGCCTGGAGAGGTACTGGGCAGTGGCCAGGCCACTGTGGGCCAGGCGGGCTGGCAACACTTACCGCAAGCTGGCCAGTGCCATCCTCTGGCTCCTCTCGCTCCTGCTTACGGCCCCCATGATGGTGATGACCCAGCTGCAGGAGGCAGGTGGCCCCCACAAGCGCATCTGCATCCCCACCTGGACGCCAGCAGCCTTCCGGCTCTACCTGACGGTGCTTTTTGCCACCAGCATCCTGGCACCCGGCGTGGTGCTGGGCATTGTCTACACCCGCCTGGCCCGGGTGTACCGGTCCTCCGTCTTGGGCCCAGGGATGTCGGTGGTGGGACGGGCCCCTGCCTGGCGGCTCTTCTCCAGGATCTCTGCCATCGTGGTTGCCTACTGGGTCTGCTTCCTCCCCTTCTGGGCCTGGCAGCTGGCTGGGCTGTACCAGGGTGAGGGGCTGGGCATTGGCCCCACTGCCCGTGCCTACCTCAACTACGGTGTCACCTGCCTGGCCTACAGCAACAGCTGCATCAACCCTTTCCTCTACACCCTCCTTGCTGGCAGCCACAGCCGATGCCGTGGCTGCAGCAGGACGGGCACAGCACAGCCCGCAGCACCCTCCCGGGAGGCCATGGGGGCTCTGGTGGGAGGCCACAGCATCCCCCTGGCTTTCAAGGGATTGTCTGGGTCTCTGGGGGAAAGCCTGGGGTGAGCAGCACCCCAGGTTGGGGACATCTTCCAGCCTTTGGCTGGGGTCATGTTGGGAAATAAAAGTGCATCACCTTCCATGCCAGTGTGTAATGTCTTCCATCGTCGTTACGGTGCCTCCCCCTTCATGACTTCGCCTTTGCAAGGCCGCTAACCCTCCTTGGCTGGGGGAGGACACATGTCTCAGTGATCTTGACCCCATCCTCAGGTCCTTCAGCCCTCGCAAGCCAGTCTCTACCTTGCGCAAGGCTGGAGAGTGGGCGGAAGGGAGCAGTTAGCCTTGATAAATCTAAATTATACAGCTGGGGAACCCTCACCACCCCTCATCTCCTCTCTAGCAACGGGCTGAGCTGTAACAAAGTCAGGACAACAGTGAGTCACAGATTTCACAGGACCAGTGAGTCACATTAAGAAGCAGCCACACTAGCAGGAGACCAGAATAAGGTCCATCCTGTTGTGGTAAAGCTCACAGTCAGCTTTCTTCCCCCCCTCTCCACAGAAAAATCTTTGAAGAGCCTTTCTAAAAAAGTCTCCCAAGTGCAGTTAGGAGAGGTTCCCCTGAAGTACAGCTCAGGGGGTTCAGCACATTTATTCAGCTTTCAAGATCAGCTCAGCAGAAGAAGCTGCAAGGAGAAAGCTCCACTACATGTCCACTGTCACAGCTCATGGAAGGGGATCCTCATCAGCACCACATCCCTGCTGTGGTTGAGGAAATTCACAGCTCTCTGGCCTACCAAATGCACCCCAGTCTGCCATACTGTGTCAATGCTACTGCATAAACTGGGCCAGGTTGCTGCCTCAACACCATCTAGCCTAGTGTGGCTGGCTTAAATACAGCTAGACTCTGTTCTTATCCCCAGAAAGGACGGCCTCATCCATATCACCCCATGTGAAGAGGCCCCAAGATTTGCTGTTCCCCAGCCATGCCTATGCACAGAGTGGCAACATTAGATGTTGTGTTTACTGTTAAATATGTAGCCTTAAAGAGTGGGATGTGATTATCCAGAGTGGACTGGCTTTGGGCAACACTGAGCTTCAAGAGAGATCCAGCTGCAGAGCTTCAGGTTGCTTGTACACCCTGAGTGTTCCTGCCTCCCGGCTCAACAGCCCTTGTCTCCAACTCATTTCTCTTCCTCCTCAGTCCCCAATTCCTGGCAGCCAAACCTCCCTTTGCTTAGGTACCTGAGACACAGGACCTGGCAGAACCTCATGAATTATAGAGCAAGAACAGGTGGTATTGCTGCCGTAGGAGCTCTGCAACCACTTAGTGGGAGGAATTGGCCCAGCCAGACCTGGAGGGAGCCCTTGTAGGACACCAAATTGTTTGCCCTTCAAATTGCTTATCCTTCAAATTGCTCATGGCCAAGCCTGGGAGAAAGGACCAGAAGATTGTGTCCTTCCATCCCAGGCCTACCTGATAACTGTTGTGCACTGTGGAAAGGGCAGCTTCCATCTTTCCCATGTCCACCAGGCACAGCCTGCCCAACAGCAGTAGTCATTGCTGCTCAAGTACCATCAGACTGCGACAGCTCTCGAGGCAGCTGCTGGCTAATGCTTCGGGTAACAACCCATAGCCCAGTGAGAACCATGCTGCAACACCAAACACACCTCATTATCTCCAGACTCCTAAGAGGCCAGCCTCAGTTCAGACTGCAAAGGGACAAGGCTCCTTTGGGCTCACATGAGTGAAGGGGCAACAGAAGCCTAACAGACACACTCCAGCTGGGCATTGCTACCTCTCCCAGCTCTGGATGGAGCAGGCACAGCACATAGGTCAGAATAAGAACAGAGCCCTCTAGGTTACTGGCCACATGAGATATGGCCCAACAGTATTTGTACTTCTGCACTTATTAGAAAAAATGATTTGGATGAGAAGCCCACTGCATGCTCTGCCACACCCAGCACAGCATCCTTTTCCACTGCTGTCACATGCATCAGCAAGATGTCTCAAGAAGACATAGAAGAACTGTGTCAAGAATAGGACCAAACTCTACAGAGGGTTGCAGGCCAAAATTAGCACAATTGAGGACTTTCTCCTCCCTCCATGTCCCACTAGGTTTACCTGGGTCCACAACTTAAGGCAGTCTGGCTCCAGCCAGGGCTGCTTAGTTTAAGAAGAGATGGATTTCATCAACCTATTTTACTCAGGCAGGGTAAGGTGTCAGTCCAGACCTCAAGGGTGGGTGACTTTGCTTCAGGGACCCTTCCACTCTTCCCCTTAGTCACATCTAGCCCTGATATTTCCACCTAAAACCTTCCTCAGGCTTTTTGCCTTCTGCCTTCCCTGGCTTTTGACACTCACCCTGCTCTCCATCCATGACTTTAAGGGGCAAGGCTGGCACAATCCCACACACATATGGTACCAGAGCAAAGTTGGCTACCCTCCTCTCCCCTACCCCACCAGCAAGGTGACCAACCCATGTGAACTCGCAGTATGAAACAGATTAGTTTGAGACTGAGTAGACCAAAACTCTTATTTATTGAATGCTTTTTCTGTATCTTTGAGATGGAGGTGTCAGAGGAAGTTATTCCCAGCTGATAGACTGGACTGTGAAGTCCCCTTGTGTATCAAAGTAGTCAAAGACAGAGAGCCCAAGCCGGTTAGGGAACGTGAACTGGTGGCCTGGGATGTGAACTGTCAGATCATTTTGGTTGACATTGAAAGTGATCTGCAAGACAAATGCAAAAGTCAGAAAGTTTCTGCCAAGGTGCCCTCAAGCCTTTCCCCTCCACAGCATTGCTGTGCCACCCTCCACTTTGCAAGATGAACACACTCAGCAGCATAACCTGCTCTTCAACAGCAGGAGTGTTATTCTGGTCTCCCATGAGATGAGCATTCCCTGCTCAGTTCAATAGTAACATCCCTTTGAGCTAGACAGAGCTTGCATGTTTGATCCCCACCCCCTGTCCCTGCTCAGAGCCCTGGATGGTGGCACCGACCAGGCAGGAGAAACCAGCCACCTCCTGTACAGACAAGCTTGAGACAGCCCATGGAGTTGGGCACCATGTGCCAGACACCTTCCCCTCACCTCTGCTGTGCCCCCCTTCTGGAAAGGGAAGACAGTCTCCCTGTGCTCTGCACCCCACTCTTCCACCTTCTTCGAGTTACACACAATGGTGTTCACATCACCATGAGCATCAAAACGGGGGTTGAAGTGAAGCCCAATGCTGGAAGCATCCTTCCCAAGATTAAACACAAAGCTGCAGAGAAAGACATCAATGCTGTTTTAACCAATAATAAAGTAGCACATTGCACATTATCATGAACATCTGAGTCTGTTGCATGAAGCTCAAATGAGGGTAACCAAAGAGAAACCCTTTGCCAAAGTGCACAGTTTCTCTAAAATGATAGTGCTGTGTCAGCAACAGGTACCCTCCTCATCTGGGGTGGTAGGCCCCACAGTACCGTCCCCAGGAGAGACACCACTTAAGTTTCCACAGAGTTTAACAGGAGCAAGGTTCAGCACTTTGCCCTGAGCAAGGAGTTCTCCTGCACTCAAACCAGCTCCCAAGGCATCAGCTGCTTTTCACGAATTCCATTTCGGCCCCAAACAGTTGGCTGGTGTTGCACTTCGCCTGCTGGCCACTGCCTTCTCCCTGCCCTGCAGGCAGCCAAAATAATTACCATGTCATTAGCTATCCCAAAGCATCTACAGTGGCAGTGGGAGCGAGCAGCTTCCTAGCCCAGTGTCCACCTTGCCTCTAGGCCTCTTACCCAGATGAGAAGAGAGGAGGCATAGTATTTGGCAAGAGAAAGCCCAGGAGGCTTCACTCTGACGCTATGGAACTTCAAAGGCACTGGGAAGAGCTGGGACATGTTTCCTGGAACACAGCTATTGCTGGTACAGCAGCTATGGGCTCCACCTTACCCACTGAGAGGCCCCACCATCCACTGATGTGCACAAGGGCTGGAGACCACTGCCCCAGTCACCCTGATCCCTGCAGTTAGGAGCACATTCCTACTTACTTCCACCTGCCTACTTACCACCTTCCCCACTAGCATCTCCACTGGGTGAAAGCAAACTTCAGCTGCCTGAGACCCTCTCCTGCAATATGCAGTCTTTCCATTTGCACCATTAGCTGGAGCTGTGGCTCAGAGCATCCAAGACCTCCCAGCTGCTTGGACTATGCTCTTCTCCCACCCAGTGAAGCAAGGCACTGTAACTGTGTCCCTGCTCCTGGGCCATCTTCATGCAGAGGAGAGGATGTGGCAGGGGATGGTCTCAACCCAAATCTCAGTATAGACATGGCTTCCATTTCCTTTACCCTGCACTAGAGGGGATGTGGTCACTGCCAGTGCATGCAGCTGGAGCTTCACATCTGCTTCGACTTAGCCCCTTGGCAGTAGTGTGTGTCTGCAGTGTGCATTAGGAAATGACTCACTAGGAAGAACTGCTGGTGTTAACCCTTTCCAAAGCTGCTCCTCTCCCACCCAAGGGAGGGATTCCTTCTGTCTCCCACCAGCAGAAGACAACTCAGTGTGGTGCCTTTAACACACTTGGGCAGCACAGCATCACTTACCTCTTGGCACTTGGTGAAATTTTCCCCTTGACAGTGAGGCGCTGGCCAGGCTTGAGACCCAAGTTGGTGCATACTGGTCCCTGGGGAACACAGAGGTAGAGACATTAGCTCAATACCTGCTGTCTCACTTGCTCCAATTTGGCAGCTCTCTGGGCTTTCTTGCAAGGCAGTGCATTGCTTTGGACCTCTAGAGAGACAGGGAAGCTCCCTTCCCCTAGGGCACTGTACCAGGGACATCCCAGAGAAATTATTCCAGTCACATGGGACATGTGCCCAATTTCCCAACCTTTCTCCTGCTGCTCTCATCAACATATCTGTATTTCACAGCAGTGAAGCATAAGCACCTGCAAGCTCCCATCACACCCACCCTGTCCCAAACACACCCATGTGCCTTGTGGGTCTCAACACCATCCCACACAAGTGTGGCTGTGCAGGGATGGAGCCTCCATTGCTTTCTTCTGGCTTGGATTTGAACTTCAAGCCTTGCCTAGGACCAGGGGCTCAGACACTTTGCTTCCTAGCTCCCAGATGCTTGGTGGTTTGGTTTTTTTTTGTATCTTCAGCATTTGCAAGAACATTCTCCTGTCTATGCACACACCTTCTTCCACCTTCTCTCTAGGAGACCTAAAATACCCCAGTAAACCCACATGTACCCATTTTCTATCACACCAGAGGCAAGACAGAAATAATACTGAAAATCTTTCTCCCATCCCACCTTAAGAAATAAGCACGCGTTTGAAACACTCCCTGTTTAACCACACTCAATCTAATTAAAGATAAGTTAATCAAAGAAATGCAATCACTTCTGACACAAGCCTTTGCCCAGCCGTCTTTGACACAGAAGGCCACTTCTGTATAGCATATTTCCTTACAAAAAGGAGAGCGATAACAACTCAGTGACTCATGAAAACTTCAGCCAGAAAGCAAGCAGCAAGGCTGCCCAGAAGAGATGCTCACAGAGCAAAAACTATCACTGCAGATGCTTCCCCAGAGCAGAGCTGCTGTAGAACAGGTTACCCCAGCTCAGGAGCCAACCCCACAACGACCCCCCCACGTACTTCCCCAAAGGGATTTTGCAGGGAAAACAAAACATTCCTGCCAGAACACGAAACAGCAGCTACCCCTGTGTAATGTCTGCAGCAGGGATCCTTCCTCCCCAGCAGCAAGCACCCAGCTCTAGCAGACCTTCTGACACAGGGGCTGATGAGCAGATGGAGGAGAACAGTGCAAACACCCTCACACCAAGCTGACACACTCCCCACAGTCCCACTCCATGAAGTACCAGCAAAGCCATCCCTGCAACCATGCACCAGCTGCCCCAGCCCTTTCTCTACTCACGCAAGACATGGTGCTGCTGTGCAGTGCTGATGCTGCTCTCCACCAAAGTGCAAGAGACTCAGGCAAGTAGCTGCAGGGACCCCACCCTTGCTGTTAAATAGATGGAGAGCTGAGTTGTCCCAGCCCTGCTGCACCCCACACACCAATCAGACCCAGGAAAAGGTGGGAGGGGTCGGTTTTTGGGAGGAGGGAGGGCCTGTCAGGCAGAGCTGCCTCCTCCCACCCTCACCCAGGCTCCACTCCACGATGTGAAGCCCAACACTTCCAAGCGGGCTGCTGCCCGCTCCAGGAGGAGATCCAGCTGTGTGTGGCCACGAAGCCAGTGGAAAATAGTTTTACAATGAGTGTTTTACTATCCAAGGCTTTTATCCCACACGGAAAATGGAAAATGGTCAGATGGATTGAGACTTGGTGGGAAGGGTCTAGGAGAAGGGCTGGGCTCTTCGGCTCTGGCTAAATCAGAAGCAGCAGAAATGTCACTGAGTGCACACAGTACCTCAGAAACATTATGTGGTCCAGGTGAAACTCCAGGAACAGAGGACTGAAGCTGGATCCAGAGTCGCTCAGTCGCACTATCAAGATGTGCTGACTCCAAATGCTGCCCCAGACCTTACCACCCTCTCTTGTAGGTACAGGAAATGGAGTGGGGAAATAGTCCTTATTCTGCAGAACCCCCAGACACTCTCAAAACCATGCAGTTAGTTTTGGCTATAGGGCACAACAAGCCAGGAGGAAGCTGTCTTGGAGGGGTGGGAAGGAATTATACAGAAAAGATCAGTGCCTGGCTCTTGCACCTACCCTGGGCACACCTGGGGGGCTGAGGAACAAGGGGACAGGGGCAAAACAGTCTATCACAAATAGCCATAGGATCTATATGTCTTTTACCCGCTTCCATGTTCTTTTTGTGTCACGTATGATTCACTCTGGGTGAAAGGAGTCCTTTGGAAAAAGTTACCCAATTACATGGCTCAACTGTAATTACATTGAAAGAGGAGGGAAAAAATGCAGGCAGTGGGCCAAGCTTGTGGCTTAAGGCTCTCCTTGTCTTGCATATTTGTCTCTAAATCACAAGGCGCTCTGTGATTTCCTTAAGAGGCCCAGAACTGGAACTTGCTGAAACACTTTCTTCTTCTCTTTCTATGAGGCACATCAGTTCCCCAACTCCTGAGGATGTGATAGTCCCCATACCTCTTAACCCCATAAAGCACAATCCCAGTGGCTATTTTCGGTTGGTGCCATCCATGCCAGAAGAGGCAGCAGGGAGGCCCCTGGAAAGGCTCCAGCCTTTGGCCAGGTCACCAGTCACCCCAAGACACAAGAGACCTGGAGCAAAGGCCAAAGTGGGCTTCTCTGCTCTGACAAGCCTGGTCCCTCTTCTCCCTTCTGGTGACCTGCCCTTGAGCCTGATCCTTTCCACATGGTGTGGGACGAGGAGAAGTACTCCATACCAGCAGGAGAAAAAGTAACTAGTGCCAGCTTCCCTCTGTTTGGGATGTGTGTGCAATTAAATAAATTCCTTTCAACTGTAAGATATTTTAAGATACCCCCTGCAAAGGACTCTGGACATCTCTCCAAGGAGATAAGCTGCTGCTGGAGCCATAGTTTAGTAGGTTGCAGGGGTCGGACTAGGAGGGACCGTTCCCTTGCAAGAAATGGTGAATGGGGAGAGGAAATGTGTAGGTATTTGCTTGCTTAGAGCTGGAGGTGGGGGCGGCCATTTAAAAAGTCAGGGGTAGGTTCTGTGTTTCCTGTAGCATTTCTGGCAGCTGGGCACTTTAACCCAGTCTTAGCAGCCACCAGCTCCTTGAGTCACACCTGTCCAGGGACCTTCCTCCAAATACTGCTGAGAAGAGTAGAGACCAGCTCATGGATAACCGGTGATAATGAGGGAGAGGATACTATCCAAGAGGAGACACTGGAAGGGCTATTCACATCAAGGAAATCTGGCTTTCAGACTTGAGTCTAACTCAGGCAGCCCACGCTTGTCTGTTGGAAGTCCAGATGTCTCTGTTAGTTTAAAGGACCCTTGAATTAACAGGCATTAGCACAACAGGCTAATACTGCAGGCAAGGGGCCCATGGGGTTTCACATTGTCTGCAGACCATGGGCTGCCTCCATCAGTACAATGCTATGTTTCCCTTCCTACCTCTGGATTGGAGCCACTATGATGATGTGATAAAATCTAAAGCTCCAGGATCAGCATCCTCATAAGGTACGGCTGAATTCCGGGGAGGGAAGGTCCCTGCTCACCATGATGGCACACCAGACGGGGATGGTGCCTCCAGCCGCACTGACACCTGCTCCACCACACTGAAGGTGCAGAGGTGCTTGCCCGTTATTTTCAGCGGCAATGTGGTGTAGGAAGGGCAACCCACTGTGGGTTGAGGATGGCAGAGCCAGGCTGGTTAAAGCTGGCAATCCTCACCTCCTGTCACCTCATTTGTTATCAGCTAGGGGATGCGCCAGCAGGTTGTCAGCCCTGCAGGTTGTCCAATTTGCAAAGGATAGAGATGAGGAAGATGAGGACAGATCATAGCAGGGCTTGGGGGCATGAGCTTATCCTGCTGTGTGGGAACTCAGCAGTGGGATAGGACTTTTCCACCTTTCCAGCCAGACTCTTCCTCACCAGGGGAACTCTCCTGCATCGCATTCCAAATCCTCACTTTGTATTTCAGAGAGAGACACTCATCTGAACTATACCTTTGGAAGCAAAAGATCTTTGTCGAATCCAAAGAGAGTGAGTGGACATGATACCATTGCTACAGTGTCCTTGGCTATACCAAGCTCTTGGCCAGAGGGAGCTGAAAGTGTGGAGAAAGGAATAATGTCTGTGGGATATTAGTTCAGCAGTGCTTCATGCCTGGTTGTGAGGGTGAGGCAGACGGTGTTTGCACCCACACCTGCATTCTCCAAACTAGGATTCTGTGTCCTGGACAGGATGGGGCCAGCAGAGCCAGTTGCCATGACAGGGGCAGAACAAATTCACAGCCGGCACTTGTGTCCAAGGCCAGAAATCATAGCAAAGTCTCCACCAAGCATGTCCCATGCTAGGGGTGAGGTGTCCTGCTCAGGTCCTTACACTGGGCACCTCTACTGTAGACAGCCTGGCTCCTGGTAGCAACTCACTGCCCCCTCACTAGCCTTTGCTTGCACAGTGTCCTTGTCTGCTCACTCCTCCTTGGAAAGTGCAAATTGCCTTTGTTCAGTGAGCAATCCCAGACAGTCCACAAAGAACTCCTGTTGCCTTTGGGGCCTGAGCTCGTCCCTCAATGCTGGCTGCAAACTGTCATTCCTGTAGAAGGGACCAGATACCCCCATCTGTTGCTAGGGCTGCCCATGATTTTCATTGTAGCTCTTCTCCCAGGGCCTCAGCCTTCTTCCTGCAGTCACCTTGACATCCAGAGCCCGTGCTGATCTCTCCATGATGAGATGACACAGTTTCTTGAGCTCCCAGCTTTCCTTGTGGACATCCCCACCATTCCCAACCTCCAAGCTGTAATTCAGCTTAGGTTGAAGAGGGAAACATGATTGCTAAGCGTGAGTTTCATCATTGCGAATAGCTTTGATATAAAGCCTGCCTTCTCGTCTAGCTGATAAGAACTGGTATGCCTCAGCGTACGTGGGCTGGTCCTGTGTGCTGAGGGCTGCAGTCTAGCTCCTTCATGCTGTGGGGCTGAGATGAACTGCTGGGCTGAGCTGTTGGGTGGCTCTAACCATGGTGGTTTGGCAGCCACCAGAGAAATAGCCCATTCAGGCAAGTGTTTGAAGCAGAAGAGGGAAGATCTACCTCCAAATCTGCTTGTGAGGGATGCAGGGATGCAGGGATAGATAGGGCATCGTGAGTCGTGACCTTGGAGAATTGGGAAAGGACCTGGCTGAAAAGCCCGTGGACTACGTGACCAAATCCACCTGTATACATTGCTCTCCAGCTGGCAAAAGCCTGTTTTGGCTGCAATTACTCCTTCAGTGATTTGCAACATCTTTCCACTGGGAGAGTGTCTTTGTACCTGTTCAGCCACTTTGTGTTATGTGGGTTGTGGTATTTTAAATTCAGGATTAGGTGTGCTAAACTCAGTTTTATTATCTTGTGGACACAGAGCCTCACATCAGGAATGAGCCATAGCAGGATCTCCCAAGCTTTGCCTGCTGAAATTTTTCCAACCACATCCAATTTCCTGGGTTAGGAGCCGTCTCTGAGGCTCCAGCTCCTGCTGACTCCAGAATCTGTGCTTTCATTAAATCAGTATGGAAATATGTTCCCCAGTGGTGAAGATAATGTTATAAATGTTATCAAAGGGTACCTGGACAAGGTGATTTAGTTGGGCAAGCCTAAAATTACAGCTTGGGGAGGTGGGAATGAGTCTTGCTCACGCGAATGACATGGAGATGTGTTAGACGCACCTTGAAGTGCATCCCGGGAGCTCCCCATCTCCTCCCTTGCACCTCCAGCTGCTCACGTTGGGCTGTCTCTCACCTCTGGGGTGCAAAGCCTCTGCGGGCACAGCGGGAAAGGGACTGCTCCTGGTCTGCCAGCCGGGGTGGCATCCCTGTCGCTGTGGGACAGGCACAAAACCAGGGTGCTGGGTCACGGTCATAGGCAGTGTGGATCAGCCTCTGTAGGCCCATGGAGATTGTTGACCCAAGCCATTCAAGTGTCCTTTTAACATGCAAGAGCGGCAAGAAGACACCCACTGATCTGGGTGAACTCCTCTGCGTGTGAGATAGGCAGGAGGACTCTGCCGGGCAGTGCTAGGAATACTGAGAGCACAGCAAAAGAGCTCCAAGCCTTCCATTAACTTGGACATGAAGGATCCTGACTGTGAGGCTGGAGTGGTAGACTTAGCAGATATTTAATCCCAGACTGGCTGGCAAGGCTTCAGGCAATTTGCATTTCAGTTTAAGGGCACTTGGCCCAAGACAGCACAGCAAAGACAAATCAAGGAGGGGTGACTTGACGCTTTAAGAAAGCACATTCTGAGTTTTGACACAGAGAGGTCACTCGCAATGATGCAGCCCAGACTGGGTGATTGCTGCATGCAGGGGATTTCCAAGAACTGCAAATGCAGGTTGGGAAAAGCCTTGTGGTAGGTCTGGCAATGGCTGCTGATCCAGAGGAGGACAGCAGACCCAGGAGAGCTGGAAAGTAAATGGGGTAAGGCTTAAGTTCTCCTGTAAGAAAAGTACCATTAGGGACCTTGTACAACTCTGCCATGCATTTTGAAACTGATAACATTTTTCTTATTTAAAGAAAATAGGAAATCAACTTCTGACCAGTGGCATGAATTTCTGATTTTCTTTCAATAAATGAAGTTAAAGGAATAGAAAGAAAGGAAAGGGTAGAAGTGAAAATGAGTTGGGGTGCAGCATGCATTGTTCAGGCTGTTTAGGGACTGTAGGCAAGGCTTCAGACCTAACCTTTAAGAAATGACATGTTTTGAAAGCAGAGCTACAAGCTCAGCAAATGCTGACTAATAGAAGGGAATATATTGCCACCACTTGTCTGGACGTTGGCTAATGACTTCCAGAGGGCCTGCAACATAAGCCCAGTGCCACCACTGCAGGAGAGAAAGGGAATATTGTGCTAAAATATGATGCTAAGAAATATTACTGGGCTGCTGGTTAGTGTGGGGAGTTCAAGGGCAAGGAAATTCAGCTACACATGGGAGGGTCAGATGTTTCGACACTGACATACTGGAGTAGGAGAGCTGCAGGCTATTGACTGATTGTGGCCACCGGCTCTGTTCTGCTGTAATACCCACATTAGTGTCCTTGCAGTACCTTAGAAACCTGCCATTTATTGAGCCTATTTCAAACCTAGAAATGAGCTGCTGAGGCATATTCCCTGTCTTGGGTTGTTGTCTGTTAAAGCGACTTTTGAGATGTGCTGTGCAGAGGATTGTTTGCTGTACTTAATATGCAGACAGTAAGTGGATGCCGTGTTTGAACATGTTACAGCAGCCCAGATGCTGTTTTCAACTGTTCCAAGAAACAGTGCTTAGGAGAAGTATGTTCGTGGAATACAGGCACGTTCTCCTGCAACACCCTTGAGACCGAAACTAAGCCACATGCCATTTTTTCAGTGAGTGATGTATGTAAAAACCAGTCTGGAATAACCATCCTGAAGAAAAGGGTTGCCTTGAATAGGCTTTGCTGGCAAGAATGACGAAGAAGCTTGAAAAGGACCCTTTTTTTTTGTACATACAAAGTGATACTTAGGGTGCGGGATGTGATATTAGTCTCCACATACAGCAGAAGCGGCATCAGAGCAGCTTGGGAGGTGAGGCCGGCAGGGAGCCTGGAGCACGTAAGATTTTTCTCACTGAGATGTACCATGCATAGACCATTGCATCTGCTTTGCCAAATGCATTCATCTACAGCCAGCTCACAAGCCAGTGTTAGGGGCACATCTCGTGCTTGGAGAGCCTCCAAAGCACATGGGATCACAAGGCATCGGCACAGCCGAGCTGAAGCCAAGGCAGGAAAATGGCCAACTTAGCCTTTCCAAGGGGCAATGGGGCCTCACCAAGCAGCAGAGGCTGGGGGAAAGAGGATTGCATTGGGCAGACAGGGTCCTGCCCTCACTTGGGGTCCTGCAGGTAGTACAACTCATCATTCCCCAATGGGGACACATCCTGCTGGCCCTAAAGCCACTGCAGCCTGGGTCTCCCCTGCACTTCTGCATGGGGGACCACCTAAAACTCTCTTGTGGGTTTCAGCTGCACATGCCATCCCTCAGTTGATGCCCCAAACAGTTAGGCAGTACCAAGCCCTGTTAGATAGCTGCTGTCTGCCACCCTACAGCCAGCTGGAACAATTACTCTCTCGCTAGTAAGCTGTCTGTTATCTGCCAGGATCAGCTGCTGAAATGGGAGGGTGTTTTGGCCGGGCTTGGCACCCTCCCTTCCCTGAGGCTCGTACTATTTGGGGATAGAAAGCGCAGGGCACTCCTCTCTGATGCTATCGTGGTTTGGAGACAGTGGAAAGCACTGGGATGTGTCATCCCTTGCAACGCTGTTGGTTCCCACTGCCTTGCAAGGGGAACCAGGCACACTCCAGGGCTGGTGAGTACATGCACATCACTGCTCTGGTGAGGCTGTGCCACTCTTTCAGGAGTTTTTGCAAGCAGATCTCCCCAAGGAAGCCCTTTGCAGAGCCATCTCTACCCCTGCCAGCAAGCACACCCATCCATAATCATGTCCTACACAAGAGCTCACTCTTCCTCACCTCTTTCTGGCTTGCTCTGCTCCCTGGGCAGAGAGCAGTCACTGAAGCACCCCACCAATGCCAAAGCTGGTCTTTGCCCTCCTGCAGTGCTCAGGAAGAGCCGGCCTCAGGTGCTCAGTGCAGTCCAGGTGTCAACTGTCCATACCTTATGGCAGAAGATAGGGTCCACACTTGGGATCTCCTTGGTTCCTTCCTTCAGATGTGGAGCTGGGGCAGGTTCACAACAGCTGCTGGCAGGGTGGTAATACAGGAGCACAAGCTTACTCCCCCAGCAGTAGCAGCAGAGATGTTCTCTCCCTCTCTTCTGCCTTGTGCTCCAGGGTTGTGCTCCTCATCCTTTCTCAAAGAAAGGACCTTCTTATTTTTCTGGAAGAAAGCCAGATCTCATCTCAGTGGAACTGGGTGGCTTGGAAAAAGGAGCAAAATGTACTGATGCACTTAGCACCCAAGTAAACAACATGGCATTATCCTATGGGATTGTAGACTTGCTCTCATTATGATGGACACTGAGGCCAAGCACTGACAAACTCCTGACTTTCGCTGGGGGCACAGATCTTGACATGCCAACTGACTGCCTGGCCGGGTACACGGGTGGGGGACTTTCCTGTGGGACAGCTTTGAGGGTTTTATGAAGCACTGCTGGCCCATGTGCTGCTGCTTGCCTCTTCACAGTAGGAGCCTGGGGGAAGAGGGATGGACAGTCACTTACAGCATCTGTGCGCTGGTGGTTTGGTGGCAAGTGCTACTCTCATGAGCATGAAGCTTGCATTTTTCTCCCAGCACTGAAGCTAAGGGAAAGTCTATCAGCCAGTCAAGAGTTTTTGGGTGTACCCTATATACCCCAAAGGTCTGAGGGGAGTTCAGGTCAGTGCTGTCTGTTCAGCAGGTTCACCAGGTACACCATGAGGCCAAGGGCTGTTGCACCAGTGGGATGCTCAGCATTTACACCCCAAGGTGCTGATCCCTGAGACTCCACCAGAGCTGGGAAAGGCATTAATGCATTTAGCTTCTCTCTTAGCAAAAGCAAAGTAAATGGCTGCAAGGGAGGGCAGTCCAGAAGGGAAGGGCAGAAGGATGGAGGAAGGTGCTGTGCACGTCCTCATTGTCATGACAAGACAGAAGCATCAAGGAGCAGAACTGAGACCCCTACAAAGCTCCCTCCTGTACAGAAAGGAATTTATCACTTCCCCTTGGCTGTAGATACCGATCATGGTTACTCAACAGCTTTACTAAACCTGCCTGGCTTCCCCTCCTGCCCCAGACCCTGGGCTGGTAACAGTGTTTCAAAGGTTACACTGACATGGTTCATGTGGTGTCCCTTATGCCCTTGGCTCTGGAGGGCTTGTTCACACCTGTTCACCCTTGCCCTGAAGGTCAATGGCTTTAGGTCCTGCAGTCTTAAGAGTTTTCTTGTGCAGGGTGGATTAGCTTCAAAAACCCTGGACATTTGAGAGGTACCGGCCTCCAGGCCCTCAGGCGTTTGTTCCAGAAGCAGGCGACAGTCAGGATGTGTCATTCCCATTCCCACCAAACCAAACAGGGAAAACCAAGGAGATTCTCCTGGCCTCTTCACTGGCTAAATTTAGTCAGGCAGGATGAAGTTGTAAAGTAATGCACCTCCTCCCATTCAAAAGGAAGATGGGGAGATGAGAGAAGCCCAGTGGTCAAGCCTGTGATGAGGTAACGTCAGAGGGAAAGCAATGTTCTTACAGGGTCTGCTGTCATGTAAACTCACCCTGAGGGGGACAGGCCCTTTGAAAGGCCCAGGTTTAAGCCAAGATCTGGGTGAGGTATCCCCCAGCCTGGGCAGGGTGAACATCCTGGGCTTGTTTCACCAGCTCTGTTGCCCACAAGATCTCGGAAGGATCAACCCAAGGGGCACTGCTGGATGCAGATGTTGTGTTAGAGTGACGTGAGCTCAGTGCTGGGCAGCCCCAAGAGAAGGCCACTTCTTTTGAGCTCAGTTTTGTCACCATGTGAGGTGCCTGCCAGCCCAGGGACACATGGAGAAGTCCAGAAACGGGGGCCTCCTTGCACACCCCGTGCTGAGTGCCAAGCTGGTGTCTGTTCAGGATAAGAGCCGTCGGGGAGGGAAGTCTCCCTGGGCAAGCAGGCATCAGCTGTGACTTTCCTGGAGAGAGAGAGAGAGAGAGAAGCAGGAGGCAAAAGCACCAGTACCCCCAAAATGCACCCCTTCTAAACAATAGCACTGTCAGCAAGGACTTGTGTTGCATGGCAGGGCTCCCCATGGCCCTCAAGGACTTATCTAACCCCTGATGAGACACAAGGAGACATGCCATTCTGACAGCCCTTCCCACTTTGGAAACAAAGATGTTTGTCTGTTTTCGTGGTGGCCTATTTATTTGGGGCAAAGGGAAGGAAAAACAGCAGAGAGCAGAACAGGGCCTTCCCTCACATGGTGCTTTATTCGGCTGCCCTCAGGGTGTGAGCTCAGCTTTGTGGGCAGGGAAGGTTTTACCTGCTGAGCAAGTTGAGGAGAACCTGTGCCCATGATTGGAATTGAGCAGAGCAGGAGACACTGGGAGAAGGACCCATCAGGGCTGGTGGAGGAGGGTGACTGGGGGGCCAGCCCTGCAAATGAATAGGACCACTTCTCCAGCCACGAAGGTTTGAGTCCAGGAAGAGCACCGAAAAACAAAAGGAGCCTGCTGGCCAGGCTGCCAAAAACCATGAAGGCACTCAGCCTTTCCTAGCTGGCTCCCCACTGATCATCAGTGGTTACCCCACTTGGTCCAGGCACCCACCCCACTTTCCCTCGGGGTCGGTCCCCTCTCCAAATGGCCCAGCCACTCTCTTGACTTGGATGCCATAGAGAAACCAGAGCTGCTGCTCCCCATCTCCTCCTGCTGTGCTGAAGGCTGCGGTGGGAAGACTGCCTGCCTCACCTACCCACAGTGCCCAACACTCCCAGCTGGTGGGCGAAGGTAGTCTGGGACTTGCTCGACAGGTAGAACCTTCCCTCCCTGTGAAATCTCTACCTGCTTTTACGACTGCCTGCCTCTGAGCCAAGGATGCCTTTTTGGCGGCTCCAGGAGTGGGCTCGGCTGGGTGCGGAGCATTGTTTTTCTCCGGGATTTTATTACTTGCATCGTTTCTCAGAGTCTCTCAGTTGGACTTTCTTCAAACTCTCCATCACTTCATCGCTATCCACTCTGTTCCTTCCCTCAGTACTGCACAGAACCCACGCTCATCGTGGAAAACACAGACAGCACCTGGCACCTTCCAGAAATCTCTCTGGTCAAAACACCTGCTACTGATGTTTGCTACGACCTCCACACAAGCTTAGCCATGCAGCATCCTTGTGACACAGCCAGTGGGTTGGGGAGGAGATGGGAGCTCATGCAGGATCTCCGTTGCTGCTGTGCTCCCATCTCCTCCTGCTCTCTGGCTATGCTGGGAGCATGTCACCTCAAAGCCAACACTATCTCTTGCTGGGCAATGGGGCCGAGTCCCCCAGCCTGGAGGCAGGCCACCTAGCTGCATGTCCTGGGCTACCTGTTCCCTGTCCCTCTGCCTCAGATTACTGTTTGCCTGCAGGGACCCTTCAGTACAAGGGAGTGGGCTGACCTCCCCAGGCCCACGCAGGACTCTCCAAGGAGCACCAGCAAAGCCAGTGCGACTGTCCTTGCTGCTCAGACCCTTCAAGCACAGCCCTGGGGCTGAATCGCAGAGAAAGGTACGGAGAGCCCAGGACTGAATATGTTCATCCCAGATGTCTGGGGCAGACCTCTGGTGGGGCAGGGTGCTGTGCCACAAGGGATCTGGTCTCACCGAACACCAAGCTTCGTATCTTCTTGCATTATGCAGTATCAATCAGACTGATCTTCCTGCAAAACAGCTCAACTTCTCAAGCATAGCCAGGCAAGCCCTGTGAGCTGAGCCTGGACTGAGAGGATCTTTAGGTACTGCAAGCTGTTAAAGAATTTGCAAATACACATGAACCAACAGGACCCTTTCTCAATTTGGAGCAATGCTGTCTTTTGGGAATAGCCAACCTGTTGCTCCTGGGCCCTACGGGTATTGTGGTCTGAGCAAGATGAGGATCAGTGCTGGGATGGTTCACTCAATGTAATGGGGCTGGAAGGGTGGCTTCAGGGTTGTCACTTGGTTAGGCTGGGTCCAGCTGCATGGGGCAGTGGGTATCTCCAGCCATCTGCTCCCACAGCTCCCCAGGCATGTTGAGCACATAAAGGGATTTGGGATGAAGACTAGAAGACCTGTAAAGCTGCTAGTTGCCATGTGAAGGGGATGGCTTGCAGAAAGACTGTATCTCCCCAAAGAGCTATGTCTAATGCTGAGAAGTCATAACACCCAATATGGTGCTTTGGGACACAGTGCCATTCAGCCCTGGAGGAAAAGATCCATGGAAATTGTGGTAAAACCTTGTCCCCAGAACCAAGGCCTCCTCCTTCCAACCTAATAAGCCCCTACTCAAGCAAGGGTGGTCCCAAAGTGTGTCTGTACAGCTCTGCACTGAAGGCCAGGGCACTGGGCCAGCTGGAACAGCCCTGATGGAGGAAGCCAACCCTTCCACACACATACACACCCCTGGGGATTGCAGGGTTGCTGTGGTTTGGGTCAGGCCAGCCTCAAAAATGCCGGGCTCAGCCTTCTTGAAAGCAGGCGATGTAAGTAAAAAGCATAAACTGACCAAAGCTGGTCAGCTGCAGCTGCCTGGGGGACGCTTTCAAGGACTGGCTCTGGATGCTGACCAACTCCCCACCAAGTCACCATTTCTCTTTCTCCCACTGCAGAAAGGTTGGGCTGCGCCCAGCGCATGGCTGCATCTCAGCTCGGGTGTGGGACAGACAGTTTTACCCCTCAGAGCAAAACCGAGATGCTGGGCTCTGCGCTGCTATTCCCAGAAGCAGAAACGGGTGAGGATGCCCAGCCATGCCATGAGCCAGCTGTCCCTTTTGCAGGCAGGAGGGTTGCCACTGGCTCAGGGCAGTGCTCCCCGTGGGTAAATGGGATGCTTTCCGAGAAAGGCAGGCTCTCGGCAACCAGTGTGTCAGTAGCACTTTCTGGGCAGATGCAAGAGCAGCTGGAGATGGGGTGGCCTGGTTTGCAGGGTGTGTGTTTGACTTTTTGCAGGGAGACTTGCAAATAGCTCAGAAGAGTTTGCTTTCGTGTGTGTATATTGGGTTTTATTTTGGCCTGGTATGGGTCTGTCCAAGCTCCAGCAACTACCAGGGTGCGGGTACCTTAAGTGGGCAGGGAAGGATGAATCCAGAGGGAAGGCAGAAAGCAGGACAAGCACTATGGTTCACAGCCAAGCTTATCTTCTGTTTTGTTGTTGTTGTTTGTTTGGGGATTTTTGTTTGTTTGGTTTGGTTTGGTTTGGTTTTGGTTGTTTGTGGGTTTTTTGTTGCTATTGGTGTTTGCTTGTTTGTTTTATTTGTTTGTTTGTTTTTACTTTTTGGGGATGTTTGAACAGATAAGATACTCTTTGGTCCCTCCAAGAGGCTGAAACATGAAATGCGCTGCTTTTCTTTCTTTCTTTCTTTTTAAATGTGATATCTATTGTTCAGTCTTCTGGGTTGTGTGCATGTGCTTCTGGGAATGCCATGAAACTCACTGAGGAGAATCATCTCATCTTGTAACAGCATGGACCAGGCCTCAGCAGCACCAGCAGAGCTGATAGAAATGCAGGCTTAGGAGACTGACACAAGAGGCAGAGTCAGAGCTGGTCTGGCAGAGGGAGAGAAGATGCTGGGTAAGCAAGTGGTGCCTTGGGGATAAGAACAGGGATCCTGGGACCTCTCAAGGCATCTCCTGCCCAGGGCAGGATGTACCATGCTGCACTGCTCCTGCCTCCACCAAGCCAACACACACCATTCCTTTCTGGTAGCCACAGCACCCTGCCCCAGCCCTGGGTCCACCTGTCACCCTTTTGCATAGATGTTTTGTAGAGTGCTGGCACATCGGCCATTATCACAGCAAAACTGGGTGCCTGAAGGAAGCCTCATGAAGATGGCTTCCCAGGCTCCTACTGCTGGTAGCATCTCAATGCCCCACCAGTTGCAGGTGGACTGAGTCCCTGGCCTTGGCCACTTGCAACCAAAACGAGTAACAACAGGCCCCACCTCTCCCACAAGTCTTTGCCTGGCCTGTGTGTTTCAGCTCTGCCTGCAGAGGAGCGGAGAGCTCCCTCTCCGCATTGCATCACAGTGCCAAGCCTGACTTTGCTGCTGCCCATGCCTGCAGAACACCTGACCACAGCCCTGGCTGTCCCGGGACTGGGCACGCCGTGGTGGCAGCCATGCCGGCGTGGTGGCTGCCCCGCTATGGCTGAGTGTCTGTGGCCTCCTCCTGTTGAAACATCATCCCTTGGGGGCAAACCAGCTGGGCACCAGCGAATGAGCTGGGATGAAGGTGAGGGTTACCATTACAACAGCAAGGCTGCATACGTGCAGCTTCCCAGCACCGCGCAACCACAGTTCCAGGCGTTCTCCTTTCCCCTGCCTGGCCAGGCCTGTGTAGCAGCAGAGGAGAAGGGGCACTGCCTGGCTGTGAGGTGAAGTCTGGCTGCTCAGCCAGCCTGCAGCAAAAACTGCCCTCCATGTGGGTCTGGAAACAGGCACTGCACATGGATTTGGGATTGTTGCACCTCTCAAAGGAGTTTGTGAATGGCTCGCAAGGGACTTCAAGTCTGATTCATAGAGATTTAGACACCTGAAACTGCTGCTAAAGAGACTGGGTCTTCCTTCACTTTGACTTGGATAGGCAAAAAAAAATGTGCTACAGGCCTGGAAAATAGAAAAGACTATTCCTGTGGCAGTGCAGCCAATGAAGCAGCAAGTAAAGCAGCAAGTAAAGCAGCAAGCAGGGTGTCTGGCATTCATCAAGATGAAGAGCTGTGTAAGGCAACTACTGAAGGGAGGATGATGTGTATGCTGAAAAACATACATCTATAGCATTGAAACTATAGAGCATAGATGGAGGGCACGGTTCCACTACGAGCAACTGGAAGTGTGACAGATGATGCCAAGCAACAGCACGGTGCAGCCCAGCACAGAAGGAGTTGATTAAGTGTGCACAAAAGGGTGCCGTGACTTGGATGCAGACTGTAGGGCTGTCAGCCACATTGTGTGCCGTTTGCCCTCCAGGACACAGCCTTTGCTCATCAGCAACCAGGCTCTCCTGAGCAGAGACAATTGCGTGACTGAACTGCTGCCGACCGGAGCTGTGGGGGGAAGCAGGGACGAGCTGTGGTGAGAAACAGCTCCGGAGCAGAGAGCTGTAGCTGTGGGGTGGCTGGCTGCACCCAGGGTGCCAGCAGTAGTTAGGGGCTCTGCAGTGTTGACAATGGCCAGCAAAAAAACCTGACGCCCAAAGAACGGCCAAAATTGTCTGTGCTTATAAATCTGGCTTGTCAGCTCTCAGGAAGGGGGCTTGTTCAACAGCTTGGAGGAATGCAAGTTGTGAATGTGCGAAGGGACAGGACTTCACACTCTTTTCCCACCCAGCTGCCACTTATCAATCCATATTTCTGAGTTAGCTCATATCAGCCAGGATGACACTCCAGACCATCCCATCCTGCTCTCCAACCTTCAGCTGTTTGCTCCTGCCTTGCACAGCCTCCTCTCTTGTAGTGAAAGCATTCCTGTTGTTGAGCATCAGACTGATGTGAAAATACTTGAGTTTTTTTCAGGACCAGCTAATGCTGCGTTTGCAGATCTATGGAGCAGCTCAGACATGGAACCTCCTGCTCCTTCCCTTCTGCTGAGACAGATGGACAGACAGAAGGCTCAGACCACAGTGAAAGTGAAGTCTGCTAGAAAGCACTTTCAGCTGTGCTTTTTCTATCCAGTTGCATCTTTTCCTCTTACCGTGCCCAGCACCAAGGCCTCTAGGCATCACCCAGCTGTGCATAAAAAGACAGGGTAACAACTGGTCTTGGTGGGATGCATGGTGGAGGGGATGCACAGTTCACACAGTTCGTACAAAGAACTGACAGGCAGCAGAGCCCTTGGTAGACAGACTAGAAAGGAAAAAGGAAGGAGAATGTTTGACATTAGTACTGTGAAATTAAAGAAAAATCTGATGTCAGTTCACTCCAGCCAACATAATGGGAACACAGGGCAGAAATCTCCTACCTCTAGATTTATTTTCAGCCTATAGAATGACAGTCCAGGAGATGGGAGAATGAGAGCCCTAGACAGATGACTTACAGGTGCCTAATTTACTTATTGCATTTGGCATAGCATCCAAGTTCCAGAGATAAGGAGCAGATAAAGATGATCCTTTGCAGGTGCCTTACTCTTCTGCATTGCAAAACATTGCCAGAGTAGAAGGAGGAAATATGGGCAGTGGACAGGGTGCCTCTACACTGCTGAGCTTGTGGTTTGCTGCCAGGAAAAGTCCCAAGGTAACTCACAGACTCCTTTTCCAGGGAGTTGTATCTCTTCCTCAGTCACTACAGGAATCAGACAGATTTTCCTACTGTGGTTTGTATCCCATTGCTGGTGACACTGTTTTGGAAAGCTTACAACACACCTAAAGTAGCAATAGCAGAGTTTTGTATTGCATCGGCGAGTAGCACCAAGGGGGTCTGCCTCAGATCCTGTCACTTAAAAGATGTGCTGGCCAGGCCCACGTGCTACTTGCAAGGAACAGCCACCTCCATCCCTGGACTGACCTGAGGAACACATGTGATTCAGTAGGAAGGACTGTGCTGGTGCTGTCAGATCATCAGTACGTGACAAAGTGACCTTTGGGATGAGGAAAACCACTTCTGTAGAGAGTTCTGAGCATCCCTAACATCAGGCTGCCCGAACAGATAACTGAGAAGAAAGTAGCTCAAAAACCTACACCAACAGGTAGATTTCCAGCAACATTGACTCAAGGGCATTCAGAGTTGCTTGTGGCCAGACAGGAGTCAAACACATTGTGGGATTGCTCAGTGACACAGATTCTTTCACCCCTGAAGTTGCTGAGTGAAGGCAACTAACGAGACTGTGGTGGATTACAAGACAGAGAGCATCAGGAAGCCCACTCTAAACAGTCTACGCTCTCTGCTGGAGGACTACGGCCACCCAGTCTCACGAGACATGTCAGTCTCCAGGTTACCAAGGCTGTGGCAGGCACGTGGTCCCCTAGTTGTACCTGAGTGCTGAACGGGAACATATTGCTATTTTTCACACCTCCACCCCAAACTTCACAAGTGCACAAATAGCAACTGGCACTGTTCCATATGTCTCCTAAGCTCTGCCCAAAGTTGGCCGAATTAGCAATCTCCGTGCATTAGGCCAGAGAAGGACACCAAGTCAGAAACACTCCTGTTTCGTGAGGCAAAGACACCTTGCCAGGGCCACAATCAACGTTGTCCTAGCAAGTGGGAAATCTCTAATCTACAACCCATGAAAACTCTGTTTCCTCTGGCATCTGTGCTGCAGGGATAAACTACTTAAATCTCACACAGGCAGCTATAGGACAACAGCAGAGTGAGGAAACAGAAAACTGCATCATCTGAGTTGTTCCAGGTTATTTGAAACAGGTCAAGTAAGGAAGCAATTCCTGCCCCTGGATTTTAACAGGATATCACTTTCTGTGCGGCTCCTGTGCGAGTCAGGCTAGAGGTTCAGCAAGGGCTGATGAACAGAAGGGCTGGCACAGGGCTTCAGGCAACCTGATGGACAACAGTGCCTGTTTAATGGACAGGATTCCCTCACCCATAATAAGTGAAGAGAGCACCTCAGTGCTCAGCAATATCCCATTGACAGAACGGAAACTGCAATTTGCTGGAGCTGCACATCTAACAGGCTAAATCACAAGGCAGAACAACCTGGATGGTCACAGGCAGCTGCCCTGTGATCTGGGAATGTTTCTGGCATAATGTCTCCCTTGTCTCCATGCTGAAGGCTTACAGAGCTGACCGTGCTTTGCTGCAGTGGTATACTGAAACTATGAAGACCACTATAACTCTCTAAGTTGGTGGAGTTATTAATGAGTTTTTACTGCTTTCAGCAGGTTCAGCTGTTCAGTATCTCCCGGGAATTTTATAGAGCCCCAGAATAGCTTGTCTGCTGGAAGCACTTCCAATATATTATCCAAGCACAATTCCCATGCAGGCAGAGCCCGACAACACAGCAGCAGTTCCTGGATGTGCATAGTCATACAAGTCTCCTGGGCTACTTGGCAAGTTTGCTGGTGTCAGAGTTGATAGAGTGAACGAGGCAGCAATAAGGAAGGAAAAAATGGATAATGACACAGGGATGGCAAAGGGGTACCTAAAAGCCCATGTTATGGGGTGGAGAGGGCAATGCTTTGTGTAAAGAGTGAGCAGAGGGAAACCATGCTGCAGAGGAGGGACTTCTACACAGCAGCTGCTGGAGGAAGAGCAAAGGCTGGCTGCCTCCCCAGGGCAGGCAGTAACAGGCTGCTGCTTCTCGCCTCCTCCTCCCCACTCCAGCTGCTGCAGGACAGGGTGGTGCCAGAGGTGTCTGCCTTGGCAAAGGGGAACTCTCACATCAGGTTGGGCAAGTATCGAGCAAGTTCCTAGGATCATGATCCTTTCTTGGCTCTGGAGGCATTTTCCCATGCAAAAAAAACTCCTCTGTCCTGCCAGTCCCAAGACCTTGCAGATCCTCCCAGTTCTCTTACTATGTTATGTGGCTGAACATTAACAACTTCCCAGCCAGGATGATCATTAGTTCCTCATATTAAAGACATATACTCACTGATTAATATCTTTGGGCACATTTGTTATCTTCCTGAAGTGTCACTTGATCAACTTGATAAACTTCTATGATGAAATTGCTGGCGTGGTAGATGAGGGGAGAGCAGTGGACATTGTCTACCCTGACTTCAGTAAGGCCTTTGATGATGTCTCCCCTAGGATCCTCATAGAGAAGTCAATGGAAGTATGGTCTGGGTAAGAAAACAGTGAGGTGGACTGAAAACTGGCTGAATGGCCAGGCTCAGAGCCTGCTGATCAGTGGCACAAAGTCCAGATGGAGACTAGTAACTAGTAGTGTACCCCAGGGGTCAGCGCTGGGTCTGATCCTGTTCAGCATCTTCATCAATGATCTGAATGATGAGACAGAGTGTACCCTCAGCAGGTTTGCTGATGACATGGGACTGGGAGGAGTGGCTGATACACCAGAGGGTTGTGCTGCTGTCCAGAGGGACCTCAACAGGCTGCAGAAATGGACTGGCAGGAAGCTCATGAAGTTCATTTAAAAGTGCAAAGTCCTGCACCTTGAGAGGAACAACCGCAGGCACCAATACATGCTGAGGGCCACCCAGCTGGAAAACAGCTTGGCAGAAAAGGATCTGGGGTCCTATGGGTGACCAGGTTGAACATAAGCCAGCAATGTGCCTTTGCAGCAAAGGAGGCTAACAGTTTCCAGGGCTGCCTCAGGACAAGTGTTGCCAGCGGGCCAAAGGGAGGTGATCCTTCCCCTCTACTCAGCACTGGTGAGGCCACGCCTTGAGTGCTGTGCCTAGTTCTGGGCTCACCAGTTCAATAGAGACATGAACATACTGGAGAGAATCAAGGGAAGGGTCGTGAAGACAATCAAGGGACTGAAGCAACTCTTCTACAATGAAAAGCTGAGAGAGCTGCGACTGTTCAATCTGGAGAAGAGAAGGCTCAGGGAGGACTTTATCAATGTGTATAAATACCTGAAGGGAGAGTAAAAAAAAGATGGAGCCAGGCTCTTTTCAGTGGATCCCAGCAACACAACCAGAGGCAATAGACACAAATTGAAATATAGGAAGTTCCCTCTGAACATCAGGGAACAATTTTTTACTATGAGGGTGACTCAACACTGGTCTAGCTGCCCAGAGAGGTTGTGGAGTCTCCATCCTTGGAGACATTCAAAAGCCATCTGAACGTGGTGCTGGGCTGCTGGTGCAGAGATCCCTGCTTGACTACGGGGGATTGGACCAGGTGACCTCACAAGTTCCTTCCAACCTCAACCATTCCATGATTCTCTGAAAGGGAAGAAAGCAATATGAGAAAGAATATAGGGAGCACTTGTTAACGTGCTGATCCCAGGAAAACCGCACAGTGAAAAACAAGTCAAGCAAAGGGACATCAGGTTGCTCTAGAAGTCAGGCCAGTGGAAGCAGTCCAAAGCAGCAGAGCAAAGCAGCAGCCAGCCATGGAGCAGCACACTCAGACGGTTTCCAGGTTACCTGCCATCAAATCTCAAACTCAGCACACAAACAGGAGCAGTGTAGCTTGGTCCACTCTGGCTCAAGGGATTTTTTCCTGCGAGAGTGGGGTCACCTACTTATATATCCCACCCTTTTCCATGTTGCCTCATGCTCCCAAGAGCCCAGAGAGACTCAGCACATCTTTCTGCCTCCTCCACCTGTCCATGCTCAAGGATGGCTGGAGTCTGGGAGGCAAGATGAAGTGTCCTGTCCCCCAGCCAGGGAACAGAGGCTTCCTTAGCCTCTCCCTGTGCCTTGCCCAGAGCAGGAGATGCTCAGCAGGTTGCTGCTTATATCAGCCAGCCAGTGGTTGCCACAGTAACCACAGTTAGGATGAAGGATATGAGGTTCATGGGGTAACAGAATGACTGCCACCCACCTGGGTGTTGTCTCTATTGCACAGCAAGAAAGGACAATGCAGTTTTCTGAATATGAGAAAATAAATACCCCTCCCTACCCTACACCAAGCCAGGCTTCCCATCCTCTCCACCCTCCCATGCACTGCTGCAGCTCCACTCTCCATAGCCCTGTGTTCCCTGGCAACTGCACTGCTTCCCTGAACACTCAACCCAAGAAGAAAAACTGATCTAGACAGGAAGCAATCTGCCTACCCGGGCAGGAGTCATCACTTTTTTCCATTCCAACTGCAGATGTGCTCTGCAGCCTCACTGGACCCACTCCAGAGGGAACCAATGTCTGACCCCCAGGAAGACCACAGACCCCTTAGTGGTTGAACGGATGTCTGAAGGGGTTAGACGGACCCTCCCAGTCTAGTTTTCTTGTAAGATCTGCTCACACTTGGCTTCATTACACACAGGAGTGATTGAAGAAGCGGGAAGTCACACAAAGCCAAAGCCTGGCAGATCTGATGCACCCCTATAGGGCTGCTCTCAGCCCCACTGAAAGCAAGAGCAGCCTCATGGCTAGTGGCAGCTCTTATCCTCTCCTTCCAGCACTGGGGAGAGGAAGGATGTACAAGGTGCAAGTCACCTCTGCCTGGTGCCATCAGCTACAAGAAGAACCAGGGGAAGGCCAGGTAAAACCTACTCCCCTTCTGCTCCAAGTCCACCTCTGCTTTGTAGCAAAGCCCTCAGGGAGAGGTACACCAGATCAAAAGAAGTTATGTGGTCATAACAGACAGGGATCAGCCATTGCCTGTGCTGAGCACTGTTTTCAGTAGCAGCAGCTGCATGAAAAAGAAAACCTGCTCTGCAGGCTCACCGTTTGGGATGTCGCAAGCTGTTATGATCTGATTAGCTACTGGATTCCCTTCTGTTTCCTGGTGTGCCAGCCTGGGAGTCCACAGCCTCCAAACTCTCATCTGCTGGCTGGGAGAAGTGAAAAGGGCAGAGTGAACAAGGCAGAGAGCATGAGATGGACCCACCCTCAAAGCACCCTAGAGAAAAGGGGGCATCTCTTGGGGATGCTCTTACTGTACACCACCTCCTCTGTACCCACACGTGTAACCAGCTCAGCCTATACAATTTGCAGCCACACTGAGCATTCCCAGCTGTGTCCCCAAGTCACAATAGCACTCTGGGTTTCAGCCTGATAGAAGAACTGAGAACTCTGAAAAATAAGTCAGGGCATCTCTAATTAGGCACCAAGAGCCAGCAGACACATTAGGTCTTGATCTTACCTCTGCTTGGTGATGCAAGTGTTGGTCAGGTGCTCATTCAGGGAGTACCAGCCCTCTGGTTGTCTAATTGGAGATGAGACACAAAAGGGAGAGACAGACGCATACAAAGGGGACTGATTAAGATGACAGCAGTCTCTAAAGAGCTCTTTGCATGTTCTTTTGTTTTGGAGGGCTGTTTCTTAAGTTATTTTGGAGGAGACTGGCAGAAGACACTTAGCACCTGAAATTATCCTAGGGCCAATAAGTTGCAGCTAGTTCTGCCACATGAGCTGACACAGCACTAACTTACACACCGGGGCTGGTTATTCAGCTCAAGTGAGAGATCACAGAATCACAGGATGTTAGGGATTGGAAGGGACCTTGAAAGATCATTTAGTCCAATCCCCCTGCCAGAGCAGGAACAATGATGCAATACTTGGTTATCACCAACAGCTGTTGAAGGGGTTGAAGGCTTTGGCTTCCACATGAAGAAGGGAGGCAAAGTACCTGCAAGCAATTTCAGACATTCTTCTTACTCACTCTTGTTTTCTCCCTCTGGCCTGGGACCACAGCCAAACTCAGGGGGAGGATGCAGGGCATGGCAAGCGACAGTCCGGTGAGGGTCACAATGACACCCACCTCCCCTTCCCTCAAAGCTTAGCGTAATTGAGAAGGGTCACAGCAAAACCCTACCTGGGCAGTTCTGGATGGGGGTGACAGATTGCACCTCACTCCTACCCCTAGAAGACCTGGACACGACTGCATCGGGGTCCACCTGACTAGCAGTGGGCAGACCTCACCTGCAGCACGAGAAATCACCATTCCCCAGCAAGGAGTCACCCATGTGGTGAAATGCAAAGGCAGGTAGAAAAGACCACATTGCTCACTGCTCCAATTCACCTGGCTGGACCCTGTGCCCCACACTACAACCCCACCAGCCACCTCCACTCTCAACTCCAGTTCTGAGATCCCAGTAAGAGACAGCAGCAAAGGGCAGCGTGCAAACACTGTCCACAAGACATTGTCCATCCCTCTCTTCTATACCCAGCAGCACCCCCTTGAGTGAGAAAAGCTCTTGCCATGTCCTCATCACTAAGGTCTCAAAGATATCCAGGCTATTTTCATCTTGATGGGACCATAGGCAAAAAAAGGAGGCCATTTCCAGCCTACGCTCACACTTTATTATATACAGAGACACGGTGAGTGTAAGAACATCAACACAGGACATGGACAGTAAAGGGAGGCCCAAAGGCACTGTTCCCTGTCCCCTTGGTGCAACCAGTCAGCATAATTTATACAAATAATACAATATTTGAGCAATAAATAAGTTTGATAAATAAGATCAATAAATTAAAAAAAAAGTAGAAAGCCAAAGCAGCAAGGAATGATTTTCAGGGCTGCGACACATTCACAGCAGTGACAATACCACCAACACCTCACCTGCACACCAGCAGCTGGAGCACAGACCCCCATCAGCCCTTTTCTCTCACCATCCTATGGCAAAATCCACTGAGGAGGGGGAACCAGGGGGAGTTGTACAGTTCACTACCACTGTGCTGTCGTGGTCTAGGATTCCTCTCTCCCTCGCAAGCCCCTTCAGGTAAGGTGCTTGAAAACAAGGTACTACCGCAGACCCACTGTGCACAGTCACAGCTTGTCTGTTTGGCACCAAAAAAGCCCTCAAACCAGTCTCTTCCCTTTCTATAGTCCTTCAGGTGGACACTGGCACAGTTATTAACTGAGTCAGGGCAAAGGGTGGTGGAGAAACATCTCTAAGGAACAGGGGAGAGAAAAGATGAGGCAATACTCCCTTTCACTTGTGGGAGGCAGACATGCTCTCATTCCTCACTCCAGAGCTCTGGCACGCTCCTGCCACACACCCTGGCACCAATGGAAACTGACTGGGTGACAATACCAGCCAGTCCCCTGGCAAGGAGGGGCTCACCACAAGGATTGCAGGGATGTAGCTCAGAAGTAGAGTTACAAGAGCGAAGGGACAGCAGTAAAAGGCCGCCACTGGTTATCTAAGAGAAAAATAATAAGACAGCCGGTCCCTAACCCCTGCAAGGGGAGAGGCTACACAGACACAATGATTTCACGTCCCTGTCAGCCTCAAGGCCTACAGCTCTCTCCCAGAGATGCTGGCATATGAGGGGCAGAAGGACTCTGTCATCATGGACAGCTCTCAGCAGACAGAAGACAACTTGAACACTGCTGCCTCCTGCCAACCCCACTTTTTGCCCCCAAAGAAGGGCGCTGGAATGTGAAGAAACCAGAAATTGAGGGAATAGGGCAGTGAGAGAGAACTGGGAACAGATGGAGATCTGGGATGGGGAACCCAAGCCCTCTGCCCTCACACGTACAGACTGCTACTCATCCAGGCCTGGTATCAAGTCTGCAATACTGTCCACATAGTAATTGGGCACCAGATCCTTAGCAGCAGCGCTGTCACTGGCCATGTAGGCCTGCGCCTCTTCCAGGCGGGAGACACCTGTCAGGGTGAGGATGGTGGAGAGGCCGCAGTTCTTGCCGAAGAGGATATCTGTCTCCAAACGGTCTCCCACCATGAGCGTGCGAGACGGGTCAATGCCAAAACGCTCCACGATGCAATCAAACATGTAGGTGTTCGGCTTCCCCACCACCAGCGCCTTGCGGCCCGAAGCGGTTTCCACTGCAGCTGTGAGGCTGCCAGTCCCTGGAGGGGGAGGAAGAAGGAGAAAAATGAGGGAGATACAGACTAATGGGGTGTAGGTTGCGGGCAGCTCAGTGCCCCAGGTCCCACCAGAGGATAAGCACACAGCGTGCTGGCAGCACAGCTTCGTGAACTGGCAGGGATGCCTCAGGGCAGCCCTACCCCTCCTGATGCTCAGGGAAACACCTTGCCCGGGCCTGGGACAGCCAACCCCACCACCAGCACCCCGCACCCCCCCAGGCAGCAGGGGAGGGGGCGCCGGCTCACCAGGGGTGCGCTGCCCGTCGCTGAGCGGGTGCCAGGGGTCAGGGTCGGTGGCCACCAAGAGGCACTGCGGGTCGCGCAGGTAGCCGCAAGCCTGCGCCAGCTTGCCGAAGGTGAACTGGTCATCGTAGCCCACCAGCACGGCCCGCACCGGTTCGGCTGCGCCGGGGGCCGGCTCGCCCTCGCCCGCCAGGCGCAGGCCGGCGTCGCGCACCTCGCCGCGGAGCCCCTCGCCGCCCAGCACGAAGACGCGGCCTGCGCCGTTCCCGCTCTCCCCGCCGCCGAGGAGGCGCTGGCGCAGGAAGAGCGCGGAGCAGAGCGCGGAGCTGAAGACGTGCTCGGCGCGGACGCCGCGGAAGCCCAGGCGGCTGAAGCGCCGCTCCAGCTCGGCCACGGAGCGGCGGCTGTTGTTGCTGACGAACAGGGCGGTCTTGCCGCCGCGCCGCAGGCGCTCCAGCAGCTCGGGGGCGCCGGGCACGGCGCGCTCGCCCGCCCACAGCACGCCGTCGCAGTCGAAGAGCAGCCCCTCGGCCGGGCCCAGCACCTCCCGCAGCCCCGCGCCGCTCAGCCGCCGGCAGCTCGCCATCCCCCGCCGCTACAGCCCGCCGGCCGCCGCGTCCCGCCCCACCGCCCGCCAGTCACCGCCGCCAATGGGAGACGAGCACAGCGCCGGGCGGCAGCCGCCCTGCCCTGTCACCCTGGAGGGGAAGGGGCGGGGCCGAGCGGCGGGAGGTCAACTCTTAAAGTGACAGCCGCGCCGTCCTGTTGGCTGCTGAGGGAGGCCGTGGGGAGGCGGGACGAAACCTGAGTACGCTTGCTGATTGGCTAAATCCACGCTCTCCAGCTGTAACCGCCTCTGGGTGAACGCGCGGTGGCAGGGCGCTCCCTGCTGCTCGGTAGAGTGTATGTGCAGCGTAGCCGCCATTACGGAATGACAGAATGTAAGGGATTGGAAGGGACCTCAAAAGATCATCTAGTCCAGTCCCCCTGCCGGAGCAGGAACACCTAGATGAGGTTACACAGGGAAGTGTCCAGGCGGGTTTTGAATGTGTCCAGAGAGGGAGACTCCACAACCCCCCTGGGCAGCCTGTTCCAGTGCTCTGTTACCCTCACTGAGAAGAAGTTTCTTCTCAAATTTAAGTGGAACCTCTTGTGTTCCAGTTTGAACCCATTACTCCTTGTCCTACCATTGGTTGTCATCAAGAAGAGCCTGGCTTCATCACCGTGACACTCACCTTTTATATATTTGTAAACATTAATAAGGTCACCCCTCAGTCTCCTCCAAGCTAGAGAGACCCAGCTCCCTCAGCCTTTCCTGATAAGGGAGATGCTCCACTCCCTTAATCATCTTTGTTGCCCTGTGCTGGACTCTCTCCAGCAGTTCCCTGTCACCTTGGCCCTGTCCCTCCGTGTACCGAGGGAGCCAGTTGTCCTCCTGTCCTCCCATCGAGCCATGCCTCTCTGCACTGGCCTTCCCAAAGATTTGCCCTTCCCACCACCTGCATGACATGTGGCCTCCGGCACCTTGGGCTGCCAAGTGCTCCCTACCCCCACATTCCTATGACAGTGACACCAGCTCTTCAAATAATTTAGTTGCAAAATATATAGATATATATATTTTTATATATATATATATATATATATCTGTGTGTTCCTGAGACAACACATTTTAAGGCAAAATGGGGCAGGAAGGGCTGGGATCACAGCTGTGTGCCCACAAATGGCCCCATGGTGAAGATGTCCCTGCTCATTGCAGGGGGTTGGAGTAGACGACCTTTGAAGGTCCCTTCCAACCCAAACTGTTCTATGATTCTATGGAGCAAATCTGCCCACGCTGGCCCCAAAACTGTAGGTAGTGCCTGGGAGCCTCCCTGCCTTGTCCCCTCCTGTGCCCCTGGGAACAGGAGGATGACCAAGGCAGGGGGCTCACACGAGGTCAGGGGATCCTGGGCTGGGAGCTGTGTCCCTGAGGGGTGGCAGGGCCTGAAGCCCAGCGCGTCTCCCAAGGAGGGACGTGGTGGTGCAGGGGTGAAGTTTCTGTGGAGACAGGAGAGCGAGGGGAGGCACGTGGAGGGTCCTGGCTGGTGCAAGCCAAGGGAGGAAGGTGGAGGAGCTGGAGGGCCATGCCGTCCCTCAGGCCACCCTGGCTCTTCCACAGTGCCTACTGGTTTCCAGAGGGGCACCAGTCCCATCTCCCCAGCCCTGCAGTACTCCCATGTCTCTGCCCTGCTCAATTCTCCACGGGCTGTCCTGCTGGTGGTGATGTGCCCAGGGGGCTCGTTCCTCCCTCAGGCAATGGCTGCTCCTCGTCTGTGGCTTCGGGGGCACAGTCTGTGGCAGCCACCGTGTCGGCCTCACCGGTGGGAGGCCTTGGGGACAGTGGTGTGTTCCGGCTGTGGCGGCGTACTGGCTGTGGGGGGAGCGGTGGCGGGACGGAGGGGGCTCGGTTAGGTGCCCCAGCCACCCGTCGCGGCCGGGCTTTGGGGCTGGCTGCATGCTCAGGTGCTGTCGGGGCGGGAGCCATGCTCCGGGGCTGGGCCACAGGCGGTGGTGGCATCATGGGTCGGGCTGGAGCTGGGCGCTTGCCTGGAAAGAAAGCTGCTATGGGCTGGGGTCCCCTCTGCCAGGGTCTCTCCCTGAGGTGGAGGGGGTCATGGGGGTGGCTGAAGGTCAAGCAGAGGCCGCAGGCATATTGATGGACAAACCGCCCCTAGCTTGGCTTCCATACTGCAGATCCAAGGGCAGACCAGCTTTTGGGGGCTTTTCCCTTCACAAGGGACCATGAGCTTTGAAACCTCTTTATGGGGAGTGTTCAACCCTACACTGGCAGACCGGCCATATCCACCCCTGCAATCCCACCTCTGCTGGGGATGGAGCAAAGATCCTGGCCCTGCTGCGTGGACCAGAGGCCCCTCCTCTCATTTGGTGGCAGAGACATCCCCAACACCCTATCTCATGGGGAATGGCAAGATGAACGCGAACCAGAGCAGGGATGTCATCTCCCAAGCACTGTGCCAGCTGGGGCACCCCAACCTTTGTGAGAAGTGTCATCAGTCATCTGTGGAGCTGGTGGCCCTGTGACTTCAGAAGATGGTCTGGTCACTGCTGGGGTTGCCAGCTGGGACCTGGTCTCAGGGTCCCTCGAGGTGCTGCACAGAGAACGGGGTAAGTCAGGCTTTGGTTGGGCATGGCAGTCCTGGCAACACGGCACCTCACATCTGCCTGCGAGGGTGCAGCCCGTGGGGTGGGATGAGGGGAGGACATGGGGAGAGCTGGTACAGCCAGAGCCCCCAGCTCCCACTGAACTTACACCTCTCCGTCCAGGAGAGCGGGGGTGCTGGCTGGAGGGGGCACAGTGAATGGCTCTTCCACCTGGGCAGCCTCATCACATCTGATGTTTGCAGGTGGTGTGAACATTCCTGAGACATTGAAATCTACCTCTGGGTGGAGACAAAAGAGGAGACCCCACGAGGAAGCGCTTGTCTTGCAGAGCTTCCCCTGGTGACCCCACACTGGGGAACCAGAGCAGGCCCCCACTTCCCTCCTCTTGGGGATGGAAAAGTGCCCCTTTCCCTTTCTCCTCCCTTCTCTCTGGGCCGCGGCCCCTCCCAAGCGAGGACCTGGCCTTACCTCCAGGGAAGATGGTGTCCGCGTTCTGGATGAGGGCTTCCACCACACCCACCACCTGGATGGAGGAGACTGAGGCCAAGTCCAGTTGCATGGGGTCTCTGAGAGACAAGGGTGAGTGAGGCACCAGAAAATTATTTTCGGGGCATTAACCCTCTTGGAGTTCATCCCTGAGGGGGCAGAGCCCGAAAGGGAGACAGCCCAGCTGAGAGGGGTGGTAGAGTGGGAGGTGAGCCTTGTTCCCTGTCCTGGAAACATTGGTTTGGTGTTGGATGCCAAGCATGTTGGAGGCCATCCATATCCTAAGTCTCTGAGTCTCAGCCTCTTATTCTGCCACTTTTCAGAGAGGCTAAGAGGACACATGCTTGGCGAGAGGACGTGCCGCTCTGGGACAAGTGACAGGACTTGAGGCACAGGTGCTTTAGACCAGCCCGAAGGTTGCTGGGTCAGCCTTTCCCGTGTTGTTTTCACCCAGGACACCCCAGCCAGGGCTGAGGAGCTGCCTCCCACCCCTCCCAGCCAGACCTTACCCTGTGCTCTGCTGTGACCACAGTAGGTTGGGGCCCAGCACGATGGCAATGTTACTGGGGGTCATTTTGTTCACCTCTTGCTGTTTGGCCAGCTTGGCTAAAAACTTGATCAGATACCTGTGGGTAAAAAGAGGGTGATGGAATGGTAAGTATGGATTAGGGGAGGGAACAGCTGCCCCGGTGATTGCCTGGGGCCAAAGAAGCCCCGTCACTGCAAAACACCTCAGATTGTTGTAGCTGTCCCGGGGCAGGCGGCTGCAGGTCTCTTGCAGGCTCTGTACACGGTCATCAACGTCCTTTAAGCTGTGAGAAAGAAAAAGGAGGAGCAGAGAGTTCAGCCTGCTCCCTACAGCCGAGAGGAACATGTCGTGTGATGGAGAGCAGCCAGTGTTGGCCACCCCATGAGGATCATGGGATTGAGATGCTTTGCTGCTGCTATTATTGGGCAGCTGAGCAAGGCATCCCTGAAGGACAAAATTGCACCTCAGAGGCTCAGAGGGTTTTAATATGGCATGAATATAGCTTGTGGGTGAGCCTGTGGGCAAGCACAGCCTCACCATGAGCAGCCACACTACTTCACCATTACTATGGGGGTCATTGGCACTGAGCTGATCCCTTCGGAAAGACACTTTCCCCCTTTTCCCAGGCCTTTTGCTGTGCTTCCTCTGCCACCCCTTCCATCCCAAAAGCAAGAGGCAAAACTGGGCTGGTGAAATGGGGATCATATCATTGAGGCCAAGCAGGTCTTTATAAGCTAAGCTCTTCTTGCAATCTAAAAGACCGCAGCCTTCCTCCTCCCCATGTCATGCTTTTCATCACTATTCTCCAAAATTTTGGGCCATCTGGATTTCTTCTGAGCATGAGGAAGATCAGGCACTGTGTTTGTTTCCCCACAGGGGAAATAAGGCCAAGCAACCCTGCTTTGAGTGCTGGGAGAAATAGAGTGGAGTGACTGGGGGCTTTTTGATCCCCACTAGGCTTTTCCACCCCAATGCCTGGGCCCACCTGGCCACTTTGACCCATTCGTTGTAGAGCTCGAAGGTCATCAAAGGCTCGGGCAGCTCCCGCAGGTAGGATTTCAGCACGCCTGGGAGAGGAGGGGGACCGGTGGGGGTGATGGCGGTTGGGGGACAGCAGGGACTGCCCGATCTTGTCCTCACATCCCGCCTCACTGGCACCCACCAGCCACAGCATGTGGGTCTGAGTAAAACTCCTCCAGGGCATTGGAGCCACTGGCCAAACTGCTTTTCATCTTCCTCAGCACAGAGGCGCCCGCTGCCAGCCGGAAGAGTCCCTGGGGATGAGGTGAAGAGAGAAGGGATGCAGGGGGCTGCATTTTAGGGGGGAAGGTCACCAGGGGAGTCAGGAGCACTGCCTACCTCCTCCCTCATGCCAGAGGTCAGCAGCATCATGACACAGGCTTCAATGGGCAGCGCGATCTCCCGGCCCAGGCTCTTGAGGTGTGTCTCTAGGGGCACACCATAGTACCCTGCCACTGGGGCATCTGCAGTGAAGGAGGGCTCTGGAAGAGGGAGGTGAATGTCGGAAGGGATGGTGGCCACCAGGGCCATACGGCCTCTAGCCGTGGCAACATCTCACTCTGAGCCACGGCTGGCTGGGTGGAAGCAGAGGCAGGGCAGGCAGCATCCCCAGCCCACCTCAGACTGCGGTCCCCAGCCCACGAGCCCAATGCATGAGCCAGCAGCAGGCACAGGGAGGGAAAACCGCCTCCTTTCCCAACCTCACTGGCCATGCTTGTGTCCCCCAGGCTTGGCTGCGGCCCTGCCCAGGCTGTGTGGAGAGCTGGCGGGTACCTGTCTGGCTGTGGCTTTCCTTCAGCTCCGACAGAGCCGAGTCCAGTGATCCCAGGGACTGCCGATGGTACTGGGCTTGGATTTCCAACAGCTGCCAGACAGGGAACATGCAAACAGCCCTCAGTTCAGCACTGGCCCCTCTTGGAGTGACCCCCATCCCCAGGACATTGCACCCACATGGAGATAGGGTGAAGAGGGAGCTACAAGGGGAAGCCCCCCGGGATTCATGGGACCATGGCTATAGTGAGGGGTAGAGGGCAAATTAGAGATGGGGAGGGGTCATCAGGACAAGATGCCCTGTTTGCAGCTGGTGCGAGTGGCAGCGTGCACCCGCAGTGCATGGAACAAGGCCAGCACTGGGTACTTGCTGGGGCCTGGGGCTGTCCCCTGCCCTGGCTGGAGGGCTTCGTGCAGATGGGAACAAGGCTGGGCTCACACATAACCCAGGAGATGTTCACATGCAGAGAAGGAGTGCAAGAGAGGACTTACCCTGATGAAGTAGCTGGCATAGCTGTCCTCTTTGGTGGAGAAGTGGTAGAGGTCAGCCATGTACTCATCCTGGGAAGGGAGACACAGAGAAGAGCGACCTTCCACCTTCTCCCTAGCACCCAATAACAAGGGAATGTCTTCATAAAGCCCATCATTTGGGATGTGAGTCTCCCATACAGGGTCTCTGGGGTGCATTGGGGAGGTAGGATGTGACCACATGGGGTTTTCTTCTGGCCCCCATCGCTTGCATTTGACTAATGTCAGTGACCTGCTCTGTAATTAAGGTCCTGGCACAAGAGGCTTAGGAACAAGAGGTCCCTGCATCTCAGGGTTCAGTGCGGCTGTGGGATCTGCCAGACAAAGCCCCAGGGTTTTTAGAGAAACAGGGCAGAATTGGAGAAAGCTGACGTGCAAGTCCCCTGCCACCCAGCACAGCCCTCAGCTTGGCTGGCTCCCAGCACAAGGGGACCTCATAAACTCCCTGCTCTAGTCCCTGCAGCCTCCTCTCTGCAGCTGCTTGTGTTTTGAATCCTTCATTCTGCTTCTTCCCTGGGCTTGGGGCACCTCCCTGTTTCTGCTTCTCAAGGGAGTGGGTTGCTTGCAGAGGGCAGGACACGCTGGGTGGCTGCATCTGTCTTGGCATGGGGTCACCTCAGATGGAGCTGCTGGAGAGGGGCAGGTGCCCAGTGTTGGAGCTGCCCCATGGGGGAGAGCAGGTGACATTCTCACCTTGCACTGCTCCACCTTCCTCTTCACCTCCTCCTCCTCTTCCTTCAAGATCTCCAGTTTGTTGGCAGCAGAAGATGCCCCGGGGCCAGCACCAGCACCTGTGCTGTTACTGGAGCTCTTGGCAGCTTGGTTCAGCCTTTGAGGTGGGAGAGAAGAGACACACCCACAGCCTCAGTGCCAGGGACATGGGCTGGTATGGGTGTGCACAAGGGGCATGGGGACCAGGACGAGGACAGCAATTCACAGTGCTGCCCTGCAGTGGCTTTCCTCAGCCAGGCCTCTCATGTCCCTCCCACAGAGGATGATGCTGCCGCACCAAGGGGTGTGACCTGGTCAAGACAGGGAGCACTCAGCACGGCTGCCTGAAACACCCAGGGTCTGTAGGACCCTTCTCAAGCCCCATTCCTGAGATGTTCCCTCCTCTTCTCCCTCCAGCCAAAGGCAGAGCAGTGTGGAAATGAGCCACCAGCGACCCATGGCTGCCTCGCTCTACCAGAGAAACCCGGCATGGCATGGGCTGCCCTGCAAGGGTGGAAGGAAGGCAATCTCAGAAGCACCATGGTACTTTGCTGCCTTCAGCCATGGCACTGGCCTTCCCTCCTGTGCCATGGAGCCAGTGACTTAGCCCAGAGTGGGGTGCATCTGCAGAGAGGGGCTGGCCGGCTGCTTCCAAAGAGCTGTTGTCTCTTTGACTTCACCTCCAGCCCTGGGAAATTTACTCCTCAGGGCAGTCATCTTAAAAGTACTTCAAAGGGGCCTACAGGAAAGGTGGGGACAGACTTTTTAGCAGGACTGGTTATGGTAGGAAAAGGGGTAATGGTTTTAAACTAAAGGAGGGAAAATTCAGGCTGGACGTGAGGAAGAATTTTTTTCGAATGAGAGTGGTGAAACATTGGCACAGATTGCCCAGTTTGGTGACAGATGCCCCATCGCTAGAGACATTCAAGGCCAGGCTGGATGGGGCTCTGAGCAACCTGATCTAGTTGAAGATGTCCCTGCTCATTGCAGGGGATTGGACTAGATGACCTTTGAAGGTCCCTTCCAACCCAAACTGTTCTGTGATTCTATGATCTTCCTCCCTCCCCCAACCTGTCTGGGCACTGCGCCCAAATGCCCTGATACCCCTCAGCCATGGTGTGCCCTGTACCGGCTCTTTATGGTGTTCCAGTCTGAGATCAACTTCTGGAGGGTCTTCTTGCGCTTCAGGATGACAGGAAGCTCCTCCTGTGGGAGCAAGGGGCCAGAGGGAGTTGCAGAGGCTTGGGGATGTGGGATGGAGGGGTGGGATGGCAGAGTGGAGCTGGAAGGGTGGCCTGGGCTACCTCACTGAGCTTGTTGAGTGGCTGCAGGACATCATGCTCCAGGGCAATCTCAAACTCAGCCAGGATTTTGGCCAGCGAGCTCTGTATGCAGCAGCCCATCTCCAGGGCTTTCCTGTGTGGGTGACAGAGATGAAATGACTGTGGGCTGGAGCCATGCCACCCTCTGACCCAATTCACCCCACCATACACATATGGCCCTTTCTTCCACCAGCACTTACCCAAGGCTTGACTCTGTGTCCAGTTCCTTGAAGCTCTCGGCCATCGTCATGGACAGAGCCATCAAGGGCAGCTTCTTCTGTGCAAAGCCAAGGATTCGGGAAAGGAACAGTGAGCTGGTGTGTGGCAGCTTCCTCTCCATGAAGTACACCACATGGCATGGGATCAAGTGGTCAAACCCTGCACTGGGTCCCCACGTTTTCCCCTGGCCCACCCAGCCCCATTGACCCTGAGGCCTGAGGAAGGGCCCTTGGGATGCCCCTTCAGCCAAAGTCAGGATCCAGTTAGCTAAACAAGGCATCAAGGCTTCATAGTTGGTTAGAAAACGCCCAGTCTTCTCTACAACAGTCCCAAGTGGTGGACTGTGACACTGATGGAGGCTCTCACCAAGCCCAGCCCTGCCATGGCTTCAAATGTGTGGAGCAGTTTTATCACTGAGAATAATTAAGCCAAGCTTATCAGACTGCCAAGAAGAGAGGAGCCCACAAAATCATGGGGAGGGTAAGGAAAGTGCAAGGGGGATCTACTGTTTGGTTCCCAGATAAGGGCTGGTGAGTACCAGCCAGGAAGAAGGGTCAGGTTCAAATCGAGGAGGAGGAGGTGGTGAAACCACTGTGCCCAGCCATGCTGTGGTGGTCCTCACTGCAGGGCACAATGGGTGCCAGAGGTTCACAGAGATACAAGAAAGGACACAGACAACAGGGCTTTGGAGGGTTATTCAATGCAAAACCACCCTCTCTGTCCCAAGAGGCCTCACGTTAGTGATGGTTGAGAGGGTTCTTCTGCTCTGCTCTGCCTGGGCATGTGCTGGTGGCCGCTACTAGAGATGGGACCTGGGCTGGGCTTTGGGCCACGTTTTGGCAAAGCCTGCAAAGCAGGGGTCTGGCGTCCCTTTTGCTGGTGGGGGACAGAGCCAGGGCCAGCATGAGCTGTGGAGTGAGGATTCCACTTACCACTCGCTTGTCCATCTCAGAGCCACTTTGCCCCTGCAGGCAGGCCTGGAGCCTCTTGGACACGCTGTGAGCTGCTCGCTTGGCTGGCTCGACCCTCTGCTCAATCTGGGGGCAGAAGGTGGGACCAGGGAAGCTCTTTCACCTACTGTGGGTGTCCCCATCACCCAGCTCTGGGTATGGGTAAGCCCACCCAGCACCCCACCACAACCCAGCGCATCCCTGGTCCAGGGCAAAGGGAGCACTGCTCCTCGTCAGGAGCTGGGGAAGCCTTTTCCCATGGCAGGAGTCTGCCGTTCCCTTAACACCATGGTCCTGGGGTCTTCCAGCTTGCAGGAAGATCCCAGCCCTGTGACTTGGAGGTACCGGCAGGGCAAATTGCAGACAGGAATGGGGCAGGTTCCCACACCCAGGCACAAGCAGGCACTTGCCTGTCAGCCCAGCCCGCGCCTTACCTGCAGCAAATCTTCTGGCAGGAGCTCGGTTGCTTCTTGGACCCTGTGGAGGAAGGAGAAAGAGCCATCAGCAGATCATGGAGTAGTTTGGGTGGGAAGGGACCTTCAAAAGTCATTTCGTCCGAACCCCCTACAATGAGCAGGGACATCTTCAACTAGATCGTGTTGCTCAGAGCCCCGTCCAGCCTGGTCTTGAAGGCGGTGACCTCCACCCAGCCTTCTTGAGAAGGCAGGTCCTTCTGCATCCCACCTGCTTCTCTTTGGGCTCCAATGAGCAGTAGGTACTGGCCGTGGCCTGGACCATTGTACACAAGGCTATGGACAGAATGATCCCAGGGGGATGAGAACAGCAGGAGCAGAGCAAGGCAGCCAACCTCACTGGCTGGTGGACACACCATCAGGCATGGCTTCCAGTTCAGAGCACTCTGCTCCAAACATCCAGATGTGGCCATTTTTTTTTGGAAACAGGGTGCCCAGCAAGCCCATGTCATGGGTGAGACCATGAACGACCTATGTCATGGGTGAGACCATACATGAAACCAGCTTTTTGCTTGGTTTTGCAGCAGGTATTAAGAATGAATCCAGCACAGGAAGCTCCTGGTTTGCAGCAAATTCTGCTCAAAAACCCACCAGCTGCTGTCACCACCAAAGCTCCCTGATGCCTTGCACAGAGGAAACCTCACTTCACAGCCTGCTGCCATTGCTATGCTCTGGGAACCGCATTTGCTTTCCCTCTGCTGCTGCTTTTACCCCAGTTCATGTTTCTCTCTTTTCACAGCCTGCCAAAGCCAATGCAGGATGAGGCCGCGAAGCCACAGGAAACGGAGGCGGCTTGGTTGAAGGCAAACAAAATCATGTGAGATCGTGGCTTTCAGAGGAGAGGCTCTGCCGCGGGTGAAGAACTTGCTCTTGGACTGCATGAGCTGCTGGAGACCTCCTGCCTGCCCGGCATTAAACAAAAGGGAGGTGCACCCAACAAGGAGATGAGACATCTTGATGGGAGAAGGGATGGCAAAGGGGATCATGCTCCCTTCTGGAGTATACAAGAAGCGCAAGAAGCTGCCAGGATGTAGGAGCTGCTTCCCTGTGGCTCTGCTAGGCTGGCTGAAGGACCTCAGTGGTGCAGGGGACATGGTTGGTCCCACTCAACCTCCCAGCACTGAGGAACCTGAGAAGGTGGCTGCAGAAAGAGGGAGTGAGGGGGCTGGGAAGGGAGGGCCCAGCCCTGTAATTTCAGTTCTGGGTTTTGCAAGGGGAGAGCTTTGGAAAACCAAAGAGAAAAATAAGGAAGCGATGGAGGTGGGATGGGGCCGTAGGGATTTGTGTGAAACTGTAAGGCCTCCATGGGTCCTTGGAGGATCCCCGGTCCTCTCCTCAAAGGGTGTCCTGGGACGCCTGTACTACTGGGCTGGCTAGAGCTATGCTGGGCATCTGGCTTCCACAGGGCACCCCAGGCTTATCAGAGAGGGCAGGTCCAGTCTTCTAATACCCTCCTGGTCATTGCACAGCCGAGGGTGTGTAGCTGGAAGGTCTCTCTCCATTGCCCTCACATCCTGGGGAAGCCAAGCTGGGAAAGACCTGTTTCCAGGTGGACACAGCATCTGTGGGCCCTGGAAGAGGTAGCTGGGCTTGAGGATCACATCCCTGCTGAGCAGCACCAGTGCAGCCCCCTCGCTGCCCCATGGGTGTCGGGGAGCCACAGTCCTTCAACTTATGCTGAAGAAGCTCTAAACCCAAGGTTTCCCCCTTATCCCTGGCCACTGGCCCTGGGAGGTCAGTCCAGCCCCAGCACAAGCCCTGCAGGACCCTTATCCTGCTCCCTCCCAGCCCTCCGGCAACAGGTAGCAGAGACGTCCTTACCGACTGCTGATACTGGGATGGGACAGCTGCTGACGCATCCGATTAAACTGCCTCTTCATCATCTTGAGAGTGGGGAGGAGACCACAAGAGCTGCTCCGCTTGGCTGTACCTGCTCAGCACCCCTTGGTGACACTTGGCATCGGACGCTGTGAGCCCCTTGGCTCCCCAGAGCCACTCTGCCCTTTGCTTTTCCCTGAGGACCTCTCCCTCCTTACTCCCCTCCTTCCGTCCCTCGTTCCCCCTTTTTCTGTTTTCCCGTCTGGTCCCCTCCCTCGTCCGTCCCCAGGGATGCCCTGCCTGCTTTCTCTTCCCCTCCTTTGGACTCGCTTCTCTTGCACGCTCTCTGTTTCTGAGCTTCCTTCCTCCTCCAGCCACCCCTCTGCTGCAGATCAGGTAAGAGCAGTTCAGAGCTCCTGCTCAGCTCTGTGTTCCTGTCACCACCCCACAAGTATAAATAACTTCAGCCCAGCCTTAAAGGGGAAATATTATTACAGCAAACACGTAACAAGGCAGGACAAGCACACGCCGCTGCCGAGCCCAAGCGAAAGGCCCACGCTCTGTTTCTTTCTGTCTGTCTCAGCCGGGGTGGTTTTTGGCTTGCTTGCCTTGCCCGCCACCAGCCCATGGCCACACCAGCTGGCTGTGCTTTGCATACAGGGTGTGTGATGTGCTCCTATCCTACCTGATCACCCAAATGCTGCCAGTGGCCCTTGGGCACATCCCCGCGCTTGTGGGTGCAACTCCAACCTCTGCTCCCCACTCAGCGACATATCACTCTAATTGGGGCAAAAAGCTGGGGGGTGAGCAGCAAAGCCATACATCCCTGCAAGCCCTTCTGCACCCACCACCTCATGTTCCACTCCTGCCCTTGCCAACGCTGCCCGGAGCCACTGCAAAGCTGTGGGGAGGGCTGTTGCCTCACGCCCCGGCGAGGCCTCTTCCTCCCCGCTCCCTCCACCGCTGTCAGGGCTCCCCTGAGCAGGGCGGCAGGGCTGAGCACCGAGCAGCAGCTCTTGCACTCAGTTGCACCGGGACCACAAACTCCAGGTTCCCAGGCTGCAGTGCTGTCTGCTCTCTGCAGAGCTGCACCAGAGCTCAGCTTGTTTTGTTGTTGGGGTTTTTTTTTTGTGTAAAAACATCCCCCTTGCACCACCACCACTTTTGCTCCTGGCTCTATGAGATGTAAACCTCGCCTTATCTCTGGGCTACCTGCAGCTGGGACTTTCCTCCTTCTGCAGTAAGAGCGGGGGTTGCTGTTGGCCGGGTTACATGGCTGGCAAAGGAATTAGCACCCGAGCCCACACGGGAAGCGGTCAGCTTGTGTGCACATAAAACAAGCAGTAAAGGAAAAACAGGCAGAAGGGCCACCCCGCCTGTGCCCTGAAGCGTCAGGAGCAACAATTTGGGGGCTGCTGGGCTCTGCTCCTTGGTGGGGAGGTGAGTTCCCAGTGACTGCATAACAAAGTGATACTGGCAGCTGTTTTCAAGCGGGGACTGGGGCAGTGAGCACTGTTCTCCCTGCCTGAAACACCAGGTTACTCTAACGCTGTAGCCAACCGTGTCTGATTCCCCAGCCACAAGCCCCGGGGGTGCTCCTCATGGGGGTCATGGTCAATGAATGCAGGCAAGGGCTTCAAGCACCTATTGCAAAGACACAAAAGGTGCCCCAGATCCCCGCTGACCATGTCAGGTGGCTTCTTTCCTCCCATGCAATGGCAGAGACCTGCTCCCAACCCTGGGGTGTTGCTTGCTGGAGCAGATCCCCCTCCCTGCCCCCAAAACACCCCGGGGCAGCCATTTCAGAGCAGTAACCACAGGGAAGAGAAGGAAGTGCCACTACAGGCAGTGGTGAAGCTGCCAAGAGCCCTGTGGGGCATGGAAGTGAGCTCCAGCCCTGCTCCCATGGGCTGCAGGGCACTGACCTCTGCCCACCACCTCTTCCCATGGAAGGGGCCACGTGGGCAGCCGCCAGCTGGCAGCATGGAAGTGACAACTGCTCTCAAACAGGAATTGAGAGCAGCTGGGGAACTTCCAACATCCCCTCCCTGCTCATGGGAGCAGGGAAATCATCATAGCAAGGCCCCAGGAGACCAGCAGATGAGTTACTGGATTGTACGGCCAGGATTTGAGCTAGAAATGCCCCGTTTGCAGGGTGGAATCAGACAAGGAAAGTGAAGTGAAAATGCACTTCTTGGGCCAAAAGGCAGAGGGAGAGAAACAGGAAAGAATTCTTTTATTTCCCATAAATACAGCAGATTCTTCGCGCCGGGCGTTTTGTTTTAAATCTGGTTTGTTTTCTTCCATTTACAGAATTTTGCACTGAAAATATATACAAGTCTGTTCAAGAACCAAACAAGATCTGCAAAGAAAAAAACCCATACAAAACCCTGAAAAGAGACCAGAAAGGGAAGTAAGACACAGCAGAACCACAGCATAAAGCCCTTGCTTCCCCCTCTCCTCCATCACTTGCTGCACCCAGCTCCAAGCCCTCTCACCACCATTGCGCCCACCTCAAGCTGAGCGTGAGGCACCTCGCTCACCTTCATCTCACACAGGCCTCCTCCTACCTCTTGCAACCTTATGCAGGGCACGGCTTGCCCCTGCTTTTAAGATCAACTTCTGATAAAACCAGCTTAGAGATGGGAAGGGGCTCCCATGGTCCTGTGTCCCATGGGGATGGGGACTGCTTGGGACATGCCACCCTCTGGTCTCCTCCATGCCTGCAGAGCCCCGCTCTTTTGTCACAGTGATCAGGGGGCTGAGATGAGCCCCCTCCCTGCTGCAGGGAGCTGGGCCTGCCCACAGCTGTGGGCAAAGGTGCACAAGGCACAGCTGTACCACTCCCGCCCCCCATAGCCCCCAGTGCAGAGCTGGGCTCCCAGTGCAGAGCTGAGAAAGCTTCCTGCCCCACCATGCTCTCCAGCCCAGCCAGGGGGAGGAAAACTCTGTAATGCTTCCTCTCCCTGTTGGGCATGAGGCTGCAGGGAGACTCAGACCCCTGTCCCAGCACACCCCTCTGGGAACAAGCATGCAGGACAATGTCCGGCAGCAGTCCCCAAAGCTCACTGTGGTGGTTAAAGCACAGGGGAAGGGTGTGGGCTTCCTCACTGGATTTGGTGCCCAGGAACTCCAGTTGAAGGGGATGGGGATGCACAGAGCAACCCCTTTCCAGCCCCTGGGCTCCCATCCCAGGGCCCACCTCCCACCAACACCTCTGCCAGCACCTGGAAGGGAGATACAGGAAGATCACTTCCCCTGACCTCCCCAAAACAAGGGCAGCCACCCTGGTGCTGGGAAAACACACAGTTTCTGTCCAGCCTTGTTCTGCACCAGCTCCAGTGTGATCCCACAAGACAGGGAACCACTGGGGCCCAGCTCCAAGGAAGGGGCAAGGGGGACAAGAGGGAGCACCGCAGAGCACGAAGCAGCTGAAGAGCTGGGAAGCGTGGAGCGGATAGACAAGGAAAAGGATCTTCCTTTGCTAGGCCTTGCCCCAGGCTGAGGCTGTTAAAGCTCCCCATCCTTGTTCCCTACTGCACCTAGCAGGAAAGCAGGGTTAGAAGAGAAGCTGGACAGTCTGGGGAGGGAGTGATGCCTTCGGAAGAGCAGAGAAGGCAACTGTTCACCCACGTGGAGCTCGCCACTCCACTCCTAGTCTTTGTGGGATGAACGTTTCCTGGCGTCTCTGCTCTCCTCCTCCAGGCACGCTCCCTCTGGCCCTTGCCCGGCCATTTGGAGAATAGAGCGTGAGCAGCAGCCCCCACCTGCCCTCCCCATCTCCTTGGGCTGCTCCAGCCCTGCAGGACTGGCTTCCCAAGGACTCTGCAGTGTAGTGCCTGCAACGTGTGGCCCTAGAGGTTTCCCCAGGACTCTGGCGGGGGGAACTGGTCCACATCCCCCATTTCGTTGTAGGTTTGCTCTCCCATGGTGAAGGTCAGCTTGTATCGTAGCCTCACTTTTTCCTGCAGACAAGGGAGAAAGGATAAGAAGTCAGAAGGAGGGGAAGGAAAGTCACAAAGTACAAACCTTCCAGGTCTCCAGGAAGCTGCAGAGGGATTAGGGACAGGGCAACCAGGCTTTGCTCAGGCATCAAGACCAGCCTGCTCGTGTCCCAGGGTTGGTGCCATTACCTTCTGTGGGTTTGCGAGCAGCAGGACTTGTGTGATGGCACTAGGGTGGACGATTGGGTTGAATGCTGGCAGCTCCGTGCCTGAGGGAGGCTGTAGCTTCACCTTCATCACCTAGGGAGAGAGAAGAGCATCGCACATTCTTGGAGAGGGATTTGGCAGGAAGAGGCCCTGCTCACATCGTTGTCTAGTCAAAGAGAAAAGCATTGTCCTGGTTCCTGCTAATCTGAAGGCAATACAACTTGCTCTCAGGCCCACAGAGCTCTCTCCACCCACCCTGCCTTTCCTGCGAAGGGAGAGTCACACTTCAACCCAGCTGGAGTACCTCAGCCCCAACAGCTGCCTTACCTTGGGGACGGCAGACTGAAAGACAATATTGCGGATGGGCTGTGGAGCCGTGCTCAGCATGGAAATCACCACCACAAGCACATCAGGCCTCTCGGGCAGAGCATCCTTAGCGAAGTGGAAGAGGACGCGGAAGCCGTGCTGATCGTACACTGTCACAGGGAGGATGCTGCCTGTGGGAAAGGCAGTGGTCAGCCAGGAGGGAACTGGCCCTGCAGCAACCTTTCCCCATCATCCAAACCTCCACACAAGTGACAGAGATACCGCTTGTACTCAATCTCCACAAAATACAACAAGCAAGAAATTTCCTCACATTCTTCCCTTCCATGTGCACTTGGCTTGTTCCCCCCCAAAGCCTGCCCCTCCTTTTTCGCCCCTGCTCACTGGGTTTGATTGACTCCAGAGGCACAGTGACATTGGCCAGTGAGATCTCCTGGGGCTGTGCGGCGGCAGGAGGCCGTGGTGGGACTGCAGTACTTCCTGCTGGTGTGGTGGCAGCTTTTGGAAGTGCAGCAGGGGCAGGCAGCTCTGAGGTCAGGGGCAGCGCAGGATTAGGGGAAACACTCTGGAGCACAGGCAGAATGCTGGGATTGTGTGCTGTGGTGCCAGAGCTGCTCCTGTTCTGGAGATCCCTCAGGGTGAGCCGGGGGGGTGGCTGCTGCTTCTCCCTGTAGGGAGGGCGAGAGAAAGGAGTGGAACAGGGCACTGCAATGTCTGTGTCCACTACCCCAGAAATGGAAACAATGGTGAATGATGTGAGATTGTGCTACCACTGCTTACCATCGCACTTGTTGAGACTCTGGAGGCAAAGACTGTTGCAGCAGAGTCTTGCCCAGGAGATCCAGGTCATCCAGGCCACTGGTGAAAGGAGAAGGTTTGGGGGAGGATGTGCCAGCATCTGTTTTGACTGGTGGCGTTGCCATGAGAGGGGTGAGACTGAGCTCGTTGCTATCTGATGACTGTAGAAAGAGCGCATAGGAGAGACCCCCAGCAGGGCAGCACATCAGCACCAACCATCAGACCTGGGACGCTTCCCTGCCTACTCCATTTGTTGCTTCCATCACCCTCCCCACCTTCTGCCCTGGCCCCCAGCATGTTACCTGGAAGCTGTTCCAGCCACTGCTGTCACCAGCCTGGGCAGGATGTGGCGCTGGGTCATTCAGGCCTGTCGGGGGTAAAAGCAAACAGAAAGGTTAGCTGCCAAGTGGGCAAAAGCATTAAACAGGGCCCAAATAAGGGATCTGTAGCTCAGTTCAGACAAGACACAGAAGCAGCAGGGCAAAACCACCAATGTGGTCTAGTCTCTGGCCCCTGGCCTTGCATGGGGGAGCACAAGGAGGGTGATAGTATTTTTTCTGCCCTGAGATCCTCCTTTAAGAGTCTAATTTCTCCCACAGTTGGCAGAGAAGTGAAGACTATTAGGGTGACAACCCCCACTTGCACCTCCATCTGGGGGACCATGTTGTCTACTTCATGCTGTTGTATTCTAAGCACCTGTCTTAGGAAACAGACACTCTGTTGGGAAAAGTGATTCTAGAGAGTCCTAGGACTGGTACCTCACAAGACTTCCATGTAAAAAGTTCTGGAAGTCCCAGATGTGTGTTGTCAGCTCGTGACTTCAACTGCAAGGAGTAAACATAAGGAGCTGGGGGTGATCCACCCTTGTGATCCCATCTGGCAATGGCCATTGCATCACTCTTGATTTACTTGCCAGGTCAGTTTTCCCTGAGCAAATCAGAGGGCACATTCCTGCAGGCTCTCTCTGACTAGTCAATAAAACACCATGAGACTGAAGTTCAGAATCACAGCAGGGTCTTCTCCTCCTTCTCCCTCAGACTAAGTGAAAGACACCTCTTCATCTTTCATTATTCACCTCTCCAAGCTCTCCCTTATTAATGTTCCTGCCACAAGGACAACCATCCATGCAGACTGTCCAGAGCTGAGAAGAGAATAAAGAGTTTTTGCACTGTGTTTCTCACCTAAAGACATGAGTTCATCATCCAGCAAGGAGACAGAGCCAGCTTGCTCAGGCACCGGGACTGCTGAGTCACCTGAAAGGGTGGGCAAGGCTGGGTAGGAAGGGCCTGTTGCTGGAAGATCCAGGCCTGACAGATCCAGAAGTGCTGAGGTGCTGCCTGTACAGAAGGAACAGGCTGAGAGACAGAAACCTTATCCGGTCTTTACCCAGTGTTCTGAAGCCAGTTCCCATCCTCCCTCACATCTGGAAAAGGGAACTCCCCAACTCCCCCTCTGCTCTCCCTTCATGCATCTGTCATCTCCACAAGCCATTTCCTCATCTCACCAGCCTCACTTTGTCCTCCTGCAGGTTTCACCTTCCCACTTCTCTCAGTCTTCTCTTACATTGCAGGAAACCAGCAACAGAGTCCCTTTGCTTGACCTTCCTGTCCCCATTCCCTGAGTCTCCTCACCTCGAAGGGGTCCAGCCACTGTCTCCCCATTGATCTCTTCTCCCCGCACAAGCTGCTTGTAGAGATTGATGACCTGTGTCAGATTGTCATTGGCTTGCAGGATCTCCGCTGAAACGGAATAGGTAGGAAGTTTGAGAACAGTGAAGAAACAAGAAGATCAACTTTTATACCCCAGCTCTGTCTATTACTTCAAAGCAAGGTCCAAGAGCTGACAGTATCTCACTGCAAAGAGCAGTTTTGCAATTGTTGCTGCAAACTGCTTCAGGGCACATGGACACCTCTATGGCAGTCTCAGCAGGATGAGTGTCATTTCTACAGTGAAGCAGAGGAAGCCTGTAACACTGCTGATTGCTGCCATGTGTCCCCACTTAGTGCGAAGCCATAGACTAACTAACCTCCAGTGAGCAGTCACCCCAAAAAGAGTGCTGGCTTCTGACAGAGGCCATGCCATGGGCAGCCCAAGCACACGCTCCCTGAGAGATGGAGGGAGAAGAGGACATAAAGAGAAACACCATATACACTTACCCAGAGCTTCATCATTGTCTTCCGTGTCACTGGCAAGTCGGAAAAGCATGGGCCTCATGCGCTCGCAGCGCTGATACAGCTCCTGGGAGAGAAGATAAAGGGGTGTTGAGGCGAGCAGCAGGATGCTCAGCTGGAGGTGCAGAACAAGCAGGAGGAACTTGTGAAGATAAGAGTCATCCACCTCTGTTAAGCCCAAGGAGGATGCTGGGATGGTCTTTCCTCACCTTCATTAGTTCCTCATTGCTCTCTGTTGTCTCCCCCTTGCTGTAGTTTGTCACCATCTCTGTCAGCAGCTTCACATTGTTGTTTACCTCCTCGATGGCATTCACCCTCTTCGAGATCTTCTCCATGCGCTTCTGGTCCTGAAGGGGAAGTACACGGGCAAGGATGTCCTTGCTTTCATGTGCAACTTGGAGGGGAGGAGTGCTAGGCCAACCAACACACCAAGTCCCTGGACTAAAGCACAGCAACGCTGCCCTCAAAACAGCTCCTGCTCCAGTGGAAAATCTCAGATCACCTCTGGGCCAGCACTTGCCAAACAGGGATGTAATTGCCACAGATGCAGTACTGCAGCAGGGCTTGGGCCACAAACAATGCACAAAGCCATTGCTTCAAGTAGCCAAGCAACTGCAGAAATCACTCAAGGGACTCTTTAGCAGCTGCTGCTGCAAAATTTGGAGCAGAAGTTCCATATGTCTGTATGAGGACAGAGACCCACTGATTCCTTGTTGCCAGCCACTGCCACCCAGACCCACTTCCCCCAGCTGCACCTCCTGAACCATCTCCTTGATGAGCTTGTTGGCAGCCCGGAGGTCCTCAGGATGGGAACTTTTCAGGAGACGAGCCAGTATCTGCAAAAGAGAACATACCTCTGTGCCCAAGCTGAGAGGTGGCAGCCAGAGTCACTCTTGCAACACTAGAGTCAGTAGTTACCCCTGTTCCAAACCCATATTTGGCAGAGGCAGTGGACAAAGCCAGCCATTTGCAAGCCCAGCCACGAGAGCTTGTGGGCTATCAGAGACCAGCGAGAGAAGTACAACTGGTCCTTCTTTTCCCATTATGGTTCTGGTTATGTAAGACAGGCCTTTCCCTGAAGATCCCCCGCATTCAAAACCAGCTCCTGCCAGCCTGTTACACTGTGGAGACCCTGGAACACAGCAGCACCAAGAGAGAGAAAGCCTGGTTTACACAGAAATTGCGATGGGATTGTAATGGACTCCTACTCAGACCTCTTCACATGCTTCTTCACAAGTGCAACTGGTAAACAGGGAGAGCTCCCACTTTTTCTCCCCCACTGTAGTCAGCAAACAGTCCCACAGGCCATCTACAAATCCTCAGAATCACAGAATGTAAGGGATTGGAAGGGATCTCAGAAGATCATTCAGTCCAATCCCCCTGCTGGAACAGGAACACCTAGATGAGGCTACACAGGAAAGTGTCCAGGCGGGTTTTGAATGTGTCCAGAGAAGGAGACTCCACAACCCCCCTGGCCAGCCTGTTCCAGTGCTCTGTTACCCTCACTGAAAAGTTTCTTCTCAAATTTAAGTGGTACCTCTTATGTTCCAGTTTGAATCCATTACCCCTTGTCCTACCACTGGTTGTCACCAAAAAGGGCCTGGCTTCATCACCGTGACACTCACCCTTTATATATTTGTAAACATTAATAAGGTCACCCCTGAGTCTCCTCTTCTCCAAGCTAAAGAGCCCCAGCTCCCTCAGCCTTTCCTCATAAGGGAAATACTCTAGTTTCTCCTGCGCTGGACTCTCTCCAGCGGTTCCCTGTCCTTCTTGAACTGAGGGGTCCAGAACTGGACACAACATTCCAGGTGTGGTCTCACCAGGGCAGAGTAGAGGGGGAGGAGACCCTCTCTCGACCTACTAACCACCCCCCTTCTAATACACCCCAGGATGCCATTGGCCTTCCTGGCCCCAAGGGCCCAGTGCTGGCTCATGGTCATCCCGCTGTCCACCAGGACCCCCAGGTCCCTTTCCCCTATGCTGCACTCTAACAGGTCATTCCCCAACCTATACTGGAACCTCGGGTTGTTCCTGCCCAGATGCAAGACTCAACACTTTCCTTTGTTGTATTTCATTAAATTTTTCCACGTCCAACTCTCCAGCCTGCCCAGGTCTCACTGGATGGTGGCACAGCCTTCTGGCGTGTCAGTCACTCCTCTCAGCTTGGTGTCATCAGCCAATCTGCCCATAGTACACTCTATTCCCTCGTCCATATCATTGATGAATATATTGAATAATACTGGCCCCAGGACTGACCCATGGAGGCCTATATCTAGTGGAGTGCCTCAACTAGACTCTGCCCCATTGACCACAACTCTCTGGCTTCTTTCCTTCAGCCAGTTCGCAGTCCACCTCACTACCCAGTCATCCAAACCACACTTCCTCAATGTGACCCATGGAGGCAAAATATATCCCCTGCAACAAACTGGCATCACACCTCTGCCACAGAACTAGACCCAGAGGAGCCTAATACTTGCTTAGAATCATACAATCATTTTGGTTGGAAGAGACCCTCAAGGTCATCGAGTTCAATCATCAACCTGGCACTGGCACTAAACCAAGGACCTCATCCACACATCCTTTGAACATCTCCTCCAGGGATGGTGATTCAACCACTTCTCCGGGCCAATGCCTGACAACCCTTTCTGTGAAGAAGTTCTTCCTAATATCCAATCTAAACCTCCCCTGGTGCAACTTGAGGCCACTTCCTCTCATCCTACCACTTGCTACTTGGGAGAACAGACCAACCCTCTCCATGCTACAACCTCCTTTCACATAGTTGTAGACAGCGATAAGGTCTCCCCTCAGCCTCTCTTTCTCCAGGCTAAACAGCCCCAGTTCTCTCAGCTGCTCCTCACCAGACTTGTGATTCAGACCCCTCACCAGGTTCATTGCCCTTCTCTGAACTTGCTCCAGCACCTCAATGTCTTTCTTGTAGTGAGGGGCCCAAAACTGAACACAGAGTTTGAGGTGCTGCCTCACCAGCACTGAGTACAGGGGGACAAGCACTGCCCTAGTCCTGATGGCCACACTATTTCTGATACAAGCCAGGATGCTGTTGGCCTTTTTGGCCACACTGCTGGCTCATATTCAGCTGCCTGTCGACCAAATGTTGCTTCAACGTATCAGCACTGATAAAACAGAGGTTTGTCTGAGTGGTGACACAATTCTGATGGAAAGGCAATATAGGATGGGTCCAGGAGAGTATAAGTAGTTGGGCAATGAGCAGATTGCAGTGCTGGGGGTGGTGAAGATATAACAGCAGCAGCATCTGGGGCTGGAATTTAAACCTCATGGCCAGATAACTCAGAAGGCTGGAAATCTCAAAGCAGCAAACCTCCCAGAACCTGCTGGGCTAAAGTCAGCACTTTACCCTTTGCACCATCCTGCAACTAAGGGCTCCAAAGGTCAAACAGACCCACATTCCTCACCTCCGGCTGTTTCTTTTGTCATGATTTTGCAGCAGGCTTCCATGCATTTTCTGAAGGACAATATGTGGACCAGGGCCCTTAACTCTTTCTGGATCTCCACCCCAGGAGGACAGGAGATCCTGGAGCAGGGAAGGTTGTGTTTACTGTTTCTCTCCTTGCACGGAGTCCTTACCTTGGATTTCTCTTCATCATCAAAGATGATGTTCTTCGGCCGAGGCGGGGGAGGTGGAAAAGGAGCATCATCGGGCAGTTTTGGGTCACATTTCACGATCCCTGCAGTAGAGACCAACAGAGAGGTCATGAGGACTCACTCACTGGGGGATGGTACGGCCATGCAAGTTATTTCTTCCCTAATGGACCACCAAACCCAGCTGGGACTGAGGGCATTTGGGTCTTCTCACACTGCCTGTGATCCTGGATTGTGTTTTCATGGAAGAACTGCCCCCCTCTCCCCCCAAAATATTATCTCTTAGAAAAGCCCAGCACGAACTGCCAAAGCACTTGCAGCCCTTCAGCCTCAGCCCTTTCCAGTGCCCCATCTGCAGGAAGCAGATGTCCCCTCCAACCCATCAAGCACTGAGACTGCCAGCAGGTCCCTCAGCCCAGCTGGGAGCACCAAGGCGCCCACTCCTTCACCTGCCCTTGCTGCTAAACCAAACTGATGGATGTGCTGGATCTGGGCACAGGAAAGGAAAAGTCTATTTCAGATTCTGCCCAGACGAAAAAAGAGGGAGAGCAAACTGTCTGTCCGCCTCCCCCTTCCAGACCACTGCCTCTCACCTTGTTTCTTCAGCATCTGGTAGGCTTCCGAGATCTTCACCTCGTGAGGCAGCCCTAATGTCCAGCTGTACATCAGCTCCAGGATCTTTGACTTCACTTTTTCTGATGTCCGGCTGCCAAGATACTGGAGAAAGAGAGAAGAGGTGGGTTGAAGCTGATCTGAGCTGTTGCAAGTGTGGTCAGTTCCTCTCCTCCCCTCCCCCAGGAGAAGTGAGACCATTCCTAACGGCACAAGGAGAAGGAAAGAGGAAGCAAGCAAGGAAAGCTCACGAGGCCCTTGCAACATGTTCTATGCTGTGCTTGGTTTCCACCACAGGAAACACAAGAGGTGGGAGAAATGCTGCACCAGCAGCCCCTCAATGACAAGCAGGGACAGGTGGGAAGGCTCAGGCAGGTCTCTGTCACCTTGTGAAGGAAAGGGTACTGCTAACAGAAGCTGCTCAGCAAGGCAGTTCTTGGGGAATGAGGGAACAGCCAGGTTGGGAGGGGAGGGACTGTGAATAATGGTCCCTGGGACAGGGCCTGGTCCTCTCTCTCAGGGGCACCCTCCAGCACAAAGTGCCTGGCACCTTTTAGAGCCAGGTGAGCCCCAGATGACCAGCACCCAGCAGTGAGATCTCCAAACATGATGTCTCTCCCCCTGCCATACAATCATCCTTTACCCTTCTCCTGTGGGTCTGCTGAGGGCACTAGTGTTGAAAATGACGCCTGTGCCGCCAGTGGCTTAAGGCTGAGGACATTCTCTAGGGGACCTAGCAAGAGGACTTTAAGGTGTTGCTGTCACTGTTCCTGGCTACTCATCATTACTGAGCACAAGTTGTGACTGGCAGATGAAGGCTTTCCTTACTCATGTTTAGTTCGTGTTCCCTTAACTCCATCCTTGCTGGCATTAACTGCCTTGACTGAACAGGAGAGCATGCACAGCTCGTTCTGCTGCAGGAACGGCAGCACCAGCAGAGAAGCAGGTCGTGACTTGGTGCTTCAGATGGACTCAGCAGAACACCACTGGCCAGGCCTGGGCTTGCCCTCTGAGAGTGTCTCAACCAGGCTGGGACACCCCAGAGAGACATGGTCACGATGTCAAGCTGAGAGAGATTCCTGAGCACATGGAGCACAGACAGGGCGCAACAGAGACATAGGGCGGGTGACTTCAGGCATGCAGGTGAGCTCAGCAGCCTCACAACTGCTGGTTGCATCATGTCTATGTGGCCCTCAGCTTCCTGCATCAAGAATCAGCTGGTAACGGGGTAAAAGCTCACCTTCCCACTGGAAAACTCAGCAGGGAATGAGGATTAAATCTGCTGCTAGCACTGCCCTGTTTCCCCCACATCCCCACGAACGTTTGAACTTTCTGCTCAGCCACTACTTCTTGCCAACACCCTCCTGCCACCAGGCTCTAACCCCCTCCAGCATGATCCTCTGGGACCCACCTTGGGTGACACCACTTTGATGAGTTCATTGAGGAAGCGGAACTTGCCCACCTCATCGTGGAAGCGTTTGCCACAGCTCTTCATGCAGGATTCCAGCACCTGGGGAGAGTGCCGGGTGAGCCCCGGCATGGGGTCAGCAGCAGGTTCAAGCGCCACCACCATCCTTCCCTACCAGGTGGTCAGTCACCATTCCAAAGGGAAGCAAAAAGATTTTTCTCTTTGGAGGAAACAACAGCAGCACATGGATGGGGATATTCCTTCCACAAATTCTGCGATTTCACAGCATGGATCCACAATAACATTAAGGGAACAAAAAGCTTCCCATCGGCTTCAATAGGCTACGATCCATCCTAGGAACAAGACCTTTCCTACCAGTCACCCTTCTTCTCTTGTGGAACCACCTTCAGACCCTCTCCCACCCAAGGGCTCATCTGCTCTAGGGCTTTCTCAGAGGGAGTTCAAAGCTTCCTATCCTCCTCCAGTCAAACTGGAGCAACCCCACGTCCTGGCCCTCCATCCAGTTCTACCAGCCTGCAGATGCCCTTACCGTGAGGGCCTGGATAGCTTCCCATTCCTGTGGAGACTGGATCTTGTGGGCAAGAAGTCGGGTAGCAAGCGGAGGACTGGAAGGAGCAAGAGGAAGAAAGCTAGCTGGTTACTGAGGAAAAGCCTGGTACCTGTGTTTCTATTTGGGAATCCAGAGTTGAAAAGCATGTGGCAAGTTTAAGGCACTGATAAGGCACTAAACCCTGTGGGAATCTTCTGCTAGTGGATCAGGACCCCCACACCCTCACTCTGAGGAGCTTCGTGCCTGTTCAGCTCTCATGGCAGCTCCACTGAATCTTACTGGGTAGGCAAACATGACCCAGGCCCACGACCCAGAGCAGCTTGGGGGAAGGAAGAAGCACTTACCCCTCCAGCTCCTTATTGAGCTGCTCACAGAAAGCATTGATACCATCCCAGTCCAGGTCCTTGTTCAGGGGGTTTGTCGCTTTGTCTGTAGGTGGGAGAAGGGGAGGGTAAGAAAGTCTCCCCAGACACCGTCATCACGCTCCCCGCCCCTCACTCCCCTGCAGGGTCAGACCCGCAGACCCCTGCTGCCCCCATGGCCACCCAACCCTCACATGTAGCCCCAACACTCCCATTTCCCAAAGCCACCCCTCCACATGCAGATAGGCCCACCCTGACACCTCGCTACCTGTGACCCCCAGCACCGCTCAGCCCCTCTAAGCATCCCCTGCTCCCTCACACCCCAATGCCCCCCCATACCCTGCCTTGAGCACCCCAATTCCCTCACACTCCAATGCACCCCATATACCTGCACCCTCACCCAAACATCGTCTCATACCCCTGTCCCGCCTGAGCACCACGTTTGCTCACACCCACTGTCCCCATACACCTGCATCCCCACTGCAACATCCTCCCATACCCCTGCCCTCCCATTGAGGGCCCCCTGTTCCCTCACACCCCAATGGCCCCCATACTCAACCCCCATTGAGCACCCCAATTCCCTCATACTCCACTACCCCCGTACACCTGCAGCCCCACCTCAATGTCCCCCCATACCCCTGCAGCCCCTTGAGCACCCCCATTGCCCCTCCCAATACCTCTACACCTCCCTTGAGCACTCCCATTCCCTCACACCCCAATATCCCCATATCTCTGCCCTCCCCTTGAGCATCACAATTGTCTTACACTTCACTGCTCCCCCAATATCCTCCCATGCCGCTGTCCTCCCTGAGCACCCCAATTCCCTCACACTCCACTGCCCCCATACATCTGCACCCCCACCCCAGTGTCCTCCATAAACCTGCACCCCTCTTGAGCACCCCCCAGTTCCCTCACACCCCAATGCTCCCCAATGCCTCCTTATAACCTGCCCCGCCTTGAGCACCCCAATTCCCTCACACCCAGTGTCCCCCATGTCCCTGCCACCCCGCCGCAGCAGGGGCGGCCGGGCCCTGTGTTGCCAGGGGGCGGGGCGGGGTGGTCTCGGCCGCACTCACTGATTCGAGCCTCCAGCGTCTCGGGCTCCATGGCGGAGGGTCCCCGGGGCTCCTCAGCAGGGCAGCGCCGCCGCGCCGCCGCCCACCCGCCGGGCCCGGCGCCGCCGAGCCATCGAGAGCGCACCGAACCGTCTAGAGCGCCGCTCCGGCGGCCTCTACCATCGAGCGCCGGAAGCCGGCGGTGCAGAGCGCCGGCCCGCTGCCAGCGCGCCCCCTGCCGAGCCACACCCAGGTGCGCCGTAGAGTTCACCGCGCAAAGGGAAACAAAGGCGCAGGGCGGGGAAGGAAGCGGAAGGCCTCCAGGAGAAGAACATAGAGAGCAGGGCAAGCCAGAGCGCCGGAAACAAGCTCTTGCACGGAAACAAGTCGACCTAGCTCTTCCCGGAAGAACCCTAGTGCTGGCAAGTGATGCCGCTTCCGGTAGGAAGACAGGACACTTCCGCCTAGCGGGCAGCGGCGTGTCCTTTAAAAGGACGCGAGCCCGGCGGCTCCGGCGCATGCGCGGTGAGCGGCGCGGGGTCGCGATGGGTCCCGGGGCTGCTGCCCGGGGCTGCTGCCCGGGCCTGCTGCCCGGGCCTTGGCAGCTGTGCCGGCGGCGTCTCGGCGCGCGGGTGGCTCGGTAGACGTTACAAACGCTTGTCAGCGAGTTCTCCTGCCCAGGTTGGCGTCAGCTTTCAATAGGTGCCGGCCGGCTGTTGGCAGGGCCCGGCCCGGCTTTTTCCTGCCGGGCTGAGCAGCCGAGAGTGGAGCGGAAGTTGTTGAGGCCCTGGAAATAACGGAGGGCTCCAGGAATATAAACTCCCTTTGTCCTCTTTCCCCTTGTGGCTCTGGTAATCCAGGCCAGCCCTAACTGTGTCACTTGATACTGCTTGTTTTCTCTGTGCTCCAGCAGTCCTGGAAAGAACAATGCATCTGTGTCCCTGTGGTGATTTATTGCTTTTGTTTCTTTTTTTTTTTATTCTTTTAAATAATGCCGGTGAAAGGTGCCAACTCGGTGACCTTTGGACAGCGCCACCCTCCACCTGTTTGAAGAGTCCCCAGTGCCCCTCATCAGAGCCGCCCGCTGGGGCTGGACCTGCCGGAGCCTCCGTGATAAAGAGCACAGACATGCTACGGTCTATTCAACCTGATCATGGAGACAGACACATGAGTCAGAGTGGCCCTGTGCTGGGTTACTCATTTACAGTGCTAATCCCGCAGATGGCAGGCAAGGGAATTGCCCTGATGTCACATTTAATGCCTTTTCCGTATGGAAAGCCATTGTTTTGGGGGAGGATTTTTTTTGGCTGTTACAAGGTACTTTTTGGTGCTTGAATGTAGTTCTTTTTTTAACTAGCTGCCCTGCATCACAAAGCTTTTAAAATGCTTTACGTAGAAAATTGCCGCATCCTTCCCTCTGCTGTGTTCAGGCACGTTTTACATGAGCTATTTTAATCTTATGAGTCAGCCTTGCCTGTCACTGCTACCTCTTTGATTTTTTCTGAGAATCCTGAAGTCATCTTCAGGAGACCGAGGCCTAGTTATTGCTCTTCTAGGTCATGTACAATCTGCATAGAAGGCATGCATCTCATCTCTCCAACCCACAAAGGAGTGGTTTTTCAGCTGCCCCTTTTTGCTTAGGTTTCGATCCGTCTGAGTCTGGAGGTTGTTCATTTTCCTCTCTTTGGCAACACCCAGTGGTTAGCAAGTCAAGGATGAATGGAAGGCTGCACCTCTTTTCAGCTGGTTGCAAACAATGCTGAGTGAATTCATGCACAACGGTTGTGTCAGCAGTGGCATTTCAAACCTCACTTTTATTTCTCATGATGTATAAGTCTTTTTCCCCTTTGGTTACATCAGCTTTTCATATAACAAGGACCCTCAGTGCAACAAAAAAACATCTGAGTCTGAATGTTGCTCCCCGTAACAGTGGTGAGATGATGTGTGAGGAAAAACCTTTCTCTTGCCCCTCGATTTATTTTCACTGACAGCTGGAATCCCAAACTAGGTTTGCATGGAGTGAGATGCTCCGTGTTATAATTAACACCGCTCCAGAATGAAAGTACTGGAACTCTAATTAGCTTGTAGCCAGTTGCAGAGGAAAGTGATTACAGGTAAGCTGAAGACCAGGGTAGTTGACGTGCTGGTGTAAGGTGAGCTTGTGCCAGTAGAGGGGTGCAGGATCCCTGTTTTGGCAGGCCTTGCGGTGGGCTGCCCCGCAGAGGGCAGCAGCAACCAGGAGAGCTCCTGTGTGATCAGCCTGGGCTTAGCAAAAGTTCTTGCTGCCTGTGCAGTCGAGGTGAAGCACAGAACAGGCCAAGTCCCCCTTGGTCGTCAAGGGAAGGTGGCCTTGCAGGGGTGCCTGGGTCACCTGGGAGAGGGGTTCTCCACCCATCAGGTTGTCTTCAGCCAGCCAGAACTGCCACGTTGCCCTTGCTCTGTCATGATGTTTGGTTTCTTTGCCTTGTGTGTTTATATGAACCCTGCCATATGTTTCAGATGCGCTTGTGTGCAGCAGTGAGAGTTTTTGTGTGCTTCCTGTGGGGTCGTCGGCCGTGCCCCACGGCGTGAGGTTCCCTTTCTCGTGCAACATTCCTCTTCCCTTGGCAAGCTGTTCTGCTGGAGATCTTTCACTTTCCTGAAGCTCAGTACTGTGGTCTTCTGTTCCTTTTTCTTGTTTTCATGCTTCTGACTGCAGCAGCCGGTTCCTGGCTTTTTGGCTCAGTTTTGCCTCTGCTACTTTCCCTTGGAACGAGGCTGGCAGCACTTCTGACATCACCTCAGACCACGCACCTCTTACACAATCCTCTGGATTTGCAGCCCTGACCTTGGCTAATCTCCTTCCTTTTGCAATACTTCTAAGCATCTTTCCCAGCGGAGGGCTGCAATTAGAGAGGCGAGTATAGAGTTGCATACTTCTCTAGAGGGAGAGCAGGTCTGAGCTCCTTTAATCTAATAGGAAATGTCTCCTTCCCTTTCATATGCAGCACTTTCTTGTGGTGTGCAGTCATCCACCAGGATTGCTCCCCTCCATTTCTTTCAGCGTTTCCCTTTTTTGCTGTAGGAAGACCTGTCCCCCGTGATCAAAGGCATCTTTCAACAACTGCAGGAGCAGAATGAGGAAACAGGATGCTGGATAAGAGTTCAGAAAACCTGCTCTGCAATTAAACATGCCTCAGAGCAAGACTTGAGGAAATGCACATCCACGCTCACGCTGCCTTAGTTTCCCTGGTCGTTAGAATGGAGATAATTGCATTTGCTTCCTTTGGGGAATTGCCTTGACCCCTGTATACTAAATTTCCTTTACATGGTTGATTCTGTCATTAGAGCAACTGGCTCAGCGAGACAAGCAAGAAGGGAGAGGAGAAAATACCAGAGTGAGAGGTGAGCTGTGCAGCTCACTGCTTCCTTGTGGTCGAGCCCTCCTTCCAGACTGGGCAGCTCAAGGGGTGTTGTGATCCCTCAGCAGAGTGGGCGGCAGTGCCCTCCTGGCCAGCGCAGGGACTGACAGTGCCTCCTTACCCCAGGGAAGGCTTAGCTGGATTTGCTGTTGCCAATAGTTTCTGGGACAGTTGGAGGATGCTCTGAGAACACGGGAACACTCTTGCTGCTGAGGAACAGTATCAGCAGCAGGCAAAGATGGAGGAAAACCAACAGGAGAGAAGCCCCAGTCATAGCTGTGGTGTGGGGGCTGATGGGTTGTGTGTTTGGGTAGGCCAAAAATGGAACAGGTAGAGGAAAGCCTGCCAGGTTAGAGAGTGCTGCTTAAATTTATGGGGCTGAAGTGAGTATTGAAGGCCCTGAGCCCAGGAGGGGGAGCTTCGATGAAGTCATTCCCCACGCTGCTGATGAGATCAGCTCCAGACTGGAACAGATCCGCTACCGATACAGTGCACTGGGGAGTCAGGTGTCGAGAGAGGCACTTGGAAAGGTGAACAAATTCACCCGTTCTCTCTCTAGCCCTGACTTGCTATGTTATTGCTAGCATTCATTAGAAAGCAGAAACATTGGGAAAAAATGGTTTAAGAGCCTGGATTTTGCTGAGATACAGTTTGGCTCTAAAGAACAGCAGGAGGGAGAAGGAGAAAAATCCTATTGCAGAGGCATTTTTCACGGGCATGCAAGCATGATCTGAGCTCAGATCAGCAACATGAAGCTTGGCATCCTGGAGCAAATCAGGGAGCCCAGCTGCAGCAAAACCGGAGCCTGGATGATGAATACATCTCTGCATTGCGGCGACAACGAAGTGTGACTGAGCGAAGCGTTTGCTGGGGATGTTTAGCGTAGCAGCCGCTGGGGAACTCAGGGACACAGCCGTGTGCAGGCTCTCGTTTGCAGCGTGGCACAGGGAGGAGGCAATCCCACTGTGGGGTGCCCCGGCTCTGAGCGCATGTGCTCTCGGCTGTGCAGCTGGCTCAAGTTTAGGAGCTGGTGAGCTTGAGTAGGTGGTTTTTGGCCCAGGCCTGAAAATCTCCCATTGCCAGTAACCCTGATTTGGCTGCAGCTGCCTCAGGTTCCTTGGGAAACTTCAGTGCTGACTGAAGTTCGAGCTGCAAACTGTCAGGAGGAGGCAGTCCTGTGTCTCACTGCCTCCTGCCTGGCTGCTCGGCCTCTGCCGCTTGGCACCGCACAGGCTCCAGCCCCACTTTTGGCAGCGGCGAGGAGCAGCAGGGCGGAGTGAACCCAGTGCTGGGGCATGGCAGATGTGGGTTTAGGAATAAAAGGAAAACTGTGACCCAGGAGGTGTTGGAGAGAAATGCCAAGTCTGCATACGCAGGTTTCCAGAGGGTGGACTTGGCCTTTCATAGACTCCTTTCTGGTCCCTCTGGCTTCACCTGTGTTAGAAAATGCAACAGGAGTAGGGCCAGGCCCGAGTGCTGCCTCAGGATGATGGCTGATGCCATGTGGTTCTTAGCACCTCCTTGGTGGGGTTTTGGGCTGTATCAGCTGGCACTGCTGCAGTGTTCAGGCACAGCTTGGGGACAGAGTGGGCTAGGGACTGTTCCAAACAAATCCTGGGTGTCACCAAGTGTTTGGATGGGAGCTGTGCCCTGCTCTTTGCTCTCAAGGCCAAGAGCACAACAACTGCATCCTGTCAGCCCAGGTCCCTCTGAATGTGGGCTTTTGAAGTGCAGTCCCCTGCAGCCTGCATATCTACCCCCTAATTTTCCACTTTTTCCCTGTCCACAGATGGACAGCGTCACACATCATATTGTAGGTGAGTGCATGGGGTTGGAGCGTCTGTGCTAGACTGAAACTGGGAAGCGCTCTGCTGCTGGGCATGGCTGAACACACGGTTGTGACTCAGTACTTGACACCCCACGCTGTGGATCACTGGCTGTGCTTGACCTCTAGCCTTGTGGGGTGAGGGAGGTGCTATGAGGAAGCGTTGCCCAAGTGCATGAGGTCATGGGGGTGTGGGTAGCAGCTCCTGGGTGCAGGGGATCAGGCAGGCCTGCGTGCACAAGCAGGTTGAATTTGCCCCTCTGGCTCTCCTGCCTTGGGGAGGTGGAGCAAGGAGCCCTTCATGTTGTCCACAGAGCACACTATTCTGCAAGGGCTTCCCATGCATGTACAACTCTGTCCCGTTTGCCGCGCCATCCCGAAGTACATCAGCTTTGGGGACTCACTTGGGGAGCAGAACAGGGGCAGATCTTGTGTATCCCCCATTTAATGTGCTGCTGACAGACAAGTTCCTCAGCCAGGAGGAGGATCAGGTACACAGCTCTAGGTGTATCCAAAGGACTTCTGGCTCATCTCTGCCTGGAGGGGCTGCGTTCCAGCAGTGCGCTGCTGTGCCCCTCCACCCAGTGGGTGTTTTGAAGGCAATGTCTGCATTCTGGGTCTCACCACAACCATGTCACACCTTTGCCATCCCCTATTTGCAGCCCAAGTCCCTCTCCTTTGTGCAGAAGGAGGAGATGGTCCCAGCAGAGGCTGCTCCTCTTTCCACCTCCTTTTGCAAAGTGCAGCTTTGCATCTTGAGTAGCTTGCCTCCCCATAGCAGCACTCTGGATGAGTTTCAAGAGGAGGATGCGTGCTGGGAGTCGACAGGGTTAAAAGCAGCAGTGCCACAGTGTGGCTTAACCTCTTCCCTCCAGCCATCCTCTAGCCATCCTCTGCTCCTGCAGCTGCTTGCTGGTGTCCAGCGCCAGTGTTAGGCACCCTTCAGCTCATCCTGAGCCAAGTCCCTGGGGAACTGTATCTCCGCCAGAGCTGTTCAGGAAAGATTCCCACCCCTTTCTTAATGAGTCCGAGTGAGTAATAGAGATGTTCCTAAGGGACGGTGTTGTAAGGAGTGCAACGTGCATGTTCAGGACCAGAGAGCAGGTCCCCACTAGCTTTTCCCTGCTTTTGTGAAGCAGACATCTATGCGTGTCCCATCTTGACAGAAGAGATAAGCTAGCTGCCTGCTGATGGGAACTTGCCTGGCAATTACAGCCACTGGTCCTCCTCTCGCATTGTCCTTATCAGATCTCCAGGCTTGGCAAGTCTGTTTGTTGCACAGTGAATGGCGATGTGTTTGGGGCTATTCAGCTTGGGATGTGATAAGATTTGTATGGTGTGAGTCGTGTTCAAAGCATTTAGTTTGTATTACCCTTTCCCCTACCCAGGAGCAAGCATTCTCCATCCAGTAATCTGCTGCAATTAAAGCCGGGTGGCTGCTTTACTGCTGGGGTGGTTTCAGAGCGAGCAGCGTGAAGAGACCGGGAGGCAGCCAGAGAGACGTGGCCGGGTGTGTTCCCAGTGATGGGGGAAAGAAGGACAGAAAAAAGAGGCATAAATGGGAGGGAAGGGAAAGAGAGCCTGAGAGAAGAAACAGCATAGCGTGACCACTTGGAACGCAAAATAAACATCTACTGTGGTCAAGTGAGGGTTTATGTACTACTGGCTGCGTAGGATGGGTCAGAAATGAGTAGAGGCTCACAGGAGCAGGCCAGAGGAGGAGGGACAGGATGCTTATACGGGACTGATCAGCCAAACAAGGTGTCCTCAAATGCATGTGGCATCCCTTAGTCCCCAGTATAGTGCTGGTAAAGGAGATAGGATGTCCCACCACTGCAAAACAGCTGCAAGCAGCTGTTCCCCTGTTTCCTGTGGTACCATGCAGAGATGAAACACTGCTGGGCAGCACCGTGACTCAGCAGGCTCAGGTGCTGGCTTTGGAAGCTCCTTCACCTGCTGGCAACTCTAAGCAAGGCTGTGTGGCTGTGGCTCCTCACTGGGAAAAAGTAATTTAGCATTCCTTGTGCTGGTGAGAGTGGAGCCAGGACCTCCTCACACTTTGGCTGGCCCTGCAGCTCTTGCCATAGTTGCAGGCCAGGCTCTCTGTGGCTGGCTCTGAAGGTCCATGGGTTCATCTATTTCTGGTGCCCTTCCCTCTGGAAGGTGGGACGAGGAAAGGAACCAGGAGAGTTGGTTGTGTGGGCCTGGTCTTTTCTTAGGTCTCCTTCAGATGCAGTTCCCTCTTCAGAACCCATTTCCCTTACTGAGGCAGTCATTTTCGGATTTGGATTCCCTTTTTGTTGGCAGCTTTTCTTTCCCGTTTCCATCTGGTTTGGTTTTTACCACTTCATTTTGCAGGGCCATCAAAGGGAATTTGTTCAAGCTGATTTTGGAACAACAGATATTTTTGACTTGACAGCCCCTTCCTCTGCAAACCTCAGCCATGACCTTAGATGCAACGTGGGTCACTCCTTTGGACCTTCTCAAAGCTGTTGGGTGGTAAGGTGGCTTGCTGCTTCACAGCAAGGAAGAGGGGTACGTGGCTTTAGTGACGTGAGCATGGGAGAACAGCCCTTTTTTTTTTCTCTCTCTCTCTTTCTTTCCAGTCTGTGAGCTGGAATTCTTGTGGCTTTTTAAAAACTTGCTATTTCTCCCTTAGTTTTTCTTTTTTTTTTTTTTTTTATAGAATTTTTCCAGTGGATGAGCCACCCTTGGCATCATGCCTGGTGCGTGTGACTCAAACAGCTTCAGCTTGTTTGAAGGATTCCTGCAAATCCTCAGAGTTGTCCAACCCGCTTGGGCTCAGCACTGGAGCCCATGAGAAACGCACTCGAGGGGAGTCGTGCAGTGCCAGCAGCCTTGTTCTCCCTGTGCGGGATGGAGCAGGGCGCCCCAGACTCAGCCGTCACTCTCGCTGCCTGCCCTTGGTGTCCCATGAGATTGAATCTGAGATGGCTGCTCAGAGCTGCATGGAGGGAGGTCCCCGTGGACCTTTTGTGTATGGTGCAATGCAGCATGTCCTCTTTTTTTTTCCTTATTTGAGTTCCAGCCAGTTGGCCTCATGCTGACTTTGTTGTGGGAAATGGTCTGCTTGAAGTCAGAGGAGTTTGGCTTGGGGCATCTCAGAAGTCCCCTGGCTTCCACTGTTGGAAGACAGGCGCCTGTTCATTGAATACCTCTGTTTGTTGGACTTAATTGGGCTCACCCAAGGGCTAATTTTTTCAGCGGCACTGAATACCTCAGTACCTCCTACTGATAGGAGATGGTGTGGTGAGAGATCAGCATCTCTGATGCTCCAACTGCATGAGCCATGGTATCACAGCTTCCTTTTAGCTTGCACAGGTTTGCAAAGCTAGGTTTTTTTTTTTTAATTTCTAAATCTGGTCATGGAAGCTTTAAGATGAGATTCCAAACAAGAAGAGATGGTTTTGGATGTGAACTGGGGTGTCTGTGCCTCAGTTTCCCCATGTGCAAGATGAGGGGGCTGCCGTTTTCCTTGCTCAATGGTAAGATAAAACTGCTGGACATCTTAATCTTTTGGAGCAAGATGCAAGTGAAGTGTAAGACCTTATGATGCTGATCCTTTGTGGAGACCTCGTTGGAAGATCCTTTTCCCATTAAGCTAATAATAGAACATCCAGCAAATCTGGGTAAAGCTGGGAGATCCCAAAAGCCCAGGAGAGGGGGAAGCCATGAGCCTTCTATGCATCTTCCCTTTGCTGGTAGGGAGGCTTTCAACACAAGTGCATTTTTATCTCCAGGCGTGTTTTTGAAAGTCTTTCCCACAACCCACATTCCTGGCATGCCCCCATGAGGGAAAGAATCAGAGAAATGAAGGCTGGAAACGGAACTGGATGGCATGTAATCAGTCTTTTGACATCCCTTCCCCACCCTTTGCTGGTTCGGTTCATTCTGCTGCCCCTCAGGCAAGCTGGGGACCCACAAGACTTGACTCATCTGGTTGTTCGGATTGATGAAATGGCCCCTGATGCCTTATGAGGCATCTTCCTTGCACACAAACCACCTTCTCCCCTCCCTGCACACAACTCCTGTCACACAAAAATGTTGATACAGACTTCAGAGTTGTCTGAGAGAGATGTCCCCTGCAAAGGTGTAAGGTCATAACTTGGCCATGGGGATGGAAACCATCCATCAGACTGAATTTGAGCTCCCCGTGGAGATGGGAGATGCCAGTCACTGTGACACCACTGCCTTCTGATAGGTTAGGGAGAGCGATGGAGTCTGAGGCTACACAGATCCCTGGTGCTCTGGATCTGCTGCACTGCTTGATACAGGTTCCTTCTTTCACTGCTGCCCCCAGCCCTGAAGAATGGTAGTTTTTTTTCCCCCACATTTTAGCTCTTCAGCTAGCTTTGTCCTTGCTCCTCCTTATTCCCCACATATAAAGGAAGAGAAATTGCACCCTACAGCTGAAGGGGGATGATGCTGGTGGAGAGCCTACCGGAGGCTGATGGCCTTCAATCCCTTGCCCCCAGGTTCAGAGCAGGGATAATGCTTCCATACTTCCCACAGGGGCTCCTTCCCATTTTAGTTGGTCCGAATGCATCAACTTCAGTGCCTTCCCTCGAGGAGCCGTCCCGCTCTGATTAACTTCTTAGGCAGGAGGTTAGCGCTCATGGGCACCAGCTCCCTTGTGCTTATCGTGACCTTGGCTTCTGCATCTCCTGGACAATCCTCTCCTGTACACGCCCTCCATATCCACAGACCTGCTTATCCAGTCTCCTGCTCACCTCAGGGTTTGGCTAAAGTAAGCACGTTTTGTTCTCGGGCCTCCTCTGTTAGGAAGCTGGCTGGCTTTCAGAGCTTGGGGATTGGTTGGGTGAAGGTTGCAGCATTATCTGCTGAGAGGCAAACCAACACCTCTCGACTAAAGGGAAATTTTTGTGGCTGGCAGGTGGAGGACTGAGCGGCTCCATCAGGTGGTGATGGAAGCCTCTTCATCCTGTCCTGAGCCCTGGCCTCTGAAAATCTAGGGCTCAGCTTCTTGAAATCCACCCTACAGCCCTCTAAGGAGCCTTTATGAGGCTCCTAGGCTTCGTAAAAGGGGGAAACTGAGGCAGAAACATGGCTTAATCACAACTGCCAGGAGGAACCACAACTAGGGCCCAGATGAGGTCAGAGAACACAGTTTAAATCAGGTCACCACTTGATATTTATTGTGTGGAGTTTTTCTTTTTTCTTTACTCCTGCACTGAAATCCATCCCCAGAGGCTATTCAAGGAAATAAATAGCCAGTGGAAAGAGACAATAGCTTGCTGTGGAGTACAAATTATATGAAGCAGTAGGAAATAATAGCAGAGTGAGCAGCTGCTACCCGGAGAAAGAATGCACGGTCAGTTGCTCCAGCTCCCTTTGCCTTGAGCGGATGCCGATGCCTGGTCAACAGCACAGGCTCCCTGGTGCCTCCTGTGCAAAATGGGACAAATGCCTTTTCCCCTCTGCGGTGTCCTCCTCCAGTGCCACTGCTCTGGTGTCTAATTAGAGCCAAACTGAAACTGCAGCTTTCTGTGAGGGTGCTGAGGGGATCTGGAGTGCTGCGTGCAGCTCTGGAGCCCTCAGTGCATGAAAGACATGGACCTGTTGGAGAAGGTTCAGACCACAAAACTGATCAGAGGGCTGGAACGCCTCTGCTATGAGGACAGGCTGAGAGAGTTGGGGTTGTTCAGCCTGGAGATGAGAAGGCTCTGGGGAGACCTTATTGTGGCCTTTCAGTACTTAAAAGGGGCCTATGAGAAAGGTGGGGACAGACTTTTTAGCAGGGCCTGTTGTGACAGGACAAGGGATAATGGTTTTAAACAAAAGGAGGGAAAATTCAGGCTGGACATAAGGAAGAAAGTTTTTATGATGAGGATGTTGAAACACTGGCACAGGTTGCCCAGAGAGGTGGTAGATGCCCCGTCCCTGGTGACATTCAAGGCCAGGCTGGATGGGGCTCTGAGCAGCCTGATCTAGTTGAAGATGTCCCTTCTCATTGCAGGGGGGGGTGAACTAGATGACCTTTGAATGTCCCTTCCAACCCAGACTATTCTATGATTCTATGATCTCTCACCTCTTCTTGCAGAGCTTGGTTTGATGGTTTGATGTGGGGGCAGCGGCTCATGCATCCCTGCACCCAGCGTGGCTGCTGCCACCTTCCCCTCTGTTCCTCTTCCCTTCTGGGCTGAGTATCATGTGTGGTGATGACCTGTGTCACTTCTGCAAGGGACTGTTCATAGCTCATGTCAACTAGAGAGGACGTGTTGTCTGTCCTCTCCTCTGAGGCCCTTCGAGCCCTTTCTCAGAACACCGTGGGGAGGGATTGTGGGGACAATTTTGCTGCGCTGGTGTGGATTTGGAGGGCTGCCCACTGCCACAAAAAGCCCTGAGGAACCTCTCACAGCTGGGGTGGTTGGGCTGCCTTGGATAGGAAGTGGGGAAGCCTGTGGTTTTCCTCAGGGCTTCATACCTAGCTGGCTTATCTCCTGCCCAAATAAGAAAACAAAAAAAATACTGCTGCCAGCAGTGATGCTGCTGAGGATCTTGACAGCCTGCTGGAGAAGGCAGCTTTCAGTCTGTTCTCAACTTCTGTGTGGGTGCCCTGTGGTAGAGGTGGCAGCTCTAGGCTATAGTACATGAGGTGCTGCTGTCTGGAGCCCTGCCAAGGGTCCTGAAATCCCATGGGTGTTCCTGGTGGCCTGAGATATCCCCAGGACTAGAGGGAAGGTTGGGAAGGACTGTTAACCCCAAACCCTACCTTATGGAACCTCTGCAAATGAAACTGCCTCGTTTCATGTGGTGAAAACACTCTACAGAGGACCTGCCCTGCCACCCTTCTGGCTGAAAGCCCATGTGGTTGCATTGATGTCTTCCGTCCTTAAAATATGATTTTTTGTTTGTTTGTTTTCTCCATGCAGAATTGCAGGCCTGCCTGCCCCCAGTTGGAAGCCCACCTTGCCCTCAGGTCAAACATGGCCACCACCCTTTTGCCAGTAATCACTTGTCGGGTCTCTGCTGTCCCAAGGCACCCTCTGGGAACACAGTAAAGCCTCTTCCAGTGCCAGCAGTGTGAGCATGGGCACCCCATACCAGTAGAAGCCCTCTGCCCTCTGGCCAGGATGAGCATCTATATGGGTCCCAGGAGAGGCACTCCCAGTCAGGTAACTCTTATAAAATAATCTCTCTGGGGATGAAGGGTTCCTGTATCCTTTGTGCCAGTGGCTGCCAGCTTCCACAACCATTGCTTATATTTTCCTCACTGCACAGACCCTCCATCTCCTTTACAGATGCCCTTTAGCCAGATTTCCTGTTTCTTTGGGATTACATTCCCATCATGTTACTGTTTCCTTGGGCTTTCTGCATTGCAGCATCTGCGAGAAACTATCAACCTGCCCCCTTCACCCCCTGTCATCCCAATCGTCAGCTCAAATTGTGCTGGAGGATTTCAGCTTTTCTGGGCTCCATAAAGTCTCAGACCCTTCCTATGTGGGGATACATCCCCCTGCATGAGAGAGGCCATCTGCTTGGGGCTGGTGTCTGACCATGCAGAGGCTCCACTCTGCAGACGAAGGAAGTCGCCAGTGCTGGCAGAGCCGCTGCCTGGTTTCCCACTATTGTTCCCAATGGCAAATAAAAGGGGGGTGAACGCCCCTGCTGAGCATTGTAGGAGGGGGGTTAATGTTATCTCGATAAAATCTCAGGACCCTTCTCTGAGCAGCTCGTGCCTCTTTCCTGTCTGTCTTCCCTCCCTGCATGTTCTCACATCCGTGGTACTTGTGGCTCTGCACATAACTGTCTGTATGGGTGGTTTTCCCCGTCCCTCGGACACGTGCTACTCTCCCACCTGGGCAGCCTCACGCTCTGCCGGTGGGATCAGTGGATAAATCCCAGTGAGAGCGATGTTTCTGTCTGCTCCACACTAGGCTGTGTGGGAAGTGGGGTGAAGGCTCCCTTAAGTTGCTGGTCCAGGGCTTGGTCTTGTCTCGGTCGCAACATTCCTACGTTGCTTTAGCCAGCTATGTAGGACAGGTTTTTTCTGACCAAGTTTAGAGTCTGTCTTAGGATATGATCTCTTGAGCCCTAGAAGTGTTTATTTCTCCCTGCTGGCTTAGCGTGAGTTCAAGTAACTAACCCTGACGGTGGCTATGAAAGCAGTGTCTTTGTCATGCCCTTGTTCCTGCAAAGGGAGAAAGTGAGGTGCTAGAAAGAGAAACCTCTCATAGCCAGTGGGATGCACCAGTATTTTGGAGGGGGGGGGGGCTGGGCTCCGCATTCTCTCTGGGAGAGCTGTGGGGGAGCAAGGTGACATGAAGGTGCATATGGGTGGGACGTGGCACCATGATGGGAAACAGACGCAGTGCCAGAAACCACCATCCCCAGCACCTGCTCCTGCTGGCTCCAACCTCAGCTCAGAAGGGATTCACCAACAGCTTCGGTGACCTCAACAGCAAACAAATTTCCAAGCCTGCTGAGTTTTATGACATCCTGGTAAAAGGAAACTCCTCCAGGGAAGGAGTGCTTATCAGCACTTACCTCAGGACGTTTTGAGGAAGGGCAGAAGCCATCTGCCAGCTGGTGCTGCAGCAACAAGGTGACAGCACTCATCTGCCTTCTGCAGGGCTTGGGAGGGGGCTGAGGGACTGCTGGTGTCCTAAGCCTCAGCCTTCTCCCTCTCGCTTTCCTACTGGCTTCTGGAGTCTGGCAAAACACTGCCAAATTGTTCAACCAAATCTGGGACACTGTCTACTGACTCGTAGCTCTTATCTGGGAAGAAGACAAAAGGGGTGATGCTTCCCTGTGAGGACAACATTCCTGTGTCTCAGGGTTAGGGAGGAAGGGGCTGTTAAACCTGATGTGCATGGCTCCTCAAGCAAGAAGGTTTGGATCTTGATGGAACTTGGATGGGAGGTTGCAGGGAGGTCCCAGGTATCGCTGGTGCAATCCTGGAAGCTGGGGCTGGATCTAGAGCCATGAGAAGGGAAGGAGCTGGGATGCCACTCACGTCACTCCTGCAAAGGAGTGTTCATCATTTGTGTCATCTAAAGGGCACGTGTTGGCTGACCTCTCTTCCAAGCCCCTTGGAGCCCTTCCTCAGAGCACTGTGAGGAAGGATGATGGGGACCATTTTGGTGTGCTGGTGTGGAATTTGGGGACTGTCCCCTGCCACAAAAGGAAGGAGCTGGGATGCCGCTTGACTGAGCTGTTACACACAGAAGTTAACATGATGGCCACACTTCCATGGGAAGACTCTTGTTCTACGTAGTGGCTGGAATAGCACTCCTAAGGGCTGTGTGTGGTGGTCCCTCCACTGGGAGCCCACTGAGGAGGCTGGGAATAGGTTAAATCCCTTTAAGTCCCTAATAAAGGGAAGTGTACATAGGGAAGCTGTTTCTCTGGAACAAAGTCTGGCTTAATAGCAGACAGTGAGGCCTTCCAGGGGTGGGGTGCTGTTAATGTGTAAGCCACAAGGAATTAGAGGGGTGTAAGGTCCTCTGTGCCAAGCATTTCTGAGCTAAACTGCTGGTGGCTCCCTACCTGGTGACTCTGCCCTCTGAGGAAGATGGCTGTAAGAGCTACTGCACCTGTCCTCTGTCACGCAGGGTCCCCAGCTCAGCAAGGCCACAGCCGCCTCCGCTCTCACCACTTGCATTTCTTGGGCTGTGGGCAATGCTGCCCACCAAACCCTTGGTTATGCCCTTCTTTAACCCTCTCTGTACCTCTGCTCTCATGCTCTCCTTTGTTTCTGCAGAGGATAAGCCTGTTTTCATCACCCCTTTCCCTCTGATGTCTTTTCTTGCTTGCCAGCTTCACTCAGCCCACTCTTCCCTCACTGGGTGAAAAGCCCCTCCAGCACAGAGGCATTTAGGCTGTGAGAGGAACGCCAGCTGAGAGCAGTAGACGTTCTCCTGGCTGGGGCACCTTCTCTAAGCAGCACCATCTCACTTGCAGTGGCAGGGGAGGAATGGCTGAAGGAGCCCCACAGATTATTTTTCTATCTTCCTTAGGAACGATTTGAAATCTTCAACCTGAATATGAAGGCTGGGGACACCCTAAAGATCAAGGGCAAAATATCTGAGGATGCTGACAAGTAAGTACAAAGAACTGGCCAGGACTGAAAGTGGGCTGCAGAGGGAGGGGGTTTTCCAGGTCAACAGGTACAACAAGCCTGAGTGCAGCTCAGTGTTGGTGGAGCCCCTGTTCCACCACTGTGCAAACTCTCCTCATTCCCAAGCAGAATGAGGAAACACAAGGTATTAAGCACCTGCAATATTGATGGAGGAACTGGGTGGAGAACCATGTGTTGGGTCTCAGGTCTTCCAAGACCTTGTACTACCTGTGTGGCTGACCTTCCTTCTGTTCACCCACAGCTTCAGCATCAATCTTGGAAGCAGCTCCTCGGATCTTGCATTTCACTTCAATCCCCGCTTCAATGAGTCTGTCATTGTCTGCAACTCCAAGTGCTCCAAGGCCTGGCAGTCAGAGCATCGTGATCATCACCTCTGTTTCTCTAAGGGCTCTTCTGTCAAGGTGAGGGGTCTATGCAGGCACGGGTGCGTGAGGTGTGTGTGGTGGGGGAAGCCCCTGGTTAGCAGATTCCTGTACCCTAGTCCTCCCAGAGCCATCCAGTGCTTCATGCTCCCTCCCAACAGCCCCTCATCCTCTGGGTTTTTGGTCCTGATTGCCATTTCCACCCCTCCTTCAAATCCCCAGCACTTCCTCTGGGAGCTTTGCTTAAGCCCTGTCTGTCTCAGGCTTTTTAAGTGCTTCCTGCCGCCCAGAACTGCCCAGCAGGTGAGCACACTGGGGGCACGCATGAAGGTAAAGGGGGTCTCCAAAAATCTGGATCTTGCTGCTCTCTACACAGTTTCTTTCCCTAATTCTCCCCTATGAAAAAACACGCTTTAAGGCAGCTAAGGGTTGGAAGCAATGTCCAAAAACCTCTCCCTCAGATCTTCTGTCCTCACTACTCCTGGATCCATGCTGCCAATCTCTTCTCCCTCTCCTCCTGCCAGGGATGCTGTCCTGGTTGCTGTCTCACCCCATCTGATGTCTTGAGATGTTAACGGGGTTGCATTTAGGAGCAGTCCTGTTCCTGTTGCTGTGGGAGAGGAAGCTTTTTTCCTCAGTCATGGCTGCCTCTTGCGGAAGGGCTGGTGAGGTGATGACTTTGGGGAACGAACCCTTTAATTTGCAGTGACCACTGGTATGTTCTCATTCTTTCTGCTTGTGTGTGTTTATCAGCAAAGCTGCTTTTTCCAGGTCCTGGTGAACTGCTGAGGGCATTGAGGTGCCCTGAACAGGGCAGATCTAAGCCATGTGGCACATAAAGAACTACTTGGGTTTAGCTGCTCTGAGTTTATGATCTGAGTAGCTGAAATAGCACCAGGAAGAGATCCTGTTCCCAGGTCATAGTCTAGATACCAGCTCAGACCCTTGATATCAACTGCTCATTTCCTGCATCACCCTTAGCTCAACCCCCAGCACCTTGCTAAAGACTGTAGGAATCAGGTCTGACCCTCATGTGTAACAGTCAGGCCTTTCACCTGGATGCTCACCTCCTGACTTCCTCCTTGTCCCAAATTCCTGCCCTTCCTCTCCCCTTTTCTCCCAGTTCACCATTGAAATGCGGGAAGACAAATTCCAAGTGAAACTACCGGATGGGCATGAAGTGGAATTCCCCAACCGGCACAGCTACAGCAAGATCAGCTACATGAGTGTCAAGGGAGGCTTCAGGGTCACCTCCTTCAAGCTGGACTGATGTGTGCCACTTCCTAGCTCTAATAAAACTCAAGCAGTGGGAGACTGCTTGCTCCAGCTGCTTTGGCCTCTGTGAGATCTCTGGCTCTGTGTAAGACACTGACAAAGCCCAAGGTTTTTCCACCAACAGGAAAGGAGCCTTTTGTTGGATGGAAATAGCTCCCAGATAACGCCAGGTGCTTTTCCAGGTCAGACCAGGATGTGGGGTGGAACAGATAGTAGATAGAGGAAAGCAGGCTGTGGGTGGGGTTCAGGAGGAAGAGGACACTGTGAGATTGCTCAGAGAATGGTTGTGTGATCTCTTTGCAATGCACCATTTCTTCCTGCACCCAAGTTTTTGGGAGAAAGAAGGGGATGGAGGGGAAGAAAAGCATTGGCGTGAACGATGTGGCATTCGATGTAGCATCTGGTGCCACCAAAGCTCGTAATTAAATGTTAGGTTTGGGAAGCTCCGGCATGGGTTTGATGGGTTCCTCTGGGCTGCTCCCTCAGCCAGCTGGCAGGAGGAAGGGGCGCCTTGCCCTCCCGCTGGAGTGGTACCATGCAAAGTGGTGGCACGGGGAAGGCAGCACAGGTGTGCCCCTGAGCCAGCATTCCTGCCAGCGATAAGTTGTCTCCTCCGACTTTCCCCCTTATCTCACCTCACTTATCTGCCTGCACATTCCAGCTGGGTTACCCATTACTCTCACATTTCCACAGCAAACCCTACTCAGTGAAAGTGAGGGAGGGGAAGGCAATGGGGAGGAAGGATGGGATTTATACTAGGCTATGTGGCTTAGCACCTCCCAGTCTGTGTCCCTCACATGGGACTACAGGCAATTAGTGTTGATTATCTGATGTCGCTGCACTAATTAAAGTGTCTCGCCAGCCTTGAGACTGATGTGTGACAGCAAACACCAGGGCACTTTAGGCTGAGTGAGATGAGAGCAGAGTAGAAGAGCATCTTAGGGACAGCCTGGTCCAAGGGAGGTGGCAGCACCTCTGCCCTCCCTCTCTGGGCATGCAGGCAGAGGATGGGAGGGCTGTAGCCAAGCCAGCTTTGGGAAGGTACCCATCTGCTTCAGACTGCAAATTAATTGTTGCTGGGCTGGAGAGGAGGATTTGTACCCCCTCGTATGCTACGTGGGGCCAAGTGGATCATTGGATCATAGAATAGTTTGGGTTGGAAGGGACCTTCAAAGCTCGTCTAGTCCAACCCCCTGTAATGAGCAGGGACATCTTCAACTAGATCAGGTTGCTCAGAGCCCCGTCCAGCCTGGCCTTGAATGTCTCCAGGGATGGGGCATTTACCTCCTCTCTGGGCAACCTGCACCAGTAGTATTTTACCACCCTCATCATAAAAAAACAATGGGAGGTTGCTCTGTGTGTTAGCCATGGTGAACAGCAAAGTACTGGGCTATTTAATCACAGAGGTGCTGAAAAACCCTGCTGAGAGTGAAAAGGATGGGATTTTGTCACTGGGGCACCAGCAGACATAGCAAGGATGACGATAACGTCACTGCAGGTGAAGGGAGGCACCAGAGGAGAAGATAGTATCAAAACTTCTTTAATGAGGACAATAATAAGTGCATGGGATACAGAGTGGAGGCAGAAAGGCTATTCCACGGATGTGGGTCTTTGGTCTGGAGCTTGTGTTACAGTCTGGGAAGTGGAGGGCAAGGGGAGCTCATCCTGAGAGGCAGGGTTCCTGCTCCAGGGGGATGAGAAGGCTGATCCTGCTGCGTGCCAGTGGCCAGAGCTGGGGAATCCTTGAAGGTGCTGCCTGTCCCAGCTTGCTGCTGCTGGTCAGTATGAGGCAGCTGTCTCGAGAGGCTTGTGGAGATGGGCTTGCCCATAAACTCTACAGCCCGACTGCAAGCGACACTCCCACGTACAAAACGCGTGCACACCGGAGTCTCTTTATTCTGCTCTGAAGAGCTCTCTGTCAGAAGCAGGTGTGGGGTGGGTGAGACGCGTGGGAGTGGAGCCCCGCAGCCGTGGTCCAGCATCTTCCCCCTGCTGCACACCCCCTCCTGTCCCAGAGAACAAGGGGGGTCCTGTGAGGGTCCCTCCAGTGACCTCAGCCCCTGAGCATCTCGGCTCCATGCCACGGCACAAAGGCGCTTCTGTGAGAGCCAGTTTGCACGTGGAGCAGCGTGGGGGGCAGCTCGTTCCAGGGCCCCCACATCACCCAGGACCGCTCAGCAAGGGGCATTAGCTGTCCTGGGAAAGGGTGTGCTAGAAAAGAGGGGTGAGCGCATGGGGAGAGGGGACGAGGATGAAGAAGAGGCAGTGCAGACCAAGCAGTTGCAGAGGGGAAGTCTCCTTGTTCTGAAGTGGGGGAAAGGAAGGGATTTTTGGGACCCAACTGCAGAATTCGGTGACCTGACAACCTCGCTTCTCCCTCCAGCCAGCCAAGAAGTTTCTCCTCTCTCTGCTGTGAGGGGGTGGAGGTCAGAAAGGGAGACAGCCTAAGTGATGCTGAGCAGCAGCAGGCAAGTGGAAAGACTCCTGCGATTATCTCTGTGCATGCTCTCACCTGAAAATGCTGAGCTCATGACTTATTTTGGGGGGGAAGGAGAAAACCCAGCTCTGTGCTGGGTTTGCCTACACCTTGAGCCCCCAGCCAGCCTCCCCAGGTAGACAGATGTGCCATAGAGAAGGGTCTTGCACCACCTGAAGCTGTGGAGACCCACATCCCCTACGTGCCAGAGTTATTGGTGGGGATATTTCTGGGACAGCACCTGTGCCAGTGCAGAGAGTGGCTGGGCGCTTTGGTGGGAGGATGGGACATGTCCACAGACACGCTGGCAGTGCAAGGCTGAGGGACGAAAGAGAGGGCACTGAGGGGAACGAGATGGGGTAGGAAGGGGTTTGGGTTTTCTTTGGCACATGGGGATGTCCCTTTGGTATCTAGTGACAGTGAGGCTGGAGAAGGGCTGCGATGCCCAGTGCTGCGATGCACAGACCTCACCAGCCCCCTGCAGCAACCTGGCCCAGCCCTGGGGAGCCCCCCAGGAGACAGGTGCTCCTCCTGCCCCCCAGTGCCCCCAGCTGGCAATGAGATCACCTACTGGGTCTGCCAGCAATGCTGACACCTGAGGGTGGGAGACAGGGAGGAGGGCAAAGATGCTGGCACTGATTCTTCTGGTGGGGGACTGTGATGGGAGGGATAGCCGTTCACACCTTAACTTCATCGTCCTCCTCATCCTCCTCATCCGCGTACTCGAAGGAATTGCTGTGCCCTCCCCGGGCACCAATGTACCCCTCCTGCAGGCTGGAGAGCTCGGCCTCCTCCTCATCCTCCTCTCCTTGGTTCCACGTGGCCTCGGGGGACCGGCTCCCCTGTGTCACTTGTGACCGCCATGAGCTGCTGCTGGGGCTCTCCCACAGGGTCTGCGTTCGGGCCTGCCGGGGACCCTCACCCTTCTCCGAGCTCCGCGGGGTGCTGGTCCCACCGTAATGGCGGGCCAGGACCTGGGCTGCCCGGTCAAACTCTCCCGCCTCAATGGTGCAGTCGTTCCAGTGTCCCTGCCATGGGGTCCCTCTGGGTGCTGCACCCGGCCCTGAAGACCAGGCAGGGTCTTCTCCAATGCCCTTGATGGCGTGTGCCTCTCCGTTGACATGGACCGACAGTCCTGGCAGTGACCTGGCCCCTGACAGGCTGCTCTGTCTGGAGTGGTCCCAGAAGTTGGATGTTGCCTTGTCCTCTCCATGTGATGCACTCGATGCTGAAGGGGCCTCATCCTTGGTCCCCTCATCTTGGAGGAGGTCTAGACCATCCTCCCCCACTGCTCTCCCGTTGGTTTCAGAGAAGCTCATCATCTGGAGAAGCTCACTCATTAGGGAGGGCCCCAGGTCCAGGCGAAAGGAGAGCAGGGAGTCCGACTGCTTCAGTTCTTCTTCCCCGGGGAAGTCGCTCTCTGGGCCCTTTTCCAAGCGAGGGACACGAGGGATGGTGCAAAACCCTGACTCCAGCCCTGCAAGGCAGAAGGGATGGCTGGTGAGGGGGTGCATGGGTAGATAGGGGGAAGCCTGCCTTATATCTGCAGGGGACAAGAGCCACTGTCACCAAAGCAGGGCAGGTCATCCACCCGTCAGGGGTCCTGGCCTCTAAAGGTCAAGCCAGTGTCTGTGTGGACATCTCCAAAGGCCAGAGTCACAGCTGAGGGTCTCCAGGTGGGCTCTGGGCTTGCTAAATTGCTGATGTGGTCTGAGCCAGGCAGGTGGGACCAGGAGATGGCAGCATTGTCTCAGCTTGCCTTTCCCTCTGAGCCCAGCCACCTCCCCCAGCTCCCAGGCTCCCCAAATACCCCCTCCCCAAGAGTCTCTGCTCCAGACCTCCCTGGGGAAAAGCTGAACCACAGCCCAATGCTGTGAGGCTGGAGAAGAGCGACCCAGCTGTCCCATCCCATCTCATCCTTCCCACAACCCCTCCCCAAAGGTCCCTTCTGGACTCCAGCTGGCAGGGATGGATGTGGGTGCAATGGAGAAGAGGTGGATGGAGTCCCTTGAGGGTTGCGCGTGGGGCAGGTGTAGGCCTGGGGGGAGATGGGGGACACTCCCTTACAACTTCTCCACACAGGCTGCCACTGCATGGGGCTATGGGGGTGGGACAGGTGGAGAAAACATCCCTTCCTCACTTTGGGGTTACCCTGGGAGGAGATCCTCCAAAGGTAGGAGCAAGGACAGCAGCTAAAAGCAGGGTTAGGGTTATCTCTTCATAGGGACTCTTACATGTCCTGTCTCTGCTGAGAGCTGAAAGTCCCACAGTGGGGAAACCGAGGCACAGAGAGGGGCTGCAGAGGATCCCCTGTGCCTGGGTGCCAGCCCCTGCCCCATGCTTCACTCACCATAGGCCTGGTGCGTTTTGGATAATCTATTGGAGGAGCTTTTGAAGGAGAACTTGCTGGTCAAGCCCCGGCCACTACTGCCATCGTAGGTCCCCTCGTTGAGCTGCGGCAGCGAGATGGCATTCTTGATGATGGGTGAGACGGCAGGGGGGGCAGGTGATGCCTCCGCTTGGCCCCCACTACCCCGGCTCCTCAGCGGTGTCCGGCGGACGTGCCGCAGTGTCCGGGCAAAGAAGTTGTTGGCTTTGGCTGTGTCAGCCCCACCGTGGTTGCTGAGGAAGGAGGTGTCCCCAAAGACGTCCCCACCACGCCCCACATGCATGGTATGCCGAAAGTCCCCCAGCGGTGGGCTGATCATGTCTGGCGTCAGCTCCGACTTCAGCCGCCGTTTGCCATGGGAGCCTGACACCCAGCTGAGCACTGGCAGCTTCCCCAGGCTCATGTTGCACCTGTCACCTCACCTCTGCTCCTGCAAAAGCCCCAAAACCAGCCCTCAATGGGCTTCCAGCAGCAGGGTGGCCTGTCACATCCCTGGCCTCGCCATGGCTCCTGCTCCGATGCTCTCAGGGGAACAGCTCAAGTCACCTTGTCTTTCAGCAGGTGAGAAGGGTGCCTGTCCCACTGCTTTCCTGCACGATGCTGCGCTCATGAAATCGCCCGCAGCAGGTATGTCCCCAGCGGCAAGGATGGTGATGCTGTGAAGGTGTCCCCAGCAGGAGTCCAGGGTCAGCCCCGGTGCTGCAACGGCCACTGAGAGCTGCGTCTGGCCACGGGCTTAAGACTTAATCCGCCGTCTTCTGCTGCCACCAGGCACACAGGAGCCAGTCACAGATAGGGCAGTGGGTTGTGGGAGTTTGGAGTGGAGCGGCAGGGAAGGACCTCGGGCCCCTTGTCAGCCACCTAAACAAGGCAAGAGGAATAGTGAAGCCTTCAGAGAGAATTTTCCTGTGTTGGCTGTACCCGCAGGATGGGCTGGGGAGGTTAAAGGCAGTGAATGAGCAGTGGTGGGGAGGTTGCTACAGGCTGTCCCCCTCAGCGGGCTTTTTCCTGGGGAGGAAGTGAAAGGCTTTCCCCCAAAAATATGTGCTTTCCCTCACCTCTCTGACCTTGGCGTCCCTCAGTTTTCCCTGCCTGCAGAGCAGCTTTGCTGGACCCATGCTGCAACGCAGGCTGAGGATTTCCCTCCCAGGCAGCACCTCCTCCCAAAGCGGTGCCCTGCCCGGCTGCCCAAGCTCCCAGGGCGAGAAACCTCTCCCTTCTTTTGCTATTCAGATGAACCCTTGGGGAGAGGGTGAGGCCTGGGGATCGCGTGCTTCTCATGGAGGAGAGGTGACGGGGAGGGAAAATGCAATATTTGTATATTGGTTTGTTTGTCCTCCTCTGGCTGGGTCCGCAGGACTGGGCAGACACGTTGGAGCAGTGGGGAGCTGGGGGTGTGGGGTGGGCAGCTGCTTTGCAGTTGGGGAAACTGAGGCATGGCAAGGGAGGTGATTGCTTGAGGTTGGAGGAGAAGGTGGGATTGGTCCCTGCCCTCAGGTCCCAGAGGTGCTGGGGGGCAGGTAGAGAGGCAGCGCATGATGGGCACACGATGGCAGCGCAATGAACTCCCCGGTTAATAGGGGGAACACACAGATCAGCAGATCTCTTGTTGGTACACATGGCAAGAGGGAGAGGGCGGATTGGGAAAAGGAGAGTATCTGGAGCTTGGGGCACCTCTGAGCATCAGTGGTCTGCGTGTCTGCTCGGGGACGTGTCTCTGCCAGGGCTCAGTCCCCACTCAGGGACTGGGGGGACAAGGTGGAGCTGGGTCCCTTCAGCAGGGCCAGTTGCAAAGGACATCATGCCAAGAGGTGACATGGAAGCCTTGCATCCTTTGCTTCCTATGTGTCAGGACCCCCATTACTGTGTGGCTCCATCCATCTCTCTGCTGCTGCCCACCTCCCAAACCTGTCCCCAGGTCACCTCGGAGCAGGCAGGCGGTGCCAGGGAGGCAAATCCTCTGTTGAGGGGGAACCCTGGGCATGGAACTGCTCTCCTGGCTGGCTACACATGTTTTCACCTTGCCCTGGCCTTGTTTGCTCACCCTGGGCCCCTCTTATCTGCCAGGGGTTAATGCCCGGGGAAGGGAAAACAAACCTCCCCTGACAGCTCCCAACACCATTGGCTGCCTCCTGGGGTGGCAGTGGATGGTGGCAGCAAGGACGAGGACAGTGGCAGGTTGGCTTTCTGCTGGCACGTCTGCCTCCTGCTCACCAAGGCTGTATGGTGCTGCCTTGCTACTGGAATGGACCAGGCATGTGGCAGATTTGGGGTGAGAAGACAACTGGGGATCAATATCCTCCCTCTGGCAGAAACCCACCCACAGCCATTGGGTCAGGTCTCTCCTGGGGCACAAGGAAATCCGCCAGGGTGGTCCCTGCAGCACAGTGGGGATCTTGGGGCCCCAAGTGGGGACTGTGCCCTTCAGCAGTGATGCCTGCATGGTGTGAGACACATGCCGCACTGGCCAGGGCTACTCTAAGGGGTGGACCCCCCTACTCTACCCCACGTGCCCCACACAGCATAGCTGCCCTGCAGACCCCTCCAGGGACTGGGGCTGGCATCTCCCCAGGGACAAGGTGTGGAGGTGAGGGAAAGTGGGGTGTGGGAGGAGAACTTCCCTCTGCTCCCTACCTGGAGAACTGTGAGCCAGGAGGAGGAAAGTGTTTCCCCTTCCTTGTCCCTTGGCCACCATGGGGACACCAGCCAGCACCTCCTGGCTCCCAGCTCTCTGGGCCTGCTGGCAGGCAGCGGGTGCTGGGAGAGGGAGGAGGGAGGGAGGAAGCTGGTGCCCAACCCTACCTGGATGGCAGGTTTCTGGCAGGCCTGTTAGGCCTTTTCTCCCTCCAGTTTCCCCGTTCTTCCTCCTTCCCCCTGACCCTAATGCATCTCTGTGACAGCTGTGCCCCTTTGAGCCCTCCCCTCCACCCAAGCAGAACCCTCCATGTCGGGGAAACTCGTGACTCTGCGGGCAAAGGGTGACCCATGCACTCTCCTTTCCTCCACTGGGCATGAGGACCCCCCGCCTGGCCACCCGTCTCTCCACATGCTCCTTCTGTCCGGCAGCCTGTTGTGTTCACCAGCCCCTGGCACGGTGAGCCCGCAGCTCATCCCAACCTCCCCTTGCCTGGCTTCTTCCTTCTTGCCTCCTCCGGGAAGCCCCCCGCCCTCACAGACCAGCTGCCAGCATATCCTCCTCCCAGCCTGGCCTCCCCCATTTCCCCCCAAGTTCAGCTGGTTTCCACTGGTTTTCCACTCGCCGGGAATGGCCAGAGCTGTTCTGCTTGCTGGGAAGAGCGGAAACCAGACTGGGGGGGAAATAATCCAGATGTCTAGTTGGCTGGAGCTGCTTAAAGCAACTTCCCTCCTCCTCCTCTCCTTACACACCCCCCCCCCCGCAAAGGGGACATACTCCAAAAGAGGGCAAGGAGATGTTTGGGGTGGTCTGAACAGGGGGAAGAGCATCTGGAAATGGCTGTGGGTGGCCAGGAAGGTTTTCCTAGCTTTCCCGAGTGCCGAAAAATCTCCCTTTCCCTGGAGTAAGGGAGGCACAGGCTCTCCTGTTGGGTCACTTTGTTCTGGGATGGGCAAAGCCAACAGGAACAGGCTTTTGGGGAAGGGGGAAAGGGGCTTGGCTGGCCGGGCTGGGCCTCTTCCAGCTCTCCTGGAGCGGTGCCGGGCAGTAGGCGGACAAGCTCGAGTCTGACTCCCGTGCTGCTGGTTGCTATATATATGTAAATAGTTATATATCTCTCTATAACAAGGGTATTTTTCCAGGCAGACGATGCTGGGATGTGGCAGGAGGTCAGGACTCCAAAGGCAGGCAGTTTCCAGCCATCCTCTCCCTGCCTCCTTGTCCAAAAGCACTCCCTTTCTTCCTCCAAACCCCCAAAATTGGGCACCAAGAACCCATGGGGCTTTGAAGGGTAACCAGAACACGGTGCACGACAGGAGTGCCCCGCTGCTTTCCCCCATCCTCACCCCCTTTCTCTCTTGGCCCCCACTTTCTCCCTGACCTATCTCCCCTCTCCTCACTCCTGCTTTCCTTCCTCCCAGTTTCCTGTTGCATTCCTGCCTTCTTCTCTCTTGCTTTTTCACCATACTGCCCGTCTCCATCTCTTTGCCACCCCTCCAGATTCTCCCCTCTCCTACCACCCCCTCCACCCTTCTGCTCCCGAGCCCCACCAAGCTCTACAAACTGAGGAACCAAAACTTTCAGGATTTACCTCTTCCGAACCAGGGTTATTTTTTTTCTCCCGTCCTCCAGCCGAAAAGTTGGGAGGCACTCCCTGTGAATCCCTGTAGCTTGCTCCAATGGTTACTGGTGCTGCGTCCTGGAGCAGGGTCGGAGAGAAAGGTGAGGCATGTCCCCCACTTTTCCCACGGCCGTACCCCCAAAAGCTGGCTCTCCCAGGCTGACGCCCCGATGCCACGGGAGAGAGGGAGCGAAGCTGGCGGGGAGGGGACGTGGGAAGGAGGAGGGCGGGCTGCAGCGCCGCTGAGCCAATCCTCGCCTCAGCACAGAGACCAGAGAAAATGAGATTTATTCCAACTATCCAGGACAGAAAACTTCAGGAACTTCTCTGCTGCTCCCCCCTCACCTCCCCCACTTCCCCACTGCCATTTCCCATCCTCCAGCATCGGCTGCCTCCTGCTCCCAGGCACCCGCTTCAATGAATTTGGGGGCAGGGGAAGCCCAGGTCATCAGCTAACTTGGTTAGGGGAGTTTGGCCGAGGGGCAAAGGAAAGGAGTTTGCCCCTGTGTGTGAGCCCCTCATATATCATACGGAGTCATCCCATCCTGCGTTGGATGGGAAGTCTCCAGTGCCCCTGAGTTAGCAATGCCAAGCAGGAATGGGGTCTGGGGGTGGGCAGTCATGCCAGGACCTGTGGGCAGTGTTGAGTTGAGCATTAGCATGATAACAACCTCCTTGAAGGCTGCATGGCCCCCATGGGCGTTATGGGGTCAGGACAAGCATTACAGGGTCAGGACAAGCGTCATATTAGAGGCACAATGCCAGACCATGATGAGGGGGTGGCACTGGGTAACTTCAAGGAGGTGGTCCTTGGTGGCACCAGGGAGGGTTTCTGCCCGCATATGGGAAGCTGCATCTCTCTGGCATCGCACTTCGTTGCTTTGTCCCTTGATGGTCACAGGGCAGAAAACCCTACCAGTGCCAATAAGGGGTAACCTGCTAGTGGGTACAGCATCACCAGTGCCATTGGTGACCCTCATGGCCTTCACGTGAGACTCAGTGGCTCTCTTAGGGAGCACATGGCCAGGCACAAGCAACTATTCAGGGCCCCATGAAGGAGAAGGGCGGTGTCTATGCTGGCAAAGGCGAGATGAGACTTGTTGGGGTTAAACAGGGCCTGGCTGAAGGGATGACAAGATGTCTGCAGAGATGTCAAAATGGAGCCTGGCCTCTCACTAGGCTCAGGTGGCCCGTGCTGGGGTGCCCAGGCAGGAGCACCTTGTTGCTCAGAGGTTTGCTAAGCAGCAGTGGGATTTTGGCACTGTTCTCAATCTCAGGCTTCTCCTCTGTGAAATGGGATAGTTGGGATTCTTGCCTTCTGTGGCAGCCTTCTCCCTTAGGGATTAAGACCACATGGACTGTGTCCTTTGGTGGTACTTCTAGGTGGGTCTATGTCTTCGAGAGAGATGACAGCTCAGGTCTGAGTGAGGAGAAATAGTGACCTGCATCCCCCCGTGCTTGCCAGAGGTATGGTAGGCAGCTCTCTCCCAGTGTCCTTCTCAAAGGAAGCCAGTGAGGGTGGTGGGAGAGGCAGGAAAAGACCCTTTCTTTGGGTCTCCTCCCCCTGCATGGCCTGCCAGGGCATCTCCCCCCAGCCCAAGGAGCTCCCCCTCACTCCCTTCACCCCATCCCCGTGCCCTGCAGCAGGGGCTGCGGCGGGAAGCGGAGCCCAGGCGACGGCAGCCGCCTCCGCCGGGGAATGCAGAACAAATCTCTTCCAGATGGGACAGGGGCCACGCTCTGCTCCTCGTAGGGCGACTGGCTCTCCACTGCCTCCTCCTCCTCCTCACACGTGCTCCAAGCGTCTCTGTGCTTTGAGCCAGGATGGGCTCTGTTTCCAGGAAAGTGGCTGGAAATACCCCCTCTTCAGCATCCCTCCCCAAACCTTGTGGTCTTGTGGACATGCCAGCTGGGCTGTGACTTTTGTCCTTCTGGGGCTGTCCCTGAAGCGCTTTGGAGACCTCCAGGGTATGTTCTGGCTCCAGGACTCAGTTCCCATCCTGGCCATTGGCTGCCTGGGTACAAGCAGGGGTGGTGCAGCCCTTCGAGCTGTTCTCTAGGAGGGGGTGCACCCTCCTGAGACCCCCTTCTTTTGTATACAGCTGCCTGGAAAGCAAATCTATGCAATCCTGCCTCCCAGCCTGTTTATGCACCTCGGCTGATAGGTGAGAGGTGTCTGTGGGGCTGGATGGTGCTGCAGAGCCACTGGATCACCCCTGGGTGCCCTGGGCAGGAGCTAAGACCTGGACCCCTCCCAACATCATCACCAGAGGTGCCTGGCTACCTCATTTGCCTTTAGTCACCCCAGCCTTTCATCCCATCTGTAAGCCTGTGCCCCAGGCAGCAGTACCAGTCTCACCATTAGGAAGAGATTGGCCATCAAGCTTATCATGGGAGCAGACAAGTGGCTCTGCAGCCTTCCCAGCTAAGGATTTGCTTTGATTACTACAACATCAAAGACACGGCTGTGCAAATTTTGTCTCCCTTCCTTATTCCTGGGGCTCATCCCTCTGGCATGGGGCTCAGGTCTTATGGGTGGCTGAGTGTGAAGGGGATGGAGATAGGGATGGTGGGTGCTGGGGGGTGCTGAGGTCTCAGCCCCGCACCTCCAGGTATTCAATATTTCCTCCCACCTTGCTTCGCAGCCCCTGCTGCTCACACACCTGGTGCCTGAAGGAGGTGGATGCAGGACTCCCTCTGTGGAGAAGAAAACCCCCTTCTCCCTTTCCCCTGTGCCCCTGGAAGCTTAGGGAGGGTGGCGGGGGCACCCCAGTTTGGGGATAATGTGCTCACCTCTGCATTTCCATTCCTTGCTTTTTCTATTTGCTGCCTTCCTGCCCACCCTCCTTTCCAGGGAAATTTCCAGGCATGGGGCTCTGGGAGCGCAGTCGCACTCCCAGAGCCCCATGCCTGGAAATTTCCTGTGAAAGGAAGGTGGGCAGGGGGCTCGGTGGGAAGGGGGTGCCTTGCTCAGTGCACAAGAAGCAGATATCCTGTTCCTGCCCAGGGTCTCCGGCTCATATTTCCTCATTAACTGGGAGTGCCGCTCGCTTGCGGGTGACTTCCAGATGTTTCCATTCTCCTGGCGGTGGCCGCGAGGGCGAATACCTCATGGGTATGGGAATTATTGCCAGGAGCGGGGCGGGGAACAGACCCCAGCCATGATGGGGAGGGGATTTAGGGCCCTCCTACCCCACCACACATCCCAGCGTGGCCTCATCCAGCTTCCCACCAACCTGGTGCCACTGGGTCCGTCCTCCTCACTTCCAGCCTGTTTCCTTGGTGCTCCTCCAGCCTTTGTCTCACTGCCCTGGGGCTGAGCTGGAGGCAAAACCGGTTTTAGGATGAGCAAGCTGGGCTGATGGTAGGAGGTGACTCCCCAAGGCAAGGGGTAGGTTTGCGGCACCCAGCATTGGCCCAGTGCATCCCTGGTCTGATGGCGGTGCTGGCTTTGTGGGCACCAGATCCCTGATGCCACATAATTTCTTCACCGAAATAATTTATCCTTTGGCGGCATCTCCAGGAATGTGCTGGGCCAGGCTCAGCTCATTTTTGGGGCTGTGCTGCAGGTCCTGAGCTCTGTGCCTGTAGCCTCTGTGACAATCGGGGAGAGGGAAGAGACTGGTGTGGTTCCCAGCATCATTGTGCTGCAGAGGGCAAGAAAAGTGGGTGGCTTGCAGTGAGCACCACTGGGCAGGCAGCAGCATCAGGTTAGACCCACTCATAATAAAGGAAGGCACAATGATCTCTGTAAAAGCCCATTTTTAATTTTCCCCACTAATTCCTCCAGCTCTTCTCCCTGCAGCAGTGAGAGGCCGAAGGAAGGGGATTGACCACACTTTTGGGGTTTACAAATAGGGGGCTGAGGGGTGCGTTTCCCCTATGAGCTGGGCTGGGAACTCGAAGCCTTGAGGTTTGTCGAAGCCCAGGAGGAGATAGGGATGTGTTCCCAGGCTTGCTGGCCAGCTCCCTCCCTCCTTCTGCCCATCTCCTCCTATCCCAAGAATTTTCATCCTTCTTCCTCCTCCCACCCTCCTCAGCTTCCTCCTCATACGCTGGTCCTGTTCACAGGCCAGGGATGTGGGGTGCTGTAGGGGTGTTGGGAGGACATTGTGGGAGGATGGAGGGACAGACCCCAGTCCATGCTTTCCTGACATTCTGCCTGGCACAGAGGGGAGGGAACAGGGGGGTTGGGACACGGCTGGGAGCACAGAGAGGATGTTGCATAAACCAGAAGCAATCCAGGAGCAGCTGCCTGTGGCCTGGAAACACCTCTGTGATTCCAGGCGCTGGGAAAGAACATATATATATGTATGTACATTGAGTCTCCCCAGAACAACTCCCCCAAAACACCACTTCCAGTTCCTTTTTGTAAGCCTTAAGGATGTGCAGGAGGGACCAAGGGGGCTCAGATATAAATTCGCTGCTTGGAGAAACAGCTCTCTGTGTGCGAAGGGGGGGCCCATTTGCCCTCCTCCAAATATGTTCCCTTGGCAGGATAAGGAAGGGGAGCACATCTGCAGGAATTTAAAGCCTGTGCAGGCTGCAGGGAGTTGGGATGGAGAGTGCTGGGGTGAGGAGAGAAAGAGGGATATGGTGAGGGTAGGAAGGATGCAGTGGAGAGGGAGGGTACATGGGGATGGGGGTAACAAGCAGGAAACTGAGGGTGGTTCTGTGGGCAAAGAGCCTTTTGGAAACTAATTGCTTGAGGAGGTGGGGGAAGATGCTTTGGAGAAAGGAGGAGCTGGGGGGTCTCAAGAGAAGGGAGCAGATCCCCCGGGTTGGTGTGGCATGAGAGAGGGGACCATCAAGGGGGGGAATGCATCCATGGAGCAGACAGGGAGTGGAGTGTGGGGATGAGGAAGGGTGTGATGTGCCAAGAAAGGATGTAGGGATATAGGGAATAAGGGATGGGGATGAAGAGAGAAGTCCTCTGTGAGGGGAGAAGGAGACAATGCATGAGGAGCCTGTCCTGGTCAAAGGGAAGAGCCAAGGGAGTGGCTGGAGACAAGGCCCGGACAACACTTTTATCATAATGATTTTGCCTGTCCATCCAGCCTGTGTATTTTTCGCCCACGGAAGGAAGGGGGTGGGATGCAGAGGCAGCTAAAAATAGGGGTGTCCCTGCCCATTCCCCCAAGGCGGGCATCCGTCTGTCTGCCTGCCTGCCTGCGGGGTTGCTGCGGGATCTGGAGGAGGGGAGCAGGCCCAGCCTCCTCCCCATGGCGTCTGGCTCTGCTTTTGTTTGTCTCACAGCCCTACTGGGACAGGAAGAGGCCGCGGGGCCGGGGAACAATGGCTCATTCTCTGGGAGTGCGCGCCTGCCGAGGAGTGATAGGGGACACGGGACGGTGGCCAGAAGGCGGGCACAGCCTCCCAGTGCCGCCACCACCACTGGAGCTCCCTCGCTGGAGATGATGGGTCCACTGGTGGGATGTGGGGGGACCTTCCTCAGCCCATCCCTCTTCTCCAGGCCCCAAAACAGGCTCTCGTGTCCCGGTGGAGAGGGGATGAGGGGCTGTCTCACGTGAGTGCTCTTTATGCATCTTATGGAGGAGACAAGTGAGGCAACACCAGCAACCTGAAGAGTGGTGGGAGCATGTCTACAACTGGCTCTGGGAAAACCTGTTGTTTTGCAGCCCCTGCTTGAGCCTGTGAAGCCTGCAGGGAGGGTGGCTGGAACTGGCATCTCCCAGTGGGAATGTCCCCAGCTGGGGCTGGGAAGGTATTTGCTTGGTAGTTGTAACGTGCCCCTTTGTCCCAGCTGTCACTGGGCTCACCGAGGCGGTCCCAGTGCTGCTGGTGGAAGCTCTCTCCATGCTCTGTGCTCCCTCCTGTCTGGGAGACAGCCAGGGGGCATGGGTGGATGTGCATGGCAAGGGGTAGGGGGGGGTGATAAATCCTTTTATCCCGCCTCTTTCTTCTCCAGACCCTCCTTTTGTGGCAGTGTCTCTCCCAGGGGCCTTTTCCTCCCAGGATGTTAGATCTGACAGCTGGGTGCTGGAAACGCCTCAGGGAGAGTCTCTCCCCACACTTCTCCAGACACGGCAGGGGTGAGAAGAGGTGACGTTAGCACCTCAGGTAGGGGAGAGGTTAGGAGGTATTTTACAGGGGTTGAGTGAGGAGGGGATAGAAGAACCTCCCTGTCTCTAGCCCCCTTTTTTCAAGGTCTCGGACGCTTGGGGCTGAACGCTTGCCAGGGCTCCTCTTGTTTACTCAGCCGGGGAGCTGACACATCCAAGGTCCCTGCTGACTCCACTTTCCCACATGCTGCTGGCAGGCGCATTCCAGGGCAGAGTGGAGATCAGCGCAGAGGCATGCCAGAGGTTTCCATCCAGGATGCCGCCCCCCCAACCCCGCTCTCCCCAGGCATCCGGCACCTCCTGTCAGGCTGTGAAGAGCGGGCATCACATCTGGGCAGCATCCTCGGCTTTTACAAGCCAGGACTAGCACAGACCCCAAGCATGGACGAGGACCCTGGGGAGGGGGATCTGCCTCTCAGGCCAAATGCCTTCAGCAGGGCTTGGTTTTTCTCTCCGCTCCCCTCTGGAGATCTCAGTTCCACTCCCCATGATGACTCATGGGAGATGTGTGGAGGGGCAGGAGATGCCTGTCTTAGCTTAGTCCTTCCTAGAGGGACCTGGGTGAAAGGGATAACACCCGCCTAGGCAGTAATCCCAGCTTTTTCACCTTAGGATGGGCACCTACTCCTGCAGCTGGGCTCAGTTTGCTGAGGGTTAACAGCCCTGAGCTCTGCAAGGGCGATTGTGTGGCTGGAGGAGGAGCTGCACTCTTCTCCTGCAGGCACCAGCTCTGGTCCCTCCTGGACAGCCACCCCAACCTGGTGTGGCTGCCTTTGGTTTTAGGAGGGCAGGCCACAAAGCTTTTAAAAATAAGCACCAGGAGATAAAAGAAGGGTTTGGAGAGCTGTCTGCAGGGCTGGGGTGGAAGAGTAGCCCTTGCCCTGTCATTTCAGTGGGAGGCTCCTGTCCCAGTGTTGATCCCCCTCTCCTGTGGCAGCTGCCATCTTTGTCTCCTTGGACCATGGGTTGCTGGCAAAAGACTGCCACGACCTTTCCACCCCTCCTTGGTTTGGGGCTGGCCCCTGTACGCCCAGCCCCACCGCCTGGAAGAAGGGGCCTCGTCTCCCTCCTTGGCTGCCACAGGAAATTCGGAGCCTGAAGGTCAGGGGCCAGCCAGCAGCTCCTCCCGTGGGGGCTGAGCAGCCCAACGCTGGCGCTTGTATCATGACGGCATGTGCTGGAGAGGAGGGGAGGGAGGCAGAGCTGTGGAAGGGGGTGGAGAGGGCCAGGCTTTTCCTGTTTATGTGACTACCAGACCCCCAAGAAAGGGAAAGGACTTGGAAAGCTCGTTGCTCTTGGGCGGGATCCAGCTAGCGTCTGTCTGCGGCTCTCGTCCCCGGGAATGTATCTCTGGGGCAGGGCATGACTCCTTCCTGCGGGGGGGAATGGGCACCCAGCCTCTGGGGGGTGGGCTTATGTTCTCAGAGCTTGCGAAGGTCTGGTCTAGTGAGGACGCTGGAGTAGCTTCCTAGAAAGTGAGGCATGGCTCCTGCTGCACTCCAGGCTGTGATTCCTGCCATGGTTGTCTCTGGCTTTGGATGATGCTGGTCTCTGTGGGATGATTTGAAGGGAAAAGGGCCACTGGGGCCAAGCTGAGGTGGTAGCTGAGTATGTTGGCTTTGAGACCTGGGAATGGGCAGCTCTGGGAACATCAGGTGTGGAGAAGTGCTTAGGGTAAGGTTACAAATCACACCATGCTCAGCCAGGACGGCTCTAGCACAGAGCCCGTGCAGCAGCCAGAAGGGCTGCAAGACCTTCTGCATTATCTAAGGTCACATCCTGCAGGGCATCTGGTGTGGCCATGCTGGTATGCGGAGAAGGAAATGAGGTCCAAGATGTTGTGCTCTTGCCTTCACCTCTGGCACCTAACCACTTTGGCTGAGGTCACATCTGTACCGAGCTTGTCAGGTCTCAGCTTTGGTTTGTAGCCCTTGTCCCATGTGGAATGTGGGTTGAGGGGTGCTCTGTGCAGACCTCCCTTCTGACAGGTGCCCTGGAGCACACCCCATTAGGCAGAATTAACAGGAGCAGGGGGGAGTTACAGCCCCTTTACTGTCCTGAAGGTAAGCCCTGGCCTGGCTCAGTGCAGCAGTGATCTCTGATAAGCTGTAGGACAAGAATAGCTGGGCCCAGTGTAAATCAGAGCAGAGATGGAGGGGAGCATGTTGGTGGGGCCCTGGCATCTTCGAAGTGGAAAGGCTGGGGAAGGGCCTTGGCAGTCAGGAGTGAGGAGCCGTGGCAGGTCTGCGTGGCAGGAACAGGCACAGCCCTTGGCTCCACACATCCCTCTCTTTGCAAGTGCTCCAGCTGAAGGCCGCACCGACCCAAGGCTTTTGGGTTTTGCCCTGGCACTTCCCCAGCCATCTTGTTTCCAAAGGGCTGGATGGTGGGGTGGTGCCACCCTATGGCTCTGGAGCAGTGTTACAAGTGCTCGTGGCACTTGGCTGTTCATTGCCCTCTCTAGAGAGATTTTGCCCCCGTGAGCATGAGCTAACAGCTTTTTCCTTATCCGTGTCCTGGGCAGGTCTGCTCTCCAGCCATGGAAAAATGTCCTGGCCTGGTCCTGGCCTACTGAAACCCTGGCAATGTCTCAGCATGCCTCTCTGGCTTGCAGTTGCATTAACCTCCCCAGGACAGTCACGTATTCCTGGGGCTAAAAAACAATGAAGCTGGGGTTTGTTGCCGAAACCATGAACTGCAAGGCCAAGTGCACAGTTGAACCACGATCTGTCCTCTGACAGTTGTTGCTGGAGCTTCGATGGGTTGCAGGCTGAAAAGCCAACATGCCTTCCCACGTACATCACCAGCCTGTGTCCTCAAAGTCTCAACTATCGTAGCAGAAGAGGGATTTGGGGGACTTAATTTATATTTTCTGTTTCTTTATGCAGCAAATTTGCTGGTGAGCAGCATCTTCCTTCCCCAACACATGAACCCTGTCCCTTTCCCTGATATGGCACGTTTGGTGTTTTGGGACAGTATTGCCCCCTCCTGCTCCTCCACCATCAGGATCTGGCCAGTCTCAGCCTCACAGCAACTCTTAGGGATTCTGGATGCCAGAGACCCTGGGCCATACTTGTGTACCAATTCAAGAGAGGAGCCATATGGGACTTCGCTCATCTCAGGGAGGAGGAAGGGAAGATGGAAGTGCTGTTTTCCATCTAAGCTCTTTCCTTCCTTCCTTCCTTCCTTCCTTCCTTCCTTCCTTCCTTCCTTCCTTCCTTCCTTCCTTCCTTCCTTCCTTCCTTCCTTCCTTCCTTCCTTCCTTCCTTCCTTCCTTCCTTCCTTCCTTCCTTCCTTCCTTCCTTCCTTCCTTCCTGGTGATTCTCACTGTCTCAGTGTCTTCGACTTCAGCTACAAGGCAGGGTTTGCCTTCTGGTCTGTCTTTGCTCCCATCCTAAGCCAGAGCTCATAAAATGGTGGAAACATGGTTGGTTTGGGCAGCTGGCTAGCTCTGGGCAGAGGACCACTGATGATCCTGTAGTCCAGTGGAGTCTTCTTGGAGAAGAAGACATCTCTCATCTAGGGAAACCTGACGTCCCACAAGGCTAGAGATGACCCTGGAGCTCTGCTGGAGCAGGAATAGGAGTAGTTTTTTTCCTCTGACTAGGTGAGTGTCCACATAAATGATAAAGGGGTTGGAAGGCTAGGGTGGAAATGGCCTCTCTGTGACTATTTGAGCACATCTAAGGGAAGACGTAGGTGGGATGGAGAGGAGAAGGTAACTAGAATGTGTGGGAGTACAGAAGAACGTCTGGATGCTACAGAGCTATCTAGACATATTGATTTCTGTTCTGCACGGTGCCATCTTCTCCATCTGACTTCTAATCCATATTGATGACCCTGCTCCTTTAACCCATTTGCCGTCCTCTGGCTGCAGGTCAGCATTTTGTTTAGCCAGCCTGGATCTGTGGCAAATCTCACTCACTGTGGCAGATGTTATACCCCAGAGAGCAGAAGTGGGACTCAGGGGAGGACAGACACCTGTTGCTAACAGGGCAGGTCTGGAACTGATGAAAACATCGAAGTGACACTGAAACTAGCAGTATGAAACACGCCCAGAGTGACTGGAGCACTTTTGGGGTCCTGTAGGACCATGGGCAAGTAACAGGGTCTCAATTAAGAATGTTTGCAGGATGCTAACTGGAAACTTTGTAATTCTCAAGCCCTTTTTTGCCAGGATAGTGTTGAGGCCACAGTGTCATTAGTTCTTTGAATGCTGGTTTACATGCAAATCTACCCCAAAGTTATGTCCTGAGATTGGAAAACACTACCTACTTCATATTTCTGTTTGTAGTCCCAGAGTTTCAAAGGGGCTCTGTGCAGCACCCTATGAGAGCTGGCTGAGGTTGATGTGGTCACATTGACCTCTGGTGGCTGCAGCCTCAGCATGCAAGGAAAGCACTAAGGAAAAGCAGGTGGGTTTAGTGAGCTGTTTGTTGCCTGGTACAATGAAAATGAAGTTGGGTTTGTTCCTTCTCTGGGGTCCCTCCCCCATGCCTCTTGGACAGTCATTTCTTCTCTGTCCGAAGCAGGTGTGATCTACACCCTCTTTGTGTGTACATCTTCAGTCCATGTAGTTCTCCCTCAGAGTCGCTGTTTGCACACACACCAGTAAAAACCAAAGGCAGATCCTTTGTTGAAGAGTTGAATTTACTCCTAATTTCTAGATGGAATGGGCCACACCTGGTGAGCACAGATACTGCTTCCCTGAATTCACTGCAACCTCTGTACAACTAGTGGTTGGATCCTTCTCGTGCAGTGAAGGGCAGACTTCAATAGTCCCTTTGCAAAGTTTGATGTAGAAGCAGACAATCAGGCTGGATTCACAATGAGCAGCGAGACGGACTCACCAAACCCTCGATTGGGGCATTTTTCTGGAGAGAGAGAGAGAAAAAAATAAAAGCTGTGGCCAATCTCGCAGCAATAATGCTTTAAGAATAAAGCAACTGCAAGCACGGCTGAGGTGGGAACCAAGTGTGAGGAACTTCCCGGGCTCAGCCCCATTCAGTTGGAGCCCCTTTGCTGCCTGCAGCTTCGGAGTGAGGGAGCCCATCCTCGGACTGGAATCTCATCACCCTGCTCTAATTCAGGTCTTCCCTGCCATCCCGCACACCTCAACGCCCTAATGAGGCTGGAGATGTGTTGCTGATGCCTCACAAAAAGGCTCCCACACATTTTTGCCTTCTGTAGCTCCAGGCAATGGGTGTGTTCGTGAGGGGGAGGAATGCTGAAGGAAATATTTGCTTGTTTTGTTATCTCCACACACAGATACATGCATTTCCTTCCTGCCATGAAGGCCACTCATCCTTTCTTTAGGGGTGAGCCTCGTTCCCCCTCCCCTTCTGCAGTCATCATCACCACGGTGAAGGGAACAAACCACTGCCAGCATGTCAGGGCAGTCTGACATCTGCTATGAAAAGCACTGGGGAGATGAGCAGGTAGTCACAGTCCTTGCAAAGGTTGTTAGTATAAACACTGAGTTTAATAAGTGTCATTAGGAAAATAAAAGTGGTGTGTTTTTTTTTTTTCTGTGTGTGTTAACTAATTCTGTGTGAACCAGCATATGAGCTGATTAGATCAGGCTGGCGTTGATAATTCTGTTTCACAACCTTTTTCTTGTTTTCAGCATTTTTTTTGTTCCACACAGGAACAAAAACTGTACAGAGTGTTTTTGCGACACCAGATTGTGGAGAGACAGATATTGCAGGGTGGAAGTTATTATTAGGGGGGGTTATTTCAAATTATTTTCCTCAATCTGACTAGGGAGACCACCCAGGGCCTTAGCAAACCTGCCCCATAAAACTTCATTGGAAGCAGTAGGTCTTTGCAAATCACGGGGCTGTGAGAAGAACAGCATATTTTGATTGAAAAACAAAAGGACTGAGCAATAAATACATTGTTGAAGACATTCTGACCAACTCCCATTACAGACACTGTGTGGGTAGGAGGCTTCAGGGCAGGTTTGTAAAACTGCTGTTCTTCCCAAAACACAGGGCAGGACTTTACAAAGCATCTAAGCTCACCATCTGCAACCACAGCATGAGCTTTAGCCGCACAATCAGGAACTTAATGAATACCTTCCCCTCCTCCGACCTAAAGTGGTTTCCAGGAGGGGGCAAGGGATGCAGTTCTGCAGCATCCCCAGCCCTGCTCCTTGCAACATGGGCTCGCTCGCCTCCAAGGGATCCCGCCGACCTCTGAGCGCTGTTGGTTGGACCCACACCGCAAGGTCCTGCAGAAGACCCAGCTGCCTGTCACACTTTTTGGGCCACATATGCTAAGCCCTTCCTCTGGAGGTGGAAACAACACGTGGTTCACCGTTTGCTGGGCTGTCATGGATTTCCTGTGCAAGATGGTGTGGCTTGGAAAGTTTTACCACTGCAACTATTTTGGTTAGGATTTGGAAAAAAAAAAGCAAAACAACCCCTCCACCACAAGCAGCAAGAAACCTGCAAACAACCAACAACCCAACACAAAAAAAAAACCCACCCAAACACCCCAATGTCATTTTTGCTGTGAACTCAGGTGTGCCAGCACAAAAGTAGCTGCTGCCACCGGTAAAGCTGTTCTGGAGATGTAATACTTGCCTGTGAGCATGTGCAGTCTGATGGGACCACACATCTCAGATGAACTGGGGCCATCTTGTATGACTGCAGTTTCCCTCTGAAGGGCAAGTCCTCCATCTCCGTGCCTCTATACCCTGGCCAAAAAACAGGGACAAATCACCTCCTTCCTCTCAAGAACTGTCTGTCTGATCTGTTGGGACCATCCACCCAGTCCAGACCCTTCAGGGGTGGTCTGCCTGCTCATGGGGTACCTGCTGAGCTCAGAAGAGATCCTCTGTGAAAGAAAGTGACTGATGGTGCTTGATGTGGTAGCTGCTCTGTCTGATGTCTGTGTGCTCTGAGTCACAAAGCACCGCAGCCACTGCCCCTGGGGTCAGGGTAAGGGAGGGAGATGTTTCCTTGACATCACCCTTGAGTTCATCTCTCTCTGAGCGAATGAGAGAAACCAACCCTTGTTTTGGGGCTTTTGTCATGACTGTGAAGATCTTATCTTTTATCACCACACAATATCCCTGCTCAGGAAATCTTTTCACTAGAGAGAGACCTGGGGTGTTTCTCTAGAATAACTAGTAGGCAAACATTGACGTGGCTTGAGTCAGAATGGGTTCCCTGCAGGCACCCTTGCTCATACTTGCTTCTGATCACTCAGCTGGACACCTCTGGCTGGAGGTAAGGGCTGGAGACCAGAGCTGTGCCCTGCTGCTCGTGGTCCTATGCCAGCATGCACCCTTTGTAGGGGAGCTCTGCACTGTGTTTGCAAGGGAGGGGAAGGCAGCAGCTGGGACCCCTCGCAGGGAAGGTGAGTCAGCAGCAAATTCATACACTCGGGGTGTCAACCAGTGCCTGTTGGGACATTTGTCATGCAAGAGAAGGTGGTGTTTGCTGAAAGCTCTGTGTGCGCGCATGTGCCTGGTGTTTGCTTAATATCTGTGTGTATTTTGCAACAAAAAGGCTATGTATGTGTGTGATGCTCTGTGCATCACACAGATAGCAGTCTCAATTCCCAGATGGTGGTTGTGCTTGATCTTGAAACGAACAAAGCCACCTGGGTAAAGAGTCTTGCTAAAGCCTCCCTTCCCTTAAACCACCTTGCTAAAGCCAGTGCAGGAGCACTGCGGGGACTAGAGGGGATGCGTCTGCCATTGGCCCTGGAGGAGAAACAACTGAAGATGTTAATTTTGGGTGCAGCGGAAATCCTTTAGGGCAGGGGGCCCAGTTCATACCTCAAGATTATTTCACATTCTCCTCACTTTGGTTACCTGAGGGAGGAGAGAAAGGTTTCCATGCAGAGGTGGGGTCCTAGAAGCTGCAATTGTGGGATGCTGAGGGCATCTCCCTTTCGGGAATATGCTGGCGGGGTCAGGAGCAATGTGAGGCTCCTTTATGTTGTGTCCTGAGCCCTGGAGGGACGCATAGCACTACTCTGGGCTACTTGGTGGGCTGACCCTGAGGCTGAGGGCAATGAGGTGAACTCTGATTTCTTATGAGCTTGTTATTGCATTGGAAATCTCTTGCACAGAGCCTGCGTTACCTCCCTGGCCTCTGAGGTCTGAGGTTTGACACAGTTGAGAGTGATGAAATGAGCATAAAATTGGGCTGCTAGAGAAAATGAAAAACACCTTAGTTCTGGAGGGGGAGGCATATGATGTCTGGACTGAAACCATGGTGTCTAATTCCATTTCTCCCAGACCCTTCCTAGTCTCACTGGTATGCGCGAATTTGGGCAATCTGGTCCACTGCAGAGGTGGAAGTTATCCTGTGCAGGCTCTTTGGGATGCTGTGCGGACACACAGATCCACTCCTGTGATTGCTGTGGCCACCTGGACCCTGGGGAGGAGGAAAGCTTCCTGGCATCTATCTGCCCTGGCCCAGGGGACTCAGTGCTTGGTCAGGCTGGCTGGTGCAAGCCCCTGCATGCCCTGGGGTACAGCTTAGTCATGCTGCCCTGGGGGTGCCTCCACACCCAGCTCCACCCACAGACACTACTGAGGACTGGGGGTCAAAATTAAGCCTGTGGGACCTCTTCTTGGCCTGGATCAAGCTTCTTTCTACCAGCCTCATTTCCTCTCCTTGCTTGAAATGCCCCACTCCATCCAGAACCAGGTCTGCCTGGGGTGGCCGGGCCGCAATTTCTGAAGCCCTGGAGCCAAAAAAAATCTCTTCCTTATGCACCTCATCACCAAGTTGTGCCAGGGGAAGTTTAGATTGGATACTAGGAAAAAGTTCTTCATGGAAAGGATTGTCAAGCCCTGGAACCAGCTTCCCAGGGAAGTGGTTGAATCACCATCCCTGGACGTGTTTAAAAGATGTTTAAAAGACGTATAGATTAGGTTCTAAGGGACAAGGTTTAGTACCAGAGTAATGTCAATGGTTGGACTCGATGATATTGAGTGTCTCTTCCAACCAAAATGATTCTATGATTCTATGTTCTCTGCAGGCAAGGCTGGGGAGGCTGCGCTCTGCCCGGGCAGGGTCTCAGCTGGGAGGCCAAGCCGGGCATCCCGTTCCTCCGCCTGTTTGTCGGGAGGTGAAGCCGGGTGCGTTTCGGAAGAGAAGTCTCCGGTGAGCCACATCCTTCCGCAGAGCAGCTCCAGCCCGGGGCTGGGGAGGGGGGTCAGAAAGACGGGATACACGCAGAGAAGAACCTTTCCCAGGTGAGGAGCAGCTGGAGGCCCGCAGAAACCAGGAGAGGCCGGGGGAGGGGGGTCGCTCCCGCCCCGCCGGTGAGTTCCACCGCGGCCCACGGGGGCGGGTAGGGCTGGGCTCTGCATTGCTCAGGGGGCTGCCGGTTCCCTCCCAGCCGGCTGGAGGAGGGAGGGAAGAAGGGAGGGAATGTGTAGCGGGTGGGGAGAGCGCTTCAGACACACCTGCCGGGGCGGCGAGACGGGCGGCGGCGGAGCGGGCGCGGAGCAGGGCGCAGCCTGCCCGGCGGCGGGGATGGCGGGTAAGGGGGGACCCTCGGCCGGGAACGGGGGACGGGTGCTTCTTCCCTGGCCTTGCGAAGCCTTCGGGGTCGACGCAGCCCCGCCGTGCCCCTCTCCCGCGGAGACTGCTGCTGCGCCCGTCGGCATCGTCCCGGGGCGGCCGGGGCCGTGGGTTTCGCCCGGACGCTGGGGGTGGGGGTGGTGCGGTGTTTGCTCCTCTTCTCCTCCTCTTTCCCAGCCAGCTCCTCAGGGTTGACCTCCGGTTCGCTGCTCATCAAAGCGCGGCTTCGTGCTGCCCGAAAGGGGAAACTGGCCCGCCTCGCCCCGCTCCCCCGTCCTGGAGGGGCCGCGGTGGGCAGGAGGCAGGTTACGCCGGGCAGGAGGAGGGGTACCGGCTGCCAAACCCTTCTGGCCTCTCTCTCTGCCGAGCCTGCCTGCCAAGAAGCTGTTCGCTGCTTGCACAGCCGGCTTGGCTTTCTTGGTGAAATACTTTGATTTAAAGGCATAAATCTGCTGCTGAGGCGCGGAGCTGGAAACAGTGCAACTTCTGTGATCCGCTGTTGCATCCTCCTTCTGCATACTTGTGCCTCTGTGGCGAGCCTATCCCAAATGAGAGACAGATCAGCTTCTGCGTGAAATACAGTTTGTTTTCTTTATTCAGCCCAGGATGATCCAGATCTGTATCGATATTTAGACTCCTAAGCCCTTTGGTGCCAGAAATCAGACACTTGAACATCTTTTGTGGATTCAACAGTTGTCTCTTTCTGTTATCCTTCATCCAGCAGACCCTGAGCCTCCCATATTCCTACTTGGAGGATTAACTTCTACACAGCTCTCTCAGCCACCCTCCTTGCTGTGCTATTTGACTGTCTGAAATGCCATGATATCATTCTCACCTCAAGAAAGAAAAACAAACCCAAAGAAAAGACAAAAAGAATGGAAGAATTCCTTCCCTCTGCCTTCATGCAACATGAACCACTGCCCCTGGGGATGTTTTGTGTAGCTGGGATGGGAAAGCTGGACTTGATGCCAACACCAGAGGAGGAGTTAACAGTGCTCACTGGGGAGGAGAGATGGCTTCTGAGTGTCAGATGTTCTTTGCTGTACTTCCCCTTGCCAGCAAAAAGGATTTGTTCTGGCCTGTGAAGCAGGCTTTATTTCTCAAGTGAAAACAAATACACTGGTTGAATCGATACCCAGCTGGGAAGAGAGCTCCTTGCACATACCTGCTCTGTCATAGCCTGGAGGACTTAATGGAGCAGGTTCACCACTGCTCTAAGGGTTCTCCACTGAGTTCAGGAGTTCCTCCTGCTTTATTTGGTTGATAGAGGGATTGCCTCATTGCTGCATATTTCCAGGGCTTCTCACCGATTTGTGGAAGACACATGGAAGACATGCTTCTGCAATTCCCCATTGGCTCTAATACCTATAGCCTAGCTGCTCTGTGACATTGTGCCCTTGAGGACTTAAGTTTGGTCATGGATGCTTGGGGCATACACAGGGCAAGTGGATACCCAGAGAAACCTTCCTCTCCAACCCCAATATGAGAGATCATGTCACGGGCAGTGAAAAGTCTTGATTCTGAGAGTTTTCTGTTCTCAGGGATGGGGACGAAGGAAAGATGTGTAATGGTTGGGGGAATTTAAGAGTGCTTCAGGGGTGAAGATCACATTTTCCCTAGACTTCCCACTGTATGTGTTTCTAACCCCCGTATACACTACTACTGTCTGCCTCCTGCATATCTAAGGCCCTAGGTGGACACATTGAGATCCTGCTGGATTGATTTGTCTGTAAAATGGCTTCTGATGTATCTGAGTCCCATTTGCAAGACCATACCTTGGCTCATGTTCTCCCACGGCTGCTCTTGCCTTTTACCCTCTGTTTCTTCATCACTCCTCAGAGCTCTTCTTTCCTTTTAACCTCCCAGCCCTGGAGAATGCCTCTCTCCAAACCTGCAGCCTCTCGGAGCAGGAGGAGGAAGAAGACACCATCTGGGAGAAGATTGAGAGTGCACGGCACCAGCTGACCCGCTCCCTGAACCCTGCGAAGCTCACCCCGTACCTACGCCAGTGCCGCGTGATAGATGAGCAGGATGAGGAGGAGGTGCTGAATTCATGCCGATTCCCTTGCAAAAGCAACCAGACAGGTGAGAGAAAGCACAAACTTGCACAGAGGTGGGCCTGCTTCATGAGGGACAACCTGGTTTTGACAGGCAGAGGATGCTACCCAGCATGTGGTGTTGTGGCCTCCTGGTGCCTCCTGCTGCACTACTACCCCAGCTTCGTTGTTCCCTGAGATGCTCTGCAGCCAGACCTCCCTCTCATCTTCTGTGGGACTCCCCCTGGGTGCACACAAATGAGGGCAGAGCTCCATCCCATTCCTTCCTCTAGTCATTCCTTTTTTGTGAGCGGAGGTAGAACTGGTGAAGATGCTACTTCGTATCATGAAGCTGGGCTATGCTGTTTTTTCTCTGGTTTGCAGGGAATTCATCCTAGCTCTTTATACCTTCTTCCAGGCTACCTGATGGACATTCTTCGGCGCCGTGGGAAACGAGGCTACGAAGCCTTCCTGGAGTCCTTAGAGTTTTACTACCCAGAGCATTACACTCGGCTAACGGGGAGGGAGCCGGCCCAGCGCTGCTCTATGATCCTGGGTAAGGGCAGGTGCTGCTTGCATGGGAAGGGCCATAAATCTCTCCCTGCGCATGTATAAACCCCTGGTTCATGCTGTGTGCAAGGAACACTGACAGCTCTGTGTTCTGGATCTGGCAGGAAGGAGAGCAAATGTATCTATGTGATGGACCATGGTGCCATAAGCCTGGGACGAGAAGGGCTTAGGAGAACTTGGCACCCCTTGATGGAAAACAGAGTGTTGGGTTGCTTTTTTGGGGGTTATGCCTGTCTCATCAGTCAGGACCTGATTCTCCTTTGTCTCCCCTCAGATGAGGAAGGCCCTGAGGGACTCACTCAGTTCCTTATGATGGAGGTGAAAAAGGTGAGGGCTCAGAGGAAGGAGCACCTGCTGAAGGAGCACCAGCTCCAGGTGAAAAACCAGACATTGGAGCAAGAGCAGGCCAGGATGGAGCAGCAGCTGCAGGAGCTCCAGAAGGTGCAGGAGCGTTGCCAGCATCTGAGAGATGAGTGGGAATCCAACAGCTTGGAGCTGCTGAGGCTGAAGGATGAGAACTACATGATGGCCATGCGCTATGCGCAGCTCTGTGAGGAGAAGAACATGGCTGTGCTGCGGAGCCGAGACCTGCAGCTGGTGGTACGGCCCTGGGGAGCGTGGGTGTTGGTGGTGGGAGGTGGTGGGGTTCTGAGAGCTGAGAGGGATGCACACAGGTGACTGCACATGGTGACCTATGAGTCTGAAGGAGCTGATGGCAGGTGGGATGCGTGTTGGGGTGCATGCCCGTGCTCTTGATGGTGAGCATGCCTTGTGCAAGGCAGAGCGGCCAAGTCATGAGCACAGCATGGGAAACTCACCACTGCCCTGGGCCAGCTGGAGATATGTCACCTAGAGGAACCAAACCCAAGTCAGAAGAGCTGCCAGAGCGATGTCTTCCCCAGTATCTGTCAGCCTGGCCATTGGTACCATAGAATCATAGAATAGTTTGGGTTGGAAGGGACCTTCAAAGGTCATCTAGTCCAACCACCTGCAATGAGAAGGGACATCTTCAAATAGGTCAGGTTGCTCAGAGCCCCATCCAGCCTGGCCTTGAATGTCTCCAGGAATGGGGCATCTACCACCTCTCTGGGCAAACTGCCAGTGTTTTACCACCCTTATTGTAAAAAATTTCTTCCTCATGTCCAGCCTGAATCTCCCCTCCTTTAGTTTAAAACTATGACCCCTTGTCTTATTGCAACAGGCTCTGCTAAAAAGTCTGTCCCCATCTTTCTCATAGGCCCCTTTTAAGTACTGAAAGACCACAATAAGGTCTCCCAGGAGCCTTGTTTTCTCCAGGCTGAACAGCCCCAACTCTCTCAGCCTGACCTCATAGCAGAACTGTTCCAGCCCTCTGATAATTTTTGTGGCCTCCTCTGGACCCTCTCCAACAGGTCCGTGTCTTCCATGCACTGAGGGCTCTGATGTTGGATGCAGTACTCCATGAGATGCCCCATCTCCTCCTGCATTCACTTGCTGCCCTGCACTGCCTACTCTGCTGATGGTTGCCTGTGTCCAGGCAGCACAGGCAGGCACCAGGCAGCTGATTCTGTCGAGTGTTTGTATTTACTTCTTCCCTGGGAAAGGGCTTGCATTTTTCTCTTTCTAGTGAGGATGGTGGCACATGGGGTGCTTGGCATGTGTGCACTGCTTGGAGCTGCCCAGCCACCTCACTGCTCATAGCAGTGAGTGTTTTGGCCCAGACTCCATCCCCCACTCTCCTTGCTGCTCCCCATCGCCTCCTCATCTGTCTCATGACGTTCGGGAGACTCATGCCCTGCATACCTAAAGGAATTCGTGACACTGTGCTCCAGCTGCCAAGCTCTCACCTCCAGCAAACACGCACCCATTTCCTGCCTGGGCAAGGACAGCCCTACCTTGAACCTATTAATAACCCGGTTTCCTTGGTGCTCTGCTGCCTCCTGGCATTCCCCCCACCAGTCTGGGCCTGGACCTCTCGCGCAGCCCCGCAGCTCCCTTTCATTCCTCATCCTGTTTTGCCAGAGCCGGGATCCTCCCCTGCTTGTTATCTGGTATTCCTGCCAATGCCAGCTCCCCTGGGCCTCCTCTGAGCAGGGAGGTAAATTATTTGTGCGTGACTGTGGGCTGGAGAAAACCCCTTGGAAGCATCGGCAGCCACTGGGTCCCCAGCCTGCCTTCCCCTTCTGGCTCCAGGGTCCAGAAGTGACTAGTCCCCAACACTCCTTGGTGATCTTTTAGGCAGATTTGCAGAGGTAATGCAGTTCCCAAGTCCCCCCTTGGCAATTTTGGCAGTGCTTCTTAGTACTCAGTGGCTTTGATGGGTTTTCCCTGACCCATTTGCTTTCAGAGCCTACCTGGCAGTGAAACTCTGGTTCTCTGATCGACCTCATCAGTTGCTACAGGTCTGTGAGGACCTCCCTTACTCCTAAAAGTAACTGACTTCTGCTGTCTCCATTGACATGTTGGTGGAGGAGTGTGAGAGCAGGCCAGGTGTGATGAAGCACCTGTGGTACCCTGCAGCCTCCAGCAGCTTGAGCCTCAAACACATCCCAGGCCAGAGGTGACCTCCCCGCACTGAAAAGCCTCCAGTGGATTTTCTGCTGCAAATTTGTTTCTCAGCTGTTCTAGAAACTGGGAAGCCTTTGAGATACCCACAGCTGCTGGTTCTGGCAGTGCACCAGAGGTCCTGGTCCACCCGTGTTCAGGGATGCCTCAAGGTGGCAAGAAAGTCATTGCACCAAGAGAGGATCCTGAGACTCAATGTGCTTATGCAAGTGCATCTTCCTCCTTTGCCCTGCAGCGAAAATCTTCTGTGTGCAGCTGTGTTAACCTTGGCCCAACTGTAGGATAGTCCTTCACATGGTTGCCCAGCCTCCACTTTCCTTGTCTCCAGAAGCATTTTCTGCCAAGTGTCCTCTCTGTGTCCAACTCTGCTAAGGCAGAGTTGCAGGGCTGTGTGTATCAGACTATGTTTCTTCCCGGAGTTGTAGGTGGACCAGTTGAAATGCAAAGTGACCAGCCTGGAGGAGGAGTGCAGCCTGCTGCGGAAACAGGCATCTACACCGCCCCAGCGAGAGGTGGAGGAGCGGGGCCACCCCGATGCTGTGTCCGAGCTGTGGGCTGAGAACCAGCGGCTCACGGCTTCGCTGCAGGAGCTGCAGGGCATGTTGCAGGTACCTAGTGGGGCAGGGCAGGCTCCAGGTTGTCTCCTTTCCTGGAGCACCCCCAGTGCTGGTGACATGGGCACTGGAAAGATGGGGGAAATCATTGTCTCCTGCTGATCTGTCCCTTCCTCTGAGAATATTGCTTGGCTATGGTGTCTGCCCTTGCTTCTGGATAATGATGGGTCCTTGTTTCCGGCTTGTGACTCTTGGATGTGCTCCCAAGTGGGACTTTGTGCCTTGGAGTGCATGGTAGATTAATGCAAGAGTGATGGTGGCAGTCATGCCAGTCTGCCTGTCACTGCCCTCGTTTGGAGGAGCTCCTTTGATGCTTGTGGTGCAGTGATGGTACCCTCTCTCCTCCTAGAAGCCCGGCGAGGTCCCAGTGCCAGGCTCTGAGCAGATCCTGCTGGACATCCTGGAGCACGACTGGAAGGAAGCCCAAGATGACCGGCAAGATCTCTGCCAGAAACTCAACTCCTTGCAGAACGAGCTGCAGTGGACTGAAGAGCTGAGGGATAAGGTAGAACATCCATCACTGCCCCCATCCCTGCGCACAGAGCAGGTCCTGGAAGAGGGGGGAGAGAGTGGGTTAGGAAGCCACAGCAGTCGCTCCCAAGAGGGCTAATGCTTGTTGCCCGCTGTTGCCAGTACCTGCAGGAGGTGGAAGATCTGCAGCTGAAATACCGGACACTGCAGAAGGACTGTGATCTCTACAAGCATCGGATGAACACAGTGCTGCTGCAGCTAGAGGAGATTGAGAAAGAGCGGGACCAGGTGAATTGCCCTCTGTCTTCCAGCAGGGCCTTTGTCTCTGCTCCAGATACACCCCTCCTTCCCCAGTCGATCTTTTCCATCCATGCCAGGGTGGGAGATGGGAATTAGTAGTGCAGTCCTCCACCTTTTCTCACTTTCAACCTGGCTCCTTGCAGGCAATCCAGCACCGTGATGGAGTGCAGCTACAATACTCCCAGAGCTTGATTGAGAAGGACCAGTACCGCAAACGTGTGCGGGCCCTGGAGGAGGAGAGGGACGAGCTCCTAAGCAAGCTGAGCCAGGCAGAAGGGCTGAACAGCACCCTGGAGGCACAGCTGCAGCGCTGCCAAGGCAGCCGCAGCCTAGGCAAGGTGAGGGTGGCTGGAAGGAAGGGGGAACAGAAGGCAGGGGGCATCAGGGCTGATTTCTGAGGGATGCAACGAGATGATGAGTCCCTTCTCTCCCAGATGTGCAGCTCTTCCTACTCCCTCTGCTCCAACCTCAGCAGCACCTGGAGCCTTGTAGACAACCCTTCCAGCTTTACGAATGGAGTTGTGGATGCACTGGGGGTTTCTGCTATCCCGTTCCCAGGGGATTCAGCCATTCAGAGCATGGTGAGCACTTGACCCTGACAGGTTGGCCCTCAGCTGAGGGCAGTGGAGAACCAAGCTGCTCAAGAATGGCACAGAGACATTGGAGCAGGTTCACTATGGGTCCGTGACTTGGTGGAAGACTGGGCAGGGGGTGGTGTGTAAGGTGGGAGCAAGTCCCAGGTGCAAACCTTTGTTCTCTTGGTCTCTGACCAACAGGCCAATGCTGCACCAAAGTGTGCAGCACTCATGTGGGTGGGAATGGGGGCGAAGCAAAACTGTCTTCATCCCATATGATACCACAGAAATGAACAGCCTCATGTAAAATGATACCCTCCCCAAAAGCTGTTTAATCTACATATGCTGGGGGAGAAACCCTAACTCTTTCGAAAATCCTATAGCAGCATCATATTATTTATAAGGGATTCAGGTTCTTTCCTTGGTCTCTTTGAACCTTCATCCTAGAGCACGCTAAAATGGGTATTCCCATAGGTTACTCACACCTCTGGGTGTGTGGTGGCTAAAAGTGAGATATAATGTCAAGGCTGGATGTTGCCTTCATCTGGTATTACTCCCATATCTTGTACATTGCAAAAAGTTGGGTAGACAGTGTCATGTGTCTCCATCTGTGCTCTCTCCTTGGGAAAACAAGGTGCCTTTGGGTATTTGGAGGGATATGGATGATCCCTGAAAAGGGATGTGATACCCTAAGAGCTGTTTGCAACCTAGGCCAAAGGGAGGGGAGAGGTGTGCTGGGTGTTGGTGTCAGCAGGCATCTTTCTTCCGCTCTGCCCAAGGACATGACTCCCGACAGTGAGAAGGATATCAATCGCCTTTCCACCTTCCCTTTCCCGCCCTGCGTTGGGTCCATCCTCCGACGGCAGCGGGAAGATAGGTGCATGCCCTACAAAAGGTGATTACTGGGGGCTGACGGAGTCTCTGTGTCCTCTGTGGGGCTTGTGGGGGCCAGAGAGAGATGGCTGGCAGGGGAGGGGGAAACCTGGAGTGGGGACTGAGAGGGGGGAGGCTCACTGGGAGCTGCCTGCTGGCTGCAGGGGTTTCTTTCTGGGGGGTGGGAGAAGGCTGTGGGGATGGGATTGAGAATGGGATGCAAACAGGCTTTGGAAAAGCTGCTGCCTCACAGCTCACCTTCCTGTCTTTTTTTGTAGCTTGTCCTGCGGCTCCTTTAGGAGCATTGAAGATGCAACAGGTACCAGGATGGGGGCTTTTCCCAAAGGCCTTAGCTAAAAACAAGCGGTGGCTGTGGGAAAGGGGTTGGACAACAGACCCTCCCTCATGCCTTTGGTTTGTGCAGCTCACTGTGAGGGTTCTCCACCTGTAGCATGGTGCTATGGACCCACATGTCCCCCCCATGCTGTGCCAGGCACAGCAGCTGGAAAACCTGGCTTTTCACCTGCAGAGTAAGGAGCTGTTCACATCAGCTGTGTTTAATTCATGGAGAGCTGTGTTTACAGAGAACTTGATGTGGAGTTGAGGAAGCAGGTAACAGAAGAGAGAAATGCCTTTGCCCTGGGGTGTTATTGGTTCTGGGTAATGGGTTGTAAATCTCCTGGAGTGCAGCTTCTGGTGCTGGTAGGTCCTGTGGTGGGTGCTGGTAGCTGATCTCCTCTGGGCACATCCAGGTGGCCATGACTGCTGCTGCCTTCTGACTGAAATGCTGATGAAGAGGGCAAAGATTTGCTCTTTTCATTAGACATGGGAAACCCTTTCCAGGAGGGTGACTGTCCAAAAACTCCCTGCAGCCTCAGCTTCCCAGTCAGATACTAGAAAATGCCTAAGTGAGGGGTGACAGACCTTTGCCACCCTGAGAACATGAGCTCCCTGCAGCACTGATGTACCCTCTCTCTCCCTCTCGCTTTCTTTCCTAGGCAGTGGATTTGCTAGTACCTCGCTTGGGGCCTTCTCCTCTTCTTCCAGCAGCACCTACAACAGGGTGAAGTCGGAGATCTGCCTGTCCATGCTTCCCAGCCGTGAGGAGGTCACCAGGAGGTGACTAATGTTCTCTGACCTTGGCACTCTGAGCCAGCTGCTTGGGGGTGGATGTGCCATGGTGCTGGGGGACCATGCTTGGGAGACTCTTCCTTTCTGCCTACCCCCTTGCGGGCTGTTTCTCGCTAATGGGAGAGGAGAGAAATGAAGATCCTATAGTCTTTGCTTCCTAGCAGGACTTGAGATTTTTGTGCTGTCCCATTTGTTGTGGATGTGGGGTGTGGAGTGTGGATGTTTTCCTAGGCTGGACACATCTTTCTAGCTAGGCACAGGATCGTGGGAGCCCAGCTTGGCTTCAGTGTTGGGGCTAGAGGAATGGAAGAGGTTATGTGGGTTCATAAGTTCTGTGTATGTGCCCTGGTGATGGCCGTGATCTGTACTGCATGGTGCTCAATGCAATAAACACTCTGTAGCTGGACACAATGCATGGGGGACCTGTTCTTAGAAAAGGCAGCAAACTTCAGTTGCTGGACTTAGCATTTCTTCTTGCCAGGTCATTGGTGGTACAGCTCCCTAGCATGGGTCACCCCAGCAACCCCTCAGCCCAGGAGAAGAGACTCAGAGCAGACATCTCCATCCTTGGAGGAAACAGGACAGGGATTTACGTCCAGTGGGTCAAGCCAGGCTCACGGGTTGAGGATGCAGGACTCAGGGAAGGGTGCCGGCTCATCGAGGTGAGTCCGGGAATGAGCTCGCTTTGTGGGTTTGCAAGGCACTAGGATGATGCAAGGAGTGTGGAGTGATCCCCAGTGCAAGTTGGCCTCTGCCTTCTTAAAGTCCACCTCCAGTTTTCTGGGACTGCTCCCTGCCTAGAGCTTTATGCAGCACAAACAACCATTCAGGTCTCATGGCACTTGAGTGTACTTGTGCGTATAAAAGTGCTGAGACCTTCTGAAACACTTCCTTCAGTTGTGAGAGGGGAGAAACAAAAAGGAGTCATGCAGATTAAGACAGAAATGTGGCTACATGTCCCTGGAGTTGTCTCACCTTGTAGTATTTCAGAGCAGTTTGCATCCTGCATCCCACACATGCCCATTGTGAAGTGATCAATTCTGGAGCGAGATTTCTCAGGCCTTCATGACCCTCCTGAGCTATAGAGAATGATTGCTCTGAAGAAAGCTCCTGAAGGGAGGGAAGGGCATTTATTTTGGCAAGAATGACACCGCTTGAAATACAGCTATGCTTCTTGAATTAATATCCCACCTGTAACTGAAAATAAACCGTCTCTCCCGCCCCCACTCCCACATGCGTTCATGCACACACATTTGCTTTCAGAGCAGCCCAGACTGGGTGGTGGCTGGCAGCAGGTATTTAGAGGCAGAGGAGGGAACCAGATGCAGGTTGAGGTTGCCTTTTTCTCAAGTAGAACTTTCCCCAGGCCTACATTGCTCTGTAGCATCTCTTGTGTAGCCCTGGTGGGTGAGGGAGCTGGGGGGAAACATGCTCTTCCAGCCCCTAGGTCTAATGGCATCGGGTCCTTGCTAGCTGAGGGTGCCGTCACTGAAGGAAGAGGTGCTTTCTCTGGAGAATTGCACACGGGAGGTCGCCTACCTGAGCCTGCTGCATTGGGACGAGCCCTCCAGACTTGTCTTTCAGCTGGACCTGGAAGGTAAGACCCTGGGAGCTGGGTCTCCTTTGAGCCTGAGCTCTCTGCCTTCCTTTCCAGACCCTCCACCCAGCCCTAGAGGTGAATCTCAGTTATTCTCTCTCCTCTCCTGTTTGGTCCTAGGCCACCATGTGTGACACAGGGGTTGGCCATAGCTCTGGTAGCTTTCCCTGTCTGGTGTGACATGTACATCCTCTGAGTTACAGGATGGAGGTACAGACCTTCTGTCTGTTTGCCTCTTCTGCACCCCCCCACCCCAATCCATAGCATAACGGTTGTGCTGGGGACTTGCCTATCTTGTCGGTGACTATTGTCTTTTGTGCCCCCACCGGTGACCTATATCTCCTGCTTCAGGATACCAGCCTCTGCGGGAAGCCCTAGAAGAAGGGAAGAAGTTTTCTGGAGACTCATTCTATGTACGCACCAACCTGTCCCTCCTGGAGCCATCAGACCCTTATGCACTGTGCGTCAAGTGTCGGGAGATCCTCCATGTCACCGACACCATGCACAAAGGGGGGCTGGAGTGGTACTGTTCACGTGTCGATCCCTTGACCATGCGGGATCTGGACAAGGGGACAGTGCCCAACTACAGCAGGTAACCAGAATGAGGAGGAAGGCAGGCAGTACCTGGCGTGCCTGAGTCCCATTTTTTTGTAGTGAGCATGCCCTAGGGGTCCTGATGGGTGAGGACTGGCCTCTTGAATGTGTGGAATGCCCAAGCCTTGTATGGGGGACCAATGTGCTGGTGTTTGGGTACTGTTGAGAGACTGGGCGGTTGAGTGAGGGCTTTGATATTCTTCAGCAGGTCTCTGTGGGGTTTGGCAAAGAAGGTCACAGCAGGTTACGGTTCCTGGGGGCTCTAGAGTTGTTTGAATGCAATCTCACTGTCTTTTCAGGGCTCACCAGCTTTTGAAGATCCAGGAGAAGGGCCAGATGCCTGGGCAGCAGAGGAGCCACAAAAATAATGTAAGCCAAAGAAGCCAGCAGTGAGAGCTGTGTGTGTGTGCCTATAGCCAGCCCACCACCTCAGCATGCAATCTGCCCCATTCTGTTGGTAAAACAGACCATATAGACATGGCAGCCAAGATAGAAAGCAGAGCAGGGACTTATACCCCAGGCAATGTTACTGCTCTGTGGCTGCTTTCCTACCTCCTTCCCACTTCCCAGACAGAACCTGATGGGCTGCAGACCCAGTCCCATGCTTTTTGTATGTGCGCTCCATCCCGTTCGCTGGCAGGTGTTCTGCAGCCAGCCCTGTGTGTGTGTGTACATGCATGTGAAATGCTCAGTGCTCTCAGCCTTATTGCCCTCACTTTCTCCTCAGCTAAAGAAACGGGCCTTGGACCAACTGCGCCTGATGAAATCCAAACCGCAGAGAAGCTCAAAACAGCCCCCTCAGCAGCTGTGGCTGGACCCCTGCTCAGGTAAGCTGTGACCCCTGCAACTGCCCCATCACTCTTAGAGACCCAGTCATCGCCCGTGGGACATTGAAGGGACATTGGCATCTGGGATGCCTCAGTTTCTTTGCTCAGGGTCCTTCTTATAACTGTGCTAATGGGATTTTGTGAAGTCCGTGCTCCTTTCCCTAGGCTTTATGGGGCTTTCCCTTGCTTTTGTGGCTTTTGGAGTCACCTGGTTTTTTATGGAGAATAAACTGGTTTGTAATTCAAGGGAGTCCCAGGAAATGGGCAAGGAGGGCTACAGCCAGAGGTGAGTGAGTGTTGTAACCAGGGCAGGATCTCATCTGGGACACAGGATGGTTGGTAGGTGCCTCCAGGAGTTAGGATGAGGGGACAGTACAGGAAGAACTGGGTAGTCTGTGGGCTAGTGGCAGCCTCGTCTCCCATGTTCTCACCTTTGGCTTTCTTTTTTTCATCCTTGTCTTCCAGACACGAGGCTGAAGCCTTACAGCCTGGTGCGCCCTGTGGTGGTGAAGATGCCCCGTCCTGTGGTGCTGTCACCTAACTGCATTGCACCACGGCTCATCAGGAACCTGGTGGATTTGCCCACTTCTCGGCTGGACTTCCACGTGTGCCCAGCAGGTAGGCAGCAATGAGTGGTTGACATGTCCAAGGCCATTTTAGGAGCCTATGGCTGAGTGAGGTAGAGCATGCAAGTCTCTTACTTCTCAAGGCTACTTTTACCTTCTGCCGCTTTTTAGCCACCTGGTAGGAAGCTCAGATGTTGCTCAAGGAGGTCACTTCTGTGGAGGCCTTGGTCAGTCCAATTCAGGGAAGAAGTGCTCTTAGTGCTGAAAGTAGGAGATGTAGTCTCATGGGACTATCGGAGTGGACATGAGGTGTCTCTTCAGTGGTGAAGTGTGGGGGTCTCTCACTCTTCTCAAACAACACCCATTGACAGGTCACCTTTTTGGGCAGAGTCTTCAAGACGTTCCCTTCTATTTTTACCTGTGTCCTGTCCCTTTGGCTGTCAGGGAAACCAGCCCTTCCTTCTGGTCTCATGGGACATGGGGATTCTCTCTCTTCCCTTGAGTTGGTGGTGGTGGTGTTGCGTTGCTGCTCCGGGTGGCTCTTGCCAGAGATGAAGCCCCTGGCTGAGGTGTGATCTGCATGTTGACCTCTTACCAGCTCTTCCTCCTTGGGGACAAGAGGACCCAGCCTTAGTGCTATCGTCCTCTCCCTTCTGCCAGCAGCATGAGGCTGGCACACTTCTGAAGAGGCTGCTGGGGAAAGGACATTTTTCCCATAGGGAATTTTTACATAGGACATCTAATTTCTCCCTTCCTCCTCCCTTCTCCATCTCTCTCCTTTCCCCATGTTTAGACTTCTCCCTTTGTGAACTGCAGGACTGAAAAATGAGTCAGTATATTTTTGGGAGGGGGGAGTGGTGATGGAGGTAGTGAAAAGTCTTAGGTTTGCTGAGGAAGAGTGGCTCTGCAAATTTTGGCCGCTGGGCTCCTTGTCTGAGTGACTTGGCCATATATCCTGTCCTGCTGAGCCCTCTGCAGGGTTCTCCAAACATTGCATGGGGACGTGCTCCGAAGTCATTACTGCGGCCAGGGACTTGACACTGAGGGCAAAAACTCCCTTCAACCCTGCCAGTTTTGCTTGTTGTGGGGGCAGGAAGGTGATCCAGAAGCCTCAAGCCATTTATCTTCACTGCCTTTATTTTACCTTGGAGAACTCCCCAGGCAGTGCAGAATTAGTCTGAGCCAGCCCAGCCTCCCCAGGAGCCTCCTGCCCCCAAAGGGAACAGATGCCTTTGAAGGATCCAGCTCTACCTGGGAAGTACCTGTGCCACCAAGCAGAGAGTGCCCAGCCAGACTGGAGCATCACCTCTCTGCTGTTCTCCTGCCTGGCATTCCTCAGCTGCTGGGTTCTGTCCTTCTACCTCCAAGCAGGGGGAGGTGGCTCAAGCTGTTGCCAAGAAAAGGAGGTTCAGAATCACAGAATCAGAATGGTTGGGGTTGGAAAGGACCTCTGGAGATCATCTAGTCCAAGCACTGTGTTAAAGCAGGTTTACCTAGAGCAGGTGACTCGGGATTGTGTCCAGGCAGGTTTTGAATGTCTCCAGAGAAGGAGACTCCACAACCTCTCTGAGCAGCTTGCTCCCTATCTTCTTCCTACTCTCCCATGCCAAATATTTGCTTCCCTTGCTTCTTCAGCCCTGCTGCTTGCTGGAGCCACCTACGAGCCCATGCAGCTCCCAAACCCTGCAGAAAACCTACCTGGCAAATGAAGTGATTACTTTTCTGCCACATTCTGTTATGAAGGGGGTGGGACAGTGTGGCAGTAGGGAAGGGGGGATCGAGGCTGTGAGCTGGTTTAGGTTGCTGCGATACTGCAGCACAGATGTTGGTCTTGCCCTGCAAGGTGTCTTCAGCTGTGATATCTTGCTTGTTCTGTACGCAGAAAGCTGCAGGAGATCCACGCCAGGAGATCTCCGCCAGTAGACTCGCTCTCCAGAATCCATAAACAGGGAACTCAATAAGCATCAGCGTGGCAGTAGACATGCAGGATCTGAGGTAGGAAGTGTGTGCAAAAGGGAGAAGGGGCTGACATCTCCCTTTTCATATCTCCTCTTGGCTTGCAGAGAAGCTGGCAGATGGGAATCGGAGTGCTACCCACGCTCAGGAGCACTCTGGGTCTAGAAGTGCCCCCCAGGACTGGAAGGAGAGCGGGCGAATCCACATGATCCAGGAGGCGATGGAAAAGGTGCTGAGCTGTTTGATGTGGGGAAAGAGGGCCAGGATGGGGCACCCTGCTCAGATTGGGAGAGAGGAGGGGACAGCTGAGCTAGGGGGAGGGAGGGTGGTGTGATGATAGAGAAGGAGCTGCTTGCTTGGGGGCTGTGTAATTTGGAGGGTGTTTGAGGTCCAGGTGCTATGGGGTTATGGAGCAGCAGATATGGACTTCTCCCTGATACTCTGTTGAGCTCAGGTGAAAGAAATGGCAACTGGGGATTCCTGAAGGAGGCAGTGGGAAATACCGTACACTGAAGTGACCTCCCTGCTCTCACATTCCTCATCTTCACCAAAGCAGCAACACCTCTGCTCAGGGCAGATGGAGAAATGTGGGGCTGCAGGTGATGATGGTGACAAAGGGGATGTGAAGATGAGCTGTGGCCAAGTAAGGGGACTGTTGGACTCTTGGGTTGGGTTGGGGATGATAGAGTGGGTGACCCTGCTCTTTAATTCTCCCCTTCCCTCTTGGCCCTGTCTGTAAATCCCACATTTAATGGAATTACTATTGGAAAAGCAATGATATTTCACAGTATGTGGTTTGATTTAATATAACTGTCAGGGGCTGGGGTTATTTTTTCTCCATTTAAATCAGTAAATCTGTTCAATTTCCTTTCCAGAATAAACACTGCCTACTAGAGCTGGGAGTTCAGTGTGTGAGGGATCTAATTAAAAGTGAAATATACCCCATCGTTATCCATGTCGAGGTCACCGAGAAGAATGTTAGAGGACTCAGGTAAGACGAGATGGAGTGGCATGGATGAAGGGTATCACTGAAGGGGAGAGAAACCCTTGTTTCTGTTCAGAGGGAGGAACAAGGACTGGGGTGGGAGCACTTGCTCTGTGTATGTTGGGCTTGACTGCTGTGAGGGGAAAAAGGGCAGGAAAATTGTCTTTGTGTGCATGGGAAGGATTCCCTGGGTGTTTCTGCCACCCTGTCTCTCTATGCCAAGGGTAACACTCATCCCTGTGTTTTCCCCAGGAGCTTGCTGGGGAAGGTGGGCCAGCGGGACTCGGAGGTGCTGAAGTTCTGCCGTGGTGTGGAGCAGGCTCTCCACACTCTGCCATGCTCCTGGGCCCGTGTGGAGCCCCACGCCTGGAGCCATGTCGAGGAGCTGCCCAAGGTGGTTCGGGGATGCATCTTCCAGGAGCAAACCCGCCCACTGTGGATTGAGGATGGTGATGACTGAGCTGGGGATAGCAGAGTGGGCACTGCCAGCTACCATCTCAAGGAATGTTCTCAGAGGTCCAAGCCTCCCCAGGGTTCCTCCAGGTAGCATGTCCTTCCTCCCTGAGGGGATTCTGGCAGCAGAGGCCCCAGGGGTAGACTTTCCAGTCCCCTCGAGGCCACCAAGATCTGGGGAGTAACATGTGCTGCCTCCGCAGTCTGAGCTTCCTGTATTTTATTGGAGAGACATCTTCCACTGTCATGCTGGAAACCACCCTTGTGAGCTGTTCCACATCACCTTGGGCTGCTCTTGTCTCTGGTACATGGTCAGATTGCCAGATGAGGAACGTAGGGGAACTGTGTGGCATCAGACTGTGTAGGAGCATATCTCACACACATCTGAAACCCTTCACCTGTCACCTCTGTCTCCCCTGTGGCACTGTGTGCTTGGGGTCCCCTCTTCTCCTGTCTACCTCGTCTCTGGCCCCACGGCACAGGGAGCACAGCTCGTGTGCCAACACCCCTCCATGGCTGGAGTGACACTAAGCTTGCAAAACCCTCATTTTATAGCAGCTGTACTCTTTATTGCTTGTAAATTATTAATGAAGCCTTTTATTGGCAAACCGCATATAAAGGAGAATTAAATGCCATTCATAACGGAAGTGGGTGGCAGGCTAGGGGCTTGTTTGTTACTGGGAAGGTTTGGGTGATGCATGGTGGGGTATTTTTCTCCTCTAGCTAGGGCTCAGCTGCCCAGCCCTCCAGGGGAAGGTGGGACCACTGCTCTTGCTGTTGTAGGGCAGCAAGAGGTATGGGGAGAGAACAGGCTTGAATGTACTGCAGACCCAGCTTTCTTCCATTTCTACTTGCCCCCTGTTTTTCAGTCCCTCGCCTCTCCCTAGTGCTGCTGTTGGCCAGGTTGCCCTGGGAAAACCAGGTAAAAGCTCACTTGATACATGTGGCTGAGGTCCCTAGACCTCTGCATCCGTCCATGCCCTGGCTAATGTGAAGTGACAAGCCAGCTACCTTGTCCTCTTGAGAGACAACAGTGAGACTGAGCCCAGCCACACTGCCAGGAGAGTGGGGATCCTCCTTGTCCCTCCATTGGGGGCTGTTCTGACCCTGACATGGGGTTGAATGGGGGTTCAGACTCTGGCAGAGGGAAGATGGAAGGCTCACCCACCCTGGCACAGTCCTGGCTGCTAACCAGTTGCTGTTACCAGCCCCGCTATAGGAAAGGGGTGCCACCTTCATGGAGAGGTGGTGGTTGGGGTGGTAGATAGTCTTTCCTGGGGCATGCAAGAGGAAAATGGCATCTGTGGCTCTGGGAGGCTCTGTGGAGCAAGAGACCAGGCAGAGGGCTAAGCTCACTGCTCCTGGGGTCAGTGGGAAAAGATTGGCAACCAGACCTAGAGAGTCAAGTCCTCTCTGTGTCCTCCTTGGCTCTATGATTAGGGCATTGCTAGTGCCATGCACTTTCGAAGCTCTGAGCAAAGATTAAGTTGCTGATTTTCACAGGTCCCCTGTGAGGTGTTATTTCAGGCTCTAAACCAGTTGCCTGTGTCTTTTATGAGGATGAAAGTGAAAGAGGGGAGGAAAGAAAATGAGAATATTTTAACCTGCAGTCACTCAAATGTAGAGCAAAGTCCCAGATTTGCCCTGGAGCAATGCAGCTCTGCTCACAGGGAAGGGGGAAATGGTGTAACACATGGCTCCAGGTGAAAGCTCCCAAATGACATACACTCCAGGGGATGCAGCCCGAGCATCCCAACACAGCCAGCCACCTGGGAGGGTGCTTGCCCTGCAGGCAAACAAAGTAGGACTCTTGTTTAGCTGATAAGAAGACAACTCCCAAAGCAAGCTCCCATTCACACTGGCATGGATTTGGAGATTAGAGCCTGCATCTTTGCAGGAAAAAATAGTAATGTTTGAGTACCCAGGGAAAACGTTTCAAATAAGGCACTCTGATTCAGGGCTTGACAGTTCCTCCTGCCCCCACTGGCACTGGGAACCATCCCCAGCCTTATGACCTAGGCTGAGGGTGGGTAAGAGTGAGCACCCCCTATTTTGAGTAGCAAGACTGCAATCCCAGCTTCATGCTTGCTTTTCCCCCCTAAATAAAGAAACATCCTCCAGCACCTCCCTAGGCCACCAGTGTTGTCAGCAGGAAGGAAAGAGGGGCAAAGGAAGGTTAAGGGGGGAAGGCTGGCAGTACCCAGCTCTCACAGCAGCAGGCAGCACTGCCTTGCCAGCTCTCAGGCTTCTTCCAGGCCCTCTCTTTATCCTTGTCTCCCCTGAGGCTTTCAAAATACAGCTTCAACTCGTTCTGGACACGGGTGAGAAGCAGGGCAGAGAGCTCCAAGGCAAACATAAATGACCCCCCTGCCCTACACACCTCAGCCCACCTTCTTTTGTACCTCTGAGGGGGGTGGCTGCTTACTCAGAGGAATGAGTCACGGGTTAGGTAACAGGCAGAATGCAATTAGCAGCCCTGGGCACCAATTACCAGCTGTAACAGCCTTGTGCAAGTCCCTGTAACGAGTCACCCAGAGCAAGGTTTCTCCCTCCAGGGAGAGGATCAGCAAGTCAGCATTTGTGCCCCCACGGGAAGCTACCAGCGCCCCTGCCCCAGCAGAGCTGCAGCAGCCTGGGGTCTCTGTCCCATACATCCCCTGATGATGGGTCAGCCAGCCTGCCCCAGGGAAGGACTGAGCACTGGATGCTCCCCCTACACCTGGCACCCCAGCAGAAGGAGGTGTCTCTCAGCCCAAAGAGCAGGCTGTGCTCACCTCTGATATCAGGGATGTTCTGGTTTGTACATGGTTGGGTCTGGCCTGTTCTGGTGCCCAGCACCACACTCTGTACATGGTAGCTTTGAATCATATTTGTTTGTTTTTTGGAGACACCACTAAGGATCTTCTGCCCATGTTCCCATTTTTCTCACAGGCACTCTCCCAGGCCAGGGCTGGGAAGTGCTGCAGGATGCCTGGGAGCCATTGAAGCTGCGTTTACAGCTGCCTGGGGCTGCCGGTGTGTGCCTGAAGCACTCAGAGAGGTTAATTTCTGGTTCAGGAGCAGTGGCTAGCCACAGGAGCAATCCCAATATTTACCACAGAAGCAGTGGATCAGTCATACCAGCTTCACCTCTGTGCAATAATGTAAGGCCTGGAGGTGAATGACTCCCGCCTGCCCCAAATCAGTGTAAGAAAGTATTGCTATTCAAAGGGATTTAAAAATAAAACCTGCAGGGACTCTCCAAAAGGATGTGGGAGATGCTCTGGAGATGTTCTTGCTTCAGGGGAAGGCTAGGAGACTTGGAGAAATACATGAGACAAGGGAAGAAAAGTGGATTCCGTGGTTTCTTCCTTACAAAAGATAAAAATTGTAGCCAGGGACCTGACTGAGGTGAAGGTATATGCATGAGCACACAGTTTTAGCCCTGCAGGGAGGTCTTCCCTGTGTGGCTGGAAAGTGTCTGTGTCCAGACACCCACTGGGTGTGTGGAACAGAGGAACCCTGATCCCTGCCCTGACCCCCTTTTCTAAGGTACTGTGATCTGATGTGCATGGAGTGGCTCTTTGCCACATGGGGCCATGTCTCCATGTCCTCCCCCCCATTTCCCCCAGGTCTCCATCTTATTACTTTTTATTTTTATTTTTTTGGTATGCTGAGACTGGATGCCCCCAGCTTGCAGCTCCCTGAGGAGGTGCTCTGATTTCAGCAGCTTATGTAGAGCACTACCGTCCTGCTGTCCCCACACTTGCTGCATCGCTGCAGGTATCATCCCCCTCTTGGGCTGGTTGCCTCTCTGTACCCCCTATCTGCTCTATAAAGTGGCCCAGAGGTAGCATAAAGTGGACCTTCGTGGTCATCCACCTCCTATCTAACTGAACCAGCAACAGCATGCAGCAATCTGTGGTGCTGACCCTCAGATTTCCCATGTGCAGTGATCTTTGCCTTGGGAGGGGCTCTCATGCCTTTTGAGGGTCTCTGAGATCCCTGTCCCTGGGGAAAGCCTTCTCTGTGCAGGACTCACTCAGCTACCCTCAGCATGCTCTGTCATGGTCCCAGGCTGCCCTCCTGGCCTTGTTGGGATCCAGAGGGCTGGGGTTAAGGTGGCACAGAGGAGATGTACAGCCATGCCTGATGGTGGGAAGGAGCTGGAGGGGCCAGTTTCCTTCTTTGCTTGTGGGACTTTCTGGGTGAGGACAGAGGACCTTCCTTTTCTTCCTTGCTCAGGGAAGGTGAAAAGGAAGCATCATCCTGGACAGCACAAGTGCCACAAGGAACAAGTTGCCGAGCTCAGCCCTGCTGCAGGGGGAAGGACCTGTGTGGGATATAAACCCACTAATGATGCTGAGCCATGGACATTTAAAGGGAGGCATCAGGCCCTCCCTCACGCTGTCCGATGCTGGTGTACCTGCCCCTGTGAGTGTCACTGGCTCTGAGCCACCTGGGCAGCAGATTGTCCTTGGGCATCCTCAGTGGGGATGTGAGATGGAGCAGTGGGGAAATAGTGGTTGGAGGCAGAGGGAAAGGGACCTTCAAGAGTGAAAGAGTCTGGGTGGTGGTTTGGAGAGATGGGTGTCAGAAGTGGGGGTCAGACCCTGGTCTGAGACTCTGGGGCATATGAGGGGGTTGGGGGCAGCAAGGGACACACAGCCCTGCTTTGGGGAGGTAGGGTGAAGTTAAAGGGCAGGGGCAGTAATTTGGAGCAGTGCCCACAGGGAAATTCTGGGGCTGGGGGAATTCCTGGGGAAACATCGTTCTTCCCAAGGACAATATAGAATCTTGTAGGCTCATAGAACTGTAGAAAGTTCTGAGTTGGAAGGAGCCTGCATCATTGCCACAGTCCCCTCCTCCCGCAGGAACACAGGGCTGCAGAGATCAGGCTGGGCTGTCACAGGGGAGCCAGAAAAGCAGTCAAGCAACAGGTTTGTCCTCCCAGATCAGCTGTTTGTCACCTCGGAGATGTCCCAGTCTGGCCGTGGCCCGGCGAGGCAAACCCACCGCAGACCCCGGGCTCCCCCTCTCCATCCTCTTCCTGCCCCCGGGGCTGTCGCCCCGCCCCGTGGCCGGAGGCGGGACCGGGGCCGGGGCTGGCGGGGAGCGACAACGAGCAGCACGGAGGGAGCAGGTGCCGGAGAGGCAGCGCCGCCGCACACATGGCACTCGGCCCCTTCCCTTCAGCCCTGCGCCCGCCGCTCGCCTCCACCCCGCAGCCCCTGGCTTGGATGTGCGGGTTGGTGTCTTCTGGGGAACCGATGCCTCGGGTCCAGAGTCCTCACCAATGACTCTGATCCTTTGCCACCTCCTCGACCCCCAGCCTGGGACCCTCAGCCTCTCCGCTGGGAGTGGGGATGCTCACTTTCCTCCTGGCAGGCTATGCCAGCCACCTGCCAGTCACCTCAGAATATTTTCCCATCACACGTCGCTGCCTCACTGGGTTGTCCAGACCTATTAGCCTGTGAAAATTCCCTCCCACTTCACCGGTACCCTCCGGGGCTGCTGTCTCTTTGGCTTTCTGGTCTTCACCCACACTATTCCTTGGCCACATCCTATTCTGACCTCGCTTTCTGTTGGTCCTGCCCCTTTGGAGGCTTCGAGAAGAGTGGAACAGCTTCACGTGGAGATAAAGGCAGAGGTTGTCCTTGCTCAATGGGATTCTAGCTGCGGCGGGAACAATTTGGGAGCCATGGGCCGTCGGCTCATCCGTGGTCTCTCTGGAGCAGCAGTCTTCCTTGTCAGCGCGGCTCTTCTCTCCATGCGGCACCGTGGGGCTCAGGAAACAGCTCGGTACTCAGGGCTCAGAGAGGGGACATCAGAGAAGCCACAGCAATGGAGCAAAGAGAGCCCAGAGGGAGGTGGTGGCAGGGGGCAAAAGGACCTGCAAGTCCATCCTCCGGAGGGACACAGGACTGAGGGAAGCTTGAGTCTTGGGGACATTTTCATAGCCGTCAAGACAACCAAGAGATTCCACCAGAGCAGGATGGAGCTGCTCCTGGACACGTGGATATCCCGGGCCAGAGAGCAGGTGAGTGTGTGGGTTTGGACTAGAGAGAGGGTACTTGGTAGCGGGGCAAGGACAGGATGTCAGCAGGAAGAGATAAAGCCAAAGGATGGGGATGCTGGGCACTGCAGTTCCACATGGTACGTTGCCTCATTTTCTCCAATTCTCACTTCTGTTCATGTTGAAAAGGGGATGCTACCTAGCAGAATGTTTCAGTGGTAGCTGCTTCATGGGAAAGGCTGGCAGAGAGAACAAAAAGCTTGTGTGGGCTCTTCCCATGAAGGCTGGGAGGACAAGTGTTCCTGGCAGGCATCACCTGCCCCTAACCTAACGCTGACTCTTTTAGCCTAAGGTGGGGGGAACTTAATTTCATTATTTTAACCAGTAACACAGGGGGCTGCAGGCTGCCCAGGCCACACCAGACTGAGAGCACAGAGCATCCTGGCTCTGTATGAAATGGTGGTTTTCTACCTCCCAGTGCCGTGACTTTGCCAGGTTTCGAGCTGAGTGGCCTTCCACGATGGTGCCTGCATTGTGCCTGGGCACCCTTCACCCCAGGATGATGTGGCACAGCGGGCAGGAGAGTGAGGCTGGAGGACAGGGGTGCAGGAGGGGTGTTTGAAGCCCTGTTTGTTCCCCAGCACATCAGCACAATCCATGCCTTGCTTTCTTAGGGAGATGCCCTTATGTTGACAATCTTAAAGTCATGTGGGTCTATATTTGATTTTTATTTTTTATTCTTTTTAACTTGGGGTCTGATGTTTTCACCCTTTGCTATGGCAGAGTTTGGAGAGTTTCCTTCCTGTTAGAGGAACTGATGTGGGGCACCACATTGGTGGTGCTGTGCAGGCTGACTTACTGGTGGGCAGAAGTACTCCCCAGAGCCCAGGTACTTCTCTACCTCCCTCGCTGAGCTGCTCCTCAAGAAAGAAGAAATCCTGCGGCTGCCCCAAAGAGGGTTTTTTTGCCTCTGCCCATATATGATGGGTGCCTAGAAGACAAATTCGGGCCTCAGCAAGGAAGGGGGATGGGGGCGGAGGTATTGAGTAGGAGAGCGCTTGAAGCAATGCAGGGTTTTCTGGGTAAGGGTGGTTTTCCACTTGATGGTGCCGTAACTGTCTGGTCTGCTGCGGTCGTCACAGGAAGCCATGTCCTATTTTGAGCGCGCTTCCTCTCTTGCCTGTGCGTCCCTCCCAGCATCTGAAATGCCCGGCTTCCTCCTCCAGATGCACTTCTCCTCTCTGCCCGACCTCATCCCAGCAGCTCTTTGGAGAAGCAAAACCCAACCACATGGCCGCACTTGGCATTAAAATATTGTGATTAGGGCTTTTGGAGGAGGTTTTTAAGGAGCAGCTCACCTTTCCCTCCTTGTGCATTTGACAAACAGGTGCCTGGCCATTCCACTAATGACAGGAATTAGATACCAGCTCCCCAGCTTCCTCTGACCCTGAATGTTTGGCAGGCAAACGATGTTCAAACCTGGAAAAAGTTGTTGAATTTTCCATGCTGCTGCCAGCCGCTAGGAAATTTTCACAGACTGAGCAGGAGGATAGGAAGGAAGGGTAGAGCAGGAGCATCAGTCATTTTTAGACAGTGTTTTTTCATTGATATCAATTTTTGTTGCAAGCTCAGTGGTTTTCTCCCCCCTCCTCAATTTTCCATGTTTTTCTTCCACTTTTTTTTACTAGATGGCCTTGAGGGCAGGGGAGCAGGGGTGGGAAGGGAGGCAAAGAGAAGTACATGAAAGTCAAATCTTTTTTTTTTTTTTTTAATTATACTGCTGCTGGAGGGGTTTCTTGGAGGTAAGGGAAAGGGTTGGTTTTGAAAAATTGACAGTGTAGAAATCTAACTTAGCAAAAAAACTGAGAACTTCCAATTTGCAAAGGACATTTAATTGTTGTGGAGCCAAGGGTAGGGCATCAGACCTCCTATTATTGAGTCTTTATGGAGATGCATAGGCTTTAAGAGCCAGTCCTGGAGAGATCCAGGTCTCAGAGGGACTGCCTCCTCCTAGGGCTCACCCGCTGTTTTGCCATCTCCAGCTGGAGACCAATTCAGTGGGTCCTCCTCTACATGTTCAGCAGGAAAATTTTAGCATCTGGCTGTGCTGTTGATGCCAAGACTGATTTCAGAGCTGATTACCTGCATGGTGTCCTCCCAGAGGGAACAACCCAAACCTGAAAGGCCAGGCTTAGGTGACTCTAACAGAAGGCAGGAACAGCTGTGGTTTTTATGGCTAGGAGAGACTGTACAGGAGTTGAAAGTCCTCTGTGTTGGACTCTGTCAGGGTAGACAACAAGAGAGAGAGATTTTCCCTGAAACCGCACTGCTTAAACAGAAGATATGCAGCTGGTGGGAGCTGGGGAAGTGTGGGATGGGTGCCCTTCACTGAAAGTTGGACCTTGCTCTGCCTCTTGAGAACTCATCCATGACAAACTTTCCACTGAGGTTTGATGTGGAAGTAATTTCAGCGAAAAGCCTTCTCCTCAGAAAAGGCGTCATCTAAACAGAAGTCTCAATTTTGATGACTGTTTAGGCTGAACAGCCTCTTGGTGTGGCTGACATTCTTGGCCCCAGTAGTTTTGATAGAGATAAGGCTAAACTTCTGGTCTGAAATTTTTTTCGGCAGTGTAAACTAATTCTAGCACCTCCTCTCCTTTCAGAAACCCAAACATTTAACCGATTGAAATGAAACCTTTAAATGACCCATTGTGAACTGTTTTTCACATTTCTCAGTGTTGTGAACACACCACAGATTTTGAATCTCGTCTCTGAGCAGTGGAACAGCTTCCTGCCCAACCGCACCAAAAACCCATAACCAATTTTGGAGGCTTTTTCTTCCTGGATGAGGGATACCCTGGGAACCTGGGAGATGAATGTGGTCATGGTTTGTCAGATTCCACATCTTTATCTCCTTTTCCTAACTTTACCTTGTTAGGCTACTTTCCTGATTAGGAGTGAGTGGGCCTCAAAGCCTAGTGTTTATCCATCTCTTGGACACCTATGTTCATGGAGAACCAGCGGCCAAAGCTGTTGGACACCAGTGTCTCCATATCACTGCTGGCCCTGCCATCCACCAGGAGCCCTTTTCCTATACAGCCCTCTCCTCCACTCTAGAACAGAGGGATGCTTTCTGTGCTGCACCCCTCCTCAAGCTCAGATCAAGCCCTGCAGCAGCAGTGACAGTCACCCTGGGCTGCTCTCAGGGTGGGTGGAAGCCGGGCCAGCACTGAGGCGCCATGACAGGAGATCCTGCATGGCCCCATAGATGGTCTGGTGGAGAACAGGACGGTGGATGTAGCGAGGAGGCTGCTTCTGTCCACCCTGTTTGCGTGCAGGGACACAAGTGACACTGGGTGTTCCTCGGCTTGCATATCCCCAGTGGGGACAGTAGGTCTGACGTGGCCAGAGAGACCTTCTGAATTTCCCCATCAGTATGGACAACGGCAGCTGGTGTCTCCTTGAGAAAGATCTGTGTAGTGGTCCAAATGCTCTCCAGTCAGGTTTTCATCAGGGCCCCTCCTCTCTCTCCCATCCCAGCCATCATGGGTGGCTTTGCTGAGGGACAGATGGCAGCAGTCACTCGTATTCCAGCAGGAGCTGCTGTTCCAAATTTCCCACTCTAGGAGGAATGAGGGCTGGAGAGATGAGGATGCAGGCAGCTGCCTGTGCTGTGTTGATCTCCTTCAGGACAGGGCCAGGACACATGCACCCCAGGATCTCTGGAGTACTGCAGCCAGGTGTACCATGGAGATCAGAGCTTGGGAGAGCCAGAGAAATTAGATTTGCTAAGCCCCTACACTCGTAGCCCCTTTTTCCAGTTCTTTTGGAGATTGTGGTTTTCCCCGTGGTGACAATGCTCCTTCATCCCTTGGTTCCCACAAACGCATGTCTGATGACTGCAAAAAAACATTTCCCACCTTGCATCAAGATGGGAACCTTGGAATATTTTCACAAGTGGAAAATCTGGGAAAATACACAGATTCCCTTTTAAAGTCAATCAGATATGATGTTTATACCTGTAAGTAAGTCATTTCCAGCAAAAATGTTTCTGTTTTTTGTTTTGGTTTTTTTTTTTTTAATGTCAAAAAGTTTCAATGGTTTCAGAACTTTTTTCTTAAGAAGAAATATTTGTCATGGTGGAAATTTCTGGCTCTGACATGCTAGCGAGGGAAATCCCATGCCACTGACAACCCATGCCTTGCCTGAAGGTTGTGATACGGTCCCCTGACCCATAGTGACTGCTTTACCCAAGACTTAGCTAGTTGCTTCTTGTCCCGTGATCACCTTGAAATTAGTTTTAACTAAGAGACTTTACCTGTGGGGTGGAGGAGGAATGTGTGCATAGCACGGTGCTGCAGTTCAGCTGTCGGAGGCTAATTCGCCAGGTCTCTGTATCACGTACATTTGAGACCGTGAAACCATTCTATTGTGTTTGCACAAGCCAGGTGGTCTCTGGGGGTCCTTCATCACCTTCCTTTCCTGTGCAGAACATTTCTCTTGCCATATTCTCCTGACGGAAGCATGTCTCCCAGCCTCAGTGCTTGGTAGGAGACTCTCATCTCCCCATCAAAGCCTTTGGGAGCAGTGACAGCTCCTGGAGCTGTTGTCTGCCTGTCCCCTTTGTCCATGCCCAGGTGCTGTGTTTAACCAGCCTGTGGCAGCTGGTGGAGAGACTGTTTATGGCTCGTGACTTCTTTTGATTTCATGAAAGCTCATTTTCTGCCTGAGGAAAGCTTTTCTCCACCAGCCCTGATCCCCGCCTGGCCCTGAAGAGGGGGAGATGTGCCACATAATGGCATCGAGGGGGATTAGAGAGGCCTGGGGGTGGAGGAAAAGCAGGAGGAGGTGGAAAGCGGTAGGGGGCTGTGCACGCTTAACACACAAACAGATGTTCTCCTTTTAACCAAAGCATCATTCAACCACAGTGCTTTCATTTTTCTACCACCAATACCTAAGACAGGGCTCTTTCAGCCCCTCACTTGGTGTCGCGGGTCCCCTTCTGCCTGTTCCCAAGGCAGTGAGGGGAAGAAACGAAGCCACATGAGTACTGATTATGGTGCGTGCAGGAAGGGGGAGTGCGGCCATCTCTCTGCTCATCTGGTGCCTGGGAGATGGGCACAGCACCCAGGAATGGAGTGGGGTGACCACAGCAAGTGAGTCCAACTGTGGGGAGGAAGGGGTGGGTGGCCAGGAGCAGCGCCAGCTCCAGCCCTGAGAGTGACCTCCTGTCCTCATTTTCCCAGACCTACATCTTCACTGACGAAGAAGACGATGCCCTGAAAAGGAGAATGGGTAATGAGCTGTCCTATAACACCACCTTCCCCTTGCCACCTTCTGAATTGTCATGGCCTTGGGAGGGAGTCTGGCATCCATAAAACCCCCAGGTGATGGTTTGTTTTAGTTGTCTTACCCCAGGGCATGCAGCTGACTCAAGACAGGGTGCTGCCTGCCCTAAAGCATCCGTGGAAGGAAGCCAAATGGCACAGGCAGCCCAAGAGAGAGCCCTTCAGCTCCTGCACCCTGGCTGGCAGTGGACAGGTGGAAGTGCGGTTGGCAGGTGGCTTAGTCTTGGCCAAGATGCTTGGCTTTCTCCAGGCTTCATCTCCTGGTGGGGGGAAGGATGGAGCCCATGTCACCATGGGCTTGGATGCCTGTTTGGGGGGCTGTGAGGAAGCTGGCTGTGGACAAACCCCTTCCCTCCCACCCCATGACTGTGCAAAGCAGACCAGCCTTGAAACACAACCTTCTCTCTCTCGGCAGGCAACCACGCAATCTTCACCAACTGCTCGGCTGAGCACAGCCACCCAGCCCTCTCCTGCAAGATGGCCACTGAGTTTGATGCCTTCCTGGCCAGCGGCCAGAGGTGAGGCAGGGCTGCTGTGGGAAGACCTCTGAGAGCAAGAGGCACCCTCCTTACCGCAAACCTCTTGTGTCTTTGTTCCTGTTTCCCCCACAGCTGGTTTTGCCATTTGGATGACGACAACTACCTGAACCCTCGGGCCCTACTGAAGCTCTTGTCCTCCTACTCTGCGACATGGGATGTTTACCTGGGGAAACCCAGCCTGAACCGACCCATCCGGGCTTCTGAAATGCTGCCAAACAATCAGACGGTATAGCCTGTGGTGGTGGTGGTGGGGCCAGTGGGTTGGTTTTAGTGCTCTGGCTCATTGAGTGTAGATGTAACCCAATTGTAGATAGGTCCAAAGAGCAACAGGGAACAGCTGAAAACTTGCTGGTCTTATCTGAACATGGTTGTAGGAGTTGACTCAATCTGATCTACCTAGGGAGGGTCGCATGTTGCTGCTGTGCCTTTGGGTACCTGTCTGCCAAGGAGACAAGCCTGCTTTGGGCAGCCCACCTGCTGCTGCCAGCAGGAACTTGGCTGCTTCAGCTATGAGGAGGTCAAAATCCATGCTGTACTGCTGGCAAGTCCTTCTTCTGGGCAGTAGTTGGGGTTCTGGGGTGACAATAGGGCTGTGTTTATCTTGGCATCAAAGCTGGGTTTCCAGCATTCCCATCTCAGGGAGTATGTTATTGTCTGAGCTCCTGCTATTTTCTCTGCTGTTTCTCTCCAGAAACCTGTGCACTTCTGGTTTGCCACAGGAGGGGCTGGGTTCTGCATCAGTCGCAATCTGGCAAGGAAGATGGTGCCGTGGGCCAGGTGAGCTGTGCAGCTGGTGGGTATGGGAGCCTTTGGGGATGAGAAACACAGGCACACATTAATTCCTGACAGTGTCAGATCTGGATTTGTGTATATGATGGTTGCAAAGGTTCAGTGGCACATGCTACACATCTGCAAGCACACAGAACTGGAAGAAGGATATAATGTGTAGGTCTGCAACTTGATTAAAAATAGGCAAGAGCAGGAGTATCAGCACACATGATCATAAGATTATATAGTCCCCTCTCCCTATCTCCTCTCAGCTCTTGGTTATTCCTCCACACTCCTTCCCATCCCTTTCAGCTTCCTCTGACTCTTTTCCCAAGTGCTTTCCCTGTCTGTCTCTTCTCCACTCAGTCTGCCTGTTTCCAACCTCCTGTACCTCCCTCCTGAGCTCTTTTCCCATTCCCCCACCCCAAACCCTCTTCATCTTCTTACAGTGGCCACTGTCATTTCCTCAGCTTGATGTGCGGAAAACAGAGATAGTCCCTGGAGTCTAGTGTTAGCCCAGCCTACAGCAAGATTGTGTTTTCCAGGATGTCCTAGGTTATATCACAGGCTATGTGCACATACACCGACAGGCGATGGCTGTACCAGCCTTAACCAGATCTGTGCATACTCAGAAAGACAGATCTGACCCACACCAGGTGGCTGGTTTAGCTGAAGCCCGTGATGTATATTTTATGGTAGAGCCAAACAGGAGGATGATCTGTGATCTAGTATAAAATGAAACTGGCTTGGATAGATAACACCTAACCTGGCACAAAGTCTGCCCCTACTTTGTTAAAATGCTTAAAACACATTTGAACTATCTGAGGGGTGTTACAGTAGATCGTGCTTCATGCTGTGTGGCTGTTTCCAGTTACAGGAGCCTTAAAATTTGGGTTAGCCTGTCTTTGAAGGATGGCTAAGTGTGTGGTGTAACATCACAGTGGAGCCATGGATGGCTTATTCAAGCTGCAAGAGACTGTCCTGTTTCTTGTTGCTCCTGGTCCTGGCCATGTGGTCTCACTCTTTCTCTTGAGCTGGCTTGTCTGACACCTCAGGGGCTCAGTGCAGCTCACCTAACAGGTGAAAAAGTGACTTAGCAAAGTCTGCCAGCTCTTGGCATCTGCTCACTGAGGAGCTGGATACATATCAGGGACAGCACCAGACAACTGATGGTACAGCATGGCTGGGAGCGGTCAAAGAGCAAACAAATTCCCAAATCTTTGCAGGTGGAACTCAGGGATTTCTCGCCTAGTTCCGAGATCTACTCTGGTCTTCAGTTAAGTCCTTCATTTATCTCCCACCCAAGTGGATGCCTATATCCCCCCTACCCTTCTCCTAACCTATGTGGCCCTGCTCTCTTCCAGTGGCAAGAACTTTGTGAGCACTTCAGAGCTCATCCGCCTGCCGGACGACTGCACCGTGGGTTACATCATTGAGTGCAAAGTTGGGGGGCAGCTGCTGCCCAACGCGCTCTTCCACTCCCACCTGGAGAACTTGCAGCTCATCCCCACCTCTCGGCTCACACAGCAAGTGAGGAGGGGAAATGGAGCAAGAGGGGGAGGTGTGTGAGAAAGGAGAAGTGGGGTGGAGCTTACAAGGACATTGCTCCATTGGTGGCACCATTGTGGGTTGAGTCAATTGTTTGCTCTTTGGGGGAGGCTTTTCTGACAAATGCTTCTTTGAAATAAGGCACAGATGTTGCCTGCAGCACAGATGTCAGTTGTGGTGCACCTGGGGTCAGTGGTGGGCAGCATGGGTGAGCAGTGATGTGAGGACTGGGGGCATCCTTGGGGGAATGTGGCACAAGGACAAGCAGAAATGATGATTGATTGGGGAAGGGGCTTTGACATGGCACCATGTCTACCTTGTGTGAGGAGATAACAAGGGGTGCAGGGGGCTTGGAGAGGCAAAGGACTAGTGTGGTGGACCATCATGGGAAGGAAGACAGGAGAGATGTGGAAGGCAGAGGCCAAACTGAAGAGAAAGGACCAGAATGAGAACTTCTGTTGCCCAAAGCAACTTCCTTGCTCCTGAACTTACCTCATGCTCCCTGCTCCTTTCTCACCGCCCCTCTTTGCAGGTCACCCTCAGCTACGGTGTCTTTGAGAACAAGCTCAATGTTATTGAACTCAGAGGCCCCTTCTCACCCAAAGAGGATCCCTCAAGGTATGGGGCATGAGTACTCTGGATGTTGCTGGGGTGTGAGCCCTCAGAAAACAGACTAGGAGGAGGAGGCAGCTAAATGAGGTGCAGAAGGTCTAGCATGAGGGACAGAAACCTTGCAGTCACATGGCTTGTTGCATGAGGAACATGCCAGCATTAAGCTGTTTGTGAACACATAAAAACTCTGCAAACCTTTTTGGATAAGTGGGAAGAAAGGGAGTATCAAAATATTTTATTTGGAGAATTCCTGGGCCGAAAATATTGCCATTTATTTCACATTTTGAGGCTGAACAAGCTAGCCTTTTCCTCTGGGACAGGAACAGAATTGTTCTTTTAAACTCAGGAAAGGAAATTCTGCTTGCTTTTTCATTTTTTGTTTTGCCGAGAAAACTGCAGGGAAACAAGAAAAAAGGTTCACTTCAGGCTGACTGCAGACAAAAGTGTTCTTTGATTTACCTTCTCTGCTTTGAGTGGATAAACCTAAAGTTGTTATTTGCAGAGCGTAGGCAGGAAGCTCCTGGCTGGAGATAGCAGGGGTGGGAAGCAGCTGAGCAATGAAAAGAGCATCAACACAACCTTGTAGTGGGGGCTGGTGCCGTGCCCATCTCCCTGCCTTGGATCAGGGATAGCCTGGGGCTTGGGCTACATGAGCAGAGCTGGATTCAGGTGTCCAAGGCTGCTTAGCTCTGCCGAGAAAAGACATATTGAGTTGACCAACCAGTCCTGGAGCTCTGTGGTGCACAGCAGGTGCCTGATGTGGGATGGAACACAAGAGAGGTCTTCCATTCTCCATCTGTGCGCTGGTGTAAAAACTCTCACCTGACCTTCCTTCGCTCTCTCCCCTGCAGGTTTCGATCACTCCACTGCCATCTCTATCCTGACACCTCCTGGTGCCTGCAGGCTGTTGGCTGGTGATGCTTGAGCCTCAGCTACGGTGCATCCTGGTGACATCCATCCATCTTGTGCATGTAGGGGGTAAGACACTGAAGAAGCTCAGTGCTCCCCACTTCCCCTTTTCTCTGTGGTCTTGGAGCTGTGTGATGGCTTTTTTGGTCCTCACTGTATACCAGTGACACAGGACAAGAGACAAGATTGGTGCCAAAGATGGATAACATGGGCTGGACACATGGATCGGAACAGTATGCCTTCCTGAGCAGATCAAGAACTGGGTGGTAACTTCTGGGCATCTGGGTAGAGATGGGGACCTGTTCCTGCTGCTTCTTGCTGTGGATTCATCTTGCTGTACTAGAAAGGCCCTGGGTATGGGTAACCATTGCCCAGTTGAGGATGGCTGATAGCGTGTTGTGGCTCTAGCCCCTCTGAGCAGGCCTTCTTCCTCCATATCTGCCTATAATTTCCCCGCCACCCATTCTTCCCAGCCACAGCCTCTTGGCTGCATCTGTGCTTCATCAAGGCCTATAAAAATGGAAAATGTGACCACTTCTGTGCTGAATGAGTGCTGGAAAAGTGTAGTCCTTGCCCAGAAGAGTGGAGATGGGCAGGATTTACAAAGAATCAGAACCTCCCTCTCTGCAGGGACAAAGGAGAGGGTGCAGGATGGGGGAGCCAGAGGGAGATGCTGATGTGAGGATGATTCCTGCACTGAGCACTGGAGGCTTGATCATGTACAGCCCTGCATTATTCCTCTCTTTTAACTTCTTTATATGGGGTCAGGATAATCTCTTGCTCTAATTACCAACCTGTCGTCTGAGATTAGACTCCGACTCCCACCTGTGAGAGAGGAGACATAAAGGATTAGGACTGGCTGAAAGAGAGGAGAAAGGAAGAAGTGGAGAAGGAACACTCAGGAGCAGATTAGAGGTTACAGCTTTATAATCTTCTCCGTGCCCTTCTCTGACCAAAAAAAAGAAAAAGATTAAGTCATGAAGGCATGGAAACAGCAAGGCAAATAGCTTTTATCTCTGCATTTCTTTCCTCCCTGAGCGCAACATGGGGAAGGACAAGGCCCAAGTAGGTTACAAGCTTTCTGGCATGTTTGTAGAGAGTCCTTTTCTCCATACAGAGCCTGGCATGAAAACTAGGCAATTCTGCTGGCTGTGGAATGAACTTTGACACCATTTGGTCCTTGTACACATGGTTAAATGGCTGAGGGAGAGCATTGCAGGGAAACCTGGAAGGGAAAGAGGCTGTTTTAAATGGCAGGTGGTGCAACACACAGGTATTTCTCTTTAAAAAGCCTTTCAAAACACACTGCTTGGGATCTGTGAAAGATTCCCGTAATCCACAGATGAAAGGACAAATGCCCTTTTTCTGCAGAGCTGCTCGGCTTTGATGCTGCTGATGTGACTAAGCCTGCTGCTAGTGGGCTGGAAGAGCCAAGGGCAACTATCACTGCGCCTCTACCGTTTTGGAAACTGGCCACCCTGTCGCCTCCTCCCCACCCCGCTCCCCCCAACCCCAGCATCTCCTGCACTGCAGACATGAGGTTTAAAGGAAAGTTGTCAGAAAGGCCTTCTACCTCTGCAAAGGGGGATCTAGACATGAATGAGCACTTCAATTTCTAGAGAAGCAGAGAGCAGGAGCCTGTAGAACTGTTTTCCAGCCTAGTTGTTCTTACTGGCATTTAACCAGTTTGTGAAGCAGCAAAGAGCCCTGCATTCTTCTCTTTCACCATGTGCCTTTGAACTGGAAATTCGCCCTGAGCAGGGCATCCTGAGCTCACCCCTGATGCCAATGATGGTTCCTTGAGTGGCGCAAAGCACTTGGCACATGCAGCTGTGCGAACCTGGGAACCAGAGACACCCAGCCATTGGAAGACAGGTGCAGCTTAGAGAAGTTCTGCCCCCAGGGCAAATGATTTGGTTTGAACTTAACCAGAAGATCGAAAATGCTTCTGTGAGAAGAAATGAGTGTCTTCAAGAGAAATCTGCACTACCCAGATATATATATATATATATATATATATATATATATATATATTTTTTTTTTTTTTTCCATTCAAGCTCTCAGCTCTGTTGTTAATCGAGTCTTTGAGCTAAAAAGCCAGTCCTATCTGTAGATGTCCTTGTGACAATCAAAGGAAAATGCAATTCATGTGCCCAGAGAAGAGAGAAGATACTGATAGTCCAGACTCCCTTTCCTGGGGAAAAGCAAGGCAGAGAGAAACTGGAAGCCCAATTTGGATCCTGGCCTCAGCTGGTCTGAACTGGCCTGGTTGCATTTTGCATGGCTGAAGACCAGATGTTAAATGGATTGTCCTTGAGTGGCTGCATGGGGACTGGTTTAAGACTGGGCTTCATTGCTGGAGCAGTTAAGTGCCACTTCTGTGGAAGATGTCTTGTCTTGTAAGGAAACAGATGAGGAGATGTCTGGGGCAGGGCATCTCTTGGGTTGTAGAGATGAGTGACAGAAAAGCCTTGTTATGCCTGTGACGACAATGCACTGGCAAGAAAATAGCTTCTCGAAGATGACAAAAGAAACCAGGTTTTCTCTAAGAACAGAGAGACAGCTTAAGGGGACATTCACCACATGAAATCTGATCAATGTTAAAACTTGAGTTAAAATTAGTTTCAGGAATGGTTCATGCCCTGGGGGCTTGCTGTCAGATGTTGTGGTTTTACAGTCTCATTTTCCTAGTTTATTAAAATGTTTAGCTGCTTGGGAAAAGGAGAAACAATCTCACATGAAACTAGTCAGGGGACTGTCTTTTTTATTCTTCTTCATGATTTTCTGATGTAACTGTTTTTGGAAAGTTTCCATTGAGCCTATTATTTTTTTTCTTTCCCTTTATTTTTTAATCTCTCTCTTCTTCTCTTTCTCACACTCCCTTTTCTTATTGCAGGGAAAAAAAAAGACACCAAACCACCAAAAACTACCAAAAAACACCCACCCCAGACCCTATCCCAATAACAAAAAGGGATGGAGATGTGCTCTTTTTATTTTACTGGGAAAAATGGGGTCAAAGGTGTTGGCATGACCCTACTGTTGTACAACATTAAGTGTAGTTCGAGGTTTCAAGTAGGGAGACCTATGCCTGCTCAACAACATAGCAACCAACACTATTAATGATCTTTAAGCTGTATACTGAAGATTCAGAAAAATGAGAAGGAGAAAAAAGCAGTTACGGTATTTGAAATGTAAAGCATTAAGTGAGGCTTTCATGTTAACAATATCCTTTCTTCACTTTCCCCTTAGCTGTGAAGAATTTTTATAAGGAAACCCCTATTTGACAGCGCAAAAAAATTGCTAATGATTATCCTTTCTTTAGGGGGAAAAGAGAAGTTAGTTGAAATAGGTGGGAAACTGCAGTTGTTGCTAAAGGCTTGAAGGCGACAAAGAAGAATAGCAGCGCTAGACCATGCTTTTGACCCTGATGCCAACTTCTCTTAACAGTTCTGCTGCTGAAGAAAAACAGATTTCTAAGCCACTGTGGGATTTACCCAGCTCGTACCCAGATCACAGCCTTCAGCTCTCTCCCCAGGCCTCTTACTGAAGATGCGGCCTCCAAAAGATGAGCAGTTTATGAAACAGAAGCCAAAGGGTGATAAATAGGAACAGAAGAGAAGAGATTGAAAGGAAAGAAACCACCAAGTGGGGCCTTGGAGGACAGCATGGGAACTTCAGCTGTTCATGGAAAGTGCTGTTTGGGAGCTGACCAGCAATAGTGGGAAAGGGAGTGTTGCCTGGACCTCCAGCTCTGGATGTTTTTGTAACCAGGACAATTGTATGCCACCAGCGCTGGAGACAATGCCAGCCTTTGAGTCAGAGTTCAACTTGGAAGAGATGGGATCAGGTTGATTGGCCTCAAACCTTTTAAAATTTTTTTTAAATTTTAATCACACCCCAGAGAAGTTGTGTTATACTCAATTCCTTGCAGCAGATTTGGCCTCTTAATTTTGAGGTTCCTCTGCCCTTGTTTACAATGCAGGCCCTTCAGACAGTTCAGGGGTGGGATTAGCAACTCTTTTCCTTAATTTATTTAAATTTTTGTCTTCAATCCCTGAAAAACCATACAAGACAGTTAGCTTGACCTTTTGCACCACTGGCCACCAGGCCTCTACACACATGAGCACATTTCTGGGGTGGACGCAAAGGTGAAGGATGGTGACTGACTCCTCCCTTTGGTAACTTCATGGGCACAAAGAGGCATGGACTATCCTTATGTTCTTCCTCAAGGCACCTCCTAGCAGCTGCTGCCAGAGATGGGATCTCATACTAACTGGTACTTGCTCCTGTCCCAGAGACCACTGGACTTATGGCTCCACTGAAGAAGATCATAGAATGTCCTGAGTTAGAAGGGACCCACAAGGATCATTTAGTCCAACTCATAGATGTAAGCAAGGCCAGGAAGAAGATCAACATCACAAAAGTACACATAATTGTGTCTGTTCTCTCCAGCTGATGCAGGAATTTTCCCTTTAGACTTTCTGCCCAGTTACCTGGGAGGTTAAAGGAGTGCAGGGCTGAGCTGTTGTTGCTCAGCTGGCATTGCCTCTTTAGGGCTATTCCTTGACAGCCTGAGATTTTTGTCGCTCCTTGTTTGATCCAGCTTGGACTCCAAGAAAGCTGGGAACTCATCTTTCTCTGTTTGAACTGCATGTGACTAATTGCAGATCCTGAGAATGGGATCCTTGCCTATCTCTCATGTTTAAATTGTCTTCTGGGATTTTGCAAGGCTAAGGATCCTCTTCAGATGTTACATCTGGCTGTGCCTCAGTCAAGCCTCCCTTGGTTTTATTGGGACCTGCATCTAATTCACAGTGAACTTTGAAAAAAATCAAACTGAGTGCTTCTACATGGATTTTCTGGCCCTGATCCTTCTGCCACGTCTAGAGAAGAAGACAGTGTTGACTTTAGCAATGTAGAGAGAAGTGCAACTAAAAAAGGCAATTGGATGGGGAGAGATGCTGCTGTTCTGAAGCCCTGCTTTTCCAATCCCACCCCCTGGAGTAGTCCATGGAGAGAAACTGCAGCTGGTGCCTTTGGCCGCAGTGATTCAGGTGGAGGATGTACCATGAGATATCCAGCATTTGCACTGGCAGAGAACCCAGCAGCCCCAGTTGTGAGCCAAGGCCGGCTTGGTCTTGATGCTGGACAGAGAGGAAAACAGTGCCTACCTCAAGGCACTTAAAAGCAGAGACAGGGTGGGAAAGGGATTACAGGATCAATGGGACAGTGTTATCATGTCTAAGGAGAGGGAACAAGATGGTCTTTGGGACAGTGAGGGGAGACGTTCAGCAGCAATGATCCCTCTCCACCCAGAGATACCTTGAAGCAGCAGATCTGAAGGGTGGCTGATATACGCACATGGGAAAGGAGAAGTAAGGGATGAAAAAAGTGGGTAAGAGAAAGAACCAGAACAAAATCTATATCCTTTTCATGGTTGTGTTGCCACCTGATGAATGCTGGCCTGATGCTGGTAAACTGGGGCTTATGGGTTCAACAAAAAGAGGAGAAAGCTGGAAATAAAAAGACAAGGACTGTCTTCCCCTACCCACACACTCAACACTGACCTGTGGCTTCTCACTTATGGCTCCCAGTAGCACAGGAGGAGATGTGGGGCTTGGAAAGCATCAACCTTTACGCTGTGCTGTGTGTCTTCTGCCTGAGAAGGCTGTACGTAACTCAGCTTTCATGAACACTCAGAAAAGTAGCAGCCTGGGCAATGAGCAGGCTGGCTGCAGAAGCTGGCCAAACTCTCTCCGTGTGTGATGGTGTTTTTTTTCTAGTATGCAGGGGAGAACAATCCTCTCTGGGCTCTTGGACAGGCCCGTTTCCCAAAGGCATGGTGTGGGGTGCAGACAGACAAGGTCTCAGTGCAGCTGGTAGGGAGAGCAGGGCCCTTCCATACCCCCCTCCATTTCCCCAGCATTCAGCTAGTGTTGGACAGTGTCTGTTTTTAGAAAAAGTCACAGAATCAACAGCTGAGCTGATTTTCCAAAGGGACATATAAAACAAACAGCCTGCCATCTGCTCTATTGTCCTGGAATAGCGGCTTGGAGGGTGGGGGAGAGGGAGGGAGGAGAATGAGGGGAATGAGAAACGAAGGTGGGGGAAGAGGGTGGGAAGGAGGGGGAGCAGAAGAGAGGAAAAGGCAGAAAGTGGAGGCAGAGAGGTCATCAGGGGGAGGGTGAAGGTGGAGGCTGAGGGCAGAGAGATAGGGAAGGAGGTAGAGAAAAAGAGGAGCTGTGTTAAAGTGGGATGTGGTGAGGGGAGAGGATGAGAGACAGGCGTGGGGGCAAATCCCCTGCCTGGGATCACCCTGGCTGGCTCCTTAGCCCTGTGAGCCACAGGGACAGGCACTTCCAGCACCCCTGTCCTTGCTGAGCCAGAGCCTGACTGCAAAAGAAAGAAATGGGACTCGGTGGCCTGGATAATCACTCCCCTTCCACCCCCACAACCCTGCCTGTTTGCCTGCTGTACACCCCCCCTCTGTGCTGGCTTTTATTGAGTGCCGCAGGGCAAGGATTGAACTCCAGGTTTGGCAGCAGAGTAAATAACAGCAACATTGGCCTCTCCAGCCCGGGAGGGAGGAGGGCTGGTTTTAATCAAAGGTAAATAGCAGTCGGTATTCTCTGACCCTTAATCCAATTTCCTAGAACTGAGGAATAATGTTCCAACTTAGACACGTGGCACTGGCCCACAGGAGAGGTACAGCTACTCAGCGAGGCAGCTGCTGGGGACAGCAGAGCCAAGGGGAGCAGAACTGGGGGAGATGCCACAAGGCAGGTAGTTCATCCCAGCTGATCCCACGACTGTGCTATTCTCTTCTAACTCTTCCTGGTGCACTTTCCTTGCTTCAGTCATCCCCAAAGATGGAGCTGGCTTCCTGGCACATCCCCATGAAATGTGGGCCCAGTTGATTAAAGGCTCCCTGCTTTGCATTGTTGACAGGAGAGTTGGGACCCAGCTGATGCCCTACATCTGCATCCCTTAAGGGCATTTTGCCTTCCATGGTGACCTGGAAAATGGTCATTATGAAGCTGTGCTTGCTGTTATACAGTCGTGGCAGGAATCACTATGGGTTCCTGCTACATGTTAAGTGTGAGCAAGATTTCAATGTTGGAAAGAAATGTTTTTGTTTTTATTGGTTTGGTACCACAAGGGTCTGTGTGACTGGAAAGTTTGCACTCTGACTTTGTCATGTATTAGAATCACAGAGAGTGATGTTATCAAGCTATTGGGAGGTTATCTAGCCCTGCAGCAGGGCCAGCCACCTTGTACCCCTTCTGTCAGATGTTTTTCCAACCAACTTTTAAAACATGTTGTTCTGGTCCAGACTATTGGTGTCAGATTGGAAACAAAGCACTGGTACCAGGTTGATCTCAGAAAGACAGGTTTGTTCTGCAACTCTGTGCTAACACTCATTTGTAGATGCCTGTGGAGCAACTCTGTCAGGTTTTTGGACACTGCATTCTCCTCCGTGGGGCTGCTGATTTGCAATTTTCTGGAACAAAATGGCTTGGTGAGGCCACAATGTCTCTGGAAAGAGGCAGAGACACACACTAGAGCTGAGGGCAGAGAAAGCCAGCTCCCTTCCAGCTCTTTCATCTTGCAAAATGTCCTGGAAGTCCAAAGTAGGGGTTTGAACTGCTGTGGAGACAGAGCACCTGTCCATGCTGTGAGTGGACCATGGGTTTAAGACAACTTTTCAGACTAAGCCTTTTTTAAGCCTCAAGGCCATGGAGTGAAACCTCACCAAAAGCTCCTTGATGGCAAATGTGGCCCAACACACACAGCACTTGTGCAAACTGCCAATTCCTGGTCATATGATCTGGGTAGATCAGGTGCAGGTGGGATAACTGAGTCTATCCTCCCATCTCAGTCTCTGTTCTTCCAGTGTGGATGCTGAGAGCCTGGGATCTAGTAGCAATGATGACAGAGAGCACTCAGATCCAGGGCAACACAAGCTGGAAGCACTGAGAGCCTAGCCCTAGGAGGAGTGAGGTCTGTCCATCACAGGCTAAGACGATGGCCAGTCCTTACAATGACTAATACAGACAGGTCAGAAATGTAGCTCCAGAGATGCCTTGTGTTCATGCAGCTCCCCAGCCATGGGCAGTCACTTCACTACCAGTTATCCAGTCCTGCCCTTAGAGACTTCAGCCCTGCTGCTGAAATTATTGGCAGGAGAGAGGAAGAGGAAAAATCTCGCTTACATCTACTTGACTGTGTGTATCTTTTTTTCCCTTGCTCAGCTCACTCCAGGAAGCACACTGCTTTTGTAACGGTTTGGCGTCCCCGGCATGGTCCCTGTGCCGGGGCGGGCGCAGGGGGACGAGAGGCTGCGGAGCTGGGAGGTGGCAGGACCCGGTCAGCACCCTGGACAGGGACGGACCGTCCTGCCCCGCCGGGTCGGTCCTGCCTCGCTTTCCCCTGCCTTCCTCTGCCTTGCCCTGCCTTGCCCTGTATTGCTCTGCCTTCCTCTGCCTTGCCCTGCCTTGCCCTGTATTGCTCTGCCTTCCTCTGCCTTGCCCTGCCTTGCCCTGTACTGCTCTGCCTTCCTCTGCCTTGCCCTGCCTTCACCTGCCTTGCCCTGCCTTCACCTGCCTTGCCCTGCCTTCACCTGCTTTCTCCTGCCTTCCTCTACCTTTCTTTGCCATCCTCTGTCTTGCCTTGCCTTCCTCTCCCTTGCCTCATCTTGCTTTCCTCTGCCTTGCCTTGTCTCTGTTTCCGTTTCCTTCCTTTCCTCTGGCGGGCAGCCTCCTGCTATGGCACGACCCTGCTTTGGCTTGTAACCTACACCAGCCCTTTTTTTTTTCCTTGCTTAAGAACAAATACACAGTGCTGCGGCTCTGTACGCAGCTGTTCTGAAGCTGTAGCTTAGATCTGGGTTATTTTTTGCAGATAAATCCTCTTTTCTATCAGATTTGACATCAGGCAATCTCTCCAGATCCCTCCCTTTCTCTCTGACTTCCCCCTTCTCATCCCTGCCCTGTGTTCTCTTTCTTTGCATCTGTGCCTTTCCCTCTATATGTCTTCCTCCCCTTTTCTTTCCTTATAGCCAGCTCTCTGTGAATATCATTTCATCTGCTTGCTTTCTGCTGCTCTGCATCTGCACACTACTCTTCCTGCCTCCACTGCCTTCAAATGAATGTATTTTGCTGCTTTCCTTTCCATATCTCTTCAGTGCTGTGTGTTTATTAGAGAGCCCTCTCTGCCCTGGAGTTCTGCATTTTGAGATGAGGTGCAAAATACCTAGTACATGCTTTTTCGGGGGGGATCCTGCTACAGCTGATGGAGCTTGGCACCCTTTGGAGGGGACATAACTATTTCACACACTGCCCCTTGCCTTCCAGCTGATCTAAAGAGGAACTTCCAGGGTGGTGGAGGCAGAAAGCAATCACAGAGAAAGAATTAAAGCTAAAGGCAGTCTGGGAGAGAGTTGGAGTCACTAGCTGATGGCTGAGTGCATTGGGTAGGGCTCTAATAAAAAACAAACAAACAAACAAAAACCCCAAAACCCAAACATTTCCCATATCCCAGAAGAACTCTGGTCTTTGTTTCCCTCACAGTCCATGCCCACACAGAACAATCAGCCTAGGAATGGAGCAGAAGGCCGCAGAAACCTGTGGAGAAAGACGAAACTTGCAGAGAGTTGTAGTCAGGGCTCGTTTCAGGAATTCAGGATGGATTTCTGTCTCTCCACTCTTCTTCTCAGAGTCCAGCCTGGGTGGCATGTGAGTCATCCCTGGCTTCCTCCTGGGAGCTTTGCAAACTCTGAGATGTCCCTGAAGAAGGTCTCCAGCACTGCTGTGGGATGCTAGTCATGTGTATTGATTTATTTGGTAGGAGCTGGTACCTAGTGGGCAATAAAACAAACTGAGCGCTTCAGTGCTACTTGGAAGCAATCCAGTTTGGGATAATAGGATCTCAACTTCAGTTGCAGAAAATCATTTTCATTTACAGGAGCCCTGGGAACTCCCGACCTGACACCACTTTGGTTGGGATTTAGCCAAGGGACCATGGAAAATGGGATCTATGCCAACACCTTAAGCATCTGAAATTGAGTTGTGAGGGGAAAGAGAGGAGGTCTTGGCTGCCTTTCACTTTTTTTGGTGCCTTTTAAAACAGGAGCCCTTGCGTCAACAACAGGCCTGACCACAGGTAAATGGACTGCAGCACTTGGGGACTGAGAAGATGGGTCTGGAAAAACAGCAGTTGTGTTCCACCTTGCTTTCTCAACAAGCCACAGCATAGCATCCAGAAGTACTCACAAACTGTTTGGAAGAGGCAATGGATTTTCTGTCAAGCAGGAGTTATCCTCTGTAAAGTGACATTTACATTTTTACCAAAGTTTCTCTGGCCTGCGATTCTTCCAGCACTTTGGGTTAATAGGAGCAGAGCCTGGCTCCACATTGTCTGGGGCTCGACATTTAGATGACTGTCAGAGGCAGAGAGAGGGCAGTGGTTTCAGCAGTGTTTAATGAAAAGCTGAGGGAAAGTAAAGTTATTGCTCCATCTTGGATGCTATCAGTTTACTTTTTATGTTACTCTAAACAAGACCAGGGAAGAATGATACCCACTCATAGCTCCTTCCCTGCCAGAGAACTGCCATGCATGGCATTTCAAGACCACAAGCAGTCCCAGTGAGGGTGGCTGCACTATGTGTTAGTGCCATGCTGGAGTCTTTTTATAGACTGCATGTCTAAGCAATTTCCATGTCTTCTTCCAATGCAGGATGCAGCACTGTTCCACTTGTTGAGGCTGCAGGACACCTTTCTTTGCTCCCTTAAAAACAAACTCCTTCCCCTGCCTATGTGTGGGTTTTGTTGTTGTTGTTTCTGTCACTATTTTGTAATATTTACAAAAGACAGTTCCTGATGGACCTGCTTGCAAGGCTCAGATGCCTACCCATGACAACTCAGAGGAAGTTTCTGCTCAGGGACGCTCCTCCAGGACTCCTCTGGGACTCCTCTCTGCACCATCAGCCCCATTGTTACTGGCATGTCCAGCACCTCACAACATCTCTTCCTCGTAGGCCCCCAAATACCTCAACACAGCACCCCATTCTCAAACCCAAGCCATCTCCCTGGATAATCCACTTTCCGTTACCTCTTTCCAACTGAAAATTGCCCCGAACAATAAGCAGACCTCGTATTCAGCATTTCTGCAGCGCTTGAGCTTGGAAGGAGTCTGAAGAGAGCACTGCTAATTAGCTCACATCTTATCTGTCAGGTCAGTGTTAGCCCTGCTTGAATGACTTAGATACCAAAGCACAAAGTGACCAGCTTCACAGAGGGACCTGAACTCCTTGGAATGTAATCTTGCTCTCTCCTTCTCTCCTCTGCTAATAGCAAAAGAAGGTCACCTCTGTCGTTCTGGAGCCCAGACACAGTGTGTGATGTTCTCTGCTGGTGTAAATCAGCATAGATCCACAGGGACTTCAGACCCCCACTCTGTGTGCACAGTCTTGGGTAGATTTCTTAGCGCACAACCTGGGAATCCACTGGCGGGTCTGACCCTGGGTGTCCTGGGTCCAGGCAGAATGATCCCAGCCTTCCCTGCTGGTTTCACCATGGCAGATTGGGATAGTCAAAACACAGGGAGCTCTGCAGAGGAAAATTCAGGATGAACAACAACGCAAATCCCAGTGTGATGGATGTTCCCAGCCACCCAAAGCAGGTGAATGGCCTGAATGTTTCGACCGAGCTCTGTGGAATCATAGAATCGTTTAGGTTGGAAAAGACCTTTAAGATCATCGAGTCCAACCATTAAGCTAACACACCAAGTCCACCACTAAGCCATGTCCCTAAGAGCCACTCATTCAAAGTGTCCAGACGACCCTCTCCCATCAAGGGGCCAGCCATCTGCATGGCACCAAGTGGCAAGGGAGGGTGTGTGCTCCTTCTCAGCCCCTTTCACCACACCTCTGATTTTCTTGCCTCTTGGAGCAAAGGAGCAGGGAATGGACTTTTCCGCCTATGGAACTGGGAATGTATGGGAGTGCTGTAACTGGGAGTCTTCGCCACATCTCAGCAGCAGCACTTGGTAAGCATGAGAGTGATGCCCTCTCCTCACACCCATCCACCCACATATGCAGAGACAAATGCTGACTTACAATAATTTCTGTCCTGGCTTCCGCATCATGCTGGCTCTTCTGGGGCTGTGATCCAGCACTGATCAGACTCCGTGCTGCTTGTGGGATGGCTTGTATTGCTGTGGGAGTGGTGCCTGCCATGGTGGGGGTGTCATGGCCTGGCACCCGCAAGCTGAGACCCATCTTTCCAGAGGTACTGGGAGTGTGCAAGGCTTGGACAGTTCAAATAGTGCAGAAATGGCGCCAGCAGAGGGCACTCCGATACCACTGCTCACCCACCGGACCGAGCCCTCAGATGGGGGACGGGGCCACCCCCAAAGCTCTACAGCCCTTCTTGGCTTTGCTCTGGGGGTAGCAGGCAACAGGGATCAAGGGCAGTAGCCTGCAGCCCTGCTTTGTACACTGCGGGAAGGAGAAAATGTGTGAGGAGGCTGCAAGGGAGAGATGTCCCAGGATGTCCCACTGCCCATGTCTGCCTCGGTCAGCCAGCAGCCACGCCACTCCTATACGAATGGTGGATGCCGTTCACACAGCCCAAGGGTTTCTGCTGTGAGGCAACTAGTGCAACATGGCTCGGGCGCAGGGCAGTTGGGGGAAGGCGCTGCCTTTCACTCCTTGGAAGGACTGCTGAGCCTCAGGCTCAATAACAGGACCCATCAGTCCTCTTCCCCATCTGCCTGTCCTGGTGGTGCCCCTGTTGCTCACATAAACCAGCTCTGGGCATATTTCAACCATCCCCACCTTGCAGAGAGCCTGCATGAGTGTCACCGGGACTGACTTGCAGGTGGAAGATGGTTGAGGCTGTTCCTTTGGCAGATGAGAGGATTGCGCTTAACGGAGAGGACAGCAGCCACTTCAGTACTGCCGCTCATGGCATGGGGTGGGCTGGTGGGGCCCCGATGGATTGAGACATCCTCGTGAGAGGTGCCTGGCAACAGAGTCTTCTGCAGAAGACTTTTGTTCAGGCTACAGTGCAGCAAAACCTTTCAGGAGACTTGCTGGCAAACCTCTCAGGAAGTCGAGGATCGCTGCGGTGAGCCCTCTCCTTTCTCCTTAACACCTGGAAACTCTTTGGGAACAGCTCAAGGAGTGCTGCATGCTGGTGCAGGAGGGATCCTAGTGTTGTGCTCACAGCAAAAGTGAGCAGCTTGATGCCTCACAGACATTGCTGGGCTGCAGCCACAAAATCAGAGGTGCGTGAACTGGCCTGCTTGTTTCTGCCTGAGCTCTGGACACCTTCCCCTTCATAAAGTAGTGTGACAGCTACATGGGAAACTGGGATTTCCTGGAGCTCTTGTGTATGGGAGTCTCCCTGGCTTCTCTGCAGAGAAAGCAGGAACAAAGCACCTTCCTATGTGCTCCGAGAGCCTGAGCGCCCTGCAGTTTTGCTGCAATAAATCTGGAGCAGCTATAAATCTGGAGCAGCTGCCATAAGTTCCTCCAGGGTTCAGAAGAAAACACATCCAGCCTGATGTGTTTTGTTTGCCCACTCACTGTGTTTCTAATTGGAATGTTTGTAGCTCAGGAAATTGCTTCTTAGACTACAGTACCCATAGTTCTTGGCTGGCATCTTGGCATAGCCTGGTAGGACAAAGCAGAACCCAGAGCTCTGAATTGGGTTTTTCCTTACCTGACCCATGCAGGCAGCTGGAGGCCTTCAGTCAAGCCTGATCTACCAGCAGGTGCACTTGCTCGGTTCATTGGGAAAAGACTGGTGAGATCAGTGAGTGAGAAATGCAGCTGTGGTTCCCTGCCTTCTCCCAGAGGCCATTTCCAGACTCTGGTCCTAGCAAGCAGGGTCTCCTGAGTCTATTTCTTCTCCATTTCGGCAAAGCCTCATCCAGAACTTTTTCTAAATGAACCCTGAAGTCCAGTTTGGGAGAGATCACAAGGCAGAAACAACAAGCATAATGAATCATATTTAAAATGATATTTTTTCTGCCTTTGGAGTTTGGTTAATTTATAATCTATAAAAGTCTCTGCATAATTGTGTCTTGATTAAAATGGTATAATTAGGCGCTCTGGATCTCTCTCCCCTTTCCCTAAGATTATTTCTGTCTAATTGCTTTAATCTGTGTTTTCATGCACCCACTAGAAAATCAAAGCATGCTCCCATGAGGACGCGGGTGAGAGTGAATAAAGCTGACGACTCATTAAGTGCAGCAGAGAGAGGAAACTGCATCTAAATCACCACTACATTAATGAGGTAAAATAAAAAATCGAAATGAATAAATAACAAAGAGATAGAGGATTTTTTAAAAAAAGAAAAAAGAAATAGAAACCACAACAAAACAACCTGACATAGATTTTAATATTAATTAAGAAGATATTGAATAGCGATTTTTCTGTTGTTAAAGCTGACTTCCGCCATTGCTGATGGAGAGCAGAAGGTCTGGGAATATTAGTTCTTAAAATCAGGCAATGTTTTGTGGAGGGAGAAACTTATGCAGGACACAGTCCCTTGCTAGGGACAGAATAAAGTTCACTGAGCAGGGATTGAAGGGCCTGCATAGGAAAAGTGTCAGTCCAATCCAGTGGTTTAAGAGCAGTACCACAACCTGATCTGGTTGAAGATGTTCCTGCTCGTTGCAGGGGGGTTGGACTAGATGACCTTTGAAGGTCCCTTCCAACCCAACCTAGTCTATGATTCTATGATTCCAGTTATCCTGGATTTGAGCGGGAACTGCATCAAACTCCAGGGAGACCACTTTGACTCATGCAGAAGGTACTATCTGGCTGATTTCATTGCTAGGGAGGCTTGACAAGGCCCTAAGAGTTGACCAAGTCCATCCCCTGCCCGAAGACCAGAGCAACTTCACCTCTCCCTTCTAGGTGACTTTCTGTCTTATTATCCATGTTTAGTCTACAGAGTCTGCCAGCTAGCCCCAGTAACCTACAAACAGGTCACTTATTTCCCTCCAAGTGAGAAATCAGGAGAACAAAATGTTTAAAAAAAGCTTCTGGCAGTGTGTATGGTTTATTAACATCTGCTCTAGTCTCCTGAGGAGAAGACCAAGGTAGTGCTGTCCTCTGATCTCTCATTGCAGGGCAGACTAACTGTGCTGTTTGCTATTTGCCTAGTTCAAGTACAAATTCCCACGCATCACAGCATAGAGAGGCTGATTTTTACCCCAGATGTGATTGGAAAACTTTGTCAACAAGCTGTGCACAGCACTGTTTATTTTCAGCAGTGCTAAGCAGGGCAGCTGGATCACCAACCCTGCCATGGACCACATCCGTGCCATGCAGCGCAGAGCTCCAGACCCCAGAACATGGGTGAACACCATGATGTAATCTCCAGTCATCAGTGATGTCATGATTTGCCCTTAACCCATCCGTTCCCCCTTCATTAGTTTGGGATGTCATGGAAATGTGCATTGACATGTGGTTCTGCAGAGGTCCTCAGCCAGTCACCCTGGCCAAAAATTAGTCGGTACCTGTCTCCTCGTGACCTTCATGCTCATTGCTATACTCCATTTCACATTTTTCTTGCCATGGATATACAGGTTTTAGAAAATGAAGGCAAAAAGCATGTGAAGACGACAAGGTAAGCCAGGAAGAGCATTGCCTGACCAGTGAATAAGAGCTGTTCTCTCAGCAGAAAGCTTGTCCCAGCTGCATCCTCCAAACCGTGGCTGCTGGGCAGGCCCCAAAGCTTCGCCCTGACTGAGGGAACACTTTGCTGCTGCTCCATCAAGTGGTCAGTTCAATGTGGGGTTAGGGGCAGATACTTAAATGTTCTGCTGGGTCACTGTCTAACAACAGCTTTTGGTCCCTCACGGTTTCCCTGTCAACATTCCATGAGGACCAAGCGTGGAGGGAGGATCGATGGTCATGTCAGCAAGGCAGCTGACAGGATAATACTTGAAAAGAAAGGAGGATCAGCTGCTTGCAGCCCTTGAGTTCAAGAAGAGCCTAATCTAATTAAGCAGAGACCACTATCAAATTACCAGCTCTCTTTTAACGTAGCCATTTTAAGTGGTTTGCTCTATTTATAGTAGGCGAGTTAGGGAGGGCTTTTCTCTCTTGAGGTTATGCTTGTGTGTAAGGAAGAGATGTATAATGTTAAGACTCCTGCTTTGAATCAGTGCCCATCCGCAGTCTGGAAAACATTTTGCACGAGATTTAAGACACCAAAATCTGATCCTAGTTAGTCTCTTCCTATGCCTTTGAAGGGAATGTATGTCTGGGTTGTTTCTGAATCTTGCCCCAAGCCAGCAGTACAGAAGTTTCCTTTTGGGCTTAAGCTTTCCTCAAATCAAATGTATCTTGTGCAACTATTGATAGCCTTGGAAGGACAAGAGGAGGGGCTGGCTTGCTGTGGTCAGAAATCAGCAGCCGTTTTCTGCTGAACTTTGATGGGAGTGAGATGGACCTGTCACCCACAGTTAGAACAATGAGTGGAGAAGCTCTTGGCCCCACAGACAGGCATGGGTTGCTGGTTGATGGAGTGCCCCCAATTCGTCTTCCCCTGATTAGTGTCTCTGGCAACCTGCAGTCCTCTCCCTTACTTTCCCTGTAATTCCATCTCTTGGGGAGCTCCTGTGTGGCAGGATCTGTGTCAAATGATCCCCCAGGCTCGAAAGAGGGAGGAGGTGGGAAATGCTCATTCAGAGCTGTTTCCATGCATAACGACAGTAATAATCCTTAGCCCTTTATCTAAAGCTTTTACAAATGTTAATTCATTAACCTCTGAGGTGAGGATTATTATCCACAGGATTGGACAGATGAGGGAAGCTGAGACACAGAGCGCCCAGCCTGAGGCTGTGGGACGAGGCAGTCTGATGCCACCAGGTCCTCCGTTGCCCTCCAAAAACTTGTCTCTCCTTTCCCGGTGAGGGGTGGGCTGGCTTCTTCAGGTCAGCCTGCCTTTAACAAGGACAGACCTCATTGGCAATGTTCATCTCTGGCTCCAAAAGAGTCTTTCAAGACAAACTGGGGCACTGAGCTTTGTGCCTCTGTGCCCCCACAGACTGTCACCATGGGCCACTTGACCTGCACCACACAGAGGCCATGGAACTGCCTTTTCTCGAGGTGCTGAGGACCCCAGTTCATTTCTGTGTCTGTCAGATCACTACCTATATTATTGCTTGTAAACAGAAAGAAAAAAGGAGGAAAGAGAGACAGAGGGAAAGGGAACAAGGCAGAAGGCCTAGAAATAAGGGACTTTTTGTTTCCTTCACCATCCCCATCTCCCTTCCAGCTGGGATTTCTTCTGTTCTTAATGATGTGTCTCATTTCTGACGTGAAAGATTAAAAACCAAGAGATTAAAAGATTACACAAAGTGGATGAGATAGACTTTGCTGCCTCCCTCCTACTTGCTGGGACAGACCTCTGGGAAACCTCTCTCTCTTCCTTCCTCTCCCTTCCCCTCCCACCCCTTGATCTTTACAGATGAAAAGGCCCTTGCTTTCTGATGGTTTGAGCCATTCTGGACATCTTCAAGGCCACTCTCTGATCCTTGCTCAGGGGCAGGTGGAGAGAGAAAGGATATGTATAAGCTCGAGGGTGCTGCTGACATAATGTCCTAGCTGTCCATCTTCAGTAACTCTGGCATTTCTCCTCTGAGGAACCCTCCTTCCCCAGGCACTCTGTATTGTTAGAGAGTTCTGCGACAAGGCAGGAAAAAACTCCAAGGCATCCTGAATCCACTGTGGTGAAGGTACAACCCATGGCAATCTGAAGCCCTGCTTGGGAGGTGAGCATATGGGAAGAAGACTGGAGCAGACCAAAATCATGGTGGGTTCCTTTGGCTATTCCTACTCTGGCAAGGCAGGTGCCAGAACAGGTCAGAGACCCTCTGAGTAGATCTTCAGCTCTGACACAGGGATGTTTCGGCAGCAATTCTGATAGAGCAGAGATTTGCTCCTGTTCACTCCTGAGGTGTTAGGGGTGTGGAGAGAAGCATGTTTATCAGTTTGTGTTGGTCCCTGTATTCTCTGCTCATACACAGGACACCAGTTGCTCCAGACTGTGGACTTAGAGGGCTTGATTTGTCACACTGTAGCTCCAGACCAGGGCTGGAAAACCCAGCATGTTTTTGCCCTTTGATTTTGCTGCTTGGTCCTTGCTTGAGTTCACTGTTGCTCTTGATGGCGTAATAACCAACAGAGTTACGACTGAGCCTGGCTCTCCCTGCGCAATGTCTACAATATTCGCAGCCAGGAGAAGGAAGAAAGTCAGCTTCATGGCTGGAGGTGCTACCTCATCCCAGGAAGAACCTCGTAGCTGTGGCATGCTCAGGGACCTCTCAGCCAGATGGAGACAGCAGCCCCCTCCTCTAGGTCCACAGCTATTAGGGTAGAACCTGGAAGCACTTCCACCTTGGAGGTACTGAGCAGGTTAATGTCCATCACACTCATGGGATGTTATTTCCAAACATGCTGCCACTTGTAAATGAAAAACAGGCCCCTCTCTGCTCGGCAGAGAATGAGGCATCGGCACAACAGTACAGGAACTGTTGGTGCTACATATACACAGTACCTGCCATCTCCCACAGCCATTGCAATGTGCAGCCACCCGTGCAGAAGGAGCCTCACCTCTTTATTCCTGACAGCTGTGAGTCCCTGGAAAACAATCCCTTCCTTCCCTCCTCCTGGAGTCCCAAAGCCAAGCTGGGAGCCTGGGAGCACACGAGCACGGAAGAAAATCTGCCAACTTGGTCTTTCTCTCTCTCTCTCTTTAACTGCCTGCGAGGGAAGTTGCAGGAAAATAATGAAATAAAAGCCAAGGCCCAGAGAAAGCTGATTCATCCAGAGCCTAGGGCCAGCGGTCGGCTCCAAGCAGAGCTGTAAAATCAATCTGTCACTGCTCACCGCAGTATAGATCAGCGGAGAGATTCCAACTGCAGCGAGGGCAGAACCCAGCCTTCTCCCAGGGACTGTTTTCCCCAGCCGTGGGACCCGGTTGTACCCCTGGGGGAGATGGGCAGATGGGGAAGAGGCAGAGAGGGAGAAGGGATGATCTGCCAGCTCCATGAGCTGGAAATGCTCCCAGCGAGACTACTTCCCCGGCAGCACACAGTGTAGGCAGCGCAGGCAGCACAGGCAGTGCAGGCAGCACAGACAGTGCAGGCAGGCTGCATGGCTACCTCCCCTCCCTGACTCTTCTCGTGCATATGGCACAAGGGCCAGGTGATGAGGATGGGTTGGGGAATGGCTGGCTGCCCTTCCAGCCCCTGTTTCCTAGAGGTACCATCCACATTGAGCATTACCTCTGGTATTTCCCAGCTGGGGCACAGAGGGTTAATAAATCAGTTTTATCATCACCTTTGTGACTCCCAGATTCTGGGCTATTCTGAGACTTAACAACTCCCTGGCATATGTTGGAATAACACTGGGGAATTGCTCTAATAAGGTCAGCTCCCTTGTTCACCTCTAACAGCATCTCCAGTCTTAGAGGACATAGCAGCCCACCAGAGCAGCAGCTGAGCAGAAAGGTGTAAACCAAGGAGGTACTCGGGGCCGTTTCCATCCCCACAAAGGGAGCAGAGAGGTCAGGCCTGGCTGGAGGGTGGTGGTCTCAGAGACATCAGCACAAAAGAATTAGAAGCTGATTCTTCTTTTGTACTGCTGGACATGGAGAATGAGGCACCTTTGCCGCTGATTTAAAGTATCTATGATATCTTAGGAGGTTTTTTTCCTTGGTGCCGGTTGGGGTGTTTTTTTGTTTCGTTTTTGTGGGTTTTTTGATTGTTTCTTTTTGTGTGTGTGTGTGTGTGGTTGTTTGTTTGTTTGTTTGTTTTATTTGTGCTTTGTTTGTGTGTGTGTGTGTGTTTTGGTGTTTTTTATTGTTGTTGGTGGTGGGTTTTTTTGTTTGGTTGGTTTTTTAACTTGTGAAGAGCCTCTACAAAATAAACATGGGGATGAGCTTCTCTACCCTCTGGATGATCACCTGCAATGGAACAAATAAGCATCAGGGGCCTGGCTTTGAATCAGATTGAGGACCCAAATGTCCCACACCACTGGGGGTACAGTGCTCTGCCTCTGCTTGTCTCTGGGGACAGCTCTGTTCTGCTGAATTTAAGTATTGTTCCTGGGCCAACGGGAGTACGAGCAAGCACGAGCTTGACCCCCACAGGCCCTGGCAGCACGAGGATCCTGGCCCAACACTTCTGAGTGCAGAACGGATCTGTGCCAGCAGGAGAACCTCTGGGAGACTCATCCCAAACAGACTGCAAGATGATCCTGGAGGAACTCAAGCAGGAACAAATCCTGCATTAATTTGCAGTTGGAAACATTTTCTCCTACTTCAACTCCCTTCAAGATTAGATAGTGTCTGTCCTTGGAGAAGGTAGAGAAAGATGGAAGCAAGTCTCTGTTCCTTCAGCTTTTAACTTCAAAAGAGCTTGGAGGGAAAAACCCATGGCCATAACCTCCCAAAGTGATAAAGGCAAGGAAATCAGAGTCTGTAGTTGCCAAAAGAAGCTTCTTTCTCCTCTAATCCCAGATGGAGTAACTTTGGCATTTAATCCACTGTGAACAGACATCTATAGATGGTCCAGGGAACATCCAGAAGTGTTCTCAGAACTCCTGACCTCCTGTCTCTCTGAGGGGTGTGTTTGTGTGGTTTTTCCCACTTGGATTTACATGTGTGGGATAAAAAAGGATATAACAAGCTTCCCAAGTGTAATTTTCAACAGGGCTGATGCACTTATATGTTTGTATCTAGTAGACCAACTTGTTTCTTTATTGCCATCACGGTGGTGTGTGTTGGCTGGTGCTAGATTTGCTACATCTTTGGGATTTGTTTGTGAGGAATTTAGATGGGTCCTTTGCCCTTGTTTGTTGTGGGGAGGCGACTCGTTGCTGTAGGGCTACTGACCGCCCCTGTGCACAGTGTTCACGGGTTTGGTGTCCTGTCTCTGAGGCTGCTGTATGCCTGTGAGAAGGCTAGGGGCAGTCCTGTACTTGCTGGGTTTGGATTTGCATGAGGTCATTTCTCTCCCAACAGAGAAAAATGTGCAGGGGGAGCAAAGGAGATCACCATCCCCCCATAGCTCTGCAGGTGTGAGGTGGATGGGGTAATTACATTGTTCTGTACTTAAACAATAACTAGCAGGATGGGGAAGTGAGCTACAGGTGAGCTTCTCTAGATATAACTGGACATCACAACATCACACGTTTAATAACAGTGATGCTTGCAATGGGGTTTGTGGCAGAGTGATTTCTCTACAGTTCTTGTGCTGCATGAACAAAATCATTAGTTTCCCATCAGAGTTTACACGCGCTTGTATGTCTGTACTCTTGTGCATGTAAGTGCTGCTGGTGGCAGGGTTTGGTGTTTTATTTTCCTAGAAGCTGTTGCAAGCATGTTGATATTTCTGCTGAGGGGAATATCTTCACCCAGCTGTTGCGTGTGTGTCTGTTTGTGTGAGGCTGGGGTGCAGATGGTGTCTGTTCAACTGCAAGCAGAGGTTTCAGAGCATTTGCATTTGTTCTTGCAAACTCTATGCGTGCCCCTGTGAAGGATACAGTCAACTGGCATATGAACATGTGGGTGTGAACTGGTCATGAGTCAATGTAGGTGTTGGGGCAGGTTTCTAAGATCAGAGCAGCGAGGGGCCAGCACAGCCCCTGAGCAGGGAGCAAATAGTCTCACAGCGCTAGGATGGACCTGGAGACATTTGTGAGCAAGATTATATGATGTGGTTGCCTGGAATAGCAGGAGGCTGGATTGCATATCCCAGGAAGCCAGTTCCCATCCAATGTCCTGTGTTCCCAAGTTTCTTTGCAGCTGTTGCATGTCTGCGTGTGTCCAAGTGAGACAGACAGTCCCACTACAGCTGTGGTGAGTGCCAGGGATGCAACATGTCCCTTCAGTCGCGGGTCTCTGCATCTGCATGTCTGTGCAGGGGTTATTTACGTCTAGTTGTCCGTGTGTTTGTGCTTTCTGTGAAGGGGCTGGGAGTAATTTCTTAAGAGTCAACCTATGTTTGGTAGGGTGGTTTCCTAGCAGGTATTGCCTGTCTGCAATATTTGGGGGCTGAACTGTGGCTGGCTCCCCAGCACCTGGTGCACATGGATATTTGTTTCTGACTGTGGGCATGTGTGGGTTTGGGCATAGGGAGGTGGAAGATTTTCCAGTAAGCTGTTGCATGTACGTGAGGGTATCTGGCTACGGGTGATTTCTGAGGAGCTGTTGCATTTCTGTGCATGGCGATTTGAGGTGGTGTATGAAACACAGTCTCCCCAGAGCAATCACATGCGTGTGCTTGTGTATGGATGAAAGGTTTCCCCCACCTCCTGTTGCATTTGTATGTGTTGATTTTCTTACCAAATACCACAGGAGCATGTATCAAGGTGTAGTTTCCCCCAGCTGTTGCACATACCTATATCGGTAGGTGTATAGCTGTTGCATGCATACATGTATGTATGTAGCTCCTCAGGAGCTGTCGCTTGTATCTGTATCATTCCTAGAAGCTGTTGTATTTTCCTGCGGGTGTCTTGATTCTGAGAAGCTGTAGCCTCTGTGTGTGTGTGTGATTCCCTAGCAGCTGTTGCTTGTCTGTGTTCCTGGGAAGCTGTTGTATGTTGTGTGTAGCTCCTCAGCAGCTGTTGTAAGGAAATTGTGTGTGTGTGTGCAGTTCCCAGCAGCTGTTGCATGCCTGCTCATGTCTCCGGTGGAGGCCCACCCCTTTCTGCCTGCACCGGAGCGGTGGCTGTGCAGGCGAGGAGAGCTCGGAGCCGGCTCCATGGGAAAGGGACCTTCACCTGTCACAGCCTTCCCAGCTGGGAGAAGCAGTGCCGGCTCTGGTCCCAGAGCCCTATCAGCCGAGCCTGTGGTGAATTAATCACTTGCGTTTTTAAATGCCAATACAGCCCTTTCTGCCTTCTTCCCCCAGTGATGCGGATGCGGCGAAGGCAGCAAATCCTCCGGTTGTGCGTGCCCTCCCCGGACTGCTGCTCTGTCCCCGCCTGTCGTGCTTGCCTGTGTGCGTGGCTGGGAGCGCTGCCTAGGTGCAGCCGGGAATGAGACAGCTGTGGGGCAGGGGACAGCACAGCTCCAAGGGGTGACACGAGGTGGAGGATACCCCTCCCCGCCCCCCCGCAACCGCAGGGCTGCAAGTTGCTTGAAGACAGGAGTCTTTTGTGCCTCCACTCGCTCTCTGTCATGCCCCGTATGGAAGCTGGGAGCAATCGCCCCTCCAGAAGCAGGTACGTGTGCATGTGTGTGTGTGTGAAACGTTTTCTGTGTGCAGTCCTTGTGCAGCTGCCTCGTCTGTCCTCGGCTCCCTGTTGTCGTCCCTGTCGCCTCTCGGAGAAGCGGCTGAGATTGAAGGGGGAGGACTGAGCGGGGGAAGAAGGGCAGGATGGATGGATTGCCTTTCTCCTCCAGCCCGTGCATGCACTCCCTGGGGGGGTGGATGTCTCTGATCTGAGGATGAAGGCAAGGGGTGAGTGCAAGGGAGATGGGCAAGTGGCCGGGGGAGGGGGGGAAGGGGGGAAGAGATAATGCCCACATGGGGTGATGGGAGGGAGAGAGGCTTGGAGACAGGTCTCTCTTTCAGAGTGTGTGTGTATGTGTGTATGTGTGTGTGTGCTTGCTTAGAATCGGGATGCTAAATAGATCCAGGGCTTGCTGCACGCAGCAGGGTTTGACTATTCTGCTTTTATTCAGACCTTGCAAGAGGAGGGGTTACATGTATATGTATGTATATATATATGCATGTGTGTCTTTGTGTGTGTATAGGTATATATGTATAGGTGTAACTATATGTATATACCCCCACGCATACATGCATGGGCATATACAGATATAGATGCACAGACATACATGTATATTGCCTGCAGTTACGGGAGGGAGAAGGAGATAGCCTCATTCCACAGCCCCCTGCCTCTTTGCAAACTTTGTCGGGGAGCCTTTGCAGACAGGCAGGGTTGTGTGTGTTCATGTGTGTGTGAACATTTGACTGTTTTGGATGCAGGGGAGTGAGTAAATTTCTGCTCTGCTTTTACACTGTTCTGCTGGGAGGCTGACTGGCTGCAGAAAAGTCATTGCGTGGTGTCTGTCGGGTGTGTGAGTGTGTCTGTGTGGTGGTGATGGGAGCTGGATATTTATGTAGGGGCCCAGGACAGTTGCTCGGATGCATACATACGTGTATATGCATTGCTTGCAGGGTGTCTGGGTGCCCATTTATTTCACCAAAGAAAGCATGCCCACATTTTTATGCATAAGGATCCTCCTGCTTTGGGGTATGGGATGGGGGAAGGAGAAGCTGAATGAATGAATGGGAGCAAGAGGAGGGGGAAGGAGGAGGCGTGGGGGTGGGGGAGAGAAACCAACAGACGCATCCTATTCCCATCCCAGGACAGGCAGGAGTGCACAGCTGCTGCTGTTCCCATTCCAGAGCTTGGATCTGGCTGGGGAAAGGCAGCATAAATCTGCTAATGCTGCAGCAGGCAGCATATTCAGGAGCTGCTGTGCATAATGTCTTCTCATGTGTGTGCTGGTGTGGCTTCCCCCTACCTCTGCATGTGTGCACGTGAGCACATGTGTGTGTGCTGCATGTGTATGTGTGCGGAGGCGGGGGTGTCTGTGCATAAACAATATGCTTGCAAACATCCTTGCAAGCACCCAGGGAAGGAGGTGTTGGCGACAGGGAGGAGAGCATCGCTCGTGCGCTGCGGGCCCGTGCATCTTGCAGCCGTGCACAGCCTGTGGTCCACTGGCACCCACTCTGTGCTCGCACAAGCGTCTGCTGCTGGGGGCCAGTGTGTGCACAGAAAGTGGGTGCACATGTGCAGAGCAGACTTAGGAGCTGCTCCCCCTCCTTTTGCCCTAAAGGCTGTAGAACATAACCCTCCTCCCCACCCTGGAGGTAGGGAACTATAAACCAGGCTATGGAGCAGGAAGAGGATTGCTGAGATTGGAGGGTTGCAGTAAAGATTGTGTAGGGAGTGGGGAGGAGGGGAGGTCCATGTCCCTGGAGACAGCCTAGGGGATTGAGGAGCCTGGCTGCATTGCATGCTGCAAGCCAAGGAATTTGTCATGCACTGGGAGGTGGGAAGGAGCAGGAGTGTGTGTGATGTGGGGAAGCTGGGGTGGAGGGGGAGAAAGGGGGTTGTGCAAGGGTGTGAGGGGGTTTTTGGTGACCCGCATCCTCCCCCCGTCCCTCAGTCCCCACACACCCCATCACTCCTGTGTCCCAGGAAGCACAGCCTGACAGCACCACTAATGTAATATTCAAAGGAAGCTTCATTTGCATGGAGCATGCATTATTAATATATTTAAATACAGCCCCTCTCTTGCCTCCCCCTCTGTGCAGACCGTACTGGCAGCAGTGAGGAAGCTGCAGGGAGTGGAGGGGTGCCTTTGCAGTGCCAGAGGTGAGAAACAGCCACTTTAATCCCACTGATTTTCCCAGACTAGAAACCTTTTTCCCTCACCAGCCCCTTCTGCACCTGCCACCCTCCTCACCCCATTTTTTTCCTTTGGGTGGTAGTTGGCTTTCAGGGCACCCACAAGCATGCAGATTTGTCAGTATGAAGCAAGCTGCCTTAGTTGCTCTTCTCCCACCAAAAACTACGACAAAAAGGGAAGAACTGTGGATGCGGGGCCTTTCCCTCTCTTCACCCAGCTCCAGGCAAAGTGGGTATTTGGGAATATGCTGTCTGATCTGCTGCGCCGGTGCAAAGCTAAGCTGTGGAGCAGAAGCTGCTTGGAGGGTAGAGAGGGCGTTTGGGAAAGGGGGGCATACGGAGGTGCAGTTTTTGCTGGGGGGAACTTGCCGTTAAAATTGGAAAGGTAAAAAATCACAGTCAAAGGGGGAAGGCAGGAGGGAAGCATAGCTGTGATGATATCCATGATGTTTTGTACCTACCTGGGTCATGTCAGAAGCCAGATGCAGCTCCAGGCAGAGTGCAGCTGCCTCATCTGACCCTGTTGAAGAGTGGTGGATAGCACTGCTCACCTGGGAAAAAAGCTACTGGTCACATCAGGGCTTGCTGAAACCTCCCAGTGCTGTCAGCAGCTGCGTCAGAAAATATCAGCACATTTACTGAGAGAGACCCGGCTGCTTTCCACCTCATCGCAAATATTGTGTTTTTTTCCTTTGGTCCCCTGTAAGTCTGGGTCTGGGCTAGGTTGTTTCTTTTATTAATGTGAGGGAGGGCAGAAGACATGCAGGGAACACTTCTGTCCTCACACTCTCACGAGTGTGATGAGAGGTGCCCCGCTCTGGGAAAGGGACATGATGTCCCCCAAACACACTTGCAGCTCTCATACCCAGGCACCAGAGTAGGACAGGACCAGCTTAGGTGCAAATATGCTTCAGGAAAATATCCCCTTTTCTGGGAAAAGAGGAGCTTTTGCTTTTCTCCTTCATGAAGGAGCAGAGCTGTCCTGCACAAGTGAGGGATCCCAGGCTGCTGGCAGGTATGGGGAAAGCTGGAGCTTCCTGGGTAGCACTGCAAGTTCTGCTGGGGGGGATTGTCTGAGCTGGACCCGATGCTGAGTTACAGCAGGTGCTTGAGCAATCTTTGGGGTTTGGCAGGGGCAGAGCTCAGTGTTCCATGGTGCCTCTCTGTGTGGGAAGGGGGGTGAAGGAGGACATGGAGATGAGCCACCGAAGGGAGAGAGGCTGAACACACAGGAGCCACCTCCTGCGTAGAGTGAGATGAAGTCCTCTTCCTGGGCTGGAAGGGGAGAGTGCAAAGATCGGGGAGCAGACCAAAAGGCTGTGACCCAGCTCCAGCCCTTTCTCTCTGCTGGGCCAGGATGGGTTTCCTGCAGCTGTGAACCAGATGAAGGCGGTATTTAAAGCCCTAGATGAGTCACTCTTGGCACTTTGGAGGTGACAGTGACTGTGGGCCTGCTGTTGTGTTTGCTTCAGTGGCGAGATGGTCTGGCAGCAGTTACAGCTTCACAGAATCACAGAATGGTTTGGGTTGGAAGGGACCTCTGGAGATCATCTAGTTCAACCCACCTGCTAAAGCAGGTTCAACTAGAACAGATTGCACAGGAAGGTGTCCAGGTGGGTTTTGAATGTTTCAGAGAAACAGACTCCACAACCTCTCTGGGCAGCCTGTTCCAGTGCTCTGGCACCCTCAAAATAAAGAAGTTTTTCCTTATATTCAGATGAAACCTCCTGTGCTTCAGTCTGTGCCCCTTGTCCCTCATCCTATCGTTGGGCACCACTGAAAGGAGTCTGATCCCATCCTCTTGACACCCACTCTTCAGATATTTATAAACATTGATGAGATCCCCTCTCAGCCTTTTCTTCTCTGGGCTGAACAGACCCAGCTCTCGCAGTCTCTCCTCATAGGAAAGGTGCTTTAGGCCCCTAATAATCTTTGTAGCCCACTGCTGGACTCCCTCCAGTAATTTCTTATGCTTCGTAAACTGGGGAGCCCAGAACTGGACACACCACTCCAGATGCAGCCTCACCAGGGCAGAGCAGAGGGGGAGAACCTCCCTTGACCTGTTGGTCACACTTCAGCAGTGCTGCATTTGTGTCCTGGCTTTCCTGTGGTCTCCAGACAGTGTTAGTTTTGTGGCTTGCTTTGCCATTCCCTGGCCTCCTCTTTAAGGGATTATAACAGTTCTCTGGGTCTCCTGGGAGCTCTGGGACACCTAGCTATTGCCTGAGATGAACTGCTTTCCTCGCAGACAGGAGTGACCAAATAATTTTCTGTCACTGAGGAGAAATGACCTCATTTGCACAACATTCATGAGCCAAGAAGAAACCCAGTTCCAGTTGACCAGCTGAGGTACAGAAGGAGGGAAGGGCAGTTGTCACTCTTTCCACAGCATCATAAGAGGTGGGAAACAAGCTATTAGGAGCCAGCTTGAGGTGAATGGCTCGGTGGGTTTGGTCTCTAGATGTTGCCCCTTGCAGGGAATCTTTGAGATTCCCAGGCAGCCCTGGCTTGGGTAGACAAAGTGTCTACATGGTGCCCTATAGCATAGCACCAGATGCTGTGAAGATAGGCAGGGAATCTCTTCTGCTGTTGGAGGTGCATCCTTCTGTGATGACCCAACTGATGTGTTGGAACTATTCCTTCCTGTCTGCAGTCACCCCAGGGAGCACATTTCCAGCTTTTTAGCCCTTTAGCATATAATTTTGTTCCAGGTGATGCCTTGAGGAGCTGATGGCACAACATGAATTTCACAGAGGTGAGAAGATGTGTCTGGGGGCCAAGAACCCATGTTCTTCCCTACACAGAGATACTCACACACAAGGTTAACACCCATCTAGTTTTGGTAAGCTGTATAGGAGAGACCATTTACAAAAAACTGTGGGTGATTTTGACTCCTGCGGGTGATTTTGACTCCTGTGGGCATCAGTCTGATAGCAGAGAGATGGAGCAAATTCTGTTGTGAGGAAGGATCATAAGTAACACGACCTGAGGAGCAGCAGGAGGGATCCCTAGTTCTGCCACAACTGGCCTGTGGGGAAGTCCCTTCCTTTCCCTCTATACTCCTCAGCAGTCACCTAACTTTCGAATGGCTTGGGTGATAAGCTAATCACCATGGAAGGCGCTATAGATGTGCAGACTATGTCTCAGGATGATGTACAAGCTAGCAGTTGCCTTAAGGCAAGGTGTCATATGTTTGTATTCATTCTTTCCATGGCTCATGTGCTCAATCTGTAGACCAGATGGGTCAGAGCTGCCTGTGTATTTTCAGGTTACTATGAGGACTCCGTGAGCTATCCTTCCTCTGGGAACATTGGTTTGTGCATAAGGGCACGTGTGTTTGTAAACAGGGAGAGAACCATTTCTTCTAGGCTTTGTCTGTCCTGTCCTCTTGTATGTGCAGGTTACACCTGTGTGTGCACCAAGTCTGTGTGCACATGTATGTTGTTCCCTCCTCAGCTTCATCTGTACTAGCCATGTGTATGTGTTCTTGTGTGCACTTGTGTACGTGCCTATGTGTGATGCAGGTAATTGTGTGTGGGTTCATTTGCGGAGTGAGCACAAATGTGTATGTGTGTATATGCACCTTTTCCATCTCTTGGACTTGATGTTTCTTCTTGAGGTGCATAAAGATGTGTTTGTAGTTGTGTGCCACGTTCAGCTGGATGACATCCATCCAACCTTTCCATGTATCTTCTCCCCGTCTCTTATGAATCTGTTTCTTCCTCTCCCTGGAGAGAGGTCCTGTGCTTTAAGAGATAGTCTTGAGTTGTATTACCTGGTGCCACATGTATGAAGTAAGCTTTCCTGACATCTGTGTACGCAAGTACATCCAGAAGCATCATGCCTTGAAGCACGAGGGGAACCCGATTTGTGTTATTTCCAAGGCTTTAGTGAGACCAGTCTGGAAAACCTGGCATTCAAGCCTGGGTGCTATGCTAGCTGAAAGATGATGATAAATTGGAGGGAATTCAGAGAAGAGCAGCAAAAATGATGAAAGGGCTGGAGGGACTTGTTTATGAGGCAAGATTAGAAGAATTAAATACGTACAGCTTGGCTAAATGATCATACGATAGCAGTTTACAAGTATTTGAGGACTGTAACACCAAGGAAGGGAAGAGATTATTTAAGGCAGCAAAATATGGGCAAAGTCAGAGGTGCAGGGTGAGGCTGAATGAAGAGGAGAATATTCGTTTGGCTCTGGGAATATGTGCAAACTTCCTGGTGTGAGTGCTTAGACCCACTATGAAATAGTCTGACTGGTTTATGGAGACACAACTGCTTGGAGCGAGGAAACACATGGTGGTTAAAAGTGGGGGAGGGACCAAGCTAGACCTGGCCAGTGGTGCAGGTGGAGTGATCGGCAAGGCCTCTTCTTCATGTGCAGCACTGCCAGGAAAATTTTGAGAGATGTTTGATTATCTTTAGCTTTTATTAATTCCCTGTCTCATGGCTGTGGTGAACCTGCAGACACTGTTGTTGAGGGAGCAGAGAGGTGGTTGATGAGGAATGAATAAACAGAGGCTGATGGAGGTAGAAGACATTATTCCCTCCATCTCCACACCCTCTCTAGCCAGAGAGGTAATCTAGGAAGCAATCTTGTAGGTGAAAAGGGACTTTGCCGCAACAACTTTCTAGAAGGGTACAGGCTGAACCTACCAAAGCGTGTGGTTCCCTTTTCCAGATTCATGATTGCTTGGCATGGGGACAATGGGGTCAGGAGGATCAGACCTCCCTCCTCTGAATTCCTAGTCACAGATGGTCCAGAATTGGGACAACAAGGTCAGAAGGATTAACACCCCTTCTTTTTTCCTCCATTGCAGTCACATGCCAGGAAAACGGAGTTAGATCATAATAAAAGGATTAGTGTGGAGATGCTGCCATGAGTAGTGTGATATGTCAGGGAAATGGAAGGGAATTCAAGGGGGTTGGCCCTGTTACAGATTGTCTGTTGAAAGGGCTGTTTTTATCAACAGGGAAAGGGGATTTGTTCTGGCACAAGGCATTGAGGGTGCTAGCACTCAACCACAGATGTTATTCCCAGCAAGTATCTCTACTGGGGTGACTGGTTTAAATGACCTCAGACTTCCTTCCAGCTTTAGGTCAGAGGCAAAAAAAAAAATCCTGCTTGGAATGGGCTCTGTTGTTTGCTCCCTTGTCCATCTGTCTTCAATATGATCTAATGCACCAAAATAATATTGTTGCTCATAGCTACTGTTTGACCATGACTTCTGGGTCAGCCTGGCTACGGAAAGCCATAGGAATACAAGAAAGAACCTACTGAGCCAGGTCTGAGGTGCTTCCGGTCCAGTGGCTCCAAGGGTGGCTGAAAGAGGGAAGAGCATAAGGACAGGACAATTGTGTTGGAGCACTTCCTCAGAACACTCTTTTAGCCTCCAGCGATGTGTGGCTGAGGGACCTTGCACTAGAAGATCTGTTGTACACTTCATAGGTGTCTATGAATTTGTTTCTTCCCTGAATTGGTCCAGCCAGTTTTTTAAGTCAGGTAATGATTTAGCATCCACAAAATCTCATGGTAGGAATTTCTGTAGCCTAAAGATGCGGTGTGCAATGCAAGACCTCTTGTCATTTGTCTTGAACTTGTTACTTTCTGGTTTAATTTCCTGACTCTTGATTCTTGGGTGGGAAGAGACAGTTAACACCTGTCCCTCTACCTTTCCTGTGTCATCCATGGTTTTATAGACCTGTCTCATTTTATGGTCTCTATTGTTTCTTTTCCAGTAGTCCTTCACCTTCCATCTTTCTGCATCTGTCAGCTGCCTCTTTCGTGGCTACAGCAGTATAGCTTTGTACTGATAGAACAACATGAGGTATTGCTAGGTGGGAAGTGACTTTGCAGAGATGAGCTGTGCCAGGTCCCACACAGTTGCAGAGTTCTGTGTCAGTGGCATGGTGGAGGAGGAGGTGAAGAAGCTGGGCGAAAATTCTGAAACTAGTTGAGGGTGCTCTTGACCAACAAGATAGGACTGGGCAGATTCCTAGGAGGCTTGAAAAATAGGAAGTGGAATTTTGAAGAGGACCTTGGGGTGTGTGGATAGCTTCTCTGAGCGTGGGCTGTGGTGGTCAGCACAGACAGGAGTTGGGACTGGTCAATACAAAGTAGGGGAATTAAAAGGCCAGAGGTGATGCAGATCTGATTGGGGTTCTGAGTAAAGGATGTTTAGATAAGCAAATTGATGGTGGGACGGTCTGTAGACATGAGGGTCTTTGGAAAATATGGCTCGGATGTTCTGCTAGTGTAATGGGCAGTGGAGGAGAAGGTAAGAGGGCATAAACTGCCTAAAAGAGGCTCTCAGGGCTAAGCACAGCCCAGGGACATCTTGATCCACTTGAAAGAAATACCCGAGTCACCTCCCAGGTCAAGATTAGGCTCTTCTATGGCAAATTGAGAGAATTAGTGACAAAACCCTTGCTGAAATTAGGATTTTCTCATATTTTCTGGCTGAGACCTTCAACCAGGTGATGGAGAAAAGATGAATGAAAATGAAACATCAGTCATTTTGTCTTCAAACAGAATAGGTTCAGAGGGAGTAAACAAGCTCATGCCAGGAGGAAAAAGTTCCTGGTGGGATGCAACAACCATGCAGTATTGGAGGGCAGAGGGAAAGGAGAGGGTGTCCTCAGGAGCCCTTTTGACATTTTCTACAGAGGAAAACTCTTCTCAGTAGTCTTCTTTGAATTAAGGGCTGTAGGAGACTGAGGTGAGTGGTGGAAAGCCTGCATAGATGCTGTCAAACGTGACCTGTGCCAGAACAGGCAGCAGAGAGAATGAGGGACAGTACTGCCAGCAAGGGGAGGAGATGTGGGGAGAGGTTTGGCGTGAAGGAACGGGCAAGGTGTGAAGGCATAAATGCCTGAACAGCATCAGAAGGAGAGACAGTGGTGGCGAGATCTCTGTAGCAGTTGTGTGTGCCTCGAGATTTCAGTCTCTGCTGCCCACTGAGTGCCTCTTGCAGGGCAAAGAGATTGTCTCCAGTCCCAGTAGCTTGTTCCCAGCCTGGTCACACCACAGGACAATGCAGCTGCCTCGCTTTTCCTTACAGACCAAGGAAGGTAGTGGGACATGATGTATCACACCATGGGTATATAAAGATTTTCTGCCAGTAGTCAAGTGTGGAGATGGCGAGGGGAAAGTATTTTTTCTGCCTCCCCTCTCACTTTCTGTCCTTACTTCCATCTCCTCCCCCATGCTGGTTGTAACCTTTCTTCCCTTCTCTGTCTGCTCACCTAACACCGGCTGCATCCTGTGTCTCTGTTTGTTGTCCTTTAATCCAGACGATGGATCAGTGACAGACCCCCACTGGAATTTTTTTAAATCAAAACCCTTTATATTGAATTGAGCAAGGTCAGGGGAAGCTTCTTAAGGCATTGGTTGTATTTTCTGTCGCTGCCTCAGAGCAACTTAAAGGATGGCTCAACAGGATTAGTGGGAAGCGCAAGATTGGACAAATGGATTTGGCAGGGGCTGGCTGGTGGGCCTGAGGGAGTGAGAGCTTGTTGGGCTGGAAAGTGGGAGAGATGGTCTCTGCTCAGAGCCTCCATTGTTGCCTGCTGGCCATGGTGCCTCTGGGCACGGGAAGGCAGCTGGGCTGATGCTGAGCACAAGTCCTAACGCTGCCCTGGGAGAGAGCGGCCTCAGCCTGCAGCACTGCTCTTTGCTAAGCAAGGCCTTGCTAAGCAAGGCTGTTTAGCACTGGCTGGGTGCTTTAGAGCCGAGGCACAGGGGATATTGCTCTGTGCTTCAGGGATCATTGCCCCTGCTGCAAGCCTCTCTGCAGACCCTAGAGGGACACGCTGATCACAACAGAGCTATGTACAGCTGGAACAGCATGGGTCCAGCCTCAGGAACAAGCCAGGATGCCATTCCCTGTGGTCACAGGTCCCTGTGGCAAGATTGCTGCTTCCCTGCCAGCCTGCTGGGTGCTGCTGGACGTGTGAATTAGCGACCCAGAGATGCTGACATTAACCTCTGCTCTTTTAGCTTGGCTTCTTCTGGTTCCCTCCTCCTGTTTTTTCTTATGCTTTTGAAAGTGCATGTTTTAGAAGAAAGTATCAGGCTTGTGGGGTGACAGAAGGGCTGCAGGCCATGTGTGAGCTCTCCTTGCACAGCCTGTCTGGCACACTGTGCAGCCCCAACCAGTTTGTGTCCCTTGCTCCCCCAGTGCCTCGCTGCTGCAGGCAGCACCAGTCCTCTCCTCCTCTCACTTGGGGTGTCTCCTGCCAATTGGGGTGGGAGAGGGTCTGCACCAGGCTGCCCATTCACTTGTGATGACCAAGCTGATTTGACCGTCCACCTGTGCACCCAGCGACCAGCCTGTCCCAGGAGGGATCCCTCCCTTCCCCACCGCACAGCGAGTCTGCACCAGGCAGAAGCCCCTGTCCATTTGTTTGCCGGCTGACAGCTTCTCTCCTTCACCTGAAGCCCCCCTGCCCTGTCCTGGTGTCCTCAGTGTACTGGGACTCTGGGGTCAGAAAGGAGGCTTGTGAGGAAGACCTTCCCTGGCTGTAACCAGCCCCTACAGCCCATTCCCCATCAGGCAGACAACCCTCCTTGCACACAGTGTTCAAGAGCATATGTCCATTGTGTGCACGCATATGGCAGTGTGAATCGAGCGTTCAAGGGAATGGAGAATCAGACAACCTTGGCCTTGGTCTCCCAAGCCTCCCAGAAAGATGGGATGGCTGGATTAGCTGGAGACATGGCTGCTCCTCCCCAGCAAGGGTTTCCCTCACGGTCATCATCTCATTAGCAGCCCTTCTTCTCCTGGGCAGATGAAGGGTGTCTCTGGGATCCTGTTTCCTCCCTTTCATCCTCTTGTACCAGCCTGGACACATGTCCCAGGGTTTGCTTTCAGTCTGGGGCACCCCAGACCCTCAGCGTGTGGTACCTATGGGGGAAGATCACACTGTTTCTGCACAGAAGAGAATTTGCATGCATGGTGGGGGAGAGACAGCCTGGCCTGTTTATCCTTAATGCTCCGTATTATCTCCATTAATAACGCCACCTCGGCCTCACATACTAATTAAGGCTCAAGATTGCTAATGTAATAGGGAATTTGGGCAGAGACCACACAAGACTGGCTGGATTAAGTTAACCTTATGGACTGTTAATGGAGGGGCATTTCTGCCTAATGAGAATCCAGCTTGAATGGTAATCGGGGGCTTTCTCTCCACATGCCCAGTGGAGCCAGAAATGCTGGCGAGGCTGCAAGGCAGGACACAGGAAAGTCATGGACAGGAGTTGCTCATGATGCCGAGGAGGGGAGAGAAGGGTGCAGAGCTGGGGGCCGAGACCCTGAGAGAAGGAAGACCCGGGGCAAGTGGAGCAGTGATGCTGGTGGTGCTGCACAGGGGGACCCCGGAACAGGCGAGGAGGCTGGCCCCACGCTTTTTGTAGTGGGTATTTAAATATTAACACGAAATGCTATTTTTCCTGGTCGTGATTGCCAGCAGTGAAAAAGTTACCTAAACTATGTTAGCCAGCAGCAAGGTTCCTCTCTGGGGGAAAAAACCTGGGAAGATCCTGGCCTGGCTCCTGGAGACCTGCACCACAGGTCATGGCTGCCACTGCCTGGTGGATCAGAGAGCTGGACTTTCCCAGCCTGTCTTGTACAGTGCAGGCACAACATCAGGGAAGGGATCTGGCAGTGAGCACTCTTATGTGTGAAGAGTACACAGCCTTGTTGGTCAGCAACAAGGTGAAAGGCTGGGTCTCTGTTTAGAAGAAACCTGAGGACAAATTAAAGGGGATAAAATGGAGCCTAGAGGCTAGACTTTCAGTGTAGAGGGTTGGGTGATGTTTAGGGGTATCACAGATTCCAGACTGCAGTTAAGGCAAAAGAGATGAAAGCTAAGTGTTAGGCTTCATTCTCAAGGCAAAATTGTGAGATTCTGGGCTTGAATGAAACTGGGTCTTGCTGTGAGCCCATGCATCTTTCCAGGGAAGCTGTGCATATTTTCACATCTGGCTTCGATGTGCTAGTTTTGTCCTCCAGAGGGAATAAGTGTGCACTGGGATATATGGCAAAAGCAAAGTCTGATATGAAGGCCAGTTGCTTGCATTTCAATTTGGGGAGTTGAGTAGTTCAGATCAACTCCAGAACAAGCACGCAGAACTCAGGGTAGGGTATTTGGGAGTGAGTCAGTGATATGCAGAATTGGTTAAAGGAACAAAGGAATGTCTTTGGGGTTTTCTTGTTGCTCAAGTCTCACTGCCCCAGGAGGTGCTCTCAGTGGGCAGGCTCCTTGCTTTGGATCCTTGCCTGGAGGTTACCCAGTACATGTTGGATCTGGCCAAAGGTTTAGCCCTCTGATGTGGGAGCAATGACAGGACAGCTAAGAGGAGTTGCTTTGGCTCCAGAGGTGTGAATTTGAGCTGTGCTGACTGCAATTAGTTCTAAAGGTTTCCTACATCAACCACAGATGTGGGTGATTCTGGCTGGGGAACTGAAAGTCAAACAGGTCTCACTGTGGCTGCAGGAGCATCTCTCTATTCCCAGCTATAGGGACTGCTGTCTCCTAACTCTGTTAGCTTGAGCTGCCTTACCTGAGATGTGTCAGAGCTCGGGTGTGAGCCATGAGTCTGGTTTGTGGTGCTCAGGGTTTGGGGGTGGAAGTTCATGAGTTTGTGTGAAAGCTTGTGGATTTGTGTGAAAGCTTGTGGATTCACAGTGCTGTTTCTGGTGGCTGAAAATGGGTGACAAGGACATGGAAAGGGAATGGGTCCAGTTCAGGTTGCACAACGAGGTTTTTTCTTCATTTTCTGGCTCTTGATACGGGGAGATCCCAGGGAACTGCAAGGAAAGGAGTTCCCTTGCTGTGTGTTAGTGTGTGGGAGTTGGTTCCCAGGGCAGAGTACGCTGCTGTCAGTGAATGAGGGGAACTGAGAGAAGGAGAGAAGGGCAAGCAGAGACCAGGAGGAGAGACAGTGCCAGAGCCAGATGGACTGTTCCACCCAGAGAGGGACTGTGTCCCTGCAAACCTGTACACACCCAGGTGTGCACACAGCACCCACACACTTACCATAGCTGTATGCTGTACTCACAGCATTGCTTTCACAAGGATGCTCACTCTGCAGATGTGCAATAACACACTGGTTTCACACAGAGGCGTGAATGCTGCCACACGCACACAAGACAACTCACAGAGGACACATTGCTCCCTATGACACCTCACAAATCCACCAATGTTCTCAGCAAAGAACAGATTTGCACACATATGCATTGTTCACCCTATAGTACAGCACTTGGATGCACACTCGCACACATACACGTTCCATACATCGACATCTGCCCACTGCAGGCACATGCACAACACCAGCACACAGATGCTCACCAGAAGGCACACATTCCTGCACACCCATGTGCACACACAACAGCACATTGTCCATGTTGCCCACTTTCAGCGTTATCCCATGCAGACGGACTCATGGCAACACTGACAGACACACGTGTTTTTTGTCTTCCAGGTTTCCTTCCTTGCCAGCACAAATCAGGCACGTGAGGGTGAGGCAAAATGCATCCCTTTGAGATGAACAAGATGAACACCATACTGACGTACACGTGCAAACATGCATACACATGCCCCTTGGCTCCTGTTTGCCTTGCTTTCAGTCTCCATTTTCCTGTGTTTAGTCAGTCATGGTGCTTCTTCCATGCCCCTGAAGCACAGGAGCAGATGTTTTAGAGGTCAGTTTAGCATGATGATTCCCTTTTCCACTAGTGGCTTTTTTCAGCTGCTTAGTTCTGTGCTAAGTATCTCCAAGATGGAGATCCTCCTTGCCTAGCCACACATGGCACCTCTGTGTTACCTCTCAGCAGCAATTAGAAATCCCAAGTCCAAAAGCCTCTTTAAATTGCCCTCATGACCGTACTTTAACCCAAGCAGCACTTCAGGCCATAGTGGCTTTTCCAGGTTTGGCAGCATCTGTTAGCCTTCACCAAATGAGGGAACTCCATCTCCACTCTGCACACATGCCTTGCTGATGCCCAAAAGACTCTCTCACTTGTCCCCTTTCAGCCTGCATTATTCACATCCTGTAATGCACAATGGATGTTTGTGGGAAGAGGCACGCAGGTACAATTGAGCACAGTGCTGAGGAACAGACATTCCTAGCAAGCTGGAATTGCCTGGATGCATGGGCCAAGTTTAACTGAGCGAGAGGAAATTTTTACTCCTTCAAAGTGCTTCTGAACAGTGAGAGGTGGAGGTAGAGGGGAAGAGGGGGTGGCTTGGAGGGGTTTAGGTGGTGGTGGGGGCTTCCCCACCTGTTTCTTCTTGCTGCCGCATGAACACATGTGTGGTGTGTGTGTGTGGGAAGGTGGGAGCACTTTGGGGGAAGGTGTGAAGTAGTTGGCTTTGGGGAGCAGGGAGTTTACACGCCTGAGAAATGGTGGGTAAGGTGTATTTGCATGTGCTGGGAAGGGGGCTGGACAGTGTTTGGTGCTGGAAGGGCAGGGAGCCTGGAAGAGGCTATTGCCATGTATGCTTCACTAACTTACACTCAGGTGTGTCTGCACATGCTCAGAGCCCACACTTGTCCAACAGCACAACACGAGAGCTTGCGGGACTCCGTTTTCCTGGAGGAAATCCTTCTGTGGGGGTCAGGGATAATCCGCTTGCTCGGGAGCTGCCCAGAGAAGGGTTGGGAAGTCCTGTGAGCGTGGCCACAGCTGGACCTGGCTGCAATCCCTACATTGCCCATGTCCAAGCCACGCCTGCGCCAGCCCCTTTGTGTCTGTGGGCTCTTCCTTTTGTACCTGTGCCAGTACCCACTGCTCCACTGATCCCAGTACATCCACAGACCCCTGCACCACATGCTTGCAGTTGCACCTGCACCCAGATGCTTTCTCCCTCCCAAAACCCCATGCTTTCCCATACCTCTCCCATTTCCTGGGGGCCCATAGACCCTTCCTATCCCCACCTCCACGGCTGCCAGTGGCTCTTTGCTCCCCTCTCAGACACAGTTGCCCTGATGCTGAACCCCGATCAGTGCCAGCCATCGCACGCGGCATCACACTGTGACAGCACGGAGCTTGTTAAACAAGCCTGGCAGACTGCTTGCCCTGCCGTCCCTGGTGCCAGGCTGATCTCCCCTCCTTCCCTCACCCCTTCCTACCCGCCTCATGCATCTCCTGGTCTCTCCTGGGGCCTGGGGGAAGCTGGCACCTCCTGGCCATGCCTCTGCTTCCCATAAGGGTTTATGAACTTTTTCACCATGCGTACGTTTTGCACTCACATCCTCTGCTGCCACTGTCAGCCAGTTTCAGAGGACTTGGGGCTGGTGGGACCTTGCGCTCTTCTTTGTGGGCAAATTACACACATCTAATACCAGAAGAAAGGAGGAAAGGAGAAGAGGTGAGTCTGGATGCTTTTACAGGCTTTCTGCTCCTGAGATTTTGCCCCCAAGGACTGCAACACGTGTCAGTGGACAGATACATGGGCTTTGCTGGGAGATGGTAGAATAGGCAGAACTAGAGAAAGTGCAAAATAAGGGAAGGTCTCAGAGATGGAGGCAGTTTAAGCAGCATTGGTGTGGCAGTGGTATACATCTGTGTGCACATGCACCCATGCAGGTGCACAGAATAATACAGCTATCTCCAAAGTGAGTTACAGCTTCATAACTTTTCAAATATGTCATTTTTTGGGGTGGTGAGTGATGCTGATTGTCTGTGTTTCATGTGTAGTTTGTGTTTGTCTGCCTGTGTTGAATGTTGATGAGTATTTGTGTTTTCCATGTGACAGAATATGGCTGGTGTTTGATGATGCTGGGGCTAGCATTCAGGATCCAGAAGGATGGTGTGCCATTGTGTGGGCTGAGTTTAGTAGTTAACAGTATCTGATGCGATCAGTTTGTATGCTGCAGGCAATTTGTAAGCATAGTATATTTGTGTGTGATATGCACCCAGTGGTGCTTGTTTGACTTACATTCCTCAGCGTATGAGGATGTTTTATGTGCTTTTGTTTTATTATTGATATATGTGTTGTGATATGCCAGTGTGCTGTTTGCACTGATATAAATGTCTGTGTGCGTGTATGCATGTACATGGCACTTTTTCTGGTCTTTGATGTGGAGGTAGGCTTATTAAATGATGTGCATTTGTGCAGTGTCAGTTATGTATAAGTGTTCAGGAGTTTGTGTGTGGTAGATATATTCAGATATTCAACATGCCTTTGCACAGCGGTCAGTATTCGCTGTGCTGTATATAAATATTTTTGCGGTGTACTCGTATGAGTGGAGAAACAAACTGGGTGGATTGGATGTGGTTGTGTGAAATATCACGTATGCTTCTTAATACAGCTGTGCAACTTGCAGGTGCAGGATGTCTGTGAAGAAGAGATGTCCCTTTGGAGGGATTCTGAATTTTTGGGGGTTGTGTGCGAAGTGGTGCATGGGGCTATGAAAAGGCCGGTGAGCGTGTGTGTGTCTATAAAGCATGTGCGTAGCAGTCTGAGTGTGGACAGCGTCCCTACAAGGGGACATACTTGGGTGATGGGAGCGGACCGAGGAGCTGGTATGTCTGCCTGCCTATGGCTGGATGTGCATCCACACTTCACCTTCTCCTGACACAGTTCAATCAGCACCTTGCCCGCACCAAGTCAGGGGCTGTCTCCTGTGTGTAGTGGGACAGCTAGGAGACAGGCCATCCTCCTTCCATCCTTTAAAACTCATTCCATCCGTCTGCCTGTCTGCTCTGCTGCCTGTGTCCAGTTGTCTGTTCCCACAATCACTGATCCGCCCTGACTAGCTCACACCCCACACTGCCTGTGGACTCAGCAGCTGTGCATCTCTCCATCCCTCCCACGCACACACATTCACACACACACGCACACACCCTGGATCTTCATCTGTGGTATATTCAGTTGCCATTGGAAACCTAAGAAAGAAGTGAATCTACCCTCCAAGTCTTAAGCTGGTGGGTTTTTTTTTCCTTTTTTTTTTTTTTCCCTTCCCTCCCCTTTCCTCCTCTCCTCACAGAAGGCAAAGTCTTTCGCAATGAATCCATGGCAGCTTCGATCGAGCGGTGAGCTGGAGCACCTACTCACAGGCCACTCCTTTATGTGACTGAAGAGGGGCCTTTCCCCGCACTCATCGAGGAGAGCAGAGCCCCAGCTTTATCTCCCGCGCACCCCTGCACCCCCAGCACAGGCACCGCGAGGTAAGCCAGCCTCGGCACCTATGTCTGTGTGCATCCCTCCATCCCTCCCTCCCTCTCCTCGCTTGTTCCCCAGAGGTGCGAGGGAGGGGAAAAGCAGGGGTTTCTGCTGTGCTGTGAATAAAATCTAGGCTGTCATCAGCATCCCCCCACCCGGTAATGGAGAGCTGCTCCCTCCCCTCCTGCATTTGTGTGCAGGGAGGGGTTATTTGCAGAGCAGCGGAGGGAAGCTCTGCGGGTCCCCTGCACACAGTCCCTAGTGCATTCCCTCCTTTCCCATCCCTCCCTTGGCACACACCTGTCTGCTCTTCACCTGACGGCATCTCCTCCCCCACTCTCGTTTCTGGGGAGAAGGGGCAGCCAGGCTGAGGCTGCTGCAGCGGAGCAGCAGGCTGGTTTGGCCAGCAGCACGGCCGGGATCCACAGCTTCAGCCTGAGTCCCCTTGGGGTTGCAGCTTACAGCAGAGCAGGAGTGGGCATCATTCTATCAGGAGCAGGCCATGCAGGGGGCTTACCCCTCCCTCTTTATATTTTGGATATTTTGGGTATCCTGGTTCCCGATAGAAGCTGCTGGCCTCCATTTCCTAGCCAGGTACCTCCTCTGAGTATCCAGCCCAGCCTGGCACAGCTTTTGGAGAGATGGGCACGCTTGTTGTCACTGCTGCTCTGCTGTCCCCTGCTGCTCCTGCCCATCTGAAAGGGATGTTCTCCTACCGGAGACAGCGTGTTTCATAAGCTGGGAACGCCGTGTGCCCTGCACAGACCGTGAAGGGGCCCTGTGCCAAGCCTGACCCATTTTGGGGCACAAAGCTTTTGGGAGCACCTGAAAGGGCCTCCTGCCACCTAGAGCTGCCCTCGGTGCCCCTTTCCCCAGCTCTTCCACGGGGAAGGCAGGAGAATCAGCCATGCTATTTCCATGCTGTGTCCCTGTGCTGCTGGAGCTACTGAGCACGGGGGTGGGAGGGGAGAGGGGAGCAGCTGCTTCTCCCATTGCCTGGGCAGGCCCAGCCGTGCCTCCGGCCCTCGAGAAGCATGGACGTGCCTGGAGGTACCTTTCCCCAGAAGAAGACCTTAAAGCAATAAGCTGTTGGCAAGGTGGTGGGCAGAGGGCACCCTCAGAGGAGCGGATTTTAGAAGGGAGGTTTGGGGGTTTGCACCTGCCAGGCTGTGGTTTCAGGCTCTGTCAGACGCCAGGGTTTTCTGAGTCACGTTTTGAGGCTGCTGTGTTTCTCCAAGGGGAAGCGACTGGCAGGGTCTGTGCTGCTGTGCAGCCCTGGCACTAGTGCTGGTGTGCTGTCCCCTGAAGGAAGTGATGGGTTGCTCCCCTCCTGCTCAGGGCCTACCTGGCGATGCTGTGAAGGAGAGTACATCTTCCAGTACATCTCCCTGCTGTCACTGTGGGACCCTATTGTCAGGCCTTCCTGGCTGCCATTTCGTAATGCAACCTCCCCGATTACCCTGACACCTGCCCTTCCACCCAAACTGCTGCCTTCAGCTTCTGTCTGGTGGCACCAGCTGTTTTTCTTCCTCTTTTGGGGGTACCCCTGCACCCTGCTTTCCCCTCTTTCAACAGCACCCCTTCCTCACTCCCTCTCCATCACTTCCCATCCCTGGTGACTCCTCGGTTCCTGCCATGCTGGGGGGGAGCAGCTTTGGGCAGCCTCAGGAAGGGCTGATGTTCCCCAGTGGGATCGTTTCCGGATGCTGCTGCCAGCTGACAATACTGTGAAGTGATCTTTTCCCCTGTGGTTCACACCCGTCGGTGCGCGCGCCTGTGTGTTGCGGGTGACGAACTGACTGTAGCGTTGCTGATGTGCCAGTCTTCTCTTGGCCAGGGCTTGGCAGGGAGCGTGACCATGCAGTCTCACTCAGTTTCATTACTGGGGAGTTTGCAGAAAGCAAGCTCTTCCTGGATGGAGCCTCCGGAGCTATTTGGCAGTGGTTAAATTCCTCAGCCCTCTCAGGACATGGCTTTGGCACTGGCTCAGGGTGGACAAGTCAATAAATCCAGCTCTAGGGAGCTTGGTACTGGGTCAAAACTGCTGCGGCTACATGGTAGAAAATGCTGATCCAGTATGAACTCATTCTGCTGCTTCAGATTTGTTTAGAAAACAGTGTTGTCTTAACTCTGTACTGGCAAGGTTTATGTTGTGTTGGGTATTATCTGTCTGTACCACTCTAGCTTGATGCTGGCTCGAGTGTTGTTTGTCCTTCCACATCTGGCACACACTCTGGATCGTGTGTGCTCTGGCTAATTTGACATATCCACTTGCACGCCGCAGCCAGCCTGGTTCAGCCCCTCCTGTTTGGCAAGCGAGTTTGAAAGAGAGTTGAATTACAATTGAAGCAGAAAGCAAGCCATGTCCCACATCAGGCAGCTGCCCTCCCCTTACAGGAGTTACCACAGCCCTGGTCTCCCAGGTACCTTGAGAAGTGATGCACGGTGAGGCAGAAACCCAGATCTCTGTAGCTCCATCTCTCCTAGCACCACCTGAGGTCCAGGCAGATCCTAGAGAGACAAGTATGTACTCTGGCTGATGGCCACATCTCTGCCTGGCTCTCCCCAACAGCTTTTGAGTGTTGTCCTGCATGCCGCCAGCTGCCCTGGAGAACGTGTGCATGGGATGGGAGGATGACACCAGCTGGGAGGAAGGCAGGCATCACACTGAAGAAGAAGGGGAGAGAAATGTTGTCTCAGCAGGAGGATGTTGCTCTCCAGCCCTAAACATCCCACAGCCCTCTGGTCAGCACATGGGGCCTGGGAGCAGCGTTCCTCATAGGATCATGTTGGCAGAAAATGGAGTTGCACCATGTGCATGAGCCAAGATGGCCCCATCAGAGGCAGGTGCTCACTTGGGACAGAACATGAGTGCAAACCCTACCTTTATGCTGCAGGGACTTTTTCCAGATCTGTCACTCAGGTGCTTGTGTTGCTGAGGAAGTTAGTTTTGCTTGCAGGGGCAGAAAGGGGCAGTAAGGTGGTGAGGGATGGTTCACCTCATGCTTGTGTGTGGATGTGTGAGAGTGTCTGGTGATAAGGAGCTGACCAGGTTTTGCAGCCTGAAGCCCACTTTACTTTGAAGCCCAGTAAGAGGAGCTTTTGGGGGGCTGAAGCCAAGAGATGATGCTCCCTACAAAGGACTGTTAAGGACTCCTGAATGCTAATCCCAGTGAGGTCGCTCACCTCTACCTCAGTTTCCCCTACCTTTATGTGGGGCAGGCCATAGCCACAAACACAGGGGCAGAGGAGATGGATGGGCAGGAGGGATGTGAAGGCATACTTATTGTTCTCATGGTGCTTCAGGCTGCACAGAGGGATGCTGTGGGGAAAGGGAGGTGCAGCCTGTGGACGCGGTTGGCATGGCTGTGTGCTGACCTTCACAGGGGGCTGGATGCTGGAGGAGAATCCATAATGACTGGGGTTCTGTGTGCCAGGGCTGAGGCAGTGATTCGCTCAAGCCTCTGTTTGTTTGGGAAGAGAAAGGGAGTTTGTGGCTTGTCACTTGGGAAACAGAGCGGGGATTCAGCAGCGGAGGACATGCTTCTTGGCTGGGACTCCCCAAGCAGCCACGCCGCGTGTCTTTGTGTGTGTCAGGGGAGCAAAGGGGACCCTGGTACAGGCCATGACTGGCGACCAGCCATCGCTGGTCTCCATCACTTCACCTCCCCTTTGCACCTTCTGCAGAGCCACTGCTGAGCAGACAAGGACAGCCCCAAGATGCACACGCATGACAGACCTGTGCATATGAGAAGGAGAGGAGTAAGAGCCTTGCTACAAGAGCAGCTGCTTCCCTGCCTGGCTTAGCCCACACGTGGTAGCAACAGCATCTGTGAGAGTGTCCCTGCTGCTTCTTCCCAGCCTGAGCAGGCACCTTCAGCAGGGTTGTGCTTGTTGTGTGTGGCCAGGTCAAAGGCTAGGGAGTCATGCTGGGCTAACTTTGGGGATGAAGAAGACCTTTTCTTCCCCTGAGCTCCTCCTCTGTCTCATTCCTGCTGTGCTGCTTCAGGTGTGAGCCTTGCCTTGTTTCTTGGAGGTGGAGACCTGCAGGCAGCGGAGGGAGGTATCACAAAGGGAAAGGGCTTGTGAGAAACATAAGGGGATGAGAGACACTAAGGAAGAGGGAAGACCTGAGAGGAAAAGCGAAGAAGCAGCAGAGGAAGAGATGGGTGGAAAGGAAAGCAGGAAGATAGCAACATGCCCCTGCAGTCTAGTACAGGCTGGAATTTGACTTGAACATGTTTGTACTGGGCACAGATGTGGTCTGAAGAGCTGTGGCAGCAGGACCAGCTCTGCACATCCACTTCCTTAACCCAGGAAAAAACCAACCTGAGATTCCCTCCTGCTCTGATCTGTCTCCTCCTGTGCATGTTCTTCTGCTCCTGATATGGAGGAGGGAGCATGGCTGAGAAACCCCTTCTCATGTCCTCTGTCGTCCTGGCCCTGTGAAGCCAGAGGAGGTGAAAGTGCTACCCAGCACCGCTGGGTATTCCCTCATTCTGTACTGGCGGGATGTTGGTGAGGTCTCAGAGGGAGCCACAGACTTGCCCTTAGACTACTCCCCAGAAATACTTCTGGCCATGTTACCTCACACAGGCGATGTCTGCTGGGTGTGAATTCAACATGTTATGTGAGGCAGAATCTTCTCTACAATTGCCTCATCAATGTGTCCTACAAGAACTGAGTAGCAGCAATTAAATAAGAAGGATTTATGGAAGTTTCTCTTCCTCTTTTGTGAAATACACTTGAGTATGTATCCATCAGGTAAGGTAGGTAAGCCAGGTCTTTTATAGGATAGGTAGATTTCATACAGATGTTTGAGTGTCATTTTTTATGGGAGTGTGGCAGTTTCCAGAAGCTGGAATGCCAGTGTTGGCTTGCAGACAGGACTACAGGTGCACATGTACCCACAGCTGGTCAGGTGTTCACTGTGGTGTCCCTATGACACAAACCTGCGGGTGCTTCTTGCCCATCTGGAGTTTCCTCCCCATCCCCCTGTTGCAAGACCAATGGTCCATGTGGCTTGAAGTTGGTGGCATATCAGGGCCATCAGGCTGTGCCCTGATCTGAACTCCCATGCCTTTTAAAGCCAGCCAGCATGGTGAGAGCTATTGAGAACCAGCCCGACACAAAGAGAGAAACACTCATATAATGGGGCTACTTACTTTGAGTTCCCCAGCATTTCCCATTGCATTTCATGTCGTGGGGCTGATTCAGCTGAAAGGCAATCAGTGGAGCTAACAGTCCAGCATTGTTCTGCTCACCTTCTGATTTACTTCTTTTCATCCTCGCTGGGTTTCATCTCCTCCCAGGTTCATGTATCCCCCAGCACTGAGGTTAGTTTCTTTTTATTGCACCTTAGGCTGTATATAATCAAGCCACTTCCGTTTCTGCCCTGAATCTTCTGGGGTCAAGATGGAAATCGCTATTCAGCAAGAGACCCAAACAAATGAGCAAAACTACCCTCCGTTGGTCAGAACAGGGTGGAACTTATCCAAGAAAACTTGCACTGATCAATTCCAGTCACCTCCTGTGTTTAAAGTGACTCAGTATCTCCATTTTTAGGATGTTGCTGGGGAGCTGAATTCTCTCATGATTTCTCTTATATCAGCTGTCCCTACCAACGGTGTTTGTGAGATTCTTTTCCCATATCTGCTTAGATGAGGAACTGTTGGAAACCACGCTGGTGGAGTAATGGGTGCTGGGACAAAGCCAATCATAAAAAAACCCCAAGCCCACTAAAAACCACACAAAGCCTCCCCCTGCTTTCTCTGAACAATAAGTTATCAAGTCCAGATGGTTAAATCTGAGAGTTTGGAAGGAGCTTAAGTGATTGAGCTGCTAACAAAAATAAGAAATCTCTTGTAAAAAAAAAAAAAAAAGAAGCTACTGAATTGGGGAATTGGAGAAGACCAAATGTTGTACCTATATTTAAAAAAAGGCTCCAGTGATGATCTGGGGAATTTAAGATCAGTAATCTTTGCATCTGTATCTGGTAAACTGGTGGGAATTATAATTAAAAAGCAATGCTTGAAGACATCTGGAAGATTGTGGTCTGATAGGGCCCAACCAGCACGGGTTCGGCAGAAGAAAACTGTGTTTTGCTAATCTCCTATAACTCTTTGAATGCGTCAATAAAGCAGTGGATAAAGGAGAACCAGCTGATAAATGTATTTAGACTTCCAAAAGGCTTTTGAAAGATCCTGCACAAGAGTTACTAAAGAAGCTAAGTAGTCAGTGAGAGACAGAGTATTGACATAGATCAAAAACTGAGTAGGAGACTGAAAGAATGAAGGGATTAGACAGTCAAGTTTCACCATGGCAAAAGGTTAATGTGGCCTCCAGGTTCTCATTTAAATCCCATGTGATTTACTGTATTGTTTAATGACTTGGAAAGGTGGGAGGAGAGATACGCCATATGAAAATCTGAAGATGAGATGAAGTTATTAAGTTAGCTGTGGCCAGAAAGGGCTGTGAGAAATGCTGGGGAAAGAGAGGTAAGGTAAATGAATGTGCTGTGCTCTGAAGAACAAAATTCAGCATTGATATGTCAAAGTAATGCGTGTTGCGGGGCAGACTGCAACTCTAGATGCTTCCAAAGGTCCTGAGTGAAGGGTATCAGCCAAATGAAAGTGTGGGTGGAAGTCAGGGAGCTCTTTGCAGAGCTCTGCCCCGTGTTGTGCTGCCCTTGAGCAGGCAAAGCATTTGTTTGTCTGTGGAGGCAGCGAGTGGAGAGTCCTCTGGAATTGCTGTGAGGCTCTCAGTACACCTGTGGTGTCATCTCATTTGGAATCGCACATTGAACCAGGCTCATCCTGTTTCTGAAGGGATGCTGGAGAATCGAAGGGGCTCTGAGGTGAGACAGAACGCCAGTGAACACCCCCAGGTGAAGAGATGGAGGAGACAGTTGACAGCGGACTGTGAGTGGATGGTGGCAGGAAATAAAGTTATGAGACTTATGAGTACATCTGTCCTTCCTTTTCTCATCACACAGGAGTGAGGGAATGCACAGTGAAATTAAAATGCACGGGATTGAGGTTCACAATGTTGGACTGTGGATCTCTAAGTCATGAGATTTTATCAGGACCAAGAATTTAGAAAAGTCATAGTGGATTTGTGTGTTTCTGGAGAGAGCAAGAATGCACAAATGAGGTTTAACTAAGGACAAACTCATTTTTGGAGCCCGAACCTTCAGATTCAGTCTTCAGAGCCTATATTATCCTGCAACTCAGAGCAGCCAATAGGAAACTGAAGGTAGCAGCACATAGTCCCTCATCTGTCTGCTTTGAGGATTTTCCACCTTTTCCCCCAAAAAATCTCATGATGTCTTTCATGAGCGTCAGTATGGACATATCTCTGATCTGGAATTCTTGTTCCCCAGCATGCACCTTACAACACCTGCTGGGACATAAGCAGTGAAATTCTGTTCATGTCCCAGCTCTTCCTAGCATCATGTGTTCAGGGAAGAATGGGGTCAGTTTCTCTCCTAACATAAACTGGCATAATCATGTCAAAGTCAATAGTAAGAAGCAGGACTTTCACCCTCCGAGTTTTAACTCAGTTACAGTGAAACCCAAACGACACACACACACGTACAAAAAATCCAAACCCACCTAAACTCTTGAAATTGCCTGAGATCTGAAGCCTAACCTGGAATGTTCCCAGACATTCCTGGGAGACTGCCCATGTTTCTACCTCTTGCCTGAGCTATCGATGTGGGAATCAATGCCAGAGTAACAGGGTATTGCAGCCTTTCCATTTGTCAGGCCAAGCTGGAGCCTGCAATTAAAAATCTGCTGGGACTGAGAGAAGAGAAATACCTGAGCCTATAGAAACTCTGAAACCTCATCTGATTATTTTCTCCTCTCTTCAGCACAAGGAGTCGAGTCTATAAACACTTCCTCCCTGTCCTACAGGAGCACTGTAGGACAGGAGCTCCCTACCCAGGAGCACTGTCCCAGTTCTTGGGGTTTTTTTACAGAGTATGTGATATAGGGTGCTGAAGTCATTAGCAGCTTGACTAACTCAGCCTGTTAAGAGAGTTTGATTTCTAGCTATTTGTGTGTAGCACACACAAATCTCAAGCTCCTCGGAAGTATATCGCCTTTCTGGGTAGCCCACGAGGTGTGAGTGGAGTGACTTCCTGCACAGGGAAATGTTTTTAAGCCAAGAAAACAAACACTGGGGATCATCTTGGTGTGCTGCTCTTTGCTGGGTCTCTGAGCTCTCTTGTATTCTTAGAGCTGTGATTTGTTTTGGTGGGTAGCTTGGGGCTACACCCACTGCAGCTGATGTGGATAGAGCGGGAGCAGCCGAGCTTGTGTCCCAGTGATGAGGAACCTGGGGTCAATCTCACACCTTTCCACTGAGTTAAAAGCTCCTCTACAGCCGGAGGGAACTTTGGCAGTGCTTCAAAGCTGACATCATCACAGCCCCTGTGAACCTCTGGGGTTGCAGAGACATCTCCAGCACCTCTCCTGGAATCCAGGAGCTGGGGACTGCGGGGGCTGAGAGACGCTGACGTCACTCCTGCTGCGTGCCAGAAACCCCAAGGCTTTGGAGACAGCTTGATCACCACCACTCTATTAGAGCACCTAAAAAGACCTTTGGGATCACAAGATGATTGCATCTCTCTGCTCTATTACAGCAACCAATGAACCTCCAGGGCCAAAGGATAAATGCACCATCTCTGGAGTATTACAACATTTAGAAACCTCACTCACTGACTCACAGCTGCCTTCTCCCTCTCCACCACCACCACTTTCAACTTGTCTCGGCATCCAGACACCTTCTTTACTGAGGTGCAGCTGGATAATCCCTGTGTTTTTACAGTACTGGGCTGTGTGCAGCACTGAGATGAGACCACACTACCTTTTCACCTGTTATGGTACTGGGGAATATTGGTGTTTTGATGCATTTGCTAGCCCTTTGCTCTATGAGTGCAGCAGGGCACCACTGCAATAGACCATTTCCATTCTTTATGGAGCATCTGTGAACCTCTGGTACCGCTCTGCTGTGGCAGGAGATCTGCTCTTGCCTACTGCAGGGTAGGGGCTCTTCTCACACTTATGGATGTTTCAGAAGACAGCTCGGCACCTGGGAACAGCCATGTCATATCAGCAACTGGAGCTTACTGACGGTAATCGGGAGGTTTTGAATGTCCGGTCAGCGAACCTGGCATTTAGAAAGCATAATTTAGTTTCTCAGACACCCTGGAGAGGTGGCGTACTGTCATGTTACAAACCTGACTTGTAGATTCTGGGGAAAATCCTAAAAGCTTTTGGTAATAGAGGTTTTAGTGAGTTTAATGCCGATGGAATTAAAAGTCTCTAGGCACTTCTCATGAATGGATTTACATCAGGGAGATTAGAAAAGGGAAAACATTATTGGTGTCCAGGAAAGTCAGGAGAGCAGCTGTCAGCTGGTTTAGATGGAAAGTTCCCAAGGGTGCAGGTGCCCTGACAGCCAGGCAGCACACGCACACCCTCATCATGGGCTTGGGGACACGTCCCAGGGCCCTCTGCACATTGTCACACATGGACATTCACAATGGGATGTTTGCACTAGCCAGTTTTACAGACATGTTGAACATGAGTGAACACAGCGATGGTCTCTCCATTGTGACTAGTGGGCTCCTATGCAAAGACTCGTGTGCCTCACCCAAGTGCTACCAGCCTCTCCCAGCGTGTCCTTTACCCTTCACTACTACTGAGGAGTGTGGAGGAGGAAGACCTGCCCTCCTCGTTGCCTACAGAGACATACCTCACTATAAAGTGCAGTTAAAGGGGAGACTGGGTCAGATCCTCCTTATTTTGTTATGTTTAGTCAATTTGTACGGACCACATCCAACTCACGAAATCTACTGGCTTCAGCTTGTCTGTGAGAGTAACCTGGGGAGCCATTGCTGTATGTTGTGCAGGTTCTGGTCCTTTTTGCAAGGCCTCAGTGTTTGTCACTGCTGGAGAAAGCATCCTGGCCCTTGTCTGTGCTCTTAGATAAGAAAGGAATGCTCCTGGAGAGGTTGGCCTTTCTTGGACCTTCCTGGCAGGGCTGGACTGCTGAGGCTCTGTTCTTTGCTGAGGGATCATAGAGACAATAGAAGAAGACACCAGAAATCTACAGGGAGAGTGAGGAGGGTTTTGGCCTTGAGTACATGAGCCGGTTATGCTCCTCTCAGGAAGGCTGTGAGAGCCAATTTGTCAGCTGTCACTCTTGTTATTTCTCTCCAAAGTCCTCATCACTTATTGGTGCATCTTGTTGAGAGTAGAGATCAGGGTTAATTCACACTGGCTTTCTTCTTAAGTGGGACATCATCAAGCTGAGGACTCAATTCAAATCCTGCTTCAAAGATCTTTATCTCCTTTGCAGCATAGGAGAGCTGGCTGGGAGATCAGGCTTAGGGGAGATGGGCAGTAGGTGCTTTGCCAGGGCAGGGAGATAATAACTTTGCTTTATCACCCAAGTGTTCACAAACACCACCTCTCCCAGCATACCAAGAGTTACCCTTGCTTTGCAGGGTGAAGATAATGCCCTGTCCACAACAGAGAGCAGAGAGCTGGGATTTATGACACCCCTTTTCTCCCTGTTGGCTCTGGGGGGCTGGGTGGGGGGGAAAGGCTGCTGGAGCAGTTGACAATGCCCTCAAAACAAGGTGACTGGTACTGAGTGCCAGAGGCAGTGCAGGCACGATGCCTCTGATGCCCCTCCCAGCGAGTGGGTAGATGCCATCAGTGGGTTCATATAGGAGGAGGAGGAGATGGGAGAGAGGAAGGAGGGTGAGCAGCCTCAGGGGGCCTTTCTTGGTGCTGGTAGGAGGTGGTGGGAGTGCAGGGAGTCAGGGAGGGAGGGCGAGGAGGGGGGATGCTCTGCTGACAGGCTGGCACCCCGCCAAGAAGCAGGAAGCGAGCGGGCACGGTGGCAGACAGCCCTTGTCCCTGGGCTCACATTTATCACCTGGGAGATGCAGCTTGGAGAGAAGAGGGGCTTTTTAAAGTAAAGCACAGGATTTCGAAGCAAAAATATTAATACGGTGACCGGGGGATGTGGCAATGTGCAGTAAGCGATTGGCAGTGGTGTCTGGGCAGGAACTGGAGCTACCCCGGAGGTGCAGGCCTCATCTGTGGAGGGTAAGGGAGTAAATCTATTGTGGTGACTGCTTGTCCCAGGGAAGTGTCTGACCTGGCACTGCTGAGGATAGACTTGTCCTGCAAATGTATTGCCTCTGAGCTCCTGAGCATGGAGGTGCCTCACTTTGGATGGGCACACAGAGAGTTTGGGGCACGCTTCTGCCTAGGTTGCTTTGGCACTGACAGAACCCATGTATCTCAGCAAAGGGAGCTGCTCCAGAAACAGCTTTGCAATGGGCACTGCAAGAACGTCTTTTTGTCCTTCCTGCATCCCAGGTGAAAAAGCTTCTGTCCCACCATTGTCTTTCTTGAGGCACTTCTGTTTTTGTGTGTCTGTCCATCAGTGCAAGGAGAACATTGGTGCAGGTAGCCCCCCCTTGCCAGACAACCTTGCTGGCTGGCTGTTGTAATAAGCTTATTCAGATAGGATGTGTTCACCCCCTGTAAACAGTAGTCATTGTCTATTCCCAGGCAGCACTGTGCTTCTGGAGGACATCTAGCACAACTAACTGATCATGACAACCAGCAGCAACTTCAGGCTGCTTTCACAGAGCTGTTTGTGGCATCACCTCAGCCCTTTAGCACAAGATGTACACTTGCAGGAAGCCCTGTTGCTGCAGAAGAGAGAGTCTTCTGCTTTCTGTGAGTAATGTGGCCCTGGCAAGTGCTGGTCTGTGGCTAACATGTTAATCGCTGACAGGGCAGCCATCAAAGCTGCAGCAGTAGCAATGGGTAAGGCAACTTGTGCTACCACGAGATGAGAGAAAGGGGTTATTCAGCTCTGTGGGACCACTGAGAGTACATGGGCTTTTCAACCATAAGGATGCCATGGAGCTGTCATCTGCAAATGACTGTGGTCCTCAGTCCTTGCCTTAGATGAAGGCAGGTTCATGAAGGTGCTATGAGGTGCACTCACTGCTTTTCCTGAAGACAGGAAAAGTTATTTGAGGGCAGCCTCAAGGATTTTCAGGACATGTCAGTTGCTTTCTGGTGCTGAGGAAATCAGACATTTCCTGTTGGGACTGACTCGCAGAGATTCAAAGCCCTCTCATTTGCATGATTAGTGGTGTTTATGCTCACTGTTTTTTTCAGGGACTGCCCTGTGCATGAAACTGTATCCTCACCATGGAGGACTGGCCTAAAGAAAGTATAGTGGAGGGTGGAAGTCAAATGCACTTTTGATTTATTGGGAAATTATGACATTGCCTGCAAATCCCTGTGGATGTCAGCATGGTTTATATTTTCTGCACCGTGGTGGCATGTTACATGCTCACAACACGCAAGAGGGTGAGAAGGGCCAGGCTTTTCATGACGAGCTGTCTCTGGGCATTGCTATTTTTTAGTTCATCCTTGGAGCTGCTGAGCCTGGTTGTGTTGGAGGGTGACATGTATGAGGAAACCCGACACCAAGCTGGAGGACCCATGAGGCTGTATCATGATGTAGCCAATGAAGTGAGCTGCTTGCTGTTGCTTTGATGTGATCCTATGACAGTTTGATGCTTTATTCAAAGCCCTGGTTACAACTTACTTACTCTTCTTTCCCTAGCACTTCGAGGCCAACCAATGTATTAATAAATTAGAGGGATTAAAATAAACAGTGCTTTGAAAATCATTAGGCATCCCAAATGCCTGGAAACAAACAGCAGTTGAAGTAAAAATACAAAATGCAAATAGGCTAAGAACTGGGCCATAAAATGTTGTAGCCTAGCCTTGGGGCAGCTATGCAAAGGAAAAATGTGTTTGTTTTCTTACCTCTTTGTTTTGGGACAGATGAAGTAGTATTGGGTCCTGTGAACGAGGAACAGTCCCTGCCTCAGTTCCTTCATTGGTACAGAGCCTGCCTCACCAGTGGCTTTACTGGCTCCAAGAGCAGGGATGTGGGGAGATGAGACCACAAGCACCAGCCACAGGGCTGGAGCTAAGGCAAGCTCTGAAGGCTGCAGACTGGAGGCCATCTGGATGAGCAGCTGTCCTGGACAGCTCCTTCTGTTGCTCTTGGTCGTGACCCTCACCCTCCAGGCACCACATACCCAATTCTCTCCTTCTCTCAGCTCCTTGCCTTTCTCACTCGAAGTCCAATTCCTTCTCTCCTCACTGGAGATCCAGCGGCTGACACTGACAATTCACGTACCATCCACTTCATTTTCCCTCAGTGGTACTAAAGCTGGTCCCCTACATCCTTGGTGGCCACATCAGCAGAGAAGCTGGCTGTTGTCAGGGCAAGGAGAGAGTTACCTTTCTTCTTTCTGTATCCTGGTCGGGGCTATACTGCTATCATTGTGACCTGCCTTTTTGTTTGTCAACCTGTGCCAGTTCACAGACACACCATAACAGCATTGTCCCAGTGAGGGATGACAGTCCCCAGGGACATCACAAGGGGTATGAGCAGTGGATGACAGTGTGGTTGATGATCTGATTGCCATGATATTTTGGGTGGTCTTTATAGTAGGATTACTTGAAACAAAGGAATGGCATTAGGGCACCATACATGTCTTTAATTTATTTAAAAACTGGTGCAGTCCTCCTTAAGATGTGAGAGTAATGAGGGCAGTCAGTCTCAGCTCTGTGACTGCACCTTGATTTTAGGCCAGAGAAACACCAAGGAATCACAACTAGCTGATGCTCCCAGCCCAGTGGGGAACAGGGAGATCCAGTTTTCTAGGCAGTTGTTTGAGGTCCTTTGTTGGTGAAGGACATATTCACCACCTGCAGACTGAGCAGCCCATCTGTACACAGAAGACCGTGTATTTGTAAGGAGGAGGAGGAAGAGGTCAGCTGTGAAAAATCTGCCAAATTCAGGAATTGCCTGGACCATCTTGAGCTTCTCTTGCGTGACAGACTTCTCAGGCATCACTGGCCAGGGAAAAGGCAGTCAGACAGTAGGAGAAAGGTGGCCTAGGAAAAGGCAGAACCTGTCTGATAATTGAACAGTCCTCCCTGCCTGGCCGGCATGCTGCGAGTGGAAGGCAGCGTGAGGCCAAGTGCCTGCCACTGCCAAGGGACTTTTCCCTTCCACGCAGCTACTGGGATTTCTAATCCAGGCTGGGTAGGACAATGCTGTCATGTTAGTAATGGTATAACTCTCTTAGCAGTCTACCGGTGTGACAGAGTCACAAAGAGAACAGTGTAGGCTGAATATGCACTCATGCTTGCTAAGCCTGTAATCCCAGCTTTGATTTTCTTTCCCTCTCTTTCGATTTTTTTTTTTTTTTTAATAATCAGTTCAAACTTAATAAGAGTGATTCACTAGTTGCCTGTTTATCCTTGGCAGGGCATACAGTTTGGATTGCACAGGGCAGAAGGATGGGGGGACAAGGAAGAACTAGGAGAGGAAAGTGGAGGCTGGAGAGTGTCTCTGTTTCCCCTCTCCATGGAAACTAAGGCTGGCATCTTTCTGTGAACCTGAAAATCCTGGCTGCTATTTCCCCCATGGTCAGAAGACATTGGTGATCAGCTCCCATTTGACTGAGACCTTTTGTAGCTTTCTTAGTAGTTTCGGCACCTGTAAGCAGCTGATAGGAGGTGTTTGCTGGTCTGTGGGTTGGAAGGCAGAGCACGTGGGTGCCCTGGACTTGTCTGGACTGTGCTGTGGTTGTTACTCTTCTACGAGACAGGAGTCAGTGATGGAGCTAAACCCTTCCAAGGCCGTGTCTTGCAATTGCATCTGAGACTGTGTCTGCACCTCCTTGAGGCTGATCTCTTTTCTCTGCAGATCCTAGCAGACACCAGGATGTTCCTCAGCCCAGGTACCTGCAAGATCTGCTCTGAGGCTGATTCCAGCACCATAGTATGTTTCTGCATCAAAACCTTTTTGACTCTGCCTAGGAATCTGACTACCTATTCTCAGAAACTGCTTGGGCTGGGCAGGGACATTCACAGTTAGGCAATAGTAAGAAAGCAGACAGGGAACTGACAGATATATATGTGAAGACTTTTGCCCAAGAGCTGATGTTAAGAATTGCCTTGCACTGCTCTCCTTGCCCTAGGCATCCACTGGCCTGAGTCCCACCTTGGATGGTCTCACTCCCGGGTGCTTCTCCCAGGGTGAACCTCCTCCTTCTTGGTCTCCAACAGCAGTCACAGCTCTCCTGTTCCGCTCTGGGCTTCACGTGGTTGTGCTTTTGGCTGGGTGACACTGAACATGGGAGACATGGAACAGGTCAACCAGAACAAGCAGTTAAGTGTGGGTTGGTGCAGAGGAGGGTAGTGAACAGGAAAGGGCAGAAAGGTCAGAAAAACCACAGATCTGGACAATTGTGGAGGAGCATTAAAGGACTACTGAAAAGTGAGTTCAGCTAGCCTTCTGCTTCACCTTGGTTAAATATTGCATACCCATGGCTCAGTGTGGCAGGACTGGTCCTGACTCCCAAACAACTGTGTCCAGGTGACCCATGGGTGGTGCTGAGACAGCCTGGCAGAGAGAAGGCAGTTCCCTCTGAAGCTAAGGGGAGCTGTGGGGCACCTGGGCAGCTTGTGGGGTGGTGAGTGATGGCAGGGAGCATGCTGTCGTGCAGGATCAGTGAAGTACTGCTTCTCTCTCAAGCTGTCTTGCTTCTTCCACTGTTGCTCTTTGTGAGTCTCTTCTCACTTCTTCTCCTTCCCATGTGCTCGTATCACCTCTCTTTTCTTTCCCTCACTGTGTCTCTATTCTTGGTGCATGGCCCAGTGAATATAATCTGTAGATAACCCTCTATTCTCTCTTTTCTCTTCCTCACTATCTTTCTCACTCATCCTTCGTCCTGTCTCTCACTAACGTTCTGTTGCTCTCTCTGCCAATTTATTCTTCTCTTTCCTCCCACACTCTGTCCCAGTTGAATCAATCTCAGCACAGGCCTGTTTTCCACCAGAGCTGCTGTTTCATGCTCACTCCCATGGAGAGAGGGTGGGCAGGTATGCAGTTCAGGTAACAGGCAAGAAGCAGGAGAGCTGAGCTGACACTCTCTTTGGTGGCCATGGCTGAGTCATGTCAGCCATTCTGAGGCTTGACTCCTTCCCTTCAACATGGGAATGCTACAGCTATGAGGGAATCTGCAATGCTAGCAGGTTGTAGGGCCAAGGTCTGTGAAGCTCCTGGAAGCAGGCTAGAGCTCTTTGGGTGTCCATTCAGTGCTTGTTTGTCTTTGGTGCTCAACTGAGCACAGAGCCTTGTGCCCAGACTGACACGCTGAAGGCACATTTTCTGCCCAACCCATTGTCCTGTTTACAAAGTTTGCACCATTCAGTCTCTGATGAGAAATAACCGCATGTGATGCAGTTGACAAGACTCAGCCCTGGTGTTTTGATCTGTGGTGATCCAGAGCTTTATTGCCTGCAAACCCCTGGAGACTAAGGGCAACTCCTGTTCCCATAGTTACTAGCATTGCAAACTGATCACACCAAGTCCCTGTGTCTCCCCCTCCAGCTCCTTTTCTCTCATTCTGCCATGCCCTATGTCACCCTTTGCTTCTTTCCAGCAGGATGTCCCTCCACATCATGCTTTTGGGAGCTTTCCTCTCCCCACAGCAGCACCACTCCATACCACAGCCTGCCTTGCCTGCTAGCTGTGGAGGGGTTGCCCAAAGCTGCCAGATGCTTGCACCTTCTTAGCTCTCATGGGTAGGAGTTGCTATGGGAGACAGGGAGAAAGAAAAAGTGCCTTCCCTAGCAGCACTAGGAGCCAGAAGTCTTCCATTGAGTGGAGAACACCCCCCTCTTGTGCTCCTTCCTCTCCTCAGCCCCCCTTTAGAGACCACTCTGCAGAAAGCTGCCTTTGAAGCCCCTTAATTAGTGTCCCGCATGTCCTGAACGGAGCCCTTCATTACCACCAGCAAGAGGCACAAATTGGCATGTGTTTCAGGTTTGGGGTCAGTGCCAGAATTCTGTTCCAGTCCCCTCCCTCCAAACCTCCCCAGCTTCCCCCCTTCTCGGCACACATGCACGCTCACACACACACACACTCACCAAAAAACACATGCACACAAGGGATCCTGCCAAAAAATAGACATCCCCCTTCCAGCATCCCAGATTTGAGGGGAAAAAAAACCCAAACAAACGGCAAAGGTCATTCTTTTCCCTACCTCTCCGGGCTTGCTCTTGGCTCTGCTGACCCTTCGGCTTATGCAGCTGCAGGTTGGGGATCATTATCAGCCCCAGAGTATCTCTCACAGCCTGTGGATGTGCGCAGAGGGTGATAATTAGTGAGAGAAGGGCTGATTAGGTTAGAAATTAAGTGTTTATTTTCTCTTTTTTTTTTCTTTTTTTTTTTTTTTTTTTTTGTTGTTGTTGTGTATGTGTGTAAAAACAGTGGAGCCAGATGGAGTCTCAGGAATGATGGGAGAAAAGGCAGCCAGGGGTCAAAGGTGGGGAATCTGTACCCCATCTCACTTTTCCTGTGTGCAGAGGACCCTGGGTGGCCAAGCACTCTGCAAACCCACAGCATTCCCATAGCACACGTACAGGCACCATACATGCCCTGCAGCTGCCTTGTCCTCACTGGGATCCAGCTGGACTTCTCTGCACAATGTCCTGGAGAAGCTTTTCATACCTGCAGAGCCTCTCGTCTCCATCACCTCATCTTTTCCAGCTCAACATTAACCCTTTTGTTTCCCCCCTGTTTTTTAACCTTAGTGTCCTTCAAGTCACTACTAGCAGCAGCCATCAGGTTACAGATATCACCACCTTTTCGATGCCACCCCTTGTCTTGGCATTGTCTCAGACCCCATGTGCACTGTCCCTATAGAGACATCCCACCTGACAGGGCCTTGCCCTGCCAGACTGAGGACATTCAATCTATGTCTGCTATGGACTTTGCCTCTCCATTGTAAAAGTTGCAACACAGGACTCTGAAGCTGATTAGGCATCTTATTTTCAGGAACACCAAGGCCTCTGTGCCTGAGTGAACCCCGTTTCTGTCCTGACATCAGGCCATTTCTCCCCTGCACCCTTGCTAGCCTCAGATTGTTATGGGCTGTGGGATAAGGAAGAACAGATTGTGATGTGACTGAATAGGAACTTAGCCTTGCTATAAGGCTGTTCTGTGCTTCCAGCTCCCCAGGGAGCAGCTTTGAGGCTGTGAGGGGCAGCTGAAAAATCATCTCTATTCCACTTGACCCAAAGGAGATCTCTGGGGCCAGTACTTCAGATGCATTGGTCACAATTTAGGTTGATAATACTCAGGTCCCAGCAGGCTGGAGGGGAGGGATGGAAAGAGGCTGTACTTAACCTTGCTCTGTAGCTTGTTTTCTGGGGTGGCAATTGTGCTGGTAGACTCATAAGATGGTGCTGTCACAGTTGGAGGTTGGCATCTGCAGCAGGCCAGTTTATGTGACCTGAGAGCTCGGTCTGATGTTGGGAATGGAGGCCATCACTCTCAACTGGGGATATTACTGTGGAGAGAGATGGGGCTGAGTTTGTTTTGTTGATCACCTCAGGAGGTAAGAACTAGTCACTGTGGCCTGCTGGAGGAGTATACGCTCACTAGCCATGGGGGGGTTTGTGTCCCCTTAGCATCATGGCTAACTGGGATCTGTGGACCTGATGGTAGAGGAGATTCTCTTGCTGACACAAGCTGAAGGGCCTCAGATTCTCACTTGTGCTTTAGAGCCCTACTAGAAAGTATCTGGTGCAGAGGGGCTTTGCATCTATGAAACAAGAAATCTGGCTTCTTGAGACAGTGGGAGAGTAGCTGGGGACCCCCAGCTCCAGAGGTGTATGTGTGGTGGGAGGAGAGGACACATGTACGGGCTGGTGTTCCTCAGGCTGTGTACTGTGAATATGACTGCATGCAGGACTGTTTTGCTGTTGCATGAGAGGAGGGCGTATTTGTCTGGATACAAATTGGGCCCCATTCCCTTTTCACTGTGGCAGTGCCTTTTTACCATGTGGCTCCTGCAAACAGCCGAACAAACAAACAAACAAACACATGGGAACCCAAACTCCCTATTACCACCACATTGCAGATGCAGCCTGGTTTGGCCTGTATTTCTCCCGTTGCCACAGCAACGGTAAGCCAGGGAGTAAATCAGAATATCCTCTCTGGTGCTCAACACCCCCATATGGCAAAACAATAGTGACAGCACAGAAAGCCTGGTCTGTCTCTCTGCCTCTCCTTCCCAACTCCAGTTCAGCAGAGACCCTCCAGAGACCTGTCATATGCCTGTCAGAGCCCCAAGGAGATCATAAGTTTCTCCATGGGGGACGAGAGAACACCATCTTTGCTGTGACCAGCAGTCACCCTTATTCCCTGCTCTGGTTGCTGTTTCTCCTGTGGTGGATGTTTAGGTCTGGATCAATGTTCACTGTTCATGGTCTCAGCTCAGCTGTCTTTAAACAAGATGAGTCCCGTCAGCTCCACTAGAGACCAAACAGCATCCAAAACAGGCTTAGCAACCTGCTTCTTGCTTCAGCAAACTCCGCTTACAGCTGGGAGATACAGAGCCTTTAGAGAGGAGCAAAGCAATCAAAGCACATTTAGGACCAAGCCTCCTGTCCAGCTGAGCTCAGAAATATGCTTGCTGGGACAGCTGCCAAAAGGGCTCCACCAGCTATGCTTTGTGTTGGCCTTGGGCACTTCCAAAGTCGGCAATATGCTTAGGAGAGAGATCTGTCTGCCCAGAAAGATCATAGAGTCAGAGAGACATGAGTCCTTGGGAGGAGAGGAGGGACTCCTGTCCCTGGAATGGGTGTGGGGCAGTCCTCTGGATGGGAGGAAGAAGCTGGACTTGCAGTTTCTACAGCAGCTCTTCCTGTCCATGTCCTAGTTTGGAGATTTTGAGGCGCTACTAAAGCACAGGAGAATGACCTGCATCTCGTTTTCTGCCAGCAGGTGATTACAGTGCGTCCATCGCTTGTGACTCCCCCAGCTCTACCCAGAAACCTTCATTAGGAATCTCACTGTGTTCTTTGGCTGGATTTCCCCTGAGAATCCGATTTTAAGGCTCCCCGGTGATTGCTAATGTGTAAATACAGTGTGCTTCAGCATGGCAATGTGATTGCCCGAGTGGATTGGAGCTGTTAACTCTTCGGCAGCTGAGGGTCCTCCCTACATCTCCCTGTTGTGACAGACCTCCTTTCAAAGGGAGATGGTGAGTGGGAGCCCAGTTTGGCTCTGGGTAGGCTTATGGACCAGTGGGGATGCGGGGACCTACAGGCCTCCTCGTTTTTCCATGGCGGGGAGGGGAAGAGGCAGGAGCCACCCAAAGAAAAGGCAAAAAAGGGCCATTTGATGATTAAATGCTAGAGCACAGCGGCACTGTAAAAATATACATATATCACAAGCCTTAATTAACACAAGCAAAGGGAAAAGGAGGAAAAAAAGCTACTTTTTAAAGGTTTCACAGAGACTATAAACTGGCAGCAGAGAAAAAAAAACATAATACATGCAAATTAATGGCATAAATTTAGGGTTACTTAACTTCACAAATGTTAACAAGCTCATATAAAAAAAAAGTTATTCTTTCCCAGTTTCCTGTCGCTGTTTGTTTAATTCTCTTTCTCCTTTTTTTTTTCCTCTCTGCTGAGAAGATTATGTTTTCAGTATATTCCTCCTAAATTAATTCTGGCTCTCCCTCTTCCTTCTCCCTCCCTCCTTCATCTCTGTCTCTTTCTCTGTGCCTGACTCTGTCTGTTTGCCTTCCTTTCCTGCCTATCTATCATATTCTTAATGTCCCCATCATCATAGCATCTAGTCTTGCATACAATACCATCTCATTTCTTTCTTCCTTTTTACTTGCCTGGCTCTCCTCGATTCCAACCCTGCCTTTATTCTCCCTAGCTCTCAACCTTCTCCCCATTCTAGTTTTTTGGGGGGGGTTTGTGTGTTTTTTTTTTTTCTTATAGAAGTCAGTATAACTCCAGCCTGGTAATGCTATACACAACACTGCCAATTACCAAGCGTGCATTTTTCCCTGCCACTGGCAGACAAAGAAGGCAAGGAGCAAATTAAGTGGTCTTCAGCTGAACTGCCCGTTTATCAGCCCTTGGAATGGCTGTTTGTTGCCGCAGTCTGTATAGCTGGAGGCAGAGGTAGGAATGTGTGGGCAGGCTGCAGGGGGTGCACCACAGTCCCTCTTTGGAACAGCTTTCTCAGTGCCCCCTACACCGTCCCCATTATTTGAGCCTCTGCCTCTGTACGATGTTGGATTATAAAGGGCACGGCAGCTCCTTGCTGAGCCCAGGAAGTCATGAGCCCCCGAGGTCACGATGTCTCTGCTTCCTGCGTGTTTCTTGCTTTGCTTACAGATAAAACTAAGTTTAGAAAACTCCCGGCAATTGCCAGTTTAGCTCTGCCAAAAACTCGTTTCTCCGGAAAGAGGACAGGTGCCTTTTGTTCCGCTTCTTTTAAAGCCACCAAGGACATCCCAAGTTGCATTACTCATGACGTAACCCACCCTGTCCGTGATGCTATGGCATTCTGTTCTTAGGCCTTGTTCTCCTTGCTTCAAGGGAGGATGATTTAAAAAAAAAAAAAAAAAAAAATCTCATTTTGACTTATGGACCAGTCTGAGTCATAGGAAGACATCATTAAAAAAAGAGGGGGTGGATATCATGATTTTTGGCCACAAGCCATCCCTGGAGCTTTCAAAGTAGCCTGTAAATATTACTGCCAGCTCTGTTTTGGTATCAGAGACAGCAGTCCTGGCCAATAGCTCTTCTCCTCAATGGCCCAATTAGGTATTTCAGAATACTGGAGAGCAGAGGGGGAAGTCAGTGTTTTATTCAACACAGCAATGTTAGGAAAAGGGAGGTGAAATTACAAGCTGGAGTCCCCAGGCAGCAGTGAAGATAAGAAAATCCAAACAAGTAAAGGGAAAAAAAGGGAGAAGTCTAAATTTCTCAGAGCGAGAGAAAGGATGTTGGTGGGTGGGCAACAAAGAGGCTAGGAAGAGGAAGCACAGAAGGAGAATCTGTTCTGTTTGAAAGATGTGGGAACCATCAACACAGATGTTGCAGAAGAAGGCAATTGAGAAGCTGAATGGGACTTGCATAGGTTTACAGTTGGGTGCATGCTTAAGTACGTTGCTAAATGGAGACCTGAATGAGCAAGAAGAGAGCAAAAAATAATCATGCGGGAGTCCCCGTGCAGCATCAGTCTCTGTCCAGATTGACATCACAGGCTTTCCCACTGATTTAAATCGTTGCTTTTCCTGGGTAGGAAATGAGTCAGGGTGACTACAGAGCTTAGGGTTTGGCCTATGTAGATTAAGAGTAGTAGTAAGGAATAAATAAAATATGGCATGTGCAAGGGTGACTAAGGACTGGAAGAGAAGCAAAGAACAGTGTGGGGGAAGGAATAAGGGCTATGGTGAGGAATGAGGAGGAGCTGCCAGATGAATTACTTGCTGCAACTTCCTGATGAAGCTTTTGGAGAGAGATTTAGGGGAATGTGGCATCAGTCCCTGGTCCTGGAGTGTATATTACCTGTGTTAGTGGTTAAGACATTTACCTGCCCCTATTGGCTCAGTTATGCTCCCTTTTTTCTCTCCTTTCATCTTGGAAATAATCTGGAGCAAAGTTTGTTTCTCGCTAAACATATTTACGGCACCTAGGAAACCAGGGGCCCAATATCAATTGCAGCATCCATGTACTCTGCTACTAACAGCACTGAAAGAGGCCGAGCAGCAAATAGGTGGGAAAAAAAAGATTGAAATCTGGACTGAGCAAGAACAAAGGAAAGGGTGAGGTGTCTTAAATTAAGGTGCCCCCTATTTTTGATTGCTTCATAGCTTGAATTAGCTTTGGCCTACATAATTAAAATGGAGGATGACAAGGTACCAGCAAAGACAATTATTTTTTTGGGTTATTTGCATAGATCATCTGTTTGCTGCATGGCTGATGTAGGAAATGCAACACCAGGAGTAGACATATATAATTGTAGCAAGGGGGAATGAATAAACGTGTTTCAAAGAACAAGGAGAATTCTAAATGTCAGCAAAGGGGTATCTGACTCACTCATTGGGAAAATACTATTATTGGATACGTAAGTAGGACTGTACAAAGCACTCAGAGGAGGGATGCTACTAGAAAAAAAGAGAATTAATAAGGGAAAGTAGCATTTGGATAAGTGACAGTGAATGAATGAGGAGATGTGTACTAGCCAACACAGGGCCTGGAGTGGAAGCAAAGGGAGAATGCAGGGTGAGGGTGGCGAAGAATGAAAAGACAGATCATGGGAGACGAAGAGGAATATTGCTGGAGACTGCTGAAATACAATGGAATGGATGAGTGTTTGTTAAAAGACTCTACTTGGCTTTTGGCAGAATAATGGTGACAAAGTGTTTCTGTTCTACTGAGTCGGGATTAAGGAAATAAATGAGGTGGAACGTCACGGGAGGAGGGGAAACGGCTGAGCTAAGGAGGCAGGAGGAAGCCCAGGAGCTGTAGCCTCTGCAGAGGTGGGTTAGGCTGCAATGGAGGACTGGTGTGGAGGAATACTGCCCTGCTTTTCAAGGGGAAAAAGCTGTGTTTATTTGTAACAGGCGGTGTTGTATGGATTACAGACATGATTGAAATGAGCAGTGCAGGACTGAGGCATTTTGCATGGGTTGAAGCCAGGTGTAGAGAATAATTGGCTAATGCTACTGGTACATTCAACAACAAAAGTGCAGATTTCTCATGAGCAGAACACATTTAACTTGAAACCTTTCAGTTGCCAAATCCAGGACAACATCCCCACAGACTCATTCCACATGTCTGGCTGGTCACCCTTGCAGCCTGAAACCCTGTGTGCTTGCACATCTGCCCAAGCAGAGGCCAAGGAGTCCAGCCACTTTGGTGAATGGATCAGTCCAGTTTGCAGCAGGGGCCACATGATCTCCACTCCTGGAGGAGGAGATTCCCAGAGCCTTTAGTCCAGGTCCAGCTGGGAGCAACACCAGTTCTTATTTTGGTTTCAAAACCCAGAATTTCCAGCAAGCTGCTTTTTCGGCTGGCTTGGGTTGATTGAGTCGGTAGAGAGACAGATGTAGGTGGATAATGGGGAGAGGGGGTGGTGAAGTGGCAGAGCTATTGCCTTAGCGAGAGGGAAGGATGCCGTGTAAGTACTGCCAGTCCCCATTCAGTGAGCAAGCGGTGAGTCAGGGGCAGATACTGAGTCAGCAAGAAGGCGGACGGGTGGGTGGGTGGGTAGAGGACCCCGGTGAGCCCGATTCAAACCACCGAGCCACGCCGCTGCGCTCAGCCTCCCCTGGGAAAGCTGCTGGCAGTGGTTCAGGGTATTGCATCCCTGTTTCTCCCTTTCCCATGCAATTCCCTGGGCTGCCTTTCTGAGAGGCTTCAGAGAGGGCCCCTGGCCGCTGCTGCTGGTGGGCACATTTTTTTCCTGACATGTTTATAATCCTGCTTGCAAACAGTGCCTCTCTGCAAGGTGCAGTGGTAAAAGAAGAGGAATGAAAACAGCTGATGAAGGTAGAGAGAGCCCTTCAGCCTGTCTCACCCCAAAGATATCACTCATGCAGTCAGGGAGCTGGTGAAAGGTAGGAAGAGGGGGGAGAGAAAAGAAAGAAAAAATAAGAAATGAGCTAGAAACGAGAGTGAGAGAGAAAATATTTGAGAGATGAAAAGAAATTACCATACGGCAGGATCCTGTTATTCAACCTAATTTTCAAAGGACTGCAGCTGTCGCACTGAGATAATCTGTTAATTATAACAGTCATTGTGTTTTGGCAATGGAAGAAAAAAACAGGCTCTAAACAAGGCAAGGTAGTGAGGAAAAGAGAGGGGAGGCACGGCTGTGTCAAAATGCATGTCAGATGTTAGCTTGAAATATAGGTGGGCGAGCTGGCCGGGAGGAGGGTCCCTCCCCAGCGGCGCTGAGCTCTGCTATTGCCTGGCAGTGGGGGATGGAGGGAGGGTGGAAGCAGCCACCTGGAAACATAATGTTCTGTCCAGCGTGGGGCTACTTGCTGGATCTGGGCATACATTGACCAGAGGAAGAGCTTTGGGCGGCTGAAATGTCCCCATTAGCCTGCGCTGCGACAACATTTCACTCTTGGGTCGCCTGAAACAGCTTCTCCATGCCTCCCCCCCACCTTTCTTCTGCTTCTGCACCACACCAGATCAAGACTTCATCTGCCGTATTCGAACCACCGTCTGTAACAAGCTTCCACTTCTGGTTGACTCTCCACTTGCGGGAAACCTGAGCACAGGGGCTGCCTCATCTTTTGACATCTTGCAGAATAATGACTTGAAGTAACAACACGACTGTCTGAGACACCCTGGCTGGGAAGGCCACGCAAGGCCAGCCCATTACTCTCACAGGAACAGTGGCTTGACCTCTGGAGTTGCTTGTCTTACTTGGAGAGAGGTCTCACTGGTGATGGAGGAACCTCTGAGGTGGCTGCCCAGGGGAAGGTTAGCTGGAAGGTGAGAGCACGTTGAAGGATGCTGGAATGCCAATGCTTGCGCCATGCAGGAGTTTGTGGGTCTGGAGGTATCCTCCACAGGACAACTGGCCACCAATGCATTTTGTGAAGTGATTGCTACCCTCAGCCAGGCCAGGACCTGTGTGATTCCTCAGGCTCGGAGTCCCTCCAGCAAGAGACAGTAGCGAGCTGTAACGCAAGGACTAACCCCCTCCATGCCTCTTCCCTGCCCTACCTGTATGGCAGCATGTTTGGAGGCATTCGAAACTGGCACTGCTGGCTTGCTGAGAATGTATTTAGCATCCAGAAATACTGGGGGTATGCTTGTTTGAGTGAGGGCATCTATCAGATAGCTTGTGAACCTGCTGTTTCCAGCCAGCCTGGTGAAAGCCAGGAGCTGCTGTTGCAGGAAATAGGGCAGCAAGGCCAGCCTAGGACAGCAGAGGCATCATGGTGACCCTGAGGGGGTGGGGATCCTTGCAGAGACATCACATACAGCCCAAGATTTTCTCCTGGTCTTATGCTGGACATGCTGCCCTTCCCTGCAGCAATGCCCTGTGCTCAGAGCCAGTGCTCCCATGGTGCTCCCTAGGGCAGCTCCCCCCATGCACCCAGATCCCCCACTCCTGGCCTGTTACCTGCAGCAGCTCCCACACATACTCATACAGAGCTGCCACTCCTGTCCCTTTCCCCTGTCAGCTGACAGAGAGCAGAGGTCATTCCCTGTCCCCTGCAGCAGCTCCCTCCCACATGCACAGAGACAGCCCTCACACCCTGCTCCCTGCAGTGATTCACGTTGGGGGATGCACACAGGAGGAGTGTTCCCACCCTTTGCCTACAGCCCTTCTCCCATACACACACACACAATCGTGGTGGTCTTCCGTGACCCACGCGCACCCACGTGCAGCCCACGCCCCCACCCCAATCCCTACAGCTTCTCACGTGCAGCCAACACTCCCACCCCTTTTCACGGTAACTGCCTCACACGAACACATGTGCACACACACAGACACTCGCACCCGGCGTTTTGCCTGGTTCCCCATGGCAATTCCCGCCCCCCCCAGGAGTCAGCACTCATTCTCTGCCTCACAGAATTATTAACCCACATACCCAACCACCCCATCACCTGCAGCAACTCCTCCACATATACTCCCCCACCGCCTCACACCCCCGGAGCCGGCACTGCCACCCTGTTCTGCGTTATGACTCACGCTCGCGTACACCCATCCACGTGCACGGGCACAGCCAGTCTTGCTGTTGGTGCTCCCTATGGCAGGTCGCTACAGACAGTCACATGGAGCCCACGCTCTCTGCCTATTGCCAACATTTCTAAGCCTTAACACTGCCTCATGTCTGGGCTTATGGGATGACACCAAGGGGGGAGATGTTTACCCAGCACCCATCTCACCTGGAGGGAAAGCGACGAAGGTGGCTTTATTGTTGCATTTTTTAAAAATTTTTTATAATGGAACCTGTACTCTCTTGCCATCCTCTTTTGCTTGGAGAAGGCTGTTCCCCAAGCCTAGCCCTGTGCACACACTCCTGTGTGTTACTGCCATGGGCTGTCTGGGTGGAGCTGGCTTGATGCAAATCCCCCTTAATCTTCAATAATCATATTAATATAAAAGGTAACCGTTTCACTTTGGAAAACAAAGGTTGCTCTCTGGCCTGCCAGGGAGCCACTGGCATATGAAAGACCTTTCTGCCAGTATTTATCACTCTAAAATAAGATTTATGCTTCTAAAGCTCTCTCTTTTCTTTCATGCTTCTGAGCCGCTTCATTTTTCTCCCCTGAGCTTTCCCATTCTCTCTTTCTTGCTGCCTAACAAATTAGACATCTAATCGCTGTTGGGGAGGCACGATGGGAGGGCAGGGGTTCTATACACAGCATCGTGGTGTGGGTTTTTTTTGTGGTTCTGTTGTTGTTGTTGTCTTTAAGCTGTTTGTCTCAGCTAAGGTTTGGAGACCATGGCTGTGCATTTGTTTGAGCCTGGGTGCATGCAGACAGTGGATGGTAACTTCAGGTTAACACCTGAACTCTCCCTGTGCCCCGGCCAAAGGACAGGACTGCAGAGCAAAACGTCCTTGGGGCAGCCCTACAGCCTGCACTTCAGCCTTCTGCCCTTCTTCTGTGTAGAGCCCCATCGTTGCTGGCTGGAATGTGAGTGCTGTGAGCATCCTTGCAGCAGTGTCCTGTGAGAAGCAGCTGAGATCCTGTGCGGTTTTGTGGCCTTCCTCACCGCAGTGTCATGCTGGGATCCAAGAGCTTTGGGCTTTCTCATGTCAGGGACAGCTGGAGTTTAGGATCTGCAAGCTTCCTCCCTGCTCATGGCAGGGCCAGACCAGCTTTCAGAGGAATGATTTTTCTCCCAGCAGCCCCTGTGAGTTTGTATATGGTGAAATGAACTTGCACAGAGTCAAACCGCAAGATTTCTCCTGTGGCAATACTCTGCCAAAACTCACAGACCCTCTGATGCTGGGTGGCCACCCTTCAGCAGGACCCATCGATACCAGTTCAGTCCCTGAAAGGGGTGAAAACTTTGTCTGGTTAGTGACATGAAGATACCTTTTGTTGCATAGGGTGACTCTACAATTTCAAACAAATGTAACATTAGGATGGATCTCAGAGATGCTGGGATCTTATGTGTTTCATGAAAATAGGGGGATGAATTAGAGAAGAAAGTGAGAGAGAAACCTTCACAGAGCTCCATTAAAGGAAAGAGTGCTGTGTGAGCTCAACTGTTGGTGGACATGAGAGAAGCTGCAGTAGAAGGCATTCTCTCTCTCACACACACCCCTGCACACAAATGTCTTCCATGTCACAAATTCACAGGTCATCAGGCTTCCTGCTCCCTCTTGATCCCAAACTTCTCAGGACTTCTGGAGCACCTCTGGGCACAGCCACAGTTTTTTTGCTGCATAGCTTGATGGTAACACCTGCAGTGAATGGGAGCACCCCTGGAAGCAGTGAAGCTGAGGGGGAAGGGGTGCTATTGTGTGTCACACCCATGCTGCAAGCTTCTGCCATGGCACTGTCCTTTCACTAAAGCCAGAGGCAAAAGCAAGGACCATCCCTGGTTGGTGATTTGAACCAGCTGCAGTGATGCTCAGACTGGTGTGCATTACAGAAACTATCCAGCAGGTATGGAGGGTCACTTCAAGTAAGGCACCACGTGCCCCTGGGAGAAGCTTCTTTTTTGTAAAATGGTTAGAGAAATCATGGAAGGACCTTGAAGCCAAAATGGGGGAGACAGAGCCCCTCGGAGATGCCGTTCATGCCCTGAGGCCAGCCAGGAGCGCATTGAACTGGAAGGAGAGCTGATGCCCAGATGCAACACAAAGCGTAAGGAAGCGGCAGGAGCTTTGGCCTGGTTTCGGGGTGTCCCCAGAGGAGCCAAGAGTGTTTGGCAGGTTTTTAATGCATGCATTTGTAATGGGAGGCTCTTAGCACCGTTTAAGCAATGGTAGAATTAAGTGCTGGCTTTTCCAGTGCACTGGAGCCCAGGAGGACAAGGTTGACAAGGTCAGAATTTCAGGCCAAAATTGCTACTGTGTGTGGCTTTTCTGGTTGCCTTTTTACACTGTGGTCCTTAGACCTTGTATCTGCTCTCAGTTGTGGTCCTTCCACCCCCTCAGGCCCCAGCTTGTCTTTGTCCCTCATATCGTGCCTATCTGCACTTTCAGGGGTTGTATTTTAACCTGCCCTCATACCTGACCATCTAACTAGTGGCAGTACTCCTGTGTCACCACCTCTGCCACCTTGATACTTGAACCAAAGGGTTGTCTGTGTCTATCATGACATCTAGCTCTGGACTCAGATTTGGGGGTCTCCTCCCTCCATTTCATGCCCCTTGCTTTCTCCCATGAACAAGGCAACTATCCCTGTGGCCTTTTGCTCTTCTCCAAATGCTCTGATGCAAAGAAATGCCAATAACACTGAGGCATCCATTAGTACGGAATAAACCAGAGGGAATTCATTGGGAGCTCAGAACTGATGAGTTGACTTTGTGCCAACCAAGGAGGGTACAGCCATTCATGGGCACAATGCCACTGGTGTTCCTTGATGTTCTCACATACATGAGGATGGCCAGGAGCCAAGGGCACATTGTAAGAGCCATCTGGGATTACACTGAAGAGTGTTGGAACCCAACAGCCTGGTAGGCCAAGCACATGGGGGTGGTGACCTTGCACCTGCCCTATAGAACATAAACTGTGTCCCAAGTTTTCCCTTCGCTCATAACCACAGCCTACCTCCAAAACAAGCTCTCCACAAGTTGTGTGTCCCCCTTCCTTGGCTATCCTTGAGGCTGGAGTTGCTCATCCTTGGTCTTCCTGCCCACCCTCCATCCTTGCATCTTCTGGCTTTGTTGCCTGGGAAGCAAGGAAAAGAAACAGCCAGTTCCACTGTCAGCACCTTTCAGGCCAGCAGAAAGGACACACTGCTGCTTCCTTGTGTTGTTGGATGCCAGCGCTCTCGGATTTATATTCATTTGGCTCTTGACAGTTGAGAGAGGCCATGGTGCTCCCCCGTCCCTGGCCTTCCCTTGCCTGTGGATTGCAGCTGCTCCCTAAAGGGCAGGGCACAGCTGTGGTGGAGCTGGAGACCAGCTCCCCTACAGCATTGCCGCAGCAGGGACTGCTGGCACTGGGCTGAGCTGAAACAGGTTCCCAGGCCATGGCAGGGGTAGAGGAGGCCACAAATTGAGCTGGCCTCGGAGGCCTTAAAACAAGTGCAGTAGCAGGGACACAGGAGCCATTCGGGGAAGAATGGCAGGATCTGTGTATTTCTTGTGCGTAGCCACCTTGGGGACACAAGGGGAGCAATGAGTTTGGCTCAAGAAACGTCTTGGCCCTTCCTTTGGCTGTGGTTGAGGCAAGGTTGAACAGCCAGGGTGGGAGATGGACAGGAAGCCGGTCTTCTCTGCATGGTCCTCTTGTTTTTGACACATAGCAAGGGTAAACACCACCTTCATTCCCATCCACCCCCTAACCCAGCCACCTCTCTCCTTTCCAGGCTGCTAGGATGTCTCCCCTTCCAAATCCTCTCTGTGCTGCCTGAGTACAGCTCCCTGCGTGGGATGGGGTGGCCCTCAGTGATTGCTGGGGCTGTTGCAGCAGAACATGGTCCAGGCCTCAGAGTTTCTCCCTGTGCACCATGCACAAGCTACAGCAGGCAAGGATGACTTCAGCACAGCATTTGGATCATCCTGTCCAACCAGAAGGGGTCAAAGCAAGGGGGCTGGGTTATTCCTGTAGGGAGCTGGATACTGTGCAGGGTATTTGGTGAGGTGAGACAGACAGGCCAAAGCATAATGTTCAGAGAAGGGTGCTGGCTAAAATCCAGGCTAAGCTTTTCACTACTTGTTCAGGGGCTGCCCTTGGCCTCTCCTGGGATCACCATACTTTGTCCACCAATGCGCAAAAAGCATGATAGTATCTGCCACTCTTTTAATCAGTGGAAGAAACTGGGAAAGTGAGGGAACATTAGAGAAGAAGGTAAAGTGACAGAGATGGTGTGGGGGATTGGCTGTATCTCTGCATGGTGTCACCTCTGGGAAAGGTAGAATAAGGCAGGTGACTGACTGTGAGGAATATCAGAGGCCTGTGGGTCCCAACCTGTGAAGAACCAGATGTGCCTCCCCTCTGATGCATCTGCAGAGACACTGTCAGGAAATTATTCCTCATTGGATTATAAGGCTGAGAAACAAAGCAACAGACTGTAAAAACCTCTGCCTTCTGCTTCAGTGCTGGCTGATGCAAAGCTGAGGCAGCAGCTGGAGGCCATCATATGACAGCCATAAATGACATGAGTTTGGCAGCCTCAGATGTTGAGCTGTGGGGAACAGAGGCTTTCTCTCTGTCTTTTCTATTGGTCTAGCTCTTTCCCCCCCCTCCCCTTCTCCATCTTGGCTTTACTTTTTGGATTATTGAATATTTAAGTGTTTCTCTGTGACACTATCTCTGATCCTTTAATCCAGCTGGCCTGGTAATTCCACAGACCCAAATCAGCTCAGATTTCTCCATAGAAGTAAGCCTTGTTCCTCAAGGGTTCACTCCTCCTCCATTTATCTTCATTTTATTTCTGCCTTTTGTGTCTCTGTGCTAGAAATTGGTTCCATTTTTTCGGTAAAAGCTTTGGCGATATCTTTAGTTAGCAGCCTCCCCCCAAAATAAAAGGGCCAATAGGGGATCTTTATTTTTCATTAACTAAGAATGCTTTTATTTGCTTTTTATTGTTTTATTCCCCCTCAAAATTAAAAAATAAAAAAAAGGCAAAAAAAAAAAAAAAGGCAGAGCACTGTGCCCACGTTTTATTTGCTGTATGAAATTATTTCCTTTGCGTGGCCTGAGGACACCCCTGCCAGTGTCCTGTTTCAGCACAGTGGGAGAAGGGTTGAAGCTGTAGCTGGAGGGCAGGTTGCTCCAGGGTACTCTTCCCAGTCAGGACCAGGAACATGCCCAGAGCCCAGAAATACCTTGAAGCAAATGTCACTTTGCTGCTGATTCCTCCAAGGTGTCCTTTCCTGAAAAGGAACAGTGTTCATAGCCCCCAAGGAGAGGTGGCAGAGTAGAAAGGGAGAAGCTATGCACCCTTTTTTGATGGGGGGTGGGAGGTGTGGTATGTCATCCAGCTCAGGACTGCTGGCATTGTAGGGGGAGAGACTGAAGGCTGGTAAATACCATGCAAGACATGCTACCTACACCCTGGGGCTGGTTCACCTCAACAGCCTTGTCCCTGCACCAAGAGGCAGGAACGATTTTTAGAGCGCAAGTGGATACATGTAGCTTGAATTATTTATCCATCTTGTATCAAGGAAGGAAGGAAACAAACAAAAAGCATTGTTTTGTTTTGTTTTGTTTTGTGTGTTTGGTTTTTTATTTTTCAGGGGTCGGGGGAGACTTGTCTCCATTTTCCCTGCTTTATACATTCTGTGTACATGATTTGCAGGCAGCTGAAAAGCCCTGGCTTTGGCTGCGCTTGGGGCTTGCTTTTGTTTACACTGGGAGTTTTGAGCTGCTCACAAAACCAGCCATATGTTTCCCAGCCTCCCTCCCATACCCCTTCTCCCCCCATGCTGCTGCCTTCCCCCAGCTCCCTGGCTGCCATCACGTTCCTTAAGCCAGCCCCAGTACCCTTCTGTACACCCCGATACGAGACGGTACGTCGTGAGGGTTCCCTTCTTGAAGGCTTATCAGCATGGCAGGCATTCCCACTCCTCCCTTGCTTGCACCCCCCCATAATGCTGTCTCTTCCCCATCATGTCCCTCTTCTTATGAAACCTTGCTATCTCTTATCTCGGAGACTCCCTCCAACTGATTCCTCTTCTTGTCTCCCATGTGCTTTCTTTTCCAGATTCCAGTGACAGATGGATCTCTCTCGTGCACACTTGGTCGTTCCCTCTCTGTATTTTTATTTTCGACATGTTTGATCTGAAGCTCTGAAGCTTCTCAGAGGGAACCCACGAGAGGAGGAAGAAAAGGAGGAGGAATCAAGGGAGCGTGAGCGACAGTGGAGGCAGCCCTACCTTGTTCTTCCAAATTACACTGTGGAGGGGCAAGGGAAGACTCGAGGGTGGGGAGGACTTGGATTTGTTTGGGAGTGGGTTTGGTGTGGATGGGGTGTGGGTGGGGGGCGGGTGGGAGGGAGAAAAGTGGAAAAGGTGGATGAGTCGCTCATGAGCATCCAAGATTTGTTACCCTTGGTCTGAATTCTTGTTTAGAAAAGAAGCACAAGGTAGCTCCCTTCCAGACCAATCATCCATAGTCATTGCTTTTGGGAGTGCTGGAAGCAGATTGCACTTGTTCCCCCTGCTCCATGCTCCTGGCTTGAACCAGAGGGCAAGAAGAAACAATGGTGGTAACACCCAGTAGGACTGGGGTGCTCATGCCCTTCCGCTGCTAAACCCCAGTTATTCACCCTTTCTCTTCCCTCTGCTCCTTATTTTCCTTTTGCTGTTGTCTTGAAATTTGGGGTTGTTTTTCGTTGTGGTTTTCTTTTTTTTTTTCCCATCCTGATGAGGGCACCACTGAAGACCATGATGTGCCTGGGTTTGTGGGCAGTTGTCTTGCTCTGCTTGTTTTGCCCTGCCATCGTGCGAGGTGACTGCTGGCTGATTGAGGGGGACAAAGGGTACGTTTGGCTGGCCATCTGCAGCCAGAACCAGCCCCCATATGAGACCATCCCCCAGCATATCAACAGCACGGTGCACGACTTGCGTCTGAATGAGAATAAGCTCAAAGTGGTGCTGTACTCCTCCCTCAACCGCTTTGGCAACCTGACTGATTTGAATCTGACCAAGAATGAGATCTCCTATATTGAGGATGGGGCTTTCATGGGCCAGTCAAACCTCCAGGTTTTACAGCTGGGCTACAACAAGCTCACCAACCTGACAGAGGGCATGTTGCGGGGCATGGCTCGTCTCCAGTTCCTCTTTGTGCAGCACAACCTAATTGAGCTCGTCACCCCTACCGCCTTCTCTGAGTGCCCCAGCTTGATTAGCATTGACCTGTCATCTAACCGTCTCAGCCGGCTGGAGGGGAACACTTTCACCAGCTTGAGCAATCTGATGGTGTGTGAGCTGGCTGGTAACCCCTTCAACTGCGACTGTAGCCTCTACAGCTTTCTTAACTGGCTGGCGATGTTCAACAATGTCACCAAGAACTACGACAGGCTCCAGTGTGAGAGTCCTCGGGAGTTTGCTGGGTACCCACTCCTGGTACCTCGACCTCACCACAACCGCAATGCCATCACCATCTTCCAGTCCATGTGCAGAGGTGGCACCATCCCCTCCCTCTCCAGAGTCAACCCCACCCCTTATACCCCTGACTCCCAGCGAGACCTGGATGAGGGCTCAGCCATCAGTCCTGGGGACTTCCTCTCGGTCAAGCCTCCAGCATCCTCCACCACTGACTCCTCCTTCAGTCCCAGCATCAAGCTCCATGATGTCACCATCACCTCAGCCATCCTCATGGTAACCATCCCCATGCCCTACAGTAAGATGTATGTACTGGTCCAATACAACAACAGCTACGTTTCTGACATAGCAACACTGAAGAGCAAGAAGGAATACGTCACTGTCAACAAGCTGAAGGCCCACACTGATTATACTTTCTGTGTGGCCTCCATCCGCAACAACAGGCGCTACAACCACACTTGCCTGACCTTTGCAACCCGGAGCAAAGGCAGGGAAGACCCTATTTCTAGTACTTCCACCACCACACACTATATCATGACCACCCTGGGTTGCCTCTTTGGGATGGTCATTGTCCTAGGGGTGGTGTACTACTGCCTGCGGAAGCGGAGGATGCAGGAGGAGAAACAGAAGTCCCTCAATGTCAAAAAGACCATCTTGGAAATGCGTTATGGATCAGATATTGATACCAGTACCATGGTCCATCCTTCCCAGAAGCTGGGTGAGCCACCAGTCATCCCTGTCACACGGATGTCCTCCATCCCTTCCATGATTGGGGAGAAGTTGCCGCCACCAAAGTCAATGGAGGCTGGGATGGAGACTCCTAAAGTCACCACTAAGGGTAACTACATTGAGGTGCGGACTGGTGGTGGGGATGGGCTGGAACGAACCCAGCGGGATGAGGATTTGAGGGAGCTTGACAATGGCCAAGGCTCAGCTGCTGAGATCTCTACTATAGCCAAGGAGGTAGACAAGGTCAACCAGATCATCAACAACTGCATTGATGCCCTCAAGCTGGACACAGCCTCCTTTCTGGGTGGTGGGACTGGTGTTGACTCAGACATGGCCTTTGAGTGCCAGTCCATCCCAGCCAGTTCCTCAAGCGGGCTAGAACGGCCCAGCTTTCTTTCCCCACCCTACAAGGAAAGCTCCCACCACCCCTTGCAGCGCCAGCTCAGTGCTGATGCTGCTGTGGCCAGAAAGACCTGCAGTGTCTCCTCTAGTGGCTCCATCAAGAGCGCCAAGGTCTTCAGCTTGGATGTGCCTGACCACCCACCACTCAGCAAGTCTGACTCCAAATACATTGAGAAGGGCAGCCCACTCAACAGCCCTTTGGATCGTCTTCCCTTGGTGTCCCCGGGCGCCATCCACCACTTGGAGGTCAAGCCTTCTTACCATTGCAGTGAGCACCGTCACTCCTTCCCGGCCCTGTACTATGAGGAAAGTGCTGACACCTTGAGCCAGAGGGTGTCATTCCTCAAGCCACTCTCCCGATCCAAGCGAGACTCCACATACTCCCAGCTCTCCCCAAGACACTACTTCTCGGGCTACTCCTCCAGCCCTGAGTACTCATCAGAGAGCACCCACAAGATCTGGGAGCGGTTCCGGCCTTACAAGAAGCACCACAGGGAGGAGGTTTACATGGCGGCTGGGCATGCCCTGCGGAAGAAAGTGCAGTTTGCCAAGGATGAGGATCTGCATGACATCCTGGATTACTGGAAAGGAGTCTCTGCTCAGCAGAAGCTGTGACTCTCCATTGCTCTTTTCAAGGAAACAATACAAAACAAGACTCACCCCCCCAACAAACAGAAAAAAATATGCCACTTGACTGTGAAAAATAAACCAACAACAAAATACTCCCGACAAATACAAAACTGACAAAATTGTTTCTTAAAGTTTACAACAACAACAACAGAAAACTCTCACACACACAGACACACACACACACATATGCCGAATTGTCTCTACTGTGTTATGGGGACCATTGTTCTGCCTGCAGATGGTTGGGAGGACCATCCTGCTCTGACACTGTGGTAACAACACTGGAGTGTGGGTGAAAATGGCCCGGGAGGGGGTGGCTGTGGTGGCAGGGAACGGGCAGGGATGGGCACTCACTGGGCATGAAACTCAGCTGTGAACTATTGCTCTTTCTGTTCCTGTTGAGGGATGAATTTTTTTCTTTTGGGTGGGAGGGGATGACTTTGATTTAGAAAGCTTCTCTGCCCATCTGATATACTTACTTTTCCACACCTTCGATCACTGTTTTTTGCCCTATTTCCTTTGGCATTGGAGGCTTTTCTGTCTCTTTGGTCCTCTTCCAAGATACGTGGGATTTTTTTGGAAGAAGTTGTGTCACTTCTTTTGCTTTTCGTTTTCCCTACCCTTCTGTTAGGGGTCCCTAGGCTGGCACTTTCTGTCTAGATACTTCATGAACCTCCATCCTCCTCAGAGGAAGGAAAGGAGGTGCAAATGACTGAGGGAGGTAGAACTTCCCACACAACAGACTCTGTGGACTTGCTGCTCTTCCTCTTTCCCTTCTCCTGCCATGTCATTGCTGATGAACATCAGCAATTCTGGAGATGAGCATTCTCCAGGCCTGCTCAGAGCCAGTTTTCTGCCAGTTGGTGGGGACACATGAGTGTGTTCTTTGACATGGCAAGCCAGGTCCTCGAGGAGTGGTGGAGGAAAAGGCAAGAAGGTTCGGTCTCTCAAAAGTGTAAAGAGTTCCCATCTCTCCATGAGTATCACAGGTCAGAGATCCTCCCAGCCGTAAACACCTATGCTCAGGCTGCCCTTGTGCAGTATTTTTGATACTCCCTGTTCATGTCTCCCTTACTATGAGGAAAGAACCTGGAAAGGAGCTGAGCAGAACAAGTTCTACACGAAACTTCTGCAGCTCTTGCCAGCTTACCTGCACCATGGGGTATGGGTTGGGAGGCTGTGTATGAGAAGAGCATCCCCCAACCTTGTAACTTGCAGGTGGTTATGAAGAATAGGATTTCAGTTGCTTACCTCAGTGAGTTGACAGAAAAGCCAGCAAGTGGCTTCCCCTTTAATAGGCCATGGACACTCTGGCATGGATAGGAGACAGCCTAGGGTAAAGGCAGGAGCACAGGAAACAAAAGGGATGTGAGAATGGGGCCTGGAAGTAGCCCAAGAGGGATGGCTTCAGGAGATGCTCTCTGTGTGTATGTGCAGCCACACTGTGTATGCTGGGATAGAAGAGAATATCACCTTCTGGATGGCAGTGTTCCTTTGAATATTTAGAGGCCCTCAGAGCAACTTATCACCTCCTAAATCCTCCACCTCCTCACGGTTGGCTGTGACAAACTTTTCTTAGGGATCCTATAATGTCTTGACAAAAACCCGGTTTCGCTTGCGAGGTCCCAGCTTCTGTCCCTTGCATAGAACTGCCACAAATCTGGGAAAGAACCTACTGCTGTCTCCACTTTGTCCGATTTCTGAGTAGCCCAACCAAGCACAATCTTGGCACCATCTCCCCCAAAGTTTTCTTGTCAGGCAGGGGTGCTCCCTGCTGAGTGTGTCATTATGCAGGACAGTGGGCCTCCTCTCCATGAGCTGCACACCCCAATTCTCAATAATTGTTCACCTCTGTCAGGAGGAGGGTGAGGCCCTGTGTTGTGTTGGGCTTTCCTAAGTGGCTATTTCCTTTCTGAGATGCTCCTCCACTGGTGTCCCAGTGTTTTGGGGGGCCCTAGAAGAATGATGAGGGTGTAGGAGCTTCTCTAGGAAGGATTTACATGCTGTCTGCAGAGAACCTGCCCATTATCTGTCAGGCACCAGCACTGCCAGCTGTGAGAGCTGGTTTCTGTGCCACAGGTGACATGATCCCACCTTCTGTAAGTGAGGAGCAGCAGTAGGCAGAGCCTTGTGTGCAAGAAAGCAGAGAGGGGATCCCCAAGATCAAAACCTGTGAAGATCCTCAGGGTCTCTTCCTCGCAGGGGTGCTGATGGTAACAGTTCTAAGCCAGGTCCTGATCCCATTGCCTCAGCCTCCTTCACTGTCAGCCTGCTTCCCCACAGTCAAAGCCTCATTTTGCCTTGAGTCCAGAGGTGTTCATGGGACTGACTCTACACTGTAAGAGCCAGTTCAGCCCAGGGAAGGGCATGTGTGTGCACACATGTGCGCGTGTGTGTGCACGTGCAGGAGGATGAAGGGAAGACACATCACTGCTGCCGTGAGTCCCTCCATGTTGGGACAATGCAGCAAATCAAGACAGGAAAATGCTGGGAGAGGTGCTTAGGCACAGCAGAGACCTTTCCAGCTACTAAATGGAGCAGGCCCAGCAGTCTTCCAGCACGGCAACCATCCAAGCAGGAAAGACTAATGGCTGGGGCACAGAACTGGACAAGAAGAGGGGGATGACAGGCACAGGGGGTTGGAGTCCTGTTCTTCTCCCCACCTCTTCCCTCCCTGTGCTTCTCTGCTGTATGGTCTTGTAATCAGTTCTGCTCAGCCTCTATTTTTGGGGGAGCATTAACCTCTAATGGTTTCTGCTCCCTTTCCCCATCACTCCAACAAGGCAGAAAAGAAAGGTCAGGGATGCAGCTATCATCAGGCCCTTCTTTTGCCTGTGGTGGGGGTAAGGTTGGGTAGGAGGGACAAGCCATTTCTCTCCCAACAGTAGCCCCCCACTTCAAACCAGTGGGTGAAGTTTGCACAAGATGGACTGTTCTGTGGGAGGAAGAGGGCAAGGAAAGGGAACAAAGTATCCCACCTTCCTTCCTCCTTCCTTCTTCCTTGTCCTGCTACCTATCCAGGGATGAGGGCTCACAAAGTGATGCCAGCCCTGCTGGAGGAAAGCAGGTTTAACGTTCTATTTGCATGATGATTTTACTGTATTTTTCTGAGCAAACACCTGTTGTGTATGTGCCAGTTTGTTGGAATTTAATCTCCTCCCCCAAAGTCTCTCCTGTCCTTGTCCCTGTTTTCCCTGCTCCTTTCATTTGTCCCTGGTGTGACTTTTTGAGAGACTCCTACCAGTTTGGGAGGGAGCACATCCCAAAGAGAACCCAACCCAATCAGCCCTATAAAAAAACATTCCTTCTTCTTTCCAGTGTCCCCCTCCTCTTGCCCCAAGTGTCGTCTCTCAGCTGCTTTTCAGGGTTGTGTGCGTGAAGGGGGATGTGTTATATACCAAAGGCCTCCTCTTTCTAGTGGTCATAATTTCTCCTAATTATTTAGAAACAGGAGTGAGATCCATCACGATAGATCTCATAAGATAAATGGTCACTACCAACCCCACACCCTAGTTGTTCTTTCTCCAGATCTACAAACAAGGCTATTCTTGAGGGAACAAGGAGTGCTTCAGCTGCAGGGAAAACCTCTGATACAGTGAAAGCTTGATGTGGAACTGGTTACAATCACTAGAAGATCTCCCACCACCTTCCTCTCATTAATTGCAGGGAGCTCTGTATTAGATCTGTCCTACCTTTCCTTTCCCATGGGTGGCCCTGGCAGAGGGCAGAGTGTGATTAAACCTTTAAGGCCTCTGTGATGGGAAAAAGCACGGAGAGACTTCCTGAAGTTTCTAAGCCCTCTGTGGATTGGCTTTGGCAAGAGTCCTTCACCCTTGCCTTCTCCCAGGGTAACGTTGTTCCATGGGGCAGAACTAGGACCAACCACTTTCACACTTTATTTCTGCGTTGGTGCCTCTTGGTAGGGCAAACAGGGGTTTAGATCACCTCACTAGAAAGTGTGGAGGGTGAGGAATGAGGTTGGGGGCTGACCTGCCCTCTTCTCTCAGGAAGAAGCTCCAAGTGGAGGGCCTGGGCTGGGCTTCTGCACCCAGAAGAGTGAAGGTGGGTCCCTAGGTGTGCTGTTTCCGTGAGGCAGAGCTTGTCCCCATCCCTGCTGGTACCATGTTTTCCTCTCCCCCACCCCACTCTTTCATGCTGAATAAATCCCTCCCGAGGTAGGTGTGAAATATTCATGACTGACAAATGAAGATTTATGTCGGGCTGAGGAGGCCTCTGTGTGTTTGCAATGCTAATCAGCCTGCCTTCCTGGAGGAGGTTCTGCCAGGCAGGCTTGGGGGAGGGAGGGAGAGATGCAGGAGGGAAGGGGGAAAAGGAGCTGTGAAAGAGAGTGGAGGGGCAGACACAGAAGGGCTGAGGAAGGTGTGGTGGGACCAAGGAATAGGGAGGCAAAGGGGGATAGGTAGAGGGAAATGGAGAGGGTGGAGAAGAGGGACAGGATGGAAAGACCAGGGAAAGAGATGGCTGCGCTGGGAAGAATGGGACAATAAAGGGAGAAAGAGACCAGCGAGAGAAAGGGTTGAGCGAAGGGGTGGAGGCTCTCTGAGAGGAGGTGTGGAGTAAGTCAACAGTGCCTGAAGAAAAAAAGCAGGACAGACTTCATGATGAGCTGTGGCCCCTCTCTATAAGGCAGAGCTCAGCACCACAGGGCGGGCAGCTGCCGCATGGGCAGGAGCTGGACCCGAGGCCCTGAAAGCACATTTGCCATGCTTGTTGCTGACTGGAAAGCTCGGCTGCATCTGGAAGGACACACCACCTCCAGGAGCCTGGAGAACAACCCTTCCACCACCACCACCACCACCTCCTTCAGCACAAGCTGCATGCAAGAAGAGCTTCATGGAGGCATGTCCTCTTGCTGGAGCCAGCCTGCTGCCGTCCCACCACCTGTGCAGGAGAGAACGTCTTCAAGGTGTCTTGGTGTGAGAGGACACTGAGAGCCACCCTGCCCCGGGCTACAGGGTTCTCTTGTAGGGCTCGTGGAGCCTGTCCCACCTCAGCTGCCCCCACCCGCCCTGGCTGAGGCAGGAGTTTTTAGGTCTTTCCCTGAAGAAGGGGCAGAAGGGGGCATCTGTTGCCTCCCCTTACACACACACGCACTCCTGCACCCTGTCCCTCCAGCCAGTTTTGGCCTTGTACTGTGAGGGGCGTCCTTGGTCTGCCTCCCCTCGGCTTTCCGTGCCGTGCGCTGTGGAGAGACATCTCTGCGAAGAGATATCCCTGTGGAGAGACATCGTCTCCATACTGCTCCCTGTGCAGCCCCACCAGGGCAGCTCTCTGCAGGGCCACCCCAGACCCCCACCCCCATCCCCAGGTGGAGAGAGGGCAATCTCTGCCAGGCTTCTCCTCCCACTGGGTGGGCCCCTCCTTTCCTCCTTGCCCTGCCAGGAGGCAAATCTCTCCTTCTCCCACTTATGGTCCCCCCCTCTGTCTGCCCCATCCTCGCGCGTTTGGCTTTGCCTCCCCCATGACTACCACCGCCACTGTGAGGCCTTGCTCTTGGGTGTCCTGCCCCCATTGCCTGCTCTCCACCTTCCCTGGGGGGAAGAGGAAGAGGCTGACTGGGCCAGGTCAGACCCTCCAGGGCTGGTTCCGCTGGTCCATCCACAAGCACAGCACCTGGGGTGAGGGGGTGGGAAGGGGCAGGCAGCTGCTGGGCACGGAGCCGGGGGTATCAGCCCTTGAATGTAAGGAAGGGCCTGGGAGGTAGCTGCTGGGTCCGGCTCCTTGTGGCCTCTTTGGTGTTTCGCCTTCCGTAACAACCCTGTGACCCCCCCGGTTGTGTATGGACAAATTTGAGTTGGAGTTATGTTCTTTTCTTCTTATTATTATTTTTTTTTTCTTCTTCCTTTAGGTTTCTATTTCTTTATTTTTATTTTCATTTTTCCTCTTTCTTTTTTCTTTCTTTTCCTGTTTTAAAACTGAATGGCACGAAATTGTTTTTCCTCAACTCGGAGATTCCTGTATGGATAAAATCAATTTCTATATTTGCAATAAATTTCTTATTAAAAAAAATTAAAAAAAAAAACAACAAAAAACCCAAAAACAACGAACAAAAAATATCAAAAGCTGCTTCTGAGTCCATTTGTTCCATCCTTTTCTTGCAGAAGAGGTGGGTGAGATGAGATGGGAGGGAATAGGGTATGGGAGAAACTGAGAAAGCTGGGATAGGGCATGGGAGAAGGACTGTGGATTCTCCCAGGCAGTCAGTGATCATCTGCTCCCCCCAAACACACTGTTTCTCTGCCCTTGGATATTGCCTTGTTTGGACACATCCCCATTTTTTAGAGAGTCCTCAGCCCTGCTGTGATACTGGTCCCCTACTGAACTGATCAGCACCCAGGTCATGACTCATTCTGGGCACGCATGAAGCACTGCCTGGGTGTAGGGCAGCCCTTCCTTGCCATTCACCTACACAACAAATCTTCAGCTGTTGGCGAGAAGTATTTTTTTCCCAATCTCCAGAGATCTCTGGAGGAAGGTGGTCCAAGCCAGGTGATGTGGGCATGAGTAATGACTGAGCAATCTGTAGCCTAATCCACCAGCAGATATCCTGATCTCAGCTCTTCCTAAGCATCAATATTTAAAGTCAAGAATACAGGCAGCAAATCTGTGGCCATTGATGCATTTATACACATAATTAGGCCAATTTGTGCACGGTGACATAGCAGCCATTCCCCTGCATGTCTTGTCTCTTCTCCCGCTCCTGTTTTTTCTCATTTCTGGGTTCTCCAAGAGCGGTTCTGCTGCTTGGCTCAGAAGGTTTCTTCTTGCACCTTTGCAGTTTCAGCTTTGATCAGGCAGATCTAACTGTGGCTTCTGAGTTTCCTTCTTGGGTGTGCTGAGCTCACAGCCTCTGCTCCTAGTGTAGGGAGAGGCAGGAATAAACGGCCTTGGGGGGCTGAGAATATGGAGACAACAGTGACTTTCAGCTCCTGGATAAATATGCCACAGTAGCTGATGACTCTTATTGACGCTTGAATTGATTTTAGAGCAGCCTTGGGGGCAGATGCTACTACAGGCAGATGCTTCACTGTCTGACGCATTCTTCCTTGGACTTGAGAAGAATGATTAAGTGTGAGAAGCAATGGTGCTGGGCTCTGAGGGATGGACAGTGGTGCACAACAAAGAGAAGTTTTGCTTGTGTTAATCAGAGCTTCAGGTGCATGGTGGAAAGCTGGATCTTTGGGTCAAGGTGGTGTTCCTGGCATCTGCATCTCTGCAGTGCAGGGATATGGGTGTTCTGAGACAGGGAATCTCAAACCTTGGGAGGAATTAATGCATAAATTATAAAGAGGTGTAATCTAATCAGTAGAGTGCCCCCATGCTGTTTATTTTGTTGCTAAATTCAATTTTGTCTCCGCAGTCCCTGAATTTCATCTGGTTGCTCTGCCACAGGGATGAGAAAGGACAAGATGTATCTGCAAATGCTGCCTTGGGAGAGTGGAAGCTTTGGGATGGGAAGACTCTCAGGGTTGAAGCAATCACCAGTGTCCTGAAGCCAGGTGGGGACTGTTGGGCTGGGAGGACACAGCGGCATTGTAGTCAGATTTCTGGGCCAAAATGATCTGTGATGAAAGAGTTAATCAGTGCTTGTATTTAAGCAGCCTTTGGCTGATTCCAGAGACCTTGGGAGTCTTCTGCTTTGCACAGGGTCATGTGAACCAGTGTGTGCTTGGGGAAGGGATGAGGTGTGAGCTGCACCTGGGAGTCTGTGTTGTTCTCTCAAGTGCCCCTGAATATGACTGTGTCCAACTGATGCAGTCCCTGCAGCAAACCACATTGACCTCTGCCTCTAGAAAATGCTTGGATGACCATGACAGCTGTGTCATGGAGAGGGAGGAAGGCCCAGCTCTGTGTTGTGAGCAGTGAAGTGGATGCAGTGGACAGTGGTGAGCGAGGGTGTCACCTGGGAAGCTGGTGTGAACTGGACTACTAAGCAAAACCATCATGGAGGTCAGTGCAGCTTTGCATAGCCTCATGTTTTAGGCTGGCTGCAGACTCAGGAAGACCATTTTGTGTTGTCTTGTGGTTGGTTCATGCTGATGTGGCTCTTTCTCACTCCCGTGAAGTTTAGTGACTTATCCAAGCCATCATTTTCTGCAGCACAGGAAGAAATGACTTAGCCACAGAGCCTTTTGCTGGAAATAATATGGGACAGTTGAGGTCTCTTTGGGTATGTGTGTGTGCATGTGCGTATGTGTTGTGAAACAGGCAGGCAAGTGGGCAACATTGCCCTCTTCTGGACTGACTGTCAGGACTGGAAGAGCATCTTTGGTGGAACTGCAGCCTGGCAGATGAATCCTGTTTCCACTGTAAAGGTACCATTCTTTCCGAGCCTTGATTTCCTATCCAAATCCTGGTGGCTTTTGCAATAGCCAGGTGAGATCAGGGGATACCACTGCTCTGTGGAGCTCCAGAGCCTGGGGATCCTGATCAGTCGTGACTCTTCAGGGTCAGGCCAAGCCCAAGAGAGCAAAGTGAAGAATCTCTCCCCTCCAGATAATGTTGGCTCCAATGGATCCAGTAACCAAGAGCTCTGAAGACTGGTGAGGAAATGGATGAGGATGTGAGGGTCACACTGCTGACATTTGTCCCAAGGGCTGTCTCTCAGGGAGAGGACAGCAATGTAGGCTAAGGAATGGCCAGGTCAGCATCTTTCCCCAGGTCTTGGATGCACTCTCAATTAAAACATTAAGGTGTATGTCATGCAGAGCTGGAGGACAGACTGAGATCTGCACAGAGCCCAGGTGGTCTGGGAATGCAGGTACACAGGCCATGCCTATCCTTATCAGGGAAGCAGAGGATGTCATTGAACAACCTGTACATCTCCCTTCTCATCCTTGGAGGAAACACAGAGTGAGAGAAGGCAAGCCTGAGCAGGCTGAGTGAAAGATTCAGGAGTGAAAGGCTAAGAGAAATGGAAGGAGGACTCGAATACACAAGGAACAGGTTCATATGTACAGTTAAGATGATAGATTGATTAGTATCACTGGTGCTGCACTATACAGGCAAACTCTAGGTTCTGCAACAGGTTTGGTGGGACTATGGCAGGGTATAGAACTGCTCCATTCCTAGGTTTCCCAGAAATCCAACAGAGATCTGTGTCTTCCCTTCCCTCGTCAGGCTCCCTGGGACAGGGTCTGTGTCTCACAATGCAGTTATATGATACCTCTTGCAGTGAGATCGACAGACTACTCAGGGACAGATGGTTAACTTGCATCCTCAAAGGAAGAGGGAACAACATCAAAAGTGAGTCCGAGGAGTTGTGTTCATGACTCCTACTAAGCAAGGCAGAAACACGCAGGGGCTCAACTGATGTTACTGTGGAAAACGGATCAAAAGTCTCATCACTTTTTAAATAATAAACACTTTAAAAAAGAAAAACATTCAGCTCCTTCTCTCTGTATATGTCACCAGAAAGGGCATCATTAAGAATTCATTGCAACTTCTGCACCCAATTTTCCAGCCCAGTGCCTTGTCCCGCTTGTCTTGCTCCAGCTCCAAAGACAGTGGAGGCTCTGCCATGAGTATTGAGGGACAAACAGAACCTGAATAACAAGATGGAGCTTGAAGAAAGGGTGGAGGGACTTGAGGACCCCTGACATGAGTTGACTATAGGAGGGAGAAGCACAGCCGGGAGGAATGCGAGGTATAGCCAGTCTTGCCCACAGACTTGTGAGCAAATAGCAGAAACCTGCCCCAGCTGCCTGCTGTTACCTGCTCACACAGGCCTGGAGATTTTCCTCTACTCTGCCTTTCCCCTTCTTGAACATCTGGAGTTTATCCAGAGGTGGGTTTAAAGGTGGCCTGTTCACTGTTGAACCAAGGTCCTGAGCTGCAGGACAGTGATGCAGCTGACAATAATGGCCAAGCCAAGGAAAACTGCATTGTAGGGCGGATTCATCAGGACAAGGAGGTGCTAGGCCTAGCAGATTCAAGCTATAAAGGCTGAAGTGGCTGTACCTGTTGTGTATGAGTGCCTTCAGTCAAAGCAAACTGACTGCTTAGTGTCATGACATCTGCCTGTCTGGAGAAAAAGCGTTTCATTCTGGGCTTTGCTCAGCTTGGACATTGGGCCAGAAGATACATAAAATCCCAGCTTTTATCTCCTTCTGGTAAGGTGGGTAGAGAGCTGTTGCCTCTGTTGCCCTGCAATACAATTTCTGCCTCTGTCTTGTGTCACTATCATCCATCAGTCTTCCTGCCCATGACACCTGTTTCTCTTTCTCTCTGCTTCTCAAGTGGCAGCCAGGGAGATAATTGGTATTTTTGACACTGTCTGTTGAGCATTTTGTGGCAGAAGCTGCCAGGACAAAGCAGTGAATTAGATAATTAGGGTTAATTAGAGGCTTTTCAGGACTATGTTACTACACTCCATGAGGACTGTTCCCTTCTTTCAGGGCCACTGCAGGGAAGAATGCCTTTGGAGGAGAGGCGGAAGGAGGTGTCTATGGCATTGATGGTGGGTGTGGTGGCCAGGAAAAGGGTGTTCTGCCTCCTCAGTGGCATTGGAGGTGCTGGGTGCTCAGAAAAGTGAGAAGCAAGGCTGGATACAGACTTCAGTGGGACAGCAGGGAGAAATGATGGTGGAGAAGGTGTAACTGAGGGGAGAGAGCCAGTTCTCAGCACTAGCTAATGGGAGCTTGGCTTTTACTACAGCAAAAGCAGTGGCTCTCTAAAACCCAAAAGGTAAAAAGAAGCCCTGAGAAGGCAGATCAACCTGAGCTGGTCCTGAGGTTTAATGACTGATGCAATGGAGGTGGAGGGTGTTTAAACTGCCATGGAGCTGTGATCTGATGCTGGAGGAGGAGTTGGGCAGCAGATCCCTCACTGGTCCTCATTCCTCCCTCCACTGCTGCAGTGAGCTGAGCTGAAAGGTAGAACTTGCCAGGCAACATCCATAGACACCGAGCAGCCAGTTGTCCAAAGCACTGTCAGAACAGGACGTGGTTTCTCCTCTCACTTCCGCTTTGTCTTCTAGGCCATCACCTCTCTCCTCCTTTCCTGGATACAGTGTTTTCCTCACAGTTGACTCCCACTGCTCCCTTCACACTTCTCCTCTTTCTTGTTCTTGTTTTCTGTTCTCCACCTTTCTTCACTGTCCCTCACCTCTCTGTTCCTTAGGGAATCATGACTTTGTCCGTCTCTCTGCTCTTTCACTTTTCTGATGCTTTCACTCACCACCTAGCATCTGTTGTTCTTTTTCCCTTTCTCCACTTCTTTCCCTCCATTCAACCTTTTCTGTCTTCTCCCATATCCACATATTTTCCTCTCTCATATAATATCTGGTATAATTCCTCACATCTTGAGTCATCAAAACCTGCAAGAAGTAGTTTCCCACAGGAAAACAGAATGTGATTTTTTTTTTTTTTCCAACAAAAATTAAATATTGACCATATGGGGTGGAAAAAACCCAACAAACTAGGCAAAAAAAGAAAAAAAAAAAAGAGAGCCAGCTCATTGCTCAGAAAGAAACGAAGAAAAACAAAACTTGCCTGAGCAAGTATTCACCACTGAGTTTTGAGCATTTCTGCACTACTGTGTTGCTAAAACTCCTGCTAAGATCCTCAGCCAGCCATGCACTGAACTGAAGCCAACCTAGACTACACTGGCGCTGATAGAAGGTCAAATCTGGGATGCAGCTGACACACAGTCAGTGTGTGAAACAAACTTACACACGCACAGACGCACACATACGGAGGAAAACGGAAATGTAGCCCACCAAGCAGTTGAATATTCTCTGCTTCAGTCACTTTGGAGGTGATGCCTCTGACCAAATCACGGCAGTTGTGCTCTTCCCGAAGTGGTCTTGATTGTGGTATAGTGAGGGCAGGGGTTGACTGATGCTATACTAGTGCCATACCATCAGAATTAGGAACATGGTGAGCACTCAAAGCATCCTTGGAAAGTACTTCCATGAGGGATCAGGCACTTTTCCCTACAGATGGTTCTGTCAGGTCCACAAGTCCCTCCTGGTTTCTTACTGATTCTTCTAACTGTAACCAACTTCTCTCACACCTTGATCTCAGAGACGACCTACTGCAGTGTCTGGACATCACCCACAAGCTGGAATTTCTTAACAAAGACCATAGTATAAAGGAAGTCCAATAGATTTGGGATGCGGCATCACCTCAGGAATGACTGAAGCAGAGAAAGTAATATGTTCTTACAAGCAGGGGACAGACCCAGCACCACTATTGGTTCTAAGCAGGGCAAAGAAGAATTTCACTCAACACATAATAGTTCGGTCAGAGAGTAGCTTTGTTGACCAGAGAAAGAAAATCTCAGTGAATTCCTCAGGCCTTTGTGTTGCAGTGATCTATTAAACAAACCATATCTCTGTGTACAGCTGACACAGTTTTAATACCATGTGATTCCACTATTTTTAGCAGCTTTTTCATGGATAGGGCAACCAGAACTTTTTCTTGCTTCACTTGCAGGAGCCCTGAAGCCAGACTCCAAAGACTCCTAGTAAATAGGAAGATCTCAGGTGAAAATCAAGGTCTCTGAGTACAGCAGTGAGAGACCCAAGATGTCCGATTAAAATAAAAATGTCTAGGGTTCTAGCTGAACCAGCTGTTCTACAGCTGAGTCTTCAGCTAATTCACTGCACACCTCTGTTGGGATCCATTAAGCTGAACAGAGAGTGGAGAGGGTGGCATCTGCTTTGCTAGTGCTCAACACAGCACTTCGTGTGACAGTGATGGGACAGCATTGGACCTTGAGTAGAGAGAGGCTGCAAACTGACAGAAGATTGGGGCAGGGCAGTAAGAGTGAAGTGTGTCTTCTAGCAGAGACCTTGTGAGCTGCAGGCTCCTCTGGTGTGAGATGGGGAGCATGCGCTCCCTACCTGCTGTTGTAAATTAAAAGGGTTGATGAGAAGGAAAGGATTCCCCATATGGGTCAAACTCCTCTCAGCTTCTGCTGACACCACCTGGAACAACCTGGCCAGAACAGATTCCTTGCATCTGCACCGAAGTTCCTTGGACAGCACACATCCAGGAGGTTCTTACCAGAAACAGTCCCTGCAGAAAGATGTCAGGGTTTCTCATCATCTCTGTATGATCATCACCAGGTGACCACCAGGCAGATGGGGCAAATTTATCTGCTCAAGGAACATGACCTTTCTTCCAAATTAAAGAAATATTTTGTGGAAAAACAGCAGAAAAATTTCCATATCAGCATGAATCAAAGCTGCCTGCATCTTCTCCAATAAGGATCCTAAAATCACAAATGCTCTGAAGAATGCAAGCAGGGCAAAAATATTGACTATTCCTTGCAATGTGAGAACATCACATCCTTGAAATGATCAGGAATCATGTTTAAGAGAAAATCCAAGGAAACCTTATATCATAGCACAGAAATAACTTGTAAAACTCCTAGCCAAAATGTTTTAACCAAATCCCCGGAAGTCATCAAACAGCTGATGGCTGGGATTAGAGAAAAGAAAACAGGGAGGGCTCAGCTAGACAGGTAGTCCTGGACATCGTCAGAGACAGAACGCTGGGGCAGATAAACCTTCATGCTGATCCAGTGCTTCCATTCTTCTGCATTTTTGCACATCTTATTCAACCTCTGTCAGCCTTACACCAATGTCTACACAGCAAGGCTGCTGCAGTGGTCGGAAATGTCAGGTAACACTTAGCCTAAGATCATCTGACAGACCTGACAGGAAAACAGCTGAAGCTTCCCAGCATTGCAGCAGTGAGTCTCATGGTTTCAGAACAGAGTTTCTGCAGCTGCTGTTGACGGTTGTCCCTGCACACAGCAAGTGCTTACGTAACATTCAGGCCTTGTAACTATTTGGCATGGACTGTAAGGGCAAGTAGGATGTTCAGGTACAAAAAAAGCTGAAATGCAAATAGCAGCAATCAGATGAATGTACAGGAGAGACAATTACACTTAGCCTGTGCTTATCATCAAATAAATCCATATAAGTGAAGACAGCCCAGGAGACAAGCTTGCCTTGGGCACCAGAGTCTTCACAATTACCCTGGTCAGCACCTTGATAGGTGTTGTGACTGAGGCCAAGCACACCAGATGATGTGAGAGAGGGAGAGCCATGGTACCAGGGCAGTGGAATCTTCCTAGTAGCAAAATCCTCCTCATTATAAGAATGCTGATCTCAGCGATTGCTGACACAGGGGCATGTGTGGGGAATGGCAGGATAGAATAAATCGGGGGTTTATTGGTGAAAATACACAAGGAAGAAGCTGAAACATATGGCTTCAAGACCTAAAGTCACTTCTGAACCAAGATAGGTCTTGAGCCAGAAATGTCCCTGTGGGATTGATCCTGGGAGACATAAGTCTGTGCTAGATGTGCTAATGACCTTGTTTGCAGTCAGCTTCACATCCTTTGTTGAGCAGATGGTAAGTATACTCTGAACTACTTGCCTGTGGGACATAGTGCTGAGCATTTCTGAGTAAGCTTCCAGGTGAGTTCCCCATGACTGTTCAGAACCTTAAAACTGACAAAAACGTGAAAGTATATAAGTGACAAAGGAATACTTAGGAAAATGTGGGGCCACTGCTAAATGGGGCAGGTGCCCTGGTGACAGAGGACATGGAAAAGACTGAGGTATTGATTGTGTTCTTCAGCTCAGTCTTTATTAGCGAAATTGGCCTTTGGAAATGCCGTGTCCCAGAGACCAGGAGAAAATATGAAACAACTTAGCCTTGGTAGAAGAGGATCAGAGAATACTTAGGCAAACTGAGCATATGTAAGTCCATGGCACCTGATGGGATGCACCCAGCAGTGCTAAGGAAGCTGTCTGATGTCATTTCAAGGTCACTATCAGTAATCTTTTAACACTCATGATGGCTGGAGAAGTGCCTCAGGACTGGAGGAATGTAAAATTCACCAACTGGCAAGGATGGAACTGAAATGCCTCTGTCTTCTTAGAGACATGTACTTCTAGGAGGGGTGATGCTTCTGTGAGAAATCTGTGCATTTCTGATTCCTGCAAAGTTGGAACAATGTTGGTGAGGCAAGGTTTATGGAGGGAGATAAACGTCTTTTTTTTTTGGACAAGCCAAATGTAATGTTTTTGGGGCCTGTTGCATTTATCTCCTGCAGACCTGCTTGTGTGCCTGACACCCTATTTATTTCTTTCTGATTGTATCGTAGCTGATCGTTCTCTACAAACTTTGCCACTCTTACAGTCTTCAGGCATCACACTTTGAATAGCACTGCTGTTAAAGTATGAATTCTTATTTTCACAAAGACCTAAATGTAAAAACAACATATCCTACACTGATTGGTGAGCTGGGAAGAAAAGGAAGAAGAAGATGAAGGAACTGTTTGATGATCTAGTTGCATACCCACTGCGATAAAGTTCCTGGAATAAGGAAAATGGGGATCAGCTGCTCTTCCATGTATTTGAACTGCAGTTCAACAGTTAGTGTTTCAGAGCTGATCTTTACTACTGTATAGCTTGTTTTCACATTAAGCTCACCTGGTGTTCAGGTTGACTCATGTGAACCTGCCACGTGCCAGAAGCATCACTTTCTGACAGGTAATAGAGCTAAACAGAGCAGGATCTAAAGAAAAACCCTCATGCCCCTGCAAATGAAGGCATGTCTGCTGAATTTTAGGAACTGGGACATGTTTTTTGCTTAGCCAAAAGGGTTTGAGCTCCTCCTTGAGGAAAGGGATCTGAGCCCTGAGAAAAGAAAATAGTAGTAATATAAAAAAAAAAGAGATAAGCAGGGACCAAGATCCTGTGAACAGAATGAATAAGACAGAGCCTTCTTCCCTGTGCCAGAAAGAGAAAGAGGCAGAAGAGGTGTATGCGAACATGAGTGTGAGGGAGAGAGACAGCGTGTGTGAAACAGACACTGTGTGAGGGAGAGGGATCCTATACAATGTCTGAGAGACATGTATCCTATAGCCTTTGTGTTTGTGTTAGAGCTTGTGTGTGCTAGACAGACTGTGTGAGAGAGCCCCAGACAGCTACAGCCTGTGTACGGGCGGGAGCATGCGAGGAAGGCAGAAGGAGAAGGGGTGAGCTGGAGCGGAGCCTCTCTAACCCCTCTCTGTGTGTGAGGACGCTGGTGGCTTAAAGTTGTGGTGGGCTGGCACGTTTCAGGTAGGCATGGGGAGCCCTAAGAGCCACGTGCTGAGCCACTTGGAGTACTGCATCCAGTTCTGGAGCCCTCAGTACAGGGAAGACATGGACCTGTTGGAGAGGGGCCAGAGGAGGCCACGAAACTGATCAGAGGGCTGGAACATCTCCCCTGTGAGGACAGGCTGAGAGAGCTGGGGTTGTTCAGTCTGGAGAAGACAAGGCTCCTGGAAGACCTTATTGTGGCCTTTCAGTACTTAAAAGGGATCTATGAGAAAGAGATGGGGGCAGACTTTTTAACAGGATGTGTTGCGATAAGACAAGGGGTCCTGGTTTTAAACTAAAGGAGGGGAAATTCAGGCTGGACATGAGGAAGAAATTTTTTACAATGAGGGTGGTGAAACACTGGCAGTTTGAACAGAGAGGTGGTAGATGTTCCATCCCTGGAAACATCCAAGGCCTTGCAGGACAGGGCTCTGAGCAACCTGATCTAGTTGAAGATGGCCTTGCTCATTGCAGGGGGTTGGTCTAGATGACCCTTCCAACCCAAACTGTTCTATGATTCTATGACCTTTCTGGCTCATGTCAATGATGCCAGGATGAGCTGGGGAGTTGCAGCAACCTCCTGTCTGTATACAAGCTGTACCTGTTATGGTGCTTGTCCTCCATCCCCACCAAGTCCACACCACCACCTGGCTGGTCTGTAGCCTGAGGATGGGAGCAAGGGAGAATGGGGTGAATCAATAAATCTTTTCCCTTTTTTGTACACTGGGAAGCCAAAGAGAGCTTGTCCAAAGGTCCTGATGGACAGCAGCTGCTCTCCTGCGCAAACAGCTAGTCCTGCTGCCTCTGTGTTCACATTGTTCGTGACCAGAGCAGGAAGCAGATGGCCTTCCTCTTGCTTGCAGGAGGCTGCTCTACGTAGCCAAATGGCCAGCACAACATAGCCAGGTCCTGCAGCTGGCCAGACCCAGTACTGTCTCACCACAAACTCCTAGTATCAGGGAGACGGGAACATCGTGTCCCTTCCAAGCACCTGAATACACCAGCTCTCCTGCTGTCTCTGCAGAGAGGATCGTCTACCATCTGATGCTCAGAGACCCCTTAGTTTTGGACAGAGCTCAATGACAGATCCTTTCCAAGCCCTGCCAGGGTGAGGGAAACAGAGGTGTGGTGGCAACACAAAGGTTCCTGCAGTGCTCGTGCACTATGAAATGCAGCTCAGCTCTCTGCCAGCTGGAGAGACAGCAGCACGAGCCAGGTGCTGGGAGCAGCCCTCTGCATTCAAATGGCTGCTCTCTACAGGGAAGAAAGGCTGGAAGAAAAGCATCCCAGCAAGCCTCTGAAGATGGGGGATGGCACCACTGCTGCAAGCCCTCAGGGATCTTAAGGGTGAGGTTCTGGTTCCCAGAGCCATCTTTGGTGTTCAGGAATATCCAAAACATTTATTCAGTGCTGGCAAATACCACACAGGACCAGTTGGAGATATTCTGGAGGAGAAGCTGAAGAAAGGTGGGTGACCTTGCACTGAAGAACACGTTTGGACCTCTGACTCACACACTGACTGACATCATCAGTGCCAACCCTTAAAACCAGGGACAGCATTAGCACTGTAGATTTTCAGAGGCACCATGTGACATCAGCCAGCAGATCCCTTCAAAGCCTGGATGTCGTCATCATTGCTAAGTCCTGGTGCATGGCTGACGAACCTGTTCTTTTCTGGGGAGAGAGCAGGTCTTTCCAAAGACCTGGTCACAAATTCACACATGCCTTAGCACTGCACAGCAATAACACAAAGTGAGAACATCATGTGGATTTCAGTGTTGGTCGGGAATATGGCTTGCGAGCTGTATCTTTGATTTGAAATTGTGACGAGATATGCAGAGACCCTGGACTGTGCCAGGAACACTTCTTGTGTTGGCCAAGTGCAAGCCTTTCAAGCATTCCAACTATCTGTGATATGTCCCAGGCCCCTGAGGTCTTGCAGGCTATATCCAGCCTCTGGGCTTTAGGTCTCTCACCCTTACTTTAGTCAAAACAATGAGATAATGTGTGACAGCCCTAAGGATGACTGCAAAGACAGGCAATTTGCATGAGCTTTCTAAGGAAATGAAAATATCTTGCTTTCATTCTATATCAAGAGACCATAAGTAGCAACTTTTAATAAAAGGCAATAGTATCACCCACGTGAGCCTCTAGAGACACTGAACGATGTCACCAACTTGTGTAGCAGTCAATTGCAAGGTCAGTTCTAGAGGCAAAAGACTGGGTAAACCACTTGAGCACAGTGTAATGCCCATCTGACCACTCCTAATAAGTAACATGTCCCTGCAGGCACTAATGAACACTTGTGATTACTGAATCAGAGCTGGCTGGGGAATTTCAGCACATGCCTTCTCATTGTATTGCAGGGCAAGTGTCTGAATGAAGTTACCAGCAGGAGTGCCTCAGGAGAGAGTTACAATGCTAGATAAATGCCTGATTTCAAGCCTTCCAGAAACAGTTGGTCCATGTTAGAGCCACGTGGCTGTTGCTCAGACCCAGAGAGCCATACCTCTCTGGAATTATACCTCTTTCATCCAAATGTGCATGTTACCATTGTCTGTGGAGTGAAGGAGTCTTTCCTTATTACTGCTCCCACGAGAGAGAAAGCATATACCTACCTGTCAGGCTGGGCTGTGGGTTTAATTCAGCTGGGTCGAGACCTTGATGAGCCTCTAGGGATGTGCAGATGTGTCTGGAGTGAAAGCTATGCTTGAATCATGTGAACAAAAAGCAGGCTAGCTGTCCTTATTCGATTTTGCATAGCATGCATGTGTGCACAAGGAGGTGAAGTGCTACTCTCACTCCCACCAGGCTCCCCTCGAGCAGCCCAGCACTGCCCGGGGTTCTTGCTGTAGTACTCTGCCTTTCACAGCAGTTCCCTCTCCTCAAGCCAAAAAGTGAGGCATGCCTTGAATGTTCCCCCTGTGCACTTGCTCTGTGATGCTCTGCTCCACTACTTCTCCCTCAGTCCAATGCCTCCTCCTTGGTCACATTCCCATGCCCATGACCTCCATCAGTATTACCTGTCCATCCCCATCAACCTCTGAGAATGGAGATACAAACTGACAGGCACGAGCCATTCCTGATGGGAGAGAGAAGATAGTCCCCACAGCTCTCTCATCAAGAGGCCCCTCTAAAACCATCCTAATGAGGTTCTCCTTAGGGCCCTTGTCAGCTCTGCCTTTCTTTGCAGGCTCCTTTGACAGACAGATGTCAGTTCAGGGAGAGCTGTTTCATGCTCTTCATCTTAATGAAACTGATCCTCAGGCAGGCGCTGTCTCCTTTGCTTCTAGGCACCTGTGGTCTAGCAGTGTCAGGCCACTCTGTGCCTTGTCATACTGGGTCCTAATTAGTGGCTGCCTCCCACTGCCTCTGAAGCCAACAGGGAAAACATCCCTCTGGCTGCAGTGGAGCAGGAGGTAGGGGATGGGAAAGTCAGTGTAAAGAGAAACGGCAAGGGCCCGGGTAAGCTCCTTCCCATCCTCTCTAAATATTGCTGTAAACTCCTCCCTTCCCTTTGCTCATCTGAAGACAGAGATGGATGTGTAGCCAGCTCTATCTCTGTTCCCTGGCTACTCCTGACCTGTTGTGCACAGACAGGCTGCTTGCGGGGGAGAGAGAAAGAATAGAGGTCCCCCGCCAGGATGCTCACTTGTGTGGAGATAAGTATGGAGAAGGGGTGAAACTAATGGGGGATGTACTGTAAAGTGAAAAGAGGTGCATTGCAGGATCCCTGCTCTAGACTTATGCCCAGGGACTGTCTTGAATCTTTTTTGATTATCGTTGTTGGCCAAAGTTCAAGCTCCTGTTTTGGTTTTCCTTTAGGAGGCAAATTATTTACGGATCTAGGAAGTTCTCCAGGGACATCCTCTGTTTTCCAAGGAAGTATAAAGTGCTGCCTTGATAAGTCAAAAAGTAGGAGACAATTTCTTTGCTGACCAAAAATCTTTCTTCAGGTTGTTCTTAGTGCTTTTTTACTTCCTGTCCATTATTTAATCCTTTTGTTGGACTACACTGCTTTCATTAGTCCTCTTTCAAACTCAGCTCTTCTCTCACACACCTTTTTGTTTTGGGAAGTGATGTATGTCAGTATGGAGGCAATGACCACTAATGCTGCATACAGGAGGTTAATTGCGTCCTGGAACCATCTTAAAGAAAGGCAGCCACTAAATCCATCTGATTAAAGGACATTCGATCAGTTTGCAGCAGAACTTATTCAAAATCCAGTCAGATCCTTCATCCTTATCCATGAGCAAATGCAGGCTCCCTAGCAATCATTAAACCTGCAGCATCTTTTTTATTCATCCCTGTCAGACCTGCTCAGCCCTGTCCTGGATTCCCCCCGCCGTCCCCGTGGAGGTGCGCGTGTGACTGTACAGTCCGGCCTGTCTCTGTGCTTGTGTGCTGGAGCCCTTTGAAGTGATCGTTATGTTGCTAATGCAGCACAATGAATAAGTATTATCTTTCCACGGCTCTCACTCCAATTTCTCTGGGATAAATGACAAATCCTGGTCCCTTTACAGCTTTTGAGGCGAGGTACAATGGGCTGCCTCACCCTGTTGCCACATCTGTCAGGTCACTCTGGGCACATACAGGCTGCAAAAAGGCCAAATCTGACTATGTTTTGGGTACTGCTGGGCTGCTGTGGGTGTTTCAGGGCTGCAATCTGGACTGCTGGAGGGTTTTGGTAGCACTGCTCTATAAAAACTCCATTTTTCTAGAAGCTACTGGAAGGCACAGATGGATAAACATCTTGTGAAGCATGTAACATCACAAATACACGGTATAATGGAAGGTCTTTGGGTTCATTCAACTGAGATATGGTTAGCATAATGAATTTGAAATGATGATTGGAATACTTGGTGGTTTTTGCCTTTGAGCTTTGTTTGTATATGGGCTTCTTATTGTCAAACTTTCATCAGCCACAACTTTTTATTTTAGAGAAACACATTGTCCTGGCTTCAATTGGGTAGAGTTAATTTTCTTCCTACTGGCTGGCATAGTGCTGTGTTTTGAATTTAGTTTTAGAAGAATGTCGATAATACACTGATGTTTTGGTTGTTGTTAAACAATATTTATGCCAAGTCAAGGACTTTTTCAGCCAGGAGGCTGGAGATGCACAAAAAGCTGGGGTGTGGCACAGCCAGGACAGCTGATCCAAACTGGTCAAAGGAATATTCCACACTATAAGACATCATGTTCAGTATATAAACTAGAGAAAAGCTAGCTGGGGGACCGCGACCGCTCCTCAGGAAATGGATGAGTATCAGTTGTCGGGTGTATTGTGCATCACTTGTTCATATATATATATATATCTGAAATTTTTCTTTTCCCCCTCTCTGACCTATTATAGAATCATAGAATCATTTCAGTTGAAAGAGACCCTCAGGATCATTAAGTCCAACAGTAACCTAACCTAACTGCAGCACTAAACTATTAAACTGTCTTTATCTTAACCCACAAGGTTTAACTTTTTTTTTTTTCAGATTCTCCCCCACATCCCACTGGGGGTGGAGGTGAGCGAATGGCTGTGTGTGGTGTTTATCTGCCTGCCAGGTCAGACCACAACACACATATACTTGTAAGCATAATTCTCGTGAACTCAGAATTGTTCCGTCTTCATCTGACACCTGTAATTGATTCTTTAAAGGAGAATAGTCATTGAGAGACCTGGAAGCAAATTGCTAAGCTTAGCAAGGATGCTAGAGAAGGAAAGGGTAGAGGAGATTGCAAAACAATATCCATAGCTGCTATTTGGAGGAGATGGAGTGGTGTAGGGAGGGGGGTAGAGAGGAAAATGGTTGTCATTAAAGAAGCATCAAGTCATGGAAAAGGGAGCTGCTGGCCCCTCTCTGTGGGGGCTATGCTTGGCTGGGCGCTTTATTAACTGAAATAGAGAGAAAATGGAGAAGATTCAGGGCACAACAGCAGATAGAGGGGCAAAGGAAGGCCTGACTGATGAGGGAAGATGAAGCAATAAATGTGTTTAGCTTTGCTAAGTGATGACTAAGAGGATGCTTGATAACCATCTTTCCATCTGAGAGGCATACATAACTGTGCGTGTCTGTGTGAACATGCTTTACGGCAGTGATGGGGACAAGGCATTGCTGAAGAGCCAGACCCAGTGGTTACCTTGCCCCTGCACAGGCTCAAGGGCAGGCAGAGTCACCTTGCAGCACCAAAGAGAGATAAGGGTGGTGGGTTTGGATCAGGTGCGAGATGGGATGGAATGCAGAATAGGGAAATCTCACTGCTCCATCTCTAGATGTTACCTTTTACCCTTTTTTGTTTAGTTGTTCTACCTCACTTAGCCTCTCCATTTCAGCCTCTTCACCTTCCCCCCTGTCCCTGACCTGTTTCTGTGTTCCTGTCTCCAGTCATGCTCACTTTGTTCCTGGTTTCTTCCGTTTCACATGCTCTTCTTCTCCTTGCTTTTCCTTTCTCTTGCCCCCTCTCTCCGCACACCCCCCACCCACCTCTTTTCTCAGCATGTAGATCTGCATCTGTGATTGAAGGTTCATTTCCCTTTCATTCTGTGGGTGATGAATTCTGACTTCGATAATCACTTGTGAAAAATCAAGAGAGAAACAAACAGCTCCAGCGGCACAGAAGCTGGCTGTGATGCTCATGAGGACCAATAGCAGGCAGGGTGAGTGGTGAGAGGGTGCTGTGCTGGGTAGGGAGATGTTCTTGTTTCATTCCTTTGCATGGGAGAGTGGAGAGGGAGTGTCAAAGGTGCCGAACAGATTTGGGGCAAATGGGAAATCTCTTCCTCAAGCAGTTTTGATACAAGTGAGCAAAGTGGATGCATTTCCTGAGCTCTGGCCTCCCAGGGAAAACTGGAGTTCTGGAGCATGACCTTCAGGTTGAGGGAGAAAGATGTTATACTAGTAGAACCATATAGAGGTTTGACTGCATTGCAAAGTGTGCAACAGTCCATGTTTGCCCATATTGCTGGCCCTAGCCTGATTTAATATACCCACCATGCGCTTAGACAGAGGCCAATTTTGGTGTTGCTGGTCCACCATGTTGAAGCAAGCATTTGGACAGGCCCTGCTCCATCCAAACTGTGTGACCACGGGCCTGCTAAGTGTCCCATGCAGGTGACATCCCTTTCACAGAGCGCCGGCAACCTGTTAGCAACTGCATGAGTGGTTCTGATGTGGACTGTAAGCGAGTCTGGTTAGTGTTCATAGGATTGACTTTGGCAGGGTTACCCTTCCACAGAGCTTGTGTTTGTGCTTTCTAAGGAAATGGCTGTACAAACCTTCCTTCTACCTTGCAGGAGCTGAGTCAGTGCTGTTTACACAAAGGGGGAACTCTCTGTGTCTCCTGGCACCGTGGTGCTCGTAAAAGCAGAGTCATGGCGATGACACAGGGACTCTCTGATGCCCCCTGCTCCCCAGGGAGAACTTCTGTCAGGCATCAGTGTCAGACAGATGATCTAGGTTTGGTGGTATAGTGCACAGTGACTCAGCAACATCAAATGGAAATACTTCTGTTTTGTTCCCTATACATGTAGCCTATGTGGAGTCACCAGAAAGTTCTCAATGTGAATAAATTCACTGCAGTAAAGTGCTCTTGTTTCTCCCAGTGGCATCTCTTTTGCTTTTAGGCTCTGAGGCTTTCAAACACAGAGGTTCACCGTCTTTCTCTTGGTGAACAGGAAGGGTAAGGCCTGTGACATTAGGAGACCACAGCAGATACACATTGAAAGGGGACACTGATCCACTCTGTCTTTTTGTTCTCGGCAGCTCAGTCCTTGCAGTCTCCAACTCGCAGGCCCCAATGGCATGGCAATGCTCATACACTCAGCACTTATATTTCTGTCTGAGAAGACGTTCCCCTGTGCTCTGGAAATCTTTCTTCCTGGGGCACAGGGGAATGAGCAGTGGGGACAGACAGATGGTAGGAAAGGGCAGACCTTGAGGCTAATTTGCACTGTTTTCTAAGGCTTCTCTCCAATGCCATGAAATTCAATGTACAGAGAGATGGGAGAAGAAGAAAAGTGTTAGATAAAGAGAAAGAATTTGAGAAGGGAGGGCAGCATGGCTAAATGAGGTAGATGAAGGCAGATCTGTTAGAGAAATTATGCATGCCCACCACCATAACAGGGTTCAACTCTAGGTTTCTGCTGAATCAATAAGCCAAAAAGAGATTCTTCTATAAAGTCCTTTTTATTAATAGTGCCACAGCTGCAGCTGGGTGCCTCCAAAGAGGGACCTCGAACAAATAAGTCCCTGGGCAATTATAGCCTTACAATCTAAATCCTCCACCCCTCATGCGACAGTTCAGACCAGAAGTGATATTTGGATTTGGAGTCTTCCCATTCTTCACTGGGTCCTTTCCTTGTCTCTAGGTAGCCCCTTTCTTTTCTTAACTCTAAGGCTGCAGCTTCTGTTGATGAATGCATCTTCCCTCTGGCTTGAACCAGCTTTGAGACCTTCTTCCACTTAACTAGGTAAAAGTTCAACATATCTAGGTGACAGTTCACAGCTTGCAACCCAAGGCTCCAGCAAATTTAGCTACTAATGCTGAGCAAATTCTGCTAAGCAAGTTCTATATTACTATACAAAATCACATAACATCTGATGGGGACTGTAGGTGACTGTAGGACTTGGGCTGGTAGGTACAGGGTGCCGTGGCCAAGCAAAACACAGAATTAAATGAAACATGGCCATGAGGAAGCAATGGGAGCAAAAGCTAGAGAGGTTAGAGACCAGCTCATCCTGTAAGGGAGACCACAGTCCCCTTGGCTGAAGAGATCATGCTCTTGGCTCCCCTACCTCCCTCTCACCTTAACCAGGCTGCCTATAGCTGCTGAACAGGTGCTGCCCAACTCTTCCAAGAGCAGCACACTTAGTCGGGCCAAACCTCTCCAACCCCTCTAGGATCAGACTAAGGGCAGGAATAACTACATTGTTAAGGAATACACGTGTGTGTTAACACCTGCGGCTGTAAAAGCCCCATGTTTGATGGATCCCTGGAGCCCTAATGAGAAATACCAGAGCACAAAACAGATCCTGTAGGAGGCAGAGGCTGGGGGGACAGGGGTGGAAAGGAGGGCTAGCTGATTGCACAGGTACCAGAGCTGTCCAGGCAGGGATCAGGGAGGAAGGAAGGGAGTGGGATGGGGAAAAAGGCAAGAAAGAAACAAAAAAAAAAGTCTGTGTGCCATTGTTCATTCTCCTTATTGATTTATTAATGACTAGTAGCCCAGTCCCCCCCTCCAGTTTGCTGTCTTGCCCTCTGCTTGGCAGCCTCCACTGGTGGAGTCCTGCTACTGAGGGTGCCTGAGCAGGTGCTGGATGGGCTGCCCTGGCCATGTCACTTTCCTTTGCTCCTCCAGCCTCCCTTTTTCATTCACCAATATGGTATTGATCTGCCTCAGTGAGAATTTCCATTTGTATTTCAACCTTGCCTGCGACACTGTCCCTGAGTCCCTGCAGCTCTGACGCATGCTTGCCTGCTCTCCCAAATGCTCTACTTCCCTCAGCCCCTCCTTCTCCTCAGCCTCTTTGCCATTCCTCACCCACCTCCATGCTATGCTCTCCCTCTCACTGTCCCCCCCATGCTGCCACTCTTGTCTGCGCTCTCAGTCACTCCATCTTTCCCTGACACATCTCGGCCCCTCTCCCTGTGCTCCCAATTAGCACAGTCGTCAGTTTTAGTCAGGCAGCTGGCACATCCAAGTCTGCACAGTGAAAAGATGGAGCCTTCTGCTTCAGAGCAAAGCTGCGTACAGGCTCTCTGGTACCTTGGGCTGCTCTCGCAAATGCTCAGCCTTTGGTCTTGCCTCACAGTGAACAAGTCATGACCCAGGTTCCCAGGGATCACCAACAGGTAGAGTGACTCCCCACCTCCCTGTTCACAGCTCCCCCCAGCTCTCCTAGGCAGTGAGAAGCCGACGCGTTGGGCATCCCTTGCTTGGACTGGCTGCGTAATCAGAGGAGCAGAGGATCCCATAGAGAGTGTAGATGTGGCATGTGTACTAAATCTGTGTTCCCCCAGATTAAATAGGCTGGGCAGACTTGAAGTGTGGGCTTTTTAAGTGCACAGGCTACAAAATAACCCCTGGAGGATTAGAACTAGATTCCTAACACCCAGAGACTGGGGGCCAGAGTTCTGCAAGTCCCCTGCACAAGCCAGCCTTGCTCCTATTGCCAAGAGAGCTGTTGCAGTGGTTCACATTCTGCACCCAACGTTTGGATGGGCAAGCCATCCTCCAGTGGTGGCTCCCTGCTCTTCTGTCCTTTCACAGAGGTCCTGTTTCACTTACTGGGGAAGGATGCTCAGGGATTTAAACAAGGCTGGGAAGCAGGTGTTCCTCTCATTAGAAGAGAAAATGTAGCACACAGAAAAAGACAGGAGGAGAGAAAGGGGAAGGGAGGTGGAAGCCAAATGTTCTCACTGTTGGTAGGGAAATTTATCTTGGTTTCGAGAAGGGGTGGGGTCTTCCTGCCCTCCCTCTCTCTTCAGCAGGATCAGAGCAGTGAATGGTACAGGCAGGCAGAGCCTTGAGATGAAGAGGAGTGAATCTGTGCCATCTGAGCGCAGCACTGATACACATGGCCAAAGGGGATGGAGAGGCACCGACTTGGAAGGACACAGAGTTCCCACACACAGCAGTATACTAGAGGCCTTTATTTCACAGACCTCCCTTGAAGCACCTGCAATGAAAGTTATATTCCAGTGCTTCTCCCTCAACAACACATTAGGAGTCTCCCTATCACCCTCCTGTTTGCATCCCAGGGGCGGTGGAGGGCAGTGATTCTGGGAGCTATGTGGCAGAGGTGGTGAACTCTGCCTCTGTGTTGTACGGAGAGAGCAGAAGAGGGAGCAGGAATGGCCACCCAGAGCTTCTGTTGCACAGGACCAGGCTGAGTCAGAGGCTGGAAGTTGAAGGAGAGAGGACTAGTGGTCATCTTGGGAGCTGAATACCTAAATCACAGTGGGCTTTGTTTTGAAAGCCTCAGCCAAAACATCTCTGTAACTCTGAAACGGACAGGGGGATTTACAGACCTCTCCATGATCACTTTGTTTCCGAAGATTTTATGTGGTAGTAACACAAAATTCCTGCTGTTCCACATGCAGAGTTCACCTGTCATCCTGCATTCTTATCCCAGCTCCCTGATACTTGAGAGAAGGGTAACCAAGAAAAATGCCAAAGATGCAGAGGGTGTTCTTGTGATGCAAATTGGAGAGAGGTGACTGGTCGCATACATTGGGCACTGGAGGCTGAAGGGGGGATGAGAGATCCCATCTGCAAACACCAAAACATAGTGAACCACCATTAGCTCAAAAGGCATGCACCTATCAGACAGAGTTCCTGAACCTCTAGATTCCCTGTGCTCCCATGCTCCAAGGCTACTGTTGTACAAGGGAACTTGTGCCCACCCACTGCAGAAGAACAGCAAAGCCAAAGGCATGTTCAACCACACAGGTCATAGCTGTCTAAACTAGGTATGCTGCTTTTCTAGCAGTTCTTGGGTGGGTTCACTTTGGCTCAGTCCTCAATTAAAGCTTGATCTTCCTGGTTGCCTGGACTGAGATACTCACCCCATTGCTGTGGTGCCCCCAAGGAGCTTCTGTGCCCAACCAGCACATGCCCATAAGAGATGAGGAAGAAAACTTGACACTTTGTGAGTAAACTTGGCACTTACTGAGCCCTGTGCCTGCAGGAAAAAATGATGTGAAGAACAGAAGAGGATTTCCCTGGGGAACATCAAGAGGAAAAATGCAGTGGGAGCAAACTGGAGAGAATATTGTGCCTGGCAGGGGAACCTGAGGAGGCTGGGAATGGAAGGTAAAGGCAGAAGGCCACCATTGAGGAGCAGTGGCAGAGTAGGGGATGGGGTTGTGGGATTGCAAGGAAAGGAGGATGGGCCAAATAGGAGGAATGGAAGAGAGAGGGTCAGAGTAACAGTGAGGGTGAAATAACTCAGAGTTTTCATGCTTGGTGCTACGCAGACACAGGTAACAGGGTAGAGTCTCAATGCCAAAAGGTCTGATCCCAGAATGGAAGTAAAAAATGGATTTTCAAAGGGTTCCCGGGTATTCTGCTGTTGTTTAGCACTTAGATCACCACAGGATAGGAAAGAACACCAAACCAGGCAGATATATTTAGAAACCCTTTCTCCTTTACATCAGCAAACTAGGCTGAGAAGGGATGAAACCAGGGAGTCACAGAAAAGCTCTGAGAAAGGGCTCACCTGATCTCAGCACTGCGACTTCCAACACTGGCTGCAGCGAGGTCGGAGTCCTGCTTTGGAATTATCTCTTGCCATCTGCACTCTGATGCAGGAGTCCCCTCCTCTCTCCTGGAGGAGAGAAGGTTATCACCCTGGATTTTCTCTTTTATTTTAATGGTGGCCTTTTCTGAGAACTGCTATACTCATTACTCTTCTGGTCAACTCCAGCTTGGCATTGAGCTTCTCCAACAACTTGATAGGCTGTTGTTGGCACCACTGACAACTGCGGAGGCACAACCATTCACATATGAACCCTCTGAACCTCCTTGTCTTTTCCCTTCTTTTGTCCTCTTCCAATTGAAGAGGCTCCAAGCCAAGCATTGCTGCTTCTAGGTCTCCCTAAAGAGCATGTCTGAACATTTCAGGCAGTAACCTGGAGAGCACTTACCTTCTGATTAAAGAGATGAGGCTCCATTAGTGCAGAGAAGGAGCAGAATGTGAGAGTGGGAGCCTGCCATCAGCAGAGTCCCCGTTCAGCACTTTATACTGTCCCCTCTCTTGATGCCATTCATCAATTTAACCCAATACAATGTCGTGGTTTTAAGTGACTCCAGCATTAGAAAGTCTGTCAGGTGTGAGATTTATGGAGTGATGTGCGACAAAGCTGCTTCCTCTGCCAAGTCACGCATCGTGCTCTTTTTCTTTCTTTCCCAATATCTGTGGAGCTACAAAACTGGGTCCTCACTGGTTCCTACAACTGGTTTGTGAGACTGGAGAAAGGACCAGCATTCCTGCACTGGACTGAAGGAAAAGAAGTATGCCTGAAGACGTAGAAAAGTAGAAAAGACCCCTGCAGACAAGAGGTCAGCATGGGGCATGAGGGATGTAGAAAGACTCAGAGCAGTCTCAGGATGGTTTTCAAGAGTAATCTAGAGTATTAGGTGTTCTGTTCTTGCTCTCAAGCCCTCTTACCTGTTACCTGTACCTATCTGCAAGGATGAATTTTATGCTGAGGCATCACCTTTTGGATCTCCTCAGTAGGCTCATAACTATTACTGTTTTCTCCCTTATTCAAAGCATGTGGCTCACCAGCACTGTCAAGAGCCTATTGGGAAGGAGAAACCAAGCAGTTTTCTGTGGTATCTGGCAACCTGCCTGGCACTGGGGCTCAGAGAATAAGGCCAGGGATGCTGAAGAAAGTGTCGCAACAGTCGGGGATGAATGTAGTTCCATCTCAGATTTCTTTGCCAAAAGATATCCAAAGAGCCAGTTTCAGCCACGCTGGATGTGTCAGCTTTCACAGTATCCTGACTGGGTGCTCAGTGGGGCCATGTGGGGAAAGTGCTTAGGAAAAGGCAAGAAGGATGTGGTGGAGGTGGGGAGGAAGAGCAATGGAAGATAGAAGGAAAGACAGGCCCTGAGAAAAAAAGCAAGCATGTGAGGAGTGTGTATCAGTAGCGCATGAACCAAGAAGCATGCAGCTCTCGAGTGCTTTGCTTTCCTGATGCTCTTCTGCTTAATGCACTCTGTGCTTGTCCTCTTAGATCCCATTTCTGTCAGATTTAGCAGCGGCCCTGTTAGCCTCGCACTGGGTAACCAGTTTGTGGTGAAAACAGGAAGAGAGAAGCCCCCAACCACCCCTGGCAGAGCAGCTGTCACAACAGATCGCCTTCCAGCCCCTTGCCAGCTGCCCCCAGCACCGGCTGTCTGTGTGAGTTAAGAGCCTTCTCCTGAGCTGCTGAGAACTGCCACAGCTAGCCTGTATCATTCACAGCATCCACGAGCACAGAGCTGCTGTCCGGACATTGGGTGCCCTGCGGCTCCTTGGGCACTCAGCTGGTACAGAAGGGAAGCAGCACATAGTTGCGCACACGCGTGCGCACACATGCACACACACTTAGCTGTACAACTGTGCAAGGCTTGCACCTCACAGGCACAAATCCAGGCTGCCACTTAAACTTTCACAGGCTCACACTGAGGAACTGGGCGCACAGGGTAAGTGGCCATACACACACACATGCACACACCCTGAGCACATGGGCAAAGAGAGGTTTGTATGTATAGAGGTACATGGGCACAAAGCTGTGTGTGCACAATGGACAAAGATGTATTGGCTCATCACAAAGTGTCTTTCTCAACCCTCTCACCCAGTCAGTGTAAGTACAGCTTGTTTTCTGTTGTGTGACATTGCATCTCCCCCTGCCACATCATGGTTTTTATGACCCACTCATTCAACTATATGAAGCTGGCTGATTTGGCTTTCTCACACAAAAAACTTCCTGCCACGTCTGTGTGCCCATGCACATGGTTTCATTACCCTTCCGTGCTCCCTGTCTCCCATTCTCTTGTCTTCAGCCAGATGTGTGCCATGGATGCCAAGGCCTGGCTCCCGAGACCTGGAGCAGGCTTGTTCTCTATCAACTAAATGCCCAATTCCTGGTTTCATCTGAAAGAGTAAAGAATCCTTGCGTACTCCACTTACCTCCCTGCCACATGCCCCTGCATTTCTCACCACACCTCATGGGGCCCGGCTGCTGCTCTGAGCTTTAAAGACATTATTAACATTACAAAAAGGGCTGTCACTTCACAGCAGCCAGGTGAAAAACAAGAAGTCGCTGCAATTAGGAATTTGTTAGGGAAGCCAGCGGGAGGCAGCACCTCTAGGGTGATGGAGAAGCGGTGGGATGCCCTTATCTCTCTGCCTTCCTTCCCCTCTCCCCTTCTCTCCTGCCCTCCCTTTTCTTCCACTTGTCTCTCTACCCTCTCCTCTTTTCCTTCCCTGTCTGTTTGCCTCCCTGCTGATGTCCTGCCGTGGCACTACCTGCCACGGGCAGCATCACTGCGCATTAATTAGGTCCTGCATGGTTCTGTGGATGAATACCGCTGTCAGCTGGAGCACAGCTCCAGCCTCCCCCGCCTCCACACACACAGGCTCCTGCTTCCTCCCCAACCCCAGTAGTCAGAGCTGTCAGGAGATAATTTATCCATAACGGCCCTCTGTGGTAAGAAATTTTTCGTTATGGGGGCATCAAGGAGGAAAAGGCAACAAAAATGAAGGTGGCCCTGCGGTGGTAGAAATACCAGCTGTATACCACATTGGGTGACGTCTGTAGGGAAGCCTGTTAGGGGAAAGAGCTTAAAAGTATGAGTGGGTGAAACACACAGAAGGCGCAAGGGTTGATCTGCTGTGCTAAACCTTTACTGAATTTGCCAGGAAATGCAGCCTGGGAGGTGGGGGGAAAACCAGTGTAAGTGGGAGGCAAGGGAAATTTCGGTCATCACTAGATGAGAGGGACATATGGAGGATTGTGCATGGGACCAGACATGAAAGGATCAGGAGTCTTTCCTGGTGTCTTTGTAAGGGAACTCCTACTTCTCCCTGGTCTTTCAACCTGGCAGCTGGTGAGGATACTCGGCAACTGGATGACATTATGGTTAGTGTCTGGGGACAGTAGATGCAATAACACATGGCCAGAACAATTTTTTGGGAAAAGGGTTATCCAGTATGGAGGAATAGCCCCTAATCAGTGTTTTAGGAGAAAGAAGAGACTGAGAAAAACAGACGAAGGAGACAGTCACCTCCTCGAACTATGAGAAGCGATGCAGGAACTGGAGAGGAAGGAGGCAGAGAGGTTTCAAAGCCTGTCAGCTAAAAGTGTGTGAGTCAAAGGGAGGGAAGAAATGCCCTGCACATGAAATAAGGCTTTCTTTCCCCCTTCTCTGGTTCTTCTGGCACCTGGATCAAGACTATCTATTGCTGTGTAATTCCATGATCTCTGGATGCCCTGCCCTGACCTTGCACAGCAGAGCCAGCAGTGACCCACACGGGGCTCCCTGGGCTGTGGCCGGCCCTCCCTGCCCTGGTTCCAGCTGCAGACCTCCCAAGACTGCTGCAGCCCGAAGGAGGAGACAGGCAGAGCGATCACGGTGCCTGGTGCAGGGGCAGACCTGGGACACCCTGCCTACTTGGCAAGTGCTGGGGCAAGGCCAACACCTCTCCCCATCGTCATCAAATGCCACAGACAGCTCCAGCAGCAGGTTCTGACAGCAGTCTACATGGTATTGTGGGTGCTTGTACTTGTTCACCGGGGAGACAGTCTGGGAGGAAGGATTTCGGCCCTCCTTCTCCTGTCACTTCCCCTTGCCTTGCGCTGTTTTGACCCAGATACATTACAGTATAACGAATCTGTGACTGCCCTCAGGATTTCACAGTTGTTGCTGTGCTGCATAGCACAACCGCTCACAATTTCATGGTGGTGGCAGTGCTGACGCTCATGTCCTCCTCCCCTGGAAGGGCCCTTGGCAACAAGCAAAAAGCTCTTTTAGGTTACATTTGAGCTTCAGCACTCCAGGACACTTCTCAGCTATGCTCACTGCTCTGCAATATACCCCTGTCCTGTGTTCAGGCCGTGTACAGTGAGACCACGTCACCTGTGCTTGCCTGATGTGGCAGGGCAGGGTTGCATGTGGGCAGGGAGCTGTGACATGCTACATTCTCCCTGGCTTCGTCAACGTAGGGTGAGAAAACTGAGGTATGCTGCAGCCTGCCCTTGCAGCCCAGTTGCCTTTGCAGGAGCACATCTGAGGTCTCACAGAGGACACCTCAAACCTTCAGCAATGGCTGGTGATGCACAGATACACACAGCACGTTGGGAGGCAGGAGAGTCCCTGTCCCTGCCTTCATATTAAAACTTTCTGTCCTATAAGCTGGACACAGCATGGATTACTTCATTTAATGCAAGTGGGACTGTAAGTGTGATTCCTTAAGTACAACAAATGTGGCTTAGTCAGAGCTAAGCATGACCTAGCATTATTATGCAGGAACACAAATTCTCTTTAGGGTTGAGACCCTGCCCTGTGTCCTTTGCACTCCTTAGCCCCCATTCATCTCCCAGAAAGGAACAGTTTCTCTTTTCAACCTTTCCCTCCTTCCCTTGCCAGGGTCCCCATCTCGTCCCACCGGCTGCCTGCCTGGACCACGTTTTTGACATGAAGCAATCTATGCTCTGACACCCTCCCATCCCCGCTGCCCTGGCCTGGATAGCCCTTCATCACTGGCTGAGGATGCCAGTCTCCAGAGCACAGGAGCACTTCCTTCTCATGAAATATTGACGCAACCCTTTGCCTTTCAATATCCATCAACTCCCCACCCTTCTCCCTGGCCTCTCCTCATGCTAGCTGTGTTTGTCATTTACCTCTTCATCTAGCTTTTCTTTTCAAAAATTCTTTTTCATCTTGCAGAAGCATTTTATGTTTTCTTCCCAGGGAGTGGAGCAGGGAGAGCTGGCATGTGGGGAGGGCACTACCTCAGCTGCTGCTAGAAATACAAAGGCAGCTTGTGCACGGGCACAGCTCCTAATTGGTTGCACTCTGGGACTTCGGGGCCCATCCTCAGCGATGAAATAGAGATGTGCAGTTCCCTCACAGTGGAGAACATTGCAAGGGCAGAGATTCCCATTTAAGGGGAGGATGGAAGGTTTGAGACAATTTGTCTAGAATGCACAGAGTGGCCCCAACCAAACCCAGCTTCCCTGCCCTCCTACCGTGCTGGAGCCAGCTGTTTGCCTTCCCGGGGCTTCCCCCCTCCCATGCCACGCATCTGGTGAACTCTCCCAGGAGGCATCTTCATTAAGTTTCAATGTGGGAATTAATATAAGAGCCACTAATTGGCTTGCTTGTATAAACAGCCTGGTTTGACCTGAGAGGGCACTTTGGATCCTGCATCTTGAGCGCCCAGCACTGACTTCTGGTGAAGTTGTGGGGGGAGTGGGTCTGTGAGGCCCTATTCCAGATACATCACTAGAGGGAGTCAAAGACCTGCCTTCTGCTGCTGCTCAGCGTGACCCAGAAGCCTCTGGTGATGGACAGGAGGGCTCAACTGCTGATGTGTGGCAGGTATAGGGAGCCCCCAGCACCCGCAGTAGGCAGAGACATGTGAAAGGGCAGGGTTAAAGACTCTCCTTTCCCTTGCCATAGGTCCTGGGTGACACCTGCCCAGGTAATTGACCTGTGTATTTGGAAATAGATATAGCTCCCACTTGGCTGTGATGTGGGGCATTCAGAAGATTATGACAGCTTCCTTCCTGCCTGTGAGAGACAGAGTTTCCTCACTCATATGCATCCACCTCCTTATCTGCTATCCTGAATCCCAGTCAGGAATTCACAGTAGGAGCAAAGAAGCTGCACCATACCCTCAACCTTTCCTTTTAGCAGCACATGCTACCTGATGGGTACTGTCTCTGCTGCCAGAAATCTGGCAGTTTCCCCATCCACCATGCAGTTTCCTCGAACTGTTAGCAAATGCTTTTCAGGGAGGTGACTCCAGCACACGATAAGAGACAAAGTGCTCTTTTATGTCAGGTACACACCTGAAACAGGAAAAAAAAAGAGCATTGTGAAGTACGAAGGATGCCTGCCAGCTGAGGACAAGAAGGAGACAAGTTGTGGGGGTATCGTCTCCCAGGGAAGATGAAGTTAATCTGTATGCCAAGGAGGGGGGTGTTGCAAATGGGAAAGTGTAGGGGGAGATGCCTCAGGAAGAGTTAGTGTGGATCTGTGAAAAAAAAGGGTGCAAAAAGCAGGTGGGACTTCACACCTCATGGGATCAAGGCTGGGGTGTTTGTATCATCCCATCTTGCCTGGATTTTATTCTGGTGGTGAACGTGTTCTGAAAACAAACAGAACATTGAGGAAGAAACTTGTGGAGCCAATGACTGCTTTTTTGGTTGCTAAACCATCTGTTCTGCTCCAGCAGCTCGCTGAGGGCTCCGCCGTCGCTCTCAATCTGCATGTATGTGTTTTTGCGTGGGTGGTTGGCGCTGGCTGGCATGGCAGGAGGGAGTGTTGGGGTGGAGGGGAGAATGTATGTATGCCGGGGAACTCTATCGCTTTTAGCAAATTTGCCTGGGAGGGGAGGAGGAAAGTTGGCTGTGGCAGTGTATGTAAACATATGTGGCAGAGGCCAAGCCTGGGAGGGTGTGGATGGGGGGCTGTGCTGTTTTGTGTGCATGTGTCTAGGATCACACGTACAGAGTGAGGTTTACATCAGGATAAGGGACCACAGCTCCACAGCTGCAGAACTGTGTGTGGCAGGGCTGGTCGGTGCATTGCAAACCTGGCTGCAGTTGAGGACAAAGATGTTCATGCACGGCAAGGAGGAAGAGTGAAATAACTTTTGTGGAGACCATATGCAGGTGGGCAGCAGCAGTGTGCCACCCACCAGGCTGAGGGAGGTGAGGTGGAGGTGAAAGCTGGTGGGAGAGGAGCACTGTGTGTAACACGCTGTGGCTGCTGAAGGCCATACATGGGGAGTTTATGTTCAGCCCATCAGTGTGCAGGAATGCAGCTTTCCCATCCTTATGCCTGTCCATCCTACAGCAGTCTCCTTCTCCTGATCTTCAGCCATGCTACCCCTGCAGCCCTGTTGTGGTTTAACCCCAACTGGCAGCTAAGCACCACACAGCCACTCACTCAACACACCCCCAGCTGGGTGGGGGAGAGAAGCAGAAGAGTAAAAGTGAGAAAATTAATGGGATGAGATAAAGACAGTTGCATAGGTAAAACAAAAGCTGTGCATACACAAGCAGAACAAAACAACGAATTAATTCACTGCTTCCCATCGGCAGGCAGGTGTTCAGCCATCCTCAGGAAAGCAGGGCTCCATCACATGTAATGGTTACTTGGAAAGACAAATGCAATAATTTCAATCACCTTCCTCTTCCTTCTTCTCCCAGTTTTTATACTGAGCATGACATCACATGATATCAAATATCCCTTTGGCCAGTTTGGGTCAGCTGTCCTGGCTGTGTCCCCTCGCAGCTCTGTGGATCTGACATGGTGTGAGAAGCTGAAAAGTCTTTGACTACTTAGAAACAACCAAAACATCAGTGTATTATCAACATTATTCTCGTTTTAAATCCAAACCACACCACTATAACAGCTACTAGGAAGAAAATTAACTCCATCCCAGCTGAAATCAGGACAAGGCTAAATCATACTGCAATGATGGTGAAGGCTAATGACCTCTGCATATTGATTACCTTGAACCAGGCCATGGAGATGATCTATCCTCACACCCTTTCCCATCCCTGCCCTCAACTCTCATCCTTCCTCACTCCTTGCCAGACAAGGCAGGGTTTCCATAGCAGCTGACAACATATCTCTCAGAAGGACAGGCAGCAGCAGTAAAAAAGATGGGTTGTAGGAAGAAACCTATGGCCCCTTTCTGTCCTTGTCTCCAAGGAGCAGCAGCTGGAACTCCTTTGGTAACCTTCTGAAGCTTGGGGTGGTCACCTCAAAGCACCCAGGTGTCCTACTGAGAGAGATCTGCAAGTGTAGTGGGCATGCATGGTGCTCCTCACCCACACTCAGTCTTGTCCAGCTGCTGGGCTGGATTCAGTGGTGCCTCTTTCTGAAAGCTAAACTGTGCTATGACAGCACTAAGTAAAGAAGAGGTCTCTTGGTGCTTCTGGAGACAAAGAAATAAGCGTAGCACCTAGTGACACCACATCAGTGTTCAAGGCTGGGCTAACCTCAGTGGTTAGTGACTCAAAAAGGTGAACAAAAACCCAGTATCTGGCCAAGAGTCCATGCAGGACAGCAGGCAGTTGGGTACAATCAACACAGTAATGGTAACAGCAACCACAGAATCTCCTGCAGCCCTTTCTACAGCTGCCCCAAGACTAGGTATTCTCTCCACTTCAGTGATCACAGAAGTTCTGCTTTCAGAGTGGAGGTACTTTTGCACAGCTGCATCACAAACATCTGGGCATGGAACTGCAGCTGGTGTTGCAAGCAGAGCTGCCACTGGGACAGGCGCAATCCTCACTTGAAGGCTAGCGGAGTTTCTTATTTTCATGTGTCAGGACAGAGAAAGGAGTCCCTGGGGAGGAGATCCATACCAGTTGTGAGCTATGTCACTCTTGGGAATGCAGGCAGAATAATAAGGAAAAGCACAAATCGATGATGTTAATAGGTGGCCTTGCTGACTTCACTACCAGAGATGGGAACATAGAATTAGATTTATGAGAAAGCAGAAGGGGAAGAAAATAAGGGGGTTCTCCTGACAGAGAGAGGAGGAGAAAATGGAAGAGGACTTTAGAGGAAGGAAAGCCATGAGGAACAGAGGGAGGTGAGGCATGTGAGTGTGATGGATTCTTTGTTTAAATGGAAAGTGTGGTAATCTCCTCAGGTTTAGGCGGTGTTTGAGAGAACCTGATTGGGATTTATTAGAGAATAAAAATGCTTTAATTGAAAGTGAGTGGAGGCAATTTGTATTAATAATGGTAGAAATAATCAAATAACAGATTTGTTTGAAATCTATTAGTTTGCGCCATGCAGTGAGAGGAAGGGGCTGATTATCTTGCAATAGAACATACTGAAAGAAGAGACCAACCTGCTGGTCCCCTATGCAGATTAAAGATGTAATTTATTGAAGCAATTTATTTTCTGTTGGGAAGAAGAGGGAAAAATGGAAAAATATGATAAGAGCTGCAATCAAGTCTTGGATTCTTAATTTGAAGACCTACCTCTTATCTGCCTTCTTTCAATCATTAGAAAAAAATTACTCATTCCTTCATTGGGTTTAAAGCTGCAGGAGCAGACAGGGTGGCTGGGGAAAAAAAAAATTAGATCTCATGAGGAGGCTTGTTACCTCTTAAAGTTTGTATTATTGACAGTAATTGCTTCAGATCTGAGGCAAATCAACCTTGGGCTGCCTGGAGTGGCAGCAGGTAGAGCTTAGAGGTCAGCACTGAGGTGCTGTCTATCTAATAATTCCTGAGGACAAAAGGAACATGTTGCTAAACTGGAGATTAATTCAGAGCTGCTTCATTCATTCATTATGTCTGTCTCTGTGTTAATCTGGCCCTTACAAACCACAGTGAGGGAATGACAAAGGACTTGTATTCACACTTGCAGTTCCCATCCAATCAAGAGGAATTTAGATATCTATATAGGAATTACACACCTGGTGGTGTGCCTGGTTCTGGAACTCTTCCTTGTCCCAGGATCTGCCTGCCGTGCCCACTGAAAAGGCCTTGCAGGCTGGTGTATTTGATGTTCTTTGGTTTTCTCAGAAAAAGGCCTAAATCACTTCCTGCCCATTTTCTCCTGGCTCTGTTGTGAACTCCTGACCTAGTATCATCACAGGGGTCTGAGAGGGCTCCACAAATCTTTCTGATACAGCACTCTTTGTGTTCCTGTATCACAGTATCACAGTATGTTTGGGATTGGAAGGGACCTCAAAAGATCATCTAGTCCAATCCCCCTGCTGGAGCAGGAACGCCTAGGTGAGGTCGCACAGGAATGTGTCCAGGCGGGCTTTGAATGTCTCCAGGGAAGGAGACTCCACAACCTCCCTGGGCAGCCTGTTCCAGTGCTCTGTTACCCTCACTGAGAAGAAGTTCTTTCTCAAATCTAAGTGGAACCTCTTGTGTTCCAGCTTGATCCCATTGCCCCTTGTCCTATCATTGTTTGCCACTGAGAAGAGCCTGACTCCATCCTCATGGCACTCACCCTTTATATATTTATAAACATTAATAAGGTCACCCCTCAGTCTCCTCTTCTCCAAACTAAAGAGCCCCAGCTCCCTCAGATTTTCTTCATAAGAGAGGTGCTCCACTCCCTTAATCATCTTTGTTGCCCTACGCTGGACCCTCTCCAGCAGTTCCCTGTCCTTCTTGAACTGAGGGGCCCAGAACTGGACACAATATTCCAGATGGGGTCTCACCAGGGTGGAGTAGAGGGGAAGGAGGACCTCTCTCGATCTACTGACCACCCCCCTTGTAATACACCCCAGGATGCCATTGGCCTTCCTGGCCACAAGGGCACAGTGCTGGCTCATGGTCATCCTGTTGTCCACCAGGACCCCCAGGTCCCTTTCCCCTACACTGCTCTCTAATAGGTCATTCCCCAACCTATACTGGAACTTGGGGCTGTTCCTGCCCAGATGCAGGACTCTACACTTTCCCTTGTTACATTCCATCAGGTTATCCCCCGCCCAACTCTCCAGCCTGTCCAGGTCGCGCTGGATGGCAGCACAGCCTTCTGGCGTGTCAGCCACTCCTCCCAGCTTAGTGTCATCAGCAAACTTGCTGATAGTACACTCAATTCCCTCGTCTAAATTGTTAATGAATATATTGAATAATATTGGCCCCAGTACTGACCCCTGAGGCACTCCACTAGATACTGGCCTCCAACTGGACGCCGCACCATTGACCACCACTCTCTGGCTTCTCTCTTTAAGCCAGTTTGCAACCCACCTCACTACTCTATTGTCTAGACCACACCTCCTCAATTTAGCTGTGAGGATGCTGTGAGGGACTGTGTCAAAGGCTTTACTGAAGTCAAGGTAGACCACATCCACCGCTCTGCCATCATCCATCCACCTTGTTACATTCTCATAAAAGGCTATGAGGTTGGTCAAGTATGACTTACCCTTGGTAAAGCCATGCTGACTGCCCCTAATGACCCTCTTATCCCTGATATGCCTTGAGATGGCACCAAGGATAAGCTGTTCCATCAGTTTCCCAGGGATGGAGGTGAGGCTGACCGATCTATAGTTACCCAGGTCCTCCTTCTTGCCCTTTTTGAAGACTGGAGTGACATTTGCTTTCCTCCAATCCTCGGGCACCTCTCCCGTTTCCCCAGACCTGGCAAAAATGATGGAGAGCGGTCCAGCAATGACTTCAGCCAGCTCCCTCAGCACCCGCGGATGCATCCCATCTGGACCCATGGATTTATGGATGTCCAGACTATTTAAATGTTCCCTAACCCAGTCCTCATCCTCCAGACCCCTCTCACCCATCAACCTCACCTTGTACCTCCACACTGATCTTGGCTTGTAGACAATAGGGAATGAAGTCCTGCCAGTCTCAAATAACCTCCAGCAATCCAGACCTGGCCATCCTTCCTCCAAATCACATCATTAAAAGCTGTCAGAAGAGTGCTGTTATAAGGGATAGAGTGATGGAAGGGAACAATCAGAGAAAAACAGATGGTTTCACAACAATCTCAGTACTGAGGACAAAACAAGAGGACAAAGGAGCCAGACAGAAACAGTCCTCACTCTACCCTCCACCCTTATCTGTCTTCTAGGTCTGATCTTACATGTTGCTCTTGAGCAGGCCATGGCTCAGTGGAGGAAAATTTCTGGTCTGTCCCAGAGGACTTGAGCATACCCATCTTCAGAAGAAGCAGTCCCAGCCTTTTTTCATTCCCAGGTATTTTTCTGCTTGGTGCCTGAACACTATGTTGATAGGAGACATTGCAAATACCAGTTCATTCTCCTAAGACAAATAGCTGGATTCTTCCTAGAAAAACAAAAGAGTAAAATGAAATCACCATATTACAATTTCAGATGTTCTAAGAAAACTATCTGAGGATTGAAGATGAACTTAGTATTGCAAACACCATGGCTTAGAGTCCAGTCTATGAGAATCCACTACATCCTGTAAAAAGGATAAAAGATAAGGACTAGAAGTATAGTTGGAGGAGGTCTAAAACAGGAAAGCCGAACCAAAATGCACTCTGCCAAGAGACCCAAGCTGAGAGGTTTGTGGTGTGGGCCAGAGGTGGGGTCTGAGTCCCAGCCTGTACTAGAAAGCGGTGTCAGGGTTCATTAAAAGAGAGAGCTCAGAGCTGCCACTGTGTTGGGGCTGAGATAGAAAAGCATGGTATGCTCTGCCAAGAGATCTCTATATGAGATAATGACTTTTCATACCTATGCTTTGCTACAGAAGTGTTTTTACATAGTAACACCTTTTAAAAACTTTGTCTTTCTAGGTGTTTTGATTAATGTTTGTCTCCTTTATTTGAGCTTCTAATCAATTCTTCTTCTGTGTCTGTGGTCCTTTCAGACTTCTGCTCATGCCACTGTACCTTAGCACCTGTTGATTAGTTTTCTTTCCCTGCCCTTCTTTCCTTTACTCTGCATAGGGACAATGTGACAACATCATCTGCCTGCAGGGAAGAAACTTTTATTTCCTTTTTCTCACTATGAGAGTTGTCATAGTATATCCTACTAAGGCAGATCCCAGAAAGTATCTCCCCACCTTCAAGAAAACCCAATCTGTGTTTTGGTTAATTTGGTTTTGTTTTTTCCCCATTTTCTAGTGTAGTTACAAACTCTTTAACAAACTACCCAGCATTTTTGTAGACAGAAATCACTCAAGCACATTTGTGCATTCTATTACTTCTCCAGGTACAGCAATTCACAGGCACTTTGATTCAAACTCAGTCAAATACAACAGTCCAGAGACCAAGAAATTAAACTTTGGACTAAGGTTTGTCTTTCTGAAAAGTTTTTCCCATCACTAATTGATCTAAACTGCAAGCAATAACAAAGATAGAAAGTAACTCACCCATACTTTTAGACCAGACCAGCCACTGGGTGAATAGATGGAAGCAGCTTTATCAGCTACTTTTTTTTCCCCTTTGGATTCAGCAGCCCTACAGCTTCCTATCAGCATGCTGATAGATTATGGATACACAAACTTCATCATAGACACACACTATGATATAACTGCGTAACCACTGCCAGCACTCCCCCTCCTCCTTAATCACAACTGCAGTAACCAGCATATTCAAAGTAAAGCACTCAGTGGTATTAATTAGTGTCAGGGTCCTGAGTGCACTAATGAGCCTTAACTGCCCTGACCAATCTCACATGGGGATTCCACCCACACGTTCTCTACCAATGGCTGCAGAGGTCTATTTAAGATCAGGCCAAAATGCTCCCTTTCTTTAACTGAACCACTTAAAACCATCTCTCTAAGAAAGCCCTCCTCTTATTTGTTCTCTTCTTCCATTTTCTGAAAGGCTCTTTAATACCTGGAAGACTTTGAAGGTAAATGGACACAGCTCTTTGGGGTTACATCTACACTGAACCTATTCAGGGTGGTCTGAGCATAGTTCTCAGGCTGTCCACACTGCAGTTGTTGGCCCACTCCTGAGTGTGATTGTGGCTTGCAGAAATCAGCAGTCTGCTGTATGACGTTCATGTCTAGTTTGAGGGAGGGCCAATGCCAAGGGTCATTATATGGCCTCCTGTTTGGGTAGAGGAAGGTAGAGTTTAACTACCTGAATATAAGCTGTTTCAGGTCACTTGGATTTGGCAAGTAGCACATTGAGTCTATGGTAGCTTTACCAGTGCACAGAGGGCCTGCTCTGTCTTTTAACCAGGTCACAGACATCCAGCACAAATCCTACTCACTTTTCTCTTCAGAGGAGCACCAACCATTCTCTTTTTGAATGCTAGGTAGTCCAAACTAGTGAAGGGATGGCAGGGATGGTTTTGACAACTCATTTGAACAGTGTGTCAAAAACAAATTCTGGCAGGGTATTCTGCTGACCCCTGCAATGCAGCCAAGCAGGAATGCCAGAATCTGTATTTCAAACTTTCTCCTTCCTTTGCTGCACTTGGTAACTTCATATTTGTTTCTTGAAGGCAGAAGAAAGTCTCATCTTCCATCCTTTGCTAGGTATGTGTCTGGGTGTGAGTCCACGTGCAATTGTGTAGAGAGTCACTTTCCTCAAGATATGAAAATCCTTGAAAAGGAGTGGAGTGAAAGATGGCAATAACAGATTTGTTGAAGAGAGGAGTGGAGCTTGAGATAACTGATGTTGTCTGTACTGGGAACAGCCATTAGGCTGGGTTGGAGAGACAAAAAATGCATAGTAGGGGCTGGGACTAGAGATCAGGGAGGAAACAGTCCATGTATCTCAGATAATGCTCTCTGGCAGAGTAGCAACACTAATGGATATTAAAAGTGTCAGCTTCAAGATTTAGCAAAATGGTACCTCTCCTGATGCATCTCATCCTGGCACACAGAGCCCAGAGCAGAGGAGGAATTAGGGCCAGCAGACTGTACGTGCTGAGTACGGGGTTGCCTTTTCCTCTTGTCAGGGAGCTTACTCCAGTGATTTCGCATCTCATGATGACAATCTTGTGCAGTGCTGCTGGCTAACACCATGCCTGTTTCTAGGTGGGAAGCCATTCTCCAACACATACACAAATCTGCTCTCTTCCTCTGTGCCCAAGGATACCTTGTCTTTGAGAAGAATAAAGGGAGACACGTCCATCCCTCAAAGAGAAGGAGAAATCTTGAGTATGGAACCATCTTCCCCTGCCCCACAGAGTGGAGTGAGCTGGAGACATGGCAGAAGTGGCTGTCTGCTGGCTGGAGCCCTGTGAGTTGAGTCTTTCCAGCCTGTTCTGGTGGTAGTACCATTCTCAGTCAGGTATGACTTGCCTCTCTGCTCTGTGGCAGAGCACTGGTAAATGAGATATTTCCATTCCCCAGCCCTTTGAAAGCCTCTGTGGAAAGGTGGTGAAAGGAAGGGATTCACCTGCCTTTCCTCACTGGGCAGATGGGAGACCCCTGCCTGTGGGATGTCAAAAGGAAAATGGGAAACATTTAGGGAAAGGTAGAGAGATGTACCCTTTGCTAGTTCCACCCACTCCCCTCAATCTGCTCTGCCTTCTCCTTGTATTTGTATTGCACTTTTTTTGGCAAAACAGAGGTGATGATTGCTGTCTGATTTGTGGGCTGGGAGAGAAGGCTAATGAGGCATAAGTACGATGCCCCAGCCCTCTCCTGCTCACAGTGACACTAGGATTCACCCCTATCTATCCACACCTAGACCTCACCCTCCAGGGTGCCAGAGGAAAGACACAACTGAGTTTTGTCCTTCTGCTGCTAAGCAGACACAGCCTGGCCTCCCAGAGTTGGACTCCATCTCCCTCCCAGGTTTTCCTTGGCTGTGTTATGATTTGATCCATATTTTCGCCAAGTGGCTGACTGCCACGCTGCCAGCACTGGAGATGGATGCTCTTGTTACCCAGCCAGCTGGGGAGCATGACCCCTGGGGCTCTGGCCAGTCTAGTTGTCAGTGACCTAAGCAATGCGGTTTTCCTTGCAAGCTGAAGAGCAAACCTTCAGGTACCTTCCTGGCTTCCTCTGGGCTGGAAAGGAGCAGTGTGCACAGAAATATTGCACACCTTCCTTGTGCTAGTGGCTGCTGTGTCAGCGGTAGCCATCCCAAATACTCCAAATTGCTTAATTATTGGTGCTGACAAATCTTCCATTACTTTAACTCACATCTCTTTCACTCCCACTCATGCTTATATTTTGAGTTGACAGGGCTGGAGAGGGAGGGAGACTAGCTCCAACTCTGTCATGATGGCCAAGCCCTAGTGTCAGATGGGCTTTGGGGCATACATCTTGATGGCAGATAACTCCGTGTGGCATGAAGGTTTCCCACAGGTAGCAAGACAGTTCCCTCCTATTCTCCCTGCCTACCTCCTCATTGCAGTGAAGGAGAATACATATTGGCCAAGAAACAGCCAAGCACAATCCCACTGAGGAGCTCAGGAGAGAGGTAAGGAGTAATCATGGAAAGAGGGAGTGGGCAAAACCTTACAAGAGTTGAAAAACAAGGTAGAAATAGGAAGGAAAATACGCATAGGTAGGGGTCAAGTTCTCCAGAAAGTGATTCAAATTGTGATTGTGCTTATGATAAAGAAGACATCTGCGAGTCTGTAGTCCATCCTCTCAGTTGTGTGTGTTAGGGATATTTCCAGTAGCCCCAACAAGAATAACAGTGTCATTGCATGCAGGCACTGTGCAGCTGTAGCAACTACATTACCCCAAAGAACTTGCAGCTTGGTAGATGAGGCAACCCCTGGAGAAGCAAAAGGTTTACTCCAGTATAACATCCCATTTTATAGAGGCAACATAAGGAAAAAGTAAAGATAAAATAGCTAACCCCCAGCAACACTGGGAGGTCTGAGCTTCAGCTCTCCACAGGTGAATGAATCACCTTCTAATTCAAGGTGAAGTCTTGGCCCTCAGGTGCTCAAGAGGTAAGGCAGTAAAAAAGCCTTCTTGATTTTAAGAGAGTTTCTGAAGGGACTGTTAGCTCTTAGTTCCTACTGTCAGTCAAAACCTCTCGGGATGATGAGGTGGTTTTCTCCTGCCTCATATTCTGTACTCTGATGAGTGGCCATACATGTTTGGACTAAAACAACCAGGCAAAGGGGGAGTCCTCAGCAACATCGCTAAATAAATGTAAACACAGGCTGCCATGGTGCCTCCCTCTGTGAATCTGCTTTCTTCTCGCTTTTTCCTTCATCTGTTCTTCCTTGCTAATCTTCTCTTTCAGTCCTAATCTTGTCCATACTCCTGCTTTCCATCCCAGGCTTCCAACAGACCCATACTCCAGGCCTAAGCAGGTTTCCCAACCCTTGAGCTGCACCCCAGAGTCAGCTCTGTGGGACAGAGACCACTCGAGTGCCTGAGGTGAAGAACTCCTGCTCCAAAACACACTGAGAGAGTCAGGCAGGAACAGATGTACTAGCCAGTCTTCTCAGTTGTGCAAGCCCTACCACCACTTCTCATCTCCCTGATGCACTGGCACCTCAGGCACTTGCCCTTTATTCCTCCTACTTCAAAGTCTGGACCTCACTAACAGATTTGGGTGTTTATGAGTTAACCAGGCCATGGGGTTTGAGGGACCCCCACACCTTCCCTGCCCTCACCCCTTCTGGACAGCTGCATGGCTGGGCAGGTAGCGCCATCAGCTTCAGGTGATAGCACGCAGCCTTGGAATCCCATGCAAGACAGAAGAAGGGTTCAATCTCGCATCCACCCTTATTTCTCATCTTGTTTTCTTCTTTTCATGTATTGCAGCCTGAACTGGATGGAGGGTGGCAGGGTATGGTGGTGGTGTAGGGTCTCTGCAACAGTAGGGAAACAGCTTTGCTAAGTGTCTATCCCCCAGAAAGCATTTAACCTTCTCACCTTCCCCAGTGAAAATGATTTAACAAGATGAACTCCCTTAAATGGTTTGCAGAGGAGAGGCAGATGCAGTAGAGCAAATCCCATCTTCCTGTTTACAAACTGGCTTTCTCTAAGACAAATTTACCCTATGGGAAATAGTGCAGATATCCCCTCTAAATGCAACCCCACCCCATGCTCCCCTTACCACAGACTGCAAACCTGTGTTCAGACCCAGTGCCTGACCCTTTCACAGCCCCATCCTGTGGGTACCCTTCCTCCCAGACCTCTGTTCACACCCTCCTTATTCTGAAAGCATCCTCCCCCCCCCAGGCCATTCCCATCTGTTTCCCTCCTCATAGTTTTGCTCTATGCCCTTCCTTCATGTCCCATTTGTCATTTGACCTGTCTCTTCCCAAGTCTCCTTTCCACATACACCTGGCCAACCTCCCCAGAAACTTACTTTCTTGCTCCTTCTTCCTAGGAAGCAGTTCTGCCCTGTCCCCTTCATCACTGACATATTCCCACCTATCAGTGATGCTTATCACATTCCTAAAATGAGCAGAGGAAGAAGCCAACAAGCCTGGGGACTTAGGTGGACCCAAGGGGTAAAGCCCCCCTTCCTCCTGTACAAATTGACATCCTCCTGAAGCCTTAGGGTTGGGACACACGTTGCAGGTTGGAGGAGAGGGACTGCAGCAAGAATGAGGTATTGAAAGCGTGCCTGATGAAGTGAGATGCTGAGCTGGTTTGGGTATTCTGGTCGCAGAAGCATGCAAAATCCCATTATGGCTTTACTATGCTGAGTTTAATGCACTGAACCCTTCGTCGCTCCAGCTGCCCCTGTCAGGCATCTCTGAAATTCACAGCAACAGGTTTTCAATCTCTCAGCAATTCCCAGCTCACAGGAGCAGCCTACCTGCTCAAGGGAGGAGAGGGGAAATATGCAGCAGCTCCCAAACCCGCCTAAAAGACAGGGGCTTTTGTTTTCTCCTTCCTCCCCTACAGCAAAGACCCCATGGTTTTGCTAAGAGTTACCAGAGCTCCATGGTTTCACCTGCAGCTCTGGGTGTTGGCTGCTCAGGCCAACAATCCAGCTTCTGGAGGTGGGAGAGTTGCCCAGAGCACCACAGTGTAGCTGGGCAGTGTCCTGCAGCTAAAGGGCTGGATGTTTTTCAGAAGTGGGTTGAGCTGTGGGCTGTGCAAGTGTAGGGATTTGACATGAAAATGGTAGCCTTGCTTTCTTCTAAGAAGACTGAATGACGTGTGATCTTTTAGCAGCACACTGAATGTTTTCTAGCACTTTCTGAGTTCCTGTGTGTCCTCAGAGTACATGCTATAGTTGCTTCCTTGGTAAATTTAGGAAACAGGCATGAGGAGGTATCACAGAGGAGTCTATTGCAAAGCTGGGAATCATGGAGTTGTCTGTGGGAAAGCTGGGAAGAGACTCTGTATCTTGTTCCTGTGGCAAGAAAAACATTGGCCTTTCTGTAAAAAAAAAAAAAAAAGTATTTCTGTGAATGATTGCAAAGGACTAAGCAGAGTTCCATAGCTGCATAGAGGTTTTCATCAGGTGCTGAGGAACACACACAGGAGGGCAAGCAGCTAGGAGAAGATCTGAGTGTAAGAGCATGCCTTGCAGCAGGAGTACAGGTGTCTGATGGAGTCCACAGAAACAATGCAAACTCTCACCATTTTGTCCTAAGCATGATTATATTTACTATTTTCCTTAAAAACCCAGTACCTGGAGTCAGTGGAATCAAATGACAATTTTAATTTTCATACCAAATATAAAAAAGGAAGGAGGGAAGCACATTTCTTTCTCTTCTCCAGAGGGACAAAATATCATCAAAATATAGCTAGGCAAGTGTCCCTTGGACACTGAAATACAATCTTGTTATTTTTTTGAAGTCCAGTTTTATGCTTGAGAAAGTTGTGATATTTTGACCTAGTTTGGCAAAGATGAGATGTGGACAAATAATAAATGGGTATAAGAAGGTCCTATAGGGGAAATGAGATATGTGTGTATATGCAGGTATTCATAGAATCATAGAATGGTTTGGGTTGGAAGGCACTTTCAAAGATCATCTAGTTCAGCCCTGTGCTATGGGCAGAGACATCTTCCACTAGACCAGGTTGCTCAAAGTTCCGTCCAACTTGTCCTTGAACACTTCCTTGTGGGGCATCCACAGCTTCTCTGGGCAACCAGTTGCAGTGTCCCACGACTCTCATAATAAAAAATTTCTTCCCTATATCTGCTAAATCTTGCCCCTTGTCCTGTCACTACAAATCCTGGCAACCCCTTTAAGTATTGAAAGGGTACAATAAGGACAGGGACACCTCTCATTAAGGGTAGTCTATACACACTAGTGTGTTGTCTGCCATTACACAAATTCTAACTGTATCACAGCAAAGGCATCACTGTATGAGCATCAAGTCGTGCAAGGTGAAGCTGTGCACATCTGGGGTTTAGGGTCAGCTGAAATTTCCAGGGATGTTTGGGTGCGTTTCTTCCCTGCAGCATGTGTCTCTGAGCTGCTTTGCTCCCCCTGCCCTTTCCCACTGCCTCCCTGAAGTCCCTCTAGCCTCTTTGTGTGTGAAGGACACTTTCTCCTGCCAAATGACCTCTGGAGAGGAGGCCAAGCAACCCATTAGCTCCTGGATATTGAAGTCACAGCTTCAGAGAACAGCAGTGCAGCTGTTGAGGCAAGTCAAGGGCTGCAGCAAGGAAAACAGCTCTGCAGAACAGAGCCCTTATATACTATATAATGATTTCAGGCTTGCCAACCCTCCCTTTTCTCCCTTCCCCTGATACCTTGTTGTTTATTCAGGGTTGATTATTGGTTCCCATTTTTGTATTTTCCTGGTCCTGTGTTAGCTCAAGGCCAAGTATACTCATGCAAGAGGAAGGGGATATCTGTGGTGAAAATTTAGAGGATCTTCTGTCACTCTGCCAGCAAAAGCCACAGATCCTGTCTGTGCAGAAAGTGAAAACATTGCCTTCGTTGTGTGAAGCTGTCTCTGTCCTTTTCTCTCCACGGAGGTCTGGTCCTGGAAGCCCTGCTGGAATCTGTGGTGTTTTTCCCAGTCAGAAGGCAGCAGGCAATGGGCAAATCACTGTTATCTGTGTCTTTTCCTTCTCAGGGAGGGCTGTGAATCTTTTTCATTTAGGTAATAACAGTCTTTTGGCAGTGCCTCCAGCACAAACCCAAGCTGCAGGTGAGCAGCAGGAGCTAAGGAGTTTGGCTCAGATTTAGCAACTCACTTTCCACTGAGAATAGGGGGTTTTCCCAGAGCTTTGCCAAGGCAGACTGAGCTCCCAGAACAGAGACCGTCTGAGGAGTGAGAGAGATGGCATTGCTTGTCAGGAGAAGGGAAGAGGGAGATTTTTTTAAGATTGTAGGACAGGGATGTGTTTATAGAAAGGGATGAGTAAAGGCCAATGATACCCTGGGGTGCACCAGAAAAAGTGTGAACAGGAGGTGGAGGGAGGTTCTCCTTCCCCTCTACTCTGCCCCGGTGAGACTGTATCTGGAGTATTGTGTCCAGTTCTGGGCTTCCCAGTTTAAGAAGGATGAGGAATTACTGGAAGGAGTCCAGCGGAGAGGTATAAAGATGATGAGGAGTCTGGAGCATCTTTCTTATGAGGAAAGACTGAGAGAGCTGGGTCTGTTCAGCCTGGAGAAGAGAAGGATGAGAGGGGATCTTATTTATGCTTATAAATATCTCAAGGGTGGGTGTCAAGAGACCAAGGGACCAGACTTTTCTCAGTGGTGCCAGCAATAAGATGAGGAGCAATGGGCACAAACTGAAGCACAGGAGGTTCCATCTGAATATGAGGAGAAACTTCTTTACTTTGGAGGGTGCCAGAGCACTGGAACAGGTGGCCAAGAGAGGTTGTTGGAGTCTCCTTCTCTGGAGACATTCAAAACCCACCTGGACACATTCCTGTGCAATCTGCTCTGGGTGAATCTGCTTTAGCAGGTGGGTTGGACTAGATGGTCTCCAGAGGTCCATTTCGACACCAACCATGCTGTGATTCTGTGAAGCACAGAGGGCAGAAGCACCGTGGGAAAGAGAGGTCAGGGACAGAGGTGAGGTGAAGGGATTAGAGCAGGGGGGAAGTAAAGGTGGAGAGTGGGAGATTCTGGAAAAGGGCATAAATATGGGCAAAGTTGAGAAGCGTCACAATTCTGATGATGATGGAAAGTCTAAATAGTATTTGTTGAGGAAACAAAATAATAGCTTTCCGTATGCTTTATGCCATATTGGAGGACAGATCAATTACAAGCTCCAAGAAATTCCTATTACATGATTCTTCAAACAGTTGCAGGAGTTTGTATTTCTCTCTCTTTTATTTTCTCTCCCATGTTGCAACAAAAGATACATGAGAGAGCACAAATGAAAAAGAAAAAAAAAGAACAAGCTCAAACTCAGTCATGGGTTAAGTTTTTTAATATATCAGACTATTTCAGGGATGCTTGTACCTTTTGGACTTTTTGCCCCAGTGGGAGGCCTGTGAACCCAAAAGGAGGCTCTGGTTTAACCATGGATGTGATGCCACTCAGATAGGGCTTCACTGTCACTCAGGAGCTTGCTGACTAGCAATAAATATTCATAGAATTGATTAGACATTAATTGCACAAATCACCACCTCTTCAGCCAGCCCCAGGAGTCTTGTTGCCACCCACCATAGTTAATGAGGCAGCAGAAAATGTCTTTTCAGTAGGTGCCTTAAGGTCAGCCTAGTACCTCAGAAGGAAGAGGGGACTGTTAAATGCCTCACCTTGCAGTGTCACTTAACATAGCCACCACAGTCCTCCCCTAGATTCTGTCTCAGGGGAAGGGCTGTGTTTCCATTAGTGTAGCCCCCATGAGGCAGGAGTCCTATGGTCTCTGTAGACCTCAATGCAGTCTGTCCTGCCTCCCTGTCCACATATACTGGTTGCTGTCCATCCTCACAAGGACTGCCCTTCCCTTTTCCCCTGTGATCTCTTTTCTTCCCTTACAAGCTGCTTTTACTAGAGCACTTCTGCAAGAAGAGGCATTGGACTGGGATGTGTGTGTACCTGTGTATGCACAGATGTGCTTGAGTATGCGTGACCATGAGTGGGCAGGACATAGCATGCTCATATGCACATCTGCACCTGTGCTAGTACTCACATGCAGAAAGGGACATGTAACCCCACTTATTCAGCGAGGTAGAGGAGCAAAGACACGCTGTTCTAGCAGGGCATATGGCCCTCTCCTTACACATGCTGTGCCCTTGGGGGCCCAGATTTGGTGGCCACCTTGCACCATCTCCACTGTTTCCCCGAAGTGTTGGACTGGCAGGTCTAAGCGACATTACTCTTCAACCCAATGGAAAGAGGAGAGCTGTTGAGATATGAAGCGCCCCTTGGTGGTTTGACATAGTGATTGCGATAAAGGTTGAAGGCTGCTCAAGGGATGTCAAACCTTGTTCCTGACATTTGCACCACCCCTGCTCTGGACCTGAAGCGAAAGCCATGTTCTTATCACTGCAAGCCCTTCTTCGTCAGCTACCCACACAAAACCCAGACTCCTCCATCCTTCCTGACTCTTTCGTTGTAGTTCCCTCTGTCCGACCGCGCACAGCCTCCTTGTAGTTAGCCCAATAGCACCAGCCTCCAGGAGCAAACTGATGTCTGTACATCGGCTCACACACACAGAAATGTGATAACCTGGGACAGGACACATTCATCTTTGTCACAGGGCTGCAGCAGGATTGGAAATGGCATGGTGAGATGAGACTGCTGCGTGCCTCTGTCACGGGCACTTAGAGCAGAGCCACTGCAGATGTGACAGCAATGATGCTCCTTGGAACCCTGATCAGGTCTCAGCCCTGGTCTGCCTGGGCTTCCTCCAGCCCCCCAGGCTGGTCCTTCATCAGGCTGGAAACCGGAAGTGAGCCAGAACAAGGTACAGCAGAGAGGTCACGGTGCCTTTGAGAGCCATCCTGCCCTTCAGCTTTGCGCTCTGGACTTTCTGTGTGAAACACATTTTCAAAGTTTTAAGAGGGAGGAAGTGCAGCAAGGGGCACCCACCCTCAGGTAACAAGTTGCTTTCCAGCCACCATACATAAGGGATGGGAGACAGGAAGAACTGCCAGTGTTGGCCCCACAAATCTGACTGCACCATTCCAACCAACTCTAATACAACAGGGCTGTGCTCCTTTCCATACCAGTGACTCATCCCAGAGGATATGACAACTATGTCTCTGAGACCCTTGTAACAGCCTTCTCTTCCTCCAGGTTTATGGGGTAAGCTGGCACACCTGTTGACCTCTCTTGGTGGCAATCCCTGCACTGGTGTGGAGGGGTGAGGTGTGGGAGCTGACATGGCATATCACAAAGGGAGCTGAAAGGCTGGCAGTCCCATTTCAGGTAACCCTGTTTCGCTAGCAGAAAAGAGGTGCTTGATTTTCCCTTTGTGCTGAAGGGACACAGTTGAGCAGCTTCAGGCCTGCCAGGAATGGACTGTATCACAAACGGGTGCTCTCACTTCACCACTGAGCAGCACTGCTGGCTAATGTACTTGCAGAGTCCTGCCTTCCCACAGGCCTTCATTTGCTCATGAGCTCCCGTGACCAAGGTCATTCACCCCTTGGAAAAAGACAGGTTCAACTCCAGCCCTTTGATCGGCTCTGAATCTACAATTCAGTCCAGTCTGTCTCCATTCGCACACTGCCCTTCCCCTCCACCTCCCAGAGTTTTTCTCTACCCTTTGCTGGATACCTAAGCTGCACGGAATGAGCCTGCTGGCTCTCCTCACAGCTGCTCTGTCTCTGTCACTGCAAACAATTTCTAGAAAGCCTTTTTAAAATGTATTAGCCTTCCAAAAAGGCACTGATAAACATGGGACAGGAGGAAGGGAAGAAGGGGGGAGGAGGCAGGATGCAGTGATGTGGTTTATTCCACTCATCTGCAGTATCTTACTCCCAGCACATTTATTAAAATAGATGGACATTTATTATGAAAATTAATTACTGGGTGTGTGCAGGAGTCCTTAGGTGGGCAGGGAATTAGTGTCAATCTTCTGCCTGTATTCTGTGTGAGCCACATACGCTGCCTATTATGAGAAAGAGAAACACATCTACCAGATCGCAGTCTGTCAGATTTAGTACCTGAAGGGCTTTGTGTGTGTCTGTGTGTCTGCATTCATGTGTGTGGTACTGCAGTTGCCCTCAACAAAGGAACTGTGTGAGAGTGGCCAGCAACACATGCCCTGGTGGTGCAACTGTAGTTGCATGAGTTGTTCCCATCATAAATCTGCAAGGGCTCCAAACATGGCTGTCAAAGCACACAGATATGGGTGGATGGTCAAGTTTTACAGACCTGTCCTGAGACACTCTGGTATTCAGCAGGCATGAGGTCAGGGATACCACTTGGAGAGTCCGTATGTTGCATTGCTGGTGGGCAACATCAAGTACCATTGTGTTCACGGTACTGAGGAGACTGGGACATGGCGTAACAAGGAGTTTGGAAATGAATTTTCTGTGCTGGAGCTGAGGAAAGGCAATGGAAATTCAAACTTACCTCAGTCTCTAGGAGAAAAAAAACCTGGTCCATCTCCTACTGACTCTTGTGGTTGGTTGGAAGGCTGGAAATTACACGATTTCCTGTCTCTCTGCATTGTTTTGCCTCTCACAAGTTGTCCTTCCCACTCTGTCCCCACTAGGAATAATTCTGCTCTGCAGTGCATGGGTATTTGGGAGCAGAAGAGAGGAGAAAGTACATAGACAACCTGAAGAGAATTGCAAGGATTTTGGGTGATGAGGGACTAGGAAAAGCTTGAATAGACCCTGCCGTCATAGGAATGATAGAGGTAAACCCTGGGGAGGGCTTAGCCTGGATTTCCTCACGCAAGACCAGATTGCGGATAGAAGAGAGAATCCAGGCTACATTTTGATGGCTTTTGTCACACAGAACACAAGCCTGAGAGGCACCAGGACAGAAATTTCTCACCCAAATCCTAGGCTCTGGGGCATCCTTCACCAACCAAGTGCATATTTATATTTCTCTTACGTATGTTGGAGATGTTGCCAAGATAAGGGACCATATTCTGATTTATCTTCCCACCCTGGACACAGCACTGCCTCCCTGCATTGAGCCCCAAGCAAGAATGAATGTGTGTGTGAGCACACGTGCTCTAGAGCAGTGGGCAGCAAATTCGCTCCATATCACATCAGTGACAAAGAGATTGAACACAGGAGACATTTGCAGGCGCGAGCAGAAGAAAACCTTCACGTTCCTTCTTCGGGGTGAGCGCGTGCTTCAACTCCGAGATACACTCCCTGCCTCTTGAAATTAATTCAACATTCCTGTGGCTTGGGCAAAAATAACTAGAATGAATAATTGGGCTGTGCTGGCTTTGTTGCAGATTGCCTGGTAGGTAGAGCCCTCTGCAGGAAGGAAAAAGGCAGGAGACTGAGACAGCATCAGTGTTAACTAGAAGAGACCTGAAAGGTAACAGATGAAATAGCAATACCTTATCATGTCCTCTGACCCTGCAGGTCTAATTGTCTCTAGCGAGTCCCTGGTATTTGCCTCTGTGCTGTTGCCAGCTCGCAGGGTCACAGCTCCCTGTGCCTTTCATCTTATCCCGTTAACTTCTGCTCCCTCCCATGCTGCCTGCATGCCCGGTGCTCAGCTGCCTGCATTCTAGGTGCAGTGCAGAGCTGCAGTGGTGCTCAGGCTGCTGCGCCAGCCACAGGAAAACAACTCTTCTATCTTGCATCCTCTGCCTTTATCACTAAAACAATCATGTTACCTTGAATCTGGGGCTTGTTTCAAGCACTTTTATTTCTTTCTTGATATAAGAGACAAAAAAAAAAAAAAAAGACTCCAGATGAAACCAATGTCTGAAGATGGGAATGCCTCTGTGTGTGTGTGCTTGTCCATGTGGTGTGTATGCACCTCCAATTTTTCATGCCTTCTGGCTGCAGGCCTTTCAGATACAAAGCCCAGACCTCTGGGATGGTACAAGGAAGCATCTTTTTTTGGGAGGCCATCAGCCAGGAGGAGAGCTAGTGTTTGGGTTTCTTCCCTAGGGAGACCTGTGGTGGTCCCTGAGTCTAAAAACAGAGACACAAAAAATTCAGAGCTGCTTCCCTGGTCCCACGGCCTCTCTACACTCAGTTACCCCTTATTTCCCTATCCAGCATCTTTAACTTTCTAAAACCTATGACTCAGTTACAGAGCAGGGACTTCCCAGGATTACAGCCCTGACAGCTGTAGGAAGAGGTAGTGAGGGTTCTCTTCTGAGCAGAGGGCTTCTTGCCTTCTCTTGGCCTCTGGTTTCACAGTGAGGTGTTGAAGGTCAGTGGCCCCTTCTCCACAACCACTACACATCTGTTTGTGGAAGATAAACCACTGGGGCTTTTCTGTTCTGCAGCTGACTGGACCATGCTCAGCTGCTCTGAGAGCATCTATATGGTTCCTCACTGAAAAATACCCAGGCCTGGTTTGATAGCAAGAGAGGCTGGAGACATTCTGGAGACATTCTTTTCTCTGCTCAGATTCTGTCCTACATGCCTGGGGCTATATGGGAGAACCCAAAGACCAGTTGTTGTTGAGCCTTTGCAGTCAGACGTGGGAAATGACATGCTCATATTTCCGACAGTCCTCAGTGGATTGCACCCTGCGCCTCTACCTTCAGTTTGGAAAAGGAAGAATCAAGTTGTCTTGTCAGTCACATTCCTGCTAAGTGGGAGGCAGAGGGAATAAATTCTCCCAAATTTCTTGACTGGAAGAGCCCAGCATGGGAGGGAAGTTGTCCAACAATTACATCCCCCTGCTGTCAGTGACCACGTCAGGGCTCAGTTTTTGCTGGCAATCTTTTTCTTACGTGCTGACACCAGGTCATAGAAAGGATCCTGTGTGATGCTGGTCCTGGAAATAAGAGGAAATGGGAGCAAAAGTAAGTAAATACTGGACAGCAGCACAGGCAGCCTAACTGAACTTGTACAGAGAAACCATTCAACAAAAGGCAGGACTGGAGGTCTGCAGGCCCGCAGAAGAAGATTTAGCTGTGGCTGGAGACTCTCCAGAAGGGACCTTGAAACTCTTTGAAGTCAAGAGGTACCGCTGTTACTGGACTGGAGACATTTATTTCCACCCCCTTTTTCATGTTCTGGTAGCCACATGCACTGCATGACCTCAGTCCCTGAGGCTGAATAAAGGCAAGCTCAGGCGTCCGGTTCTGCTCTCCTCACCGTATTGCCTCAATCCACCCATCACGTTCTGCTGGTGTGGCTGCTGAGATCTTGTAGGACTGATGCTTGCCTTCAACCACTTTCCCATCCCCATCTGTTTTGCAGGCTTTGATCTTCTGCCCTTTGCAGTTGGGATTGAAGAGCTCAAAGCAGTTCTGTCAGAAATGGAATAAAATGGAGCAGAAGGGGAGGACAGGGTGGACCAAGGAAACCATGCTGCCTTCAACCATGGGTGACGGGTTTCCAAAGGGGAAGGGAAATTTCTGTCTCTGAAATGCAACAGAGCCTTTCCTTCCCCACCCCAAGATATTCCCGATGAATTAGATCTCCAGGCCATACCTATCATGTAAACACACTCTCTCTGTGAAGGTCTAGACACTAAAACAAGCTCTATGGAGAGATGGAATCACAGAGTCACACAGAATCACAGAATGTAAGGGATTGGAAGGGACCTCAAAAGATCATCTAGTCCAGTCCCCCTGCCGGAGCAGGAACACCTAGATGAGGTTACACAGGAAAGGGTCCAGGCGGGTTTTGAATGTCTCCAGAGAAGGAGACTCCACAACCTCCCTGGGCAGCCTGTTCCAGTGTTCTGATACCCTTACTGAGAAGAAAATTCTTCTCAAATTTAAGTGGAATCTCTTGTGTTCCAGTTTGAACCCATTACCCCTTGTCCTATCATTGGTTGTCACTGAGAAGAGCCTGGCTCCATCCTCATGACACTCACCCTTTATATACTTGTAAACATTAATGAGGTCACCTCTCTGTCTCCTCTCCTCCAAGCTAAAGAGCCCCAGCTCCCTCAGCCTTTCTTCATGAGAGATGCTCCACTCCCTTAATCATTTTCATTGCTCTGCGCTGGACTCTCTCCAGTGGAGCATCAGAAAACACCAGAAAACACCTTCTGGGATCTGTCACTCTCCTCCACTCATGAAAATCTCTTCTCCTCTTAAGTAGATGCAACATTCTCTCTTCTGCCTGTCACCACTCAGACAGAAGGCACTTCTGCCACATCAAGAGTGGGTGTCCATAGAAGATATACAGACAGAGAGTGTCACTTCCTGGGCAAGTTTCCTAACACCACAGCATTCTCTGCTGTACATGTGCTGTAACTCGTTATGGAGAGTCCTGGTGAGAGAAATTGAACTCACCTCTCCTGGTGCAAAATGAGTGGTGAGTCAGCTGTGTGCATTCATCTCTGCCCCACTATACACACACACATTTGCACACATACAACGAGCCAGCCAAAGGGTAGCTTTCCCTTCACCAGATCTTCCCTGGTAAAATACAGTTATGTTTAGATACCATCAAGTTTAGATGGGTGACAAGACAGTTTGAAACGGTACCTTCCCTCTGAGAAGTATGGCAAAAGTAGCATGCGTGCACCCTGTCTACCCTCCAACTGCCTGTGTTGGCAGAGGACCAAGCAATGGAGACTTACTGGCTTTTTGGGATCATCCACCTTCCGGACTGATAGGTTCTCCAGGGGGATAATGCCCAGAGGCTCTTTGTCCTGAAGACAAGGAAATGTGAATTAACACCCAGCACGCTCCCCCAATCTATGTCACTACTTGCAGCCTCTCTGATGTGAACCTTTGGGGGGCTGACAAGAGCAGTGCATGCCTGGGGAGACCATCTCCATTTACACAACGGAGAGCTAAGTTAACAGGAGATCACAGCAATATCTGCAGTGTCCGGCCTCTCTTCTTCTCAAGACTGGAGGCAAGGAAACACCACGGGAGAGAAGGGAGGTCTGACTTCAGTCTGGGAGCACAGGATTGAAAGGAAAAGTTGCCCCCTACCCTCTGTTCCTCCCTGGGCCCTCAGAGGTTCATAACCACCCAGGACACAGTTTCTCAAATGGGACTTAAGCCTTTACCGTGGTATATTCAAAGTAGTACAGGCAGTTATCGGTCAGAATGAACCAACGGCGTTTCCAGGTTTTCACACGTCCTCCTAAAGGCAGAGAGGTTCAAAAGCCACTAGTCACATTCTCTGTCATCCTTCCCTTCCCCCCACAAGCTCCAGATGTGCACACACAGGCAAACCCTCCCATCTCTCCCTGGAGATCAGCCCCAAGGAAGCATCCGTGGTGCTCACCACTGATGTGATGTTGTATGATGGACACACACACGCAGGCAGCCAGTTTTGCTCTGATGGGGCTGGGAACAGGGAGGGGTGAGGGATTATCTTTCTGGGTCCCTTTTTGAGCAGTCAGAGCCTGCAGGAGTGGGCTGGGAGGAGAGAGCAGGCAGCTGGTTTCAACAGCAGGTGTCAGCCTCACCCCACCGCAGCAAACAGGAGGGAAGGACAGCGGAGAAGCTGGTGGGTTCTTTGGGGGATATTTGTGGTGGGAGGCAGGTGGGCACAGAATTCAGAGGAACTAGGGGAATCCTCCACCTTACCTAGTTTCAGGAGCCAGCCCTCACGGTTAGGGTTAAAGAAAGTATGTGTGAGATCATTCCCATCATCCTCTGGTATGGAGAATGGCTCATTCTTGATGCTCTCAAACAGATTCTGCCCCAGAGCATTGGTGATGGAAAGAGAGAAAGAAAGACAGGTTTGTGACAAAGCTTGTACACAACTCTCACAGGTCCATCTGGTTCATCACTCTGTTTCCAGAGGGGCGGGAGGCTGAATAGGCAGGGGGACAGGCAGTGAGCAGCAGGGGGTACAACAACCCTCAGTCTACACCTCACAGGGTCTCATGGGGGATCACCAGCTCTTCTGTGCATCCTGTGTCAAAAAAAGAGACCCAATTTGGAAAGCCACAGACACAAAAATGTGCACCCATATCAACAGGGGCTGCAGTGACCATAGCCAGCATGTCACAAAATGCTGCTGTGGGTAGTAAGGCACTGGGGGGGTCACAACACAGCAGAGACCACAGCCCCATTTAGGCCCTGGATTGGTGGTACCAAATGCTCCACTGAGAACTTGATATGTAGAGAGCAATGCACACATCTACATGACCACAAGGAGGCACATTTCGTAGAACCAAGGCTTTTGCACTGAGGGGCATAAAGGGTGACATTCGTAACAGCAGAGTGACAGGGAGGCCGGTTACTAGCTTTCAAGGAACACAAAAATGTCACTCATGTCATTGAATTTGCGAACATTTATTATACAAGTCCCAAGCCAAGAGAAAAAAAAAAAAAAAAAAGAAGAAGAAACTACAGTCTCATGCAACATCCTTGAAATTGCTTGAGAGAAATCACACCCTGGAGAAAAATCTAAAGCCTGTACCCTGAGGGGATGCTGCTCAGAAAACCCAAGTGTGGGATGTAGGCAGTCTCTTTGACACAAGACACCAGTAATTCTCCCCAGGATGGCTGGGTGAAGCTAGACACATGTAGGCAGGCTGCCCATGTCTACCTTGCCTCACAGGGCAGGTCCCATGCCCAATGAGCCTTTGGGAAAATGGTAGCTCCAGCTTTGCTAACGGATGCCTCCCCTGTTGCCATCTCCCCAATTCTGCATCTTCATCTTCTGAGATCAGAAACACCATGGACTGGCTGAGAGCTTTAGAGATGCTGGAAGAGACCCTGGTACTCAATTGAGGCTTGTTGGTTCTACTCACTCAAAAATATACCCTGGTGTAAGAGAGGTCAGGCACTCGTGTCCTGACTGACGTGAACACTACAGCCAGCTGAGACATTAAGGCATGAGCAAGGGAAAAGGATTTGTAATCTGGGCCACAGTGACATTGTCTCACAGACACATAAGAAACACACAGACCCCTAAGGGGCTAGGACTCCCAAAGATGGCCAAAAGATTCAGGTGCCCAGCTAGCTCCCACAGAGGTGCGTGCCCCTTTCACACAGCCTCATACTTACACAACACACAGGCACCTGCAGCTCATGTCTGCTTGTCTCACATATTCACAGTATTGTTCCTCTCTCACACAGACACATTTAAAAGCACAAACTTTATTTAACCAATACTGCTATTCCCTGAATGCCTCCAGCCTCTTTCTCTTGCTTCATGTCCTCACCAACAAGCACATGTGCAGCCCCTCTCCCAAGCAGTTTCCACTCTTTTCAGCTCTGCTTTTGTACATACTGCTCTCTTTCCTCACGCAGCTCTTCCCCTTGTACGGCAGAAGGTCAGTAGGCCTGTATTACACTGAGACCTGAGGACCTTTACTTCTCAGTGGACCCCAAGCCAGAGTGAAAAGAGGGACTTAAGAGAAAATGTGAGGTCTTCTTACCTTTAAGAGCTCTTCTGGCAGGTCCCCTCCATTGTCAATGCCTCTGTTGATGGATACAAACCTTTCAAAGGGAGGTTTGTCTTTCACATTGGGGTTGTGCAGGCTGGTGTTTAGCATGATGATAGAGAAGGAGAGTATATAACAGGTATCTGACAATGAGAAAGAAAACCAGGATGGGTGGTACTTATTTTAGAGGGCAGATCAATCTGGACTCTAACAGGTGGCTTGGTTTGCAGTCACTGGAGAACAGCCTCATCCCCTCCACTGTAGGAGGAAAAGGGAGATGTCCGCTCTGCTAGGAGTAAGAGGGACAGACAGGTCCACAGGAGAGCTGATCTCCTATGGTGGCGTACCTCCCAAGGTAATGGGGCAAGTTGGGTAGATCTGGCCTGATAATGGCTTTGCCAGCAGGAAAGTTTCTAAAGACCAATGTTTGTCAGTGCTATCCTTGCTGTGATGAGGTATACCTCATGTGGGGCTGGGAGAACTTCTCAAGTCTATTGCCAATGGAGATGGGTTGGAGCATAGTAGCAAAAGGAGGACTAGAGGCCATCAGTCTATTGAAAAGCTTTGCAGAAACTGGGCTGTCTCATTCAGCTTAAAGGGAAACATCCACACTTCCAAGTGATGCCCTCTGTGCTTTGTGAATGGAAAAGGGAAGTTCCTCTCTCTAGCAAAGAGTGGCGTTCGGCTTTACAGGGCTTCTTGGGCCCATAACTACCTGTTGACTGGAACACTCCTGGGTTGCACTTGCAGTACCAGTTGGCAAAGGCCTCCATCATCCGGTCAATCTTCTGTGCTTCCCCAGGCAGCCGGAAGCTCCATAGGAACTGTCTATCAGAAGGAGCATGACAGACAGTCAGATTGTGTGCAAGGGAATTTTATCCCTTCCCTCAACCCATGGGGCACCATGAAAATGAAAGAAGTCATCCCATCATGCTGGAGAGAACACAGTGCATGAAGCAGGAGGTTTCCTCTCGCTAGAAATTGCCTGGGCTTATCAGCCTCAAACACACTTGAAGGAGGAAGCAGAACTAAGCATCCTGGAAATCACGGCTACTCTTTCCTAATGAGTGCTCTTCAAGGCAGCAGAGTCCTCAAGTGAAAGGGTCCTGCCAGGAGGCTGGTGTATAAAAAAACCAGATGCCCTAACCCAGAGTCGTTTTGTCACTGACATGATGGGCTCTGTGGACAGAAACGTTTCCTGGTGCAAAAAATAACTTGCCCTGTCCCCTCATTATGATCCACCTTGCTTTCCCAATTTCTCTGGACTTGCTTCTCTATGGCAAGTCCAGTCAAGGGGCCATGAAAGAGTTTCCCCAGGAAAAGCTGTTAAGACCTCACAGAGCAAGAGTCTTGGAGCCAACACACACAGCAGGGCCTTGGGAAGACCCATTTCCACCCAGCAGAGCTTCACAACCTTCCTGGGTGGTAAGACTCAGTGGCTGAGCAGGCTCCTGTTCCATCTCCTGCATCCTGCATGCTCACTCACCTCAGCGCCTGCACCAGGTTGAGGTTGGCAAACTGGTGACACGCCACAAAGGCTTGGAGGATCTGAATGTTTGTGGGGTCCCTGGGGGAGGATACAGAGAAAAGGTCAGAAGAGAGCTCTGACCCTGCTCAGTTTGAATGCCCCTTGGTGTGATGATGTACATCTGGCTCCATCTAAGCCTTCACTTCCCTCTGACCAACACGACATCATGATGCATACTCTTATCTGGGAATACTGACCCCACTACAAGCAGGGGGACAGGTATCCCATACAGCCAGCCTTAGTCACACTCCAAAGCCCCACCCATGACAGAATGTCCTGCCCACCCAGTCCACTGCAATTTGAGGTATGTTCAGTCTTGGCACCTGACTGAGGTCTGCCAGGGGTCATCTAAAATCGTAGTTGAAAGTGGTTTAGGCAGGACCAGGACTTCAAAGGGCCTCCTCATTCTGGCTGGGTTGCTCACCTACCACCCAGGTAATCCCCAATGGCGGTCTTGTTCAGGCCTTCACCCTTGTGGAGGAATTTGGCGATCTCCTGTAAGTCTGGAGACAACACTTCATGCTCAATCAGGTACTGGATCCCCTGGGGAAGGAGAAGCAAGACAGGGAAGTGAGACATCCCTGTGGGTTGATAAGAAAGTAGGACCCTAACATCCTTATGTCAGCCTTCCTTGGCTTTGATGATGCTGCCTCCTCTGTTACTCCCCAGCACCTTAATGGGATACCACAGCCATCTTCCCACCCTTTTAATCTACCATAGTGCATCAGTTCCACTTCCATTTCATCCCTAGATTCAGATAAATGTTTCACTGGGATGGAAACTCAAGCAAACAGAAAAGGACAATGTAGGTTAAAAGTCCAACAGGCAGGTAGATTTAAGGCAAAGTCAAAATAGTTCATTTTAACATTTTCGATCAAAATATCTCAGTGTTCTCTCCCTAAATGTCTTTTCTTTTTTCTCAATTAACGTAACAAAAAACCCCAAATGTTTGAAAAAAATGACAATAAAAATGTACTCAGCCAAAACTATGGGCTTAAGATAATTCAAAATTATTTTTCCTAAATTTTCATCTATGCCACAGAACAGAGAAGTCTGCAATCTTTTCAGCTCTATCCTCCCCAGCCAGTAAGGATAGAGTATGTTTTTATGGAATACAGAGGGTTTGAGCTGGGCTGTAAAAAGAGTCGATATTCTATTTTAGAGGGAATTTCATGAATTTTAAAGTCACAGCTTTTGTTCTGACTCTTAGCAATATCTAAAACCACTGTGACTCTACAGACCACATTGCAATTCTCCTCACAAAGTACAATACAGGATTGAAAATTGGTTTAGATCCATCAAAATGTTCTACTTCAACAGAATCAATTCACTTTGCCTTGTAATATATAAGAAACTATTTCTAAAATGCCCCAAAGAAAAAGCAGTTTCAAAAGAAGAAATTGAAATGTTTGTGAGATTTTTCCACACTATTTTCCTTTCTTTTTCCCCAGACGGAATTTCAGTAAGATCAATTTAATTTTGTAAAGCATCGCAGCGATGATGTGGCTCCATTTTCCAGAAGAAAATGTTTCTCCCAAAAGGTTCTGTTCAGCCAGATTCCTAATGCTTCCCTCCTCTAGCCTCAGGAACTTGCTCTGAGATCTTGAAGATAGGAACTCATTTAAAGTCTCAGCATTGCATAGATGAAGTGTAACCTTAGCAAGGAGGGGCAAAGAAAGTTTCTTGCATTGCAGCACCTGTCAGCCTATGCAGCATGTAGCAAAAGGGAAGCAATAAACAGAGATCTGCATATGCTTATTCTAAAGTAACAATAATATAGGCACATAGGATGACATTTCGACCAGGCTGATCAGCATTAATCTAACAAAGCTAAACTAGTTTGAGGTCAGAACTAGTTCAGGTATTTCTGCACGGCATGGCTCAATGCCACAGCCAGATGCCTTTGAGGCCTTTGAGGTCAGACGGAAAGACAGAATGAAAGCTGCTCTCACGCAGGCTGGAGGTGCTGATATCACTGCTCTGAGATAGCTCCCGGTGTCAGAGGGACATCCAGGGGGCTGGCAAGCGCTCCAGCTGTGGTGTGGTCACTGGGGAAAAGGCTTCTTGAGGGTCTCGGTGGGGCAGAGGAGGAGGCATGAAAAGTTGTCACTCAGACCAGTAGCCACCTCAGATGCTAGCTGTGGTGGTTAGCTGACGATGAGCAATCGTTCGATCGCAGCTTGTGGTTTTCCTTACAGAGCTCAAAAAATGGCCCACCAGTGAAGAGGAAGGAAGAGGGAACTGTCTTTCTCACATCTTCTCTACTTAATCATGACAATTTTAGAGTTTTTTGCAGAGAGCTGAAAGCTATGAAGGCTGGACCTTGCTGGTCAGAGTCCCAGAAAGTGGAAAACCTGGATTCACTCAAAAATCCAACCAGTACTACCAAAACAAAAACTATATCCCAAATGACAGAGGCAGCTTGTCTTCAGTTCTAAATGAGCCAAAGAACCTGACACACTCTCAAACATCTCAACTTCTTTTTACTTCATTTTCTTCTGTCACACTATGGCAAATTCTTAGCCTCCCACAGGCAAAAAGAGCTGGGCTGAAGGAGATTTGGCTCTCTCGACGCATTGGCAGTATTAAAGCATCCTCCCTTTTTTTCCTCTTAGTTTTGGGTTGTGTCTTATGGGATGGCCTATAGGCATGTGATGGTGGGAGGCAGCACAGCTTGATCATATCAGAAGACTTTATTCAGGGACAGGAAGGACGGTACTACTAACTGGAGCCTTAGTGGGATAGGAAACCAGCCCCACAGTCCCACGCCATAGTTTCTTTGGCATGGGTAGCTGCAAGTGGACCAGTAGCCAACAGAAGTTCTTCCAGATTTCTCCTCATAGGCGGAATGAGCAAACCCTACCTTTGCAGGGTCCATGTTGAATTTCTTCCGGCCCAGGCACAGAAGCTTATCCCTCTGTGATAGTTTGCTGCAAACAAGAAGAAGGAAAGTCAAGCTTAGAATAAAGGGCCATGTTTCAGTTACCTCACAAGGTAACTCAGGTATCTCAAGGACAGATGTCTTCCAGAACAGGAATTCCTATCCAGGAATAAAGAGAAATCCCAGAGGAGACGAGGGTATTCCTGGCCTATTTTCCATGTCCTTGTTGTGATCCAAATCCCATCAGTGCTTTTGTTTTCTCAAGATCAAGACAGAGACTTCGTAAACAAAGAAATACCCATCTCATCCCACTTGCCTGGTCTGCTCCCCAGGATTATTGTCTGCCTGTTGCCTCTCCTCTGCATTTTGGAAGCACTCAATCTCTGCAAACACTTCAGCAATCTCTTCCTTCAGCCTCTGCAAAAGAAATAGCAGAAGGATGAAGGCGATGGAGGGAAAAACAGCAGACGCATACAGAGTGTGTCTTACTTTTTCCTTCAATCAGAGGAAGAGGACAGGTCAGATGGTCACAACCAATCAAGGATGTCTGTGAAATGGGAACTGCTCTGGGGTGACCCTGATGGATTCCAGATGAAAACAACGGGAGATAGGGGCAGAAGGATATTGTCATGTCTGTTGTCAATCAAGCTTAGCCAGTGTGGAGAGTCAGATAACTCTACCCCAGTGTTGATTTCAGTTCCTCAAACAATGCCAGATGTGAGGCTTCTTCCATTGTGCCCATTTCCTTCCAGCTTTTACTTTGCATAGCCCTGCCACACATCCAGGAAAAGGGAAGTGCAACCAGTAACTGTGAGGTCAACATGAACCTGAAGTGGCTATGGTGTGAAACACAAGAGTTTTTAACATATCTATCATTCAAATACCAGTGAGCAGATACTTGTCTTTAGGTGAAGAAGAGAGGAGGAATAAAAGAGGAGTAATCATTGTCAAATTAAAAACAAAAATAAAATCAGAGTTATGGTAGAATTCAGTTTCCTTTAGGCCCATGACAAGCCATGGCCTTCTTGGCTGGATATTCTGTGTTATCAAGGAAATCAAGATGCCTGTATCTCCTTGTTTCCATCCTGCAGTTATGGCCCCCTCAGAGCCAGATTGCATCACTGCTTTCTTCCAGGAAACACCCAAATTTTTCCGCATGCAAACCAGAACAGACAGGGGACGATGGGTTGTTTTATGACAGATATTGCCTCAACAAGGAGTGAGGGTGTGGCCACAGTATGCACTCAGATAGCGAAACCGTGAAGTTTGTCAATATCCCATGATCTAATACAGCTTTTGGATTTCACCTTTTTTCTGGCCTTCATTCTGTTGTGCTTCATCAGTCTGCCAAAGCTGGGAGTGTTCATTACTAAGTTTTAGGTATTGCACAAATGTAACAAAGCCATGATCTTAACCCTGGATTTCAAATGTTCATCAGTTTTATTATTTTATTCACTGCTGTCTTCAGACAGTATAACAGGCAAGTCTAGACCCATCCTCCCTCTCTCCCCACCAGACATCCCCCCAAGTCTTTGTGTTAAAGGATATTGCTAGATATTTTCTGATGAAATCCACCTGGGAGAACATCTTTAGTTATAGGTACTCTTTCACCTAAACTCATTCTGCTCTGCTGGACAATGCATATCCCACAGGCTAATGGCTTTGAGATTTAGAGAATGGGTCTGTGTAGTCTAGCAGCTTTTCTTGGCCCATTGTGGGTAAAAAAATGCAGTATTCCCATTCAAATATTCTGCCTTCTACAGTGCCCATTGCCTGTTCCAAAAACTGAAGAAATAAGAATCACACACAAGCAGACCACAGAGAATCATGGAATGGTTTGGGCTGGAAAGGACATTAAACATCATCTATTTGCAATCCCTCTGCCATGAGGAGGGACACCTTCCACTAGACCAGGCTGCTCAAAGCCCCATCCAGCTTGGCCTTGAACACCTCCAGGGAGGGGGCATCCACAGCTTCTCATGCACATACACATTGCATGCACCTTTTTCGCAAGGAAGGACAAGGTACCATTCTGATTTTGTAGCAGAAATGGGGTATCTGGAAGCCTGAGAAGTGATAGGTAATTTGGCTTAAATCTTTAAACATGGAAATACTGCGCCTATTCCCCAGACATCCAGACATCTTCATATTGTGGTAAAATCAGTGCAGGTTCAATGATTCAGTGCAATAACCTCCCTCAAGTGGGAACCCCCATTCCATGGTGGTGAAGGCAGAACAGAAGAGAAAGTGTACAGCACCACACATGACTGTGATGTGGTATTACTGACTGATTTTGAGTCTGCCACTTTCAGACATTTTAGGAGTCAGTGGAGAAATGTTTGAGCTTGCTAAAAGGGAAGAAGAAAAGCAAGTTCAATCATGGAAATGCATGTGGAAAGTCCTGCCATGAAACCTCTCTAAAGAGACAGGATCCTTCATGGAGGAGTTGTTGGACATCCACAAACCAAACAAAATATTGAAAAACACAGGAGGATGCAGCAGGTAACTAGGATTGATATGTCATTAGCAAGTAATCAGTAATTAAAAATAATCATAAATGCTAAGCCAGATCCCTGCCAGTACGGGTTACTCATACTAATTTCCTTAATCCTAAACGTGCAGTCCCAGCTCATCCCTGCTAATGAGCTGACCAGTCTTTCACAAACATCCCATTACGGTAGCTGATGACTCCTGCAGCAGAGAGTACCACAGGCTGGATGCACACTGGTGGCAAATGTGCCAGGGCAGCCTGAAGGCCAGAATTCACGTTGGACCATGCCAGAACAAGTGTCTCCTGTGCAGGAGCATTTCTACATGGCCTGGACTGCTAAGTGAAGACACTCCTTGATGAAAACATTTTTGAGAAGGCTAAGCAGACAGAAGAAACAATATGGTCCTTACCTTAATGTCCTCCAAAAGCTCCTGTCTGTGCCGCCTGATTGTCTCCATTTCAGCCTCTTCAGCCTCACTCAAGTCAGATGACCCTGGAAGAATGAAGAGATGCCTGTGAGAATAGTACTGGGGCCAACACACCACAGGAAAATCTGTCTCAGACACTCTCCTAGGGTCATGCCACAGCAACTCTGATTTCTGTGTTCCAGCATCTACGTTCCCTGCTGTTGCAACCACTGCATCCCAGTCTTGCCCTGCAAATGGATCTCAGTCCAGAGTGAGCAGCACAGACTCAGATACCCCTCTTAGCAGCCAGATGCTGTGCTGGTAGTCTCTGATCTAACCCTACAGCATCCCACCCTGCCTACTCAACCAATTTTGCTCGCTACGAGAACAATTAAGAGATCTTACCAAATGCTCTGTGACAGTTTCAATGTCAGGCACCTTTATGGACAATACCTTTACCTCTGCAAAGCTGTGACATAAATACTTCATCTACATTTAAAGCTTCCATGAAGACCCATTGGCTTCATGGATTGATTCACTGCAGCTGGAGTCAGAAGTGGATTAAGAGAGAGAATCGAGGTTTTTCAAGTCTGAAGGCAAGATCAGGGGGATGAAAGCCTTGCTGAAGAAGGAGCATCTGTGGGTGACTGTTGTTATGTGGATTACAGACAATGCAGAAATATGAGTAGGCTTCCTTGTAATGTACAGGAACTCAAACAGATACCAGCAAAGCCAAAGTGACCACAAAATGATTCATAAAAGACCTAGAAGAATTAGGGTGACAGCACTGCTGCTAAATATAATCCAGGTGAGGCACAGCCTCTTCAGCAAGGAAAAGGAGGAGGCTGCAGCCCTGGGGAGAAAAAGTAGATGTTAAGCTCCAGGAAAAACATCAGGGGGCATTGTGAGCAGAGAGGACTGGAGCTCCTGGGAGGTCACTGCAGAGCTTGCAGTCAGGATACTTGCTGCACCTAAATACTATGAGACAAAGCTTCTCTGGAAAGCCAGGTCAGGTCGCTGGATGTCCTGCTCCACTGTTTCATAAGCCAAAATTCCCTGGGTGTCCCGTCTTCCTGGAAAAGGGGAAGTGGCACCAGCTGCCTTGGAAATTCTCTTAGTGTGGATCTCACATGCAAAACAACTGCTATAAATATGAATGGGGAAAAAAGGGGAAGGAACCAGCTAAGACAGACAGAAGGAAAAGGAGACAAGGACAGTCATCTAAGAGTCCATGTGCTTCTTTCCTGTTATGACCACAACAACTCAGAGAGATCTACCTTCCCCAGTCCTAATTTTTCCCCCATCCTCCCAGCTGGTTGGGTTTCAATGTGCTAAGTCTGTCCTATTACTGCTCCGAGCAGCCTGATCTAGTTGAAGATGTCCCTGCTCATTGCAGGGGGTTTGGACTAGATGACCTTTGAAGGTCCCTTACAACCCAAACTGTTCTATGATTCTGTGATTCTCAGCCTGCAGCCTCTCCCCATCACTCCTCCTGCTGTTCTCAAGTCTTGCATTCCCTGGGGAGAGGCTGCTGAGCCTCTGGGAGAAAGCACTAGGCAAAGAGCCAACATGAAACCTGGGCTGGGAAGGACCTGTATCCATCACCTCCCAGCTCTGCAAGCAGCCCTTGTGAAGAGCTGAAAGAAACTGTCTGACAGCTGAAGCCAGTCAAGAAAGGAGGAAAACCTGTGGCATCCAGCAATTCACAACAGCCAAATCTGTATGTGAGGCCAAAACACACAAAGAAACAAGCGAGCAAACAAACAAACAGAAACAACAATAAACCCATGTAGCTGCTTTGTGGCTTGTTAGGTAGGTTGCTGACTTCCCCTTGAATGTCAGCCCTGCATCTGAGAGTGCTGCCTGAGTCCTGTAGCTTATTTCATCTCTCCTGTGGTTTTGGCATCTGCAAGAGATGAGGCCAGCCTCTTGGGCTCCCCAGCTTTATCTCCCTCATCCCTATGGGAGCTGGTAGTTGTGGAATCACCAGCATGATTTCTCAACAAATTATCACTAAGACCTTTTGTCCTGTATTTCTTTCCACAAAAGCACTGGAGCAGGACATACTTGAGGAACCGCCCTTTTTCCCCCTCCATTAGCAAAGTCTGTGGTGTGGCTGGTTGCTTTGCTTCAGTTGTTCTTTGTCTATTGAAGGAGCCTAAAGCATCTCAAAGAGACATGAGGCTCCCAGAGGACACCCTCTCACCCACATGACCCCAAATAAATCTGTAAATAACTCAGTATGCCTTCCTCCTGAATATCTGAAACCTCAACTCCCAAGTGATGTACCTCTGCAGTTTGTCAGAACGAGAAAAGTGTGGGAAGGACTGTGTGGGGAGGGTGGGGGAGAAGAATCATGCAAGTCATGGAGAAGGGGAGGGAATCAAGGGATAAAAAACAAAGAAAGGGTGGAATTGGGAGGAAAAATGGATAGATTAAACTTTCAGAGCAATTTAGTTTGAGCTGCAGAGAAGGTCCTTGTAAGGTTTCCGAGGTTCCCTAAACAGATTAAGTCCCTGATTGCCTTGGAAAATAATTCTGAGGTCAGTGCCTGCACGTTACTCTGCTTCCTTACCAGAAGGCCTAATGCTCTGCTCAAGGATCTTTGGAAGCTGTTCACCAATGTTATTGCATACATTGGGCTCTGCAGTTAGGGGCAGTGAACACAAAAGGTTTGTTTGAGGAACCATCCACAGAAAGGCAGAGAAGGCAGCAGAGGCAGCTGAGCAAGCAGTGAATGAGATAGCGAGAGGTGGCTGCTCTGCCTTTCCATCCCTCTCCATGATGAGAATGAGCCCTGCCAGCAGGAGAAGGAAACTCCAAGTGACACACAGCCTGGCTCGCTCCAGACGCTTCCAATGGCCAAGTGAATTCAACCCTGCAGCAGGCGACTGAGGAACGGCTTCAGCCTTGCCAAAGTCCTCAGTACCACCAAGTTCCACTTCCTTCTAGGGCGAGGTCAGGACACAGATGAAGCATAGCCCTGGTCAGGGTTCTCTGCACAGGGGAAAATTTCACACTGATGAAAACACCAGTAGGTTTCAGGGCGATGCTGTCAGCCAAGCCAGCACTGAAGTCTTCCAGTTCACACACACGACATAAAAAATGGCTAGCATCTTTTCCAAAGAGAACACAGAATTATAGAGTCATAGAATCATTTTGGCTGGAAGAGACCCTCAGGATCATCAAGTTCAAACATAACCTAACTCTAGCACTAAACCATGTCCCTAAGAACTGTGTCTATATGCCTTTAAACCCCTCCAGGGATGGTGACCCCACCACTTCCCTGGGCAGCTTGTTCCAGTAACTGACATTACGTTGTTGCTGGAATTTATTTTCAGAGACCATAAATTGAAAGGAAAGCACATCAGCATCACATTTTTGGGGCTCACACCTGCTTTTGAGGTTGTTTCCACACACTCAGGCAGACCCAGATGGAAAGACCTGCCGGTTCTTAATGAGGCTTGTATTTATAGTGCTGTCACTCAAAACAGAACACAGAGTTCGTTTGCAGTTGTGGTGACTTACACCCTCAGCCTGCCCATCTGGAGGGCAGGTTGGAGTTACCCGAAAGTCTGGGTACTCACGTGGCCAGCAAAGGGGTAGAGCTGCAGGGGTGGCCTGCTGAAACAGCGTGGGGAGGTTACGAAGAATGACTGCTTCTGTAGCACTGTCACGGACCATCCACATGCTACTCACCCACAGAATAACAGCAGAGATTCAGCTGACCCATTTGCAAGGCAACGTAGGGCTCCGAGTGTGGCTGCTAAAGGGTTTGGCCAGCTCCACCCATGACAACACACAAGCCGAGCAGCCTCATAGGCACCTTCTCCTTCTGCCTGGATGAGGTGCTCTGATGGAAGAATTCACCTGAATTTTTTTTTTTTTTTTTTTTTTTTTTTATATGGCTTCTGTGTAATTTCCAGCACAGAACATCACCTTCCCAGGCAGGTGCCAGGCTGGTACCAGGCAGAATACAGGAAACCTTCCAGCTCCTGAGTTCCCTCCAGCCCAATCTTTCTCCTTCCTCCAGCCACTCCACAGTTCTCTTCCATCTTGTGTCAGAAGAAATTCAACATGGATCTCACACAGGTTTAATTTGCGCATTCCAGCTATGGAGGGAAAGGTGTGAAGAAGAATTTACGTTGTGTCCTGGTGCTCTTATCCCACATGACAACTTACAGCAATCAGGATAGCTTGCAGCCACTTTTGCCTGTAGGTCTCACCCCACATGTTCTAGCACGTGACACCACAGAACCAGTCTGCTCTCCCATGTCTCACATACCCAGCTCACAGATTTGGTGTACTGGCTCTGTGGCATTACCCAGACAGTTGCTAGAGGATTCTGAAGGAAGCTGGAAAAGAATATCTACTGCAGGGAGAGCAGCCGCCCCGTAGACACTGTTGTGTCAGACAGGTATCGAACAGGACCATTGTGTCTCCAGGAACCAGCAGCTCCAGGAAAAGGTGCAAATACACCTTTGACCTTCAGGAAAATCATGCCACAGCTGCAAGACTTGAAACACATCCAGGGCTCCAAAGCTCACTGTAAAGCTGCATTGGATTGGAGTAGATGATCTTGAGGGTCTCTTCCAACCAAAATGATTTTATGATCTCCAGAGATCACTTCCAACCTCAACCATTCTGTGATTTTGTGTTCTGAGGGCAGCCTTGGCTCCCATGCTAAAGCAGCATCAAATAAGCCCACTTTCCCACCCAGGTGTGAAGTGACAGGTTGGGACTCAACAAAGACATTGGCCAGAACCAGTGTATTTCTTTAGGCATTGCCTGTCTTCAGACTTTGCCTCTAGGCAGAGCTGAGCAAACCCACATTGTCCTTGAGCAGGATCTCATCATGCTACTGCAGTGTGTAACTTTTAAGATATAATTAACTCAGTAACATGTAACTTGAGTGAATGACTGCATCAGACCTTCAGTTCTGAAAGCCTCAGTTTCTGTGGAATGGTCACCCCAAAATAAGCAGCAAAACATGAGGTACCCCCTTCTCCAGCCCAGCTTGTCCTGCAGACGCTCTATTCACAGTTGTTTTCAGGTGATGAGGGCTAGGTGATTTGGAGACATCTGCCTTCACCAACATGCATAGCTAGATGGTGGTGAGAGCTCAGCTCCCACAGTTTCCATCAGTTTCACTGACTAGCAAGGCTGGTGTGCAGTTTGAGTGTGACCTTACCTTGTCTACCCACCTAAGGAGCTAAAAAGTGCGGAACAGTTGCTGAAACTGGGCACTGATTTTTCCCTTCACTCCGTGCTCTACATCCTCTACGCAAAAGCCTCCGACAACAGAGTCAGACACAGCAGGGCAATTGCTAGATGATCCCTTTTCTTCCTGGCCCTTGTTCAGCCGATTCCTGTTCAGATCTCTCTGTTTACCACCTTTGATCAGACACACGCTCAGAGCTTCCTCAGCTAGAGGCTAGAAATATTTGGTCTGGCAGTATGCCTTTCCCTGCTGAATCCCAACCTCTTTATCCACCACCTGACAAAGTAGGAAATAAAACCTGAGATGTCTTTCAGTTCCTCAGATGTGGCTTATCTCCCCCCACCCCCATCTGCCTTTTGAGATTATTTCAGAACCAGGCAGGCCCACCTGCAGGTCACTTGTAGTTGATAGAACCCTAATACAGTATTTTACCTTTAACATGGACATAAGCAAAGGAGCCCCCAGTACCAAAAGCCTTGCAAGCATGTTGCACTGAGATACCCAACTGCATGAGAGGCCAACAAAGGCAAAACAGCTCCTGGGTGCTATAGGGAAATACCACTGAGAAGCTTGCAAACCATGTCAGAGCTGCACGGAGAGAAGCCAAAGCTTATAGGTGCTCAATCCAAGTGTCACATATACCCTTGATACCCCTGAGTCAGCTTCCAGCTCAGCTCAGGATCACCAGCAATAGAAACTCTCAGCACAAAGGCCATTCAAACCAGTGGGGAAATTTCTCCTGATGTGAAAGGAGTTTGCTTACGAGAGAGTAAGTAAAAAGGAAACCATGCCTAATGCTCAAAGCTGACAAGAATTAACTGCACCACCAGGGTTCTTCCACCATCTCATTCTTCCAGCCACCAGCTGCAGCGTCCACTCTTGCTGCTGGGATTTTGTGGTGTGCTCTGCCCTGTCAAACTGAGCACACAGCCCTCGCAGAAAACAAGGCACAAGAAGTTCAAGGCTTACCAGCAGCACAAAAATCCATCCTGAAGAGCGCGATGTATTTTCAACAGAAGTGGTGCTCCTCCTTGCCTTCTGCTTGCTCAGATGCTTCACAGAACTGGAACAACTTGGAGCCGGTGACCAAGATCGCAGCCGCACTAGGGGGCGGGTTGCCCTGTGACTCCGCCCTTCCTCTCCTCGTCCCTCCGACCACATCTCATCAGCTTGCATCAGTGAAGGAAACCGTGTGTGCATACTGCTGTCAGCTAATGCGGGCTCCTTGGCTGCTCCTGTAACGCAAATCCACAAATGCGTTCCCATGCCAGCAGCTTTTGAACACACACGTGTCCGAGGGGACTGAAATGTGTAGTGAGAGGCTGATTGTACCTCGGGCTTTTGCCTGAGATACTCTGAGAGCCGGGGGAGATGGGAGGGGGCGAGGAACTTCTTGATTCAGAAAACCCATCCGATTCGGGAAGTGGTTTCATTTTAAAGGAAAGATTCTTCCTTTAAGTGGTGGGGGGGATGAACACTCCAAAACTGGAAGGTGGTTAATGGAGATGAGAAGACAGCCTTTTTCATCTTTTCCCTCCCCCACTGATCACTAACTGACTTGTACTCTAAGTACTCCTTTTTTCCCCACTAACAAACTGTTTTTCTTGGGAAACCTCCTAAATCTGAGGAGAAAAAAAGTGCTCTCTTGAGGCTTAGCAAAACTCCTGCCAGTGGGAGAGCTGGCATTAGCAGGACAGATTTGAAGGAACGTGTGCTGCTTTGTTCATTTGTGAGGCAGAAGGGTGTTCTTTTTCCTCCATCTGCTCCACACAGCCCCAGAAGGCTGTACACTTCTCCTTGGATTAGTTGAACTTGGTCGCCTTGTGATTTATGTGGTAGATCCCTGATGTAGCCAATGTGGGGAAAAAGTGAGTGTGTAGGAGAGCACCAAGTCAGAGACAGAAGAACTGTTGATGGTGAATAAATAGTTCAAGGTAAAATTCAAACCAGGTGTGATGCCCAAACAGGGTTCTTGCCTCCTCTAGCAGGACTGAAGCTATAGGGGGATGGCTCCTCTCTGTGCATGAACACCTACCTCTACATGCTTAGCTCCCCCACCTGTTGCTGTATTCACAGCAGGCCTTGAACAGGAAAGCAAAGCAGATCCAGACTTCTATCTACCATCTTTTCATGAGAGCATGCTAGAGTTTGCAAGGACATTGCATGTGTAGAAAAATAAATGACCCTCTGACTTGTTACACAGTCAGAGCTAGCATCTGTGTAACAGGTCATAGCTAGCATCTATGTACACTTAGCACTGTTTAGAACAGGCTCCTGTGTGGCTGAAGGTCCTTGACTCACTAGGAAAGGAAGAGCTATTACCTTCCCACATTCCCATTAACTCAGTCTGGTCTGAGATCCTCTGGAGAGAGTAACCTACCTGGATAGATTGGAAGAGTAGGCTAACAAGAATCTTATGAAGTTCAACAAGGACAAGTATAAGGTCTTGCACCTGGGGAAACATCATCCAGGAGAGCAGCACAGGCTTGGATCTACCCTGCTGTGGAGCAGCTCTGAGGAAAGGGACCTGGGGATGCTGGTGGACAAGAAGCTCAATATGAGCGAACAGTGTGCTGCTGCTGTGGCAAAGGCAGTCAACAGGATGCTGGGCTGCATCAACAAGGGCATCACCAGCAAAGACAAAGAAGCCATTATTCTACTCTACTCAATACTGTGTTCAGTTTTGATACTGGCTGTACAAAAAAGTTGTGGATAGGCTGGAGAGGGTCCAGAGAAGGGCCACAAAGATGATCCAAGGACTGAGAAGCTGCCATATGAGAAAAGGTCAAGATAACTGGGCTTGTTCAGCCTTGAGAACAGAAGGCTTAGGGGAGACTTCATCACCAGGTTCCAGTCTTTAAAGGGTGGCTACAAAGAAGTTAGAGACTCACTTTTTACAAGGAGGCACATGGTAAAGACAAGGGGTAATGGGTACAAGTTACTCCTGGAATATTCCTGTTGGACATAAGAGGGAAATTTTTCATTATGAGAGCAATCAGTCATTAGAATAATCTCCCAAGGGAAGTGTGGGTTCTCCGACATTGGACACTTTTAAGATTCAGCTGGACAGGGTGCTGGGACATCTTGTCTAGACCATGTTTTTGCCAAGAAAGGTTGGACCAGGTGATTCTTGTGGTCCCTTCCAACCTGGTATGCTATGATTCTATGAACAACTGGCCCTTTAAAGGCTTGACATGTAAGGTAGGATGTGCCTGAATACTCTGGCTAAGGTCCATTGATCTAGGGCCATTCAGCCTCAGATAGAAAGACACAGACACAGATTGTTCTTGCTTCCTCTCAGTCTCTTGCACTTGCTCTTACCTGTGATTATGCTATAGGTTCATTGCTGGTTTTGGAGGCAACAAGCACTCCAATGAACCTCCAATGAAGAGTGGGAGATATCCCAACCTTAAAGGCATTGTGTCAAGGTGTGGCAGAAATCCAGAAAGAATGTACACAGAAAGCTGTGGGCAGGGTCACAAATCACCTGTGATCTTTAGGAAGAGTCAGTGGCAAAGATTCAGCCGTCTCTTTCTGTGGTCAGGGTCAACATTGTCAAAGAAGCAGCTAGGAGCTTATTTGGGAGGGATAAAAGAAAGGAGAAGACAGCAAGATTGATTAATGCAAACTGATTCCAAACCATCACACCCACGTCTGCCCTGACCTTCAGCACACCCAACGTCCATTCGTAAAATTTATCGGACGCCTGCCTTTGGGTCACAACTTCCCAAGAACATACCCTTTGTAAACTCAATTTCTGTCTTCAGTTTCTGGGCCACACCAGAGGAGAGTTCACAGCCCCAGGCCAGCCCAGTCTCCCAGTTCCCACACTGGGACTGTGTACAGCCCATCACCTCCAGTCTTTCCACCATTGCTTCCCGCAAAAAGAAAAAAAAAAAGAGGTTGTTTCAGCAGTATTGCAGCTGACATTAAGCAGACACGTCAACCTAAAACACATCCTTGAAAGACCTGATCTTGCCTGCCTGAAGGGTAGGAGACATATATAGGCAGCTTGATCAGGACTCTCCTTATACATGTATCTGTGGGCAGGTCAAACCACAAGCACCCTGAAGACACCAAAATGGATGTTTCTGTGCACTGCAGAAGTACTCTCAGCCACCCCAACAAGCAGCAATGCAAAACCTGTACCTGTGTCTCTAATCCATACTTGCTTGATCTCTTTACTTCTTGATGCTTCCTTCTTCCCACAGCCTTTCTTTTGGAATCCCTGACTGTCCTGTTTTGGGACCTTACCTACTAATTCAGTTTAACTAATAACTCCTCTAGTTGCATTCTCCTAGTTTTGGTAGCCTTAGTTTTAACAGTGGTTGGCCTTGATGGACTTTACTTTCAGTTATTTCAACCAGAGGAGTCTATATGGGAAATGCAGCATTAAAAAACTGCGTGTCTATTTCATGTAAAAATGAAACACCTGTGAGATATTTTTTCATGAGGGTACACAAGAAGTGAGACAGGATCAATGACTAAACTAAGCCTAAAGCATCTCCCATGCTTTCCAAAGTGTAGGGTAAGTATATCTCCCTCTCTAAGTCCCCAGTCCCTCATTCATCCACATGGCACACAAACTAGTTTGGTTCTAGGCTTACCCTGGAGCAAAACAACCAGTTCCTCCCTTGAAGAAACCTACACCATTATGAGACACGAGTTTGCGTGAGCATCCCAGACAGACAATATAGAGTTGTCATGAACCCAGGTGGATATCAACACTATCCCAGCCAGCAATGCCTCTGGATATGCCCTTAAGGTAAGTAACACATGTTCTGTGGTCAGGCCATGAAAATTGTTGTCAACAAGACCAGCATGGATACATTTTAGGTCAAATACAGACTAAGTAAAAAGAATTTTACATGCAGCAAAAGTCAACTTATGCTGGAAGATACCCATGTTCAGGGGACTGACTCTTGTATTAGGCACTGGTTCTGGCATCTTCCTTCTTCTAGAGAAATCTGTGGTCTATATATTAAAAAACCCACTATGATTACTGCAGTGACATCTCAGAAAGAACAACCCAGGTTAGATCAAGGCCATGTCTCATCAAGCAATGCACTCCTTGGAAAAGCAGGAGACTGGAGGAAGAACACTTTCTAGGTGATAGAGGTTATTTCAACAAACCAAAGAGTAAAGATGAGAATGGCCAATCCTTGCTCCAAGACATTCCTGGCTCAGAGGTGCAAACAAAGTTCTCTGATCTGTGCAAGAAGAGTTGTCAGCAAGGAAACAAGATGACTGGGTGGGAGAGGGTGTTGAGCGGTCTACATAATATGAGGGTAAGTGAAGCAGGCTGTGACAGGTCATATATGTCTTATGCTGGATTGGGGTGGGATTTGGCTCTTTTTGTCCACCACAGCACTCCTCTTCATATCCACCACCCCACAGGTACAGCAGTTCTCCTGTATCTCCGGAATTGTTGGGACAGGAAGAACCAGATCCCTGGAAATCAGCATTTCTGATACAGGACTGGAGTTAGATCCTGTAATCGCTACCGCCACTGCACATCCTTCCCAGCTGTGAGTAGCTCAGACTGGGCAACAGGCAGGAGTGTGTGTAATGTGGGCACCCAGGCTGGACCACCAGTCCTCATCTCATCAAGCACGGCCAGATTGGGCAGATTGCTGCAGATCAGTACTCCAGGCTGCTCTCTGTGACTCCTCTGCCATGAACCCGTTTTTTTTATTTTCTCCAAGGATGCTCCCTGTCTGTACACAGAGATTTAAATTGGACCTGAAAATATCTGCGATTCTGCTGTTCACAAAGGAAAACATCAAAACAACAGCATGGGTACACTTTTCTGCTACGTCATATAGGCTTAAAATGATTGTGTAAATACAAAGGAAGTATAAGTCTTTCCTACTACTTTCAAAGGGACAAAGCCAATGCCAAATATTTCTCAGTGCTGATCATGTCAACTGTGTTCCTATAACTATCCGCAGAGAGACAAAGTTAAGTATTGTACAAATTCAATAGCTCCTTCAGGAGGTTTCGGCTGCCATTCGTGTTGGTTTAGGGATTGCAGTATGTCCAGAGAGAGCGTAACACTTCTTGCACAATAATGTGGGGATTATGAGCTGCACAGGCAGTATTTTGATGCAAGGTAGAACAGCAGTAGAACAACTACAATAACAGAATTTTTCATGTAGCAATTAAAATAAAATAATCCTTGTCCAGTGTGAGTAGAAATACAGACTGTGACAGCCAAAGCAATAGCTCAGTGTGCAAACATGCAGGCAGTAAGTAATGCTACTAGTGCAGAGTACCTGGAATAGGCTATTTTCAGCTGCTTTTACTAATTCAAGGAACTGGATTTTATTTTAAACATAGAAATATGGTGATTATAAAAGGCCACAACCAACAACAAAATAAACAAACAAGAAACCCTGCTGCTATAAAGATTACAGAAGAGCCACTTAGTGTCTGATAAACTTGAATGAAGAGCCAGAGGGATTTTTTTGTTGGACTCAGAAGCGCAGCAAGATTGAGACTTTATGCTTTTGGGAAAAACAAACAAACAAAGAAACAAACAAACAAAACCACAACACAATGTCACAAAATATTTTACTTTGGTAGTTCAGGAAATATCAGGCTTGTAAAACAAAGTAACTATAGTTTATTTCCTCAGTACTCTAAACAGCTCTTTTCACTTCCCTCCTGCAGCCTTCCTAGAAGATACCACGGTTTACCAGGCAAAGATATGTATTAGATCTGCTTTTACAACACTTAGTATATCTAACATCTGATAATGTATGAACAAACCCAAAACAGGATTTTGATTTATAACATCATATAAACATACACAGAGAAATATTGCTGACATGTCTCCAAGACAAATTCAGATTACAGAGTGGAACAAAAATTACAGTTTTCATATATTCGTTGTCTAAAATGTTTTCAATGTATTAAAACCTGACTGGCTGTAGGAGGAGGAGGCTGTAGGAGGCTGTAGGAGGAAAACCTGCTGGCATGTATGAGTGCCGAGTCAAGCAGTTGATACTCAATCTAGAATTTGCACATGTAATCTCTAGTCCCTGTTACCTCCGTTCTACAATAGGTAGGTGAAAAATGTTGTTGAACCATCTGAGAACCTAGCAGGAAAGAATGCACAACCAGATATTGATCTGTATTTATCACCATTAAGTAACAGCCTGGTATCTGCAAGATGGGGATTGTCACTGACTGAGAACAAAATGTCTGTAAGAATGGAAACCGATATCAGAATCACTGGGGACTTGCAGAAGTACAGAGAAGAAGATAAGACCAAGCCATAAAAACCCAGTATGATTTAGAGCCTGTGAGTAACTTCTCATCTGAGGGAAGTGCAAGTGTGAATCAGCCATCACAAAGAACTTGATGCCCAAAGGCTTTTGCCATGGTCTTCTGCTTACCTGGGTGCATAGTGGAAAAGAGGTACAAGAGGTAAACCTCTTTCAGTGCTCCAGATAGGAGGATGACAGTGGACCTGTTATTTTGCTCCAAACTGGAAAGACTCAGAGCAATTACAGCCTCAAAATAGATGAGCCTCCAGGATGCAATGTATTAGGAATGGACCACTTGCCCCTGATTGCAACAGCCCTGATCTCTAGGTAAGCTCATGAGCCAGGCAAGTCCAAGACTAAGTAAACACTATTTGAGTTGAGCTGAGTAAAAGCAATTTGAGTTGCTTTTGAGTCATGTTGTAAACGTAGGTAGTTTCTGTTCAGTGAGGCTGGTTTGGAAACTTCATTTTTTTCCCGGCTTTTGCTTGACAGAGTAAATTTAGGCTAGAGAAGCCCTAGGTATGGCCATGTGAGAAAAAAGACCCTGTATGAAGCAACTCCACAATGTCTCTAACAGGGACTGCAGAACATCATGGCTTGAGGTACGTTGCCCCACTTCAGTTGTGATCTGAGGTCTGAATTCAGGGTGAGATCTTCAGCCAAGGGTGTCAGACAGCAAGAAACAACAGCAGTGAGGGGTGAGGGGGACAGTAACAGGGAGGGGTGGGAGTTTTGGAGAAGAGAAGCAGCAAAGTAAGAACTAAAAGCAGAGGGCAGATGGGACAAAGCTGTGTGAATGGGGAAGTGGAAAGAAACAAAAGGGGAATATAACAAACAGGGACAGTTTGCAGCCCGGCCAGGCTGAAGCAAATGACTCTCTTCCCTGGTGGGGGGCCCAGCACACACAGAGAAGTTCTCATGGCCACTCAGGATTGCCTGAGCAATAGCTCACATATAATAAATCCTGGCAGGGCCCAGGGTAATGAGAATACCTGCTGTGGCCATGCACTGAGTGTGCAAAGAAATGAATCTCATGTTCCCTCCAGGAAAGGATTCCCCCTGCTACCTGATTGTGCTGAAGGACAAGCCTCCTGCTCAGCTCCTGCCCCCCTGTGCAGGGCTGTGAAGTGCAAATATCATTTCTCAAAGAGCCCCCTCACACTTGTCCCACCCTTCCTAAGGGAGCAGAACGCCACAGAAAGAGGGGGAGAGATGGAATTATCCACATTCTTCACTGCTTTGGATTCTTGTGGGGGGGGAAATGGTATCACGTTTCCACCATTGCCCACTCTCCCACACGAGTGCTGTGCAAACCCAGCACAGATGGGTCACTTGGAGGTGACCCAGCCCAGGGCCCTGGAAGTCTCTCAAAGCAAAACTGTCTCACTGAGCAATTCTTTCCCATTAGTATCTTCCTTAAATTCAGCAAAGGGAACAAGAAACGCCACCCAGATGGGTGCCTGCCTTCCTCCAGTGCCACTGTACATGCAGAAGGAAACTCATGTCAAGAGCACCTCTTGGTGGTGTGAGAGGACATCAAAGCAGCCACACTTTAGTATGTGCTCAGTTAAGGCTTATGGGCCTATTTCCTGCCGTTTCTTTCCTTTTCCTGCAGCATGCACAACCAAGAGGTTTTAATGTAGCAGGTGCCAGTTGTTCTTAAAGCGATTACAGTATGTGTTACTAGAATGTAATATCCCATTTTTAATAATATAAATATGATGGAAAGAAAACCCCTAAAGGCCTTTCTATAGATTCCTATCTTCCCTCTACAGAAGTACTGGCAGAGAAGGAATGTTTATGGATTCACAGCACAGCCCATTGACTTGGACAAGAATTAACTATCCATAGCAGTAACAGGCAATTACCTTTCAAAAGTAACTTGCCCAGAAGGGAGATGGAGACATATGCCTCCTTGCCAGGAATTTCACAGCTCATTGTTGGCCATACAGAACTACAACGGCTTTGACGGCTTTGACGTGGGGCTCACCTGGACGGGTGGTCCCAACAACAGTAACTCCTCCCTGACTGATTTTAACTTGTCTTCTTCCATACACCCTTCCATGCTGCCAGTCCAACAAGACCATATGACAGACTACAAGGACAAAAGTACACAATGGCATTCAGCAGGTCAGTGGTTCTTGTTCGTCTCTGCCACCATTTCCTACCAAGCCACCGGCCAGCTTTCCAACCAGTCTCCCTTAGTCTGAATCCCAGCCCCAGTATCCTCACATGACTGTTACTTTGTCCCAGGTAAGACTCAATGTATTCTCCAGCTCTCTCCAGATCTTTTCTTATGATCCTCATCCTTCCCACCCTGGGTGTTCACTCTCTGGTTCTTCCTGCCCTGCATCTCCCCAGGCACATGAGGGTTATTGGAAACCTTCAGAGAAAAGATCTGGTAAAAACAGAAATGTTCCTTTGGAGAAGCTGATTCCAAATGCAGTTTTACCAATGCCCAGAAAGGGGTTAGTTTCCTGCTTGCCTGTGCCAGGCTGGCTGTCCAACCTAGAGCTCCCTGAATCCCTCAGGACCCAGCTCCACCACCCTGGGCCCTCAACTCATCGCCACCATGTCTACCACAGAGGGCTCTCAATGTGTCTGGTTGCCCAGGGAGCTGTAACATTTCTTCTCCATCCAACAGTAGCATTCTCTAGAGCCAGATAAACCTGTCTTCTCTTTGAGTGAGTCACTACCTCTGGTCCACTATATTTTGCACCTGTCTGCCCTTTCCAGCTGCTGCTGCTGCTCTTCTGGTAGCAGCTGTAGTCACTCTCCCTTCTGTCCTTCTCTGACCTGTATTTCTATGGCCCGTTCCTACCCTTGCTTGCAGAGGAGCCAGTGGGTTTCCCTCCTCCCCCTTCCCTACCACACACAGAGGGAACACCTAGTACAGCTGGTCCCTTTGTGCTTCTGAAGTAGCTGCAAGACTTGGAAACATTCCACAGCTGAAGGTTTCTGGCTTGCAGCCAGTGCTGAGTGATGGATGGGAAAGCAGCCTCCTGAGCAGGTCAGCTGCAACAGCCTCCTATGGCTGCATCAGTACAAAGGTCACCAACCTTTGGAGAAACACTTTCCCTCAGAGTTCCTTCCTTCAGGAACATCTCAGCTGAAAAACCACTGTTCTTCATCTAACTGGCTTCCTGACAAAGCCTGGAAATTCCAGTTAATTCTGTGTCACTACACCCTTTCTATAAAATGCATCTCTGGCCCATCTACTTATCAGTTCAGGCTGGAGCACACAGATGTGCACATGCATATGCACTTTTACAGGCTTAGCATTGCACGGGAGGAGAAGGAAGAGGAGACAGACCCTCATTTTGAGTAGGGAAAGGAAAGAGTAGAGCCTCCTGGGATCTTTCTGCTCCTTGATTCTTCTTTCTTAGGGTCATTGCTTCCTTCTCCTTGCTACTTAACTCTAAAATTCTTATCTTCTGAAGACAAGATGGAAGAGGTCTGGCAGCAGCTCTCACTGGCTACTTTTGCACAGAGGTAAGGGAGAGAGTGGACAAGGAGAAGCTGGTTTGCAGGGGCTCCTCCCATCCACCAGCCTTGGCTCTCATAGTGTAGAGAAAACTGTTCATTGCATCCCTCGATGGTGAACACACAGATTCCCACAATGCTTCTTTGTATAATACTGGTAATCTGAGCAGGTGGGGAAGTGTGGCAGGACATTATCACCACAGGAGAGGAGGGACAGAATGGGCCACGGGGTGGCTGCTGCTTCCCAGAGGCTGCTTAACTTCCTTGTTCAGCCTCCACATTGTTCCTTGTGACATTTTGTCATTGATGCTCAGGGACACTGGGGAGACTTGAAAAATCTTCATTGTCCTTCATCCCCCGCCTCATGCCACTTCAGATACCCCTGTCTGTTTACACCTCCTCCAAAGTTTGGATAATTAAGAGGGGAGGGGATAACCTACCACTCCAGTTCCTCACTCCCCTCTTCTAACCCTTATTCAGCTCCTTGTAAATGCAGTTGGGTGCCCCCAACCATTGACTGGGATTGGATGGGAAGGGAGTGGGTGAAACACATGTAGAGAGAAAAAAAAATATAATTACAGCAGTCATTATCCCAACTGTGAAGTCACACACGCCCCGCCTTCAGCTAACGGCCTGGCCGCAGAGCTGCTGCTGCGGTGGGAGGGGAGGAGGGACCGGAGGGTGGTTGTGTGACTGAAGTTCCCTCTTCCACTTCCTCCCTTCCTGTAACCTGCTGCTCACGGCAGCACGAGGACTGATACCCCAATTGGCCCGTCTCTCCCCGCTGTTTGCCTTGGCCTGACTTTCCTTTGCCCCAGGCGCTGTCCTCCACCACGGGTCCAGAGACATGCAAGCCATCAAGTGTGTCGTGGTGGGAGATGGGTAGGTACCCCGCTGCTTTGCTGTGGACGTGGGGAGGGATGTGTGGTGACAAGAGGTGAGAAAGAAGGTGACTGCTTCGTGGAACTTCCCCAGCTTTGCTTCTAACCTTCTGCAGACTGCGTTCCTTTCCTCCCTTGCTGTTCCCTCCCCCGGGAAGGGACCTTCCACTGGGGAGGGTGTGAAAGAGGGCATTTTGAAGGGCGTCTGCAAAAGAGGCATGGAAAGTGGACCAGATCTGTCCCACGCACAGAAGGTGGTGGTGTTGCTGCCAGATTCAACAATGCAACCTGTAGGCAGGAGTTAGATTTAAAACACAAATGGTGCGAGCACTCTCCTGCAGGTGAAAGCCATCTGCTCACTAGAGCTGACTGAGAGAGGGCACAGCTCTGTGATCCTGATGAGGTGTCCTCCAGTATCTCTGTGTTCAGCTTTTCTCGGCACATTTTCTCTGTACTGGAGTGTGGGCAACACTGTTTGGCAAGGGGTTTCCCTGTGCACAAGGCGGAGGAGCTCTTTCCACCGACATAGGCACAAGTATATGCCACTTCGGGAGCAGGTTGTAACACAACCTTGTTTTCACAATATGATGGCATCACTGCCCCTGTCCCATGATCCCTGGAAATGGCCTGATCTAAACCATCAACAATGAAGCAGACAGTGCTGCTGGGGGTAGGAGGGATGGGGTAGACAAGGCCTCTTGTCCTGTGGGATGAGTAGATGTAGGGAAGTGAGGGAAGGAGAGTCCACATTTGGCATGCAGTAGGTTAATTCGCTTCCCAGCTGGGATCTGGCCAGAATATTATCTGGGGCAGCTATCAGGTAGCAGATGAAAAGACAGTTGCAGCAGCCCCGCTCCCCACAGTCACTTCCTCCTTCAAAACTCGCCTGGGGAAGATGTCTGCAAGCACAACAGTACATGTCAGACATATTCTCAGGGACAGGGAAAGGGACAAGGAAGGACAGAGCCCCAAAAAACCACTGTTACCTCTAAGAAAAGTCCCCTGGAGGATGCGGGCTAGAGATGGATGGACAACTTCACTGGGTCTATCTGTTGCCTTGTTAACTCCCCCAGTTTTCCCCTCACACATTGCACCAACTCTGTAACCCCCCCTTTAAGGCAGCATTACCCTCGTATCGTGGCTTACCCCACAACACATCCTGCTCTCAACCCCTCTGACTGCAACTCCTGTTAAATGTCATCTGTCCTGTCATTTTGCTTCTCTGTACACTGAGCCTCCCTTCTCACCATCTTGCCACACAACAGTGGTCCAGTCATTCCCCTATCGCTTCGAGCTCTTGGTTTACCCCCCTTCACAACCCTCCCAACCATACCAGACAAGTCACCCTCCCTCTGCTTGACCTTACTGACTACAGGACCTTCTGCTATTGCTCTGCTAAGTTCCTCATGTTCCCCCATAGCCCCCTTCTGGTCCCATAGCCCTTCTCACCACGCATTGCTGACTTCTTAACACTCTCTGAGTTCAGTCCCAGGAAACTCTGGTGTCACTAACCTCACCACATCTTTCAATAGCTTTCCCATAACCTTCACTCCTTCACTGACCCTTAATGCTCCTCTGTATTAGCCACACTTATTCAGAACCATCCCTACTTCCACAACCAGCTACCCTGAAGCCCTATAAGATCTCCCGTAGAACTTCAGGGAGCCTCCACGGCCATCCTTCAACATCTCTATGATAAGAGGGAAGCAAGTGAGCTGGGGAAAGAGAAGGGACTGAGGAAGGAAGATCTAAGACAGAGAGGTGGCAGAAGGAAGAAACAAGTGTCAGAGTACACTGAAGAGCTCAGTTTCCTCCTTAGCTGCTCCACAGTGCAGTGACTGAGGCAGGTGCCTTGTGACCAGGGTGAAGACGGCTGAGATGGTCAGAGTGTCCCCAGCAGCAGGACTCCAGCCTTCCCCCCAGGAAAGGTGTCTCCTTCACCCTACCGCTGTGCTTTAGGCTGAGGCAGCAGGTTGCTCTCACCACCTCCATTACACACACACTGTAACAGAAGCATGGCCAGACCCTCCCAGGCCACATAGACCTGAGAAACAGCAGCCCAGCAGGAGAAGGATTCTGCTTTCCACACCTGTCCTGGCTGCTTCGTCTTCTTCCAGTTTCTCTCTTCTTCTTCTTTCCCTTATCACAGCCTTTGCCTTGCCCATGACACCTTCTCCCCTTGATAGCCTGACTACCCCCTTTCCCACCTCCCTCACACCAATACTCCCCCTGCCGTCTGGACTGTGCTGCTACCCTGGCTTGTTTTTGCTCACCCTGGCTGCAGTATGGGTGTGGGGAAGGCTGAGGAGAAAGGAAACACCAGCTTCTAGCTCAGAAACCCCACCAGCAGCCTCTGTCAGCCACGGGGAGAGACATCTTGCTGGTTGCATATGGCTCTCTCTGCCGATGCTGCTGCAGCTCACCACAGACAAGCAAGACTGGAAGGTGCTGTGGCTAAGTCCAGAAAAGGTTCTATCAGCCCCTGGCCACAGGAGTGCTGGTGTTCAGGGGCTGTATCTGGCTGGGTTGCTTTGTCATGGCACCCAAATCAATACACCTACCCCGGCTGTGAGCCTACAGCACCATGCACACACCGGAAAATGGGTCCTCACCTCCATCTCAGAGTGGATGTGTTTTAGCTGAGTGATCTCTGTACCAGATCGTAAAAACAAGCCTTTGTACTCGACGACAACAAACACTTCTGGGTGACATCCTGTCTTTCTTCCTGCCAGTTGTCTAACTTATGGCTATGTGCTGTTTGGTCCTGCGAATGTGTTTCTGCTTCCAGGGGTCTCTTGACAGGGCTAGGTTAGAGGTGTGGAAGAATTGCCCCATCCCCATCTCACCCTAGCAAGCCTACCTGCACTACCATGACTTCCTGCGGTTTTTTATTTCTCTTCCAGAGCTGTGGGGAAAACCTGTCTCCTTATCAGCTACACCACCAATGCCTTCCCAGGAGAATACATCCCCACTGTGTGAGTGATACATAAACAGGTCCTGGGGTGGGTGGGAGGCATGGAAAGCGGCATGCGAAGGTGTGCAGAAACCCCTTGTTGCGCACTCTGAAGGCAGGGTCTCAATCTCCATGCCAGCAGAGGAAGGGCTGCCAAACCATCAAAGGTGCCTCTACACTTTGGATCTGTCATCTTTCATCAGAAGCACAAGTGGCTTTATAAAACCCTGGTTAAAATGGGATATTTGGGAGACAAAAAACAAGCCAAGGGTCTATCTGCTGGCAAAGTTTGCAAACAGTAGATGGGGTCATGTTAGGCAAAACAACCCAGCACCAGGCTACAAAAATTGGGCCAGACCCTAGAGAAGGCCATTGCCTGGACAGGGATTCCCACTTCCTTCCTTGTCCAAGGCACCCACTATCACTGGAGTTCGTACCAATAACCCTGATGGTAAGAGTGTGAGATTCAGTTCAGTGCCACAGTAGAAGCACTACGGAATCCAGAACATGTATGGGTGAGGCTGGGACAGACCTGCAAACTGTCAGAATAAGAAGCAAGCTTAGAGCTGCTTTAGTTTGAGTGGTCAGATGCACTTGTCTGCTGCAGTGCATGGGGATATGTTTGGGTATCCACACCACATGAACTCATACTACATCACTGTGCTGTGGAATACAACTACGTGCTACCTAAGGTGGGAAAAGGAGCTAGACACAGTGTGTCAGACTGCCAGCTCAGGCTCAGATTCCCTGGGAAGGACATGTACAGGAAAACCTCAGAGCCTCACTTTTTTCTCCAAACCCATTTGCAATGTATGTTGCAAAAAAGATGGCTTCAGCAGCAGTAACGCACTTCTTCTCAGAAGCTGGTTTGTGGAAAGGCGCCATCCCTTCCTAGCATGTAGCAGTAAAATGGCCACCCATTTTGTGTGTCACACACCATTTCTCCTGTTTGAGGCCTGTGTCCGGACTGTGAAAGGAAGGCCATTTTACGGCCCTGGTCTGCATAGTGTATCTTACAATGGCAGTGTATGCCATGAGCACATGCACAAGGTCTTTGCATTGGTTCCTTCCTATCACTGTTTTCCCTCACCTTAGCCTGAAAAAAAAATACAAAAGGAACAGGAAAAGGAATTTTCTAGGATGAGAGGAGGAACATCTCTATTGATTTAATATCCTTATTTTCCTTTAAGTCTTTGCTCCCAAGCATGTGATCCTGACAGCTGTTCTCAAATATTTCATGCTGATTGCGAAAGAGTAAGGGGATGCACCTTGGCATATGGGCCTCCATTTCAGGACGGGTGTTGAGGGGAGGTGTTGCAAGGCTCTGAGGGAGATGCAGAAACATAGTTTCTTTTAAGAAGAAAGCTGGTGTTTAGAGCACGAAAGAAAGAGGGGTTGGGCTAGAGCAGACACAGTTGTGGGAAGGATACTGTGGAAAGAAGTGGGAAACTGAAGGATTTATGGATCTGCACACAAGGTGGCAAAAGTGGAGCTGCAGCCAGGTACCTGTCCGGGACAGCTGGGTGATGGGGAGGAGGTTGATGTGGAGTGGGAACTCTGTCAGGTGGAGGTTCACAGGAAAACAGCATCACCCAGGTGAGCTGAGAAAAGGAATCACTTTGCTCTGGAATGTACCTAGTGAATGCCCCCTACACTACTGGAAAGGCTCCCTCTTCTCCATTTTGAGCCATGGCTTGTCTCTGCATTTCAGGTTTGATAACTATTCTGCCAACGTGATGGTTGACAGTAAGCCTGTGAACCTGGGGCTGTGGGATACTGCTGGACAAGAGGACTACGACAGGCTGAGGCCGCTCTCTTACCCGCAGACGGTGGGTCACTGTTCCTCCCTCAGACATGCCTTCTTCCCCCACTGCAAAATCAACATTTGCCATAACACAGTGACAGGACTGTTCCCTCCTTTCTCTTTAGTTTATTGAGAATACCTTTGTTGGTATACCAGTGTGTTGAAACTTGAAAAGTAAAAGACATCTAAGAGTATTTTTGACCTCTATCTAAACTTTATTATGGGGATAACTTAGCAAGAAAATTGAGATCTTCGAAGATACTTATGAGCCCAGCTGACACTGATTTCAGTGTGGGACAGATGCATTACCTAGCCCTGGCAAAAACAAAAACTAAAACAAACCAAAAACCAGAAACCAACCAACCAAACAAAAAAACCAACCCACACACCAAAAAACAAACAACCAAAACCCCAAACACACACAACCCCCAACAACAACCAACCAAACGAAAAAACCAATCAAACAAAAAAGCAACCAACCAACTAAAAAAAAAAAAAAAACAACAACAACAAAAAAACCCAACCAAACAAAAAAACCAACCAAACAAAAAAACCACTCTTGCGAAGCTAAAGTGGTTCACAGAATTTAGGACCCAAGGTAGGAGCTCCCCACATTTCTGTGAACTCCACTATTCTGGCTTCTGCCTTTAAAAGAGATCTGATGTGTGGAACACATTTGATCTACTGATGCCTCAACTAAGCCCACACCTCTAGCAGAACAAGTGGATACCTCTCCTCAGATACTATATTTACCATGTTTTCAACATGTTAACAAAGTGATTTCAGGGTTTCAAAATCACCTTTCCTAATGGATGCTGTTTCAAGCAGGCTCTTGGCAAGCTCAGAAAGACTGCTGCCTCAGGTGTTGATCTGAAGGTTGCCATTGCAAACAAAAGGGCTGGGAACTGAGGGCACTACTTGTTTCAGCTAGGTTCAGCCACCTAAGGGTCAGATACTTGGCACAGGGTGCTTGCCTAATCTCCTTCTGCAGTTTGTAACAAGCAGTCACATTTCTCAGCAACATGCTTGCACCCACTTTGGGACACATACCGAGGATAGGTGGGGGAACTGTTTCCAAGGTACCTGGATGTACTCTAAGGTACTTGCCTCTGATAGTTGTAGAAGTATAGAAATGAATAACTTGGGCCTGACACCCTTGTTTTAGCTAGGTGAAGTCAGATGAAATAAATGTAACGCCAAACAGCTGGTTTGGTTTTTAATGGAAGTCTAAATTCTACCACACCCAGGGGAATTGCTTACGTGGATAACCAAAACTCCACCGCATTTGCATCCTGTATGTGCGCTTTTTGGGCTGAGCCAAGCTCTGTCTCAACACCAGGCAAAATTACTCTGGCCTGATAGCTCCCTGGTGTTCTGTGAGAAATGAGCAGGATGCTGTCAGGCCATTTCCCATGAGGATGAGTGTGCCTACCACAAAAACCCCATCCCCATAGTTAAACATTTGGCTCTTCTGATAATGGTGTCTATGGTTACCATGAGTCAGGGGAGCAAACATCCTTCTTTCCTCTAGAGGCAATTAGCAGCAGTCAGGACTGTGTTACACTGTGACAGACAGCTTTCCCCAGCATGACCCTCTGCTGCAGAGGGAAGATGCTGCTCAGGCAGCTATTCTCTCCCTTCCCTGCCTCCTGTCATGCAATCCCACGCCCTCATCCTAACTCTGCACCATGGTTGTATGCCTACAGGACGTCTTCTTGATCTGCTTCTCCCTTGTCAGCCCGGCATCTTATGAAAACGTCCGTGCTAAGGTGAGGCAGAAGTATCCTGGACCTTAGAGGCTGAGGAGGATGAGATTGATGGCCTTAGCTATCTTGCTGACATTGTTTCAGGGATGCCTCTTTGTTTCTCTCATGCGTGCCCATATGTGTGACCTTTCCTCACATCTTTGCCGTTTTGCTCCCTTGCTAGTGGTTCCCCGAGGTGCGGCACCACTGCCCTAGCACGCCCATCATCCTTGTGGGCACAAAGCTGGATCTTCGTGATGACAAGGACACCATTGAGAAGCTGAAGGAGAAGAAGCTATCCCCCATTACATATCCTCAGGGCCTTGCACTGGCCAAGGAAATCGGTATGTGCTTGGGAAAACATCTTGGACCTAGTGAAAGGCAAGAAGCATAAGATGTGGTCTTCAACCTAATGAGGGTTTCTTAGAGGTATCTCACAGTGAGGGACACAGGGAGACACTTCAAGATTCATGGAACAAAGTGCGCTTGAGGAGGGTCAGGAAGGAGACCTGCTCTTTGAGGAAGCCTCAACCCCTCAAGCCTCTGTTTTCTGCCCCTCTTCGGCCACCATCCACCACATACACACACACAAATATACCTTTGTATATTCCCCTTCCCTTTTACTCTGCTATTTCTATCTGGGCCAATAGTCTTCTGTGAAAGCCGCAGCTGCTCTGCGGGCAGAGGCCTCTCCTCCACATCCGGAAAGAGGCGGAAGACTGAGTTTTCTAACATCTCTCAGGAAGAATTGCAACTGCAGCTTCCCGTCCCTGCCTCTGACTGCTGGGGCTTGTACACACAACCCCAGGTACTCATGTCTCACCCCACTATTCACCTCAGGGGCATCAGCTCCCTCCTGTATTGTGGAACAAGCACAAGTGCCTGTTCCAGGTAATCTGTCTTCTCAGATGTAGCATGCAGAGGCAGCAGAGGGGAGGGGAAACACAGCTTGAGGGAAAAATTTTCCATCAGGAATTCAGAGGAGAGGATGCCTGACCAGGGAACAAAGCCAACCTCACACAATGGCTCCACTCTGGCTACAAGGGTGGAGAACAGGTAAAGCCTGGTCTCATACAGCTGGCAAGCTTTGCCCGGAAGTCAAGGCTGCCTGGAGGAGTGAAGTGTGTCCTGACAATGCTCAACACCTGAGCCATGTTTGTTCAATTCAGACAAGATCCAAGTGCCTTGCTCTTCAGCACAAGGCTTCTGAGAATTTAGAGGTGCAGAGTCCCAAAAGGGAGGTGCCACATGATTTGAGATGCCACCAAATGTGCTTGACACTCAAACCCTGAGGAGACTTGAGACTTCATCTCAAGATGAGACTGAGGGAGTGTTTAGATGGTGTGTATATGTTTTAGGACACTGTAAAACAGGCACTCGGGAAGGAGGGTGTTGTGGCTGTAAGATGATGTGAACCAGAAACCTACCAGTGGTACAGGCACATGCATCTCTTCCTGCTTGATGTGATCTGTAGTATTCCTCCTGTGTGTTTCTCTTCCGAGGACCCTCTGCAGCAGACTCATGGGTACCCCCACTGCCTACCCTAGTTCCCTTCCTCCCCATTACAGCACCTGCTTTCCTCCCAACAGACTCTGTGAAATACCTCGAATGCTCAGCTTTGACGCAGCGTGGCCTCAAGACAGTGTTTGACGAGGCCATCCGAGCAGTCCTCTGTCCACAGCCCACCCGGACAAAGAAACGAGTGTGCAGCCTCCTCTAAGCAAGTAAGTCTGAAAGGATCCTGGGGAGTGACACCAGTGGCCCTTTCCTGCTCCCAAAACTTCACAGCCACTGGTTCCTATGACCTTCTGTGTCTGGTGGGATGGGTCAGCCTCAGAGAGGGAGAGGCAGCAGTCCTGCCTGGGGAAAGGACAGGACATGGTATGGTGGAGTATGTGGATCCCTGAACCATGTCCCCCTCCTGGGCAGGCAGGTTTTCCCCTCACCTCCTGGTGCATGGTCACCCAGGATTTTCCACCTCTGCCCTCACAGAGAACTGTCTGTCACCTTCTGCCACAGAGGGAACTGTGTCCAAGCTGCCCTGGGGATGACCTGCTATGAGAGCCGTGAATCCACAGCCCTTGTCTAAGGAAAAAGAAAAAAAAAAGGGGGGGGAGGGGCAAAAAAAAAAGCTGTTCCTTATTCATAGTAGTTGCCTAATGGCCCTTCCTCTTACCAGGCCCTGCTCACCTCCAGGAGGGTTTTATATTGCTGTTCATTGGCAGGCAGCAGCTTCTCCCCCAGGTTTCCTTTACTCCTCCTATTGTACCCACCTGCCCTTCCCCTTCAACTCAAGGCAGGAGAGGGAGGAGAGATGCTTCAGGAGAGAGGCTTCAGGATGAGAGGCAAAGCTAGCCAGAGCCTGATGAGAGAGTGAGAGCTTTCTAGCTGGGACCCTGCCCCTTCATTCTCTCACTACCGCCAGGACAGAGGGAGGGAGACCAAGAAAGTAGCCGAGATGTTTTCATGAGCGACCAAGAAAGTAGCCGAGATGTTTTCATGAGCTCTGTGATGTTTTTGGCTACAGATTCCGGCCCCATCCCGATGCCAGGCTCTGCCCAGCACACAGGAGAGCGATTGCTCCAGCATCCCGGAGCTCAGTACTTTGTGGCAGTCACTGCGCTTTTTACTTCTGCTGGCTTGAAAGACTCTTGTGAGTCTGTAGCACTGGTTTATCTGTTTGCACAACTTCCCCACACTCTCCCCACCCCAGATGCCCCTTCCCTTCCCCACCAACCCCCCAGGTTACAACATAGTGAATAAGACCAAATAAACATACCATATGTTCTTGCCATGTCTGTGATGTGTTGCACCCTGGAGAGACACAGCCCTCAACAGTGAGCAACAGGACAGCTGGGTTGGAGGCACCTGCCAGCTGTGACAACCCAGGCAGAGTTTGGTATCAGGAAGCCCCAACCACTATAAGATGAAGAGATGAGGCCTGATTCATGCACTGAGTTGCTGTGTTCTCAGCTGAGTCCCCTGCAGTCCTCAGAAAGGTGCAAATATCATGTGCCAGACAAAGACACTTCAACTTTTGCACTTCTTCCTCTCAGCCTCCATATGTTAGAAGGAGAAGTTGTCTCCCCTGGAGGACACACAGAGGATGAGATGCAGGCTTTGGGAGGGGACACACGGGCCCAGACTTCTCTCTGTGGGGACTGCCCCTGCAGATTGCTGGGGATACCTTTTCACCAAAACATTTCTGCATTAACGCTCCTAAGCTCACGTCACAGTCAGTCATAGCAGTACCAGCACTCACGCTGCCAGGCACAGGCAGAGCGAGAATAGGAAGGGGGAGGGTGGGGAAAAAAATAAAAGAGCAAGGAATGAGTCACCAGTCCAGACAAATTGCCTCTAAGTCACTAAAATTAAGCAGAAGAGAGTGGTCCCAGTGGTACTATGGATCTGGCAGCTGTGAGCACCTGCCTTCCTGATGCATTGCAGGGACTTGAGAGGAAGAAGTGTTACAGGGTGGCTGCTACTGACACAGCTTGTGGGTGGGAGGAGGGCTCAGGGTGTAATGATTGGCACCGAAAAATCCTGCAGTCCTAGGAGGGCATAAAGAAACTGTGAAGTTGAGCCAGCTTGCCACTCCCCGATGCAGCACCGCTTCTGAGTTTCAAAGGCTGCTTCCTACACTGAGGAAGTGCATGGCTAGCATCAGCAACAACCCACAACAGTGAAGCCCCTCTCATAGCCTGCTGCCAGGGAAATTTCTGAAAATTCAGTTCACAGCAGGATCTGAGTAAGGCAGTTAATTCAGTGACATGACACATTACCCACTGATAACATCCAGAGCTACCCTGGAGGACATTCTGTGGTAGTGAGCTCCACGAATGTCTGCACTGCTGCTGGATGAATTGCCCAAACCACATCCAAATATAATGTAAATTGTGCCAACCTAAGTCCAGAAGAGCATATGTGAGCATATACCTGTGGAAGGGCAAGGGACACAAAGCCCTTAAGACTGGGATCTAGCCTCCCTTAAAATACAAAACATTACTCAAACCAATGAATTTCCAGTGCATTATTACTTCCTTTCCAGTTTTCAAGCCTTGGCTTTTTCCTTCTCAGTATGCCGTGTCCTTTGTCACATACAGCAATGCAGAGAGAAGCTCACCACTTGCATAGAAGAAAATTCATATATCTGCTACCTGTGAAGGTGCACAGGCTGAGCTTTCCTTCCAACACAACTCAAACAGGTTGTGCAACCCTGTTGGAGCTGAAGCAGAGAATAGAGCTGGACTCTGAGCACTGAGGAAGTGAGCTGCAGTTGTGGCCCTATAACTGAGCTTACACCAACAAGTCCTGCAAGGTGCAAATGGCCCAGATAGAGCTCTGCTGTTGCATGGCTCTGTTACTTCTAAGATATGAGCTCAGGGACTCCTTGTATGCTGCTGCAGATACCTGTCCTGCCGTGACAAAGATAGCCACTGGGTGCTGCCCATGCCATTCCTTCTCCACTGACGCCTCATCTCTCCTGCATATCTTCAGACATTGCTGTGGCTGAGATCTAGGCTAAGGTTTTCTGACAGCTTTGAAGCCCCATAGTGCCTTCACCTGTTCACCTTTCGGCAGCACTGGCTGGACATAAAATTCCTGACAGGTTTGGAAGGCCAGGTTTTAGATCCTGGCTATGTTCTGCTCACAGAGATACTCCCTACTTCTTTTAAGTCTGGAATTGGTCCTAGGAGCTCAAATGCTCATAGCAGCAGTGCCAAATGTCAAGATCTGGGTGACTGCATAGCACAAGGAGTCACTGATGCTGGCTGCAGGACAGGAAAGGGGATGAGGACCACAGGAAAGCCATTTGTGCAGGGAATGGCATGGGAAAATCCTAATTTCCTTCCCGGGAAAACTACTCACACAAAGGACCTTCATTTCTTGCCCTGCCCGTTTCTTCTGGGTCCGCTCCTTGCATCAGACAATAAATTTGGTAGGAGAGCTTGGGGCTGTTGAACTGGAGCGTTTTTCCTAAAGATGGTGCAAAAGACATGAGATCGTGTGTGGAGCCAGGAGAGGGAGTTGAGTCGGACAGACCCCATAATAGCCCATCTACCCTCTGCTCCATCCATGTGGAGGTGCTCATGGGGAAGAGCAGAAGGGAGAAGGGTTTGTGTGCTCAGTATCAATCCCGGTTTCTGAGCATCTTGACAGCCAGAAGGCTTTGCCGTGTTCCTGCAGCTCCGAGCAGCACCGGTCCTGCACGCAGGATCCTCGAAACACAGAGCCGGTGAGCCGAGCGGAGCACCACCCCCCGCCCCGCCACGCCGCTCTCCCATCGCACGGCTGCTCTCTGCATCCCTCTCTCCCTCTCCACTGTCCACAGCCTCTTTTACCCCACTCCCCATCCCTCCATCCTCCGTTCCTCTAAGCTCCCCGTCTTCCATTGCCCCTCTCCTGCACTCCCCCGCTACCTCTTTTATTCTCCATCCCGTCACTCCCCCCGCTCCTCTCCCTTTTCCTGCCCTATCGTCCATCCCCCGCTTCTGCTTCTCCTGCCGGTGTTTCCGTGCGTGGCGGCGATTGGCTACCGGTATTCGTCCCCCCCGGTAGCCGCCGCTTTGCTCCGGCCGCCCCGGCCCGGCGGACGCGCCCCCTCTCCCTCAGATGGCGAGGGGACCGCGGGGCGGGGACCCGCCGGACCGAGGGTGAGGGACCGCGCAGTCCCGGGCGGACGCCAGCCCAGCCGCCGGCCACCTGCGGGACACGGGAGTGGGCCCCAGTCCCACACCAGTCACGGAGAAGGGGGCTATGGGCAGGTCAAGGAAGAAGGACTTGCGTCCCCGGTAGTGCGTGGCGGGACCAGCTCCCTCCTGGGACTGCTTTGCTCAATTGCTTTTAAAGAAAGGGGAAGGGGAAAAATATGACACGGATTCTCCTGGTGAATCAGAGGAAAATGTACATCCCAACGACACGTAAGTACCAGGCGGCTCTGCCTGCTCTTCCCAGATGTCTCCCGCGCGCATGAGTCCATGCAGAAGTTGACTCTGCAGTCCCAGAGAAGGAAATCTGCAGGGGCAGTCCTGAGCTAGGATAGGGCCATGGGAAACAAGGTGGACAGGAGGGGAGGGTGGCAAGAAGGTTGCAGGTTACTGGACTCTCTGGTCCCTTGCAGCTTTTATTCCTGCTTTGTAAGCAGGTCTATATTCAGCTCTTAGCATCCACCTCCTCCTTTCATTCAATGCAGAAATATATACTTTTTTTTTTTTTTCTCTCCCCTAAAGAAAACAGAGGCACCAATTTACCTTCTTCCCTCTGCCCTCCACATATAGGGACCAGGTATATTCTGGCAGCACCTGTTAGGGAATCTCAAGCATCTTGCAACAGGTGTTCTCCTCATCAATGGTGACAGACCCCATGCAGATTCCAACACATTATAAAAGTCTGAGGCAAACCAATTCTTGTCCATGCATGCGCTGCCGAAGCGGCCATCAGAGTGGATCCAATCCAGATGAAGCACTGGTTTCCAGTGGTCGTTCTGTCAAACTAGCCAAAATATGTGATATGGTGCTTGAGTTGGTATATGGTACTTGGCAAAGTTAAAATGGGACAGGCAGACCATGCCTGCTTAAAAATGAAGTTTCTTCATTGCAGCTCTCTGAGCAGGAGAATGAGTTTATAGCGAAACAGTACTTGGCATTTTTATAGGGGTTTTGGGACCCTGAAGCTGGGTTTACTGTATTGCTAAGCCACAGCCTGAGCAATCATCTTTGAGTTCTAGACCCCAGATACTTCCCCAGATGCTCTCCAACCCCAGCATGAATGTCCCCATCCAAATTTGATTTTTGTGGGTCTATGTGTCCAAATGCTTCTTTTTTTGGAAATTTGTTTGCATGCAGGAGGAACATGCAAAGTGATTCCTAACTATGTCCTCACCTTATAGAGGATCATCGCTTTATGAACATACTGTTCTGGTCTCTGCCACCCTTTGCAGCCATCTTTGTCCCCAGAGCAGCCACCACCCTTCCCTTTCCTCCAACAAGTGACTTGTGTCACTGGAACAACAGTGGAAAAATACATCAGAGAAAAGATCCTTGAGTTTAGAAGTAGAGTTTTGAATAACTTCCTACTCTGACCATTCACTGCAGCCACTCATGATGTGTGGGACAGCCGCAAGAGGTGGACTTCTATCAGGACAGTATGTCACAGCCTAAGGCATCTGAAAATAAAGAGTCTAAACAATTCCAGTCCTTCAAAGTATATTTAACTATAACAGGAAACATTTATGCAATAGACTGTAGAAATGGTCTGAAGACATAGTTGTCCAACTGTGGTTTTCGGGGTCTATCAGATGAGGTTCTTTCAGCATAAGATTTGATACACCTGTGGAATCTGTTGGATCTGCCTATCTGATGTCCAAGGAATCCATCCAAAGTTCAGATCTCCCCTAAGGTTTTCAGAAACTGGAGTGACATCTACAAAAAGAATAAATGCTGTAATATCAAGATGTGTGAACAAAGTTGTGGTGCTACAGAAAATTGCACCTGGGAGAAAAGTCTCTGGAGTGTTTCTGGCCTCCCAAAAGTAGTTAATATTGGGAGTCCTTTCCTTTGAGATCCTCAGGTTTTATTTCAATAACACAGAAGATTCAGAGCCCTGAGAGCCTCAGGGTCCCTGTCCTCTTTCACCAAGTCATCCTCACTTCCAAGGAGCTAGCTCATCAAAAGAGTGACCCTGCCAGTCCATAATTCCAGAAAATTTTGCCATAGCCCAGCTGATCCTGAAAGCATCACAAATCTCCCCTGCATAATCTTTGCCAGAATGTCTCTGGTCTGCAGTATATGCTGGACTCTGTCACCCACATATCTGGAGCCCTGACAATAAAAAAAAGGCACATCCTTCCCTTTTCTGTCTCTTCTCTCCCTGCAGCTTCTCACCCAGTGTCAGCAGTGAGCTGTTGGAGAGTGGAAACCTTGTTTGTTCAAGGCTTTCTCTGAGTGATCTGAGCACTGTTTCCATGCCAAACCCTGACGTGATGGGCAATTGGACACCTCAGATTAGGAGGGCTGGGACACTGTTTTGGTGTTGCAAACAGCTGGGGCAGGCAGAGCCTTTTACATTAGCAGTGTGTTGCAAGGTGCAGAAGGAGAGAGAAAACAAGAGAAAGAGACAAGAGAGAGATCTGGACTGATCTCTTTTTACGTACCCAGAATAATCTGGCTCTTCCTTTACTCTCAAACTGACATAACACAAACCAGCTACCTTTCAGCTCAGGTGTTGAGCTCAGCCTCTGGGTTTGAATTGAGAGTGGAGATGTTTTCGTTTCTGCTGGTAGGGCTAACAACTCCATAACCTGCCCAGTCCAAAAAGAGCTTCAGCAGTCAGGAAGATACTCAGTGAATGGGGGAGCCAGAGTTGAAATGGCATTTTGTCACTGGATGCTCTCCCCTCTTTTGTTTGTAAGGCACCTGCCATTCATAAATAAGAATCAGTCCCCTGGTGACTGTGTCCTCAGTATTGGAGCCATTAGCAGAAAATGAAAGTTTCCTGTCCCTATCATAGTCTGTGATTCTTTATCCAGAGGATCTTTCACTAGGGGAGAGGATCCACTGGCCCACGTTGAGCCACAACCATGCTCACTGTGCCTCCCAGGTCTAGATGCAGTCAATATTGTCCTACATCTTTCAGTGGCTGCCAGCATCCTCAAATTCACCTTGACTTCCCATGCCTGTCCATACCTACACACAATTAATGTGGAGATTTTACTTGTGACTTGTCCAGTTGACATGTCCCCAGTATCAATGGGTTTTTTTGTCTCTTCTTCTCACCTCCAGATTGGTAACTGATCCTGCAAGGACTCTATCTCCCACTGTCTTCCCTGCCTTTGCTATGGACGCTTCTGCTTTCAGCCTCCCCACACCGTCAGTCTCCGAGGAGAAGAATGTCTCTGGCAGCTGGGCAGGCTTCAGCACTCCCAATGGCTCCACCACCGCCAGCCCTGGTGTGGTTTTCAGTGGTGTCCTCATCCCCCTGGTCTACCTCATTGTCTGCGTGGTGGGGCTGGTTGGGAATTCTCTGGTCATTTATGTGGTCCTGCGTCACTCTGTGAGCGAGTCGGTGACCAATGTCTACATCTTGAATCTGGCCCTAGCTGATGAGCTTTTCATGCTGGGCCTGCCCTTTCTGGCTGCACAAAATGCCCTGTCCTACTGGCCTTTTGGGTCTTTCATGTGCCGCTTGGTGATGGCTGTGGATGCCATCAACCAGTTCACCAGCATCTTCTGCCTGACAGTGATGAGTGTTGATCGCTACCTTGCTGTGGTCCACCCAGGGAAGTCCTCCAAATGGCGGACTGCACGGGTGGCCAAGGCTGTGAGTGCAACTGTGTGGGTGCTCTCTTCTGTGGTGGTACTGCCGGTGGTGGTCTTCTCAAATGTCCCCTTAGGGATGAGCACATGCCACATTCAGTGGCCAGAGCCTGCCTCAGTGTGGAGAGCTGGCTTCATTGTCTACACTGCCACCCTGGGGTTCTTTGGGCCACTGCTGGTGATTTGTCTCTGCTACCTTCTTATTGTTGTGAAGGTACGTTCCTCTGGCAGGCGGGTGAGGGCTCTGTCCTCCAAGCACAAGCTTTCAGAGCGCAGGGTGACTCGCATGGTGGTGGCTGTTGTGGCTGTCTTCGTCCTTTGCTGGCTCCCCTTCTATGTCCTCAACATAATCAATGTCGTCTGCCCACTGCCAGAGGAGCCATCCCTCTTTGGTGTCTACTTCCTCGTGGTGGTGCTGCCATACGCCAACAGCTGTGCCAATCCTATCATCTATGGCTTCCTCTCCTACCGCTTCAAGCAGGGCTTCCGCAGGGCCATCCTCAGGCCGTCCCGCCGAGTCCAGAGCCAGGAGGTACCAGCATGTCCCCCAGAGAAGACTGATGATGAAAGGGAAGAGGGTGAGATCAGCAAGATCACCCAGAATGGTAATGACAGGCAGGAACACCCTCTAAGCAGTAGGGAAGGAGAAAGCAATGAGCAAAAAACACTCCCCGAGGAGCCTGTGGGATGTGAAAAGAGCAACAACTTGCATGTCAGTTATTTATGATGAAAAGGATGGTGCAGGGGAAAGAGATATTGGGATTCCCTTCACTCTCTGTGATTTACCACCTCAAAGGTGATGGGAGAGGTTGATACAAGAGAATATTCAAGGCCAAGACTCTGCTTAAAGATCAGTAGGGCTCCATGAGCTTGGGAAATAAGCAAGGCACTGTTCTTGGCTTTGGAAGGGACACCTGCAGTTTGTGTGGTACCAGGTAAAGGAAGGACTGGATCCAGGGAGAGCTGAAGATATAATGGACACTGACAGTATGAAGAAAGCAAGGTCAGCCCTAGACTGCAGGATTCATCCTTAAATCATCCAGCTGCAGAGGGCATCAGCTGCTATCTGACTGTGGCACCTCAAAGAAGTCCTTAAAATGGCATATACAACACGTGCCACTGAAGATCTCTAATAGACATCCCAGTGCTTTGGTTATCTTCCTTAGAAACATGAGAAGCAGTTTACCCTAAAGGAAGAACAGGAAGAAAAATGTCTGGAGCTAAGATATGCCAGCTTCTCTCCAATAAGTCTGGGGGACAATTTCCCTATCCATGCTGGTCCTGGTTGGAGACCACTCTGACTGCTCAAAGACTCCTCTTTCTTTCCAGGGCTTTCATGGACTCTGGGCAGGCTGATGAGACTTGCCCAGGAGAACAAATGGGACAATTCTTTCCTGAACCTCACACTCTTCAGGGTTTTCCTGGTGCCTCTGCACCCTGGTGGAAGGTGTAACAAGGGTAGAGAAGAAGACAATGAGGCATGGGTTGGAGGCAGGGTTTCTTACAAGTTGAAATGCCCTTCACCTTTTCCTCTCCCTAAGCCTTACTGTGAATAAACAAAGAGCCTTTGCACTTAAAAGGCCAGCTGGGTGGAACCATTCTGTGTGTTTAGGGAAGGGAGGGTGCTATAGATTTGGCTCTCCTGAGAAGACACAATATCTTTGAGATGAGTTGGTCTTTGGATGGAGTAATGTTTACTTGGTACAGGAGATTAAGGATCGGGGCAGAGAGCAGAGGGAGGTTGTGGGATGTCCAGTGTGTGAATTAATTTGTCTTATGGGAAATAATCCGGTACTTGGCTCAGGATGGAGAAGAAATTATGTGTCTGCATGTGTACAAAGGTGGCTGTATGCAAAGGTTGATCACTAGACTGTATGAATGGCTGAACATGGTCAGATGTGAAGGAGCCAGTGCTGGTGGGAGTTGTGTGTGGGTTGGACGCTGATGCCAATCTGTGTGTGGCTGTGGGATGTTCATAAATGTGTACAAATGTAGACAAGGGGGTATGTGTGTGTATAAGCATATATGAACACATGAGGAAGTGTGTTTATGTAATTGTGGGACATCTAAGCGTAGATATGGTTGTGGCAGCACACAAGTACATATGAGAATGTGTGCGCATGTGTGAGCGCGTAGGTAAGGATGTGTGTTGCTGTGAATGGTGGATGACTGTTGCTTCTGTGCATCAGTTGTTGGAGGGAAGTTGTAGGTGGGCCTGTCTGAGTGTGCAGGCTAGAGGAGCAGTCACATATATTTGTACTTTGGCTTCATTCCTGCAGGCTCTACTGTATGACTGTCCCCACACGGCGAACTTCTCCATAAATGCTGTTGCTAAGATACAGACACCAGGAAGACTCTCATATCAGAGCCCTTGGCTATATCTGAGCACTTTTCTCCACAAATAGTTTTGACAAATGGGAAGGCAGGATCCACCACGAGAATCCATGCCTCCTTGAGGTCAGGAGGTGCTGGAGGAGGCAGTCCATGGAGGGTCAGTGACAAGAGCTGGCTGGGTGATGGAAAGGTGTCTCACAGGTAACTTGAGAGAAGGTATAAGATAGGAAGGGATAGCAAGGGGCCAGGTGTTCTGGGACAGAAGAAAAAAGCCCTGGACTGGGAAGCAGAACAAGCTGCAACAGCTGAGGATGATAGGGACAAAATCACTATATCAGGAAGCAAGGTAACCCAAAGGTGATGTGAGAAGTGAACGCCTGGTAGCCATCAGGAACTGGAGAGCAGGACACTGGAGTTTGGAAAAAAACTGTAGCAGAGCATCAGGTGAGGAGACATGTTCTAGCCAGGCCAGAGAGCAGAGGAGGTGTGGGGAGGGACTACAAACATGACCAAGCAAAAGACATTCAGCTGTGCTTTCAGCCACTGGTACAGCCGTCACCTCCCTGACAGAGGTCACGATTGTCCCTATGAATTCTCCATCCTCTTGGTTGGTCTTTGAGCCTGGGATGCTGGTGCCAAGCCATCCTTGCCTGTAGACTTAGAACCTGAGCTACCAGCAATACCACACAGCTACTGCTTTGCTCCTCTTGCAGAGTGTGCTTGCTCCTCTGAGTGTGAGCAGACACCCAGGTGTGCTGGCTCAACTCATGGGCAAAAGAAAGCACTTGGTAGCCAGTTTCTATCCTCTGCTACCTCTTCACATCTCCTTCTTCCATCCCTACACCAGCTGCCCACACTGTGGGCCTCAGTGAGAAAAACAGCCGAATTATTCACGGGTGTGGGATACACAATCTGTTGGACTAAAGAAGTACCTTTTTTTTTCTTTTTTTTTTTTATTTTTTTCCCCACTTCACTTGGGGAGCTACCACATCCACTGGACAAAAAACAGTCAAGAAATCCCAGAAGAATGAAGATGAACTGCCAAAGTTCCTGCCTCTATATGGGGCAACAAACACTAGGAAGATAATAGGTCTGGTTACTGAGTGATCAGCTAGATGGACAAGACAGTAATTTACATGGAGGTCTGTTTTGCTCCTCTTGCAGTGAGGAACAGGGCAAGGTGAATGCTGAGCATCACTGGCAGGGCAATCACTGCAGGACAGAGGAGAAACTGTACTAGCTGGGGAGCATGTAACACTGGTCATGGCTGATAACCAGGTGCTGAAGAAGGTACGTGACAGTGAATGAGGACCTTGCAGGAGGCAGATCAGATGGGTGGGGGGCAGATATCAAAAGGGTTCTGTTCTCCAGAGGGACTACCCAGCAGCCTTGAGGAGGTGGGGTAGTTCCCTGGCTGCCAACACACTCATCAGAAACGTTCTCCTTCACCACTGAATTGAGCTGAGGCTTCACTTCGCATGCCTTTGCAGCTCCATCTGCTGCATGTCACCACTCAAGAAACTCCACCAACTGGTTGGCTTCTTAAAATACCTACATCTCTGAAGAGCCCAAGCACTGCAATGCCAGCGCTGAGCAAATATGCCAAGGAGACATCAGTGTGATACATGGAGTTTGAGCCCACTAGCAAGGCGGCTCTGCTGGGAAAAACCAAAATGTTTTCCAGGAAGACCTGCAGAAACTGAAGATCTTTCATTTAAACAGGAGTTTAAAACAAAAGCATCACAAGTATAGTATTTTTCTGTCTTGTGTTTTTTTCTCCTGCCCTATGCTGCACCTTATTCTTCAGTAATAAATTGGTGGAAAAAATGGAGTTGAATAAGACCGGAGGAGAGAAAAGAAAAAGTTTGTTGTTTGGTTGTGGTTTTTTTTGTCTGAAATTCATGAGGAGAAAATAAGCGCTACAAAATTCTGCAAAGTATCATCATTGATTAAAAGGCTGTTTTTCATAGGAACAGATGTTTGGAATCACAGGCCTCTGACCCCTGCTGCTCTCCTCAGCTCCGTCTCCTTTCTGGTGCATCCCCAGCTTTCTCTGTGGTAATAGCGTTACTCTGACTGCCCTTGGGATCCCTCTCCTGTTGATGGTGTGGATGACTTTGGGCAACTTGGAGGCCACTGGGATTGTGCACAGCGGCTAAGTGAAATTCTGGCTGATGTTCAGCGGGATTTGTTCCAGTCATATGTGGAAATGGATTTTTCTATTCTGAGTGCAGAAACACAGAGATAAGGGCTCCATCAAGCCCTGTACTGCATAAAAGGTTTTATTCTCATCACGTAGAGATGAGAGCTGCAGGACTAGAAAAGGCCGCAATGGTTTCAGCAGCATTGTGCAATGCCTCTTTCCAGCAAATGTTTGATCACAGACGGAATGTTAGAGGCACTGAGAGCCCATTCTGCCAGCTGCTCAGATAGTTTGTATGCACATGTCAGAGTGCACAACAGCAGATGTAGAGAGGCGTATGTATGTGATCTGTATGCATGCATACAAATGAGTATTTATGTGATTGCATCTGTGTATGTGTGGGTACACGTGACCGTGTGAATGTTTATAAATATATATACATATTCATGTCTGTGGGTGCTTTGATTCGAGTATATCTATGTGTGCATGGGACCGTATGTGGCCACCCACACAGATTCATGCACACCTAGACATGCCTGTACCTCTTGGCCTAAACACGAACACAGGAGCACAACACACACAGCCCACATGTAAGCTAAAACTGGGAGATGACAAACTGACCTTGCAAATGACCCTGCCCACACACGGACCCACCATACACGCAAACCCAAGCACGTTCCTGCCAGCCTAACAGTGGCCAGGGGGAGCTTTGGACCCACTCAGTGTGACTCTTCTGCTCTGTGATGGATCCTCAGGAGAGAAACTGGAAGGGCAGTGAGTGGCAACTGGGGAGGGGTTCCTGGGTGCAGAGGCGAGGATACGATTCTGGCTGTTACTAACACAGCCCACACTTGATGTCATTTGAAGCTGTTGTTAGGGAGCTGCTGTATTTGTCATCAGCAGGGGAACACTGCAACTCAGCTCAGGCAACAGCAAAACTGTCCAGGACACATTCTGCTTCAGCTGCTACAGAACGATGGAACAAGGGCATGTGGGGAGGGGGCAGGAAGCACTGAATCAGTTGTTGAAATTGTGGAGCTGTTAGGAAAAAGAGGCAGAGAGAGACAAGAAAGGGAAACACTGCTGAGAAGATGATGTTCCTGGCTCTCCTGAGGATGCAACAGAGAATTGAAATGCTTTATCTGCTCGAACAAGTGGAAAATATGCAAATATTTGCTCATGAAAACTTGGTGTTCTTTGCCTTCCCAAGCATAAAATATGCAAACACCACACACAATGCAGCCGGCTCACTCAGCTCTCACTCTTACCACATCATGCACAAACACACACATTCACACACACCCGGCACATCAATGCAGCCAGCTAAAGAGCCTGGGCTGCAGCATGTCCTTCTATATATGACGAACAGGACCGTATGGGAAGGAAATACATATGCTTTGACTGATGGCATGTCTCAGATTGCGCAGAGAGGTGGTAGATGCTAAATCCCTGGAAACATTTACAGCCAGACTGGACAGGGCTCTGAGAAACCTGATCTAGTTGAAGATGTCCCTGCTCATTGCAATGGGGTTGGACTAGATGACCTTCGAAGGTCCCTTCCAACCCAAACTATTCTATGATCCCATGAACTGCCAATGCACAGACGGTGCCCTATCACCTTTTCCTTCGACGGTCTTTAACCAGAGCAGCTTCTAAGCTGTGAGCGGGGGTTTGCAGAGAGGACAGAGGAACGTGAGCCCACCCAAGCCAGCAAACCGCTCTCGGTCACAAGCGCAGGACAAGCAGGCCGCCCGTCCTTTGCAGGCAGCCGAGCAGCGCCGGGGCCGGGAGCAGGCGGAGCGGGGCGCTGCGCGGCAGGTCCTGCAGGGGGCAGTCGGCAGCCGCCGGGCCGGCGGGCGGGGGGGTGCGGGGAGGTGGGCGGGGAGCTGGCGGCGGGGGGCGGCATCCGGCGGGGAAAACCGGGCGGGCGGGGACCCGGGGGGGTGGGCAGCCGGACGGGCTGCGGCAGGGACGTGTCCGCTTGTCACACACCTGCCCTTTTCCCGGTTGGAAGTGTCTCGGGTTCGAGGCAGCGCCCTGCCCGGCGGGGATGTTGCACCAATGGTCCCAGCCACCTCTGCACACCTCACGGTGTGCTGACTGCAGGAACAAGGGATATTGTCGGGACTTTCATCGGGACCCCTCTCTCCAACACCACTATCTTCTTGGAAATCTCACATATTCACCATGGAGGTGCATGGATGTGGAGATCCATGCAGAGCCCTCCGTTGGACCCTCAGGCATAACAAAAAGGCATCATACAGTTTCAGCAGAGATCTGTTGCTGTGGAAAGCATCGAGCTTTACTGCACAGATACGGAACAAAGACTGTGCCCCATGCCTTGAAGATGGAGTGATGAACATGATTGTACTGGATCAAATGGCCACAGAACATGGCAAGACTCTTGCCCTGTTGGCTGGTTTTAGGACCAGACTCAGGACAGTGCAACCAAGTGACACTGGAACCTCTCTGCTTCAAACTGCCTTGGTGTCAGGGTGGTTCCCTCACTGGGAAGTACCTGTCACAGATCCAAGAGTTTCTGTGAGCTCTTAAACACCAGCTTCCCCTCCTTCTTGCCATGAAGTGCTTGTTTCTTTGGTGAGAAAGATCATGGACACCTCTGAAGAGAATTTCCTTTCCCTTACCACTGTCCACCTTTCTCAGCATTACTTGTGAGAGTTGAGATGTCCCCAGTAGTGACCTACTGTGGCTCAGGACAGGGCTAGGAGTATGTGGAGGAGATGGCAGCACAGGGGTAAAAACTCCTGAGTCTCTCCATAGAAGTGGATGGGACAAGGAGGCATTCAGATGCAGAGAAGCAAAAGGCTCAGCCGAAGTTTATTTTTAAGAACTGTTTCAAACAGGCTGCAATGTCACCTGTTATCTCCCACCCAGCCAAGCTGTTGGGCCGAGATGCTCACAAGGCAGTGAAGTCTTGCTGGTTGTAGTAGGATTAGCGCTCGTAGTCAGTTGGCAGAGTTTGGGGTGAATACTGGGGCAGCTTCTTGTCTCAGTGGTCTTGTAGACAGGCTCACAAGGCGGGGTAGGAGATGGGACACTCAAGTTGGCAAAGCAGCCTCTGGGGAGAGGGGCAGCCTGGGTGATGCGCCCTTAGCTGCAAGGTATCTCCAACTGACACAGCTTGTCAGTCAGTCTCTGATAGACCGTTCAGCTGTGTCTGGCAGACGTGTGGTGTCTCCGACTAGCTGTGGGGGCAATGGGAAGTAGGACAAGTTCACACTTTCATTCTCAGTGCTGGAAACTGCCAGGTCTCGCAACAGCTTTGCTCCAGCAACGAGTACAGGTGAACAGCTCTTTCAGCTGCTCCTCAGCCACGTGGCATTTCAGCAATGCAAAGCAAAAAAATGTAATGGCTTTGCCAGGCCTTGATCTCCGTGTGAGACAGTCCAGGCTGCTGAGCAGCCCACAGCAGAAATCCCTGCTGGCAAAAGTGCCCTCAAACTCAGCAACAGCCTGCATAAAGCCAGGGAATGTGTTGTTCCTGGTTGATCCTGGCCCCACATGGGCACAAGTTATGAGAGAAATGTTGCCACGCAGCTGATGTCCAACAGGCCTGCCTGTCCTCAGAGACGTACAAGATATTCTAAGCCAGCAATTTTATACTGTGTTGGTGCTCTTGGGTAACAAGGGCTGGCTGTTACATAAGCCTCATGCACAGCCATGGAGCCCATAGGCTGGAAAAGATTTGTCTTCCCAACCCATTCTGCAGCCTGGTCAGAGATGATCAGTGATCCAAATATGGCTGAGGATCCACTGCTATTACAAGGTGACTTGGGGGCACCTGAAGCATAAAAGCTCACTGCCACCTTTCCATGTCTCAGGTGTCCCCCTTCCCACTTGCAGGTACTATGGAAGAGCAAGCTGAAGGAATCTGGCTGCAGCTGGGCAGTGATGGAGATGAAGTAAGCGGGGACCAGTGTCGCCCATCACTTCCCAGCTCTTGAAACATGTGAGCTCTCTTTCCAAGGGTAGCAAAGGCAGCAGCCAAAAGCCTGAACTTTGCTTCCAGAAGGAATCAGCTGTTTAGCTGAGCAAATCGTGATGCTGTGTGGGGCGGATGGAAGGAGGGAGGGAGAGCCAAGCCTGACACGGGCCAGAGCAGCAGGGGGAGGCACTCACAAAGGCCTTGGAGGCAGGATGGAAAAGACAGTAATTACATAAGAGCACTTGGCGAACATCTGGCTGGAGTTAGCTGGACCCTGCCGGCCCTCCCTCCCCACGCTGCTACCCAGGAGCAGCTGAGGATACGGACAACCCAGCGTGGGACCCTCTGGAGGGGAGCGGAGGTAAGAGGTCCTCCGCTTCCCCTCCTGGCTTGCCATGCTCTTGAAAAGTGGGGCAGAAGGGTGGGAAAGAGGGGAAAGAGAAGGCAGCTGCGGTGGAGGAGAAGCAGTCAGGAAGGGGAAGAGAAGTGGCTGTTTCTCTGCCTTTTGTAGTGGAGAATACCTTTGCTTTGGAGGTTTTGGTGAGGGAGGATCCCTGGCAGGTGAGTGTGTGGGTGTTTGTGGGTGAGGTGAGTACATGTGGATGTGTAGCGGGGCAGGGGGTCCACATGTGCAGCAGAGGAGCTGAGCTGTACACAGGGCTGGAAAGGGGAGGAAATATCAAAGTCATTTCCTTCCTTCTGTACCCGTGGTAGAGAGGGTTAATAAGATGGAGGCAGTCACTGGAGGACAGCCAGGCTTTATCCCCCTATTTTGCCCTGTGGAGGTGTTTGCAGGAGAAGGGTTGGAAGTGTAGAAGGAGGATAAAGCAGCTGCTTTTGAGCAGGGATTGTTGCAGTCCAATCTGGCCAGAGCTTCCCTGGGCTCCCTCCAGGGCAGAGTGTGCAATGAGGGAGAGGGAAGACTGTTGAGTGCACAAGGTGCCTACAGGATTGGGTTACACTTAAAAGCATGACTGGCACAGGGTTATTGGATAGCATTCTCAAAACTGCAGTAATTGAGCACTCGGCCATACAAGCCAAAACCTCTTGCAATTGTGGATGCCCTGGCAAAATGTTGCTGGTACAGCCAGTTCCATTCAGGGAACTGGAAAAAGTGTCTTTTCTGGCATAAACTGCTGCCCAGCTGGGCAATGCCACCAGTCTTTGTCTGCTGGCTCCCTGTCGGTCCCTGTTCAGCTCAGGCAAGACATTAAATATGAAGTCCTGCTCACTGTCCACTGTGAGCTGTTCTTGCAGTCGGATGAGACAAAGGCAAAGGCCCCAGCTGGTGAGATCCTCCATGAAGAATGCTTGCTTGGTTGTAAGCAACTCAGGAGTGCAGATGGAAATGTGAGATGGAAATTAGGACAACAGCCTCCCTGATACCTGTTCCCCTTGGAAAGGTAGAGGAGGCCAGACATAAGGGCGAGAGCTGCAAAAGGGGGTAATGTCATGCTTGGAAATAAGCCAGGCAGGAAAACCTGAGGGAGTGAGGCACTGTAATAGTGTTGATGTGACAGTGAGGAACTTTGTCTTCAATGTCAGCCTCTGAATTTTCATGCACCCCAGAAAATTTATTTGCTTTCAATACTACTATCAGCTGCCAAAATGCCCACCAGCAGCAGGCAGGAATAGACAATGCAACTGATCACAAAAAGCCACTTCTGTCAGCTGACAACGCTCAATTAGCAAGAAGTGTTGCCCTAAATTTTCACCCCTCATTTTCCAAAAGGAGAAACTGAGGCGCAGGCCAGACACAGGAGACTTGCAATGAGTCTCATTGCATGTCAGTGCTGGAGCCCATCTAGGAACTCATGGGCACAGCAACAAATTTCTTGGTCCTCTTCACGCTCCGACTGGGAGGCATGTTCACTCCATGTTCATTGAGCTCCAGGCTGACAGACAGCCTGAGAATATCTCCAGGCCTCCCAGCCCCCCTTCTTCCCTTCCCCCCAGCTTGCAGCACATATTTTCCCAGAGTTTTCCGCTTGCTTCTCCAGTGGTTCTGGGGTCCTGCCAAACGCCAGCCACTCTCTGGGAAGCAGGGCCTCCCATTCCCAAACCAAACAAATGGGAGAAAGAAAACAAAAAAAAAACCAAGTCCAAGCACACGTAGACACACATAAAACCCATTCCCCTTTAGAAACCGTGGAGCCTTCAGCTTCTCTCAGAAACTGCAGGAGGCATAGTGCTGACTTGGCACTTTGGACCCCAAAGGAGGAAGTCGTTGCCCATCCTTCCTTCGGCCTCTCTGTGCAGCCCCACCAGGTACAAGTTCACAAATCGGGTTTGCTGCAGGGTAAGACCCCCAAAATCCTCTCCCATCCCCTCTCCTTCTGCAGCATAAGGAAAGTCTCCTCTGTGTGTCCTCACATTCCTCCTCCCCACCAAACACCCTCATTCCCAGGTTCTGGTGCAGCCACTTAGTGCTCATACCAACAGCACAAGTGTGTCTGCTTGGTGCCAGGCTGAGGGCAAAGATCAGGGCCAGGGTTTGCTCCTGATCTTCAGCTTTGCTGGCAGGCAGCTCCCCGCAGTGAGGCTGTGCTTCAGGCCAGGCACACGCCTCACATGTGAACTGCTCGGCCGGGGACCTGACCAGGGACATGACCAGAGGATGACATGCACGCAGTGCAAGGTTTGGGGCTCTGCCCAGGGAGAGGGGATGACCAGAGAGGGAAAAAAAATGATGCCTCTCCCAGCTGGCAGATGAGACTGCTAGAAATATCGTGCCTGGAGTGACAGGCTGCAGTGACGTGCAGAAGAAACTATGCAGGAAAGAATGGAAGATGAAGAACTTTGGGGACTAAGAGTGGGACCGGCACAGCTGAAGAGAGAGAAGTGCCAAATGGGTTAAAGGCTAATGCATGGGAGAAGGGACTAATGCCAGGGAGTGAGGGCAGAATGCTGCACCATCCCACCTGAAGGAAAGCCTGTCTCTTGTATGATTGCACCCCACCTTACCCACCCTGAGATGCTCAGGGTGGGACACTGGCCTGCTACCTACCCACCTTTTGCACAGGGTACAGCAATCTGAGCTGACTGCATTTTACTGACCAGGGTTAGGCTGTTTGGAAGTGAAAAGGCAGAGGAAAAAAAAAATAAGGAAAACGCACTACCTAGGAAAGAGTTAAAGGCGCCGAAGCCCAAGCTGGTTTGCAATAGAGAGCGCCCAAGGCCAGGGAGGGAAAGGGAGGGAGAGGAGTGCGGAGGGAGCAGGTCCAAGCCCAGCTTGCCTCCCAGCCAGCAGCAGCAGTGCCTGTGCCAAGAACCAGCTTTCTTAAAGCCATGGGCCCGGGGGCCGGCTTTGCAGGCGGAGGGGAGCCCTCGAGCAAGGGCTGGGAAGCGCAGAGGGGAGCCCTCATCCTCCAGGGTGAGCTGCCACGCAGTGCTGGGGTGCAGGCGGAGGGAAGGGGAGCAGAGGCTGGAAAAGGGGCTTTTTTAGCTCGCTTGCGTGTCTGTCTTTCGTAAGCATGCTTCTCTGCAGGCTGCCTGCTCTGAGCTTTGCTTCCTGCACCCTGTGCAGTGGAGCAGCTCCACTCCAGTCTGTCTGCAAGGGCCTGGCACTGCTGCTGCTCTCAGAGGAGCCAGCCATCCTTTCGGGAAGGTGCTGGGGTTTGGCTGAGAGCACAACTGAGCGCTGGTGGGAGGGACCTGAGGCACAGGGAGGGATGGGGTTTGGTGGGGGGAAGGAGGGGGCTGAAGTTCCCAGCCTGCAGGAGAAGGGGCCTCTGCAGAGAGATGTGGGTCAGACTCTGGCTGGGACAGGGGAGTTGTTTGGTTAGGCTCCCGTAAAGAGTGGATACCGAGTGACTGGAGAAGCTTCTTCAGCCCTCCCGTCAGATTCAGCAGCCTACCAGAGCATGCTTTTGCTAAAGGGGCTGTGTGGTTTGCCATGTCTCCTTCCTCTGTCCAAGCCTGGGGACTGAATCTTCTAGTGGCTCCAGTGGTTTGCCTAGTGACAGGGTTTGACAGTCAAATCTTCTTCCAGGGTTACCACTAGTCTCCATTGGTCTGGGCAGAAGGGCGTGAGGCATCCTCTTGGGCCACGCGGTTGCTACTCAGATTGCAGCCTTGAACCTCCAGGGACTGCAAACATGTAAACTCCCTAGACAGGACAATGCCATTTTGTCCCACCCTTGGCTCCAGCCACAGAAAGATATTTTGTGGTGATCTCTGCTCCATGCTCTGTGTGTTCCCCTTCTTATACCTCACTCTGATGCTTCCTCATTTCTTCCCAGGTCACCATGGACATAATCTACCTGCGCACACCCATGGCCTTCCTTCTTCTCCCTCTTGTTGTGCTCGGGGCACCCACTGATGAACCCAACCTCAGAGAACCAGCCCCTGGTGCTTGCAAGCGGTGTTGTGACCCACTGGACTCTTCCACCGATGATCCACCACTCCCTCCCAGCCACCACCACTTGCCCTACCCAATGCCAGAGGTCCGTCCATATATCAACATCACCATACTGAAGGGTAAGTGCCCATCTTGGTCCTGGGATGCAAAAGTCTGCTTGGGGACAGGTGGCAGTGCGGTGGAGGTGACAGCTGGACCACTGACATGCTGGTTAAGCTAACAGACTGCTAGATGCCATCCTGAAGAGTGTGTGCCCACACACACTGTGACTAGGGTCTAGAAGTTTTGTGCTGTGATAAAGAGTAGCCTGGGGAAGAGGGAGCTCAGTGCATACCCATGCTGTGACCTCTGTGTCTCAGGATTTTGCCTGCTACCAGCTCTTCCTCCCTGCTAGCACAGGAGTGGCAGTGTCAGCCTCTCACCAAGCTAGGAGGACACCTTCCATGCCTCAAACTTCCAGAGTCCTGTAGTGTGTGAGGGAAGGAGCAGTCTCTACCCAGCTGCAAAATAAGCAGGTTTGGATGGTAGGCGTTGGCACTCAGGGAACCTTCTCCAGTTCCATGAGTCACATGTATTTCAGAGGAGGACAAGGGGAAGCAGCATCTATTTGCAAGCACCTCCAGGCTAACTGACCGTGACCACCAGCTTGTTCCACCCTGCTGTGGCTGGCTTGGCTTATGGGAAAAGATTCCTTATTTTAGACCAGCTCCTCCCTCCAGGGCTCCCCTTTTAGCTTTTGATGCAGGCAAAAACCTGTTTCCAGCTGGATCCTTCTCCCACTCACTTATTGTTGCACTTTGGTTCCTCTGGGCTAGCTGGGCAGATGTTGCCCTTTCCATGCCCAGCCTGAAAATATCTGCAATCCATAAAAGCTCAGAAGGTGTCCAGGGCAGACAGAAGCAGGGAGTTGCAAATAGTTGCAGATAGTGCAGACCTGTGTACCAGTAATTTTTCAAAACCACACAGGGAAAGGACAGGAGTAAATGAACAAGGCCCAAATATGGGATGTTCTCACTTGTGCTGGAGGCTGCTCTGACCCCCATTTTCTTTCTATACACAAAGTACATTCTGGTGCTCACTCTGCCAAAATGGTGCCGGTGTTGTCAAAATACCAGCCCTCTAACTTGGACTGCACCATCTGCCAAGACCAGATTGGATATTTCCCCTCTGAACCACATCACTGTCCCTCTCTAGTCATATTCTCCCATGGGCATTAGCAGTTCTTGTCCTTCTCCAGCCTACAGAAAGAACATGGTTCATACTGTGTGGATATTTGGGTCATGGGAGAGGTATGTAGGAAGGCGGGGACTGTGGTGGAGGTAAAGGAGTGTGGTGGAAGAAGAGGTCAAGAGCCCCAGTGGTACTTTACATTGCTGAGCTCCACCTCGGGGTGAAGTCTCCTAGGAACAGGTCCTAGTGCATCCACCAAGGCCATATCAGGTGGTGAGCAGGGTACTTATAAGAGACCCCCAGTCGCATGCAGAGCTGTGCTAGCTCCTGTCCCGTGAAACACAATGATATTGTGACCCTCAGGAATGTTCCTTCTTCTGGCATTGCTCCATCCTTGAGCAATCCTCTGCCTCCTCATTGGCCTTTCTCACAGCCACTTCCGTCTCTCTGGTATCACACAGGGGTTCTGTCCTATGCTGCTTCTTTTAGGAGAGAAAGGAGATCGAGGAGAGCCTGGGATGCCAGGAAAATGGGGCAAAGAAGGACCACGAGGCGAGAGGGGTGCCCAGGGCCCGAAAGGCAGTAAAGGACAGATGGGCACAGCAGGAGACCCTTGCAAGCACCAGTATGCTGCGTTCTCCGTTGGTCGCAAGAAAGCACTGCATAGCAGTGAGGGCTACCAGGTCTTGATCTTCGATACTGTGTTTGTCAACCTCTACAGCCACTTTGACATGTTCAACGGCAAATTCTACTGCTATGTAGGTGGACTTTACTATTTCAGCCTCAATGTCCACACCTGGAACTTCAAGGAGACCTACATGCACATCATGCACAATGAAGAAGAGGCAGTCATCTTGTATGCCCAACCCAGTGACCGCAGCATTATGCAGAGCCAGAGCCTCATGCTGGAGCTCCAGGAAAATGATGAGATCTGGGTGAGGCTTTACAAGCGGGAGCGGGAGAATGCCATTTACAGCGATGATGTTGATGTGTACATCACCTTCAACGGGTACCTGGTCAAGCCCAGCCTTGACTAACTGCCTCTCCTCCTCCCTGGGGCTTCTTTGGCCTTTTCCTTCTTCCTCTCTCTCTCTTTACTGCCCATAACCACTGCAAATCACTTAGAAATGGGCCTGTTAAGTCTCAGGCACTGAGTGTGAAACTTGCTGCACTGGCTCTCACCTCATGCTCTTTTGTAGCCAGGCCTATATCTGTCCACTTACAGTGTGACACTACCATCTCTCACCCCATCACCTCATGACCCCAACTTAGGTTATTGGCTTCTTCTAAACCTGCCAAAAAACTGTGCCTGGCATTTAGGGTCCTAGAGCAGGAGGAAAGCTATAATGCTGTTCCTGGGGATGCATCTCTTCTTGGGGTTTCATACACAAGGGCCTCCTGGAGAAAGGGTTAGAAAGTCCCTGCCACCCAGGTGCATCCTGGCTCCTCTCTGTTCCAACTAAACATGCCATTTTTGCAGCCCACAACATGGCCCTGGTGTCACCTCTCACACCTGTAGTCTGGAGAGCAGACTGGGGTCTGATGGCCTCCTGTAGCACAAGTAAGCTGTAGGAGCAGTGAGAGATGATACTGTCTTTCTAAAAAGCGGACAGTTGGCCTTCTGAAGTGTGTTCATTGACTTTCCTTAGACACCCCTCTGTTTGGCTATAAAATCTGGGCCTGATGGGGTTGTCTGCTGTGCCAGCTCTAGTTCTTCAAAAAGAATAAGAGCCAGACACTCAGCCAGACCCTTCAGAGGCATCTGTCATTGAATCAGTAGAGCCCACCACTCTATTCCCACTACAGACCATAAGTACAGAATGAGAGAGAGAGAGAGCAACAACCCTACAAAACCTCCCTCCCAGACCTTACATGCGGTGCTACTTGGTCGTGGTTCCCTGGCTGTGGGAAGCTAGTCCATACAGTGAACCCAAATCTGCTCTCTTTGGCAGGGGTGCATCCGTCCGTTGGTGTCAGCAGCCATCCCTAACACTCACTGATGTGAGGGGAGAGCCAGGGCTGGGCCCTGGCTCCCATGTGCCATTGCACTGGTCCTCCTGAAGGTGGTTCTCCCACGCTGGTATTGAGGGACTGCTGTTGCAAGACCTGAGCCAGAGGCTGCAAGGGCAGTTGCAGTTAAATCAGATCCAAACCTGGGCAGGTTGGCTTCTTCCTACCTCTGTGACGGAAAAGATAGAGAGGTGAGATTACAGCACCGTGGCACAGGGTAAAAAGCTTCCCTGCCACATGCTCCGTGCCCTTTTCTGGCAATCTCATCAGAGCAACTGAGAAAAGCATGTGGCTTGCTCTTCTTGTCAGGTTGGAGATGTCGCAGTGAGAAAGGAATGCCAGGGGTAGGATTTGTACTGGCCTCACACTGCGCTCACTCACATCCCTCTGGGGTTGCTGCAGTCCTGGGGGGAGCAGATGGGGCTGACTCAGTACTTTGGGAAACCTACTTCCACATGTTGTGATACTCCTGTAAACAGCAGTGCCAAGAGTTGTCCCTTTTTTGAGTCTCAGGGCAGGACAAGCGGGGGAAACTGTGTTTCTCCTCTGCCCATCACTGATGATGAAGTCTTCTGCATTACCTAGCTTCCGCGGTCTCATGATTAGCCATGGTCTCTGTCTATAGCACCTGGGACTACTAGAGCTCTCCCATAGGAGATGCACATCAGATTATTATACGAGACTAGGTCTGATACACTCAGCCCAGGATGATGAAGGCACAGGGATCCAGGCTAGATATTAAATATGAGCTTGAGAGAATTGCAGGACGTTTTCTCTCTTGCCCTGTTTACTTACTTTCCCTGCTTTGCTAAGGAAACTGTACAGACTGGAATGAGTTTCAGACACTTTCTGCCCTGGATCCTCCCCACCACGGTCACTGAGGCAATGAGTATAAAAACAAGGTTTCACTGAGGCAAAGCTGGATTTTTTTTCCTGGGAAACATGACAATGGGATCATGGGAACTAAAGGAGACTTGAGTTTTATCCCCTCCGTTAGCAGATCAAGTGTGTGGAGTTGCTCAGAGAGGATTTCAGGCAGTAGAGGTGATGCTCAGGACAGAATCTTTTTCTCCTTTTCTCAACAGGTTGCAAACCCAGATATTGTCTCTTTACAGTGTGTAGCACCCCTGTGTCTCCCTGATGAGAAGCAAGCCTCTCTTTACACTGAATATCTCCAGAAACAAGCTCCCTTCTTCCTCTTTTTCTATTTGGTGTTTGAATGCCAATGATAGTTCTCATGTGCAACCCATGAGCAGCCAGATGGTGCCTGATGCGTGTGAGAGGGGAGGGTAGGGAGACCAAAGGGTATGTTTAACAGGCTTCTTGGTGCTAAACAAGATGTCAATCCCTTGGTGCTAAATCGGATTTCAGGAGTATTGGATGCTTTCTGAAAGGTGTAGTAGGCTGAGTTGTAATGTACTGTGGAATTAATGGTGCTTTATGTTACAAAACCAAACTCCAAAAACTTTTGTGTATGTATATATATTTTTTTTTTTCCAGTGGTATTAAACTTTTTTCCCTCATTGTTTTGCACTTAAGTCTGCTTTTACTTCCTAACCTATTCCTTCTTGCTCTGATTATAATCAAGTAGTGTCATGGAGAAGACAATGACCTGAAAGAGACAGGTACCAAGCCTAACTCAGCTCTGAAACTTCCCATGGCAATCCCTGGCAATCTTCTGTCTGTTTCCTTCATGAGAGCCATAACCTTAGATCTATGTACTACTTCGACACATCTAATTATGACAACCCTCTTCTCCCTGCAGGGAAAATTTTACATAAATTCAAGGAAGGATTCTTCGGAAATTATCAAAACAAAAGAGGGCAAAACAGTACCTTGTAGAATTAGTTTTCAGATACTTCGCTAAATCTATCGAGAAGGCTAGGCTAATGCTGGACTTCTTTTAAGAGGGATAAGACCCTTTATCTTGTGAAGTTTTGAGTACACCCTTATATCATGTAGTTAGTAAGCATGAGTGTTTTCCCTGTGGTGTTTCTATTTTCTCTGCCAAGGGGTAAAAGCCAGGAAGTACAGATGTATAGGGACATCAAACTGTTGACTAGAAACTTTTGTTTGCTAACAAGGAGATGGGTGACAGTTCCAGAGTTAAGCTGGCCACAAATATTTGGAAGACCTGTGTGTGATGGGAAAGGTTTGAGGGTCAGGTCAGAGGTGTAAAACAAGAGGAGATGCCCATATAGGACCTTCTGTTTTGAATTTAATTCATCTTCACATAGCTTCCCCTGTGTTTTGATATGTACCAGGTGCTACATTTGACAAGAAGTGGAAAACATAATCATACACATCCTTACAGGCCACTTTGTGTTAGGTCCAGAGTTAGGGCTATATATACATACCCTAGTAAATGTGATACTCTGACAGGTCGAACCACAGCCTTCTTTGGGTTTTTTATTTACTACTGAGGAACCAGGTAGAAACGTGTCCTCAGGAAGTGCAGGGGTTACGCTTGTGCATGTTCTTGGCCCATTGAGGTGAGATGCTGGTAGATTGGAGGTACTTTTGTCACACGTACAAAAGGTGAGGAGCAAGGGAGGAGCGGAAATGTGTAGCCCGGATCTTCTAGAAAAGTTTTCTGTGATACAATCCTTCAGCCTGCCTGCTTGGAGGATAAAGTGCCACCTGAAGAGTGTCTTTAGCCAAATTTCTTGGGGCTAAGATGCATGTGTGACAAATGGAGTGTGTAGCCAGTGCCTCCCATCACACCGTGGATGCTCAGCTGGGGAGTTGCCACAGGTGAGGCTCATCTCAGGCAAGGTGGAGCCCGCAATGCTGTTGAAGAAATGAGGGCTAGACTGGCTCAGACCAGCCCTGCTGCCCAGCTAGTGGGTGCAGCCGTGCTCTGACAGCCACAAGATCTCAAGTCATCTCATTCACCCAGGGCTGGGTCCTTTTCCATGCAGAGGCGCTGCCCTGTGTTATGTGAGCCTGGGGAGGTGACAAGCCAGAACCTCTCTCTTGGGCAAAGCAAGAAGCATGCCCTGGAGTGGGCAGATGCAGCAACTACCCTGAGGGCTGTGCCTCTCTTCCCCTAAAAGACAGGTTCAAGCTCTGCTGCAAAAGGCTCTGCAGCTGCATCTCAAGCTTGTTCAACGTATGTGCCAAGGGGTTGGCCCTTTAAACTGGCTTCCTGCGAGTTTGTGGTCTTGCAGGTATGAAAATGGGGGAGCTGGAGAGGAGGTAAAGGGCAGGATATGGTGCTGTCTCTGGGGAAAGAAGCATGTGTTGGGACCAGCTCAGGAGAAGCTGAAGGCCTTGAAATAGTTCCCTTCCCTGTGACAGCAGTGGAAACGGAGAGAAGCAGGGCAAGAAAAGGGGTATAAAAAGAGACTTTTGACCCTGCTGTGGGCACTTGGACACAGGTGCACAAGCCTGCACCCAAAGCTGCAGGGAGTGCAAGTGGTGCAGCATGGCAGGACCTGGCACTGCATCTCCTTTGACCCTTTATCAAGGGTGGGCCTGGCAGATGCCAGCAGAGCCCCCACCTTGTTCCATCCTGTGCATCACAACTGGATGCCATCAATGGGCTGAACCTATCCCACATCTTCTGTTGCTCACCTTTGCTTTCCCATTGCTGGCTGGGATCTGCCATTGGGCCCAAAGGGCTGGATGCAGACCCTGCCCATGTCTGCATGGGTGATGGGACACAGCTGCATCACTGAGGGCCATCGTTCCACCACCTCGTGTGACATGGCCCTCCTCTGACCACAGTGGGAAAACAGGCGTTTGCTAAGCCATGCCGGGCTTCAGAGGTCGGCTTGGTGCTGCGCTCTTGCTATGACACCCACACATGTACACACAAACATACCAGCCCCATATGGACATCTCTCACCTTCCTGCCAACGGAAACTGTTGCCCTTTGCAAGCCTGGCTTGCTCTGAAGATGCTATCAGGAGGTAGGTAGAGGGGGGCTGAGGCTCCAGGCCTCTTCAGTACAAGCACAGCTCCCTCATGTCATGACGTACCTCTCCCCTTCTCCAACAAGTCCTCTGTGATCTCCCTCCCCACAATTATACCACAGTGAGTGCCAGGGCAGAAGATTTAAATCAAAGGCTTCTGACAGTTTCTCAACCCACAGACCAGTCCCATCTCTTGATTTTGTGTCACTTAACTCACAAATGACTGGGGAATTATTGCGAAATCTCACACCTCTCCCAGTCAGTGTGCAATGACTAAAACGGGAAGGAGCAGAATGGAGAACTCTTGGGTTGGACAAGCTAAAGAGGACAGCAGGTCTCCTGTCTAACAGACACTGAGCCTGTAGACTTCATTTTCACTGCTCTGGTCCCTTGCTCTAAAGTCCTCACCACTCTCAAGGTGTCTGACATAAAAATGTCCTAATGCGAGACTTGCGCAAACATCTTCCACGGGGTATCTGAGGCTCACTGCGTTTTCCTGCTTGCCCCACACATGCTTTTATGGGCTCCTGGAATTCTCTCATTTACCCCAACACACACGTTTTTCCCCATCACATGTACTGAAGTAGTGGAATGGACCAGAGTACTAGAAAGAACATTCCAGGCAACCAAGTCCTGTCCCCTGCAGCCACAGGCAGGAATTCAGCAGATCTTTTGGGCCAAGGGCCCACAGAATTACTATTGCCTCAGTTCAGAACACCTCACAAACCCTTGCTTTGCCCGGCTGCCACTTCTCTCCATGTGATATGCAGGTGGCATTGTTTGACTCTCTAGATGACTTATGCAGGTTTTTACAATTGTACCATCTTTGAAGCTTGGTCCCACAAGGCTTTGAAATGTTTCGGGTTTGTTGCTTTTTGTTTTTTTTTTAATTCCATTTATTTGTGATAGTCAGTCTGGAGCACTCCACTGACCCTAGAACAGGCTCACTTCTCCTGCCCCAATGCCAGCCCTGCCAGCTGTAGAGGCAGGACAGCTATGGCTTCATTGCAATGCTAGACCATGCAGGGACTGAGGTGCGATGGCTCAGCCCGTGGTTCTCTTGTCCAGCAGGATGGCAGCCTGAGATCTGGGGAAATGGACATGAGATCACTGCATTGCCTTGTCTTTGCTGCAGTGCTTTTTCTTCTTTTTTCCACTCCCCCTGCCCCCACCCCTTTAAACTCCCGTGACAACCCTGCTCAGCATTGCAAAGGGCTGTGCAGAGAACTCTCTGAGTGCAAAGTGCAGGGGAAGCAGTGGGAGGGTCAGGTGAGGACCGAGAAGGGCGAGAGGAAAAGGTCAGTGACGCAAGCCCAAAGCGATGGCTCTCAGCTGAGCTGCTCTGCTCTTTGTCCATCCGCAGTGCGCTATTTCTATTCGGCAACAATTCACACATCTGAGGACCACAACTCCTTCCACCACCCACACTCTTTCCTCCCCACTCACGGGGGCTGAGGCAGGGGAGGGGGGAAGGAGGGAGAGATACTGCATCAGGCTGCCAGCAACATCTCCAAGACCTAAGGGGAAAAAAAACAAAAACAAAAACAAAAACAAATAAGCAGTCCTTTTCAACAGCCACCTTCCCTTTGGGCACTGAGTATCTCTGATGAAGGAACCTGCTAGCTGAAAAGGAGTTGGGGGACCAGGAAGAAAGGGGGGATCCTTCCTCTTGGGGTGCAGGGAATGTCAGCACTGGAGAACTATACTGACACCCTTGTCCTTGAAACATAAAAGCAACTGTGCTCATTTCCCCTTAGAAGTAAGGTCTCACCTGGGTAGATCGTGGCTAAGGGATTGGACCCTGGTGCCTGCGGACACATGTCCTTGGCCTGCTCCCAAGGTAAGCATTCAAGTGGAGCCAAGTGCTTGATCCCCTCTGTGTTTCCCCACTGGGCTGCAGCTGTGCGTGCGTGTGTGTTCGTGTGTGCCAATGTGTGCACAGGTGCAGACAGTGGGCATTCCCCCCCCGACCTTCTCTACAGCCTGCTCCCAACTGTGTGGCACAGCACCCTCCTAAAATAGCCCTCCCTGCCCCGCTGCAATCATTCTTTTGAGCTGCAGGGACAAGGATCATGAAATTATGAAATGCTTCAGTGCTCTGTGCCCTTTTCTGCTGAGGGAGCAACAGGAAATGGAGATATTCAAAAGGGCATTCTCCTCCTGTCCGTGCATGCTGCTCTCAGGAACAGATGAGGAGGAACGTTACACACTGGTATTGTCTTACTCTCAGGGAACCAAATTCCATTTCCCCCAAGACCTCCACATTCCATTTCCCAAATATAGGCGCAGTCAATGGGACAGATGTGGTGAGCTCCAGCTTTGTGTTATAGCAACGAACCTGAAATGTATCATATGTAAAGGGCTTTGTGTCACATCTCTCAAGGAGCATCTTCAGGCTCCTCAGAGACCATAGTGGGGCAAACAGTAATTTCCACACTCTTTGTTTTTCCTCCAAGTGGTGGTCTTGCAGTGTTCATCAGGATCTGATGAGTAGTCTCCAGTAACAAGCAGCCTTTCCTACTCTAGTTGCCGTAGTCAGAAAATGGGCTCTTCAATTGCATACAGCCATACCCAAAAGCTTCATCAAGCCACAGAGCCACTCTGCTGCAGGCAGTTCACCTGTAGGGCTCCCTAGGAAGAAAAGCACTCAGGGGAGGGAACCCACAGCTGAAACTCTGACAGAGGTGGGCTCTCAAGAGGGATGAGGAACCCTTTGGGTTGACCTATTTCACAAGGCAGTACATCACTTGAGGGATTGAAGTGCTCTCAAGTCCTTGGGTCAGGTTGTGGACCTGGACTTCACCTTTCCCTGCCATTCCTTCCATCCAGGCACACTGATTGGGGCCATTGCCTTTCTCATCATATCTGCTGCCTTCTAAGGGCGGGGAAGAAAGAGTAAAGTGCTTATGAGCTGTGAGGTTAAAGGGGCAAATGGGGAGGGCTGAACCTGAGAAACTACAGAGCAGGGGAAAAAAAATTCTCTCCTGATTGAGCCCAGAGGAGAGACAGGACTGCAATTCCTGAACATCAGTCTGTAGGGAGAGAGGGATCTGCCTCCAAACAAGTCATTTCTGTTCAGCTATTTTAATGACATGAAAAATAATAATTGCCATAGTCGCAAATAAGTAGCACCCAGAAGAGCTTAAGGGAGAGCAGGGGACTGGCCTTTGGATAAGCATGACATCATCAAGCATATTTTAAAACAAAATCAACGATCTAATTAACTCCCTTCTAGAAACTGCTCAGGCATAGAAATGAAGAAAATGGAGGAGCAAGGAGAGCTCTGAGCAAAGCGGGGGCGGTTGTTGTAATGATTTTTTCCTCTAGAGAAGGAAGGTAAATGTGATTAAATTGGGAGCAGGCTTTGCTAATCAGAGCACCTGAGGGTTTATTCCCAAGAATCTGCTTCTAGTATCATGTCTTGCCTTCAAGCACTTCTGAATGTACAATAAATCTCAAAATTATTCCCAATTTATTAGGTCCGGAAGCCATCATTGCTTCATATTAGGCTTGTCAAGCATTTTCATACAAGCCCCTCTAACTTTAAATAGAGAGAGATGTAACACATTGGCAGGCTGCAAAACAGAGCAGGGCTTTATCTTTCCAAGACTGCCCAGGGTAACAAGGTAATAATCTCCTTCAAGGACAAGAGCAGTCACTGGTGCTGAATAGCAAATTGGCCAGTGTTCAGGTTATTAACTTGCTTGGGCAGAGATTTGGTATAAGGTTGGTCTCCGAATCTGGTGCTGCCCTCCTGTAAATCATATAACTTGCATAGGTACCCCCTCTTCAATACAGATCTGTGACCGAGTTCATGAGGCACACTGGCCATCCCTCTGCAGCATTCAATGCAAGGGAAACCCTCAAGGATATGTGTAGGCACATTTTAATACTAGAAGTCAATAATGTTCCCACAGACCTGGGCAGCAGACACCCATCTGTGATGCAGGATCAGGTGCCTGGTCTGCAAATCTCAGTTCTTAAAGATGGGAAGATGTCCTTTATACGTTTTGTTTTTTTTTTTTCTTTTCTGCTGTGGAAACTGAGACACAGAGAGGATGTGAGAGCCGTACAAATACATCGACAGTCCCACGGGTACACCACCTTCCAGTTCACACTGGTGAGTTTTCCATTGCAGCTGTGCCAGGCTAAAGCCACCTGCATACACAGACACCACAATTCAGCTGACAGAGGTCACTTGCCACACTGTGGTGGCTCAAATGCCTGCTGTGCCTCACACCCAATGTCCACACACTCAGACAAGGCATACGTATTGGCCTTCCTTCATCTTGCTGAGCCCAAGGGACACAGAGTGCCAAGCCCAGGGTGACAGCCCGTCTTTAATGAGTGCTTCTAGGGAGGGACTCTGGGTCTGGGCACACTTGTGACACCACAAGCACCCATCAAGGAGGTACGCAATCTCACTTGGGAGCTTTCTGAAGCCTTGAGTCTGCTGTGTGGGCTTCGAACTGGAGTCCTGACACTGTCTAGTTCTATCCAAACATACCGAGGAACGGGGTTCAGGTGCTGAGTAGGGACATCTCATGATTGTCCTGTGCTCATGAGTTCATAGCTGCGTGTTCACAGCCAGGCAGGCTAAGAGTGAAACTACTCAAAAGTGGCACGCTTCCCCCTCCCACCCTTGTTTCCTCGCTACTCTGGGCCTGTGACCATCACCATCAGGGAGTGAAAGTGAACACCTCCTCCATCTCCTCCCACCTGTGGCCCCAGACTTGCCGCGAGGTGAGAGTGCCTGCAAATAAATCCCTCAGCTTCCTACCACTTTTATCCATGTTCTTCCATAGCTTGCAGGGCTAGGGAATCCCTACTTTTGAAAATTTTGTATATTCATGTGTATATTTGATGTTTTCTACTTTTATCAGGCAGATCTAGCAGGACACTCTCTGTGGGACAGAAGCTGGAAGGGAAGAAATGCAAGGAACATCATCTACTGTGTAGGTGGGCTTAACAGTTGCTACCTGGAATGGTTACCCCATTGCAGTACCTGATCCCAGAACTCACACTCCATTGTTTAAATGTCTCTCCACTTAAACATGGTGATGGAGATCAGCCTGAGGGCAGCATTTATCCTACAGCAGGAATATCCCCAGGGATGATGGAGCAGGAGGGAAAAAAAAAAAAACTCTTTAACATTGGCCCAAGGTTGCCATTTTCATACAAAGCAAAACCTCTGTTAAAGTGGTAAAGTGAACAAATTCAATAAAGAGATCACGGACACACTAAACAGTGGTTCCCCTGCAGGGCCATTTTTACAGGCTTTTTTTCGGAGCAGAACTACAATTTAAGTGGAAAATAACAACAGATGTAGAACAACGACTTAGTTTTGAGAAGTGCGCGTATACGAATGGCAGGAAATTCAATGTAAAGGTTATAGCTGAAATAACATTATTTGGAAAGTACCAAAAATAACCTACAGAGCGTCTAGAGATCTTCAGAGTGTATCCTGTCAGGAAGCGAACTTGGGTGGCCATCAGGGCATCTCTGCACTCATCCCCTCACCTCCTGCTGGCTCTGCAGCCTTCATGTTGCTGGACTCAGAGTCCCATGAGGACAAGACACGGAGATGGATCTACTGAGCCCTCCACTGGGTTCACCCCTGGTGAGCTGGGACGTTTGTAAACCGCAGGCAAGGCATCCCAGTTAGCCTGGGACTCCAGTCCAGGAAAGGGAAGGGATGTGTCCAGCCTAACGACAGCTAATGAGTTGATGAATCATGGGATAATTTGACACCACACAAGACTTTTGCCCTTCACAGTTCTTCACATTCTCTGTTCTCCTGTTCACCTCTGCTGTTCTGCGGAGACTCTCAGAGGACATGCAATTGAAAATGAGAAGTTTTGGCAGCACTGCTCTTCTCTGCTGGAAACAGAGTGCGGGGAGGGGGGAAAGATGAGCCTGGACATAAGCACCTGCCCGAAATGAGAGGATTTTTAAAACTTACATTACTTCTAAAACACCAGTCTGACCAAAACAACACCTTTAACCAGCACCACTCCAACATCACACTTTTACCTGCTGCTTTAACACTGAACAACATTGCTAACGACTGAGTTCACCCATCTCAGTCACCATTATGGGGACAGGAAGGTAATCACAAGAACACCTCACATGTGTTGCTGACAATGTGGTTTTGTTTGGCTTCTCACATTACAAATGGCACCATTCCCAACAATTTTGGTATAAAGGAGGTTGAAAGTGCCAATTTGTCAGTAGCACAACATCCTGGGCAATTGAGTCAGTACACTGTGCTGACAGAAAGTGTATTTACCTGTATCAGATGGAGTCTGAACACAATCATGGCATTGTGTCTACATAGGAAACACTTTCTTACTAATGCCATGCAGTTGCTGGTTTTAGCACATTTGAACTGTGTTTCCAATGGAAATTAAACATGCCGAGGCAGTCTGTGTCTCCATGCATCGGTATTTGACCATCTGTTGGCTGATCTGTCAGACCGTTACCTCTCCCTCCACAATTTTTGAAAAGTAAGTCAATTCCAGTCACACTTGACAAAGATGTATGTCCCTTGCTAAAGTTAAGCAAAGGTGGGTGTCTCTCTGAGAGCTGTCTCTCTGCTAGGACCTTCATTGGGAAAGTCTTCAATATGACACCAGTCCTTACCAGGTATCAAAAAAATCTATATGAAAATCTATCACAGAGACCCAGTTCTAGAAAATGATGTATCCAGTGAACTGGCTGACCAGATAAGTCCTTGTTTTCAACTGTAGCAGCTGCTCATCTTCTCCGGGGACTAACTACATGTTAATTTTTCCTCTTCCACTATTTCGGGTACCACAGTGTGCAACTCATCTCATTCTTACTACATTAAAAAAAAAAAAAAAAAAAAAAGAAAGAAAGAAAGAAAGAAAGGAAAAAAAGGAGTTGGTGCATTTTCTTTCCCCTGTGATAAGCTGAACAATAAATGGATGCTTTGTGTTCTTTCTTTCCCAAAGTGATCTTTGGTCTGAAGGAAGGTGCATATTTCTCAGTTTGAAGGACGAACATGAAAAATTATGGTTAACATAAAAACTGCCTTGCAGCCACGGAGCTGATAATACCAAGAAGTTACTCACAGAGCACTTCATTGCTTCAGCTGAGGACTTCTGTGCCTGAGTATGCTGCATTCATTTTAGGAGCTCCTGAGAAAGGTGGGCTGTGCCTTGAAGGTACATGCCATTGCAGGTCCACCCTGGTGGGAGCCTCCAAGCTGCAGCTACCACAGTCAGTGGCTGCAGAACAGGAAAGCATGCAGCCCATCCTCTCCCCTGCTGCTCTTCAACAGAGGCTGGCTGGCTAGGTTCCCCAGTTGCCCTCACAAACGGTGGGCATAACAGGAGCCTTCAGATGACTGGCAAGAACATCCAAATGGCACCTCTCACACTCTTGATCCGTGTCATGCATGGTAAAGAAGAAGGTACTGCCAGACTGCTGGCTGAGCGCTTGATGCCTGAGTGGAGTTTGAACTGCAATGTTCTCTCAGAAATGGCCATGGGAATCCACTGTTACAAACTGCTTCAGAATGGCTCTACCCATGCCACCAAATCACTGTTTTGGTCCAACAGTCCAACACTCTTTCTCTTTGAAGTCTAATATCTTCTGAGATCCAGTCTCCAGGCTCTGCTGCCTGTGACTAAAAACTCATCCTCCTCCTACACATGTTTTCCACTACCTGAAACCAAGATGCCTTTTGCTAAAGAAGGCTTAATCCTCCAGGTTTGTATAGTCTTCAAAAAGGAACTGCCTGGAGACTTGGGATTAGCCTCTGGAAACTTTTTGTCAGAAAAATGTGCTTGCCGGACCTGAGCTTGGCCTTGAGCTGCTCCAGGAGAGAAAGGTAAGAAGTGCAGAGCGTGGTGATCGGTGCGTGTGTATAAAAGCAGATTCTCATCATCTGGCCCCACATTAGTGGCCATCTTTGTGCAGCCCCGACCAGACAGGAAATATGATATGCTGCACTTCAGAGAATTATATTTGTGTATGGAAAAAGAGAGGTGTGTGGTGAGACATGTGCATGTGTATGCCATCACACTGCGGATTTGCAGTTGTGTCTGTCTTGGCTTGGGATGTGAAGACAAAGTGTGCTGGGGAAGTTATCTGCCTGTGGCAAAAGGATCTTCTAAAACTAAACATGCCCTGCAGGGCCCCTGAGGCCTTATCTGTCTGTGAAGGTAAGGGCACATGAAGCTTTGGAAGAAGGTGGACATAGTTTTCAGATCCCTGTCTGGCCTATCGAATGGACAAGCCATGCCAAGCAGTTATTGCAGGTACTGCGGGGCAGTGTTATCTGTCTGGACCAGCTGCAAGGCTCAGGTCAGAGGGGATGATTCTTCCTTCTGTGGAGTGAGTGGGGTGCTAAGCTGGGTAGGGAGGCCGTGGGATGGGTGTTCCTATGGTGTCACACCATCTGCAAGCGTGAGGGCTGTGCCTCAAGCTTGCTCACATTCAGGACTGCCCTCGTTCCACTCCCACTCTGACCCAGGATGGGTCCTCTGAAACTGGGGCACTGGTGGAGAGGCTGGTTTTGTTCTGGTGTTGCTTAGATCGGTGACTCAAGTAATTTTTCACAAAGTAGTCCACGGCATTTCTACTGCCGATTGACTCCTATCCCCGGTTTCAAAGTGATCGGTGCACGTGCGCAGACCCTGAGAGCGATATGAGTGATGTGTTTGGGTGTCTGAAAGAGGAAATGATGGATCTCTTGCCAGTGTCCCAAGAGGACAGGTCCTTCTCTCTCTGTCTCTTTTGCTTCCCAGCAATAGTTATAAACTGGTCCCAGTATATCTGAGCACAGCAAGCTAACACCTGATCCCTCCACCCTTGTTTCTGCACCTATTGCTTTACCAGCAGGAAGTAGGACGTGGTTTGGGGCTTTTTATTCTCGGCCTCACTATCCTTTTCGATACTTCAGGGCCTTGTCTCAGTCTGACAAGGCAAGCAAGCAGCAGCTTCCTGTGAAAAGGTGAGACGAGAAGACGGAGAGACTGTGCACGTATGAGAAGAACAGTCCTGCAGCAGAACTTCTGGGCTGGAGGCACCTCTCCTCTCATTCCAGCAGTGCTGGCTGACATCTGGACATGCACTGAGCTAGGATATCCCCCTCCATCCCTCTCCCTTTCCTCCCTACCCGTTCCCTTCACAGTTTGACGTCCAGCACCTGCATCCATCCAGCCCTGCAACCCGGTCTCTGGGGACTCCCCGCGTCTGGACTGCCGGGTTCCTGGAGCTGGAAGGTAAAGGGGGTGATGCCAGTTCTCTCCCACACAGGGGTGGCTGATCTGAAAAGCGTCTTGGAAGGAGTTTCGGTCTGACAAACTGAATCTCGATGTTGGGGAGGGTTGAGCACTTATTTATCTCTCTGTCTCTCCACAGTCCTCTCAAATCATACTCCACATCTCACAACCACACCGCCTGCTTGCTTTCTCTCTCTTTCTCTCTCCTTTGTCTGTTAATCATTGTCGTCATGTTTTTCTTCCTCTGAACCTAATCTTTTATCGCAACGGGAATCGATGTTATGCCTCATGCCAGCCCTTTATAAACCCTCTCTTCCCGCTGCCCTGGCAGTCCCAGCAGGCTACAGCGGGACTATGTCTTGTTTTGCCCAGCTCTGCCTGGGCTCCAGGCTTGCTGAGAGCTGAGGGTGATCACTTCTTCTGTGGGTAGAGGCAGATCTTGAGCTCTGGATTTCCAGGTGTATGGGGAGAGTGGGACGCTTGGATGAGAAGCCCGTAAGCCCAGTCTGTCTAATATGGAACGTGGATTTGTAAGACAAGGAGTCTCCTTGGGTGCCACAAGTAGATGAGCAGTGCTGCAAAGTTTCCTAATTACAAAGCCCAAATTTTCTGCTACTCCTAAAAGCGCTGCTCCTTCCAAGGAAGTGCAGGGTCTACATGGTGAGGATGGTGCATGGTTTATGCATGACTACGTAATATTTTCTGATACGATAAAACCTTGACTTTCCAGAACTTGGTAAAGTCCTTCTTCTGCCTGATTTCCGTCCCTGTCCCAAACAAGCTATTCAAAATCTACCTCTTAAGCCACAAGTTCTGCAACTAACTTTTGTCATTTGCAGCCAGGGACCCCTCTTACTCAGCAAGCACCTAGTTATTTCAGCCCTTGGGCTTACCAAAAAAAGAAGCTCTTCAAGACACAAGCCGTGCGCAACCAAGGCAGTACTCTCTACCTGAGTCAGCAAGCAGCCTGAAACAATACAAGTGGACGGTTGCACAGACACACACGTTCCCAGAAGGCTTTACTCCTGCAAACAGCCCACCTGTGTTGCACTACAAGAAGTTTCAGTGCTGAGCAAAAGCACCCAAGGCAGGAAAACGATGAGGTGCTGAGGGAAGAGCACAGAATCTGGAGTGGAAAGGGTATGAGTTTGAGCCTGGAAGATTGGCACTGGCTTCGAGTTCTGCCTTGGGACAGTGGATGCCTCCTGTGAGATGACATCTTCCTAATTTGCATTGCTGAGCTATATTGGGGGGGCGTCTTCTCTCTTTCAGTGTGTCACCAGTACAGATGAAGCCCTCTTTGCTGCTTCTGTGTCATCTCTGGCTGTTGAAGCTCACGCGTCTCTCATGGGCATCAGACTCGGCACAAGGTAGGAAGTGATTCCCTTAACCCGTGGCAGATAGGCAAACAGGGAGACGGATCAACCAGAGGAGCTTGTTCGCCATGGTGTGTTGCTACGCAATGCTTGTTTTGTAACATACAGCCAGAGTGTGTTGCAATAGTTACAAGTTTCTTATGAGAACATAACCTTCAAGGACATTGCAAAGTGAGTGGCTCTGCCTTTGTTACCTGGAGACAGTTATCCAGCAGAGGAGACAGTCTGTATTTTGGGATGAGGCAGAACTATCTGGGGTGATGGTTAATGCCAAACATCATTGCTAATTCAGCCACATTGCCGTCGATCACTTCTCTGCCAGCAGGTGCCTCCAGCCTAACCTGTTGGTATGACTCACGGGCAGCTCTCTTCTGTGACTGGAACCCAGGCAGGGACCTGGTTGAAGCACCATGCCAGCTGGAGATTCTATCCAAGTTAGCTTTTTGTGACAGGTGAGTGACTGGAGAGGCTGAGTAAAGCCAATGTTTAGAATGAAAAGTGTCCTGGAAAGTTTAGTACTTAACAAAAATGTAAGTTCCGCCTCCCCAGGCCAAGTGTAGTGGAGTCACATAGCTGAGGTGCTTTGTCTTGAACTCAGTCTCTAACCCTGTGTTGGCTGCGGTGGTGGGCATGGCTCAGTGTTTGTCATCTCACAATCCCAAACTGTTTAGCATAGCCCATCTTTCAGCTCCATGGTTCTTTCTGTGCTTCATTTTAGAAAAAATTCCTCTTCCTTGGTAGCCACTCTCTAGAGAGAAATGCATTTTCAATGGAAAATGAGGATATATAGAGATGGTGGCAGAGGAGGTTTGAATTAAAGTTGTGCAGGGGCCATTTGCCATTGTCAGTATGAACTGGGATGTTGAACCCTGAGTAACAATAAATGAAAATATTGCTCCCCTTACCTCCCTTGGCTCTTTCATTTCTCCCAGTTCATGATGGCTTACTCTCCCACACATCTCCCAGCAGAGGGGTTGGTGTGTGGCCAGTACCGCAGTGGCGGCTGACTGAGTCTCTGTGATCTCCAAGTATAACATCTCCACTCAAGAGACTTACCAGCTTACCCCATGGCTTCCCTGGGTTCTCATCATAAGGAGAGCTCAGTGTGATTCTTGAAGTGGGTGCATTGTTTGTGACTGTCATAGAGACAGTTCCAATGAGGGGACAAGGGAAAATATATTCTGGGGTCTGGTGAATGGACCTAGAAAGCCAAAACATTTATGTTGCTCCATGAGTGTGAATCACAGAGAAGGGGGATGGAATTTGAGCTCGATTTGGAATGTACCATTGCTTGACCACAGCCGTAGGACATCACCTCTCCTCACAGTCAGCAACTCCTGGGCTTGATCTGACCTTACAGATGGAGCAGGCATCTCAGTCTGATAACCCCTCAGCTGCAACCCACCGGATATTCTCTGCCCTGTCAATCCCTATGCCATAGCTCAGCTCAGGCCACCCAGCCACGCTTGTCAGAGCAGAAAAGAGGTCATGGCATAGCACTGCCAAGTGTGACGTACAGACCTGGCTGACTGGGGTGTGACCTGGTTCAGACAAATTGGTATCTCAGTTGGTATCTGAGATCCGACAGGACTGCCAGTGACTTGAAGGAGACCTGTGAACTCTAGAGAGGCTGAAACAGATACCTGTCTTCCAGGGCCACGCTGGTGCAGTTGTGGGCAGCAGGTGTGTTTGGGTTCCGCGTGCCCTCTGGTATCAACAGGAAGCAGAGCAGGTAGCCAGAGGTTTCTGTGAAGACTTGGAAACTGGAAACCTGCTGTTGTCTTTGGCTTGAAATAATTGGGATGCATTGACTCTCCATGTGCCAGCACATAAAATTTGGATGAGTGATGCAGTGGGGAGAGAAAGTAGAATTACATCCTTCCTGTAACCTGTTCAGCAAATATGGTAGGATGCAAAATGCTTGAAAGGCCTTTAGCATTACATAAATACAAAACAGCCTGCTTGGCTCACTTGAGTTCTCCTGCTTAAACCCCAGGTCATTTCCCTTACCTGAAAAATTCAAGGAGCACTGTGAATTACCCAAGGCAGAACACATGACAGGACTGAGGAGGTGCATCAAGACCTTCAGCAAAAACAGTAATGTGAGTAATTCATCTGGATGTCCTGGCAAATGACAAGGTGGAAAGGATTTCTATGTGGATTTTGGGTGTATAAACAGTGTCACACACAGAAGTGGTATAAAAAACCCAAACCTAATCCCTGACTCCAGTTCTGGTGCTTGGCTTGCTGTTGTGTGTTGCTGATATGCACAGTCCCTATGGGTTTGGCTGCAGGAAGGACTGGCTTCATTGTGAGCTGGGCCATGCTGTCCTGATACATGCAGAAGAGACGCGAGACAGACAGATCACGTACAGTTTCTCATGTCTCAGTTACCTGGGTTTGGCCCTAATCCCTCTGAGGAGGGATGGACATCACCACCAGCTCTGAGGTCACCTCTTGACCGCATTTTTCTTGAAGAGGTCAGTACCATCTTACAGATCATTAACTACAGTAAAGTCTGATTAGATGTGTCAAATACAAGGTGCAACAGCAGTACATCACTAGAGCTAATGGTGACGCAAATCTTCTGGCTGTTATTCTTTATTTAAACCAGTCTTTTTTAGACTCATATGTACTTCCTTCAGTGATATCCAGGATTACTGTACCCTTGTGTTTTCAGAAAAAAAATTACCCAAATATGAGCTAATTCTGATATTGATAGTCACAACCAGTTCTAATGACAAACTGTTCTACATTTGTACATTATGTGCTAGTTGCTAGTTCAAAAATCTTCTCTTTCTAATCAAGTTAATTTCCATTTGTTCATTTAATACTACATGATGCATGTGGCCCTTTAGTATCATTGCATTTCAAGAGTAATATTTAATACTAATCTTGGCTCAATCTTACCAATGAACACAGAATTTTTTAGTAAAAAATTTTTTTCCCAATAAATGTCACTCACAGAAAGTAATTTTTCTTCCTACTTAGCACATACAGCAAGCCTAGCAAGCTAGCATGTCGCAATATTTTGTGCCCTTCTCACCAATGAACAGAAAAAATCCAGCTACATCAAGTATAAATCTTTGGTTATGCACTGACCACTGAGGCTTATGCCTTTCAGCCACAGATATAATCCATACTTATTGTCAAGTATTCCTAAACCTCTTATACATAGGCAATGCTTAGAAATACAAATGCTCATTAATGAGGCTTCAGTGTTACGAATGGTAAATTTTCCTTTCAGACTCAATGCTTCACCACTGCAGACCGTCTTGCCATGTCTGTCCATTGCCAGATTGGAGAAAATACATCTATACCTGTGCAAATAGAAGATTTCAGTCCACTTGCAAATAGTGAGTACTCATCTGTCTTTTAGTCTCTGAAGTTTCCCCACAATAGCTAATTTCTCTTCCCCATCCACCTCTATGCAACACCCATAGCTGATTTTAGACTTGTCTCTTTTCCTTGTTGCCTGCTATACCCAGCACAGATGAACCACTTGCACCTCCAATGTGCAATGTCATGCCAGCCACTTTGTGCCCTGTCCTGTGTCTGGGATACTGTTGAATGAGAGCGCTTTGCACTAGGAGTTCTGGCTTCAAACTGGCAATGACATCTCAGGTGACCTCCTGAAAAATGCATGCTGCAACAAGGAAGGAAAGTCTTACTGCTCTTCCCTTGGTCTTCTTACCAGTTATGTGCTACTACCCTCCTTTAAGCCAGCTTTGCCATGCATCAGTCTTTGCTGAAAGGATTCAATTCACTAAACCAGAAGAAAAACATCTGCTTCAGTAATTTTATTTTTTTTTTGCTGGATGGCTGAGTGTGCCTTGCTCAAGGAGAGGTCCAACAGGGCTGCTGGAAGGTGAGGCATAGGAAGGCATGGCTGGAGTCAGGGTTTGGGAAGGGTCAGCCCAGACAGTCTGTGTAACTCCATCCTCTGTGGCTGCAGCTGGAAAGCAGCTGTCACCCCAACCACGCTCCATTCCTGTCTGCACAACTGCTCTGTGGGTCACTCCTATGAGACAGAATGCGTGGCCATGTGGGATTGATTGCACTGACTGCAAGGGCCACTCTCATAGCCTCACAGGAGGAGCTGCCTTTAACCTAGTCCAGAGACAACAGGCCTTTTGCCTGTAGCGACAGTGGGGAAGAAGAAGGAACAGAGAGAGGAGAACTCACTAACCATCTCACGTGGCTGTGGCTGGCTGGAGTCTGCGAGCACAGTTGAGACACCAGCCCTGCTGCAATGGGGTTTGCAGTGGAGCCCTGTCGCGGACAGAGAATGCAGCGGCATCAGCCCTGCTCCTTCTCTCTTTCCAGTAAAGCTGAGGCCTCCAGGAAATCTTCAGCTGGTTAGAAAAACTGAGAACACCTACAACTTAACATGGAGCCTGAATATTTCCTCCCACTATTTGGATGGGGAGCGGGAATATCAAGTGCGGTACCGAACCACGAGTCAGTCCTGGGAGGTGAGTATGGAGTGGGGCACTTGGACCTGTTACCATATGAATCTTTGTTTTCTTTACATCACCCAGTGCTTGTTCCTGGGCCTCCCCTCAGGCCAAAGCCAGTTTTGGTGAAGCTGGAGAGCAGATGACACCTCCTGCCCTCTTATCTGTGTCACCTGTTGCCAGTGTTTGGTGATGACATGGAGGCAGACAGGAATCCTGTTTTACTTAGTGCTGTCTCAGACATACAGATAGGTCCAGGACAGACCTGAAACAGATGAAAAAAGCAAAGCGAAGAAGACTTGTTCTCCAGAGTGAACAAGCAGTGCACAAGGTGCAGGGATCTGAGACAGGTCCTCTCTGAGGGCCTTGGAAAAGATCACAGTATCACAGTATCACAGTATGTTTGGGATTGGAAGGGACCTCGAAAGATCATCTAGTCCAATCCCCCTGCTGGAGCAGGAATGCCTAGGTGAGGTCGCACAGGAACATGTCCAGGCAGGCTCTGAATGTCTCCAGGGAAGGAGACTCCACAACCTCCCTGAGCAGTCTGTTCCAGTACTTTGTCACCCTCACTGAGAAGAAGTTTTTTCTCAAATTTAAGTGGAACCTCTTGTGCTCCAGCTTGGTCCCATTACTGCTTGCCCTATCATTGTTTGCCACTGAGAAGAGCCTGGCTCCATCCTCATGGCACTCACCCTTTACATATTTATAAACGTTAATAAGGTCACCCCTCAGTCTCCTCTTCTCCAAACTAAAGAGACCCAGCTCCCTCAGCCTTTCTTCATAAGGGAGGTGCTCCACTCCTGTAATCATCTTTGTTGCCCTACGCTGGACCCTCTCCAGCAGTTCCCTGTCCTTCTTGAACTGAGGGGCCCAGAACTGGACACAATATTCCAGATGGGGTCTCACCAGGGCGGAGTAGAGGGGAAGGAGGACCTCTCTCGATCTACTGACCACCCCACTTGTAATACACCCCAGGATGCCATTGGCCTTCCTGGCCACAAGGGCACAGTGCTGGCTCATGGTCATCCTGTTGTCCACCAGGACCCCCAGGTCCCTTTCCCCTGCACTGCTCTCTAATATGTAATTTCCCAACCTATACTGGAACCTGGGGTTGTTCCTGCCCAGATGCAGGGCTCTACACTTTCCCTAGTAAAATTTCATCAGGTTATTCCCCACCCAAATCTCCAGCCTGTCCAGGTCCCGCTGGATGGCAGCATGAGTACATGAGGCTGTAAACCAGGGTGTTGATGATGCTCTAATTTTACCATACTCGCAGGATGCCAGGAACTTCACCATTGTGCAGGACCAGATGTGGGTGGTGTTTGAGAGCCTCTCCCCTGACCTGAAATATGAGGCAGCTGTCCGTGCAAGGCCAGGTGCCTCAAGTACCTCCAAAGGCGTGTGGAGCGACTGGAGCGAGACGATACTGTGGAGGACACATGCTGACCGTAAGGATCAGAGTCAGGCAGTCTGGCTTGGAGGGGAAAAAGGGGATGCAGGGGAAACAAAGTAGAAGGGCCAAACTGACTGAGAAGCTGGATGAAGATGGATAGGGAGGATTGTGTTAATCAAAGAGCAATAGAAAGGTCAGAAACTATCTGTCTCTCCTAATCTGTTAGGTCAGACTGGCTCAACAGGGCTTAAGGGCAAAGACCCCCTGACCCCAATAGAGCCCCTCTGACTTCCAGAAGACAGTCAAAATCCACAAGACATAAATCAGGGACTGCTTGCCCAGAGCAGTAAGGCCAGATGTCTGACCTGCAGAAGCAGTGGCCAGGACTGGCATTTTCCCTGGTGCTTCTGTGACCTATGAACATAAATCCAGCTTTCTAAAATGACCCACTTCATTGGAGCCATTGATCACTGAAATGCAGTGAAAGAGAGCACTCAGCTCTTGAAGAAAAGGAGACCTGAGCCTAGGAAGCAAAATCTCACAGAGAATGAAAGAGACTTACTGCATGTAAGTCCCTTCCAAAAACATCTGCTGAGACTTGCATCAGTCATTTCCATGAATGACAGCATGGAGGACACCTCCAGCCTTGAAAGACAGTGCCCTAAGCAAGTCTCTTTGGTGAGTCACTGGCTGTGGTCTCTGTCATTTCTTTTCTGAAAAATAAGCAGATAGAGGTTATTCCTTCTAATCGCGCCCCCACTCTGCCCCTGCTCAGCCCCCACCCCCTCGTGTTGTGCCTGGTGCTGGTATAAACAGAGAAGCTATGTTTAGAAAGGGCGCTGTGTTGCTGTGGCGATCAAATTTTGACAGTGTGTGATGTCAATGAATAGGATACAGCCGCAACCAGTTGTCATAGCAACCAAGACCCAAAGATAACCAGGGTACCAGAGGCAGAGGAGACAAAGTGATCTGAGTAGCATGTCAAGGACAGGCAAAGAAAAGAATGTCCTAAAAACGTCTCCTCCTTATTTTATTTTTCTCTGCTCCCTCACAACTACCCCAGAGGAGCTCTGCAGGCCCCAACCAAGGGGTAGTAGGGATGGAGGGAAATGTGAGTGGCAGTTAGAGGAGACAGGCACCAGAATAGTAAAACCAAGCAAAAGTTCATTGGGGAGATGTGTGTGAAAAGAAAAGTATAAGATAATGCCAGGCAAGCCTAAGGAGTGCTGGCAGCTCTGGCAATGTGGGAACTCAGTCTCTTTCTCCTAACCCTACAGTCCAAGTACCAAAATCATTATGTAGTGGAAAGCTGCAACATTCCTAGCCTCCTAAAGCTTTCCTACATGTCTTCAAATAAATAAGTCAGCTCCCTGACCTCTAACCTTCTCCATGCTTGGTCCTCCTGCCTTCTCAAAGACCCATGAACCCCATTACTCTATTTCCACCACTGACTGATAATGGTGTTTCAAGTACCATGTTGATTTTAGGACTCCCAGCATTCCTTTGCAACAAAACAGACAGGTTGATGGACACTTCAACCAGTATACTGTGGCACCTTGTCTGTGGAAATCCCCAGCTGTGGTGCTGTTATGAACAGGGATTTCAAACTGCTCAGCACATATTTTCTAAGCCATGCTGAGTAGACTCTGAAACCCATCCCAGCTCAAAGGCATCCTACACAACACAGCAGAACTCATTTATCTGACTTGTATATTATAATTTTATATGAGATTTTATATTACACATTATTATAAAAAAGGACCACTTTGATGAGCTTGAACAGGCATAGAATGGATGCAGGTCCTACCTCCAGAATTCTGGCTAAATATTTACAGCAACTCTCTTGTTCTCTCTCATCTTGTAGAAACATCCCGGCCGGTCTTGCCAGCTCTTATAGTGAGCACTTGCATCTTCGTGATCATTGGGACTGCTTTCCTTATTAACCTACGGACCCTGAAATGGTAAATGAGAACCAAGTTTTCCTCTCTGTTCCTCTTCTGTATCTTGTGTCTTCTCAAAACCAGGATTATTTTTTACTTGGCATTACTCAGGATAGGGAGTGACTTTAAAATATGGTTTACATCCCAACCTTTTGAGGCTGACATTTGTCTGGGGAGATACATCACCACTCAAGATGATGTGGTTTCAGCACCATCATTGTATTGTGCCACACTCCTGTGATCTGGTGCTGTGCCCTGGCTAAATTAAAAACATGCTTCAGCGCTTCTGTTGCCCATGGGTTAAAGTGCTGTTCCCTGGCAGGGACGCACAAAATTGCCTCTTAAAAATCAGGTCAGTGGGCTGAGCACTTCTGCAGTGGAGAGGACCAAGCAAGCCTAGGTACTGCTACCTTCTCACATACTCAAACACTCCAGCAAGAGCTTGGACGAGACATAGGGACTTCTGGTCTGTAGACAAAACTCCCAAGCGAGGAGTACAAGTCTTCCTCTCCCTGGTCTGTCCAGTCCTGGAGTATGTTGGTAAACATCTACATGATGCTTTAAAGACCTTTTTACCCTTGTTTCTAGCAAGACATTGCTTTTATTCGGGACTGAAAGTATATTACAAGGTTACCCCATGGAATAATACGGAGGGTGACCTGTCAACATGGTGAGGTTAGAAATGGCCTCAGGTTTTCTCACCTCAGGACAGGGACAGAGAAGTAGGGTGCTGATGTTCATGGCAGAGAGCAGGGAGAAATGTTCTCAGGGTTGAGGCAGCAGAGGTGGGGACGGCTTCTCTATAAGAACAGAAGGAGAAGCATGTTGAGGGAAGCTGGATACTGAGAAAGCCACTAGTCACTGTGTTTTACCTTGAGTCATACCACAAAGGTGAGGAAATGTTAGCTGTATGGCACAGAGAGAAATAAAAGTGCCTCCTTCCTCCACAGAGTATAATTAACCTGGGAGAACTGGATAGAGGATAATGCTGAGGTAAGATCCAAGCCAGGATTAGACATGCATGAATAAAAATATCTTCTGCAGTGATGTAAGGTAGTTTGTATGCAAGAACTAGCAAATGATGCTTCAGAGAGCACACGGATTGCCTCCAGAGGTCAGGAAGGTCTTTCCTTAGAGCATCTCACAGCAAAGCTTCAGCAAAGAGCCGACATCTCTGAGAGACTGAGGAGCATATTAGATCAATTCATGCTGCCTCAGGATGACAACACATTGGATCCAGTAAAATAGAGGCCACTGGGTGAACACAAGGCATGCTCAGATGGATTGCACAGGCAGTGTGTCCTGTAATAGCTATACCATGCAGTGTTCTACTAACAGAACGGACAGTTGTGGCACAGCTTTGCTAACGATGGTCCCATTCAGGCCATGTGGTCCTCTGAGTCATTTTGGTGACAGCAAAGCAAAAAGGGGGCAACTCACAGCAGCTGGAACTTGGAAACAAGGGAGACCTTCCTATCTTGTCATCAGGGCAGGAGGGGAGGGGAGCAGGTGGAGAGGTCAAGGTGACCAGCCAAGGCAGGGAAGAAAACAGTGTACTGTTGGTTGGTTGTGCTTCCCCAGGGAAAAGGCTGAGGGGAATGTATTTTCCAATGCCAGGTTTAACTGCCTGGTCTCCATATCTCTCATCCTTCAGCTACCGTGTTTTAGGCCGCTCAAAAGCAAGGCAAGCTCTCAGACTTATTCTTACTTCACGTATCTCTCACATCAGTGTAGTAGCCATGAGCTGTGCTGCTCTCTCCTACTACCACCGCAATACCAGATTGGTCAGAATCAGGCCCTGCTTCATTCTTCCTTCTCATTTTCTTTTCTCAAGGTTTAAGAAGATCCTGAAGATTCACATCCCAGACCCTGAGAAGTTCTTTCCCCCACTCGTTTCAGTTCACGGAGGTGACATTCAGGTATGGGACTTGGGATGGAGCCAAGGGATTCTGAGGGAGAAGTGACAGAAAGGAGGGTCCAGCTGCACATGCCCGAGACAGACACTCTGTTGTCGGATCTACATGTGCACACACAACAAGTGTGCCTGTAGCACCAGCTTCTGGGTTCTCCCCTTGAGGTTTGTTTTCTGACCTTCTAAAACCTGACACTCAACTGAAGTGTCTCTACAGAACTGAGAAACAGCAAATCACGCAAAGTTCATCACCCTGCTCCCCTAACAGGGAGCCTAAGAGACAACAAGAGACCTGCAGGAGGGAGCTTGGCCTCTCAGATCCCGTTGCACACCATTTCAATCCTTCCCTGACTGCGCCAGGCTGCCCAGCTCTTCCCCAGTTTTCCTGCTGTGATCCCCAACTCCTGGCTGTGAGCCTTTCCTTGGCTCCTGCTATGAACTGGCCTCACACTGGATGGCACTTCGCTGTTTTCTGCATTCCTGTTGTCTTTTTTTTTTCTCTTCTTTCTCCACCACCACTTTCTCCTTTCCCATAATCTCTCTGTGAGTATGGGCAGCTGCAAGTAGGCAACTACCATTCTGTGCAGTATTAAAGGATGTGTCAGATGTGAGACATTTTGGCAGGTGATCCCAAGAGGCATCTCACTTTAAGAAGGGTGGAAACAAAAAGCAGAGGTTCCAGAGGACAGCAAAGCTTTGGGAAAACCTAAGTGCAAAAAGCCCTAGCAAGCTTAAACTAGAGGGGAAGAGTACAGGGCTGGGGAGGGAGGGGGCAGGGGTGTTCAGCTGGCACCCACACTTCCTCCGTGCAGAAAGAACTAGAAGAATTGGCTTTACAGGCCATGAAGGCAATGAAGTTGGATGCTATCAAAAACAGTTTATTTTTAAGGATAATGATGCACCACAGGATGTCACTCGTGGTGAGTGTGGAAAACTAGGCACAAGGGTCTTGGAAGAGCACTTTAGATAAGAAATCTGCATAGAGCCATGTAGATGTGTCAGGAACTGGTTGAGCACCTACGAATAGATCACATGAGACATGTCCTAGTTCTGCTTTTTTTTCTTCCACCTTCACTTCATCTTATGGTCTTGCAATCTTTTTCCTTCCTATCACTTTAATCTTTCATTCTTCATCCCCCCCTTCAGAAATCTCAAAACATAGACTTGCAAGATCTGGTCTTGATTTTGAAGTGACAGATAAACTGTCTCTGAAAATCCTGCAGATGAGACATCATGAATGTGAATTTCCCTCCCCACCACCTCCGGCAGCTCTTGCTTGGACAGAGAAAATGTTACTTGATTGCTGTGGGTACTCGGGAGAGGAAAACTTTGGTTCTTCACTGAGTATTATACTTTGGGTGTAACAGTCGCTCTCCTGTGTTTCTTCCCTATCAGAAATGGCTTTCCTCTCCATTCTCCACATCTTCCTACTGTGTGAACAGCACAACCCCGGAGATCTCCATGCTGGAGGTGATGCAGAAGAATGACCAGGAATCCCAGTTCCTACTTTCCAAGGGAACACTGACTCCTGATCCTCCCTTAGAAACCAGTGGGCACTCAGTATCCAGCTGCTTCACCAACCAAGGCTACTTCTTCTTCCACCTTCCCAGCTCCTTTGAGATCGAGTCCTGTCAGGTCTACTTCACATATGAGCCTTTCACCCAGGAGGGCAGTAGCAGTGAGGACAGCGAGTCTTACCGTGCTCTCCCCTCCCCAGACCTCTGCACACTGGCAGAGGACATGCCCGTGTTGTCCCACAACTTCCTTCACTGTATCAAGGCGACCCAAGGCTTCCAAAACAGCTCCTTCATGGGAGAGACAGAAGGTGAAGCCCAAGGGGCCATGGTTATTTCTGGGGCTCTCCAGTCAAGGGAAAGCACCTCATCAACACCGGTTCTGAAACAGGATGAGAAGGTGATGGACAAAGCAGCTTTACAACCTGCTGAGGCCCCATGCCAGCTGGACACTGACTTTCCTGACCCACCAGACCTTCATGACAGCAATACTATTGATATAATGGAGCGGAGTGGAAAGGCAGGCCCTTCAAATAACCTCTGTACACCAGCAGCACGTGCTACCTCCTCTTTCTCTCAGCCTCCCCCTCTAAGGCAAACCCAGAATGAGGATTTGTGCAGAACAGCCTTCTCCAGCCAGGACCCAAACACTGGTGCCTACCTTTCTCTGAGGGACCTCCAAAGCCAGTACAGCCATTGCTCTGTCTAGGATCTGCCTGGAGGAAACCCACAGGTGGAAAAGGCCTTCTCTTCACAGAAGGCTAGATGGACAGTTTTTCTATTCAAGAAATTAATGTAACTTCAGCATCAAACCTGTTGGGACTGTTCTTCAATTAATCTGGATAACAAAGTTACTCCAGGGCTGCAAAACAAGTAAAGGGATAGGATGGACAAGGTATAAATTCATGGATGGCTACACAGGTAGAATTAGTTCTCAAGGTAATGTGTTAGTGAAATAGACCACTGGAAATTAGAGGACTTTTTTTGTGGTGAACTGGGCTAGTGGACAGTGAAGCAACACATGGAGAATGATAAAGGCACATTAAGGCTGTTCGGTGGCTACACAGCTCATGGAGATGTAGAAGCCTGATTCTTAGGCATACAGGCCAACAAGGGACTCACTTTCACAACTGAACCTGTTTCTCAGCTATTACTGGATATAATGGCATAAAAACCCTTTCCCACACTGCTCAAGTGCCATCCCAAACTTCACCAGCTTGTTTCTTCCTTCCCACCTCCCAGCAGAAGGCTGTGCCAGCGTATCCACACTCTGCATCTTGGTCTAAAATAGCACTTAGTTTTGAGGCTGAGCAGGCACATGGTCCATTTACCTCATCCCAGCCTAAGACCCTCTAATGGGAGAGAGAAATACCTGAAGAGGTGGATATGAAATTTTATACAAGGAACAGTAGCACAGTGCTGAGGCTGATGATGAAATGGGTGAAGATATCTCCTGACCGACCAAAGGTCTAATTTTTAATGTGATGTCTGCACTTCAGGTTTTAATCACAGATTACCTCCTGAGCTACTCGGTCCAGTTTTAGACACAAATCTCTAAGGTCAACTCAGAGCCACGACTGTGTCAGCTGTGTAAGCAGGGCAGTGTAAAAGAAATCCCCATTACTGGGTTAAAAATACTGGGGAAATCCCCTCCCCCCTCCTTCTTTACCCCGGGTCTGATGATGGCAGTAAAAAGAACATACACATTTTCCCATTCTTGCTGCAATATTTTTCATGAAATCGAAAGCCTCTCTTGCCCTGCTGGCAAAACACGGTTATTTGACTATGATAAGCTGATTGCAGAATAGTTCATCCCACATCCTGTATTAGTGGAAAACATCGCAACCGTGCTGCCCATTCCTTCCATTGCTCAAGGGAAACCGTTACCTAATTAGCAACAAAGATGTGGTGAATGAGCCCAGAAAACTAACACACAAATCAGCACCTTTGCTGGAAAAGAAACCTCAATTCACTCACAAAGAATGAGAGTAGCAAAGGCAGATTTTTTAAATTTTTCCTCTGCATTTGCTGATCTTCGTTGAGAAAAAGCAGCACACCACTGAAGAAAAGTAGCAAGGCAAGGGTAGACACACTGTTCTAGTTATATCCATCCCTGCATTCAACATCTCTACTGTCTGTCCACTTTCTTCCCATATTCCTGGACTATTCAGCAGCAGGAAAATACCAGCCCTGTGCTAAAGATATTTATTCTCAGAATTTTTATATCAAAAAGGTCAAGGATTTCAAACTTCTTGGTACTTCCGTCACCCTTGTATCACCCAGAACTAATTATTCCCTACCTCTGCTTGTACAATTGTGGAGTTTCCCCTTTGTCCTGGTCCCATACTGTTGCCTGACCTTGCATTGTGCAGCATGATTGTCATTATGAGTCCCAGCTCAGCCACTGGCTTGGATTTCACCTCAGAAAAGCTACTCCAAGGAGTTGAGCCTGCCTGCACCTGAGAGGCTGGGAGAGGTATACCTCTGCTCTCATCATCTTCTTCACTACCTGCATCAAGATACGGACTGTTCTGTTGTCTGTTCTGTCCAGGAGACAGCAGGTGAAGAAGACCTCATGGCTTCCCTGATAAGGAAGTACAAGGCTTGCTCAGCTGTTTTCTGTACTTTGAGAAGCTTCCCAGATGGACTTCAAAAAGAGACAATGAATCCCTTGGCCTTGATGGGCAATTTGCTGTGTCACCTGGGCCAAAGATTCTAGCTGTACTGATAGTTATCCCGTTCCAATGTAGACCTTCGTAAGCTTCTCAATTATTCTTGCTGCTAAGATGACTAGAAAAGAAAAACTTTGCCTCTTTGTGAATAAAATAAATATTAAGGAGTCTATAGTGTTCTTCTGTCCCTTGGGGTTGGGGGAAGGAATTAACAGCTTTCCTAAATAGGGGACTAGACAAAGCTTTGCTCAGACCCATATACCTTTAGTCTTCCTTCCCTCTCCCTTCCCCAAGGGATTCAGCCACCTAAACCAGAAATCAGAGTTGGAAGTGATCCTGGTGCAAGCCCCGAGGGACCATCCTGCTGGCTGGGTACTTCTCCCCACCTTGTGAAAGTGCTGACAGCTTTCGAGCTGGCAAGCTGTTAGCACTGCCTTCACAGGCACGCTGGGTGTGAATGTGTGACACACCACGGCAGGAAGTGCTCAGCATCAGATCTGGTGATAACCGGACTTTTCTTCCAGGAAGATAAGGTCATGTGGTCTGCTATGTGAGTAACCTGGGTCGTGAATACCGGAGGCATAACACTCTCAGTGATACGGGGACCTTTCTCTGCTGGGTCCCCAAGACCTCTTTTGGAAATGTCACATGGGGAGCGGTCCCCTTTCAAGCTGATGTGAATGCAGAGTGTGTGATTCACAAAACCACAGAAAGATGCTGCAATGGTGTCCGTTAGTATCAGAGACAAACCAAAGCTGAACACCAGCACTGTGTGGAAAATATTGAGCTAACCACCACAGACACAAGTCCTCTCTTTATCTTAAGCCCAGAGACAGCAAAGATAGCTGTCACATCTCTCATCTCCCTCTTTCCAATATACTTTGTTTTCAATTAGGCAATATCACCCTCAGCCTCCTCCCACACCCCTTTCTTTTTTTTTTTTTTCCTGTGGAGAAGTGAAAAGTAAAAGGTACTTGCAGCAAAGGAATTCCTCTGAAGTCAAATCTGATCAAGGTTTTGGCTCCTTGGTTGATTCAAAAGCCTGCAGTGATAGATGTGGTGTCTTGCTTAGATAGATCAGATTGAGATTCTATGGGGTTTTTTCTGCTGAAAACAGCAGAGAAGGAGGATGTTTCTTTCCAGGAAAGATGGATACAAAAAGTGAGGTCTCTGGCATTGCAAAATACCCTCAGCTGGGTTCTGACCCACTGTGGCAAGCCCTCATAATGTAAGTTTGGGAAAGCCATATACACATACATGTATGCAAAAGATGCAGCTAGACCCCAGTTGTCTTGTGAAATTTTGGCTGAAAGTAACTTTTTAAAGTGAAATCTGGTCTCCTAAATCTCTCAAGCAATTCTGAAAGCATTTATTGTCATTGCATGCCTCAGTTTCCCATATATACAGCAATGAGTTAGTCATGATAACCACACTGACCCATTCCCAGTCAAACACTGAAGCTTTTAACTCACATGTAATGTTTATCTGCTAGAATCTACCCTGAGACAACTACAGCAATGGCTTTTGGTCCTCATGCAGTCCGAGACTGAACTGGAACCAGAGCAGAGATGAAAACAGCTATCCCTGTCCAGCTGTCAAAATAAGCCCAAATGAGCCCTGTCCCGAATGAGCTCAGCCCCAGGTCAATGACACTGGTTGGAGCCCAGCCCCAGGTCAGTAGTTGTCCATGTCCCCATCCCTGCCCCCCATGTATTTACAGGCTAAATGTATTTACTCTGCTCTAGCTGGGGCGTGGTTGCTTTTCATGATAAACAAAGGGGCACATACAGAGCTGCAGGGCTGTAAGAAGAAGGTGGTACAGGCAAGGTAGGGGAGGACCTGGGGCTGGAAGAAAAGCAGATGCTGCAGGAAAGAGTGAGTTGTGGTGCCACGGAGTACAGGGAGCCCAGTGTCAGGAGACAGGGCAGCAAGAAGCACAAGAAGACCAGAGGTAGCCTTGCAGGTGAGGACTGAGAGACACTGTGCTTTGCTTTCGTCTGCATGACCACTGTGGTAACCAGACCCACTGCCTAGTGCCATCTTCCCTCCTTCAAGCAATCTGCACCTGCCAGCCAGCGTCTGCTTCACCTCTGTGCCAGGGAGCAGACACTCTGTGTTTTGCCTCTCCCTCCAATGGGACCAAGGAGGGTATCTAAGAAATACGTCAGTTGCTCAGCAACTTCTTGTCCCCCGAGGAAGACATTGTAAGCTATCTGCACCAGCCTCCTGGATTGTTCTTCTCTGCACAGCTGAAGGTGCTCCTACCCTGACTTTTTCTAGGATCCCTGTGCTCTGCCTACAGATCTTGTCCCCCTGCAAGCCTCCAAAACCTCCATTTCAGAAAAAGAAAAAAAACATTGCATGGGGTGTGCTGACCCATTGCAGCAGGACGGTGCAGGACAAAGGCCAAGCTGAAGGGACATGGCATCAGATTATTGATCATTGAGGAGACCTTGAGCCCAGGTAAATAGATGTCCTCCTCTCCCTCCACTTCCATGCGTGCGTGAGCTGGCTTGCGTAGGGGGTGTGGGCAAGGTCTCACAGGCGGCAGCAGGTTTCAAAGGTAGGTCTGCAGCTCTGGGGGAAACCCCAGTGCCTACCACCAAATCTTCTAACAAAGAGGCTCTTCTATGTCTGCTTCCTGCCCTCCTTCCCCCACCCCTCTGTCTGCGGTTCTTTGCTTGTTCCTGCTGTTTCTGAAGGGATGCTGTGATAGTAGAGAAATGCCCTTGTTCTCCTGGACCACCCAACCTTGCTCCTGGGGAGGAGATCGTCCCCAGAGGTTACACAGAAAGGTGGCCCACGAGAACCAAAGGAGGGCAATCTGTGCTGGGCCTGTTTGTAGCACGTATCTCCCTGGAAGGGTGCACTACAGCAAGAGGGTGTGCGGCTGCTTCTACAAGTGTCGGTGTTCACCAAGCTGTGTTTAACGTTTCAGAATGAGTTATCTGGTGTGAGCATATTTTTGTGTTGAAAGGCAGCCTGGAGGACTCAGGGCTCAGTAACAAGGGGAAAGCAAGGAGACTGAGAAGACCACTCACCTTTATCATGTGAACACTCCAGGATATCCATGTGGGCTAAAACAGGTGTGAGGCCAACCGTCTGCAGCATGTCCTTCCTCTGCATTCATACCTGCATGGTCACACACACCACTGAGCACAAAAACAACTCACAGACACAGACATGCCATAGGCATTCCCTGAGAACTCTGTGTCCTCCCACACAGATACCATGAGCCAAGCATGAGCCAACAGTGTGCCCTGGCAGCCAAGATGGCCAGCTGTGTCCTGGGATGCATCAAGCACAGTATTGCCAGCCACTCAAGGGAGGTGATTGTCCCACTCTGCTCTGCACTGGTGTGGCCTCACCTGGAGCACTGTGTGCAGTTCTGAACGCCACAGTGTAAAAAAGTTAGTAAGCTACTAGACAGTGTCCAGAAGAGAGCTACAAAGTTGGTGAAGAGTTTGGAGAGGAAGCCGTATGAGGAGCGGATAAAGTCACTTGGTTTGTTCAGCCTGGAGAAGAGGAGACTGAGGGGAGACCTCATAGTGGCTACAGCTTCCTCACAAGGAGAGGAGGAAGGGCAGGCACTGAACTCTTCTCTTTAGTGACCAATGACAGAGCTTGAGGGAATGGCAGGAAGATGTGCCAGGGGAGGTTTAGGTTGGACATGAGGAAAAGGTTCTTCCCCCAGAGGGTGCTGGAGCACTGGAACAGGCTCCCCAGGGAGGTGTCACAGCCCCAAGCCTGGCAGTATTCAAGAAGAGACTGGACAATACCCTCAGACACATGGTGTGAACCGTGGGGTTGTCATATGCAGGGACAGGAGTTGGACTCAATGATCCTTGTGGAACCCTTCTAGAAGGGGTGCTGGTCAGGAGAAAGCAGAAGAAACAGCCTAGGGTATACGAGGGGCAAAGGAAGCCAGAAAGTGTTCCCTGGCACAAGCAGAGGGTGGTGGAGGGCTGAACGTTGTTCAGATGCTCTTTCATCACTAGTTCAACTAGTGAGTCAGTGCCAGCATGGGCTTAGCCCTGGGACACATGATCTGGTGGGAATGGCAAGGTTTGCTTACTTTTAGGGACCTAGAGCAAAATGACACAGCAGGCAAAGTGCAACTTCAGGCTCCCAGGCTGGGCTGCTGTTTGCAACTTCTGTGTCCATCGGAGGTTATGGATTTTCTTTTGCATTGATTTCTAGGTCAATAAAATAGCAGTTTTAGAAACATTTCCAGCCTGAGAGGACAACACTTCTGTCTCTGGAGAAATTCATTTTGTACTCATTTGCGGTTTTGGCAGAAGCAAAAACCAAGGAATGCCTTTGAATACTGAGAGATTACCCAGGAGGCATAGACAGAACAGTGTCCTGGAAGCCTGTCTCCCGCTGAACTAGGAATTTTACTCACATTTGCACTGAGCCAAGTCTTTGACGGCTAGCATACAGTTCTTTTGGGGCTACAGATCTTGGAAGAGGGGCATCTCCAGAGACAGATGTGAAGCGATACAGAAACCCCAGCCTGACCGTGCTGTGCTGTGTCACCAGGTGCCCCCAATGGAGGCCGAGGAACAGGAGGAAGATGCCAGCTCCCTCTCAAAGGATGAATCAGAGATTAATTCACGGTACTCCCTCCGCTATGTGCTCCTCGGGATAATCTTTCTTTTGCTGGCTGGAGCTGCTGCAGCAACCTGGTATTTCCTAGGTAAAAATTCAACATGTTTTTGTCCCTATGCAGGAGGTGTAGTCAAAGCAATGCTCAGCCCAAAGTGCATTAGTGACTCTGGGTGATCTTTACAGATTCATACGTAGGGGAAAATCCCTCTCTCCTATATATCATCAAGGTAATCCAGTAGTGTCTTCTGTTGGCAGACTACAGACCATGGCACCTGGAACCATCCGTCCTGCAGTTTTACTCTGGCAGCCTCCAGGTCCTCAATCGCCAGTACTCTCCAGACCTTGGGCAGGTGGAGTCCAGAGCCTTCTGGTTGGAGTCATCTAAGCTCCAGAAGATGGTGAGGGTAATTCCATAACCAGAGCTGGCCTTCAGGCAGATAAGTGAGTAGAAAGAGGAAGGGGTCAGGTGCCTCCATCCGAGTGACAGACTTGGTGGGTCTGTACAGCAAGAGGGATGAAATATATGGTTGGGCAGAGGTCCTTTTCCACTGTAACATTGTGTGGTAGTTATCAGATGACGTTCTCGTTGCAGCTGAAGGAACTGATTCGTGCCACAGAACTGGGTCGATATTACAACTCAAGCACAGTGTATGCCTTTGGGTGAGTAGCACCCAGAGTATTTTTCCTTGCTGATGTGTGAAAGCTTTCAGTCAATTGTACTCCATTTTCACTGAAATTTGGCAATGATAAACTGCTTCAGTCTGCAACATGAGCTCTAGGTTAGGCTGGGCAGTCCAGATCCAGAACAGTTCCAGCACAACAGAGCTAGGGATATTTTGATGTTCATGTTTATCCAAGGTCATGATGAAAAGCCAAAACCGAGAAATTTTTCAGAGAGGCAAAAGCAAGAGAGTAAAAAAATTGACTGGAAAGAACTGAAAAAATATCTGGGCTTGGTATTCTCAGTAGAAACTAAGCAGCTGGAAATGAACGTCTGTAATTCAAGAAAGTAATTTTATGGCCTGATTGTAGGCACCAGAAGAGAGAGGCCAGAATGCACCATGAAAAAGGTATTTCAGCCAAGAAACATGGTCTACCAGGGAATAGCTTAACAGTGGAACAGGAGAGATGTGGGACTACAGCTTTGCAGGTCATCACAGTAGATCAAGAAAGCAGGAGTTACTTCCACTCTGATGTATACGTTTACTTCAGATTTTTTTCCCACAGAAATCTACAGCCCTAATTTGTCCTTCAGCTAAGGAAAATCACAGTTTTGATGCAACTCCATTTTCAACTGGGGCAAAAAAAAAAAGTTTCATTTTCAATTCTTCCTCTAGCCTTTTACTGAACAAAAGTTTGTTTCAACATCTCTTGCCCCTCCTTCAGCCAATTTTCTCTGCCAGCTTGTTGAACAGAGCTTTCCCAGTCACAGTCTCCTGCAGCATGAGCCTGCCCAGCATTAATGGCTTGTGGTGAGGTACTAAGTCATAAACCATCCACTTGTCACCACTGGGAGGTGAGACAATGAAGTCTTACGTGTTCCCTGGTCAGCAGTAACCAAAGGTCATTACTACCTGAAATGAGACTGCTCATTAGACCAGTCTTGATTAATTATCACATCAATTTGACTGTGTTCAGCCACCACTGAAGCCAGATGGCATAAAATGGCTTCCTACCCCAAAGGACTGAGCATTAACTAGCACCATGGACATACTGTAGCAAGTCTCCTGCCCCAATCAGAGTGGTTCCTCTGGGTCACAGCAGTGAGCTGGAAAGTCCACACAGACATGCCTAGTTTGTGGAAAAACAGCAGGGCATTAATCTCCGGGGTTTGCCTCTCCAGTGATTCTGGAGAGGAAGAGGGAGGATATTTAACATGCTATTTCTCTGTTAGGGAGGGGGCTCTGACCTTCTTCTTCTGGTTTGCCCTCCAAATCCCTGAGAGTCAGCAGAAGGAGATGACTGCTGAGAGAGTAAGGACAATGTTCCACCAAGAGCTCTCCACCAGCTCCAACAGCTCGGGCAGCCTGTCCTACCAGACGGAGTACAGGGTCAACCCAGACTCACTGGTTCTGCTGGGTAAGTACCAGCTGCTCAGCTGTGGCCTGAGCAGTCAAGAATGCTGCAAGGTCTATAAGGTGCTGAAGGGTGGTTAGGAGAAAAGGCCAGAAGTCACTACTGAGGGGGACAGGGGAAAACAGAAGATGATTGGGAAGAAGTGAGGGTCAGGAGATACAATTACATGATTCTTCCTGATAAAGGAGAACTGAATTTTGATTTAAAAAACAAAAAAAAAACACAAAACAACAACAACAACAACATCTTTCCTTTGAAGGATTAAAGATTATTGGAAATACAGCTGACCATGACCAGCCAAGAAACAATTTTTTTCCTCCTTCTCCCATCAGTTTTGGCTTCTGTTGAGTGAGACCTTACATAGGTCATGGTTTTGATGAGCTCAACTCAAAAATAGCAAGCAATTAAGTCTCCTACTTCCTTCGGGAGATTATTCCAGTCTACTTGACTGAGGGAAGAACAAAGGCAATGTACCTGAGTCACCACTAGTCTTATTCTCAGAAAAAAAATGTTGCTGCCACTTCAATTCCTGACGTATGATTTTAAGGATTATTTATCATTGTGCAAAGTGAAAATCACAGCCTGTTCAAAAAGCCACCTCTACAGGACTGTTCTAAAATATGTGTCTGATAAAGGACTAGGGGATATGTCTATACTAAATGCATCCAAGTCTAATGGAATTTGTATTTGGTCTTCATAATGAGGCTTAACTTCCCAGCCTGATCTCATCCCTTTTACAGAGCCCCAAACCTCACAGGTCTTAAAATACATTGTGTTTATTCTCTCCCCTTGGGACTCTGATTTCCAAGTTTCCTTTTCCTATGAAATGTTACAGCTCCAATTTATTTTTTTCCCCAGACACGCTATCTTTCATTTTTCTAAGGCCGATCTTATTTTAATATAACCCACCCATATTTTCTTCAACTTTTCCCTTCACAAATCAATTGTTTTGATTTGGGGGTCATTTTTTTTGGTGTTCCCAAGGAAAATTTGATTTCCTCAAAATGATTTGTATTCCCTCATTTAGACTATTGTGTTAAGATCTTATTCTGAAGCTGCATTAGCGTCTCATGAACAGCTCTCCTCCCTCAGTTACCATTAGTCGATTAGTTCTACTTATGATTTGTTTCCCCCATACTAGACCTTATGCTCAGCCAATTTAAATAAATTTTCATAAGAAAGATGGCACAAGACAATACGTTAAATGCTTCCAGTTCAACCCATCTAGTATTTTCCCTTCATTTTCTCACTCCATAATGTAATTCGTAAACAAATAAAAATGACGGTACATTCTTCTAGTTGTTTCCAGTTCCCTCTTATTCCCTTTGCATCTGCTTCACTGTTTTATTCTCTTTAGCAGAAGAAACTTCTTTCTATTTTGAAATTAACACACCAGTCGTAGTTTCTCCAGCTCCTTCTGTTTTCCCTAGTCCTTTCCACTTCCCTCTCCAGTCAGAAGCACAGTCTGGCAACTAAGGCAAAGGCCAGAAACATCTTCTACTGCTGGGCCAAGGTGATCACAAGCCAGTGACTTAGCCTCTGGCTTCATTTGCTCTGTAAAATTGGACTGAAAAAATAGCAATAGCTAATAGCAAGTCATTAGCACTTCATTGCTTTCTGAGAGATTTGTCTGCTGATCTGCTTAGCTCTAGACTTTAACTCTTGCCACTGGCTGCCTTAAGACACAGAGCTGCAAACCATTGACTAGTGCAGGAAGCCCTCCAACCTCTCTGGTGCTTTATTTTTACTAACAGCTACACTTACTCCAGGGCACTAGCCTCCTCTTTCCCTTAAAGAGTTTCAGGACATCAGTCTCCTTAAAGCAACTCATTTTTATTACCTTCAGATAAAAGAGTACTTAGTATCAGCTCCACATACATCCTTCCCTACAGCACATGAGCTTCTCCAGGAGCCTGCCTTATGCCTCCAGGATCATCTTTTCCACAACATCTGTTTTTACCATGACAAAATCGCTCAACTCTCCCCACAGAATTGCAAGCTCTGCTTGGGAGCTACAAAAGACTGGAGCCCTGACCTAGGCAAGCCCCAACAGCAATTCTCACACCCAACTGACCTCACTGTGCCTTTGGTTTTGGCAATTATTCCCAGTAGCACCTGATCTCTGGCCGCTCCCAGTTCAGCTGGGAGGCTGGAGCAAAGCCCAGCTGTCCTAAAAGTGTTATCCACCCTGTGGCTCTGTTTTGCTCAGATTTATAGTCTTTGCTGGTGGCTTTCTCTGCATCTCCCTTCCCCAGATGTGGACTCTGTAAGGATGTTGAGTAGCTTATCAACCAGTGGTCTTCAAAAGAGACCTCCTTCTTCACCACGCATTTCAGTGAGAGTTGTTGAAACTGGGATAATGAGGGACATGTAAGCAGACGGTGAAGGCTCTGGGAAGTGGGATTATAACCTGTGGTGGGGCTGACAGAAGAGGGGGTGGCTGCCTGAGGCAATGCCCAGCCCTCCTGGGAGGGAAAAGAAGTCCTGGAAGAACACAAAAACGAGCAAGGAAAAAAGGCTGAGAAACCCATGGTGTGCTGGAAAGCATGAATTGGGACTGTTGTATCTAGGGCAGAGGCTAGAGAGATTTCACAGAGAGATGGGATAGGTAAGGCATGACTGAAACAGGTCCCCGAGAGCAGACAGAGAAGCTCCTGGAGCATGCCCAAAGCCAAGGTTTTAAGGGAGCCCTTTACATAGGAAGGGAGAGAGTCATTATCTACCATTCAGATACTGCTGGTTTATCTTTTTGTTTATCTTCCTTTATATATTTTCTTTCTAACAGAATCCAGTGTGAAAGATATAGTAGTGCTGAAATCCACACTAGGTAGGCTATTTTTTGCTTTCTTTTTGAGTTTTTGACTTTGTGGGAGGGATTTCTTTACAGGGAACAGAAAGTTTGTTGGCTTCCTGGAACTGTAAATCTGGGGAAGGGGGAGGTGGGAACAGTAACAAGGGAGCATCAGTGCTGCTGCTTGGCCAGATTCAAACTACATGATGCAGCTATGTGCTGGACCACTCAGAGCACTCAAACACCTCTGCCCCAGTAGCACACCTCAGTGCAGAGATACCAGCTCCCAGGGGCAGTGCAGGCACCTTAGTTTTGCCCCTGTCCTGATGAGTCCTGTCAAATAGCTTGGTGTACTGGTACAACAGTGCAAATTCCAGGCCCTGTGTAAACCTACTGAGTGGGGTGGGGATTTCCCTGTCTGGCTCTGTACTGGATGTGCTGTCAGCCATTTAGGAGTCTGATGTCTTAGCAAAATTTGAAGGTGCTTTTAGTAATTTCAGCCAGTGTCATAAAGTGCTGTGACTGGCAGCTTGTGTTAGATATGCTATGAGAAACTCACCTTTAAGCCAACTTTTATTCAGAAATCCTGGTCTGGAAGCCTTCTGAAACCTGGAAATCAGATAAGGGGAATGTAAAACTGGGAAGAATATGGGGGTGAGAGAGAAAGAGGTGAAGCCAGCGGAAGATAACTGTGTCGTGCTGATATTTAATAAAGCCTGAGGCAGTATTAGCTTAACTAAGGGAGAGGGGACAGTTCTTATAGAGAAACTGGGGCAATGGTATGAGGGAGCCAATGCTACTGCAACAAATGTAGAAGTAAATTGAGATCACTGGGAGGAGTCAGCCATACCCCAACATAGGGCTCACACTGGTATCACAAGTGGCAGTCCCATGTCTTAATTTCCTTTACAACCATCCCTAAGCCCTCTTTGTCTCCATTTACATCACCCTGAGGTTTAAATCCCTCTATATTCCCCTTGGATTCAGGTTGCTACAGGTACAACTATGTCCAGGATGATGATGTACTAAGGCTGGAGGGTCCTGACTACCTGGCCTCCAGTTGTCTTTGGCACCTCCACGGCCTTGAGGGCTACATGATTAAGCTACGCCTGGAGTGGACTCTCCCGGACTGCAGAGACCGCCTGGCTATGTATGACACAGCTGGGCCCCTGGAGAGACACCTCATCACCTCGTAGGTAGCTCCTGAGCAGGGTGAGCATGGCGGGGAAGCCGGGTAGGATGGCACAACACACCGCAGCAGGGGAAGGTGTTAGACTACATCAGAGGAAATTCTCTTTGATGCAGAACCTGCCTCTCGCTGATCAGCCGAAGTCACTGATGTGGGATATCACAGAGGCAGCTGTTCAGTCTGAGATTGCAGCAGCATGAGTTGTCTCTCTGCTGGCCCTTTATTTGATTCAGCTAGTGCCTCACAGCAGGCATTTGCTGTGGATAACACAGACCTCCAAAGTCTCTCTTTCTCCTTCTTCTTTTTGGTCTGTTTGTTGCTTGTTTCACTCCCATCCTTTTATCTCTTCGTCCTCAGGATCTATGGCTGCAGCCGGCAGGAGCCCGTTGTGGAAGTCCTTTCATCAGGCCCTGTCATGTCCATTGTGTGGAAGAAAGCCATGTACAGCTACTATGACCCCTTCATCCTCTCAGCACAGGCAGTGCCCCTCAAAGGTGAGAAAGGCTGGAGGAGGTTGGCCATAGCTACGGGTTATATTCTACAAAATTGCCACTCCTAGAGGTGCTCTATCTGCATTAGAGGCAGAATTCACTCTAGATTGCAAGAAGAGACGGTCAGTAAAAAGCAGGTTAGATTTTGGATCTTCACCTGGACTAACACATAAGCATTTGGCTTGAGTCTCTACATGCCAGGCTCTGGCAAGCAGAGCCTGAGTGATTGTGATACCTCAAGAGCAAGCCCACGCTCTCAGGCATGGACCGACCAGATGTGGCTTGGACATCACATCTAGATATGCTTGCAGATAAATGTCAATGCAATGCAAGAGTTGAAAGCAGCAATATATATTACCGTTACCTTTCCCTGAAAAGGAGGAGGAGGCTGACAGTCTTGCCAGGTAGAAGTGTCCTCTTGAGGAGGGATGGTGAAACATACAAGTCACCTTCAGCATCAGGCCTTACAGCCCCTTTTCTCCTCTCCTACAATGGGATAGGTAGCTGGTATGCCCAGGCTGTGGTTTAGCTGATAGTTATCAGGGCTTTGACGTCTGCATTTACAGCCTGTGAAGTGAATATAACTCTGCGGGAAGGCCTGGAGCTGCAGGGGAAGATCGGCACGCCACACTACCCCAGTTACTACTCACCCAACACCCAGTGCACCTGGCACATGACGGTAAGACCCAGCTCCAGAAAGAGCATCCACTCCCTCCCTGAAACTCACATGGGACTCCCCACATTAGGGGTTTACAGATAGCAGTATCAGTCAGATCATCATGAGAAGCAAGCAGAGGGTGACAGCCTGCCTAGCCTCCACATAATGTCTGTTTCTGAAGGGGGAGGAGTCTACTATTGCATGCTGGCACAGAGATGCCATACCTGAGGAGTAATCTGAAATCTGGACTTCAGAGGAGTTCTTTAGGCAGAACCAGATTACTAGAAATTGCTAGGAATTACCATACTTTGAGACTAGCAGCAGAGCCACCCTAAGCTGTGGCGTGCCCCCAGTTTAGATGGTGCTTCCTTCTGTCTTGCAATGTGTCAATTTGCAGCTCTCCCCTTCACATCTACCCTGCTCGTTTTTGTCATCTGGAGTGGGCTGCAGCACTCACAGGAGCCATCTCCACTCTGCTCTGGACCCCCTTGCCTGCAGGTCCCATCCCTCGACTATGGGGTCAGCCTGTGGTTCGATGCCTACGCACTCAGCAGACAGAAGCATGAGCTGCCCTGTACCCAAGGCCAGTGGATAATTCAGAATAGAAGGTGTGTGCTGGGGTTCTGCTTTCTGTTCCTCACTTCCCACGTGGGATTAAACTGGGGTTACACCTCTGCAGGTTCCCTGCTCACTTCAGCCACCAGGTCGGAGGAAGGAGAGAGAGCCCAGCACCACACTCAGAAGCCTCTATTTGTGCTGGTGCCTCTTGCTTGTCTACTCCTTTTTCAGCTGCTCCTGTTTGCAGGCTCTCCAGTGAGAACATTTCTTACAGATTTGCTTTGAGCTACTAGCCTGCCTTCTCTGTCTTGCTGTTTGCATCAGGCTTCCTAGTTTTCTCCTCTGTGTGTAACCTTGGAGTCCTCCCACGTCTCCCATGTTTGCAAATCTGCTTGTCACCACCTCTGCAATATTATCTGTGTGCTATTACCTCTCATCCACCTCTGTACAAATTTTCCACCTAGCTCCACATCCTCCTGCTTTGACTTCAGCCATTTTCCCTTGCAGGACTTCCAAAAATCAGCATCCATATGCAGCTAGGGCTGCTGCCCACCACCACCCATGTGCAAAGGACCAAGAGTTGCTGCGCTGCCATCTCCTCAAAGCAGGCCTGAGCTCAATGGCTTTTGTTTTCCCTTCCACTTACTGCAAAATTGCCACTTGCCCTCCAAAATCTCCCCCAGCCCATCAACTTCCTCTCCACTGCTCCTGTGGAGGTAACTTCTTTTCTTCTCAGGGGTTTGATCCAGAAGCTACATTCCCCTGCCTTAGGATTTTCACTTTTTCTCTCCCTGTTCTTTTCTCTTAAACTGTCAGTGCCACAGTTTCTACAGCATGGCTTCTTTCGGAAGATAAATGTAAGAAATGAATTGCTTTGTGTGGCCTGAATTCAGTACTTACCTAGAAAGTGGGAAATGTCCAAAGATGATAGGATCACTTTGAACTCACACATGGTCTGAGGTCAGAACTGGGTCACCATATCCACAGACTGGTTTTGTCCTGTTCATCAGGCCTAATTTTGGCCTGTTGCCCCCAGTTATTCGATGCTGAATATCACCGTTATTCCAGGTGTTTCCTCTCTCTCTGCATCAGTTCCCACCACAGCACTAATGTGTTGATGGTGTTTTCACTCCTGTTTATCTCTGGGACCTCCTCACATCTCTTCTTCAGCCATTTAGGGGGGAACACCTAGGTTAGTTATACTGCCTTGCATCCAGAAAGGACCCCTTGTTTCAGCAGGGTTAGTCCTTCTTCATTCTGTCCTTGCTCACTCAGCAAGATGTGACCAGGCAGAGCAAGATCCAGTGTCAGCTCTTCAGCATGGGTTTAAATCACACAATGGGAAACCATTGCTTCTTCATAATCTCATCATGTAGTGAAGGCATTTTGCCTTCCTGGCTTCCCACACACCCCCAGTCTGTGTAGCCCCCTTCACACCCCATCCCCACCAAACTCCCTTGCCCCATTTTGTTGTCTTCTCCTCCCTCCCCGTCTGGGACATCCTGCCTGTGTTTGCCCCTCAGGTTGTGTGGCCTGCGGACTCTGCAAGCCTACGCTGAGCGGATCCCAGTCACATCCTCGGTTGATATCACCATCACCTTCACCTCACAGATCTCCTTAACCGGCCCGGGCGTACAGGCCGCTTACAGCCTCTACAACCAATCTGATCGTAAGTTCTGGCTTCTTCCTGTTCCTTAGTGGGGTGGTGGCTACCAGCAGCCCCTGTGCACCTGGCTTGTCTTAGGAGAAACACAAGATACATCCCATGAGCCCCAGAGGCCATCTGTCCCTCGGGCACATGCTCACAAGTTGGCTATGCACACACCACTGATCTCCCAAAAGGAAGAGGCATTTATGTGTGAAGCTGCTTCTGCACATGTGACCCTGTCTCATGTTGCCAGAGCATCCATGCACCAAAGCCCAAGGTCAGAGAGTTGTCTTCAGTCTCAGCCCCATGCCCACATCATGGACTAACCTTGGGGATTCAATGAGAGAGCATTTCCAGCTTGAAGTGACTTTTATTTCAATTATAAGAGCTCTCAGAGCTGGTTCCTGCTCACCTTGGAATCCGTGTAAATGAGAGAAAAACAAAACCGCACACAAATACGCATACACACATATCCAAATGCACGCCCACTATACGCCTTTTCAAGGTTTCTCTGCCTTTCTCCTAAAGGGTACCTGTAATGCATACTGGTTCCTGAATATATGCACCTGGCAACACGTGTCTAACACTAACCCCTTCAATGCCCCGACCAAGTTTTAATAACAACTCCAAAGAACCTGTTCCAGCTTTTCTGCAGCATTCAGGAGCCATGAAGCAGCACAGAAGTATAGCATGCCAGGCATGTGGTTGCCTTGCCTCTTGGTACAATGAGAAGCAGGGGAAGAGCCTTCCTTCCCCTGTTGCATACCCTGTCTCTGTTTGCCCTTGTTCAGGGCAGATGAAGTGGCAGATTCTGGGGAGTGCAGCAAGGGCCGCCCGCGTGTCACACAGCACATGTGTGGTCAGGAAGGTGTGCGGCTCCATGCTCCACTTTCAAGTCATGATGCTCTGCTGCAAGGAGGTTTCCAGTCACTGGGGACTAACCTCTCTCTGGCGGTTTCACAGCCTGTCCCGGAGAGTTCCTGTGTTCGGTGAATGGCTTGTGTGTTCCAGCCTGTGACGGAATCAAAGATTGCCCCAACGGGTTGGATGAGAGAAATTGTGGTGAGTGATTTCTTCTCCCCCACTGGACTCTGGTCTCAACAGGACACAGCCCTTTGCTCCTCTAAAGATAGGGAGAGATGGGGAGGATTCAGTTGGCTTTAGCACAGCCTTGCACGGCCTACTTCAGAAGCTCAAACCTCTGTAGCATTAAAAGCCTCATCCCACTGCTCTGTGGCTTCAGCCTTCTTAAGGAACAGCAACACTTCTTGCTCCTGTGCACAGCACAGTGGTCCTGGGAGAACCCCCTAATACCTGTGCACCAAGAGCTCCAGGCAACCTGAAAGAAGGCCCCTGTCCATGCTGTCCCCTACCTTGTCCTGCTTTCCCCATACCCAGGTCCAACAATCAACCTCAGCCCTGGCCTACAGCCCCCTCTGCTGTCATATCACTCAACATTCCCCTCCCAACCCTCTCACCTTGCCCAGACCTCCCCAAGCCCATCCACTGACCTGCTCCCTCCCTTTCCCCCCAGGTCATCTGTGACACTTTATCTGTAAAGATCCTCACCCATATATTGCACCCCAGCTTGGAAGCATCTAAGTCCTCAATCAACCGTCAATTCTTCTGCTGACAGCAGTTAGTGCTGATGCAGACACAACCCCCAGCACCCCAGGACTCCTGAAAAGGCCCATTCTCATAGGAATAGCTATTCGCACTCAGGCTTGACACCTAATTCCTCTCTTTTCCCATCCCCAGTGTGAGCTGAGGGGTTCATCACATTGCTACCACCACCAATTTTTCATTAGTTGATCCCTACACCTGTTTTTTCACAGAGAGATTCCTGAACCACTGGAGAGAGTGGTCAATTCTGAAAGATTCAGGGGAAGGTATAGAAAAGTCTAAAGTAAAAGGAAGGCGATATCTTTTGTAAGGAAGCTGTAATTCAATGCTGGAAATGTGAGAGGTCTCACAGGATCCCCGAGATTTGGTTCTACATTGCCTGCAGCCTTGCTGATGGTGCACTCTGTTCCATCATCCATCTGCCTGACATCAGGGCTTGCTTGCTTCACTCATGTAAACATGGGTACATATGCATCCTTATGAATATCTAATGCTTTCTTGGATCCTGTTAGCTTCTTGGACCCCAGGATATCCTGTGTCATTCAGTTCACAGGTTAATACAGACCAAGACTGGAAGAAAAAATTATTTCTCAGTGTTCTCAAACATCCCTTTATATTTGAAAAAGAAAACAGAAATATTATTTCCCTCCTTTCTTATTCTCTTGCCACTGTTGCATGTCTGCTTGTTCACTCCATGTCTATATGGAACAGTCCCTGTTTTTCAAATCAGTGTTCACATTGCTTCAGACCTATGAAGGAACATATGAAGGTGCCTTTAGTCATCTGTAAGCCTCACGTTAATTACTGAAGAAATTATAATCACTGCAGTGAGAAAATGCCCTGGAGATACTGGCCCATCATGTTTGGTGTTGCACATATATACACACAAACGGAGGACAAGTTCCTGCTATATAAATGTAGGCACCCTAGACCCATCTCTATCCTCAGCAGCTATCAGAGCTTATGGACTTCGAGGAATCCTGTATTGTTGTTCAGGGCTTACTTATCTGAGGGCAAGGGGAGCAGCTGCTCTGTAGGGGAAGGTGACCCATGAGCTGAGGGTCACAGCAATGCAGGAGTAACAGTGACCTCACCAGACAGTATGCAGTTCTGCAGAACCTGAACAACGCAAGCAGACCAGGTTTGGTGATGGTAACCTGGGGTCAACCACGGTTGCAGTGATGGCAAAACAAGACCATAATGATAAGGAAGGTCTGAGACAAAGCCAAAAAGTCAAGGACAATTGTGTCAGCATCAGCGAAGTGTGAGAGAGGGTGCAGACATACCTACAACGTAGATCAGTCAAAGACTACACAGCTGCACTATATCAAAGCTGGGCTTAAGCACACCTTATGAGGTGGGGAAATAGGCTGCAGATCCTACTGGTTCACTTAGGACCCTGACCTCACACCTGATGCCTTGTCTTGTGTGTCTAATTCCTGGGTTCTCCCCATCCATGCAGTGTGCCCTGCAAAGTTCCAGTGCCACGAGGACAGCACTTGCATTGAGTTCAGCAGGATCTGCAATCAGCAACGGGACTGCATCAACGGGAGCGATGAGGAGCAGTGTAGTGAAGGTAGGGAGGGGATGGCATGGGGCTGACAAATACCTTCCCCATGCTCAAGCTAAGGCTGTCAGTAGTGTATTCCCATCTTGTGAGCTGAGGGCACCAGCTGGGAGTTAACGTGCCCGGCCTGCTCACAATGTTTGCTCTGTTTGTAGCTGGCCAAGCTTGCTCAGGAAATTCCCTGTCATCGTTTATGGAGTTCTCCCAAGCTCTCTGCTGCCTTTTTTTCTCCACTCAAAGGCCTTCAGGCTGTGTTTGCAACCTGCCGCCCTCTCTCAGCCCTGGCTCACTTTCCTTTTTGCAGGGGTTCCTTGTGGTCCTTTCACCTACCGCTGTGAAGATGGGACGTGTGTGAAGAAACCCAACCCCCTGTGTGACACCATTGCAGACTGCAAGGACCTGTCTGACGAGAAGCGCTGTGGTGAGGAAATGCTCAGTCGCACATCAGCCAGGCAGGTTCAGGATGCCACGTAGCTGCAGGCCAACCCCTCTCCCCACTGCCCTCCTTCCCTTGTTCCACCACCCTATCCCGGCCCCAGGGCAGCAGTGCCATTGCTCCATCCTGCAGTGAGAGCGGCAGCAGTGATGAGCCAGGTCTCTGTGTTGTGTTGCCAGGAGGCATTGTCTGGTCTTTGGACAGCTGCTCTCCATCTCCTTCAGGCAGAGGCATCAGGCCAGATAGACGTGTCCCACAGACCGGGTCCTGCCCGGAGGCTGCCTGTTGGACCACTGTGCTGGCTTATGTGAAGTCATGCAACGAGGCTCCAGCAAGGAAAATTACCCGTGACTGCATGGTCACTGGCAGGGAGAGAGCTCGTGTTTTGATTTCCCTCCTTGCTATTTCTGGAGCCTCCATGAGCAGCAAAAGGGAATGGCTACAGGGGTTCCCCAGCAGGTCAGCATGTGGCACAGAGAGCATGCTGGCCCAAAAGCATCCCCAGGCTGCAGCTGGAGGTGGAGTAAGGCTGTGCAGGCATCTGCCAGGGCATGTGCTGAGAGGGAGCACTCGCTAGACCTTTCCTGGGCAGTACATAAAGCATCTGCTGACTGAGTAAGGCAAGGGAGCAGAGGTCTAACCCATCAGTCAGTTAAGTGGGAAAGGAAGGGCGCACACAGTGTATCATGTTCCCTTCCTTCCCTGAAGTACTTGCTGTCTCTCCTCCTCAGACTGTGGACTGCAAGCCCCTCTCAGCAGGATTGTGGGTGGTGCAAATTCTGTGGAAGGGGAATGGCCATGGCAGGCCAGCCTGCAAGTTCGGGGAAACCACATTTGTGGGGGAACACTCATTGCTGACCGCTGGGTGGTCTCAGCTGCCCACTGCTTCCAGGATGAGAGGTAAATGGAGAGGGGAGACTGCTGAACAGGAGAAGGATTTTCATTGCTTTCCATGTCATGCATGATGGGAGGATCATCCAGCTTGTGAAAATGTCACGGGGAAGCCACACCCCTTGTCTGGCACCCATACCATGCTTCTTCATGGCTTGGAGCTGGAGAAAGGGGCATTGATACATGCACTAGTATGTGGGTATGTGTGGAGGGGAAAAGGGGCCGTGCTGGGATTCACAAAGCAGCTTTGGGAGGGCAATGGTATTGGAAGAAGATACTTCACAGCTCCACCTTTGCTTTGGCTCTGGCTTGTCCCCATGCTGTTACAACCATGGAGGTGTCAGCCTGTGCTAGGATGGGGCCAGGATAGCATTATTTGTCGAGGATGCTGTTTGGGTCCCATGCTGTCCACCTCCAGGCCCTGCTCTTTCAGGAGGAAGCATGGTATCTCACCCAGTTCCTTCCACCCAGTGTATGTACCGCAACAGCAGCAGTAACATACAGATCATGGGGCTTCACTCATTCTTTCAAACTGGAAAGAAGTGAGGAAGATGAAGGCCCACAGCTGTGCTGGGCAACAGGGTTGGGTGGTGGAAGGAGTGTGCACCCTCAGACCCGGTCTTCTCCTCCTCCAAACTCCCATTTTCCTCTATCAGTGAGACAGTGGGGATCCCCTAGCTCCCCAGCTACTACTGCTGCTGGACTTCCCCAGCTCCCCTTTCCCTCCTGATACTATGTGAGCTCGAGGAGGAGGAGATGCTGGTCATCCTCTGTATGGTGACACCAGCTTCGAGAGGACTAGTGCTGCTTTGCAGTTGCACTTCTCACCTCACCCTGCTCCTCCCATGCCTACACTCCAACCTGTGTCCTACAACCCTGCAAGGAAGACCACCAGCACTAGGAGCAGGTCTTTCAAGTGGCCCATGCGAGCTGGACCTGGCTATTTTGGAGTGTCCCAATGCAGGATTGATGGAGCTAGCACAGCCCTGTTAGAAGGCATACGTGTGTGCCTGTCAGGGAGAGAATTTAAATGGTGTGAGAGATAAAGAGTAAGGGAAACAAAGAGGAGCAGAACAGCAGCAGCCAGGGGTGGACTGTGCTACAGGCAGCAGCCAGTGCAAGCAATAGGCTGGAGATGAGTTCTGAAGGGAGGTTTGGAGCAAGAGAGACAGTCAAACCAAACCAGGGAGTTTTTCACACCCAGCAGGGCAATGTGGGAGAAAGCAAGTAAGGCAAAAAGCGGACAGGACTCTGAGTCTAGATCCGGCCTTCTTCCTGCTTCCTCCTGCTCTGGTCCAGGGTAAGTTCCCCTCTGCTGTTCACCTCCTGCTGGAGACAGGGTTTCCCTTAGCTGTTAGCTCTTAGCTGTTCTGTTCTCAGAGGTGTCACCCTGTCAGCCTGTCCCCAGTTGTAACCCCTGTTTCTGTAAAGGGCTGTCATACCTTTCAATCCCCTCACCTCTGAGCTGCTTTCCTCAGTTTATTCCCTCTTAGAAATTTCTCAGGGGTTGCTCTCCTTCTCCATGTCTCCTTCTCTTTGCAGATCCTTCACCAGCTCCTTCATCAGCTCAGCTCTTGCTCTCTGCCCTATCATAGTCACTTGCACATGACCAGCCCACTTGCTTGCCTAACCTACATACACCTTTTAGCCTGCTTTGCTGAGGAAAATAAACAAATATAAGCAAGTTTCGTATGTGTATGAGTGTCTGCCCAAAGTTGGTCCCACTGTACAGGCATGTCAAGGCATCAAAGAGGTGTCCCACCTAGTTTCCTGACATCAATAGCCAAATAAAAAAAGAGGCCCCTCTGAGGGAGATGATCATCCAGATCAGACACTCCTCAAAAGACTGTGGCAGAAGCAACCAGGCTCTCCTCAGCCTTCTCTGTTCATGTGATGAGTTATCTTCTCTGCTGCATCCTACAGACTGGCCTCCGCCTCCATCTGGACCGTTTACTTGGGCAAATATTTGCAAAATACCACCAGCCACCTAGAGGTGTCCTTCAAGGTGAACCGACTCTTCCTCCACCCTTACTATGAAGAGGACAGCCATGATTACGATGTGGCCCTGCTCCAACTGGACCATCCTGTGATCATCTCACCTTTAATCCAGCCCATCTGCTTGCCTGCTCCCTCTCACCTCTTTGAGCCTGGCCTTCATTGCTGGATCACTGGCTGGGGAGCCCTCAAAGAAGGCGGTAGGTGCAAGGTCTTTGCTGGTGGACTACCACAGCAAAGCCAAGGCAGAAACATAGATTCAGATGTGGAGTAGGCAGAATACACTTCTTTTCACCCTGAAGCATTATGCCTTCTTCACACCCTTTGATTTTGGGTCACAGGTTGAACAAATTACCTGCTGAGTGCCTTGAAACCTCATTCGGAGAGGCAGGCATGAGGGTCTGGGTACAGCATGTGTTCCTTCATCTGAAGACTAGAATAGCCCTTCAGAAATTAGGCATCTGTCTAGTGGCTATTCGGTCATGGTCACAGCATGGAGTAGCCCCAGTCTCAAAGCCCAGCCCCATGCTTACGAAGACATGTGGGATCCTGTTTGTTGTTCCACAGGGGCAGTGCCTGAACAGAGACAGTTGAGATAAAAAACCTGCTCTTCATCAAATCAAGACTGTATCTGTTGGGCACACCATTTTGTGGCCTCTGCAGCAACATTTTCCCCATGTCAAAGACTCTAGGACCTGGGTCCCCTCAGCAAAACCTAGCCTAGCAAATTCAATGGGAGCAGTGCAGAGTCCCCTGAAAATCACATGCCGTAATTGTTAACATGTGCCCTGGTATTATTTGACCATTTTGACCACAGAGAACCCACATGCTGCTGGGGGACAGCATGGGTCAAGACCTCTTCCCATGGGGTGGTATGGATGTGTCCATTCTGTTTTGTGAGGAAGAGTGTAGCTGTATGGTCATGACCCCTTCATATTCCTTCCCCATAGGGAAAACAAAAAAGCCCAGACTGTTTTCTAGTAGTGCCTGATACAGGAATGCTCACCTAGGTCAGCTTAGTGCCTGCACTCACACTCACACACTTTCTCCAGTTGCTTCCTAAATGGAAACACTCAGAGGTCTATCCAAAGGTGGACAATCCTGGTTTGCATATGTAGGCAGAAGACCTTAATATCCATTTCAATGAGAGGCAAACCCAAAACTCTGATATCCAAGAGGTTTCACCAGACCAATATCCCCCTTGTCCCAAAAGCTGATGTGCCTACGGCATACCCCTGTAGGGAATGGTACTGCAGGGGAATGTTACTCTTTCCGTACAGATCAAGTACTCTACTGAAAGCCAGCGACCACAATGCCAGTGAAGAGCAGAACAATAATTCAGATGGCAGCTTTCAGCATGCAGTGAGATGGGCATGGGTTGGGGGACCATGGTAAATGGCAGAAAGCTCCACCGTTGCTCACCTGCACTACTTTTGGTGCTCTACCCCGCAGGACACATCAGCAATGTTCTGCAGAAGGTGGACGTGCAGCTCATCCAGCAGGACATCTGCAGCGAGGCCTATCACTACATGATTTCTCCCAGGATGCTATGTGCTGGGTACCACAAGGGCAAGAAAGATGCCTGCCAGGTGACAGAGAAATTGTGGGATCAGGGCTGACTACTGGAGGTCGGGTGTGTCCCAAGTCTCCCAAATGCACTCCATAGCCTGAAATGAGGGTGAAAAGGCCATAAAATGCCTGATTCCCCCAACGCTGCTTCTGATCTACGTGGCCAACAGCTCTCATGACCATTTCTTCCCAGTACCTTTGTCTTAGACAGGATCCAAATATACTTAAATGCCTCATTTTCCATTTCAGCCTATGCTCTTTACCTCTCACTTTTAAGTCACATGTCTACATCAATTTCTTACCTCCTCAGCCCCATTAGCATCTGTCATGCACAATAACCTGTCCCTTCATTGCTACCAAACCCAAGGAATTCCTCTGTCTCCCATCGCTCTGGGTATTCAGTTAAATTCAGCCAGCTTCCTCAGCTTCTTGGGACCAGCGTAAGGGGGAGGAATTTGCGTGGTGAAGGAATGCAACAATGGGTGGGATGTTTGCACTGGATACTGGTTTTGACATCTGCCTGAAATACAAGGGGTGTTGCAGATGTCCCAGGCATGAGTTGAGTGGATAAAGGAATCTGCATAGAGAGGGACTCAAAGCCAACATAACCATCCAGCAAGAGAAGCTGATGCATGACCATCACCCCATTTTTCTTTCTCTTTCTCTAGGGTGATTCTGGAGGTCCACTAGCCTGCAAGGAACCCAGTGGCAGGTGGTTTCTGGCTGGTTTGGTCAGCTGGGGAATGGGATGCGCACGTCCAAACCACTATGGAGTGTACACCAGGATCACTCAAGTGCTGGGCTGGCTGAATCAAACCATGAGCTGAGAAAAGTGCATCTCTGCCTTCTCCCCAGACCTACACTCATATGGCACCCATTCCTGATCTTGTTCACTTGCCTCTCAGAGAAAGAGAGCTTCTGTGTAGGATGTTGTCAGACCCAAGATGCTCTTTCGAGCAGGGTAAAAAAAAGCCTGCCATGGGGACTGTAGTGTAAAGCAGGCAGACCCTCCTCCTCCTCAGTGCTTCCCAGGGAGCATCCCAAGGTGTTTTTAGGCCATCCATCCAAAAGAGTCAGCTGGGGGATGTGGGGAAGAGGGGGAGCATGACACACAGCAACAGCTCCAAGTTGATGGTTAATGAGAAAAAGAATAGGGGGAGTTGAACTTTCCATGAACCATGTGATTCAGCCACAGTCTTATGCTGGAACATTTGCTGAAAGGAAATGTGACTGATGTAGTTAGAGATTCCAGTAACTGTGAAATCAATCTGTCTCCCTCTTCCTTCCTGCTGCTCATCCTTCTTCCCCCTTCCCCTCCCATCACTCCTCCTCTTCCATCTCCCTAATTGCTGCTTTTCTCAGCTGGCGTGTGCTGCTCAGTGTGCTGCTCAGCTCCGCCAGGCAATGCTTCACGTTTCACTGACTCCCAGGCACGAGTCCAGCATCACATCCCCAAGCACATGTCCTGCCTCCCTGCTGGAGCAGCAAGCAGCCTCCATGGCTGGGCTTTCCTCCGGGAAAGACCCCGGCCCCCCAGTAAAAGCTCTGGAGCAGCCTCCCATCCCCTTCCCTCAGCCCTTTTAATCACCTTTAACAAGAGTGAGTCTCAGCTGCTTCCATTTCCTAAAGCAGAAAATCCAGGAGGTGAAGGAGGTGGCTCAAGGACATAGTACTTAAACAGTGACTGCTATGGATTTAGGTTTTTTTACTAAAGATACATACAAATATATGTGTGTGCATATATGTATACAACAGGCCACACTCTGGAATTAGAAATAAAATTAATTTGCAACAGTTCTTTGCCTCTAGTTTGCCTTTGTTAAAAATTATCTTGGGGTTTGTATCTTTTTGATCAAACCCCAGTCCTGGCACTGACAAGTGACAAAAGTTTCCATATCCTTGGCCCCACCCCCTAGCTTCCCCCAGGCACAGTGAGGTCACTATGCTAGCTAGTTTGTTAGGATTTTGGGGTGCTGATGCCAATTAGCAAACCTGCTCTGTAGCCCAGCTGCCTGCAGTGGGGATGCAGCACAGATGCAGTGGGAAGAATCTCCAGCCCCCAGAAGACAAGCACAGCAGAAGCAGCTTTTAGTGGCTCCAGATGATGAATTCAAGCTCCTCTTCTCCAGCTCCCACCTCCTTCTACCAGCACCAAATTTCTGCCACTTGAAATGACACGCAGCAAGGAGGAACAGACTGTGAATTTTATTCAGGAGTTACAACCTGGTGTCCTCAGATACAGCAGTGAGAAAAACACCCCACTCCCTAAGGCAGGCATCTCCTGGGGCTGACACATCAGGTGCTAGCGTGTTCTCGGTACCTGGGCATCATGCCTGTCTCCTCATCCTGCCCACATGGAGCTGCTTTGGGAGACAGGGAGAGAGGCACCAAGGAGTATGATGCCCAGAATAGGGGCACCCCAAGAACAGTGTGAGTGTCCCTGAAAAGGGCAGTGGCTCTGCATTTGCCCACAATCCTAGATCAGCTGCCTGCAACAGTCAAAGGGTGAGGACTGGTCCTTCTGCAGTGGACACCACTCCGGGGCCCCAGTAGCATCCAGGGTGTTCAGGAAGAGACCGCCGTCCGCAGTGCCTGATGACTGATGTCCCCAGCAGGGGCCACTGTGACATTAAGAAAAGCCGGCCTGCCAGTGGGGGGGCCATGGGCTCCAGCCCCTACAGCAGCCCAGGGGTTCCTTGGAGCATCTGCCGTCCTCCAGGGCTGAGGCTCAGGCCTCCAAGATGAGTTTGTAAAAAAGAATGGCTGTCTGTGAAGAGTGAAGGGGACTGGGGAGTGTCACTGTGGGACAAGGAGCTGACGTGCACTGCAGTACAAAAATAAATATATAAACCAGAAAATAAAAGGCTGGATCGGAGAGTCAAGGTCACATCCTCAGACCTCTGGCTTGTAACAGCTAGAGAAGAAAAGAGAAAGAGAGAAACAAAATCAATGGCAGAAAAGAAGATGTCATTCAGCATGGAGAGGAGAGTGAGAAAGAGGAGAACAGGAAAAGGGAAATGACAGAGGGCATAAGAACAGAAGAAAAAGAGAAGATGTGAGGAGTGAGGGTGAGAGAACAGAGAAGGAAGGAAAAGTCCATGTGATTAACATACACTGACTTTTAGGAGAATAACACACAGGTCCCACAGCCATGGACAAGGAGGCTCTGAGAAGGATATCAGACAGCTAACAGGGGCTCTCCACCAGAACAAAGAGTAGCACTGAGCACCTCCAAGTTAACAACAGCCCCACAGATTTCCAGTATGAGAGGGGAACCCTCCTTGTAAAGCTTTCTGTACCCAGCCTCATGTACGCAGGACAGGCAGCCTTTCTGAGCAGGAGGCTGAGCACAGAGGCTCATTTCACATACAGCTGTGAGAACATCTGGAGCAGGGACCAGCTGCTTCCACTCTGCCTTCACCACCCTCTCCCACTGTGCTCTCATGGTGGCAGAGGCAGCAAGGGAAAAGCCCAGGGAAGTGAGAACAGGGAGGGGAAAAATCACAGGCTACCTTCTGCAAACCGCTCTGGGGCTGGCAGGCAAAGGAGCTGCGGCCGGAAGTCTGGAGAAGCGATCTGGCATGCGTGTCCGGCAGACACGTGGCAGTTTTTCCCCCCTCGCCCGTGCCACCCCTGCCTGCTTTACATTCATTTCCACCTCTCTTCATTTCTCCCAGCTGTGCTCTCCTTTCTGCTGCCAGAGCCTGTGGTCCACAGCCGTAGGGCCTGCTTGGTGGGTGAAGACACACATAGGATGAGAATCAGAAAAGCCACCTCAGGTATGAGTCAACATCCCCTACCTGCTTTCCCTCCCCAAGCGCTACAAACCAGGGTCATACCCACAAGAGGGGAGTGAGTCACTCATGCAGAACTCAGGCTGGCAGCAGCTGAGAGTGTGGACAGGTAACATACCTGCAGAGGAGGAAAAGTGAGGAGCAGAGAGAGACAGGGCCCCGGGCAGGGAGCACACTGAGCTCTGGGAGGCAAAGAGCACAGAGGGAAGGATGCCAGAGGGTGGGGAGTGGGGCAGGGTGGGAGGCAGGTGACAGTGCTGGGATGGCATAGAGGAGAGCAGGAGGGAGAGTCTGGAGGAAGAAAGATTATAGTGGAATCCCGAATAGATGAACAGTGTGCAAATAAAAATATAACCACAAATAAATCAAACAGTTTAAAATACAAAACAGCAGCCATGGTAGCAGTTCTCTCCTATGGGCTTTATCTCCAGAGAGACTCCTGCTCCTGGAGAGGACTGCCCCCACACCCCGCTCCTGTCCTAGTCCTTCCCTTCCGCTAGCTGTGAGTTCTCACCAGAAAGGTGGATGGATCTATGCTTGAGGGGTTATTTTTATCATTTTCCTCAAGGATTTGCTGCACCTTTCTCCTCTGCTTCTGCCTCTGCCTCCTCCTCCATCTCCTGCTCTTCCTCCTCCAGGTCCTCCTCTGTGCTCTGTGGCCCAGCATGCAGGACAAAGGGAAGAAAGAGTGGAGATACTTGCAAGATGAGCCATGTCAGTTCCTTCTGACACACAAGGGAATAAAGCAATGGTCATGACACTGGAATAAAAAGAGACCTTTCCCCATGGCCAAGATGGCTCTGGATCAGGGAGCAAAGAGGCTTGTCTTCCTCTGGAGCATGAGGTCAGGGCTGTCTAACCCACTCACAAGCGCTGTGTTCCCACTGTCCAACAACTGCCATCAGTCACTAGTGCTCCTTCCTGTATCCTAGGTGCCTACAGGATGTCATGCACTCTCACACGTTTCTGTTCTTACCTCAAAAGGGGAGCAAGTGATCTCCTGCCCCTTAGGCCAGGACTCAGCACAAGGAAAGAGAACATTGCCAGACCCCCAGGTAAATCACACCCCAGCAGCAGAGTGACACACAGCATGGTCATGAGAAGGCATGAAGGGGATGTTAGAGTAGCATGAGAAGTGCCAGGGTCACTCACTAAAGCAATTTGCCACACACAGCTAGACACCACCACTCTCAACACATGCGGTCCTCTTTTTGGGCCATGGGTGTAATGCCACGCTGCTGAACACCAGGACAAGCCGCTGAGGTGCCCCACGTTCACAGTGGAGAGAAGAAAGAATAAGGGAGTAAACAAGAGTGAAGGGTCTGATAGGCAATGGGAGCAGAGACATAGCAAAGTTGGTCTCACCTTGGCTTTGTGGCTGGGCTCAGAGCTTAGGCCATTGGGTGAGTTGTACAGCTCTTTGGAGACCACACACAGGAACTCTGTCTGATCCTCATTGCCATAGTTATAGGATGAGCCAATGTTCACAAGCTAGAGAAGATGAGAACAAGAATCACAAGCACATGTAAAACAAAAAGCCCACCATGCAGCCTGGAGTACAATCCCTACCCCTAATTGAAAGGCCTCATAACTAAGCTGAGGAGGCAGCACAGAGAACCAGAAGAGGAGTCAGTCAGGATGCAAAAGAGCTTAACCTCACACAGCATCCTCTGAACTCATAGAGAAGAGGCAAGATAAAGCCAGTGTGACAGCACCATCAATGACTGACCTAATATTCTCAGAAAGGGAAGATGCCTTGCCTGGGGACTGTATGGTACCCATGATTTTTCCCCCAAAAGACAGCTCCTGCTCAGCCTCCTCTACCTTCTCCATACCTGCTCGAAGCGCCATCCATCTGACATGGTGGAAACCATCTGAGTGAGCTCCTCTTCCTGGCACTGTAGCACACGGTAGACATGCTTAGGAGGCACCTGACAGCAAAATTAGAGAGCATACTGACAACAATCAGATGCTAAAGGCTGTTGCACCCTGCAGAAGGAATTGGTAGTACCCTTCCTTGACAGATATGTCGTCTTCCCCATGTCCCAAGTTAAATGGGAATGCAAACCACAACCCAACTTTCCACTATGTTGTCATGGAGAGCAAGAACAATGGTATCTCTTCTGGAGAGGAGGGACTGAGCTGAGAGCTTCCTGCATTGTCCCCAGAAGATACTTGGCTCTTTCAACGGGGAGTTTGCATTTGTCATTACAAAGTCATTTATGTAAATGCCACAAATGCTGATGGGGTTTTGCAAGCACAAAATGACTGTTGCTGGAGGCTTACAACCTGAAGGCAGACCTGATGAAGAGTGAGATGTCAGTCATCATTCCAAGAAGACAGATTTTTAAAGTTTATTGGCCAGGACAAAGTGTGATTGTGCCACAGGATTGTTTCCTTGTGCCTCATTTTCTGCATTTAACTCTTTCACAGACATCCCTTCACCTTCTCCCTCCAGGTTTCTCTACAGGTCTCCCCATGCTCTCCACTGTGATTACACTTCTAGGACTCCTCACACCAGAGCCCTCCTCCCCATGACACCTCTGTTCTCCTCACAAACATCCTTCCATACCCCACAGCAACCAGCTGGCTGCTGCTTCTTGCTAGAGGAAATTATCTGGTTTCAGGGGCTACATCCAGCACTACCTCTGAGGTTGCGAAAGAAGCCTGTCACTTGTTTATTGTAACTGAAATACTGGTAGCCTGTCCCTAGCAAGATTTTTCTATGCAGACATTAGCATATAAATTCTAATTAGTTACTTCTTTCCATTCCTTGCTGCTTCTCCCAACTCTGTTTCCCCTCTAGACTTGCCTCTTCCTTTCCACCAGCCCCACTCTATCTTTCCTTGCTATTTATCCCCATACCTGAGTTACTGGGTAGTCCTTCTCCTCCAGCCGATCTTTGATTATCCGGATTAAAGGACCAATGTTATAGAACTCAGCTTCTTCTAGGACCCCTAAGAAAGACAGAAGGACCACAAAGACAGAAAATTAACAGCCTGTTTTTGGCTTGAAAAGGTTCAGCTCTGAGTTTCCCGAGTTGCAGAGAAAGAAATGACACTAGCCTCACTTTTTAACAGGTTTCTGTTGCTTGAAATTCTTACTGCAGAAAATTGAAACCTGACTCTGCACTGCATTTCTAATGCTCACTCCCATTTCCTTATGATGCCTATAGAAACAGGCACAGCCAGTGAAGGTTTGTGCTAAGGACTGCTAATATATTTCCCAAATTACTGGCCAAGGAGAATAAATGTAGGCTCCAGCCTCTCTCAACGACCAGTAGTTATCACCTTGTTCAGGCCACCTTCTTGACCACAAATTGTTTTGACCTTGTCACTAAAAGACCCTAGAAAATCCCAGCTTTCCTCTTGGGCCAGTTGGAGTTGCACCCATCTTGCAGCCCTGTATGACTTCAGACAATCTTTCACTCACTTCCCAGTGCTTCATCTCGAAGTAGGTAAACAGAGAAGCATTCAGTCTTTTTCCTCTGTAGTGTCTGCATCCATCACCTCTCCTGAGACTCACTTGTTTGCTAACAGGCCTTCAGGGAAAGGGAGGTGGGTTCCCAGAAAGTCAGTCAGGGGAAGGAGGCTCAGAGCCAAAACACTCACACGTCCCCAGGGCAGTACACAGACACTGCAGGGGTGGGCACTGATCCTTCTCTACCTGACATACTCAGATTCCTCCAGAGTCCCTCACTCAGCTGTGAATTGCCTAACAGGTTAGCTTCATGCCAGCCTGAGGCTTTGGGCACAAACGAAAGGCAGCGTTAAATTGTGAATGGGACTCCAGTTTACACCTCAGATTTGATGTTAAAACCTACAGGTGAATCCCATCCAACCTCAGGATTACCAGCAACGGCAAGTAGGAAACACTTCAGAATTGTGCTTGTTACAATTCTGTACCATTGCTTAGATATATTTTTGGAATTATAACTCATAAGTCAATTCTGAAGAAAACTTTGTTCCATTAGATAAAAATACATAAGGGGGGCAAGAAAACTAATGAACATGCAGAGACTGTGCTTGGCAAGGGCCAGACAGCACAGCCTGTCTTTGGAATTGGATGCTTGTTAGACTCTAGCATCCAAAAATAACAAAACATTGGGGATTGCTGGCTGGTAACACTAAGATGGTATTACTGAGTTATCTTGTTGGACCTCCTGTCAGCCTCATATGAAGGATTGGTTTGGCTGGCTTGTTCTACTGGAACTGCTGTAGTCCACAGCCCATCAGAGCAAAAGTAGCATACGTTGTGTATCACTGATTAATTATGGTCTTTATTACAGTCAGTAGAAGAGATGAGCCTGGTCTTGTTTGGTCTTCTGGGTTTTCATTCCTAATTAGAAACACTCAGTCATCAACAGAAAACTCAGTCACAAAGCCTGGTTAAAAGTGGATCAGGAACAAGGAATAAAACAGTGTATTGAGACTGAAAGATCTTGCCTACTTCTGTGTCGGTGACATCTCTGCTGAACTAACAGTTGTTAAGCCACAGCATCTGTAGGATACTTTTCCCACATATTCTGAATCCCCTCAGTATCCATTCCAAGACCTGCAGGGATAGCCCTCTCAAATCCCCACACCAACCTCCAGAAGGACAAAGAAAGACAACAGGGCCAACAAAAAGTCCTACTGTGTTCTGACTCCAATAGCGATATTACATGGGAAGTTTCTGAGCTCCAAGACTTACCCTCTTCAGCCATATCTTTATCCAGGACCAGCTTCCCATGACGGAGGAAATTCAGAATGGGTCCGAAATAAGTGGGGTCCCGGTCTATTAGATATGCACCAGTTTCATCCTAGCAACGGAGATAGACTATGAGGAGAAAAATCCCATGGGAAACTTGTAACCAATCCTCAAATGCTTCAGACTACAAGAAAATACAAAGCCAAGCAAAAATAACCACTGTTTCCAAGATTCCTTGGAAACTATGGGCCCTGCCCATGGTTCAGTTCCTCTATGGTACCGGTACCATCACTCAGACCAGGGGTGTTGAACTCATTTTCACTGGGGGCCACATCAGCCTCGTGGTTGCCTCCAAAGGGCCAAATGTAATTTTAGGACTGTATAAATGTAACTATTCCTACATTCGTACAGTCCTAAATTACATTTGGCCCTTTGAAGGCAACCATGAGGCTGATGTGGCCTCCGGTAAAAACAAGTTTGACACCTGTGACTTAGACAGTGCACATAGCAAAGTTCTCCAGTGGAAGAAGATGCCACTGCCACTCCTTTGTGAGATGATCCAAAGGAAGAGATGAACCAAAGCATAAGGATCCCAAAGCACGTGTATGCACAAGGAGTTACACAGAATAAGAGCCACCCAATGTGCAAGAGCACAGCCAGGGAGGGGGACACCTTGACCTGCACCCATAGGTAGGGTGAAGAGCAGGCCTTTTTGCAAAGCACCACAGGGTTTTGGGGAAAGAACCACAGATTTTTTTTAAGTTTTGGTTGAACTCTGACGTTTTACAGGCTTCACCCCTCATGGCAAATGGCACCAAACTCTGCAATTTTCTCGTGGAATGGACAATGGAAAGCCTCTATCCAAGTCCACCCACCTTGGATTTTAACTCCTGTATTGTTATGCTCAGCATGCCTATCTCAGCTTGGACTACTAACACAGCAGAGAAAGCCAAAAAATAGGCCTCAGTCTCCTTCTGCAGCTGTGCATACAGGCCTGACATGAGGGAGCAGAGTCCCCTTCTAAGGGACAAGGCTGAGTCAGGCAAATGCAACTGAGACCCAGGGGATGTGGGGTGCTAGAGAGGCAGGAGAGCATGGGTGGAGGGGACATGGCCTCTCTTTTCCTCAGCTCCACAAGACAGGTGACATGCTACAACACAGCAAGGTGGGATCTGGCAAGGGCAAAACCTTCCCGGGAGAGGAAGGACAAAGAGGAAGCATTTTTTGCTCGGTTACTCCTGCAGCTGCTGGGGTTTAGCTCCATCCCTGCATCCCTCCAGCCCTCCCCCTACTCGGCCGGGCATGGCACGGGAGGCAACCCAGCTGCCTTACCCGATCCGACTGCAGCTCCTCACCCTGGCACAAGCGACACAGGAAAGATTTCTGCTCCCGGCAAAGGGTCTGCCTGGTGGTGAGGAAGATGGTGCCCCCCACATTGAGCCTCACCCACTTGGCCGCGGTGCCAGCGGGTAGTGGGGTGTCCCAGGTGGAGCGCAGCCCCACGGCGCCCTGCATCTCCTCCCCGCCTTCCATCCTCATCCTCATCCCCCCCTCCCCGCTCTCGACGTGCAGGGACTGCCGCAGGTGCTACCTGCCGAGGGATGCCGGGATTTGTAGTTTATCTCTCTCTCCCTCCGCAGTAGCCGCGTTTCCCGGGGAGGAGGATCCTCCCTGGAACCGCTAAGAGGGTCCGGAGGGAAGGAAGGGTACTCAGTGCTGGGGGATATCGCTACACCTATTAAGAGTGGGAAAAACCACAGCACCACGGCGCTGATGCTTCCTGAGTTTTCCTCTTTTCCCACTTCCACTAGCCAAGGGTTGGCCAGAACTTTGGAGGTGCCGGGTGTTATGCAAAAATCGTCGGCATTGATTTCCACAGACATCCTCTCTGGCTCATTAAAACGTTCTGGGAGCTGTAGTTTCCAGGGACAAGCATAAAAGAGTGCTGGGAGCTGTAGTTTTCCCGGTCTGCTATCCCTGCAATGAGGATGCTGTAAAGAAAAGGGCTGTGCTGTAGTACATCACCCCAGCCCTGCAGCTTGTGGTTTGTCTCCTTCCAGTCCTGGGTCCTGCCTGCAAGCTTCCTCGGAGTCAGGGAGAGCAACCTGCTCCCCGGCAGTCAGCAGATTAACTGGTCAGAACCACATTCCACAGCTTTCCCTTCAGGACATCCATCACCCCAGGCTCGCAGCTCAGTGCTGCCTGAGATGCCACCCTGTTCCTGCTGCAAAATGTACAGATCATTGCCTTCTTGCTAATGTATGTAGGGACACTACTGGGAGCTGTATCCTGGATCTGCATGAAGTGCTGGCAGGGGGCAGGAATAATTCCTTTTCCAGAGAAGAGGAGTCGCTGCCTCAGCAAACTCTTCCTCCAGTGCTGCCCTACTGGCACAAACCACGGCAGAGACCCTCTGCATCCTGTCATCCCTGTTTGCGTCTGGGCAACAGCGAGCTCAGATTTTAATTTAGCTCTGTATGGAGTTTTACCTCTGCCCTAGGCACATCTCACCCACCAAGGCCAATGTGCCAGTCCTGATGTACAAATCTCACCCTGCCTCTGCCAGGCTAAGCCTGGAGCTCAGTGGCTCCTGCCCCACGGGACTCTGTTCAAACGTGCTCCTTGGCATGGGCACAACCTGAATGAGCTCTCTCCAACAGCTCTGTTTTTTCCCACTTCCATCTAAGCACAGCCATGCTTGCCAGCAGCTTATGCATATTAGGAACGGAAAAGAAAGGCTGATGTTTCACCTGAACGTGGCCCAAAGCCTTCCTCCCTAAGCAGCTTCCTGAGTCTTCCTTGCCAGGGCAATGCAGCACTGCAGAGACACCGTGTATTGTTCTTGCACTTAGATCTTTGTGTCTTTTGAGGTGATGGTTTATCGGAGGAAGAGGGTGGATATTTTTTTACCCTTTTATTCCTTTTATTTTCATCCTTTTCTTTTCTTTTACCTACAAATCACTCAGTTTTCTCATTACAGGACATAAAGGCAGGACCACCCTTCCCCCAAAACACAAAGACACAAAGACAGTGTAATTGTACTTTGCTCCTTCTGCAGAGCAGTGCAAAGGGGAGGAGGGGAAGAGAGGGTAACACAGTAAAAGTTTCAAGATTGCTGACCTCCAGCTAATTTAAGCACAGAAACAATTCAGCTGCTGCAGGCTGTAAATTCAAATAACTCTGCATCTCTTGGAATTTATGTCAGGAACCAGCTAGCACGAGAGTGACCAAAAATAGGGAGAAGATGAAAAATTATTTTTGCCTACCTGTATGGAGTAGACTTTGGCCTAAATTAGTGCCTAGCCCTTGGATGAGTCTCCATGGAGCAGTATGTGCATCAATGATGCTCAGACTAACACTGACCTGAGCTGAAGCATCACTCAGTGCAGCACAGCTCTGGGCTGGAACTGTTGTCCTCCTACTTCTGCCTCTGAGTCAAACCATGGCAAATCTGAGAGCTCTGCCCTGCACTCTGGTGTGCAATGGGTGCAGGACCCTGTCTGTACTGGCCACAGCTCCAGCAGAGAATTAGGGCAAGGACTGTGGCTGTTTGATATGAACACAGCAGTTGGATGTGGCAGTGTATAACCCCTTATCTGCCCTTCCAATAAATCTGCCCTGCCTTTGTTTTCTTCTTTCTTCCACCAAGGGTTCGCCCTGTCTCACTTTCTTCCTCTCACAGGCCATCAGACTCTTGCTCCTTTTTAGGTCCAATCTTGTTTTCAACACCTTCTTCCCCGGCCTCTCCCATGCAAATGCTGCTCACAGGTCAGGGATGGTTTGTATTTAGAGCACACCTTCTTCCATCATCATCCTCCATCTGTGGCCAGCACTTCAAGTCTTGCTCACCCCAGGACCACATTAGTTAGTAAATCCAAAGACGTATACTACAAGTGAGTTAAGAGGTCAAGGTTCACCACTCCCATCCCCAGAGCCTTATTTTCTGCAATATTTAGCAGAAACTTTACTGGAAACCCCCAGGCCAGGGCACTCCCCATAGTACATTGAAATGTTCTTCAGGAAGAAGTGAGTCCTGGGTGAGTTGCCAGCTGAAATGCAGCTGATGAGTCGGTGGTATGGGCTAAATATAGGCTTGATTTGCACACCATCACCAACCATAGTTCTGAGATGCATCAGCATGTCCTTGTTAAGGTCCATTAAAATTAAGCAATAGAAGAGAGGAGAAAGAAATTTAAATAATCCAATGGCTGTTCCTCCTACTTTGATGATAACTATATATAAAACACATGCACAGAAACAGAGACAGCAGCAAGCAAGGGCTTACACAGGGCAATGTGATTGTGTAATACCATACAGCCTCACTGAGCACCCAGTTAAACATGGGAACAACTGCACAGATAGACTGAGGGCAGGAAAATCTGGACAGCCACGGGGTAGAGAGGTGATGGCAAGAGCTGAGGAAAACAGAGCAGGGGCAAAACTGAGCTTCTTGACTGAGCAGGCAGCAGACCTGCAGTGCAAACCTGCAGAAAGCTACGTACGCTGCAGCACTCTGTACATACATTGCAGCCTGACGAGTCAGCTGGGTACATGGCTTAGGATGCAGCCTTGACATTGTGGAGCTGCTCTCAGGGGATTGTTGCATTGTGGAGCATCATTGGGAGCAGGGATCACCGTGTGGGCACAGACAGTGTCAATATGCTGGCAGGCTGGGATCATACATCTGGGATCAAACCTGTGTGATCATTTAGTCAATTGACACATTGTGGTACGAGGCACCAGAGATGAAACATTTCCTCTCTCTTCTCTATAGGAAGTTGGAGAGGAGGAAAAGTAATGCTCTGATATTTGCCATTAAGCCAGCAGTGAACTGGGAAAAGTTGTTATACTGGACCAGGAGGTTCACTTGCAGCCAACAGAGCCCAACCTGACTGCCAGCTGAGACAGGCATATTGCAGCTGGAAGAGAAAGGTCCCATAGTGGGCAGGTGCACTGATCTTTCTCCAGTTCCTTGTGTTTCATGCAGTCTGTGAGCAACATACCTGCATTCAAAATAGTGTGTAAAGTCTGTGTGTGTATGTGTATCACTCTGCTGGAGGAGTGCTGGAAGGAGGAGAGAAAGCAATCACATAGCACCCACTTGTGAGCTGAAACCAGGAGGAAGAAGAAAAGCCCCTGCAGATAACAGCAATTACCAGTGCTCATTAGTGAGAAGCGACAGCAGTGCTGGCAAAAGGACTGCTTTGGGATTTGGGAAAGTTTGCAGGGGAACAAAAGGTTTACAGGGAAATGAAGTGTGAAAGAGTGCAATCTGATTGCCAGGCAGCAGTAGGGAAGGAAGGTGAAGGCAGGGGACAAAGACGACAGGTGAGGAACAAGGGACTGGGGGATTACTGTTGGAGAACCATTGACCAGACTTTTCATAGAGTCCAAAACTGCTTCAGGACAGAAGTATTGCAGACAATAAAATACACCAATAAAGAGTTTACATGTTGGCCTGGGATCTTCAAATTTATGGAGAGAGCTTTAAAAGCTCCAGTCTCAACTTAGCCACGGGTCAATGTGACCCTTTTCCTACATCAGGGCTGGTTTTTAGGCTGCTTTTTGGTCACCATGAGACCTATCCCACTAAAGATATGCTATTCTCCTTTCCCTGTGGTAAATTTTCCACAGGAGGGTCATGAACATTAGTGATTTGCATTCACATCCCTTTCTCCCCTTCCCAGTTTCCACAGAAAAAACACCCACTGAGTCAGGGACATAAAGATGTACAGAACATTTATAGTTGCAATGCAAGTCCCCTCAGCTGTTCCATATGTCCAGTAGCATCTGTTATGGCTCAAAATAGGTTTTTGCAGTCTCCAGGCTTTGAAAACATTGTCTCAGTCTCCACAATGTTCCCAGCGCTTTGCCTGCAGCGTGAGAACAGATCTCAACAAAAAGGAGGGAGAATACCAGAAGACACTCTTGGACAGATTTTTTTGATATATGATGTAACAGGGTATAACCCAGAAATACAAAGTATCTTGTCATGGGAAGTTCTCCATTGCTCCTCTGTGGGGGAAATCATGGCAAAGCTAAGCATCTGGTAAAAGAGTTACCAAAAGCTGACAAACTGAAGAACTGCTGAGCCTTTGTGGTTCAAACCCCAACTGGGAGAAGGGCAGTTGCGTACTGCCAACCTTGGCACACAGACCAGAGAGAGGGGAGGGCCCTGCTGGATGTCATCAAGCCACACAGTCAAAATCTAGAGCAAGGGGAAAGGAAAATATTTCTCTTAGCTGGTGATCTCCAGGTGGATGGCTGGGCTGCACCAGACACCTGCTCATGAAACACAGGACAGAGAAAAGCAGCTCAGTCTCAAGAGGAAGTAGCGAGATTCCCAACTGACCCCAGAAAATGCTGAGATCAGTGGGAAGAAACACAGTGCTTAAGCTGTATTTCCAAAAGCTCTGCAAGGACAAGAGCAAAAGCCAGCCCCCTGCATCCACTGGAAACTATTACCAAAGTCTGAAAGAATATGCCAATTTTCTCTAATAACTAAATTTTCCTGGAGAAACAGAGCAGGCACAGCATTCCTGCCTCTTTGTACATAAGGGCCTGGGCACATATCAACAACATCAGCCTCACCTCCCAGCCACACCCAGGGTGTTCTGCCTTCATGACCCAGCAAGGGAAAGGCTCTTAGGCTAGCTGATGGTGGGAGAAGCTAGAAACCCTAACCTGAAAAGACATCACAAGCCAGATCCTGCTATAAGATCCCACACTAGATAATGCTGTCTGTACAATTTATCTTTAATTTGAAACATCTTAAAAAGCAGCAGCACCCCTGTTGCTCAGACTGGGGGGCCCCTCCACAAAGAGTTTAACATCACTTGCTGTTCCCAGACAGCCACCCCAGCCAGTGCTTATCCTTTTATTTTCATGTCAACACCATAATTCAGCTTTAAAAGTTCTGGTGCTTTTTTTTTTTTTTTTAAAGTGCTCTCAGGTACAGGCTCCAATCACGTCCTGCTTGACCTGCTGCCTGGTTCTTCCCTTTCCCCTGCAGGAAACAGTTGCTACAAAATTACCCACTTAGGATACAGCAACGTGTTGCTACCAGCCTTTATAAGCACAGTGATTACTTGGGTGGGGAAATTCTTAAAGCATGGGGGTAGAAAACCTTTCCCTAGCAGGAAGGAGAAGAAAATTATTTAAACCATAAATTAGATCCAGAATTGGAAGCCTTAACAATTTTCAGGGCACACTGTAACCTGCAAAGGAAGCCCTTTTGGAAGTCTAAGCCCAAATAACTAAATGGAAGTTGGCAAATATAAAGGTTTCTTATTTTATCCAGATCTGCATCTTACATTGCATACTAAAGGGTCACTCATTTCAGATCCCTGCACACTCTGTATGCTCAGGACTTGCTGAAATGCCAGTTCCAAGTCCCTGAAGAGACAGGTTGTTTGGTTAGAAGCAGGTAAACTGAATGTTTTCAGTCACTGGAAATGGCTGGAAAGAAAGGTCAGGCTATATGCATGTGGGCGGAAAACACAGGAATAAATCATCTGGACTGTTAAACTTTAGCTCTGCAAGAGGTGAGGAGAAAGGGGGCTTCTGTGCATGCAAGTCAAACCCAGAAGAAGCCAGGACTGCAGCCAACAGAGGCCAGAAAAAAAAAATGCAATGAATAAACACTCTCTGATAGGAAAAGATACAGTCCTCATGTTCAGTGGCTACACAGGGGCCCTGCAAATCTGTGACCCTAAGCACCCATGGCATCCCCTAGAGAGGACGACCCCATCTTTTTCAGATGTCCACAGGTACCTGTTGTTGCAAGACCAAGAACAAAACCCATCTCATTAACTTTCTAAATTACCAGTGGGTCAGAATAGGTGCAGGTTTTGTTTTGTTTTGTTTTGTTTTTTTTCAGAGGGGAAAAACCTGGAGAGAACAAATTCTTAGGCATTGTCAGGGATACCCAGCGGGATTTCACTCTCAAATATAAGGCAATGGTCTTGGGAAAAAATTGTGCCTATTTGTCTGTAGGTCTCAATTCCCCTAAGTTTTAGGCAAGAAAACAAATGGACAAGGAATGAAAGGAGGAAAATGTCAAGAAGTCCCAAGAGAGAGATGTGCCATTGTTCTTCCTGGGCCAAAGAGCTTGTTAAGGTTAAGAATAGTAGTTCTAGTCATGGAGAGAAGGAAACATCTCATTTGAATCACCAAGGCAAAAAATAAGAGTTCCTGAAAAGAAATCACTCACATAAGTTCCATTTAGTAGAAAGTCCTTGAAACACATGTTTATTTATCCTTTTTCAATCCCATAATCTTTTTTTTTCCCCATGCCCCAAGGGGAATTTTGAACCATGGGGTACCAAAAAGGTTAAGTACACATGGCAGCTAGAGTCCGAGTGCAAGAAGAAATCCAAACCAAGTCTCTAACCCAAGTGTCCACCTAAGAAGCCATATTTTCTCCTTTAAGAACTACGTCTTTCCTCAAAGTTTTGCACTTAAAATGGCCATAAAGTGCACAGTTTCTAGGAGAGAGGCAGAGAGCTGGATCATGAGCCACAGTTATACCAGTCTGACCATCCTGTGAGTGAACATGGTGGAACGTCCCAAGTCATGAGCTTGGCTTGACTCTATTACTTCCCTGTGCTGCCACCAGCACTCTCTCCCTTCCATCTGATATGGTAAAAAGATCACAGAATCACAGAATGGCTAAGGTTGGAAGTGATCTCGGGAAGTCATCTGAAAGGAGGTTGTAGCATGGAGGGTGTTGGTCTCTTCTCCCAAGAAGTAAGTGGTAGGATGAGAAGAAATGGCCTCAAGTTGTGCCAGAAAAGGTTCAGATTGGATGTTAGGAAACATTTCTTCATGGAAAAGGTGAAGCAGTGGAACAGGATGCCCAGGGAAGCAGTAGAGTCACCATCCCTGGAGGTGTTTAAAAGACGTATAGATGAGAATCTTAGGGACATGATTTAGTGCTAGATTTACATTACGGTTGAACTCAATCTTGAGGGCCTCTTCCAACCAAAATGATTCTATGATTCTATGATGTGGTTCACTCCACCTGCTCATGCAGGATCATCTAGAGCTGGCTGCCCAGGTCATCTTTATGATCCTAAGCAGCAGGAGGAGTAAGGAGAAAGTGCTGAAGTATCATGTGCCCTTAGTTGTCATCCAACACCTTCACCTCACAACACTTAACCAGGAATGCTAAATCCATCTTGTCCAAATCCTGTTTCAAGGCAAATTTTCTGCACAGGTGGGAGACAAAGTAACTTATTACACCGTCTTCCCCTTTCCCTCAGAAATAATATTTTCAGGCTGCGCCCGCATGTACCATTCCACCCAGGCCCCATCGTACACAGCAACATCTGGTTTGCCACAGAGGAATGCTCCCAGAGCCACGTGGCAGGCAGTGACCCCAGAGCCACATGTGGCTACCACTGGCTTTAAGAGGTCCACCTTCTTCTCCTGGAACAGGCTGCGGATCTGCTCAGGGGTCTTCTCTAAGCCAGACTCTGTGAGGAAATCAGTGAAGGGGATGTTCGTCGACCCAGGGACATGACCAGGCTCAATTCCTGGAGGAAAAGCAATACAGATAGGAATTAACCTCTACAGTCTAGGACAAATCCACTGCAAAACCTGTTCTCTGTTTCACTGGGAGGGATATTTATTATATAGTATATGTTGTTAAAACAAATACATACATTTTTGTTAAACTTTGCTTTACTAGATTACCGATCACCCAGGAACAATTGCTCTAACCTTCAGGTTACCACATGGACACAATTCTGCCAAGTTCTGTTCCTCCTCTCAGTTGCCTCCACATTTCCCCTCCATCAGAGCAACCCACTCTGACAAGGCACTGAGTGAAGCACCTGCACAGGCCCTTCTGAAGGGAAGGGTACACGAAGAGAGTAACGAATATCTTTGGGGTGTATGAAAGCTATGTTCCTCACCCCAGCTCCTCATGAGTAAAAAATGATACACAGTTTCCCACTCCTGAATTTTCAAACAGCAGTACTTGCCAGGCAAAGGAGAAGATGACCGGTGGATACACTGTCTCAAGTCTCATCCCATAAAGGACAACTATATTTCCCTTCATTACCTCTAGAGGAATCAAACTGATGGGCACCTTAAATGAACCCCCTTTTTATTACGCCAATGTCTTACAAGGCACATTACCATCTCGGGGCTCTGGCTCTACTCCCTGGAACCGTCCTGCAGCACGCGCATCCACTAGCTGGAAGCGGTGGGAATCCAAGTTATCTAAGACGTCCTCGTATGTTTTCACCAGGGACTTGTCCAAGGAGGCGTGGAACTCAGTGGGAGCTACCTGGCTCTTTCCAGAGCTCAATGCATTCCCTTCTTGCTGCCAGTTCTTCAGGCCACCATCCAGAAGGGATACGGCTTCATGTCCAAAGGCCCGGAACATCCACCATACCCTGGGTGCTGAGAAGAGACCTTGGTCGCTGCCATCATACACCACAACATGGGAATCATTTCCCACACCAAGCTTCCCCACGTACTCAGCAAAGTCATCAGCCCTGGGCAGCATGTGATCGTAAGGTGAAGTACGGTCGCTGCACTGGTCAATGTCAAAGAAAACTGCACCAGGGATATGGCGCTCCTCAAATTCCCGCTTCGGGTCCCGCTTCATCTTCGGCAAATACCAGGATGCATCCACGATTCTCAAGGCCAGGCTGGGCTGCTGGGACTTGATGGCTTCTGAAAGCCATTTTGCAGACACTAGAGCACGGTAGAGGAGTTGCGACATCGCTCCCGAGTCCTGGCCAAGATTACCTGATTCCCGAGGTCTGCCTGAATCTACCTGACTGTAAAAACAAGAAAACTGCAAATTAGTGACCAGCCTCACAGAAAGCGGCTGAACAAAGATGCACCTTGGGACAAAAGAGTTGTGTCTGCATGCAGGTGCTGCCTAAGCCTACCATGGGGGGTTTGACAGCTCCAACCCTGGGAATAAAAGGTTTCACAGAGCTCAATCCAAACGGTGTCCCGAGCGGGTGAGCCATGGCACAGTCCTGCCCCGGCCCCGCCACCTCCCGCGACCACCTGCCAGCGCTGACAGCGGCCACAGGGCAGTGGGGCGGCCCCACGGACCCCGGGCGAGGGGACCGGCTGCCCCAGGCTGAGTCGCGGCCCCACAAGGTGCGGATTCTGCCCCACCGCGCTCACCGCCGCGGAGCCCATCTCCAGCCGAGGCCTTAACGGGGGCCTGGAGCCCCCCAGGTAGTCTGGGCTGCCACCGCCTCCCGCCCCGGACACCCCCAGCCCCGGTGGGGCCGCGGCTGCCTCCGCGCCGCAGCAGGAGAGGGAGCGGGGTCAGTCCACCTCGGCCCCCCGTACCTTCGTGGTGGGCCTCAGCCGAGCAGCACCCGCCCTCAGTCCCCGCCAGCCATGACAGCCGCCGGGGGCGGGAGCCGAGACCCTCCCAGCGGGCCGGTCCCGGGCGGTGCGGCCCGCCCCGCACCGCCCCGCCGGGCCGCGCCTCCCGGCCCGCTTCCTCCGGCCGCCGCCATTTTGTGTGTGTTGTCAGCGGCGCCGTCGCTTCCCGGCCCCGGCCGCCCGAGATGGCGCCGCAGGTGCTCGGCAGGGCGCTGGTTACCGCCAAGTGGCTCTCGGAGGCCGTGCGGGCCGGGCGGGTGGGGCCGAACCTGCGGGTGCTAGACGCTTCTTGGTACCCGCCGCAGGAGCGAAACGCCCGGCAGGAGTTCAAGGAGAGGCACATACCCGGGGCCTCCTTCTTCGACATCGAGGAGTGCCGCGACAAGTCCTCCCCCTACGACTTCATGCTGCCCAGCCCGTCCCACTTCGCTGACTATGTGGGGCGCTTAGGGGTCGGCAGTGACACTCATGTAGTGGTGTATGACGGGGACGAGCTGGGCACCTTCTACGCCCCCCGCGCCTGGTGGATGTTCCGGGTGTTCGGGCACAAGGAGGTGTCTGTGCTGAACGGTGGCTTCAAGAACTGGGTGAAGGAGGGACACCCCGTCACGGCTGAGGTCAGCCAGCCCGAGCCGGCTGTCTTTAAGGCCAGGCTGAACACGGTCCTGGTGAAGACCTTCGAGGAGATGGTACAGAACGTGGGGTCCCTGCGGTTCCAGGTGGTGGATTCACGCCCCGAGGGCCGGTTCCGGGGGACCGAGCTGGACCAAGGTAATGGAGGTGGGAATGGCACCAATGGCGGCTACCCCCTGCGCCAAAGCAGTATGAATGTCCATACTAGTCTGGGCCTAGCGACTCCTCCCAGTCAGCAAACATTTTCCTAATGCTCAGGCATGCCTCAGCCTAACTCACTGATTCACCTTAAGGGATCCAGAGTTGAGCATTCGGAGCCCAGTGCCCTCACAAGTTGCTTTACTTGTAGTTGACTGTAAAGCTGCAGGAGGAAGCAACAGAGAAGGTCTGCAGTCACTTGGCTCCAGCATCCTCCATCTCACAGCCTGCAGAAGTTAATCAGACAGAATGCAAACACAGGAGCTAAGAGCTCCCAGGGGTTTGTTCAGGGTCCTATCTAACGCTAGCAGACACGCGCAAACTATCAGTATTCATACAGGCGTCTCTCACCATAATGAATGCACCAGCAAAAGCGCAGGTTTTGGGCAATACAGTAACCCAAGGGACACTTTCCTTCTTGATCTTGTTCCCAGCAAACAGAGAACTTGCTTGAGCTGATCTTTGTCCTTTTGCTCTCTGCCATTAAATCTAACAAGCTCAAGTAAGAAAAGACCCAAACCCCAAGCCTCTGGTCTGTCAACCTCTCTCTTTTCGATACCCAAAGTAGAAGAAACAAAAGCTGATTTTATAACAAAGGTCAAATACTGAACACACAAGCAGCAGGGGTAGGAGAAGTCCTGTGCAGTGCGGACAGCTGGTACAGCAATGTGCCTAGAATGAAATTCAAATGGGTTGTTAAAGGAGGCCCTTACTGTGTAATTTAAGCCTTGGTATATCCCAGAATAACTTCTCTGAGGAGGAGTCACAGAAACAGTTTAAAAAGAAATGCAGAGTTTCAAAACCAAAGCACAGAAAAGCTTAGCAACAGTTGTTGGGTCTGAGTCCAGCTCCATGCTGCAGGAGTTGGCATGTGGAGGGCTCCGTGGCCCTGAGATGGTTCTGCGCTGCTGTCGCATGGGCAGGTTGTCATTCTCTTCTGGCTGTTCTCTTGTGTGTGTGCGCTGCTGTGCAACCATTGAACAGGACACTGTTTCCCACGTCCAGACTCCAGGGTGTTTGGCTGTAAATGGCTCTGTACATGTGTTTCTCATAAGTGTCCGCAGTGAGGTCCTCCCAAACACACTCAACCTGTGCAAGATATCATGGAAGGTGAGAAAGGTAATGGGTGTGACAGAGGAGACTTGCAAGGGGAGAGGGGTAGGTAATCTTATAATTTATTCTGTTCTTTTCCTACTGCAGCCCATCAAAGTGAAGGTTGAATTTTAACCTCAAGATGTGAATAAAATGCTCCTTGCTGGGAGCTGGTGGACTTCACATCTGTTTCCCAAAGTGGGAGCTGTCACCAGGTGACAAATACCGTAGCCCCTGACAGAATCTTGAAAGCAGATTTTTCCTTTGAAATGAGTCAGCATGGAACAGTTTATTTGTGGTGGTCTGTATTTGCTTCCCACAGCAGATCCAGCAGTATAACCACTCCAGCTGCAGCTGCTTGTTCCACAGGAGCCTGACAGCCTTCTGAACCAGGCCAGTCAGTAGCTGCACTACAGTCAGCAGTGGGTAAAACGAAGCACTTACACCTAAAAGAGCAATTTGAAATCAATGCTGATTAATTACAGGGGCCATCCAATCAGGGAGGAGAAACGTTGCAATTTAGAGAAGAAGAATGGTCTTGAGGTTAAGGAACTTGCTGTGTTCTCAGGTGATTTCAGTTTAATTATTGCCTCAGCTCTTGATTTCCTAATTAAGTCAATTAATCTCTCCAGTTCCATGAACTCCATCTCTAGAAGAGGCTAATTTCAGCTGACTCTTGTACCTCTTTAGGTTTTCATTTCTTTATGGTATGAATTAATTCTCCCTGTTTTATTTTTATGCAGCAGCTACCTTGCTGGGATTTTTAAGTGCTGTACCATTTAAGGTAAGCCATAATACATGGCTAATTTTTAGTTGCTGGAGGAGATTTACCAAGGTTGCCAGGGTGGAAAAAAATAGATGTCATTTCTATTAACCAGGTCTCATAGGTCTTAAATACAGCTATTGATTTGGATGAAAAAGCTTGGATGTTCATGGATGGTGTGAAGCGTAAGCCCATCAGATGTGCAACCTTGACCCATGCACTGAGTGACTAAAGGTGTCCCTGCACAGTGCTGTGTTTCTACCTGTGATCAGCAATGGCTCAACCAGGTTCTGCCACAGTGTCTATACTCAGGCGCTGTAGGGTACAGGGCTATGGAACCAGCTTGAACTGAGACAATCCCAGGCAGTCCACAGGCAAGTGATAAAAATAAATACATAATGGTTACCGGTGCTGACTCTCTTGCAGTACTGGGTTCTGAAAACTGAGGAACAAGAATTCTGGCTGAACAAATGCATACAGAAAAGTTGTGAAATTCTGAATTTTTTTGCAAACACCTGAGAGACGAGGGGAAAAGTTGCCAGACAAAAAATCTGTCATCCAAAAAAAAAGCAAATCCAAAGTAATTTAATGAGCTTCAAATTATTTTTCTTCTTATTCTCAGCCCTTGAGTCATCCTTTTCTCCCTTGGGCATGCGCAAAGCTTAAGGTTTTGCCCATCTTCCCAGCTCTCAGTCCTCCCTACCCCAAACATAAAGCTCCGCTTGAATGTTCAGTGGCAGTGAGTGTGAGAATGAAATGTTGCTGGTTCTTCTCCTCTCTTCTGCAAGTGGAATCTGCAGCTGGGAGTGGAACTGGCTCTACTTTGATCATAAAGTAATACTCATAGCACAATGTGGAGAGTGAGAGACTTTATCCAAGTCTGTTTCAACTCACAGGAACCTACAATCCAAAGCTGAGGTTGACAAACATCAGCTTCCAGGATTACCACCATGGCCCTGCTGGTTCTTAAAGTTGACTCTTCTGGCTGTATACGCACACAGTATTTTGACATTGGTGGCAAAGGCTTATTCATCCGACTGCGAGGGATTCTCAAAGGGCTGGCCAGGATTAAGCTTAAAGTGTTCCTTCCAATGATTTCATGGTAGGTTAGGTGAGATCACTAATGGTCCTTTCTGAGGTGTACAATTTGAATGGAAGAGCAAGATAAAAAAGGAGGCAACAGAGGAAGTGTTTGGAAAGGAGCAGCTATCAGCAGCCAGCCAGTTCCAAGACCACGGGGAGTTGAATGTGGACAAGGCACATCTTTTATCTTTTATCTTTTTGACATTTGGAAATTCCATCTGGAGCTTTCATCGCAAAGGGAAAAGCTAGAGAGAAGGCACTGTAATCTTAGCTAGATAAATACCCAACAAAAATTATATATTTAAGCAGAGAATCTTAACAGATGTGGAAAAGAGGGTTAAACTGTAGGAGATAACATGTAACAGGTTAAAAATTGTGAGGGAGGGTTGCCAAAAGCCAAGCTGAGTGAGGCTTGGCAAAAGAAATTAAAACATAACAAAAACTGCTGGACCAAAGTGGATAAAAAGGCAACAAGGAAAGAAAGAGTAAATAGGGTTGCTATGCAGTTAACTGGGTTTCTAGATGAAAGATTATTTGGTATTGCCTCAGAATTATACTGAGGCTGTGCTACCATTTTTCTTCTTTTTTTTTTTTTTCTCCTGCAGAGAAGTCTACACAGCAGGGAGAGGGTTAACAAAAAAAAAGAGAAGGGAGCAATGATAATGTCTACAGAGGGAGTATAAACAAAAAATATTCATTGGTGAGGCAGACAATCTCCATCCCAAATATGTGTCAGAAATCAGTTGTGACATTGCAATCCCATGAGGCAAGAATTTAATAAATTTAATCAGAGCATGCCTACGACAGAAACACTAGCAAAGTTTGTATTTGTATTTAAGGTAGGAGATACAACACAACCTAGGCAGCTGTTGATCTGTTATCATAACATGGATAGACTGGAAGGCTTTCAAAAACAATTCAAGAAAAAAAATACTTGAAATTAATGCAAAATTGAATAAAATACCTTGGTAAGCTTGCATTGCACCTAGGGGCTGTATTTCCTTGCCAACAGAACTGATGTGCCATATGAGAGAAATGGGAACATGCATGCCTGGAAGTTATGTCTGATCTTCCAGCCACTGGAAGTACCTATCAGGTAGACTTATTCCATTCAGACTTCATTAATACTTTGGACATAATATTAGAGGGGCAGTTTTTAGTTCAATGTGAGAAGAGGGCAAATAGCACACGTACTGTTAGATTCCCAAAAAGCTGACTGGAAGGGAGATGAGGAGGATAAGAATAGCTTGTGCCAAAAGCAGATCTGAGGGGCTGGAAGTTGCCAGCATCGTCCCATGATTATGCCTCTGTGTTGTATTTCGTATTTTTCAGAATCATCGAGGCAAGAGGGAGTTGCTACTGAAATGTGCTGCTGGCACAGCCTAAGGAAGGTTTGATCACATGGGGAGTGTTATGTGAGGTACCACCTGCAGTGATGGAAGTACCAAGAAGTATAATGCTACAGAGAGCAAGGCTGGATGCTTAGTAGCCTAAAACACTTAATTACTTGTGTTTCTCTTACAAGCCAAAGAGCCACATTTGGAAGCAGTAGAAGAGGGTAAGACTTGGATGAATTAGTTTGGTGCAAGATCCTCAGATGTGAGTTGGCCTTGACAACAGCAATTATTATCCTCCTCTCTACCAATCAAGATACTAGGAAATGCCGCTGCCTTATCCAGAAGCCTGGTGGTCACCTAGAGCTGTTTCTAGGGTGTCCAAGGCAATGAACAGTGCGTCTAACGAGTTTTTACTGGGTTTAGGCTGAGGATCTGAGGCTGTTGGATACGCTGAGCACTCACTACCAGTATGTTGGAGCAATAGCAGGAAGGGAGAAAAACTATTTCAGCTGCAGGGCAATGTCAGCTCAAGGATAAATGCTGTATGGGCTGACTGTGACAAACTTAACAATGCAAATGCATATTCCTCCTCACGTGAGCAACGAGGTGGGAAGTTTCATGGCATGAATCCAAACTGGGTCTGAGATGGATGCTTTTATGACAAGGAGCCTATGAGGTGATCCCTGTAATAGCTGGGAGCCAGAGTCTGTAATCCTGGGGTTCTTTCCTGGAGTTTCTGAGGGTTACTGCATGAATCTGGCAGGGAGTTTACTCTGTGTCATATAAGGCAGGAGCAGATGTGTCATCTCCCCCATTCAGATCCCAGCTGCATCCAGCCTTGTCTTCCAGTCCTGTGTTTCTCTGCTCTTGTCCTAGCAGAGAGAGCTGATAAAACTTCCTCAACCACTCAAGAGCACTTCCTAGGCAGTCCAAGAGATTGTGGTTGTGCAATGTCAGCTCCTTCTTTCAGCTGAACACTCACATACATGAGCAAATGCAGTTGCTACAGAATTCCCCAGCTTTTGCAGAGTGCAAGCACTGGTCTCCAGCTCCAACAGACTTTTGAATCTCTGCAGCAAGGAAAGTTTCCCTGTAGATCAAACTCAAAAATACTCTAAAATGAGTCTGTTCTTTTCACATCTGCTTAGCTCCTAACTGAAGAGTTGTTTAAGGGTGGTGAGTGTCTGTCACAGCAGTTCCCAATAAGAGAAGGGTCACAAGCATACCTATTTTAAGATGTTTGAACAGTCTAGGAAAGCAATCATGACCATGGGGCCTGGGATGCCTAAGAACTGAATTGGTGGCCCCACAAGCTTCTGTGAGCAAGAGCTGGCCCTTCTAGTTCAGCCCCCAGGACTTTTTGATCTCCGTGCACTTCCCAGTGCCCTGGGATGGTGTGAGAGTGTTCTGCAGCTCACAGACTTGTCTGCGTTGCGGGGTGATCACCAGCACTGCAGCAGAGCCTTGCAGAAATCCCTTGCCAAATGACAGGGTCAGGACCATTCACTCTGGGAAAGTGGTAGCCTAACCCTGACATGTAAGTCTCCAATAAGAAGATCTGCAGTCTGAGAACTACAAACAAGGTTTTTTTGATACTCATTTTTTGGATTACTTTTATTTCCCCTCTGTCATACAGACACAATATTAATGAATGTAGGTTTTGCAGTTCCCTGTACTGAAGTGATGAGCTGTTTTCTGGAACTGGAAAAAAATGTGATGAAAGCATCAGTCCAAAACATTGGTTTTGGTTTTTTTTAATGTTAGTCCCTCCAGAAGTCAGCAGTTTTTCTCGTGACTTCTCGCTGTAATGCTAAACACTGAAGGGTACCTGAGGTGACTAGTAGACAACAGTGTGAGATTTGTAAGACACTCGAGGAGGGTGAATTAAGAGACAAAGAAGGTCCATCTGGAACAGGGAGAGATCTTATGGAACTGACTCAGGGTAGCTTTGATTGTCTTTAGGCTCTCAGTCCTTGTCCAGCAGAGCAAAAATCCCCTCCTCAATATCCAACCAAAACCCTGTTTTCCCCTTGTGACATATCTCATGGCATTGTGACATCACTTTACATGAGCGCTGAAACCACAGTATCGTTATGATGTGTGATGTCAATCTCTGACTAGCTGTACTCCAATCACTTGACTGACAAAGGTTCCCTGCCCCAATCTCTGAGATCAGTTGCCCTGATGACTTAGGCGCATGCAAAGCTGTCAGTGAAAAAGATTATACTACTTATGTGGCTTTCCCAGGGCTGTCTTCTTAGAAACTCAAACCTAGCAAGGAACCGTTCCCTAAAAAGCATTTTCAATGTAATATGTAATGTTTCCTGCTCCAAGGAGGCTTGATCCAAAGCCTCTCAAAGTCAGTGGAAAAGTTTCCAACAAATGTAATGGACTTTGATTAAGCCCACAGTGACAGTTTGAATTTGATGAAAATCTTATCCACCATATTTTTATATCTGCATTTCTCAAAAGACCTTGTTCTTGAGATGCAACTTTCAACTTGCCTGGAGTGGTCAGTTATACCAGTAGAAAAACAGAATACCTGCTGATTTCGTCCATGGAGCGGATAAAAAGTAGTACAAAATCTAAATTCCTGCTTCTCTGACCCCATTACCCCAGGTTATCTGCCTCAGCAGTAGTGTGGCTGACTTTAAGGTTGCATTACTTTTCTAAAATACAATTTTAAGGTGACACAGGAATTAACACAGATCAAAAAGCTACTGTCACAAATGATACATACAAGCCATACTTCCTGCTTCTGAAAACTGTCACTACACGCTGCTGGCACACTTGAGGAAGGTCAAAAATGCACTGTTGCATTTCTCTTTACACAGAACCCCTTAATGCCTTTTTTAGCATCTTTTCTGTGGTGATTCTTTGATTCTTGTCACATCTAGGGCTTCTTCAGATTCCTACCTCTCAGTGCTTTCAGGGGAGAAATAGTTTGCTAAATATTCTGGATGTTTTGACTTCAGCAAAGTTGAACAATCTTTGTCTTTCTCTTTTTAGCCCCATACTGCTTTGCGTCTTCATCATTATCTGAAATAAATTAGTATTAATATCTTGGAGAGAGTGGAAGTATCTGCAGTGATGTCTCATTGATGTTTCTTCTGTAGGTGTCTTTCATCACTTATGTTAATGTCTCCTTGCTCATGTTTACTTTTCTTGTTCTCTCTTTCAGGGCTGGAATCTGGTCACATCCCTGGCTCTGTGAACATACCCTTCCACTCATTCCTAACAGAAACTGGCCACGAGAAGAGTATTGAGGAGATTCAACAAATATTCCGTGAGAATGAAGTGGATCTCTCAAAGCCGCTGACAGCCACATGCCGCAAAGGTGTCACAGCATGTCACATTGCCTTGGCAGCCTACCTGTGTGGCAAGCGCGATGTGGCTGTTTATGATGGTTCCTGGTCAGAGTGGTTCCACCGTGCCCCACCTCACTACAAGGTCTCTGAGTTGAAGCGCAACAAGGGCTAGAGAAGGAAGAGTTGTTCTTGGACAATGAGATCTACCAGTTGTCTCCAGCCCAGGGTACAGGGAAAGGCAGGAGATGGAAGTACAGAAAAAAACATGCTGATTTATATTTTGTCAGTTTTTCTAATAACGATAATGAGATTTCTATCAATCTGTCGGTTTCTCATAGTGAATAAAATCTACTTCTAAGATGATGCATCTGGAATATTTCTAATTCTTCCTTGTTACCTGTGACCTACTTATGCGGGACGGGAAAAGCAGCTTTGCAACATGGAGAGTTGCACTCTTCCCTGTAGACTTGCAGAGATTTTGGTGGCCTGGTGAAAGCAGAATGGATGAAAAGTCTGGGACTAAGATACAACACTGGGTGCTGGACACAGGAGGGTCAAGCTGTGGTTCTGTCACTGGCTCAATGGCAGATATTTTGCCAGCTCCCCATCTCACCTTTCTGAAGTAGAAAACTGGAGCACCTTCCCATTTATCTCTGATGGGCGTTAATGAGCTCATGGGAAGCATTTGGAGGTGCTAGAAGATCCAGTTCTGCTGGATTATTGCGACTGTGTTACAAAAGTCTCCAAGAAATCCTGTGTATGTGATGAGAGCTTCTGGGCACAGGAGTTTCATGAGACATGAGCCTTTTACTCTTCCATGCCTGTTTTTTTCAATCAGCCAGGATGACCCCCATCTCTACCATGTTTCTTCTAGTTCCCGTAGAGACCACAGCTCACAAATAGAGGGAGGGTTGTTCCCTAGCAACCATCTCTCCTGTTCAGCCTTCATCCCACCTCCATACCTGGACTGGACTTCAGCAGGACCTGCCTGCTTGTACGAATCACTGTGGCACCACACCAGGGATCATGGACCAAGTGACAGAGGTAGTTATGGAAGAGGTTTTGTCGCTTATTAAACCCTGGAGCTTTTTGTTTTAAAAAAAAATTTAAAAGATAAAAGATCTGGTGTCATTTTGACACCCATGCAGCTTCTCAGGTCTGGGGAGTCACTGAAATCTCATATTTTGGAGGCTCAACCAGATGTGGAAGGCCCATGAGACCTTTCTCGTGGCTGGTGAGAAAGGCATACCAATTCCTACACCTGGCTGAGGAGGTTAATTCTCTGCCTGGGAAGGACAGCTTGCTTCTTTCCTCCATAGCTGCATGTCAGGAAACTCAGAGTGCTAGGCTATGCTAAACATACATTTTTGAGGTTTTTTGTGTTTTTTTTTTTTTCATTTCAAAAGAAATTATACACAGTTTAATAATTTCTAGCTCTTTGATCAAGTTACGTCTTTTCTGGTGTGTCATCTCTCACAGAACTGCCAGTCTTGTCCTGCCCAGAGGTATGAGTGAGGGGGAGAAGCTACTCAGGTTCATGGGTTGGAAAACAGTACACACAGTACTTAAGGTCCACAAACAAAAGGCTTTTATTTTACAGCTCGGCCCAAATGGTATATGGTTTGGTAGCAGAAGGATTTATGTTATTGTAGGTTCAACTGGTAAACATAAAAAGTTTGTGGCAAATGCGGGACTGTAAATTTTACATTACTATGTTACTTATTTAAAAAAAAAAAAAAAAGAAAGAAAAAAAAGTAGAAATATGGGAAAGAAAAGAGGGAGAAAGATTTCACCATCTTTTTGGTTCCTCTTTATGTGTGATGGAGTTTTCAGTCTCGGATCCAGTGATGTGCAGCATCCTCCAGTGTCTTGTTCAGTTCATGTAGTGAGACTGGCGGGTAGAGTGGTTCTCAGGACGGTGGGTGGGTGCCACCAGTACTTGCACAAGGTGGGGCCTTTATAGCCCTCTGGGTTGCCCCCACTTGTGTAATTTTTAGTCTTTTGTGGAGGTGTTATTGCATAAGATAGAAAAGTCAGGAGGGGGGTGATTGCGAAAGATTGACAAACCTCGGGCCATCTTGAAGGGTCTCAGCTTTTCCCTAAGTGCCATGCTGGACATATCAGAAGGTGTATCAGCCAGCCGGCCTGGTCTGTGGCTCCTTAGCTTGTCATTGATATGTAAATCATAATTCACCTTATACTGAATGTACCATCTCCTGTGGCTGGATGAGCTGGTTTTGCCACAATGTTTGAGCCATTACCCTTATCAGTCTCTGACACTGCCTTAGCGAAGAAATAACTAGACATAGTTGTGTGGTTTCTTTTATCCAGAAGGATGGTAAAATGGCCTTCAAGTCCTTCTTGGCATTGATATGCAGGAGTCTCAGAGTGGTGTTTTGACTTTGGACCTTCAGGCTCAGAAGTAAAATGAACAATAAACAGTAACAGTAACATTATACACAGTTACAAACTAGAAAGTAGAAACAGTTGCAGGATTCAGTGTACTTTTGTCCTGGAGGAACTGAGGAAATGAAAGTTACCAGTGAACAGGATTTGGGAAATGAACACATTGCCTCATTACACAGAAATCCTGCTTTTTTGGAAGAAATGTGAGAGGAGAATTTTCTACAACAGCAGGCTGGAAAGTTCGTTCTGCTGAACGTAGTAATAATAACAGACGGACATGTTTTTGTTTTAAGTAGGAGGAGACAATTAACACAGTTTATTTAGCAACACAGATTCCTGTACTTTGGTCATGTGTACATGTTCGGCTTTTCTTTAAAAAGAATGAAAAATCATGCAGAGAAGACACAGATCACGCCTTGTGAGCCACAACTAGTTTCCTCTCTTCATCTCTTGTGGCCCTGTTCTTTTTGTGGGAGAGGTTCTGTCTCTTAACACATTTGCAGAGCACACAGCAGTGACTCCTGGAGTCTGATTAATAGAGTAACTTCAGCATCAAGATCCCAACGTTGTACCAGACATGCTGCTGTGAAGTGGTACAATGTAAAATACAAACTGCTGGTTCAGGTCACCCCTGGTGAGTTAACTTCAAAGCAGTGGGCTTCCGGCCCCATGAGCAATCGTGTCTTACTTCCAAGAATTAGCCTCCAGAGCAGAAGGTAAGCATCTTATGTCATGCCATGAGCTAATTTGACGAATGCAAACATATATCCCTACCTGATCCAGATCCCATGTGTACCTTTGCTGGTGCCAGCAGGCTCACAATTACCATATTCACCACTGTGGGCCATGGCTTCAGTTGTCACCTGTCACAGGTCCTGCTGGACTGAGGAACACAGACCATCAGCAGGAGACAACTGAGGATTACATAGACATTCCCTCTGCAGGAAAGACTTGAGCTTCCTCCTAGTGCAGGAGGCAGGTTGCACAGGCTGAGTGTTGGATCAATCACATCAGCAGGACTAGCACAGCAAAACAGGATAGTCTGTGCCAGAATCAGGGAAGAAACTGTGTCTCCAGCTGGTTTCTCTTCCTTTGCCTAGACAGCATTGCACAGGCATTTTCTGTTTATCAACTCCTCTCCCAATTTTTTCTGGCCTTTCTGGCACCAAAGGAAGGAACTGTTGTAATTGCACAGCACATGACAGATCTGACATCTCATAAGTGCTTCAAAATAAAAAATTACATTTTCACTGAGGTATTTTTCCATTTTGGCTTGTGTCTGCACCACTGCCTGTGAAAACTCTTGCAGCTTGGTATTCCTTAGAGGCACTGGTTGACCGTGTTGTAGGCTGGCTGGCCCATGTGAGCTGTTAATGTGAAATCCTGTAGGACTTCTATGCTTTTTAAAGAGCATCGTGGGTTGTAGGACCAACCAAGCAGGCAGGCAGGGATAGCTCAATCTTTATCTGGGGAGGTGTATAATACATTTGTGTGAGAATAACCTATATAATCTAAAGATGAGCAGGGCCACCATCCCTTTATTTCCTGTGTTTGAGCCTGACGCAGCCTTTGTTTCTCTTCCAAGGAGGTGCTAGAAGTTCCACCTTCCCGTGCACCTGACGTGGCAAAAAGTGATTCTGTGCTGACCAACAGTACTTCAGGTAAGCGAGATGGCAGACAAGGTGTCCCTCCTTCAGATCTTGCTTTGCAGCGCAGTTTGTGAAGCTGTGTGTCATTCCCTCTGTCCCTTCATGCAGGTACCTCTGTGAGTGAAAACTACTTGGAGAGGGATCCCATGTGCTTAAAATCTCCCCGCCCCAAGTCCAGTGGAGGACTTGTTTTACTACCTCCCTGCACAAGCACAATAAGGCACTGACATGCTGTAAACTCATTGAGTAAACTCAATGAGCCACAGAAACAATAACTGCTTGTTCATGAGAATGAATCACGGGTTGGAAGGGGCCCTACACATAAGAAAATACAGACCTTTGCTTTTACTTCTATGCTTCTGTGCATGTTCATCTCACGAGAGCATTTAAGACTCCTCAGAAACATTCACCTAGTTCAGCAAGAAGGTTGTTGGTTTTTTCTTTCCCTCTGAGACCTTTAATGTCTCTGTTGTCTGACAATGACACAATGACATGTCCAGTTGTTTCCAGCTCCATTTACAGTACCAGCTATTATCAAAACAGTATCAAATTCATTGAGCTGTTATTTTTGTCTTTAAGTGAAACCCGAGGAAGTGAAAAAGGAGCTTCTTCCAAAAGGCTTACGTCCCAGCAGACAGAGAACATCCCAAAAGAGCTCCAGCAGAGCCTCCTGGAAGATCCCCAAGGACCCAGTGGCTCAAGGAAGAGCAAAGAATTCCACTTCTATTAAATCCCAGGCATCTCCTTCTGCAAAATGTGTTCAGACTGAAAATGAGAGCAAAGAGAGTTTCCAGGCTAAAACTCCCCCCACACAGGGTCTTCATTCAAGAAGCCTTGAAGAGGAAAGAGAAGATACTTCTGCCACCAAAGACCCCGTAGTGGTGCAGAAGCCAATACCGAGCAGCAGCACTTCTCATCTGTCTGCAATATCCAAGCAGACGGAGGCAGAAGACATCAAATCCACCTCAAATACCGAAGAAATAGTAGCAGGCCAGCAGCAAACACTGAGGTCTAGAGGACATGGATCTTCCCAGAAGACTGTCAAGGCCAGCTACAAAAAAGCCAAGGGGACCTGCATCAGATTAAGTTCCAAAGAGTCCTTAGAGTCATCAGAGTCAGATATGAAAGAAGAATGGAAGCAACTTCTGGAGAAGAGAAACAGCAAAGATAAATTTGCCAATGCAGATGAACTTACTAGCGACGAAGAGGTATTGGAGGAAGCCATATCATGTATCCTTTGTGGCAGGTTGAAGGCTGTTTTTATGGTGTAGCAGGGGGCTGAGTGGGTGGGATATCAGCAGTATATTAGCAGTTTCTAGAAGACATGCAGAAGGATTTGGGCTTCACACTATGGAGCAGTGACACATTCTACAGCCTTTCCCATGTCTTTTTAAATTTTGTTTTTCCATCCATCTTTCATTTATAAGGTTCCTGTAGCCAGTCCCATCTGAGCAAGGCAAAACAGTGCGGTGCTAAGACCCAGACTGGGGCCCAAAACCATCATCCCATTCTAATTCTCCGCCTTTTTACCAGTCCTAGTTGTCCCATGCAATTACAATGCCTACAGAAGCTGCTGAGAGAGGCTCGAGGACAGAGCCAGGTCCCAGGGACAAGTCATAGCTGAAAGACCTATGCAGCGGTGGAGATGCCAGGAGTTTGCTGCATTTAGGGAACATGGACTGACAGTGGTTCCTTGTTATTTGTGTTTTCAGGAACGGCGAGCTCTGTGCGTGGCAGCATTAATCATGGGACAGAAAAGACTCAGCGACCGTACTGAAATGCTGAAAGACCCCTTGAACTGTACACCTTTTGCTGATTACAACCAGCTGGGTTTTAACCTGAGGTCAAATATCTTCCAAGGTGAGGGACCATACATACCTATGCCTGACCTTCAAGCTGATTCCATCATCACTTTGCCTGGGCTCCGGGCAGCCATACTGCTTTGGGTAGAGATCTGACTGTAGGTGATCCTCACTTTCCCCTCTTATTCCTTCTGTCCACATTCACTGCTTTTCCAAGCTGTGGTGCTTGAGGAAATGAAAGCTAGAGCCCCCTTTCTATGTATTCTATCGCTTTCTTTCCTTTCACTCTTCTTTTCCCGAGATGTGAAAAGCGCAGGTGTATCTTCACCCCTGTCCTCCATGTTCAGAGCTGTCCAAATCAACATCATTTGCTATTCAATGTTCCCTGTCATCTCCAGTCTCAACTTACCTCTGGTTCCAATACCAACATTATTTCTCTTCAACACCTTTAGAGATGTGGGGCTCTCAGATGTTTTGCCCAAACCTCTGTTTCCATGGTCCCCAGGGATCCTTCCATCTAAACAAACATTGGGAACTACACTTCCATTCCATTATCGTTACCACCATATCCAAGAAACTCTGAAATAATTTTCTCTGACTCTAGTTTCTCATGTACCAGAATAAAACAGATTCATTTTCCTTATACAGTATGTTCCATGACAAGACCTTGCTGGGTATTGAAGACTGCATTGTCCTGGGTTTATGCAGTCACTCAGAAAGGAAGGACATCTTTCCCCAGGGAAGCCAAAATAGTTATTATCAAGGATAAGGTACAATAAAAAGAAGGGTGAAGAGGAAAGGTTGAGGGATTAAAATAAAGCCCCCTCAAATGGCTAAAAGTCAAGAGGGGATAAAAAGAGAAGTCACAGTTGAGAATTATTTGTAAGTATCATGGCAGAAAAAGGAGCTCAAGAAGGTCTGAAGTGGTAAGATGGTACTTTCTGTGGAACTGTGCTGCTGAGTAGGAAGTTACTCACATGAATGAGGGGATTGAATGGGGACAAGTGGGCATTTGAATGAAGAAAGGGCACTTGGATACAAATAAAGATGGTAACTTGTGGCACCCTCTGTGTGTGTCTCATACTTGAGGATGAAAGGCAGATAAATTGGCAAACACGAGCTCCCTCCTGATGATGATGAAGCTGTTATTCAGCACCTAGCCACACACCTGACCAAAGGTACTGCAGTCAACACATGCCTTTAGCCCCTGAAACTGCTGATGTTGTTCCCCTGCTTCAATTCCAGGACCACAGTAGGGTGGTTTCTGCGTACAGTTCTTTATTTGCTCTTTCTTGCAGGTGGCCCACTGGAGAGCCGAAGCTTGATGAAAGATTCTTACACCCCTGAAATAATTCAGAAGGCAATCAGGGATCCTAAGAATTGGCATGGAAGGAGGACCGATGAGCTAGGTATGGCTTCTGCCAGGAAAAGTGCATTGCTGGATTCCTGAGATGGGTGCTGCTTCTGCCAGTGACAATGGATGGTTTTGGGCAAATGTGCAGGGGGGCTAGAAATTGGCATTTTCACAAGAGAGGAGCTCTACAGCAAGAAAAATCCTTGAGAGATAATAGCATTAGAAGGGAAGCTGTGACTGAACTGTGATTTGCCTTCTTTACAGGGAAATGGCATCAGAAAAATGCCCTAAATCTTAAACTACAGAAAGCACTGGAGGACAAATATGGGAAGAAAAAAGAGAAGCCTTAGAAGATGAAGGCTGAGGTTTGGAGTACATTCGGCGAGTGATCTTTTTCCTCAGCCGTCTAATAAACCTTCACATAAAGCACAAGCTCATTACTTGCTAGTTGTCAACAACATATTTGTTGCTGGTGCTCTCTTCCCCTCTTAATTAGGATGCACTTGGGGAGAAGAATGAAAGATAAATCTGAATATTAATACAAAAAAATAATCACTTTGTTGGTCACTGGTTAGGTGGTCTTGATTAGTGTGTGAAACACACACCTTTGCAGAGGGATGTGGGGGTGACCAGCAATCCAGAGAGAAGTACAGAAGATGCACTGGGAATGAACTGGAGCCACCCAAGGACCTGAATGCTGCTTACCTCTCCCCACCCTGCAGGCTGTAAAACTGCCACACAGGGAAGCTTCAGAGCTGTGTGTACGTGGCAGCTGGACACACCAAGCAAAGACTCAGCTCCCTGTTGATGCTTCTGAGGTGAATTTGGACTCTCTGCCAGCAACATACCAAAGGGTGTCCACTCAATAACCTGGGCACAACTTCATACGATTGGCACCAGGTGCCTATGTGGGATAGGAAAGAAGGGCTCTCTGCCCACCACTCTGGTTTTGTTGTATTATCTGCCACTTGGAGGATTTCAGGGAAAACTCTTACCCTGTCAGGGAGCAGCATTGGCATGCAAAAACAGAAACTCACCTGAGGAGACATTGGGGTATTCACTATAGCCCACACAATTTGCAGGCCAAGCCAATGCAAAAGGTTTATCCCCCCTAAAGGAAACATGAAATCTGCAAGAACCCCCAGAACTTTTCCAACCTGCAAATCACCCCACTATGTGAATGGACACTTAGAGAAGCTCTCATAAGCCATAGTCATCCCTGTCAGCTTTTTCCTTAACTCAAAGATAAACGTCTCTCAGCGAGAAGCATGTGCATTCACCATACAGTCTACATAATCTGAAGTTCAGAGGGTATATCTGGACGATAACCAAGGACCACCCAAAGGCTTGAATGATGCAGGACATGCAGGGTCTTCAGGGCTTCCTGATTTGTTTTTCTCACAGTATTTAATGGCCCCTTTTCCAGGATCCTGCCTTCCAGCTTTCAAGCGTAGCAGTTTGATGCAGCAATCACCAAGTACGTGTCTGGGAATAGCAATGCCCTGATCTTTCCCATCTGTTCCCAAGCTTTCACCATGTTAAAAGGCTGATGCTTTGCTCCCTAATATGAACCATTTTGGGGCAGAATTAGGACTGTTACTTCTCCCTTCACTAGTGGTGTATTAGATAACGATATGCTGACTTCATGAAAGTAGTGAAGGAGGTTAAAATGTAACTAATGATAATCAAATGATAATCATTTTCCATCAACAATAATTAACCATTTGGAACTTAGATGTTTCCAGGCACATGTCCAAGTCTTTCAAATTAGGGAGACAGGCCAAATGGCAGCTTGTAGAAACCTCCCTGTGGGTTTTCCTTGTGCATCAGCACCACGTGGCTCCTGTCAGAGCATACACCAGCTGAACAGTGCAGCTCTGTAGAACACCCTGTTCTCTGTGTTGCATACAGCACCGATGACCAGCGTGACTCCAGGTACATAACAAATGCTGTCCTCTGAGACTGCAGTAATCCCTAATCCAGAAAACACGGAGCTGAACAGAAGTCTACTGATGCTGTTTGGCGTATTGGAAGCAGGCAGTTCAGGGCACAGTTAGCTAATGCACAAAACGTAACATGTGGGCTGAATCAGCACATAGACTTACAGATGTATTTCTCATAGACATAAGAATTAAAGAGACATTAGGGCAGGCAGACTCCAGGACAGGAGTTTGGTGCCAGATGAACATATGTGTGGCAATCCCCCTTCATCTTCTTTGTTTTACCAAATGTTACAGCTCAGTCAGGGCAAGCACTTTCTGATGGGTGACACACTGCACAGATAACTGAGATGGCTTTTCATGAGGCAGTGCAGCCACTGGGAGCAATCAATACCTGCAGTCTCTGAGTGCTGGGCAGACTAATTTAGCCAGAACCTTGGCAAGGATCATTACCCCGTATGGCACTCTGTGTTGACCGGAGTGCTTTGAGTATCCAAACATATGTATTTATCGCCAGTTTTGGATCTCCAAGTAGCATGTCAGATGCAGTTAGACAAGAACAGGGCTGAAATAAGTGCTCACATCCCCAAAATCTCCCTTCTAGCCATCCCTCTGCTCTCAGCAGTTCATTCCTTCTTGCTTGTTTGTGCTGGTGCTGGCACACCTGCCCACAATCTGAACTGATTGAACTTGATAAACCAGCAGAAAATTAATACAGAAGAAAAAAACCAAAGTTAACAAGTTAACAAATTAAATCTTCTAAGCAAAGGACATTGTTGCAGGTGAGGCAATGAGAATGATGGGGTATGTAAATGTTGAGGAAGAGTAATGGAAAGGGAGTGGAGAGGGAAATGGCCTTTCACTGCAGTGAGAAATTAGTTGGTCTCTATATTTTCTCACTGAACTCAGCACTTGAAAACATGGGCAGCCTGTACTTCAGTGATTTTGCAACGTCTGATCATTGGGTGGCAGCTCTGAGCCAATCTTTCTATCTGGCAGGGCAGAACTTGGAGAAAAAAAACACGGGTTATCTGGTGTAGAAAAACCTTCACCAATACAGCTATTTAAGAACTGTTTCAGTCATCTATGAACAGTCAATGCATTTGAAATACAGATAATCATACTACAGCAATTTGAGGTAGAAGAGACCAAGTACATCTAAGCTTCTGCAGCTTTTTCCTCATACCTTCTATTATTTCTTGTAGTAAAGGGTATTTCCCAGTTTAGGCTTATGAATCCCTGAAGTTGAGGCACAGACCATTCTGCAGGGTATCACTTTTAATATTTCCTCTTCTCCAGCCAATCTCTTTTCATCTATTCCCCTGACTTCTGCCTATCTCATGCTATGCTGAATGATTCCAACCTTTGGTATTTCCACTGCAAATGACTTTGAAAGGCTTATTAAAGAAACTGTAACAGCTGTAAGAACAGGAGATGACAATCACTGCAAGAACTCTTACCAGTGTCTTCAGCCTGCTCTTAAATTCAATCCTTTATTCTATAAAGCTTGCATTGAAAAAAAAAAAAAAAAGAATTTGCAGCTACATCTATCTGGAGGTAAGCCCAGTATTCCTAAAAGAATGGAGTAGTTACTGCTGATCCTGCCCATAATGGGATAAAAGAGAAATCCAGTGCTGCTTGAAGTGGCTAGAGATGACAGCAGAGAGGGAACAACTGAACTGACTTCAGTGAATTCCACTCTTTGGCACTGTGGTTGAAATACAATTGTGTCTTAAGTTTAAAGGTATTTAAAACATCCACCAAGAGAGAATGGTGGTTTGAGGGCTAGGAATTACCTGTGGTGTTCCCCTTGGTAGTGGTAGAGCAAAGAAGCCATGGAGCAAGCGAGAAAAAAAAAAGAGGAAATATAATAATAATAGTTTTTAAAAAAAGGTGTTTCCTCAGGGTTCTCTTTGAGTTTTGTTTGTCACAGACTCCCCTTTGAGGATCTGAAATGTTGAGGGGGGAACGTGGGACTGCGGACAGAACCAAGGCTTCATGGGTTGAAGCTGCTAAGAGCAGTGACCCAGTATCAGAGGTGGGATCACTGCACTTGGCAACAGTAAGCGAGATCTAGAAGCAACATCTCCTCATGGACAATGGACTCTCTCAGATCTGGGCAAAACAGGGGAATGGGCCACATTACCAAGCAGCTCTCAGGCTGTACTGCTGATTTTAGTAAACAGGCCTACCAGTGTTTATGCTGAGCTGCAAAACTGATTATCCAGACCTATTATATACCCAAGCAAAATAATTTTGTTTTCCTATAACCTGAGAGGCTTGAGCAGAAATTGATTACCTACTTTTAGAAAGAAGCCCTGGCTAAATGTCTGCTTCCCCTGCCAATTGCACCTACCAGAGGAATGTGAAGCAAGCCTATCTAAAGCAGGTACATAGCAATAATGTTGCAGAGCAGTTTTTACCCCTTCTTAAATACGTTACCACAGAGGTGCTACCAACATCGCTGATGGGCTCAGCTTCAGGCAGTGGCAGGTCCATCTTGGAGCTGGCTGGAACTTTGTTGGACATGTGGGAAGCTTCTAACATCATGTGAGAGCCACCCCTGTAGCTTCCCTGCTGTCAAAAACTCTACTTGTAAACCAAATACACTTGGGAATCTTTCTGACTTGTCTCCACCTTCTTACTGGGTTTCAGGTTAGGGACAGAGTAGCAACTGCCCATAGTGGAAGAAAACTTTTATGGTGCTGGTAGGATTAAATTTATCTATGTTGTTCTCAAACACAGGCTCTTTGGGAACCTTGCCTTTTCAAGGAATATGTAAGGACATTTTTGTGGGTTCTGAAGGTCCATGGATACCTGAAGAGTCTTTGAACACATCCAGGTGCAATTCAGGAGAAGAGGTTGGTTCTTGACCTGAAACTGGGACCATGACACCAGTTTTCCCAGGTGAAAACTCAGGGCAAGAGTGGTCACTGGGGAGCTGGAGCTCCTGTGAGACACCAGGTGACTCCCCTGCAGTGACAAGTGGCAGATGGGTTGAGTCGCTGGCTGATGGCAGTAACAGGCTCTCTGTGGTGATGTACTCCAAGGGGCAGTGCTGAGGAGATGTGATACAGCTAAGAGCTTTTGGAGATTTCTGCTCTTCTGTTCTCATGTTTGTGTCTTGCCCACAAGCTGGTGGGGCCAATGGGACTTCTTTCTGATCACTCAGGTGCTGCATTGTTTCTTTCTGATCTGGGAAGGGCTGTGAAGGACCTGCTCCTTGCTGTTCTTGCCCCTGTGGAGCGTGGGGACAGTCCTCCTTTGGGAGGGTCACATACTGAAGGGAAAGTGATTTCTCACGGAGTCCTGCTAGGTTCACTTGCAGGGTCTGATGCATATCAGGCTGGGAGGACATCATTGAGCTGTACAAGTATGGACCATTGAAAGCAAAGCAAGTCTGGGAAACAATACTTGCATGAGCAGCACTCCTGTGCCTGGCAAACTGGCAGGATGGACCAGCAGTCTGATTCAATGGCCAGATGAGCGCGAACGATGAAAATGAGGTTTTATGTGGCACTCCAGAATTCCAACAGGAGTTTTGTGGAGCCAGTGTATCATGGAAAGTCTGCACTGTCTTTGCCTCAGCTCCATGGAACTCTGCCGGGCTCTTAGTCATCCTGTTCAAGTGAAAAAACACAGGATTTTTAGCTGCTATTGACAGCTTTCTAATTGACAACTCTTTAAGGTGGTAACTGCATATGAACAAGAGGTGCTCTAAGTGGGTACACTATCTTCCAGGAAATGAAAAGGAACCTTTGGCCACATCTCTTGTACCTTACTTAGAAGATGCAAGCCTCATCCTTTTCTGTGCCACAGCAAGAGATCAACTGTCTAGTGCCAACTTTTCTCAGTGCCAAGCACAAATCAGCTTTTGGGAAAACAGAGACAGGGACCATTCCTTGGCCCTCTGGTAAAATGGCATAGACTGGCTGTGTCCACACTGCATGGCCATGGCATCTTCTGGGCCTCCTGCCACTGCAGTCTAAAACACAGCTAAGGTTTTGTGTCTGTTTCTTTCGGTTCAAAGTGCACGACATAGTGTGACCGCTGTGTTACAGGTGTATTCGTAGTGTGAAACAGGATGTGTGTTGCCCAGCCTGGGTGCACACCCTGCTAGAATACTGTTGAAGAACACTGGACACAGCCTAACCTGGTACAGTCATGTTCATGCTGCCCACTGGAAACGGTTGCTACCCTGTGCTATCTCCCAGACTGTGCCAGGGTGTCATCTTGGAGAGCACTAGTTGGCACAAGCCAAACCATGGCAGGGAGAGTGCTGACAACAAAGCAGGGCAAGCAGTTACAAGGCAGTGCTTGATACTACATCTTGGCCCTGATTTATTTAGCAGTTCAGACTCAGGCAGTATGACTGCTAACATCAGCATTTATGCAGCTCTCAAGCTTTCAGTAATATTTTGCAGTTACTTCTTCAATATAAAGGGCGTCTGTCTCTTACAAGCACTGAATGTGAAGCTGGACAAGGGGATAAGACAGAGATTTCAAAGAAGTAACAAACATAATCCATTTTTCCTTCACATGGCTTACAAAAGTATATATTAAAAAGACCTGACACTCTCTCCTAGAAGGCAGACAATTATAATGAAACCCAAGAGTCAGTTTAATTTGTGTCAACCTCCCTGACTGCTCTGCAACCCAGGATAGCTGCACACTGGCCAGGACCACTGCAGCCCTTCTTTGTTCATATTCCACTTTCAAGTTCAGACTTTCCTTCAAGGAGCAGAAAATATGTCAGTTCTAGAGGATGATGAGGTAAGGGAATACATGTGTTTTCATGGGAGGGAATTTGTGGTCAGGTGGGCTGGGAGGAATTCAACCAACCAGATTTCCACCCTGTTAAGTGGTTATTCAAACCTACTTCCAAAGGAAACACAGAGGGAGAAAGGAGGTAGTTTTTATCCTTGGACTTCCAGCCAAGAAAGTCAAGGTCTGCAGCCACAGCAATTACAGTTTCTGTAGATGATTGGAAGGTGTGCACAGACTTAGGAGATATACAGGCGAAAATGCTTTGTCCTCCCCATGGCAATGGTGATATCCATGCACAGCCTGCTCTTACTCCATGGTTAATAAGGACCCTTTCAAGAAAGGAAGAAGGAATGAGCTGCTTACATACCCATCCAGCACTTGAAGGCAGTTAATCTGCTCCAGCTCCTCAGAAGTGTTCTGTCTATGTAAGCCAACCTGGCTGGCTGGACATTGGCTGACAGCTTTCTGAAGAGAAACAATGAAGATTGTAAGACTTCTAAGAAAAGGGACGTCATGTTAAGGCCAGAAAGAGCTGGGAGCCATGGACACAAGAATGCTAGCAGCACATTTGTGATAGTGCAAGAACGAGCTTCCAGGCATTCACATTTACCAGTTTATCAGCCTATGTTTTAGAAGTAATCTTTTCTAAATAACTTTTGTTCCAACAACCTTGATGTTCTCATTTTTAGGGCTGTGCTGTTTCCTCTCCTAAACACAGCAGTAACATTGCTACAGGCAATCTGTAATAGATTGATGCAGGTTTAAAAAACTGCCAGTCTGAGTGTATTCCTGGCACCTTCATACCACTTTGATTTTTTCTAACATCTATCAGCTTTCCCCTCCTTCATCCTCACCCCAATCTGCAGATCTTGTCATGTTTCATCCTTCATTATCCAGTCAGAAGAAGCTGAGCTTGATTTCTCTTCAGTCTTCCAGTCACAATGGATGGTAATGTGGAAACAATCCCACGGCTGTGGCTACAAAGTAATGTCCTGTCCTCCAGAAAACTATCCTTTCTCTTCTACATTGCCTATCCCTGACCTACCTTAACGCAGCGTAGGAGTCAGGGGCTACTGCAGTTCCCACCACAAGAAACTTCAAAGTTGCTGTTTTGTGGAATGCCCGCTCTGATTCAGCAGCATATGAGGACATTCTGGGCAACATTGCAGCTGTAGAGCATATTGGGTAGCAACACTACTGTGATGCATTTTAAAGTGGTGGATAACTTTGTAATAGTGTTGATTACTGTGTGTGGACAGAAAAATAAATTGATGATGTCTGTTGACAGCCAAATGAATCAGAACAAATGAATGATATGCAAGGGAGATTTATCAGAGCCTGCAAAACATGCAGATACATGTCATGTAGAGCAGCCTGGTGTAACACACTTCCCCTGAATCAGCTACTGACTAGATGCATGCCTGAGAGATGTTGCTTGCTGAATGAATGAGGGGCTGAGAAATACCAGTTGCCAAATGAACATTTAGCTGAGGACCATGACAGCCCACCATGCTCAGCACCTTCAAGAACAATGCTAAGATCAGGCACTCCACTTAAGGTGAAAATATAAATTGGGGCAAAAGGACTTTCAAGGTAAAGGGTGAAGCTGACAAAGGAGAGAGGGGTGAAAAGCTAAAAGTGTTGCAATTGGATAAGTAACTTCTAAGTTAATCTTTGTAAAGGCCACTCTTCCCTGGAGTTGTGCATCACTTGCTTGCACTGCAGGGAGCCAGAGATGAGGTGGAAGTCATTTAGCTTAAGTAGGAGATAAAACATAGTGGCAAAAATAGCATGAGCTCTCTGTCTGTAGAATGGAGATTAGCAGCATTGCCTTAAGGAGATAGAGACGTTACAGATGTGAGATCAAATACAAATCAAATGGTTCCAGGGGAGAATTGCAGAGAGATAAGGCTGTGGAATTACAATAGTGAGAAAACGAAACATGAAAGAGTCAGCTCCAGGAAGGAACCTAGCCACTCTTTTCATAAAACTCCAAGTATGGCCCACGCAGTGCCTCGTGTTGATATGCACCTACTGGGTAACAATTGGTTTGGATCACAAGATCTGCATGGCCCTTGTAGATGAAATCAGGAAATGGGTGAGGGAGAGGGCTGGAGTAAAAAATAAGCCACTTACATTTTAAAATGCCTTTAAAGATACGACTGTGTAAACTACAAATTTCCTTTTCTTTGCCCTCTCCTCTCCTGCATAAAAGAAGATGTCCATATCTGGGAACTATAGTATGTAGTAGGAAATATATATCTCACAATATAAAGTCAACCTCCAGCAATTGCAGAAGAGTATACAGGGAGGTAAAGATGCAAAGACTACAGAAATCAGCACTAAAGAGAGTCAGGCAACATCCTGACCAGTAACAGAGAAAGGTCAAGAGCATCTAGGGGCAATGGGTTTCATGTATGAGGAGTCTGGGAGGCATTCTAGAGGAAAGGGATGGCAAACCTGACCAGATGTGTCAGGCAAAAGTTTGTTCTCTTTTTCAACTCTTAGGTCCTGTATACTAAGGTAGGAAAACAGACAGAAGACCAAAGTCTGTAGTGAAGGGTTTCATGAGGCTCAGCCAGGATCCATAATCCTCCTAGACAGAACGGCAGTTTGTCCAGTGGTAGTCCAGACCATGAGCTGGCATCTCTCCCTCAACCAGACATCCCAATACACTCCTCCCTTCTCTCTATTCAACCCGGAAAACTCCATGTTGTATTTCTGCAGAAGCACCCTGCAAGGTACCGTGTCCTCTTACCCCCAGGTAGCTCTGGATCAGGAGACTCTTGCTGGGGTTTGGAATCTTTTCCTCCCACATTTGCTTCTTCCTGAAACAACAATACAGAATTTTCAAGATTCACTTCTCAATGTGGCTGCAACCAGACAAGACTGCACCCCATACGCTGCACTGCTCTGCAGTGTGAGGCACCACCAAGGCCCTGGCACACCACCACCCGACTCGCAAACATGCATAGCGCTGTCCATCACACACTACAGCTCATCTCCACAAAGACCAACCTCTCATGGGGACAAGAAGTGCCTAGGACTTTATGCCACACAAATGGCCAAAACCCTCCTAAATCTGCTCACAATGCAAACCTACCTGAGGAAATACCTGTAGCTGCAATAAGCAATGATTAGCAAAGTGATGATGAGAACTGGGAGCATCACTGGGAGAACCACTGGTGGCAGGACTGAAACAGAGGAAAGAGAAATAAGAAACCACCTGCAGAGTGGCTGCTTCCCACAATGTGTTTTTCACTCTGGTCACATGCAAGCAGATGAGGGCAATGCAGGTGGTCAAGGGACAGGATTATGAGGCCTTCAAATTGTTGTGACACCCACCGGGGTGTAAGAGACTAAAAGTGGCCTGAACAGCTTCCTGACCAAACAAGTTGTTTCCTGTACTGATTCTTTCTGGTTTTTTGGTTGGTTGTTTGGTTGGTTTTTGTTTGTTTGTTTGTTTTTGTTTGGTTGGTTGGTTGTTTTTTTACTGGCAACAGAGTAAAGAAATGATGCTAATAAAAAGATGGTTAGGTACCTCACTCCACCATGAATAACACACATCTTCAGGCATCTGAGCTCTGCCTTAGTCTGTACAGTTCTGAAGAGATGGTGATTTCAGGGATTTTCTAAGAAAGAGCTTCATCTGCTGGTGGCCACAGCTGATCATCAACAAGATTCCAAGTTCTTCCTGAGTACACTCAACGGAATTGCCTAAGCCACTGTCTTACCACTACACGCTTCCTCAGGACAAATCATGCAAGATCACATTACTTTGGTCAGAAGACCACATGATAGCAGACATTCTGCCCCTAAGTCCAGAAACAGCAAACACACATAAAAGCTTGATCTCCAGTAGACTCTACGGTGTGTTTTACACCACCCTATAGTCACTGTGCAAATTTAAAAGTCTGATGGATTATATTGTGTCTTCTTGCAGTCTCAGGCTCTTCAGTCACCGAGAGCACAATGCACTACCGGCATTAGGAAACAAGGATGATCTTTGGGACAGGATTTTTGCTTGATTCTTCATGTGGAAGCCATTATGGTTGGTTGCACACACCTTGTGAAGGGACAGAGGGAAGAAGTTTGAAGTCATTTCTGCTCAGCTCCCTCATTAGCATTGCTGCTGTACTGCAAGGATGCAGACAGGACAACTACATTGTGAAGTGACCCCAACTAGCTCATGGCTGAGAGAATGTATTTTTCTATAGAGGCACTTGAACCATTAACAGCCCACAAAACCTTATAGAAGTAGCCTACATGAGCAGTACCATTTTCAGTCTTCCAGGTGAACTCCTCACTCCATTCACTCCAAGGTCCCTCATAATCCACAGGCGTATTCACCCTTGCACGCATTTTCCCCCTATATTCTGTAGATGATGCCAACATCTTCGTGTTGAAGATGAAAGGAGGTTCATCGTTGCTGATATTTAACGTCTGGAGAGTCTGGAGAGAAGACAGAAGCACAAATGACAGAGATGAGAGGAACTGTCTTACCCATTTGGCCAACAAAGAGAAATCCAGGACTCCTGCACTTTCTAAGGCTCACCTTCTCATATTGGTTGTTTTTCCAGTATTTGACTTCATATCTCTGTTTTATGAAGCCATATCCCAAAGTGTGTTTTATCCACCTCAGTTCATACTCTTGGTTCTCTGTCACTGTTACGGACACATTGGTAGGTGGCATCACCTTAACTGGAACACACAAGAATGTCTCAGACTGTTCATCAACACACTGGTCCAGCACTTCCTTTCACCACTGTGACTATTAATAGTTTGCAGAGATTGAGAACAATGTTGTTTTATGCAATGGAAGAAGTCTCAGCTTTTTAACATTTATTAAATTCCCACATCTTCATTTTCTTGTCAAAAACAATAAAGGAATAGAGACATGAAATAACAGAAAATCCATACCCATTAATATTGACAGCACTCCCTGTGTACAGAAAAGCAGGAAAGCAATATTTGAAATATCTGTACTGGTACTTTCAGTCACTGCAGGAGCTCTCCCGGTGTTAGTCTGTGACAAGTTGTACCTCCAGATACATGCAGGCAGATATGATTCACCTGGCACACCTCACTCAGCAGATGAGTCCTGACCCACCCAGTGCTCCAGCAGCCACTGCACAACCTCACAATGTGTCACTGGCTTCTTGAGAAATCATATAGTGACACGCTCCCCACAATCCCTGTCACCACAGCTCCCTGAAACCTGTGGCACCCATGAAGGTCAATCATAGAGAAGTCATCAGGGTGACAGTCACTCACCAGGAAGCTCTGGGTCACAACCAGAATTTCTACAAAGCAGCATCCACTGCTGCCACCTTCCTCAGAGTAGCAAATGCCACTGAGGATCTCCACACCTACAAACCACTTCTCCCAGACCTCTGACCTGAGACAATGTCCTGTTACTTTCTGCATACATCCAAGTCTCTTCCTCTTCCCACCCACTTTTCCTCAGCATCACTGCCCTCTATCACATTTGCGCAGTCAGGTGTCTCCAGGAAACAACCAGGAGAAACAAGACAACACAGCAACTCACTGTTCTTGTAGGCTTCAATCAGCTTCACTTCTTTCTTGGCCCGGACAGACACATGGTACTGGCTCTGACTGCTGGAGTTGCTGACAGGGATCTCACAGCTCTGGACCACATATGGGACATGGGGCAAAGACTTCTCCTGCACAGGAGAACACTCCTCTTCCCTGAGAGAAGAAAAAGAGGTTGAGCAGAGATCAGGGGGAATGAAACAGAGCAGAAAGTCCATGGGAGAGTCACAGGCATGCTGCCATGGACAGAGAACGCACGCTGATGCTGGAGTGGCCCTGAAGAACAAGCCAAAGACGACAGAGGTGATGATCGCTTTCTTCACTTCCCACCTGCATGTCAGACGATCTGCACCATTGAAGAGGCAGTGAAAGTTCCTGGGCTGAAGGCCACCTTCAGAGAAGATGAGAGTGAGCTAAGTCACAGGAAAGGTCTGGCATCCCAGCCAGAGTTTCTACCCCTGCACATCCCTGCTCTGTCCCACGCTACCTTCAGGGGTCTCCCATGACACCTCTGTGCTCCACTCACTGAACTGCCCAGAAAAGCCACTGGATCGCCCCGGTCTGGCTCGCACACGGGCGACATAGCTGCTCCCTGGGACAAGGTCCTTGCAGCTGAGGTGGCAACGTGTGGTGTTGGAGAGCAAAAGTGAGGCAGCTTTCTGTTGTTGGGGTAAAGGAGGGAGAATAGAAGGGAGGCATTTGGGGAGTTAGGGATATGCATACTTAAAAAATCTAAAAAAAAAAAAAAATAGTGTCTCCTCCTGGAAGGGGAGGCAGCTTCAAATGTAATTTGCCATTTTCCCACATGAACCCACAGGCTCCTGTTTGAACATGCTTTAATTCCATTTGGGAGGGATTCAGGGCAAAATCAATTCCAACTCAAAATCAAATGCAGGGCGCTTTTTTTTTTTTTTAGTGAGGGACGGATCTTTACATTTAAACCAGGACAGATGGTATTTCACTGGGCAAATAGAGCCCCTTCCTCCTGACCTGAAACAATATGTGTTGCATCTCCTCACAGTGCCTGAGAAGGGGAAGGTCATTCATTTGCTCAGCTTGTTCCACAAGCTCCCAGCCGGCCTCAAGGGTGCAACCCATACCAGGGCAGCCCAGCTCCTCCGCTCTTACCTCCCAGGACTCCCAGTCCCGCTTGTAAGTGACTTCGTGCTCCAGGGCGTTGCCCAGCCCTTGGCTTCCATCAGCTGCTTTCCAGGTCAGCAAGAAGTCTCCTGATGTCATCAAGCTGACTGAGAGGTTTTGAGGTGGGAGGGTCTGAACTGGAAGGTGAAGGTACAACCAATGAGAGGAGGTAGTGAGGACAGGGATGTGAAGAGAGGAAGCAAATGCCTTGCGGATGTTCTCTGAATGGCAGAATCTGGATATTTAACAATTTTCTTGGATTGCTACAAATAGTCCATGATTGTTGTTCACTGTAAAGTGCGAACTCTACAAGACCTGGGAAATGTATTCGTTATCAGAAGAGGAAAGTTGAGAGAGTGGTGCCATTTTGCTGTTTTATAGTAACTTTATGAAATAATATACCACAGTGCATGTAGAGCATGGTGCTGAAACAGAAGGCTTTTTTGATATCTTCCGCCAGTCCCAATTAAGACACTGGTTAGCTGCCAGGACTGGTTAGCTGCCCCCATTTCTTTCCATTGTAGTCACTGAAGACTGACTATTTTGCATACCCCAAATAAATGTGCAGGTAGTAATGTGGCCTTGTAGCCGTTTAACTAAAATTTTTCTTACATTTCAGGTTAAGGGCTGACCTAAGGGGGTTTTTTAGGATTAGATATTCAATACGTTACTCTGAAAAACTCTTAAATATTCAAGAATAGAGACAAGACTCAGTGGTTTATCTTTACCATTCTGAAACAAGTAGACATTTAGCTCTGCCTCCAATGTCAGGTCAAATTCAAAGTTGTAGTTTTCTTCATCACATGCATGGATGTCACAGACCCAATGCAGTGTGAAGTTCTGGCAGTCAGCATGGTTTTCACCTTTGTGGGACCTGCAGGTCACTTCTTTGTTCCTGGTTATACAGAGAGAAAAAAAAGGAAAGAAAAAAAAAAAAAGCATGACTGTCTGAATAGGATGCCACTAAGTGGCCCAAATTGTGGTGTTTGAAACCTTCCTCACATTCTATTTTATTCTGTTTCTATATCAATGTCTATCACTGAATTATGGTGGCAGACTGCTGTAGTTCATAAAGTGACAAAAATAAATTCTCTAATAGCAAGCACATCTGCTTTATTGTCTCCTCCTTTCTTCCAAGGGAGATGCATTCACAATAACTGTTTCGGGTTGGTAGGTGTCTGTGCCCTGAGCACAAACTCTTTCACCGCCCTCCCAATAAAGGGTTTGGCTTCCCCTGCTCAAGGCTGTCTAAGCTGCAATTAGCCTGAGTGCCTCCCCACCTTCACTCAGAATCTACTTTTGATTTCAAGCCCTTGTGTTTGGTCTTTACCTGGGCTGTGAGGCAGCCGTGTCTGTGCCTGGTGATACACATTGCTGCTTGTGACCAGAGGAATTGACTTCCTAGCTTGACCTGAAGCTTGGATGCTGGATAGGGACCTCCTTTGGGGATCTGGACTGATGGCTGATCCTAGCTATTCTCACTGCTCTGCTTTTCTTGTTACTGTGGGATTATGCCAGTATCAATGACGTTAATGCCTCACTGTCACTGCCTACTCATAGTTCACCTTCCCTTAGCCAGCAAAACTTGCTGTTTCTGTAACAGTAGGGTTGGCAGTTGACATGTGTACATATGTATGTTATGCTAGGTTAGACACTAGAGAAGTTAAAAAAGGTAAGCCATAGAAAAGCAGCCAGCAGTTGGGACAGAAGTTTTGTGAGGACTGGGGTTCTGCAGTCCTATAAAAAACAAAAACAAACAAACAAACAAAAAAATCCATGCAGACTGTGGAGTCCTTTGTGCCACAGAAACACTTTCGTATTTTGTAGACTTCGGTCCACAGCAATACTGTAGAGACTGTAAAGAGCACCTTTTCCATTGATTTCAACAGCTGTCAGGTGAAATAGTGAATGAATCCTAGAGCTCTTTCTCAAAAATAAAAACCAAAATAACTTCTTCCTATTCCAATCTCTCTGCTGTTTACTCCTCCACTTCCTGCTTCTACTATTATTCTTTTTCCCCTTCCCCTCTCTTCTGTCTTCTCTTGCATTATTTTTTTGCTCCTTCTTCTCCCCCATACTCTCAAGCTTGACTGTTCTCTATTTTTTCTTGAAAGGAAGCAGAAGGAGCAAAAAGATAATGCAAGACATAGCCTAGTATCTCTGAGAGGAAACCAAGTAAGTCAAACAAACATGTACAACTTCTGTTTTTCTCCCAGTTTCTTTTGCAGAGATTATTTCAACATAGCCATTGCTCTTGCTGGCATAAGGAAGAAGAAGCCTTCTTTGCCATTCTGATAAGTTATTATCACCACTGCATCTAGTGCGACACATCCCACTCCACTCAGGCGCAACAATTAACATGGCTTGGCATATTTTGTGCATGTGCTCTCACAGCAAAAGCAGGGGAGACTGAATGAAAACATAATGAAAAAACCTGATTAGTATTAATATTCTCTTCTTCCTGTTCTTTTTCATCCTGTAGAGATCCAGCTTTCTCCCAAGCCTGGACATAACACTGGTGTCTGCAAGCTGGGTACTGTTCTGACTGCAAGCCCAGTCCACTGTCCTTTTGCCCAGCTCCACCTCTTAGGTTCAGTAGCCGAGCCCCTGTAGACCCTTCACAGAACACCAGTCAGGCACTTACTTTTCACAGCCGTGGTTCAGAGTCACATTCAGGAGCTGATGAGCCTCCGAACACTCCATCCAAGTGCAAGTTGTAAGAGACACATAGTCATTATAACACTGTAGGGTATGCATTGGGATGCTCACTGAAAAAAAGGAAACAATAAGAAGAGAGATGGGGCTAAAGGAGGTAGTAAGAAATGGTAAAATGAACACAAGGTCTGCTACTGTGCTGGAGAAGGCAGAGACAACAAAGCGAGGACCTGGGTGATGAGACCTCCTGGGAATATCCCCTGTTGCTCAGCTCATACTGTGTGGATTTCACAAATAAAATTTGGTCCTTCATGGGAAAGCCTGAAGGTAAGAAGTCTCCAACAGCAGCTGCTGCTCTTAGAGTAGGCTGGACTGTCATTAAGTTGCCATTTATTAGAATTTTACTGTGAGTCTTCGGACAGAGAAATACTCATCTTTTTTACTCTGTTTGTAAATCAGAATGGTCATGCAAGAAAATTAGGATTCTGGTCTACAACCTGTGAAGAAAAGCTGGAGTTGTTTTGTAATAGGTAAAATTAATTTTCAAGAAATATTCTAATTCAAAAGATAAGTCCAAAGGGTTAAGCTTAGTGTTTTTAAGCTTCACTGGGCTTCATGTCTTTGAAGAAAAAGGGCCTCATTACGCTGGCTAAAACCTCAAACTACATCTTCCCCTTTTCGTTCCCTGCACCTGGACAGGAATCACAGCCATTCTGATACAATGAACTACGATCTAAGACTTCAGATGGAATGTCTTTTTCTCTTCCCAAACTGCAGAGGCCTGATGCTCCATGAAATTCCAATGCAGATGGAAAGCTGGTCAAGCAAGTGTGAATATAACACAGCCTAAAAGAACAGCTCTCCCTGATAAGAAGCCTGTTTTCTCTTATGAATGATGTTTTGACATTCCCAGTAGGAGGAAATGAGAGTACCAAGACCAACTGGGCAATCCTGAATGGGGATTTATTTAGCTGACCACTCACATCAACATCAGTGTCTCAGTATCAGCATGATTTTGAGTCCTGGTAAACCTCTGCATAGTTTTGTAATAAACAAGGGTCCAAGTTGAATGGGAGGATGTCCAGGACCAAAGTAGTGTAGTGTTGACCTTTGTACTCCTTAACAAAAAAAGGAATCTGGGACGCACTTATAAAAACAACTTCTAAGTACATGTTTATAGATTTCAAAAATCCAAACAAAACCAATCTGCTGTTCTTCTAGCAGTCCAGGGATATCTCAGTAGAAAGGTGGTAAGTGCAGGATATGAGTGAGTGATTTATTGTTTAAGGAAAAAACAAAACAAAACAAAACAAAACAAAACAAACAAACAAACAAAAAAAACCCACAGATGCCTCATTAAGCAGGACATTCAGTTTTGCCTTTGTGGGTTATTGTCATGGTGGTGAATACATTCATGTGCCCACCAAATAAGCCCACTCGCCTTAGCAAGAGTTATGCCTCTAAGACGTCAAATGCAAAAGTGAGAGATACCCGCTCTGATTAGCTCCAATGACATTTAAGTCACAGAAAGAAGAAAGCTTCCTGGTAAGAAAAACATAGTTTAAAAATCCAGCAGCTGAAAAATTTGTGTCACTCTATCAGCAATGAGCATACCTCACAGGTGGATTTACAGAGAACCTTTTTCTTTGTGAAAAGCTCTGTGCAAGGAAGAGCTGTGTCTGTGTTGAGGAAAGGTCACTGTTAACATCGGAAAATGAATGTGCCTTTCCCTGAGAATTCAAACTCCAACAACAGGCACTGGAGTTGTCCCTTCTATGACGGGAACTACAGACCGAGGGTCAGCTTGGTTGAGAGCTCTTTTTTTTTCAGAAACAGCAGATCAGAAATGACGAGGAATGATTCTGCATTCCCACCAGGCCTAGGGCAGCTGATGCCTAATCATGCAAGAAACAACAGTGCCCAAGCCAAGTCACTTTCACATCCAAAAAGTGAAATATGCTTTAAAGACAAGATTGTTTTAGTCATCATAGGGCTAATGCTTGAGACATCACGGAGTTCATGACATTCAGTACTGCGAATCACATTAGGCAAGGGAGCATGATCTTCCCAAGTAGCAGACACATGTCTGTCTCTGGAAAGACAGGTGTGCAATGGGTATATTTTTCAGTACCTTTTACTTCAATACCTTTTATTCAATACCTCAGAGCCTCCAACACATAAGTAATTACTAAATTCCTCACTTGCACAGGTGCTGTGCCTCTGCTCTGCCAGCTGTGTTATCAACCAGCTTTCAGCTCCCTCTCTCTTAGGAAGCAGCCAGCTCTCTAAAGAAAAGGGAGCTATAACTTGAAGGCAGGACATGTCAATAGATATAATGAAGAGACAGCTATTGTTGAGGAAAAAAAGGTAAGTTGGGGAAAAAAAAGTTTTGCTATAAACCAAAGCAATATCTAACAATGGGACGGGTGAAGTCACTGCTCATACTGGTAATAGTCAGGCATACTCAGATATGAAACTTAATGGCTAGTCAATTCAAGTAAAAATACTAACAGACCTTGAACATTGTCTAGCTCATGAAGTTTGGGGTCTTGCTAAAATACCATTCGCAAGTATCCATTGACATACATCTGGAGTGTTTTGCATAACCCTGGTAACTACCTACGTGTACACTCACCAAATCCCCTGCTATTTCTGTCACCAAGATGAAAGCAGAAAATAACGGGAGGATGGAGAAATATCAGGCTAAATAAAAAGAAACTATAGTAGAAAAGAAAGGAGGAAAACATAGAGGTGAAGAGTCAGACATTCACCTTGAGTAGTTCCAACCCCCAAAACCAAGCATGGAGCCAGAAGAAGACTGATGAGCTCTCTCATCTTTCCACATCCGCACACAAACATCACTTTATGTCAGGCAACAAGTTCCTGCATCACTGGCTGGTTTTCTTCGAATGCATGTGGAACATGCACAACAGCCACCGGCCTTCCTTCTTTGGCACTAGTTGTACCTGAAAGCAAAACTCATGTGGTTATTTTGGAGAGTCTTGGGCCTTCTGCTGGCCCCAAACCACCTCTTCCATCAACACTCACATGATCTCTCAGAATAGCTTCATATTAAGATAATTTATTTATTGGGAAAGCTTTTTGCCTCTTCCCCAGGGGACAAGGACAAAGCTTGCTGTTTGGAACTAATGTTAGGATTTTCCACCTCCTTCCTTCACCTCAAGAGTAAGTAATAACCCCTAAGTTATGAGAAGGAATTAATTATCCATGTCAGTTTACCCATCCGATCCAAACAAAGCACATCCTGCTGTTCCATTGAATCATGAACCTGTCCAAAAATAAACACCTCCTTGCCTCTCTTACCACTCCTACTCACAAAAATGTACTTCTGGCAAACTGAGAGATCCAGTCCTTCCATTTCTTCACTTTCTAACCTGTTTCATGGGGCTTTTAAGTCCTTGTTTGTTTGAGGAGGGCTCCTTGCCAATTCCTTCCCCACAGTAACAACCTTACCTGAATGCTGAGTAGTCTTTGAGGCCAGTGCTTCACGGCAAGTGGTTGAGTTTCTCATTTATCACTCACATAGGGTCGATGAAAATGCAGCTACTGGGGACACCCACAGCCCCACCCCTTCCAATGAGCTGGTGCTTTATTTCCCTTTCAGTTGTGCAGTTGAAGTCTTCAGCACCAGAGACATGTTTGACTTGATCTCTCTGCCCTTCCTCTTTATAGCAACTAGGTTCCTAACCAGATATCATACAATTATGAGGAAAAGGGAAGTATTTTTCACTGTTACATTTTGCTTAAACAATTTCCAAGAAATGTGACTAACTTCTCAAATAACATGCAGTGATCTCTTAACAGAGGCTGAACTTCGCTGCTTTTTCTCTTTTCTGTTGATCTGCACTCAAAATCTGTCTTTTCAATCATCATTGTCCTTGTGTGCAATATTTTCTGAAAGGAAAGTTAATTGCCATAAAGTTAAATGGTCAACAAATAAAACATTCATTTACATTGTGAATGTTGTCTTAAAGATACATTGTTGTTGCTAAGCCTGACCTGTATAAAACAGTCTCCATCCAAATAGTAGCACTAGAAGTGTGGATTCAGCTTTAACCCAACCCACACTGTTAAGGGATTAAAATTCAATCCACGGTCTGATTATATATTTTAAGTCATAATATCACTCTGCATCAGTAAAAGTGAGGAAAATACACTCAAATTGAGACAGTGTAATTTAACATATATTTAGATCTTATTTTTCATCTCAGGAAACAAAGGAAGGGGAGTGGTGGCATCTAAAGAAGTGAGAGGCGGGGAAGTTTCTTACTGCTTTCTCTAACATAGACTGCAGTCTCTGTGAAGAGACTACTACACAATTTCTCATGAATCAGTGGCTTCTGGAAGTACATTGGAAACATTTTTAAAACCTAAAAGAAAAGCAGAGTAAGCCAAAGAGAGGAAGATCTAATGAAAAATACTTGGCAATAATTTTCAGGATATGTTGTGAAAGTGAAGATTGCACACAGTGCATGGACATGAGCTTGAGAATGAAGACTTTTTGTCTTCACAGTCCCCAAAGGGCACACATGCACTCTCCTTCTGTTCATGCTTCTTTCATAGAACAAACAAACAAACAAACAAACAAACAAAACAACAACAACTAGACGTGTAAGCTTATCCCTTCAGCTTCTTCTTAACAGGCAGAAGAATTATTCCACTTACATGCAGAGGCCACAGTGGAAAAAAAATGAGAATTGTTAGTGAATACCCATGCATCATGTCTCTTGAAACTTCAGTCATTCATAAGTAATTGCTTTTTCTTCTTTTCATGCTTGTTAAGCACCCTCACACTGTGTGTGATTCCAAGCAATATTGTGTTACTCCTTTCGTTTAATTTACTCCAATTAGGTATTGGCATCCCAAGATACAAAGGATCTACCTATGAGATGGAGTGCTTCTGCAATAGAGCAATGCTTTGTGAATGTCAGACTAAAGTTCCCTTGGATGGAATGGAGGCATTGCCTCTCCAGCAAAGCTGCTACAGTCACTTGAGCTTGCATGGAGTGTGTCTGAATCGGTGACAGTAAATTCACTGTGCTTGTCTCATGACAGGGTCTGACACCTTGTTAGTTTGCACAGAAGTCACTGTGCCAAGACATATATATGCTACGAAGGCCTGAAGAGTTTTGGCTTCAGAAAGTTGAAAGACAACTTCCTCTATATAATCAGATTGTGAAGCAATGCCTTTCTTTTTAAAGGCCTCACAGAGGGAGTTAAATGGTATGTTAATTCCCTTTCTAAAGTGAAATCCAGTAAAAACCTCTAGCAGCAACTTAGAGAAGAGGTTCAAGAAAACTCTTGTGATACGAAGATCAGGTAGGAGGGATGACTCTAAATCCCTGGATTTATCTTGCTTTGTTTGCTGAGCCATAGTGGAAGCAACTTTCAAGGGTATATATAAAAAGGAGTGAGCAGATTGTCATAAATTTAGTGGTAATCTTTTCAGGACTACTAGAATGGGCTCTTTGACCAGAAAGACTTTAATTAATCCTTTCAGAGAACATAGAAACATGAATTGACAAGACATCAACAGGTCATTTGTTGGTCAGTTAACCCAAAGTGAGATATAACTTGACTGAGTGTATGGACATTTCAAGCCTTTCAGCTCCAACATAGGACATGAGGATGAATCCAAACCATCCTTTAGACACTGTTTGGGTCTTGTCATATCTGTATAGGCCATCCATAGTCTCTCTTGCACTCAGTGGAAGTTCAGTCTGGCATGTGATGTCACAGACTGATATCACAGTAGCCAGGTATCCCTGGTTGAGCTGAGTGGACCTCATCTGCTGGATCTGGTCTTCACCTCCAGGAGTAGGTCACCTCTCAAAAAGTGGTCCTGGATGACATGAACACTAGCCAATGATGTGTCATGAGTTACTCAACAGATACCATGTGCAACAAAGGCTGACAGGTGTCTTTAGTAGGATGAGTTCCCTTCAGGAGCAGAAAAAGGAAAATATCTCCTTCGTTTCTAATAAAATCAAGATCGTGACCAAGTAAATAAAAATATTGACAAATATTTTACTAGAAAAGATGTGTGCAGTTAAAAAGATGGCACATACCACAAGGAATCTAGACTCTTAGTGAGTGCTAAAAAAGACCCAATAGCTATGGTCCATATGCACACCACCAACAAACAAGCAGCAAGCAAGAGGTCCTGAAAGCAAAGTTTAAACCAGGAGGCTAAAAATGCTGTCCTACATAGGAGCATTCTTCATTGGTCCTGGTTTTATGCACTGTGTCAGATAACAGAGGCTCAGTGCATGATTGATTAAACTGTGTAGGTAAAAGGGGATTATATTTATTAGTATCTGGTAAATTTTTGAAGCAGATGAAATTTATATAAGACAGGTTCCACCTAATCAAAACAGAATCAGTGCTGCTGACATTCAAGATTAGAAATGCTATGAGGCAATTTTAAAATAAAAATCAAGGAAATCTTGCCAGCTGTGGAAAGCAAATTTTTCAGATTGATATATCTGTGTAGTCTGAAAAAACAGAAAGCGTATGTCTTAGAAAAATAGATAGAAGGTAAGGGGAAAAAAAAAAAAGATAAAAAAGAAAAACAATATCACAGGTAAGTAGAGCATATAGAAACGTGCAGCTAGATCAAGAGGATAGTCCAAATATATCTATACAAATACTTCAGTTTTAAAATACGGTTTAAATGGCAGAACAATTGGCAAAAGCATTTAAAAAAAAAAAAAAAGTTAAAGGCATTATGGAAGTTTGACAAAAAAGAAGATATTCAGTGGAACACTAATACGTTTTGTACAAGGAGTGTAGTTTGCATTTACACGTTAAAGAAAGTAAAGTGTCAAAGAGAGTATGTGTCAACAGTTGTGTTGCACCACAGAATTTCCATGGCTGCAGAATTTCATTCCATGCTAGAAGGAACAGGATGCTGTTAGTGCTGTCTTATCAATCATCTGACCAAAATGAGGGGAGTGAAATGCTGGAGACAATCAGGGAGCCTGAAGGGCAGACAGGCAGTAAAAATAGGACAGTCCAGTGCCACTAGACCAGGTAAACATCACTGTGAACCATGATGAGTCTGCACTAGTAGGCTAAACCAGGACAAGGCAAAGGTTTGAGTTCTGGAATGAGATCATAGACTGTGATCAATAGTTAGTGAACTCTTTGACACGCCTTTTATCAATGTCAATGAGCAAGCCAGGGACAGTTTCCAATACACAGAGTGAAATAGGCTACTTTCTACTGTTGAGGAGAGAGCTTGGATACACGGATCTTCCTAGATTGCTCCACATCAAATTGCTTTTACAGCCAGAAATGGACCTTGGTCTACTTATTTGCTAGTATGGATCTAGTGACAGATTCTGGGTTTTTTAGTCACTATAAATGATTGCTTCTTGGAGCTATTTGTGAAAGCACCTGCAGCAAAATAAACAAACTGATTTAGTCCTGGATAACATGCAAGACTTAGTACAAGTTGAAAAAAACAAAAGACACAAGTTTACTACAATAATGTTTTAAGGGAATACATAAAAATAACAAGACTGGCAAAAAATAAGCCCAAGAAGTTGTTAAAAGGGTCGAATGTTTGCAGTGCCAAAGGGACTGTCCGAAGTATCTTTTAAAAACTCAAAAGTGAACTTACGCCTTTTGCAAGTCTAGCCAAACTATAAAGGTAGGGTTATTGTAGCCTTAATGTTCTGAAAAAAACAAATGAGGCAAGGCATATAGAGAAAAATTATAATTTCCAATGATCTTTTTCAACTAAGTATTTCATTTTAATATAATATAATATAATTACTTTATTTACAAACCTTGTATAACCTACATTCTTACTCAATTGCTTTCTTGCAATAAAATCTGCAAGGGAACTTAAAAATTCAATTGCTGAACTAGTAATTGTAGTAAATTATCCAAGGCTTTAACAGGTCTCAGCATGAGAGAAAAAGAAGTACCAAATGCAAGTGTTTGACAGGTACTCAGAGAAGAATCCAGTGACCAATCAGGCTGGATTTTGTACAGGATCTGTGATATAAACGATAAGGAAAAATAGAAATAGCAGACAGAAATGTTCTGGGGAAGAGTTAACACAGCTTTTGTAGAGAGTAGTCATGCCTCGTGAAACTGGTAGAGTTCTTGGAAGAATTCCAGGAGCAAACAGATACAGGGTTATCCAATTAGTGTATTATACCTAGATGTCTAAAAATCTTGATGAAGACCCTCAAAAATGTGGTTCCAACAAACTAAGAGATAAAAGGAAATTGTCGCTTAGGTTAAAATCTGTTTAAGACAGAAAACAAGTGAGAGAAATTAATGGTTAGTTTTTCTGTTGCAGGAAAACTTTAAGTGAGTTGTTCCAGGAACTTATAATCTTCAACAAGCAATCATTTTAAATGATCTGGAAGACTGACTGATGAGAAATCTCTCAGAGGAGAGATGTGGGTGACTGAGAAAGACAAAATTTTATCTAGGGTGCTCCAATCTAATGATGGTGGAGAAAACACTAAGTTATTAGATATAAATGGTGTATGAAATTAGAATCACAGAACCATAGAATAGTTTGCATTAGAAGGCTCCAACTCCTCTGCAATGAGTAGGGACATCTTTCACTAGATCAGCTTGCTCAAAGCCCCCTCCAACCTGACTTAGTATACTTTCAATGATGGGACATCCACAGCTTCCCTGGGCAGCAAGTTTCCATGTCTTGTCACCCTTATTGTCAAAAATTCCTTTCAATCTAAATGCTCTTTCAGTTTGAAACCATTGTCCCTTGTCCTGCTACTATAGGCCCTGGCAAGAAGTCTTTCCCAATCTTTCTTATAAGCCCCCTTTATAGGTCACAATAAGGTCTTCCTGGAGTTTTCTTCTCCAGGCTGAACAACCCCAAGTCTCTCAGCCTTTCTTCACAGGAGAAGTGCTCCAGCCCTCTGATAATTTTCATGGCCCTTCTCTGGACCCTCTCCATCAGGTCCATGATTTGCTTGTACTGGGGACCCCAGAGCTGAATGCGGGACTCCAAGTGGGGTCTCACCAGAGCAGAGGGGTAGAGTCACCTCCCTTGACCTGCTGGCCATGCTCCTTTTGATGCAGCCCAGGATACCATCAGCTTTCTGGTCTGCAAGCTCACATTGCTTGCTCATGTCTAATTTTTCATCCTCCACTATACCAATGTCCTTCTCTGTAGGGCTGCTCTCAATCAATTAATCAATTCAGTGTTAATAAATACATAGAAATTCACATGACAAAAAATAATTCTAACTATACAACAAGATCAAAGAACCTGTCAGAGCAGACAATAGTAATGGGAGAGTCCAGTTATCCCAGACTGGCTAAAAACCATGTTTCTTGAATACCACATTCGGTTCTTGTCATCTCATGTCTGAAAGAATACTGTAGAATACGCTGTAAAAACAGGACAGGTACAGCAATGTTATCAGAAATATGGGATCTGTGGGAAGGGAGACTAATTACTATGGAATTCTTCAGCTTGGAAAAAGAAATAACTGAGACATGATTTGACAGAAGTTTGTATCATCTCATCTCATCTCATCAAACAGGAGACAGTGAATAAGGAATGATGGTTTATCAATCCTTCTAGAACAAGAATGAAGGATTAACTTACCATGCAACTAGCACAAAATGAGTCCAGGAAAATATGGGTGCTTTTTAAATTTTTTTTTTTATTTATAAACAAATTTATTAATGCTTTAGTATCAGACACAAGGAAGTCAAAAGTTAAGTGGTTTTAGAAAGGGATCAGTTAAATTTCTAAAGGCTAGAGCTAAGTACACGTTAGCTGCAACAGCTTAGATGTCACCTCCAACTCATGTAGGCTCTGGAACAGATACCATGTAAATAGATTACCTAAGGATTTAATTATCTACTGTGTATTTCTCCATGTTTACTACAGCCTGGCTTTCATTATCTAGTGTAAATATTGGCAGAGACACAATAGTGGGCAAGATGGAATGAATGACTGCTTATAGCCAGTGTTTTAGTCTTACCTTTCTGTATTACAGTCTCTGCTGCAAGTAGAAGGGGAGAAAATAGTGTCTTTAGGCGCTGAAACAGCATCCTGAATCCATCAATCTGCAGTGAATAAAACAAACTAAAAATGTGTGTAAACATCCCATGTATTTCTGAATACAGCAGAAGGACTAACAGATTAGAAGTACACTACAAGGCTCCAGGAGGTGCAAAAATACTCATCTCAAAAGTGTGCAATGTATATGCACAGTGTGAACAAGGAGCTGGAAAATTTTTTAAAGGACAATAGAAAAATGTAAATGTAAAATGTAAAACATCCAATTGTTTTACATTTCCTTTTCTGGACAAACAAGTTAGCCTTCAACAACAAGGACAATATGCTCCTCTACCAAAAATCTGGAAAGCACACAATTAATCTACAAATCTTTTGACCTAAAGCTGGCTCATGTTGAGTAAGTTTGCAGTCTGGGTCTACCCACCTAACACCATGGTGAAACATCCATCAGGTAGTATGAGGAATTATTAGGATCAAGGCTGAAGCATACAGAATCCTGGCAGCCACTTGTAAGGACATAAAAAGGGCCAAAAGAGGCAAGAAGTCCTTGTGTAACTTGTTCCCCATGTACAGAAGATGCCATGTGAGGTTTCTTTTCACGGAAATTCCAGCTCTGTAGTGAGAGCAGAGGGAGTTGTATGGGAATTACATTGTGTGTACAAATGTGTTTAACTGAATGAACAAAACACTACATGGGGACTGGCAGGATGGGTTGGGTTTGTTTTCCCTTATCCTGCAGGCATACAGGATTCTAAGAAATTCTCCAGCTATTGTTCCCTGAGACCTTGGAGGGTTTTCCTTTTCTGGCAAACCATTCAGCCTCATTTTCCTTCCTTACATAAAAGACATCCCCAGGCTAGCAGAAACAGAATAACAAACTAGTTCAGCATGGATCTTTATTAGAACTATTGAGATCACAATATACTTGCTACCCTTATCTCATGCAAATTCAGGTAATATATTTCTGGCTGAGGAAGATTATGATAAGGGAATAATAAACTGATTTACCTCGGAGCAATGAAAATTGCTTGCTGTTAAAACACAGGCAGAATCTTTGATTTTTGAGCATACAGTAAGGAAAGGGTTGCAGAGATCTCATAACTACATATTCAGTGTAAATAGAGATTTGTAAAATACAATTACCAGTACTAATTGAGTCGCCTACCTCTCCTTTTTGACTACCTAGGAAACATTGGTGAATCATCACTCAGATATACAGGCTGAGGGGCTGAAACTACTTAGTAGGAAGCCCCACAGAGAAGAGCATGTCATAAGCTCCTGAATCATCAGAAAGATGATGCCTCTCCTACATATCAATACGTAGCACAGGGATAAGGTAGCAGCCACCTCCTTTTGCACAGTAACTTTGTGGCTCAAGCTGATCATCAGGAAGTTGAAGACATGGAACTCACGACAGTTCCTAAGTCTCGACTCGACAGGCTACAGGGTTGTAAAATGCTTTTTACCACCCCCCACTGCAGCTGGATCTCATGTAGAAGGGAATGGAAGATTTATAGGATCAGCAACAGCCAAAGTTTATGGAAGGTTTGATTCTGTAACCCAGTAAGAAGTGGATTCCTCTGGCACAGCAGAGCTGTAGGCTGTGACCTCTGCTTCCATTGTTCATTACATATTTTATTTAATGATGCTTAAGTGGATATTGATGAAGTCCCTGCAGCAGAAACTCACTCTGCCCTAAAACAGTTGTTAGAGTTGCAAAAGAAAACCACTGTCAACTCCCCTAGCCTGACACTTGCATGTTACTCTGCAAGTTCCAGGTTTCTGAAGTGATCTTCAGGTCATAATATCTGCTCTGTGGGATCATATCCAGTGTTCTTCTACCTACAAATGCTATCTCCAAAAACAGCCTTTGCAAATTCTCAAACAAATGCAGAAGGACAGGAGCAATAGACAGCTCTTAGAGTACTGATGACAATGCAAATGGGCTTCACCCAAAAGCAACTCAGCTGAGCAAAAGCTCTACCACTCACTATTTTCTTGCAATTAAACCCATAGCAATTCAAGGCCAAGCAAGGTGGCATATATCTAAGATGGAAATCCAGATACCAAATTTGCATAAGAATTTGAACATCTACTTTTAGCAAATGACTAGATAGAGCACAATCATACAATCTGGAAGAAATTGTGTGTGCTACTCATAAAAGGTTAAAGAAGAGGCTAACAAAAAAATCCAGGAGGAACGAAGTAAATTGAAAATCCCTCAAAGTGTTCCTCAGTATTCTCTATCAGAGGCTGCAACTGCCTGCCTTTTGCTGTCAAGAACACCAAACTGAATTTGTGCGCCTTTCAGATTTTCAATCGTATTTATAAAGATTTAAATTCTGAAAAAAATATGATGCATTTCACTGTAGTTTCTGAATCAGCACTGTCCCATTAACCCATTAGGAGGAATCAGCTGGCACAAACACAAAACCGCTTCCCATTATCTCTGTCAAATAATATAGCAAAGTCAGGAGAAAACATCCTAACTCACAGGTGACATAGCTGAACCTACAGAATTTTTCAAGGCCTGATCAGATGAGCTAATAGTAATGTTATTGTAACCATAATGCTCTTACCATATGAAAAGAAAGATTTATAGGAAGAAATAATATTTTTATTAGTACAAGGCTTATATTTGAAAAAATAAATGTGTTTTTTTGGAATGCAAGCCCACGTTCCCATCTGAAACTGATGCCTTTTCCTGATCACAGAGTGGCAGCTCTGAACAGATACTTTCACTTTGAAGCTCTTTCTTTACAACAGAACTGGGAAAAAACGGCTCCTTTTTCTCAAAAAAGCTTATTGCTCAGAAAAAAAAATTAATAATTACAATGCAGAAAACAGCCAATGAACATATATAGTGCTTGAACACTTAGAAAAACCTCAGCAGATGCGAGCTTGTGCACATTCACAGCATTTCTTGCCTGTCATTTTCTGTTACCATCCACACTCCCTTCCTCTCATTGCACCTTACAAGTCCTTGAGTTTTCTTTCTGTAATGTATCTTCTCCCCGTGGTTCTCTGCAGCCTGCCTTGTGTATCCCAGTAATGTTTACTTCTTGCCCTTAGAATACACTGTGATATACTTGAGAATGGTTTACCCTTCTATTAATATTTCATAGAATCATAGAATGCTAGGGATTGGAAGGGACCTCGAAAGATCATCTAATCCAATCTCCCTGATGGAGCAGGAACACCTAGATTTGTGGGTTTTCAACTTAGACAATACCTATTTCGTGCCAGTAGTGGAATGGTAGAGATATAAAAGCACCCTGGTGACTCTAAAATCTATTATACTGAAGTTCAACAAAATTTCTCTTAAGAATACAAGTTTTCTTTCCCAAGTTTCTAAGCCTGTCTTCTTCTGGTAGCATTTTGTGGTGTCAAGTCTGTATTTCCTGCCAGGAGTTTTGCCCCAGTCAATCTGGTATTATTGCAAGATGACTGTAATCTGTCACAGAATCATGAGGAGGCTGAACTCTTCATTATGAATAAGCCAAAAAGTTTAAAAACCACCAAAGGGTGACATTTGGATTGTCTTTCATGCCAGATCTGTGAAGATCATTGAGAAGGATATTGAGCTACTTCAAGTCTTTCAACATGTTGGGTAGGAAGCTGGAAAGTGTTTATTTTTTCCTAGGTTTGAAGGTTCATTTTCATCAGACAGTTGCAAACTCTTTCAGTTACCTGTAGCTTTGGTATTCATCAATATTCGCCCATTTAACAGATTTCTGTGATCCTTAAAGATTGTTGCCAGGAAAAGTAATCATCTGATTTCAGGTTTTTGAAAAGCTGAATAGCCTGCATTTTTGATACATCCTTTTCCTTGCCAGTGATGGATTCGTCATCAGATACAGGCTTTCCAGGCATTGTCTTGCCTTCAGAAGGTTTCTTGACTTGGTGGTCTTCCTGAGTAATATCCATCTTCACACTGGACTTGAGGCTGTGGAAGCAATAGTCACCAACCTGGCAAAGGAAAACTGGCTCAGTGCTGTCAGGGTTTAACACCACCAAGTTACTCTCTGACAATGTCTGCTTTCTAGGAAGATCATTTCCCTCCTGTAAGACAGGAAAAGAAATTTGTGGTGGTTCTGAAAGTCCATGGAGACCTAAAGGGACAGTAAGGTAGTCTTTGAACACATCCGGGTGCAATTCAGGAGAAGAGGTTGGTTCTTGACCTGAAACTGGTGTCCTACCAGTTTTCCCAGGAGAAAACCCAGGGTAAGAGTGGTCACTGGGGAGCTGGGGCTCCTGTGAGACACCAGGTGACTCCCCTGCAGTGACAAGTGGCAGATGGGTTGAGTTGCTGGCTGATGGCAGTAACAGGCTCTCTGTGGTGATGTACTCCAAGGGGCAGTGCTGAGGAGATGTGATACAGCTAAGAGCTTTTGGAGATTTCTGCTCTTCTGTTCTCATGTTTGTGTCTTGCCCACAAGCTGGTGGGGCCAATGGGACTTCTTTCTGATCACTCAGGTGCTGCATTGTTTCTTTCTGATCTGGGAAGGGCTGTGAAGGACCTGCTCCTTGCTGTTCTTGCCCCTGTGGAGCGTGGGGACAGTCCTCCTTTGGGAGGGTCACATACTGAAGGGAAAGTGATTTCTCACGGAGTCCTGCTAGGTTCACTTGCAGGGTCTGATGCATATCAGGCTGGGAGGACATCATTGAGCTGTACAAGTATGGACCATTGAAAGCAAAGCAAGGGATTGCCATCTGGGAAGCAATACTTGCATCAGTACTGTTTCTTCTTGAAAGAGAAAAGGAATGACCAGCAATCTGACTTGAGCAGATAACTGGGGCATGCTCTGACTCATTTAAAGCATGGTATGAGTTCTGTAGGTCCAGTGCAACAGGGGAAACATCTGTCTTTTTAGCCTGCCCTTCAGGGTATTCTGCCAAACTCTTCATTTGCCTGAATGGGAGAAAGTTAAAAGTTGCTCGTGAGAGATATTATTTTGGTAAACAATAAATATATAACAAGCTGAGTTGAAAACACACGTAGCTACACATAGGGTTAGAAAAAATCTTTCTTGGGGAAACAGGCTAACCTAGATAGCAAAAAAAAAAAATTGTATCCCTTCCTCAAAAGCAACTTGTATAGGCATTTTTATGACAGAACATGTGATTATATCCTGCCATGACTTACAGAGCTCTTTGAGTCAGTCATCCACAGAGTCACTATAATGTGCTGTTCACTCACCTGTCCACAACTTGAAGGAAGCTAGCCTGCTCCATCTTCTCTGAAACGTTATATTTGTTGAAGTCCAGTTGGTTGCTTGTTGGACAGTTTCCTAAATGTACTTTCTGAAAACGAAAAGGCAGATATGAGAAGAGAGCAGTGTCTCACTGGCAGTAGAACCAAGAACGATACATTCCTGTTCTAGTTTCAGCTGGGGTAGAGTTAATTTTCTTCCTAGTAGCTACTATAGTGCTGTACTTTGGATTTAGTATGATAATAATGTTGATAACACATCAATGTTTTAGTTGTTGCTGAGCAGTCAAGGACTTTTTGACTTTTCATGCTGGCCTGCCAGTGAGATGGTGGGGAGTGCACAAGAGGCTGGGAGGAGACACAGCTGGGCCAGCTGACCCCAACTGACCAAAGGGATATTCTGTACCATATGACATCATGCTCAGTGTATAAATCTGTGAGAAGAAGAAGGAAGGAAGGTATGTTCAAAGTGATGGTGTTTGTCTTCCCAAGTAACCGCTACATGTGACAGAGCCCTTCTTTCCTGCAGATGGCTGAACACCTGTCTGCTACTGCAAAGTAGTGAATGAAACCCTTGTTTTGTTTTGCCCTTACAATTCCATCCTCCATCCCACCGCTGGTGGAATGAGCAAGCAGCTGGGTGATGCTTAGTTGCTTGCTGGGGTTTAACTGCAACAATTACCCATGGACAAAGAGAAAAAATAGGAGAGACTACAGCAACTAGCAACAGGGATACAACTTCACAAATGACTAGAAGGTGTGTTCTATTCTCCGGAAGATGGTTATTTCAAACTCCTATTGCCCTCCACTGACCTAACTACAAGTACTCAGTGAGCCGGCTAGGAAAGATGCCCCCTTCGTGAATTGAGGACTCATTGAATATGTGATAGTAGATGGTTATCTTGGCCACAGTGATCACAAAATGGTTGAGTTTTAAATTTTCAGAGTAATGAGTGAAAGAGTTGCTACATTGGATATCAAGAAAGCAAGCTTTAAGTTATTCAGGGTGTTACTCAGTAGTGTCCCCTGGGAATCTGCTTTTGAGGGTTTGGGAGTCCATGAGTGCTGGTCAGTTTTTCAGAACTACCTTTCATAAGCACAGGAGCAGGCAGTACCATTGTGGCATAAGTCAAACAAGCGGGAAAGAAGACCAGCTTGGTTGAATAGGGAACTCCCTGTGGAGCTCAAGATGAAAAGGAAACTGTACTATCTCTGGAAGCAAGGTGAGGCTTCACAGGAAGATTACAGAGCCGTGGTTCATATATGCAGGGAGAAGACATGAAAGGCTAAAGCTCAATTAGGTTGAGGCTTGCCAGTATTGTACCAGACAACAAGAAGGGCTTTTTTAAGTACGTTAAACAAGAAGAAGTCTAAAGAAAACACTGGACCAATACGTGTTGATCATAGTCTAATAGACTAACAGGGATGAAGAAAAAGCAGAGGCATTTGATGATTTTTTGCCTCAGTCTTTAATAATACTAATAGAGGTTGGACTGCCCAGTCCCCCGAATCAGAGGACTGTGAGTGTGGGAACAACGGTTTTCCATTTGTGGGCACTGAAATTGCAAGGGACCTGCTGTATCAGCTGAGTGTTCACAAGTTCATGGGGACTGATGGGATTCACCCCAGAGTACTGAAGTAGCTAGTGGACGTTACAGCAGGACACTTCTCAATCATCTACCAAAAGTCTTGGGAGTGTGCAAAGGTCCCTGCAGACTGGAAGCTTGCCAGTGTCATTCTAACTTGGGAGAAGGGAGTGAGGGAACACCCAGGAAACTACAAGCCTGTTAGTCTAACCTCAGTTCATGGTAAAATTACTGTAAGTGCTTATTCGCTTCACACAAAGGCCATGTTGTAAATTATACTAATTGGATTGCCACAAATCTAAACTTATAGTGAGCCATCCCTCGTGAACACAGAATAGAATCAACTGTTATACAAAAGTATGTTTCTGTGTGTATGTGTATGTTGGGCTGGGCGTGTTATTGAATTAGCTATTCTTGCAAGACTATAAGACTTTTACCACTAAAATCTAGAGATGTACATACCACATATCCAGATGTTGGGTTTTTCTGGAAGGGAGGAAGGAAGGATGTTCTATTTACATAACTTTGACCAAATGCTATCTAACTGTGTTGCTCTATTTCCAATACAGAATTATTGTCCTGCTAACAGACAAGCATGTGGTAACCTTTATTCCAGAAAATCCAGTTCCTTAAAATAAAAGTGTCTCTACTAGGGCTACCATCACATTCTAAAAAGCTATGAATTAGTGTTGATTACTATATGGAGACAAACAAAAGCACCAGCTGATGAACGTTGCAAATGGCACTAGATTATTTCAGTCTTAAAATTCTGAAGTACTGAATATTTTCTAGCTGGATTTTAAATCACAGCAATGCTGACAAGCACAATACGAAGAAGTATACTAGTATCAAAATAAGAACACAGTTATGTTAGGTATTACCAGAACTTTTCTGAAATATTAGGCATAGACTAATGATGATATCTGTTCATTGTGGACTAGAGGTCAAGAAATGCTCTTAAGATTATTTCAAGTCCTGAAAAAGACAGAAATAATGAACCCTTCAAGGTACAGTGCCCTCTCACCTCCAGGTAGCTCTGGATCAGGAGACTCTTGCTGGGGTTTGGAATCTTTTCCTCCCACATTTGCTTCTTCCTGAAACAACAACACAGAGTTTTCAAGATTCACTTCTCAATGTGGCTGCAACCAGACAAGACTGCACCCCGTACGCTGCACTGCTCTGCAGTGTGAGGCACCACCAAGGCCCTGGCACACCACCACCCGACTCGCAGACATGCACAGGGCTGACCGTCACACACTACAGCTCATCTCCACAAAGACCAACCTCTCATGGGGACAAGAAGTGCCTAGGACTTTATGCCACACAAATGGCCAAAACCCTCCTAAATCTGCTCACAATGCAAACCTACCTGAGGAAATACCTGTAGCTGCAATAAGCAATGATTAGCAAAGTGATGATGAGAACTGGGAGCATCACTGGGAGAACCACTGGTGGCAGGACTGAAACAGAGGAAAGAGAAATAAGAAACCACCTGCAGAGTGGCTGCTTCCCACAATGTGTTTTTCACTCTGGTCACATGCAAGCAGATGAGGGCAATGCAGGTGGTCAAGGGACAGGATTGATTATGAGGCCTTCAAATTGTTGTGACACCCACCGGGGTGTAAGAGACTAAAAGTGGCCTGAACAGCTTCCTGACCAAACAAGTTGTTTCCTGTACTGATTCTTTTTGGTTTTTTGTTTGTTTGGTTGGTTGGTTTTTGTTTGTTTGTTTGTTTGTTTTTGTTTGTTTGGTTGGTTGGTTTTTTACTGGCAACAGAGTAAAGAAATGATGCTAATAAAAAGATGGTTAGGTACCTCACTCCACCATGAATAACACACATCTTCAGGCATCTGAGCTCTGCCTTAGTCTGTACAGTTCTGAAGAGATGGTGATTTCAGGGATTTTCTAAGAAAGAGCTTCATCTGCTGGTGACCACAGCTGATCATCAACAAGATTCCAAGTTCTTCCTGAGTACACTCAACGGAATTGCCTAAGCCACTGTCTTACCACTACACGCTTCCTCAGGACAAATCATGCAAGATCACATTACTTTGGTCAGAAGACCACATGATAGCAGACATTCTGCCCCTAAGTCCAGAAACAGCAAACACACATAAAAGCTTGATCTCCAGTAGACTCTACTGTGTGTTTTACACCACCCTATAGTCACTGTGCAAATTTAAAAGTCTGATGGATTATATTGTGTCTTCTTGCAGTTTCGGGCTCTTCAGTCACCGAGAGCACAATGCACTACTGGCATTAGGAAACAAGGATGATCTTTGGGACAGGATTTTTGCTTGATTCTTCATGTGGAAACCCTTATGGTTGGTTGCACACACCTTGTGAAGGGACAGAGGGAAGAAGTTTGAAGTCATTTCTGCTCAGCTCCCTCATTAGCATTGTTGCTGTACTGCAAGGATGCAGACAGGACAACTACATTGTGAAGTGACCCCAACTAGCTCATGGCTGAGAGAATGTATTTTTCTATAGAGGCACTTGAACCATTAACAGTCCACAAAACCTTACAGAAGTAGCCTACATGAGCAGTACCATTTTCAGTCTTCCAGGTGAACTCCTCACTCCATTCACTCCAAGGTCCCTCATAATCCACAGGCGTATTCACTCTTGCACGCATTTTCCCCCTATATTCTGTAGATGATGCCAGCATCTGTGGGGTGAAGGTGAAAGGAGGTTCATCGTTGCTGATATTTAACGTCTGGAGAGTCTGGAGAGAAGACAGAAGCACAAATGACAGAGATGAGAGGAACTGTCTTACCCATTTGGCCAACAAAGAGAAATCCAGGACTCCTGTACTTTCTAAGGCTCACCTTCTCATATTGGTTGTTTTTCCAGTATTTGACTTCATATCTCTGTTTTATGAAGCCATATCCCAAAGTGTGTTTTATCCACCTCAGTTCATACTCTTGGTTCTCTGTCACTGTTACGGACACATTGGTAGGTGGCATCACCTTAACTGGAACACACAAGAATGTCTCAGACTGTTCATCAACACACTGGTCCAGCACTTCCTTTCACCACTGTGACTATTAATAGTTTGCAGAGACCGAGAACAATGTTGTTTTATGCAATGGAAGAAGTCTCAGCTTTTTAACAATTATTAAATTCCCACATCTTCATTTTCTTGTCGAAAACAATAAAGGAATAGAGACATGAAATAACAGAAAATCCATACCCATTAATATTGACAGCACTCCCTGTGTACAGAAAAGCAGGAAAGTAATATTTGAAACATCTGTACTGGTATTTTCAATCACTGCAGGAGCTCTCCCGGTGTTAGTCTGTGACAAGTTGTACCTCCAGATACATGCAGGCAGATATGATCCACCTGGTACACCTCACTCAGCAGATGAGTCCTGACCCATCCAGTGCTCCAGCAGTCACTGCACAACCTCACAATGTGTCACTGGCTTCTTGAGAAATCATATAGTGACACACTCCCCACAATCCCTGTCACCACAGCTCCCTGAAACCTGTGGTACCCATGAAGGTCAATCATAGAGAAGTCATCAGGGTGACAACCACTCACCAGGAAGCTCTGGGTCACAACCAGAATTTCTGCAAAGCAGCGTCCACTGCTGCCACCTTCCTCAGAGCAGCAAATGCCACTGAGGATCTCCACACCTACAAACCCAGGCCTCTGACCTGAGACAAGGTCCAGTTCCTTTCTTCATCAGTCCAGCTCACTTCATCTTGCCGTCCACTTCTCCTCAGCACCACTGCCCTCAGCCCTAATTGCACAGCCAGGTGTCTCTCCAGGAAACAACCAGGAGAAACAAGACAACACAGCAACTCACTGTTCTTGTAGGCTTCAATCAGCTTCTCTTCTGTCTTGACCTGGACAGACACATGGTACTGGTTCTGATTGCTGGAGTTGCTGACAGGGATCTCACAGCTCTGGACCACATATGGGACATGAGGCAAAGACTTCTCCTGCACAGGAGAACACTCCTCTTCCCTGAGAGAAGAAAAAGAGGTTGAGCTGAGATCAGGGGGAATGAAACCAAGCATGGGAGAGTCACAGGCATGCTGCCATGGACAGAGAACGCACGCTGATGCTGGAGTGGCCCTGAAGAACAAGCCAAAGATGACAGAGGTGATGATCGCTTTCTTCACTTCCCAGCTGCATGTCAGACGATCTGCACCATTGAAGAGGCAGCGAAGGTTCCTGGGCTGAAGACCACCTTCAGAGAAGATGAGAGTGAGCTAAGTCACAGGAAAGGTCTGGCGTCCCAGCCAGAGTTTCACCCCTGCACATCCCCGCTCTGTCCCACGCTACCTTCAGGGGTCTCCCATGACACCTCTGTGCTCCACTCACTGAACTGCCCAGAAAAGCCACTGGATCGCCCCGGTCTGGCTCGCACACGGGCGACATAGCTGCTCCCTGGGACAAGGTCCTTGCAGCTGAGGTGGCAACGTGTGGTGTTGGAGAGCAAAAGTGAGGCAGCTTTCTGTTGTTGGGGGAAAGGAGGGAGGAAATTGGGTAGTTGGGGAATAGAGAAGAGGGGTAGAAGACAGGGAAAAAGTGAGAGGAGGTGACTGCCAGGCTGCATCTCCCAGCAGTCCCATGCATGAGACGGTACATGTACACGCTGCCATGCAGTGTTCCTTGCTCACATACTAGAGGGTCTTCAGTGAGCCAACACAGTGCAGGCAGGGTGAGGTACAGGCACTGTTGGGTAAAATATACTCCAGCAGCTGGGCCGGCTCCTGCAGCTTGCAGAGCCCTGGTTGTCTTCAGCTCCAGCTATACAAGTTCACAACACTGTTCAGTGCAGAACTTTGTGGGAATCTGGACAAGATACTTCTCTTAAAAACTAAAGATCAAGCTGACAGGTACACAACAGGCAGATCTAGGGAAACAACAGGGCAAAAGATATGGGGTCCTAAAAACTGGGAAAAAAAAAAAAAAAGCCATAACCTATCCTCCTGGAAGGGGAGGCAGCTTCAAATGTATTTTGCTGGTTTCCCACATGAACACACAGGCTCCTGTTTGAACATGCTTTAATTCCATTTGGGAGGGATTCAGGGCAAAATCAATTCCAACTCAAAATCAAGTGCAGGGCGCTTTTTTTTTTTTCAGTGAAGGACAGATCTTTGCATTCAGTTCAGGATAAATGGTATTTCACTGGGCAAGTCACTTGCAAGCAGAAAGAGAGCCCCTTCCTCCTGACCTGAAACAACATGTGTTGCATCTCCTTACAGTGCCTAAGAAGGGGAAGGTCATTCATTTGCTCAGCTTGTTCCACAAGCTCCCAGCCGGCCACAAGGGTGCAGTCCACACCAGGGCAGCCCAGCTCCTCCGCTCTTACCTCCCAGGACTCCCAGTCCCTCTTGTAAGTGACTTCGTGCTCCAGGGCATTGCCCAGCCCTTGGCTTCCATCAGCTGCTTTCCAGGTCAGCAAGAAGTCTCCTGATGTCATCAAGCTGACTGAGAGGTTTTGAGGTGGGAGGGTCTGAACTGGAAGGTGAAGGTACAACCAATGAGAGGACAGGGACATGAAAAGGACGAGAAAAAGCCTAGGTAAATTTCCCCATTTCCAGATTAGTTTATCCCTGCCACACGAAGTAGCTCCTGCTTGATTCCCTCTTACAGGTCCAGCTGCTCCCAGAAACTTGGCCTCTCCCCTCCCTGCCCCATCCTCTCAATGTCATACTCTTTGGCAATTTTCAGAATAGAAGTGGAATTCATTTCCTGACTGAACAGCAAATACATTCTCAGAGATACCTAATATTAATTGGAAAATGATATTTTGTATTTAATCCTTACCATTTTGGAAAAGGTCAACATTTATTTCTGCTTGAAGCATCTTATCAGGTCTGAAGCTGTAAATATCATCTACTCCTATTCCAAAATTGTCTGTAGTGTTGAGACAAATCCAGTGCACATAGGAGTCTGGAGCCTCATGTAAGTCGTTTTCTGTCTGGCGTTTGCAAAACATCTCCTTGTTCTCCCTGTTATACAGAAAGTGATCTATAAAGGTCTGATTTGGAGCCCTATAGTTAATGCAAAATTATATGCCTGAAACCAATTCCATCCCATTCTGTTGTTGTAATTCCCTTAGGCACTTATATCCTCCCCGTACCTATTAGTCCTGTTTTGCCTCAGTTAATAGGACAAACGTTTTTTACACCAGGATTTTTGTCAAATGCCTTCCCATTTCAAAGTTATGCAGCAGTATATTTTGCTACCAGCCTATTTTCATTAGTTTTTAGCCTAACTCTATGTAATCTCTTACTTTTAATTTGAGAAATGATATGATGAAAAATAATGTCATGGAAATATACCTTTTACTCAAAGTAAAAGCTAGTTTCTGATGATCCTTAGCTTCTTGAAGACATTAATTTTGCAGTCACAGAAAGACACTTAAAAATAATTCTCCTACCAAAATGTACGTCTATGTACTTAGTAGTTCTGTTCTGTCAAGGGACCTTATGCATTCATTGAAGATTTTATTCAGAATGTTAATCATCCTTTCAGATGATAGCCTTTCTCCAGGCCAAGGACCATCATGAAAATTAAAAAAATATTTTAAATTAGACAGGAGAGGATAAGCTTTGTGTGCCTGCAGTAGCCTGATCTGCTGGAAACATGTGTTGCTTCTTTTTGTACCCTCAGGAATTTTGTTTGTGTTTATGGTTTCATACCCAGTATATTACATTGTTCCAGTTCAGATGAGGAATATTAAGTTGCGAATATCTAAGGCCAAATACTGTCTTCCAGGATAGGATGGAGTCTCCTGGCCAACTTTATGTCAGCAAGCATTATTCAGCACTATTGTTATTTTTTAAAGTTTTGTATTAGCAAGGAAAACAGGGATATTCTTAAAGATGGCTGGCGTTGACGATACACGTGCATACCCTTAAACAAAAGAGTCAGTCAAAGGGTTGTGAAGTCCTGAAGATATTTCTGTCTGTTCACTAGAATTACCTTATAGATTGGGATTTAGTCAACTATTCTTCATCTATGAGATGAGCTAGTTTAACCATTGGCCACTTTCATTTCATCTGCATGACTGTCCACACTTCATACTTGCTTGTCTGATTAGTTCACTTCTATCATGTTTCCTCTGTGATCCACACACTCCATCATGTAAAGATGTTTCAGAGAATCTTCCAAAGGTCCAAGTAATTTTATACCCTCTTTTCCCAGAAGCATTAGCTTCAAGTTTCTGTTCAAAAGACCTTCCACTGATTTCACCTGCTTTTAGGTCTATTAATTCTCTCTTATTTAGAATAAAATCAAGAGTTCTTTCTCTTTCCTTTCCTTCCTGTATCCCCAGACTCTAATTCATTTTCTTCTCAGCTTTTTGTCTTTGTTTTCCTCTCTCCCCTGACTATTCCTTTCTTATCCTCACAATCGATCCAGTTTGGTGATTCAGTTCCCTTTTCATAAGGAAACGTGTAACAGAGAGATACTGTCAGAAACAGACCAGTATCTCTGGGAGGAAAACTGATAGCACAGATGAACTTAACAGCCTTCTCTATCTCACAAACACACAGTTTATACATGTTCCTCAGAAGTGATCAAAATCACACTCAGTGATGCTCCTAAACACGTGAAATAAGGGGGTAATTTCTCCCCCCTTTTAGGTTCATAAACAATATTCAGGTTCACACTTGTACTAATATCGTCTTCTTCACCCCACTAATAGTAACCTATATGCCCCATCGTGCTTCGTATCTATGATCCCACAATGAAATTATGGGAAAACAATTGTAAAGGTGATAAAAATAACTCCATTAGGGCACCTTATTCATTCCTTTCTTCCTAGAAGAGGCCTCAGAGGCTGGCACAACCTTTACTTTAACCCGATGACAGAAGGAGGTGGCCATGCCTTCTGAAAACCTGACTGCAGGTCCCTGTGATTGTGGCAAATTTCCCTTTGGACTTTTATGCAGCACAGCACATTTCAGGTACTCACATTATAATATTATCCCTTTGGTAAAGAGTCATACCAACGAGGGCATGAGCCTCAGAATGCTCCATCCATGTGCAGGTCACCTGTGAGTTGTAGTCATTGTAGCAGCTCAAGCTCTTCATAGGGATGCTCTCTGAGAAAGGAATTCAGGGAAAAAAAAAAACAAAACCTGCAGTGATTGCAAATGTAAATAGTGACAGATTCTGCCAGAAGAATGGGGAAGGCACTGATAACAGTACTCTCCTCATGGCACCAGAAAATGATTCTTGGTGAAAATACGTACAGAATTGTGGCCATTCTGCACATCTCTACAATAGGCAAGTGTCCAACCCAAGCTACAAGTAACAACAATGAAGTGAGACCTCTGTGCCTGCAAGGTACTTAATTCTATCCGAGGTATAATTTTTCAATCACTGAGTGCTTCCAGGAATTAGTAGATGCCACGGTCAGCAGGCATATGGTAATCATTTAATCGTTGTGTGTTCCTGCATGGGACTTCTTTGCCACTAACCCCCTAGCAGAGGTTATGACACTAGAAAGGTGTATTTAAAAGTGAGATACTCTGAGAATAATCTTGCTATGACTCAGAAGAATGCCCAGGCTAATTTGTTGGAACTAGATTTATGATCCAGAAATGGCCACACCTCTTACCAGGGATAACTTTTTTTTCCTAACCTCACAACTGTGAAGTGGAGAAATAGATGCCTCCTCTGGTACATGCACTATGAAGCAAGTTGCTTTCTTCTCCTTCTTTATTTTCTCTGAAGGTAATATCTGTGGTGCACTATTGGGATATGACCTTCAGATGACAGAGGTGTCAGCATGCAAACATGAGTGTGCTCTCTAAATTTTTCTTGACAAGAACTGCTATCGATTTGGCTAAGGGGCTGTTGGTAGCCCCCCCACACCCCTCCCCATCTTGTGTCTGTCCTGTACACTGTCTCTGCTCCTGTACACTACCTGCATCACACACTCAGCCCTTTGTTTTCGTGTGTTTTCACTTTCAGGCTCTATTCCTCCTTCCTGTTCACTGATTGACCAGTTAACTTGTTCATCTCATCTATTTTTCCAGTATTTCACCTGTCCATTCCACCAGCCTACAAGTGATTTGTCTGCACATGCATCTGCTACACACTGGTTTTGACCAAGATGTCCGTTCTCCTACAGTATAGAAGATGGTGTCAGAAAAAAGCGAAAAAGCAAGCACAAAATGAGGAAGAGCATTAGCTGAAAGGAGATAGATAAAAAAGGAAAGGCAATAATGGAAAGATAAAAGAAAGCATAAATTTGAAACTCACCTCGAATATCTTGGACACCGAAGACCAAATACAGATTCAGCAGAAGGATGAAAATCTCTCTCATGTTCATACAGTACTTTGCGCACAAGTTTGATCCTAATTCAGAAGACAATTGTTTTCATTTCTCACTGGCTACTCTCTTGCTCTGTTTATGGTGAGGCTTCTTGTTTCCATTTCACACAAAGAGAAGTAAAACTGAATTAGGGAACTTCTTTAGGTTTCGTGTTGGAGTGACGTTCAGGAAGAACTTCTACCAAGTGCTTATTGTAGGATGAAATCCGTGTTTTCGTATTGTCTGAGCTTACAATATGAGCAAAGAATTAAGAAGTAAATGCACATTTCCAAGGACGTGCAGAGAGTCTTTCAGTTGAGTAGCAACAAGAAACAATCCTAATCTGAAGAGAACTCAGCTTTCAAATTCATTCATCCTTCTGCTCTTCGTGCTCAAAGCCCTCCTAATGAATTGCAATGGTGTTCTGTTTTTCTACCTTTCCTTAAAAATATGATCTCCAACTACATAGCTCCTGGGAGCTACAGGGCTTGAATTTCTGTATTCATTCACCTTCAGATTTCTCTTCAACATGCTACTTTTCCAGTAACTCCTCAATCAAGTTGCAAATTGCAGAGATAATAACAAATTAAATTATTATTATTAATATTATCATTATCATTATCATTATTATTGAGACTGAGAGTAGATTGAGTGATCCAAAGACCAGGGACCACATTGCTTAATACTGGAATTCAAGTTCTTTTGGTCATCTGTCATTGCTCTCTCAAAAGTTTAATAAACTCACCTACTCAGGTATGTCACAGAGCTGAGACTCTCTTCTACTTTAGAGGAGCATGAAAATAGGTGCTTTTAAATTCCTATTGATTTTCAGATTCCTGAATGCCAGAAAGAGCTGGCTGAGCCCTTGAATAATCACTACAGCTAAGGAATCCCAGAATTACTTACAAGCCCTTGTATGAGAGCAGACTCTCTGCCATTTTGCTTTCCCCACAGATGAAGCCGTTCCCTTACCTGGATCCAGAGCCGTCTGTGAGGAAGATGATTCAACCTGATGGGTGACTCCCTGCCCAGCCTCCCCCCACAGCATCAGAATCCTCTGATGCAGAAACCAGCAAAACCACACTTCCCTAGAACTGGAGACACAGCAATCAATTGACCACAGGATTTTCTTGGCAAGTAAGTCTTCAAAATAACTGCTATATGCACTCCAAAAGTCACTTTCAAAGAAGCAGACCACGCCATTTCAAGGAAAGTCTGTGTACTTGCCTGTAAAATAAGGAAGTCTGTACTTCCTATTTCAGGCCCCAAAGCACGCACTTAGATGGTACTGCTTAACTGGGAAGGGAGGGAAAGGAAATTTGTCATTGCCAATCTTCACGTTAACAATCACCAGATCATGGGACTAATCTATTTTCAGAAAAGAATAAAAGAAGAGGGTTGACTGCAGCAGATGTGAGAAAGACTAAGAAATAATTATCCGGTTTTTACTTCAGCACTGTTTCTTGCTTTACTCTAGGTGAGTAAATCTTCAAGACAGGGATAATTCTATACTTTTATCGGTCAACATATGGAACACAAGTGTATGAGTTTGAATTGGTCAACGCATGATGTGAAGTATAGTTTTATCTCTGTAAGCCTTTGAGTAATATTTTTAAAAGTTTGACCTATTTCAACAACAATCAATGACAAATTATAAGTATTCTAGTACATAGAGGAAACAAAAGAAAACTGGTGAGAAGAGTTGATCTGAAGTTATCCTACATCCGTGACAGGCACACTGTTTCAAATCCAGCTTCAAAACTTAGTCCGGTAGCCTTCAACAGTAAGATTTATAGGAAAGTTAGGTAGCCATAAGGGACAGACACACACAGGGTTGCACTTTCAAAGGTAAACTACAAGGGACTAAGATGAGTCCCCAGATACAGAATATAACTGCCAGTCTGTCCTACACTGGTGCTACACCTTCTGTAGATCCCTATATACTGACCAAAACCATAGTTAGTGCAGTTAGGATCTCACAAGAACTACATCAAAATACAAGGGGAAAAAAAATATATATATGGTGAATATGGGGGGGAGGAAGAATATGGGGAGGAATATGTGACTTTGCTGGATGGGCAGAATTGACTTTGCATTACAGTATAAAGGCAGAAAGGAATTCTGCTACTCCGATTTTCAGAGGCCAGTAAGTTCATGCATGTTCTTCCCCCATGCTTAGCAAAAAGGTTTCTTATTTCCCAGAAGACATTCTCCTTTCTTTCCTCACTCAAACTGCTCCTTCATCTTCAAACAGATTTGCTGAGTTGCTGGTAACATGGCAGGATCTAGCTGTCAGCAAAAATCTTCAGACATCATTTGCTCTGTTGAACTCCAGGAACAGGTAACAGGTAACCCTGAACACCAGCAGCTTTGCAGGCCACGCGTGCCAGTTAGGCTTCTAATTTACAATGCATTCTGTTATGTATCACAAGATGTAAGATTACTAACCTTATGGTACATTTCTTCACCTCCTTCCTAAACCACACTGCTACAACGCCTTTGAAGTGGGAAGTTACATTTTGTAACACTTTAGTAAAATACTGTCAACTAAAACCTTTCATCAGTAGTACAAAGGAAGATACAATCTGTATCTCTTCTGAATATATGTCATCTACCTCCGAAATTTAGTATGTGTGGATCCTTCAGGTGGAACCTTTGTACCTGGAAAGCAGATATGGCTTGTAGCACATCTAACAACTCTTTGGAGAGTGCATTTTCTTAGACAAGTCTGTAGAGGTCTGGTATAGTGCTGGAACTGTGCACTTACTAGAGTGTCAAGTAAGAAATGATTTATGGATCCAAATTAGCAAATGACATGCTTATCTTTAAATATAAATATAAACTTTAAATATAAACCTTTTCCTTTATTTCCAATACACTTAAACACATAAATGCAAGGCCACAGATAATACAATATTAAAGCTTATGTATATAAATAAGTTTATCTATATACATCAGGAAGAAAAAAAGTTTAAAGTATAAGTTGCCTTAAATACTTCTGTTGTTGTTGAAGATCTCGTTATGTGATAGCATTACAGGTAACATCTAAGAAAAAGAGAAAACATTATTTTGCCAGTTTGGGGAGGGGTAGGTTAATTATTTATTCATTGATAGTTAACTGTTTCTTAGTACCTGCAGATACTTATTAATCTTCCCTTTTGTCTGTACAAATTTTAGCAGTAGGTTAAGAACAATCTTCTTGTATTGCACCTTAGTACCACGGAATTGTACCGTTAGGAATTGTAGCTTAGTACCACAGAAACTAACAGTTGAATGCAAAGCATGGTGTTTGAACACTCTCTTAACTTCTTATTTTTTACTGATTATATTTATACTTGTTGGTATCTCTTTAACATAATGACTGCATGGTGTTTTCAAAATGCAGTGTTTTAGGTATCAAACAATATATGCAAAACATACATAACTTGTAATTCTTACAGTAAGTTTGTTCAAGAAGAAAATATTGTAATTGCATGACCATTGAAGAAATTATTGCAAGATATATTCTTTTGCAATAATATAACTCCTCCTTAAGGAAAGCTGAATAGGTGACATTCAGACTCTTCTTCAAAATTATCTCACTTTCAAGAAAAAAAAGGAGCAAAATTATTTCATATCCCAAAAAAACCTCCTTTTGTACAGAAACTGATAAAATAAACTCATATGTAACTTTATTTGTTGAAGAATCTGACACAGTAATTTCTTGTTAGCTCTGCTTTTCAATGAGGTGTGAGAAAGCAGAAGGCAGACAAAGAAGAAATTGCTATTTGAATAGGCATCACACAAATTTTCACAGAACGTGGAAATAAGTAGCCTGTACAATTACAAAAACATCTCCAAGGAACACCCCAGGCGTACCAGGTTTGATTCACAGAATTCAGAACACTGGTCAGTGGAAAAAAGAAAGCAAAGGTAGGCTGCAATTTCTTCACTGATATATGAAAGGGTTTTCTTGATGTTTCCAGAACAAACTCTGAATGCCCAGTAGACTCCAACCTGACAGAAATAATTACATGTTCGTAAGCACTGACACACAAACCTTCATATCAGCAAGTGAAGAGAAAATTATGGCGGTCTAGGAAAAAAACTTATGAAAACATTCTGGACAAATTAACTATCTCTGGGAGCAAGAACAGAGATTAGAGCAGTTCTTAGGGCTCAGGACACTAAACCTCTATTGCAAGCTAACACTGACTTGCTTGGCAAATACGGCCAGTGATTTTATTTCTCTGTTCCTCACTTTATTTGGTCTCTATGTAGTTGTGTCTATTACAGAGGAGTGCTAAAAAGCTGAAGAAGTTAACTAAGTACAGATTTTACATTGAAAGGTAATACATTACTAAAAATTGCTCTTTTCAAGATCACTTCAAGGGCTTGTTAAAGGAAACTGTCTGCAAAGAGGAATTATGGCAGGACTGTATAGCTACCGACTGGAAAGTCTCTATATAGCACTCATGTTGCTCTTACTGCTTGAGTAGACCTATTTCTGGACTAGTGTTGTAGACACCCAAGTCATCTTTTTGAGTGATGTGCAGCTTCCAAGGGAAGAAATGCTTCTCAGATGGCCTCCTTCTGCTCTGAGTCACCATGAGTTCAACATCCTCATCAGACAGCAACCGGATCAGATCACCATCAAGGTCCCGGTAATTCAAAACAATGTCATCTTGGTCAAACTCCTGCCTGGTAGAAAAGAAATTGATTGATCCCCAGAAATAAAGGAATACCTGGGAGGTGTTGCATGATGAACGATATACTGGCAATCTATTTAATTCTGCTAAAAGCCACACAAAGCCTTGGGTGTCTTGGCATTCTTGATACAGCTAGTACTAGAAATCATACAGCCACATTCATGCTGTGTTGCATTTTAGCTGAGAAATCTGTAAGAACCAAGACCTATTTCCAGTAACATAACTTGCATGGCAAAATTAATCTGTGAGTTTGATAAAATCCCTATACATAACAGTTGACTATAGTTACTACCCACTTTTGCCTACTTATGGTTGCTTTTTTTGAGGGGAGGGCAGGTTAAGGAATGGAAGAATATTAACACAGGTACTACTAATATTTGATGTTCTAATGTTTTGATGTTTAACAGCAGATTAATCTAGTTTAATACTAGTTTAACAGGTGTTAGAAGGCAGTGTCCTGCATCCTGCAGAGGTATAATATATTGGACCAAAGATCCCTGCATGGGAGTACGGCTCTGGTCTTAGAACAAGAAACGGAAACTTCTGCCCAGCTTAAATGAGTCAGAAGTGTATGGCATTCCACGCTTACTGGCTATCTCAAGGCAGACTAGTGTCTGCTCAGATGGCCCTGGTCCAAGGCAAAGCACAACTTCTTCAGGACGCTTGAAAAGTACTTCACACCCAAAACATGGTGATAACCAAATAGAATATAGAAAATCTAGGACTGGAAGGAACTTGACAAAAGCTTAAATGATATTAAACATACAACTAACTGTTTGCACTGTACCTCATCAATTTCGTGAGATCTTTGAATGATGGAATGCTGCTCAGATCCTCTTCCACTGAGATATCCCTGTAACAAGAGCAAATCTAATCATTACATATCATGCAAAAAAGACTTGTCAGCATCTCTTCAGCAGTAAACTGCTTCTTATTACCTGATAGTGCTCACTGTCTCATCATGGTAATAACAACGAATTTTATTAATTGTGTTTTCCTGCTGTGGTAAATCTTTTATGATCTTCACAAAAGCACATGGGAATATTCCAGTGGCATCATCAACTGTCCCCTGGAATGATAAGAGTTGTTAGAATAAAGAAAAACATGCCATTTTGGTCACATACAGTAAGTTCTGGAATTCAATTAATTTCCATGGAAACAACAGTAAGAATTTTTCTACTATAATCAAGAAAAGAAAGGCTATGGAAATGACCTGATGGCATCTCTACAAAAAGATTATACAATTGCTTAGTCAAATAAAAGGCAGGGGAGTGAAACAGTGTGTAAAAAATGAAAGTCAGATGGTTGCCAAGGAAGGCTGTGGTGTTTGAGCAAGCAGAGATATCCTATCAGCAAACACACAGTATGTTCTCCTCGTTCTTTTTCAGAACACTGCCGCATTGCCCAAATTCTCTCTAATCAAGCTGACGTGTGTTGTGGTATGAAGCATAAAGTATATAGCAACTTGCCCTGAGGCAAGAAACCAATTAATCACTGAAATGGAGTTTCCATCTCCTTTCTGTGGCCTTTTTATGTTCTAATCACTTCCAAAGAATTTAAAAACATTCCAGCAGAAGCAAATGCAAATGCAAACTGTAGTCTAGAGGGCAGAAAATTTGTAAGCTAAAAACCATCAAGGAAGGAAACAATTTCAAATTTGGAGTCAAGGATTTATTCTTGACAGTAAGACCTGATTATGATGCAGTTTCTCACTGAAAGAAGGCAGGTCACAAGGAGTAGGAGAGCCCTTTCTACTCATATATTTCAAAGTATGCTAATAATGCAATAATTTAGTATTGCAGTCTTACCTCCAACCAGTCTTTGTTTACTTTGCTGAGTAGATAGATCAAGGCCCCCTTCTTGAAGCTGAGTTCCAGTTTATTGGTTCCAGAAAAATCAAAGAGAGCCTATGGAAAGCATTAACACTGTAAGTATTTATTCACAGAATCACAAAAGTGAATCCTTCTTTATGTTCTGTTCTTGGGATGAGACCACAAAGCAGCACAATAGTATGTACTTTGTAATCGCAGCTGTATTTCTGGGGTAAGGTCATATATATATATGACCGTAGTCTGAAGTTTTGACAATTCCTTCTACTCAGCACACACAAAAATGCTTTGAGAAAGTAGTGAAAGCACTAAAATAAACATGGCTCTGAGAGGGCTACGTGCTAGGATTCTTAAAGCGGCAGGACATTGAGCACCAGAAAAGAAAGTTGAAAACACTTAAGAGTAAGTAAGTCGGCAGAGCCGAAGACAACAGGCAACTTGAAAACCTGACAACTTGAAATCCTGACTATCAAAAAAATATATAATATTTCTGGCTGCAGTTTTGCAGTTTTCAGACTTGCTGCAAAGTATCACAGAGAGTCTTAAAAAATTGCGGAAGTGTTGTGTCTTAATTTAGGGGTAACTAACTGTTGGTTTTATATGTAGCTTTCAGGCCTGTTCATGGCTGAAATGAGAGATTTGGGGAAGTCTGGGAAACTGGCATGTAGTTAAAATGGAACTCAGATGCCCCCTTCAGGGGGAAAAAAACCAAAAAAGTAGAAGAGGTAAGCACATGCTACCACCCTAACGAGCTGTTCTTGAATAATTAAAGGGGCTGACTAATCAAAAATACATATCCCCCCCACTGTCCTTAGAGAACACGGTAGTCATTTAAATGCTTTTAGAAATGTAAAAATTTAAAAATACTCTTTATTCCGTTTTGAAATTATTCTTTTGGGTTTGTTAATGACAAGAGTTCTACTAATTAAAAAAAAAAAGACAATGGCTACTGTTGTGCCAGTAGTTCATATGTCTACTTAATAGCTCTTTCAAAAGTCTTTTTTGGTCTATTGAAAAGTTTTTGAAGGTACATTCAATATTAATAAATTAATAGATAAAACCCAAGAGATATGACTGATACAAGATCTGCCATACTCAGTGTGAAAAACAAACCAAACAAACCTCAAAGCACCTGCATGGTTTTTTAAACTTACATGGCAAAGTCACATGTTCCAGGATACAAGATGATACTCAGGTAAGTGCTGGTTACAAAGCAGTTCCATGTGCTTAATACCAAGACAATATACAGCAAAATAAAAGGGTACAGGTGTTTTTCAGTAGAACAATTATGTTACAGAAAATACTAAGATGCCTCACCTGTGAAGCTTTTAAACATATACTAAAGTCAATGAGACTGAAGTTTGTACTTGTTTTAAATTTAATTTATGGGTATCACTTATGTAAATGCAGACCATTTGGCAGTAAGCTGTACATGTCTCAATTTTGAACCTCCTGTCATTCTGACTTCACAATGGATCTTCTTATTTACTCAAGTAAGGAGGAACAGAACACTTATTTCCATCTTTTGTTTCATTCCCTGTTGTTAAAAAATCAGTTGTTTTCCTGTGTCGATTTCACTTTCTCCTCTTTCCCCAAACTCTAATTGGAAAAGGCAACTTGATCGATGAGATGCCAAAGTAAAACAGAGTTTAATCTCCTATCCCTCGACAGATTGTGCAGAATACTCACCTCAGCCCGTGGAGTTGCCACACGGTCAGAAACAGGCACTTGAGGTGAAATGCTTTTACTGCAAAGAAAAGAGACAACAGCCTTTCTAGTCATCAAAAATACTATGCAACCAGCAGTACCGTGTCTGCATTTTCATTGTTCAATAGGTAGGCAAGCCATAGATCACTGGAGAAACTGCACGAGAATCTGTGTGCAGCACTGAAGTAAAGAAATATGGATGCAACAACATTGCCCTACTTCTCTTGGTTTCAGTGCAGAGCAGCAGTGATTTGAAGATGTCTGCAGCTGAGAACAGACAGAATTTTCAATACAGTCAGTATCCTGGACCTCTCTGCCACAGCACAGCTCAGCCTCCCTTACTCTGCCTTCTGGGCATCGCTGTTTCTAGCATTTATGGCATTCAGTTCAAATTCTGCCATCACACACACATCCAAGAATGCGTACACACATGCAGTTTATGCAGTTTGAGGTAAATTAAAAGGAAGCAGGTGCATCTTTGAAAGGAGAATTAATTTGTCTGAAGGGTAATGAAGTATAATGTCTACTTAGCAGTTCTCCAAAAGGGTGTCAATACTGCTATGTGGGACAGGTCCCTGTTTAGACAAAAGACATGAACAAATTACATATTCAGTTCCATTTAGTATCTGAACCAGATCTCACTGAATTCAGTGCCAAAACTCACATTGACTTTGGTGGTGCAAAACTACATTCTTCAGTTTGGCCTCTATATTCTGTACATTATAACAGATATTACCATTAAAGAATTATCAACAGATAGACCTGTGCAGCATTTTTTTTTAAAGCAAGCTATACTGTCATTTTGGAATTTTCCTTTAATGCAAGTACAACATCCCCTTCAAAAATTTGAGACTACTCAAAACAAGACATATCTTGTGTCTGCTCTACTATAAAGATCTTCATATTAGGACCTCATGGATTCACTTGGAAACACAGTGGTGATACTCATTTCTCTGTCCCCCAAGAAGTGGACAGCATCTCTTACAGCAAGCAATGCTGAAAAAACATGTCAATCACTTACACTCGGCGTGTCCGTGGGCGAAGCCGTCTCAATCTGTGAGGCACTTGTTCACAGTCAAAGGTTGAGTGGTAGAAGAACAGCCGTACCTCTTCATCCATCAACACCCAAGCAGGTAGGCAGAGTAGGTTCTGTGCCAAGAGCAAGTAGGAAGCAGAATATAACAGTGGGAGAGATCAATTCTCTATTTATCTACATGTAACAAATGTGCCTCTTGGACCTACAGGATCATGAAGGTTATTCATTACTGCCAGAACTCTCCCTCCTCTCTCAGCAGGACACAGCTGAACAGCTGACAGTTTCTCCTGTTTACTCCATAAGTTGGCCAATGTATTACTTCACTCTTTTTGTGCCTGATTTACTGCAGAAGGAGTAAATTGCTCTTTGTGTTTCCCTTCAGAACATGAATGACTGTGGAAAAAAGGCAATCTTAAGTACTGGAAGTCCTCGCCAGTGCCTCAGACTTTTACTGATTTAAAGTCAGGTCTCCAGTTAACCTGTACAAAAAGAATTTCTCTTCTCAGTGTTACTGGCTGTGTCTTCCCTGTAGAGTAGGTACAACTAGAAGCCCACCTCACTTTCCTGGTCCCTTTGATGCGCACACCAACTCCATGTTCACGCAACACCTGGAGATTCACCATTTCCTCATACATCTTGTTTTTTTGATTGTCTGGTTTGTTTGTTTGTTGGCGGGGGGGATATTTTTTAGTGTGGGGTTTTTTTTGTTTTTTTTTTTTTTTTGTATGGATATCTATCTATATACAAAGGCAAGGAGAGAACCTTTGTGAACTGTGTTCTCCAGCAGATCCTACAGTCTGAACAATCTCAGGATTAGGACTGCAGGTTGTCCCACAATGCAGACACTGTGTCTTCAGGGAAAACAGTACAGAGAGAAGCAGATACTTAGGGCTAAACCAGTATTGTCTCTCTTAGATGGTTTCAAGGGGTAAGTATCTCCCGTGCTCAGTGAGATCTCTACTTCAAAATTAATTTTTACCTTCATGTAGACATTTAGGATAGGAATCCTGTTCTCAGCAATTTCCTTTTTGGACCCAACATAAACTTTTCCTGGAAAATATGAAACCTGTGACAGTTATTGAAGAAAAAAATGGAGGCTGTCAGAGAAACGAAGCAATCAGTAGAAAGTAGGATGTCCAAGAAAATACATATTTTCTACAGCATTTTAGATTTCTAAACTAACTCTACCACAAGTGGAGGGACTGCTAATGGAACTTGACTTCTCCAGCATCCACAGATGGGAACTAGTTCCTTGTCACAAGTAACAATCCTGTGTACCTCCCTACAATGCACTCCTCTTTAGGACAACCCAGGACTGAGCTGCTAATCCCGCACAGATTTGGTACTGGTAGCTTACCTGGCAATACAGGGAGTGTGCAGGTAAAAGGACTGTTCTTGCTCTCTGCCCCATATCTCTCCTCTAGTTTGGTGTGCAGGGCATAGAACTGACGATAGCGTCGGAAAATCAGGTATCTGCCACCACCTTTAAGCTTTACTTCAATGACAAACAGCTGAAACAGAGAAGGGGTAACCAGGCTGATATTCATAATTATAAATACTTAAAAAATCACAGTGAGGCATACAATAGGAACATAAGATCAGTGCTCCAGCAGTGGGAATACTGTCTTAGAGGCAGAATGGAAAGTAAGACTGAAGTTAAATGTCTTCAGACTCAAGTACCAGAAAATACCAAGTTAGCACCAGGCATTGTGGTGTATGTGTGGGTCCAGCTTTCCCATGGATCATTTCCATGTGGCTGCTTTCTATTACATAATCTTAAAGGAAAACCTGAAATGACTACATGCTACTTTATGCTTACATACCTTCCCTCCGTGACAATCAAAATCTATTAGGGAGGTAAATACAAATATTTTACAGTAAGATGCTTTGGACATCTAAATCTATAGACAGACATCTAAATGAAATTATTTTCAGAGTTGCAGGTATTCCTACTTCTTTCTGACTTTAAAGTACAAAATTTCAGAAATTACGGTCTGGCCAAAGGTAAGGCCAGAAAAATAACTTAGTCATCTTACTTCTAATGCCCTCCTTCAACCACTATCTTATTTCTTATCTCTTGCCAAAATTGCTTTCCTGTAAAAGAGCCCATGATTTCCATGCACTGACTTCTGAGTCATGTTGCGCCCAGCTCCTTCAGAAAACATAAAGACAGAGCAACCAAATATCATTATATTCCAGAGTAAAAGCTGCACACTGCAGCTGGAAGGCATTACAAGCAATGTCTCCAGCAAAAGCAGCATATCCTGCAGAAGTCAGACTAAGCTCATGTTTTCCAAAACCCTTCTTCAGAAAATCTCACAGGGCTTTTCCCTACTATTACTTTCCCTTACAGTATTTCATGACTTATTGATTAACTGCATTTTGCGTCTCATAACCAAACCAGTCACAGATGAGGGCACATAAAAACAGGATAAATCTCCTTTCTTACATAATAATTAGTAAAGCCTTTCTTCTCTTCAATATCTGCAATGTTAGCTGAAACAGGGACATCATCAGGAAGTTGGTCAAAATCACTGTGAAGCAAGAATAAAAGATTTAGGTTACTCATACTGGTATTAGTCTTTGGAGGTCTCTATGCCACACAGAACAAAAGATAGTTAGGCAACATCACATTATCTAGTGTCAAAACCAATAAGTTAGAAATTCATGGTGTCATTCTCTTCATTTGGAGGTCTGATCTTGAGATGTCGAGTTTTTATGTTCAGCCTAAGCCAATGATCATTGTGAAGATTTGTCAGTCCTAAAAAACATCCCTGTCAATTCTAGGCTTGCTAAAGCAGCAAGGCTACGAAAGAAATACTTAAGATGGTAAACTTTTCCTGACAAATGGGATCAAAATAGACTTAGAACAATAACTCCGCAGCAGTATCCCTTATTCTAAGGAGATAGTTATATACCATTAATGTTGTTATTGTTACTGTATTACTGTAGGGAATAGGAAACAGTTCTGAGAAAAGAGCTTGTTGTACTAGGTGCTGTAGAAACTGACAGCACAAAACTAATTCCTGAAATACTTGCACTCTATGTGTAAGATGTATACAATGTACCTTATACATATAAGATAAGAAACAACAGAAAGATAAGCAAAAACAGGGGGAAAAAAGCAAAGAAACAAAGACATAGAATTGTTCTATATCATAACCAGTGGTGCCTGCACCAGCTGTCAAAACATTGTCAAGTTTTCTTGTAAACAACACAGTAAAGCTGACTCTTTAAGAGGCTTTGAAAAAAGCAGTAGCCTAGCAAATACTTATGAGACCTCCCAGCCACAGCAGACGACCTGAAGCAAACACAAACATACATGTTTGAAAATGTCAAAAATGTGTGAAGGAACACAAGAGAATGGGTCAAGTTAGAATAAGCTTTGTGGATCCTATTATAGAAAGTTCTGTGTTAGAATCAAGAGAGAAGGAAGGATCCTTGGAGGAACACCTAAAGACCAGAAACGTGACCATGCTGTCATGTTTTCTTGTCTTTATAGTCCACACAATGAAACAGCATGGATTGGCAGGTGCTTTTTCCTCTGGGACCTTCTCCTTGGTACAACATCTTTGACAAACAGAAGACAAACTCACCATTGCTTCAATCTTACAACTCAATGTTGTTAGAGTGGTATTAACACTTAAGTAAAAAGGATCAAGAATGAGGAATACAGGACAAAAAATGAGGTAGAGAGAAAGAGAAACCTTAAAAAGGGACATTTAAGATATGCCAAGCTGAAGTAATGTTAAATATTCTGATAATACTAAAAAAATAGCAGTTGGCTCAGTTTATTCTGCTAGGAGAATATTCAAATCAGGGGCTTCTACAATGTGTAGCCCATCTGAAATGCTAAAGTAATGATGCAAAGTCTTGCAATAGCTTGCTGTACGAGAATGACATGAATCAGCACCACCCACAGCACCGTAAATACTACCACTTACTGTGAAGAGGGATGTGGCTATGGAGATCAAGAGACATAATTAGTCATATCACAAACAACAGTAAAAGGGAAACCATTTGCAGCTCTAAAGAGGACAATGAGCCACTATTGTCCTAGGTGGTGAATATTCCCCAGGAAAAGAAGCAAGCAAGCCCATTCCAACTTAATAAATGGTCTGCTCCACTGAGCAGCCTAATAGTTTGGAAGCTATGACAACAAGAACACTTTTAGAATCAGCAAAGAAGCCTGCATCTAAATTAAATTAAAAAATTGCAGTAGCTACATGGAGGCTTGTGGGGAAGTGGGACGAGGGAGAGACACATTACCTCTTTTCTCGCAGCTGTCGGGGAAGAGACATATTTCACCTTCTTAAATCCAGATTGCTAAAATCTATTCCTCAGCTTCTTGGGCAGCTCCTGCTTGAATAGGATAAACACAGTCAAAGTAATTCTCCCTGCATGAATCAAGACTCCTTTGCAAGGCCTCAGAGATCTTTTTCTTTAATGCTGCAGTGTCAGACGACTTCTTCTGTACCTCCCCACCCCCATGAGATTGAGGAAGTACTAGAGAAAAAACAGTCATAAAGAAAGGCTGGTTTGTGGTGTCTGTCATGTATTGAAACTGCCACCGTCAAGAAACCAAAAGCCCCAAAAAAAGTAGAAACTATGAGCCACACACTCCGTTGTCCACCTCTTCACCAAAACATCTGCCTCTGTGGAAACCAAGTATGAGTGGGCTCAACAAATTCTGTTTTGCTCCAGCCAAAATGTCTCAACACACACCTCTACACTAACATTTGTAAACAAGGATGAATACTTCTGATCTTGTCTTGAGTCTCTGTGATTCCAGAGAATCCTCCTTTCCATGGACCAAAAGCCAGGAGGTGGAGCCAAAGAATAAATTTTCAAGTGAGAGCAGAAAGTGTGGTCAGGAAATTTAACCTTGTCAAACATATGGGTATCAGGAAATCAGGCACAAGAAATTAGGAAATGAGCTTTGAAGGATGGATCAATGCAAGTAAGACATGAGTCCTTGAAAGAGCTCTTCTCAGCTCCATATGCTCAAAACAATCCACATTTGCCACCTACAAATCCATGATCATGGCTCACCCAAAGAGAATCATGACTGCCCCACCTTGTACACACAAGGTACTGATACAGAATTTGTATAACATCAGTGAACAATTTTTCAAGAAGAAAACAGAAGGGAGAAAATTATGAGGAAACCATCATTTCCTAACACTGTGGATAAGTTGCAGCATAGCTTATCTGCATCAGTCAAAAGCTGTCACATAGTATCTTTGCCTCCCCATTTCACTCTTTGATTCCCTTCCATTTTCATGTTCATTATATATTTGTTTCCTCCTTCTCCTGTTGTCAAGCACAGAACTTCTTATCTGAATGGAGCAAAAGTCAACAAGCATCCTTCAAAATAAAACTCTATTTACAACTGTAATCATCAACCTTGAGAGTAAACTGCATTTCATTGCATTTTAATGAAGTAAATTCTTCACCCTTCTCTTTCCTGTGGATAATTGAAGGCACCGTTATAGAATTTGAGGGGAAGTATAGTTTCTCTTGATCAAAAGGGACAAGGAAAGCTACAAAATTCTGAACTATATTTTCTGAGCAATCTGCTACTCTGTGCCACCCACACAGACTTAGCAGAATAGTTTTAAGTGATGATGTTGGATGTAAGTATTTCCCCAGACCTTCACACCCTGTTTGTGTATTCTGTTTTCTTGATTAGGCTTTCTAAATGTGCAGTCCTCATGTAACCTGAAGTCAGGCTCATTATTCTCTTCCCTTTACCTTGAGTGAGAGAGACAAATAAGCAAGTTTTCTAACTGCAATCCTCTTGCTTTCTCCTGACATTCAGAAGGCAATAGGAACAGATAACCTTGACCAGAATTCTTAATCACAAGATCAATATATATGAACTCATGAAAATTCAGAAGGGCCCTCCTGACCCATGCAAAAAGATTGTGGAAAGCACAAGAACTGGGCAAACTTTAATAGAAGTGAAAGAGAAAGCCTGGAGGGGTGTTTTTAAGGTGACTGTTCATATTTGATGCATACCATCATTTTGACCAGAAAATCATAAAACGGATACTCTAATCTTTTCAAATCTCTTGGAAGATAATACAGATACAATCCAGATACAACTTTTAAGAGACAGAAGATATGACACAACGCAAAAATACTTGTTCATTGTTTATCTTGCTTTTCAATAACAGGTCAACAGACAACCCCACAGACAAACTGTCTATGCAACGGCTTTGCTGCAATCTGAGTAAAATAAACTGAGAGCAGCTCCTGAATTTCACTGCTCTCTACTAGAGATTGTAGCCAGTAATACTAATGATCTGACAGAATAACGCTAAACCTGCTAAGAAAGTTTCTGATTCTGCAGTATTTTCTTGCTCTGAACTAAACCAAACCCAAGATCATCTTTTCTGAGAAAAAGGCAGATTCCTACCTCAGAAGAGTGGATAGGTGGCTGGCTAGAGAGCTCACCTAGGCTATGAGAGACTAAGATTTGAAACACTGCTTTGCCACATTCTTCTGTGCCAAATCTGTGCCTCAACTACAAGGTTTCTATTATTGTGCTACTATAGTAGAAACAGCAATTTCTACTATTTGGCCTGTGGAAATGGGTTGAGTCTAGTCAAATCCCCATTATCTCAATGCTCAAATAATTACTTTATTCTTGATGAACGAAATAAATGTCCATTACAAAACTGATACCTTAGTGACAGTACCCATGCCAAGAGATATGTCTGCACTAGGAAAGTATCCCATTTCATCAGCTGACATGGTCAGCTTTCAGTTTTGAGAAAATCCACCAATACGCCACGGGTTGCACGGTCATTATGGCACTATGCACTGACCCTTATCCATGTGCAAGAGAAAGCAGGAATCCAGCTGCAAGAAATACTAATGAATATTAAGAAAATCCTCAGATGACTGAATTATGACCATGTGCTGGCACAATTACATACCTTTTTGCAGTTCAGCACATACTATATTATTTTAGCAATGTATGCCTGTGAGCTGTGAAATTGCAGCCTTCTGTCTAACACGCATGTTGTTAGAAAATACTTGTAAAAGGATACATATAGTGATGCATGGAAATAACTTTGCAACCTATAAAGCCATAAAGCTTTACAACTCACAGGTTTATAAAACAGGTATGTTTTTATTCGACGTCGGGTGCATGAAGGATTGCTCCTTTAATCTTGCGCGTGCCCTCTAACAATAGGAGGTGTGTTTAAATACAGCAAGGTGTTACATATTCACAATAACCCCAGGAACACCTGTACATATTCATATTCATAACCATTCCCTGAGAAGGTGGTTCTTATTAAAATGAGTTCCAGGACCTTGGCCCCTCCCTGTTGCACCTGCACGGTGCCAACTGGTGGTCTTGAGAAGGGGTCTTTGGGGGTCTTTGGATAAAGGCTCCTTCAGCTTCCTCACTGTGACCTTTTTACCTTTGGCTTAGTATGCTGAATTGGCTGGAACCCAAACTGCCAAGTCAGTTGAAACCAGATTGGTGCGCCCCTTTTGCTGAAAATCTTTGTTATCTCGTCTCCTCAAGGATACAGCTGGGTGCTGCAAGACTTCTTATCTTTGCATTCAATGAGGCCTTGTTTTTCTTAATATAATTGGTTACATAAAGCTCTAAACTAGGCACTCATTATGTGGTTAACCCTTAAAATGTTAGTTTGTTAGTTCCCTCTATCAATAGCACCTTGGAAATCTCAGAGCATCAGCTACACGCAAACAGTCAGAGCAAGTATGGAATTTTAACAGAAAATGGGAATGTAGTCCCAAATCACTGAAGATACATGAACCACTAATAAAAGGTAAATCAAAGGAACATAACAAAAATACTTAGCTGAATCAATTTTTATGACACCACTACATACCGGGTCTACTAGGGTAGCAGCTACTGTATTATTTTGGCTGTGCATATCTGCACGCTCCAGAATAATGGCTTCTCTCTAATGCACCTGATGTTAGAGAAGTGCTGCATAGCTATGTTCAACCCCTAGCCATAGAATGAACTTGTTCGGTGACAAAATGAAGTGAACAAACATAATATTCTTAAAAATGTCTGGTCTCATCACAGACTAATCCGTAAAGGAAATAACACTTTAACAATCACTGCTAGGAAGCTGAACATCAAATAGAAACACATACCGCAGACTTGACTTGCAAGATACTTTCATCCAACCTGTTATTTTCAAATGATATGAGGAATATTTGTTTCTGTAGCATACACATCATTAGCAGTTGAGTGTCTTTTCTTCTGTGGTTGCTTGAGGCTGAGCTGCAACTGAAAACACTGATTTGGGGAAAGTGATTTGGGGCTATTTTCCAGTTTCCGTTCACATTACATACTTGTACAGATTTTTCTTTTATGGTTACCATCAGCCTTATGGAATGCTTTAATAAACTTTTACAATATGTATTTTCAAATACAATAATGTTTTAACTCTTTATCATTATTATAATAGTACATGAATAATGAATTACAGCTCTGCAAAATTTTTGGACAAAAATTACATAAGATACTGTTGTCTGTCTTGTAATATTCAGTGCTCTTTTGCAGATGGTGCTATAAAATTCTTAGAAGGCAGCTGGTCCAATGGTAAGTAATGAGACCCTCTTTAATCAATATATGCTTTCAGGACAGCTGAAAACAAGCTCACAAAAAAAAAAAAATCCTATCTTTCTAAACTTCTCAAAAAAAAAAAAATAAAAAGGAGTCAAGTTGAACTGATGGGTTTTATATATTCTTCGTTAGATAATGGCTGAATCCGTATTGGCTGAGTGCATGGAGACCTTCTCTGTCACACAGTGTTGGGAGGAAAAAAGACACAGAGTGTAGATAAATAGAACTTTGGAAATTTGCTTTGATTTAAGTCTAGAGACAGTTTGCATGACTGCTTGTTTAGGGTGAAAAGTAACTAATAGGCATTTGCAGAAAAGGACTGAAGGACTGTGATCATGCCCTCCTGATCGAAATACAACTAAGCAATCCATCTTGAGCTAAAAAAAAAATAAAGGTCAGTATCTACCACTATTCCTGATAAGGAACTTGATGGTGTCATTTGCAGAATAAATTGTTACTCAACACGAATAGGCTTTAGAGAACCGAATAATAAACAAACAGCAGCCTCTTTTTCAAATGACATTTTTCTAGGAACACCAAATTAAATTCCATAACTGAATCTCGGCTCTTGTGCCTCAACTGCCTGAGCAAAACAACTCATGAAGGAATAAGTATTGCAGAAAAAAAATACCCCCCAAAAGTGAGGTTTTTCTTCAGCCATCAGCTATTTTGGAAATCTGCATTCCACAGTATCATTCTGGGTTTTGTCAGTTCATGACGATATAGCTAGATCTTGCAAGCTTTTCTTATGCAGAGTAGTATCACAAATAGTATTATGGTCTTCCTCTCTGTGAAAAATAATTCTCCCTTTACAATAAAACTGCTTCCTTTAAAAATCTTCTAAAAAGATACGGGATTTCTCTCTGATGTGTTAGGATCCCTTGAGATTGGAAGAGTTAGAGGAAGTCTTACCAGAACAGTTGTAACTTCTCCTTGATGAGCAATAGGGCTTTTTTGCTCTTGCAGAGCTCAGACGGATATTGATGCTTAAGACCAGGCTAAGTGAGAAAAATGGAAGCTCAGGAACAGCAACAGAATATTTCTTCACTCAGACAGCATATCACTTCTAGAATACAAGAAGCAAATGGGGAAGAAATAGGGCAGAGCTTGCCATTGCCACTGTGTATGACAGACATGGGCTGGAGGTGGACCCATACACTCCAGTCAAGTACCAATGTCAAAATGTGGCAACTGGCCATTGCAAAGAAGGACAGATGCATCCAGAACTCCTGAGAGAACTATGCCTACAACCATTCCTCCAGAAGCTTAACACCTCCTTTTAAGTGCATACCAGCGGTGACCCTTTGTGGCAGGACAGTCTCTGTGTTTTAGTTTCCATAATCATCTTGAAAGTCAAAAAGCATCGCTGCTCAAAACCAAAAAAAAAAAAACACCCCTGCTTCATCTGTTTCACAAGTTCAAAAGGCCTGTAAAAATTACTCAATTTTTTCACTGAACTTTCCTAAATCTCAAAACAGGGTTGGGATTTGCTAAAATTTGTGCAGTGCTACATTCAAACTATCCTAAACTGTTCCTAATAGTTTAATTTCCCCATGTATTTTATGAAATCTTATGACCAAATTCCTTTTACTTAATTTAGAAACTTTAGATAAATGACTTTAGTTAAGTGGAAGTTCTCTGAATAGACAGGAAAGAGAGACAGGCACAACTGGCCACTAAATCAGACTTCAAGTGGACCAACTCCCCCTCTGAAGGTTTTATCTATCTCCTTGGAATATATATGAATTATAAAGTAACTATATTCCCAATTTTGCCACCTCAGGTTCCTAAATTTAAGGAAATAAATCTGTGTCTTACTGCGGACCTAGTTATTACTAGTACAAAGGTACCTTCCCATTCGGGATTCAGCTATATTTGGATATGCACTTTTACACTCGTATAATTGTCTTTACCCAAGGGGAGTTGTACTACTTAAGCTACACCAATATAGTCAAAGAAGCACAATTTTCTGGTGCAGACACATCCATCATTATAGAGAGTTTATGGCTCATTTTCTAATGGTTCATAAATTGGGACAATATTCCCTAATAAATTTGGGGGACAACGGAGCTAGAGATCAGGATAGGCAGGCAAGTAGCAAATAAAGAGACAATAAATATCAAAATTCTGTAACTTTCGAAGTTCCGTCAGTATTCCTCACAGCATACACTTCTAGCCAGGCTCACCTGCTGCCTCACTTACTGGCCTTTTATCACTTCAGTCTTCATTCCTTGAAAGACAGACTTGTGGAATGAACACACCTATTACAATACCAATAAGCCATCTGATCTCAAGACAGCTGCCAGTCTGTCCATTTCAAGTGTGGATGGCTGGAGCTTGTGTCTCCCATACCTCAACAGGCAGAAGGCTGCCTTGCTATGTGAAGCTGAGTCTGAAGAAGAGACCTCTCAATTAACTGCATTCAGTTCAGCTGTGGGCTTGCTAAGTGATTCCTTATGTCTCAGCTTTGCCATTGGTAAAATGGGGCTGACAGTAATACTTTTCTCATGGGGGGAGAGCAAGGAGGAAAAAGGCTCACTAGAGATATAATTATTTGGGAAAGTCAGGTGAAAAGTGAGAAACGACAACCATTATCCTTAGCAACTCACTTGCACTCAAAATCACTCACAGTGCCAACTGAAAACAATATAAAAACATAGCTCTTTAAAAATGCACCATGATGCTCTGATGCCAGGTCTTAGAATTGATTCCCAAACCCTTAGAAAAGAATGTAGTTGCTAAACTATCACATATGTTAAACAGAAGTAGTCAATGGACCTGCTCTATTACTGAAAAGAACAAGGAAAGAAAACGAAGAACAGCTTTCTGCCCCAGAGCGCTATCTAATCTGGGAATACACCATCCTCCTTGCAGATTGCTTCAATAATCTGAGCCAAACAAAGGTAATAGGGTACTTAGAATTTGTGATTTCAATAAATGAGTATATGGCAATGGTATCAGCTTGGGAAATTCCCTGCCCTTGCATATTCCTGCTTTTTCCTGCCCCACAGGATGGCACATCTGAGGCTGTGCAGCAAAATACATCAGCTAACTAATCCAGCTGTAAAACCATTTTTTTAAGCCACAGATCAATTTCCCAGCCCAGCTCACACCACAGACATCGATATGGAGAACAAATGGGGAGGGATACATTAAACCAGCATTGCTGCCTGATAACTTTGTCTTACAAAAGCACTCTGACAACCCAGTGAATGTACGTGTGTACATGTACATCCCCAAATAATTCAGGCAAGTGTACATTAATGTCTCTTGACAATCCATCTCCACATACAGATCCTAATGCAGCCTCTTTCATGCATATGCTTCAGGGCAATCTAACACTGGCATAGCAAGGATTTTACGGCTTTTACGATGTAAGGAAGGAGCCAAAACACACCCTCAAACCATGACCTTTTCTGTAATAGTTTTTCTGAATGAGATAGCTGCTACTGAGATAGTAGCTAAAGAATCCCGTTGTTGAATAGCTGCTTCTCTCTGCTTTCGTGCCTTTGCTCTGTTTGCCAGTACTTTATTTAGTTTTCCAGATTTCACTACAAACAACTTGTATAAACAGTTCACAATCCGAATGTAGTACCACTACAACAGGTTTCTCACCAGGAATGAGACCAAAGGAAGGTGATAAGGGGGACACAAAACTGTATGTCAACAGCACTTCTTCATGATTGAGAAGTGATTTCCTTGTGAAAAGACAAAAAGTAAGAAATCTTCAAAATAAACGAAAAAGAGCAAGTGAAGCGGGATAGGGGAGGAAGAAAAATCAAATATCCCTGTTACTAAGACACTCAATAAAATCTATTTCCTACTCAATCTTTGCTCCAAGCCAGCTGGTTATGACACTCTCAGATGTTTGCTGCAAAACACTAAGAGATGGAGGGGGATTGATGTCCCGTTCCAGTTCTTTCTGTTCCACCTCTCGCCTCTGAGTTCTGCTGAATGTGACATTTTTCCCTGGCGCCTAATACACAGAACTCTGCTGCTAATTTTATGCACAGACTTCTCATACTGTGTAATTTGAGGCCAGAGACTCCTCCAACAGCCTGCTAGGCAGAGTACACACCCTTCAACACTGCTGCTGCTGCAGAGAAATGGGGGCAGGGAGAAGGAAATGAGCCAGACAAACAAGCTTCCAAACTTATCCAAGGTGTTGGGCTGATTTTTGGCTCTGTTATCTACCAGGGATCTACCTCTGGCTCTCCCTGTCTTGTTAGTCAACAGACCAGTCCTGTGGATTTGCTAGTAATTACAAAGATTCAGTCAACTTAAGGTGCTCACTTCTCTCCCTTTTTTCCCTATGTTCGATTCTACCTGGCTGGTCTAATACTAAATCAGGCTGTTGGCCACAAGGCTCTTTTAATACCGCCACGAGACAGAAAAAGAAGTGATTTCTGCAAGATAATAATAGAGGACTTAAAAGAGAAACTGGTGTATCTTTTACCCCACCATGATTAACATTTCTGCATCTCACAATCTGCACTGTAGTATATTCCACTAAAATGAAAATGGGCAAGTAACCTTCAAAACCTGGCCTGATCATACTCAAAGGGGGGTTGAACTGGATATATCCCCTTTAACTGACTAGAAAAGCCTTTGTGCCAGACACCCCTTTTTGCTTCCAGCTAACTGGACCAAATTCTACTGAAGCCTTTTAGTGAAATAATCACTTCCACAGTAGAGAAAGTATTTAATTAGATCCATTTTCAATACTACTTCCTTATACTCTGCTGCTGATATTACAAGAAGGAGAACACCCCATATGACTGACTTCTCCCAACTCCAACTTTTCATTCTCTTGACTACATCAACCAATAGACAGTGATGGAGCTACAGGTTAAAAAGGAAAAAAAGGACTTTGATAACAGAATTATATCAGTAACTTCTCCTCTTGTATACACTTCATGCCAGAACAAAATAAACTGTACTACCTAAAGACTTCATCTAAAAAAAAATTAAAAAAAAAAAAATCTCCGGCCTTGATGTACAGCAATTGCTGTTATAGCCCAGAGACCTATCTGAGACTAAATAAAATATTTATTGAGAATGTGAGAAGAGCTGGGACTTCTACTGCTGTTCAGCTGCAACAGAACATCATGAGCTTTGACATCCGGAGAACTTTCATCGCAGTCCCTCTCATGATGAAATAAGTGCCTAAGTAGTGAGAACAAGGGAGGAAAGACTGGGAGGAAGAACACAGGCCTTTATTCTGTATCTGGGGTGTGGGATAAATGAAAAATTAGGCATAAAAGTCAGATAAGTTCAGATACTAATCTGGTACAGCCATCAGCATGCTCACCAGGGAAAAAAGAACAGAATGAGAAGAAAAACAGGGACAAAACACAGTTGACAAAAAGAGGAACAAAAAAGGAATAAAGAGGGATGTGTGGAAACAATCAAATATAAAGAAGGACTGGAAAAAATCCATCCCTCCTCTAAAGACATGAATTGCATGTCCAAACTTGACCCACATATGTCTGGCTATCTGATTTATGAGAGACATGAAGCTGACCGGCCAACAGGCTGGCCATAAATTATATCTCTTAGATAAGCCAAGATGATTTACATTAGGAGAGAGGAAGAGGAAAATGACGCATAAGAATCTTGCCCTTGCCCTCCTGGGCACTGCCTGGGATATACTCTGTGAGCACCTAAAAATCTGCAGGTGTCCTGAAGTGGCAATACTCCTTGCCAAAACCTCTGTATTATAAAAGCTAATAGATCAGAACCCTTTTTCCACTGCCTGACAGCATGGCTGCCTAGCACAACTACACTTTCAGATGCACAAGAGTTGCAATTTTGTTGACTGAGATTTGCTCAAATCCTTGGTTTTTTCCTCTTCTTTTTTTTTTTTTCACGTATCTTAATTGTTTATCTCATCTCCTTCATTTCTCTCTACATATGTTTTGTGGGGTTTTTTTTGGAATTAGCAAAACAGTAGGTCAAGAGAAATTATTTTTCATTTCTACTAAATGCATATAAGACTGTATCTGGAATACTATCACTAGTTTTGGAGCCCCCCCAAACAAGAGAAATGTTGACGACTTGGATAGACTCCAACAGAGGACAAATAAGGCTGGAGTATATGATATATGAGGAAAGGCTGAAGTAAGTGGGTTTGTTTATCTTAGAGAAGACTAGAAGGGAGATCTAATTGCTTATCAAATAAAACAAAATGAGATTAAAGAGGAGATATATCTAGACTATGCTCCTAGGTGCACAATGAAAGCATGGGAGACAAGAATCACAAGTTGCAACAAGGGAAAAATCTCATTGGACATAAGAAAAAATTATTGAATACGACACTGAAATAGGGGCCCAGAAAGAGTATGGGGTCTCCATCCAGTGAGATTTGCAAACTTTCACTACACAAGCTTGATCTAACTTTCATATTAGACAAGCTTTGAGCAAGGCATTGTGTAGACAACATCCAGTGGCTTCTTCTAACCTTATTTTTGCTTTGTTCAAATACCAGATGCTATCTTCAGCTAACCAAAGTCTCTATCTGAGTTACTGGTCACGTTATCCAGGACAATCTGCTTGACATAACTTAAAAGCTCTCATGCAGTTGTCAACTGTGAGCATTTCAGACAGTTTATAGTACTGCGCTATAAAATGAAACTTTCTGTATAAAAAGAAAAAGGGAATGGGAGGAACACAAGTTCCCTGAAAAACAAGACTTAAAAAAATGCTACTTTTAATTACTTCGTAGTAAAGCATGTTGATGGATATTCTTGGACTGGATTTCCTCACGCATCTGCAAATTCTTTCCTCTTGGAACACTAACATTTCCCTCCTCTCCATTTTCTCCTTGTGGGACTCATCCCTCTCCAAGCTCATCTTCTTCCTCAACCTGCTTTCCTTTCCACACCACCTTTTTTGTCTGTTTTTTTGAGCCCTGTCTCACTCTTTATTCTTCTCTTCCTAAATCTCTCATCCCAAGTTGGAAAAGAACTCTTCAAGGCACGTCCCCTAAAGAGCAGCTAATTATTTGGCTTTGGGCCTGCTCCTGCTTTGTCAGATCTCTCTTGTCAACAAGTGTGTGTGGAAGCTTTGGAATGACCAAGAAACCCATAAACTGACCTGGTAATCCCAGGGAAAGCCTGATCTGCATTACTGATACTTGCAAAATAAACAAGAGAGTCTGATGCCTGAAGTACCTTAGAGCAGCCTTCCTCAAATGTTGCCTGACACATCAAGTATTCAGTATTTGAAAGGAGGGGAGGTGCAGAATACACCCACCATGAAAATGAATAGAGAGATTAAATGTATGCACTGCACAAGCACTAGACCTGCACTGATTTTGTGAGCAGTAAATATAGTTCTTCAGTAACTTGGGTCTCATTACCCTTAGTATCCTTATTGTTGTTTGTGCTGTGGCCTTTAGACACCAAGAGTCTTACTGTAAGAAATAAAATGGTTACAGAAACTTAGCATGCCTGTCTATATGTCTGAAACAGTGAAAAAAAGGATGAAGAAAAATTTACACAACTTGAAACTGGAGTCTTAAGGCCATTACCTAGTAACCAATCAGAAAGGTTGCAGAGAACAAGAATCACAGAAGAGAACACTTTCACCACCTAACTACATAAATCCAATTGGTGTCCTGAATGATATAATCTGAAAATTCAGTGTAATTTTGCTCTCAGTTACAGAAAAGTTGCTGTTCACATGTTTGAATGCCATACACAATGCTTACCCATCGATCTCTGTCATGATGTAACTATACAAAGAGTTTATGAAATCAGAAATTTTTATACTATAAAAAATGTTAGTTTCTCTCACTCTTGAATACATATTTTGATCCATCAGAGCAGATCTGTATTCCCACTCTGAATACTTTCCAATAGTGCTTTATTCAATATGTTGCAGAAAAAATAAAACCAAATAGAAAATGCAGTTGCCTGCCTTGGCAATTTAGTTCCTATTCTTACTCCTTCTGATGATTGTCTTATGCTTTCAAAGTCTACCAGATTTAGCTAAGCTGACAGCAGATACTCTACTTTTACATATAATCCTTCTTCAAATCTCAATAAACTCTTTGCTGAAATAATAACCATCCAGCTGCTAAACCCACAAGATAATTAAACACTGTGTGAAAGGACATTCCTTTTAAGCAGATTTACATTTTATCAAATGATTACTCCAACTTAATTTGAATAATAATTATTCAAATACTTTTTTCTTTTTAACCTTTTCTCACCTAAGTTCTTTCTTGGGCCCTTGGACAATAGAAAAACTAAAAATGTAACTGTAGGATAGCAGAAGAAGGAGTAAAGAAGGCAAGAAATGAAAAAGGCATTAAATAGTTACTGTATTCTCACTTAGGCTTCAAATCTGCCTTCAGAGGAACTATTCATAGTTTGAAAGTTAAGCATAAAGCAGAAGGCTGCACAAGATCACAGTGTCTTTGGCACAAGAATTGTTTCTTGCTATGAGGCATATAAGTACAATACTTATGAAAGGCCCTAGTTACAATTGGATCTACAAAAATTGATGCAGTACAAAAAAAAAACTGAGAAAGCAACATCTAGGAAAATAAACTTCTAGTAATTTTTAGTAAGTCTTGTCTCCAAATAAATACCTGACTGAGTTTCCTTGTATTGATTGGGTTTGAGTCTCCATTGCACATGTGAAAATTGCTCAACACATCCACTTTACTCTCCATAGACAGCATTAAGAAGATGGGGTAGCCATGCTTAAGAATTCAAATTTGAATTAATGCTACCACAGAAGTGCAAAAACTTTATCTAAAGATGACAGTGTTTAAAAAAAGATGTAATGGGAGAAAGAAGTTAACAATAGCTATTTTATGGGCTATCAAACTATCTAGAACTACAGAAGAGTGTTTGCTATGTACTATTGGTTCCAGTCAGGATAACCTTTCCTTCACTTAGTAGAGGCAACAACTCTCTTAAATATTCACACATTTGGTTTTCTTTCTCAAAGTCTCTACATCTACAAAAATCCCATCTCGCCCTAAAACAATCTATTTATTTCTCTAAGCTATTACTGTATGGTGTGATACCATTCTAAGGGAGACTTTAGCAGATGTTTTTGTTTTGCTGTCTCATGTTCAGGCTCCTTTTAAGGAGTCTTTAAGGTTCCCTAATCCCCCAACTAAATTTATCAGCAGTTGATTGCAGCCAAGAGTTAAGCTAAATTAAACTTTTAAATCCCTGTACAGTGTATCAGATGCTCTTCTGCTAGAGGAGGTGGAGCAGAAAGCTCCAAATATTCCACTTACCAAGAGGTAGGAGAACCCTGCTTTTCTCTAACGGTGTTTCAAAGCTTCCACACATTTTTCAAGCTCACTACAATTTCCCTGATTTTATAAGAACAGGAACTCAACTATTGAAACAACTTGTCATTTAATTCCATACTAGGTGTGTGCATGCATATGTCTGCACGAGTTTGCAGACAGGTACCTACTTTCCTCTACAAGTGTGTACATTATATACAGAGGAGGTACACACATGCTTAGGTTAAGGCTGCATGCATTCCTGAGACATTTGGTCCAACTGACACGTATGTAGTGAAAAGGTATTTATCTACATATATATGTGTGTGTGTGTGATAGATAGATAGATAGATAGATAGATAGATAGATAGATAGATAGATAATGTAGATATGTAGATATATATAGACATGTGTATATATAGATATATATGTATATCACATACACGCAAATATATATATATGTGTGTGTGTGTGTATCTGTTGCCCAGTCTTTGTCCTCACACAGAGAATCATTCCCTTGTTTACTTCTCTCACTCACACTCATAAGTAATTATCAGGACATATATCCCTCCTGCTCTTAGTAAGTAGTAAAATATATAGTGTCCTAAATAATTTGCATGTCAACATCAACAGCTGGTTAGTTTTGATGACAATATATGATAGTCCCTTACTATTCCAGAACTGTGAACTCCTTACACACACACAGAAAACACCACACAAAACAAACGTAAACAGATACAGTCCAGCATGTACTCTTTCTTAAAAAGAAAAAAGCATAGAGGAAAAATACGGATGCTTAAGAGAAAATAGCTAAGATAGAGATTTTTTTACCTGTGGAACAGTAATTGCAATCTAAATCATCAGTAGTTTTCAGAAGTCACTAACAAGAGATCAGTACCTACATAGATCAATGGTGTCAATCAAATTACTAACAGATTGGCCTTCTCCCCACACAGTAATTACTCAGTGGTACTAATTGATCCCTATCTCTTTCCAATTTCTGTAAAAAGCTCTAGAAGAGGGGCCTGGTGAAATCTCAATTAAAAACACCAGAAAGAGTCCTCATGACAACTGTGGAAGATGGCTCAGGTCCTAAAAAAGACAACAGAGTCAAGACTACAGCTCTCTGGATATAAATTCAATCATTGCAAACCAGGTTACAGTAAACTGGTGAAATAAAAAAAGCTTCCATTTCAAAGACTTAATAGTATTTACTCTGAGGACACATCGACGATTTGTTTCCAAAATCATTCGTCTTTCATTTTCACCAGCTTTTTTTTCAGGAGAGGAAGTGTGATTTCTGCTGTCTGTATCCCCATGGCTACTAGAAACAGCTAGGAAGGGAATTGGCCACATCACAGCACACGAAATATCAGGTTAACAAATTCCAACGCAACAGTTCAGAGAAACAGACGCTTACTTTCTCCCACCTTCATCCTCCCATGTCACCCTAAAAGAAAATGAAAAAAAATGTCAACAACAGAAAAGTAGCCAAAGCCATGTAAGGGAATCAGATACACCCTTCAGAAATGTAAAGCTCTCTAAAAATAGGATGAAAGGCTGAGAAAATCATTTGTTTTTACTCATAGCAGTAATAAAAGGTCCTTGTAAGGGATTCACACAAGTTCTGTCCTGCTACGATAGCATCTGTCTCCTCATTGCTGGAAAGAAATGGTGAAGAGGATTTAGAGTGAGTGTAACCTGAGAGAGAAATCATCTGCCATTCCCTCCCAGGGCATCAGCAAACTTTCCCTCTCCTGGGAGAAGGAAGCACCACTGTCCTTCCCCTGCCTCTTGTGACTACAGCTGTAAGCATTATTAGAATAAATATGCTTATGTATAATATTAATAATCAGAAAAAATCTAGCTCTATTAAGAAAGGGTAAAGAGAAGTTCAACTGAAAAGAGACAAGATTCTGTGCAATACACAGGGTGAACCTGGTGGCAAAGAAGAGGTCAAGTAACAAACAGATCCTTTCTGTGAAAAGGAGGATCCTCTTGCTCCACTCAAGTGAAACTGCTAACACAGGCTGTACTCCTCACAGTCAAAATCTAGAGCAACAAGAAAAAAGAAAAGAATGGTCCAATTTTGAAGATACTGTGCCAGGACAGGATACAATATGGGTTTTCTTGTGCCACTATAGTGTGTGGTCTCATGCAAACAGTTCATTTGTGGGTGTTTCAGTTGTCTGCCCTCTAACAGGAGGAAGTGTTGGTGGAAAAATAAATACCAAGACAGGCAGACAATAGTAATGGAAAACATGAGGTACACTAGTTCAGAGATCAACAAGGTTTTTAGTATGCCCTGCTACTTGTTTTTTCTCTCACTAATTAGAAGGCAGAAATGTCAACACAAGTGCAGAAGAATATCAGAGATGGTACACTTCAAAGAGGCAAAATACTGCCAGTCAGCAAATCACTTGCATCTTGCAAGTTTCTGCTTCATCCAAAAGCAAGATACTAATGGTCAGTTTACTGAAATATCTCATTCTTCTTCAATACAGCAGCTTCTGTGTCCCACTGAGACCAAATCTCAAAGAGCCTGAGGGCTACTGCCAGTTGCAAATAACAGTCAAAATACCATAGCATGAGCTAAAAGTGCTGCTGTATATCATTCAGATCTGTACCACATGTTACATCAATATTCCACTTCTATTATTTTACTTACACAAGGAATATTCACAAAGGTTTAAAAGGAGTGCAAAAAGGCTCTGCAATAAGGTGGTTTATCTACAAGATCACCACTGTGACCGTTTTCAGGAAGGAGAAACAATAAATGCATCCAAGAAAAAAAAAATGCCCAAAATGAGCATCAATTCAGATGTGCAGAATAAAAAAACAGTAATGTAAGTTTCTATAAAATGGGTTACCCCAATAAAACTGGTTTTTGTTTGTTTTTTTTTTTGCAAATCATGTTGTAAATCATGGCAATCAACTTTTTCACATTGCCTGGGAAAAAAAGAAATCATCGTCCATAAAATGACGAACAAGGTGTTAAAATGATTATCAGAAGGAATATCTAAAAGGTAATTGTAGAAAGAAGTTGTGGTACACTGGTAACGGCAGGGAAGATATACTTCTCTTAGGATATGCCAGTGAGTCCTTATATAATAAAATTCTCTCCAGAAGACAGAGGATAAGAATGTTACAAAAGATAAACTCAAATTTTAAATTTGACCTTTACCTGAGGGAATCGCAGATGCAGCAGAAGTGAATGCTGCTGGACAAGCTAACATTTGAATGTCCATCCATTCTCCTAAGAAGTTTAGCATAGATAACAAGAGTAGAGATTTCCTTACTGCAGTCCTTACTGCAATCCAAAGAGATAAAGAAGAGAAAGTACAGGAGAATTCAGTGTTTGGGTCTGATTCAGGCCATGAATTACATAGAGATATTCTTTTAGTCCCAGTAACTTTGGTTTGTGTGTATTTGTCTTTTAACAACTGGACTGGGGCTGTTCAACTCATTTAATCAGGATGACTGAAACACTACTACAGAATAATGACTTTTATTTGCTGGGATTCTCCTTGGCTGCATTCAAATCATGACCCAAACCTGAGAAAATATCTCATTTAGCAATCCTATAGGTAGAAGAATTATTTTCTAATGTCAATGAAATATTGACAATAAATAAACAGCTGACATAACCCTGCTCTTTTTCTGCTGCTAGTTATAGACTTTCTTAGCCAGCACTTTCTACTTGGGATGCTGGCAGGAAAAGCCCCAACTGGCCATTTGAGCATCACTGCTATAAAATTCTTCCCACTCGCTGTTTACCCAGAAGCATATGACTCCTTTACAAACCTCTGACTTCTAAATCCATTTAACATGTGCACTAACAGCTCTGAAAGAAATAAGAGCACAAAAAGGAAACAAAACAAAATACAAAAGAACAGAGATTCATTGAAGAATAACTATCAAAATTTAGGTTACCACAGGATTTCAATGCTAAAACTGGATTTCCACAAAAGCTGTTTACCCTGATCTAAATGCTTTGACTGTTCTCCTACCAGCCATCTAGTATAAATGGGAATTAATAATGAAGCCATCTCTCTGCTGTGCTAGTTTTCCTGGAATATAACCCCTGTGGTAATAATTACATGGGTTTATCCATCCCAGTGTGAACAACACTGAAGTGTCAATTATGACAAATGTCTGATACCCAGAAGTGTCTGTTGTGAAGAAAAGCAACTGTTTCCATTCTCTTAACCTTGGGGTCAGGGTTTCCCACTGGGATTAACAGCTTTTTCTCCTGCTCTAAGTATCCATTTGAGAGTTGCTAGGAGGTGTTATGATACACAGACCTACCCTCCAGCATTAAATTTTTTTCTTGTTAGGTAATCTGAGCCTAACCCTCATCAGGGATTTACACAGAAACACCTATTGCTGTTTTTCATTTGTATTATCTCCTTTGGGTGATACTGTTCAAGACCTTTCACTTTCTTTTCCACACCATTTGCAGTACAAGCTGGAGAGTCCCCAAAGCCCACTGATAGCATGGACTATTAGTGACCTACTTCTAGCCTCCAGGGTATCTCTTGTAGCCATTTGCTATTTCCAGCTTTTGAGCCAATTATCAGACTAGTTGTGTGCAAAAATGGAACCACTAAGCTTTGATCCTAGGAATGCAGAATTCTCTCAGGCAAAACAAAGAAAAGTCCATTGCGTGGGCTATGAAGAAGTAACAGAATCTAAAAAGCCCAAATCAATCTGATATACTCCATCTGGCAGAAGGAAATTATAATTAGTATATACAAAACCCTGACATTTTCAGTCACAGGGTAGTAGTTTAAAATATACATATACCTGAACGAATATGCTCATATGCAGCCTAAAGAGGGCATATATGAACCCAAGAGCAGCGTATAAACAGTCACAGTAAACATGGACTGAAGTTTCCTATTACATATTAGTGAGGATTTTTTTTCCGTGAGTACTGTTTCTACGAGTACTTTTAACTGATTTATTTTTCATATAAATTCTGTCCATCTGATTCTCCCACTTTTCACGTGTGTGGTATTATGAGCTCCACTGAGGAAAATAAGTTAAGAACTACCATAGTGGATCAAAATAAGTTTCCTCTAGTGCTCTAATCCAGTATCCTGTTCCCAGACAAAAGCCTTTGGAGGAATATAACCACAGGGCGATCACATGACACTTTCCCCTAATTGTCTCCCAAATCCAAACCACTTTAGCTCAGGAACTTCACAAGCTGGATATGTCATGTATGAATCTGGTAACTTTCAATGGTTATATGGAGCACCACGGTATTCCATTTCAGCTAAGAAGGATATATTATTTCTTCCTTTTTTTTAGAAGTAAGATGAAAGAGGACAAAATACCTAGGGCCTTGTGAGAAGCAGCAGCAGGAAGAAACATACACTTACGTCATAACTTACAGGGAAAACTCCAGATAAAATACTGCCATTGTAAGGATTCCTATCTTTCCTCTAAACAAAGGTGAGACTGGCACTGAGCTTTGCCTTAGAGGAAAATGAAGGAGTTCCTATATAATGAATGGCGGCTATAAAATGCTGCAAAATGTTTTTAACCAAAATATGCTGCAAGCATACAAAATATTTTTTAAAATATTTAAAATTGTTGTGTCAATTATTTTTCCAAATCTAAATGCAATGTGGATGGGTACTAGATTGTATGTATGTTTTGGACTGCAATAAATTCAACCTGATTTATCATTCTTGGCTTATATAACAGGTTGGAGAAGGTAACATACTTCAGAATACTCTACAAGCCCAGACAGCAAAGTAACTCCATATTATGCTGGGTATATACCAAAATGATGCCAACAAAACTGGAGGAATACTAAAAACAATTAAGAAAAAAATGATTACGGGTCTTGGGAGGCTGGTTCATGAAAAAATATGTAAAATAAATACTTCTGTATATCTTGGCTAACCCAAGGACTGAAGGATATAATAACTGTTTGTAAAATCAAATTAAACGCATAAGCACCAAGAAGACAGTGAAAAAGAAGGCTGATCCAGAGACTTATATGATGTATAGATGAGGTAAATATATATAAGAGAAATGTTAACTGGTGACCAAGAAGCATTTCTCATCAAAGAAAAACCTCTAAATTTTAGAATATGCTTTCAAATAAAGGAAGTCATATGGCTCCTTCGACAAATAAATAGGAAAAGAAATGCAGGGCAAGTGAAAGATGGCTGACTGCTACCCCTGAAGACTGATGGTGTTTGTCACAACACACGTACTAGACATTTGGGATAGCAGCAGGACAAGCTTCCTTTTCAAAGCTAGCACTCTGATGATAACAACAAAAATTTCAGGTACGTTGGCTCATATGGACCTGGAGCACCTTATTATTCAGATTAGAGTTGTTTATGTGGAGTGGGAAAGAGGAAAAGAAAAGAAAGCTTCCCCAAAAGGGGAAGCTCAGTCCTCACCTCTTCCTGAATGAACCTGATTGAGATGACAGTAAAGATGTAACCACATTAGTGAAACTGATTAGTGCAGTAACACAATCCTCCTCCCTAAATTAATTTCACATAGGTGAACTCTCAGTGATCCTGTTGCCACAGCTCTCCTTGTCTTTCAGCTTTAGGCAGATTTGTACAAATAACATAGAGGTGTCAGATTTTGATTGTATTCTTCTTACCTAATTAAAAAAAAAAAAAAATCCCAACAACAACCCCCCCTTTTTAATTAATTAAATACTTTACATGTAACAAAGACCTCACTATATGCCCAATGAGGTCATAAATCTGCTTCTCTCTTTGTAAATAAGCCTTAGTAGGAACGAACTAAAAGGATAAGAAAGGATTTCCACTAATCAGGATTGCTTTCACGAGGCTGAGTTACACACAGGAATCACAATGACTAGCCCTGCACTTGCTCTCCTTTCACCAGAGGACAAATGCACTCATGCCAGCAGAGCAGACAGAAATGTAAGTCACACTCCAATAGCCAAAAAGACAGCCCTACAATCCTTATTCTTTCTAAGCTGCCAATAGAAGGTGAGAGAGAAAAGTTGTTCTGCCAGCTACCAAATGGAAATAGAGCATCCAGCCAACAACCACAAGATACTGGTATCTCTAAACCAGAATCTAATCTTGTTGCTGCATCAAGGGTATATATGTGAAAGTGTAGTGCAAAACCCACTGCACGGAATTTCGCAAACAAAATACTATGAATCATACTGTTTCAAAGGCAACACACCGGTTTGTTGAAACATTTGGATCCACAAGAGTCAGCTATCTCGCATTGTAATTAAAGTCTCACCTTGTCAGAGCTAGGGAACAGACACAGTGTTTACCATAATTAAAGGAGGCTGCCTGAAAGGTAGTATTACTTCTCCTACTACTGTAGCACACCGAAAATTCATAAACCACTACAGGAAGTGTAATAAAGATAAATACAAGAAAGAGCATGAAACTAATTGAATTAACTTTTGTCATGTTTGATTCAATGAAGCTTCCTCTTTAGATATTACCTAAAGCTGCTGGAGAATTTCCAATTCATCACAGAACTCAGCATCAAGATTACACTGGCAGTAGAGAAATATTTTAAAATATTCTTATCCCATACATACCTCAATTACCTTTTCTCTCTTCTAGGATCAATTATCAAGCTAGTAAAATCAAATCTCACTTTTGCAGCACCTGCCTTTCCTGAAAGTTAATTTCAGTTGTATCACAACAGACTGAGTTGCTTTTCAACCTAAGAACTGGTGAGTTTGAGTCCTGAAACAGAATTATTTCATATTTTTTTACTCACAAATATATTCCAGATAAGTGTGATTCATAGTCCTTTATAAAATGATTCCCCTTGCCAGAAAAACATTAAATATCAGGAAAAGTGTCCCCAAATGGATTACAGAATGGCAAATAGGTCTCAAAGGCATTTTTATTGTTGTTATTATTGCTTGACAGACTGAAAATAGAGGTGTCTTCAAAGGTGTCTTTCCCTGGAATAAGCAACTCAGCACAAAGAGAATTTATATGCTGAAAAGGTTACAGTCAATGTATTGTGACTGTATATATAGTATCTCTTCATTTACAACTTTCTGCCTCTACTAAGAAATCTCGGGTTGTAAATTTTTTTTATTTCTACAGCACCTTGCCCATTGGGGCCCAGAATGGAGATTTTGGATGTCCCTGTAAGTATGAGAAACCAGAATTACACAACTGAGCTTGCTGTTGCCTGCAGGAAAAATTATTTCTGCCTTCCTTCAAGGCCAAGAGGTAAAGCTCGATGTTGCAGCTTTAGTTGCGGGAGGAAGCTTAGGGCTGTTCCCTTTAGTTTCGAGTAGTAGCTGTCAGGGCTAAAGAGAGAAAACAACAAACTCCTGAGTGTCCTTACTTTCCCTCACTCTGATGAGGAGGTTGCACCTTCCTATTTATTCCCTTCCTTCTGAGCAGAGTCCCAACTCTAGAACCGACCCTCCTGATTCATCGTCACAGATATTCCTGACGCCACCTCCATTTGATGGACCATGAAGCGCCTATTTGCACCCATATAGCTGATTCATACCGCCTGTCTCTACCCTTAACAATAAAGTTTCAAGCGGACCGTCAGATTGCCGAGGTAATAGGTTTTCACAGCCAGGGGAGGGTGAGTGCCAAGGATTATTAATAGTGTTCCTTGATTAGTTAAGGGAAAGATAAATGTGACACCGCCACCAAAATCCCTGAATATCTGATACCAGTGAGGAGTGGGTATCACCTGCCAAAAATAGAAAGAGCAAGAGACATTATATAAGTGGGGTTCCTACCCCGAGTTCCACCCCGTTTAGACCATCTCCATACCTAACACCCTTTTCAAGCGTGCTTAGGAGAGATCCAAAAGGTAAGTAGCAATAAAATGTTCAAACTTACACAGCAAAGGTGGATTCGCCCGCTGCCGGCAGGAACCCAGAACCTTCGCCGGAAGGAAAGCAAATAAGGATATCTACCATCACTCCCACCCTATCCCCCTTCCCGCAAACAAAAGCCCGGAGGCAAAAGAGGTGTAAATCTTCCTAACAGAGAGGAATGGCTTCCCGCAGAGAAGACGCCGAAGGGGAGAAAGGGCCATTAAAAGGAGGAAATAGGTGGAAACGTTGAGGGGGGAATAAGGAGAAAAGGAGGGGAGAAAGTGAAAAATGGAAATAACAAAACGGCAGGGAACAGGAGAAAGTGAACGAGAACGCGAGTAAGGACTCAGTGAACAGAATTTACTGAAATGCTCAGTCGTGAAGCAAAAGCAACCTCCCCCCCCAAAAAAAGACATCGCAGAAATGACATCTCTATGCATAGACGATCATAACCGATGGGATGAAGTTGCTCTCCTTGGTGTGGCCATTAGGAAGATAACGGAAACGTGTCATTCTTTTTGCACAGGACTCACGGCTTTTTCCTTCAGCTTTTGGCGTGGGAGCTTCTTGTCACTCCGTGAATTATTTGCTTTTGACAAGGGGAGGTTGACTTCTACTTAATCTACTTGATTTACCTACTAAGAATATTACCATTCTGGGGCTAGTGGAAAGAGGAGTTGATCTATACGAAAGCTTCGGTGAAGACAACTTGGAAATCCACGGTGTGGATTTTGCAAATAGTCCGGGCAAGAAAATTGGCAAAATCTCAGAAATAAAGAAAAACGTGTCAGTCATCTCGCAGGAGTGATGAGAAAAAGGTGAAGGGTCGAGTGTGAAACTGCCAATTCGTGAAACGCCTTTCATATTAGAATAACATAACAGTTTTGACTACAACTTGGTGTTTAAAAGCTTCTAGAAGTTTGCTAGCTGTCCTTAAAACGGATGCGCTGCTGAGATTAGAGACGGGCCTCTGCCACTCCTGCATGTTAGATTCCCAACTGTCCACTTCGTAAACTTCTATGCAGCTGCTTTCACTTTTCTCGCCATGGACAAGCAGGGGTCGGGAAGCTGGGGAAATATTATTTACGCTATGCAAACGGCTCCACTTGATCTGAAGCCTCATTTTTCTTGCACCTCTCACTTTTCGCCTTCACAGCATGATTAGGCCTCAGCGACCTGACGGATCCGATGACGAGGGAAAGCGGGGCCGTTCGCGCATCGTTCGGGACGCGGAGGGAGCTGCCGGGCTCCCATCCTCAGGACACGGAATGGGCTTTAGACGGCAGGCAGCTACGCGCCGCTGGCCGGTTTGCTTGCCATGAGGTTAGTTAACCTGATTAGCGTCTGCCAGCACAGCAGGCAGCGCCGCGCATCGCCGTTGCCAGCTCCCGCTTCAGTTGCCTCCGGGGGCAGCGCTCCAAATGTGCTCTGCGCGGTCAGCAGAGCGGGGCTGACAGCGAAACACGAGTCCACCCGCAACGAGAGCATCTTCACTGGTGGATGGGCAGGAGCGTTCTCGTTTGTAGGGACCTCAAAGGAGGCTCTGTGGCCCCAAGAACGAGGAAACCTCAGCAACGGCTTCGTGAGAAAGAAACTGGAAACTGAGGCCCAGCTGCTTTGCAGACTGCACCGATACTGAAGGGAAGGAAAGCTACAAAGCAGGGAAGCTGATGGCCATGTCCTATCAGGCCGGAGGTGTTTGCACTGGAAACAAGGAAAGACTCTTCTCTCTTCCTCCATTTAAGGACAAGCAAAGGGACGCCAATTACAGAAGACCATGCACATTGATTTATCTTGTAAATAGCTGTATATTGATGAGTCTACATTTAACCTAAGCGTCAAACACACTAACGATCGAGTTTTAACCTGTGCTACACGAGGCTTTTTTTCAACTCCTTTCTCCAAGCTGCATTGCACCCTTTCATCTCCCAGCGCCAAAACAACGGGGAAAGCTGAGCGAGAACTACCCCTGCGGGAAGGCGCGCAGAGCCCTTCTGCGGGGCTGCACTTTATCTCGGCTCAGCATCCGAGCGCAAAGCTCCACTTCCCTTATGGATCAGGGAAAGATGCCTTCACCCTAGGGAGAGGGACTCGGCTCTCCAACCGTCTCCTTGTTTGTCCTTGGAGAAGACTAAGTCTCTCTTGTAGCTCAAGAAACACACGGAAATGGGTTTTTAAAAAAAAAAAAAAAAGTCTCAACGACAGAAAAACGACAGTCCCTCCCACAACAGAGTCCCTGTTTAAAAAAAGAAAAGAAAAAAAAAAAAGGAGACCCCAATGTCACCTCCTCCTCCGTCCTTCTGCGCTCAGTGGCATGCTAATGACTCACCCGTTATAGCTGAACTTAGGCCGCTGAGAAAATGTTGGGGGCTCGTACTTTTAAAAGCGCCGAGGAATTACTGACAAAGCGACCCCAGTTTTTGCAGCAGCCGCCTCCTTTTCAAGGCCGCTCTCTCGCGGTCCCTTTCAGGACAAGGGTGCGATCGCGCCAGCGGGATCGGGCTGTACCCGCCGATCGCAGCGTGGGGATCTCGCTGCGGCCGCTCTGCGCTCCCCCGTCTTTCCTGAAGCAGCGATGCCAATACCCCTGCAGAGATCTGCCCTACTACTGGGCCCTAACCTTGCCTATCTCAGCCCAATGGCTCCTGCCCAAACTCCAAGAACGAGTTGGACGACTTGCCATATGGGCACAGTTTATTGAAGAAAACAAAACCTAGAAAACACATTGCAATTCCTACATCTTTTTCTGGCGATGTCGGGAAATGCCCGGTCCCGCCTGAGATGCCCACCACTGCACAGGAGCTCCACATGAGTATGTTATCACCTCGCATCTCGTTTCACCATATCATATCGCAGAAGATTCTGCAGCATATTGTGCATTACAAACGGGATCTGTAGGATTCTCAGGGATGTGATAATTAATTCAGCGAGGATGATGCTTAATATGGACTGGCCCGAAAGAAACGAGGTCTAAAAGGAATATGTGTGTGAAGGGGAGGGGGAAGGGGGAGATGTTTAAAGCGTTTGAACGATAAGGCAAATGTTCAAAAGCTACATTACGTTTGCTTCCCGACCTCAAGAGCAGCCTGAAGCTTGGCATATGCTGCAGTTCCTTACTGATCACGAAAATAAGCGATAAAACTCGTCCCGACTAACTAAAGGAAAAGGTTCTCTGCACGACTAGCTCTTCCACCGCACCTGAGAACTTGACCTTGGCACAACTCTTTATCCAGCCGGTATCACGACAGACTCTGGCATTCCTCCAGTAAGGCTTAAGCTCTAGGGAGCGACCCCCACTCGCGCCCTCCCCCATCCGGCTCCCCGCAAAGGCATTCCCGTCCCCTCTCTTTAGCCTAACCCTGGCGTTCGTGGACTACTTGGTGCTCTGCAAACTGGAGAGCGACAGCTCATGGCACTCCTCCACGCAGAGCTATAGAGCTGGCACGGGTCCAGCCTTTCCCGGTGTGCCATCCCCACACAGCACTGCAGCTTTGGTCATATGAGCAGAAATGATGAGAAAAGCACTTTTTAATCTTTTCGCACTTGCTTTCCTGTTCAAACAGTTGCAGGATGGCTATGACTGACGTGCTCAGCGCTGAGGATATCAAGAAGGCTGTGGGAGCCTTTTCAGGTGAGTGTTTTGGTTTTTTTTTTCTCCTTCCCTCTCTTTCGTTTCTTCATCTTAGGATAAGAGCGCATTTATTTAAACTCGCGGAAGATTAGAGGATCCGGCTAGACAAAATATCAAATGAGGATGTGTTTTCAGAAGTGCAGTGAAAGTATGACGGGTTTACCAAGTGCCGGGCTGCATCCTCAGCAAAGTTACCCTGCACATTACAGAGGTGAAATATTTCTTTTAAAGCAAGAAAAGCAGTAACTGCGGACGGACTTTGCTTCTACCGACAGGATACTTTCAAAAGGAATAAAACCCTCGGCCAACCAGGGTGGATTATGTCTTGATGTGGGACAGGGAAGTCAGCCGTGGATGTCGGCAGCTTCCCACTCACCCCCAAAATCCAGTTTCAGGTACTGCAGAACTGCCGTTTCTCGGCACCGCTCTTTTCTTACTTCCTATGCGGAATCCCTGGGTGGGTTTTGCTTTTCGGGATGGAGCAGAAGGCAACAGTAGAGCAAGCGGGTGCACTGCTCGACTGCAGAAGCTTTCTGCAGGACGAATGGCTGCAGCGGTTCACTCCTCCCTCTAAGACTGCTCCGGGTTTCAGATAGTCCCTACTCCTCTTATTCATCGCGACCCCTAGACTAACAGCAAACCCTCTTCGTGCTTACAAAGATGCATGTAGTTAAGGTTGCTCTCAGAGAAACGCCAGAAACCGTGTTCCGGGGTGCGTGTTATCTCCCCCCTCCCCCCAGACTACCTGGCTGACCTACCACCCAGGAGAGCAGCCTCTGTCTGTCCTGCTCTGTGCGATGACCTTCCCAGACAGACAGCCGCGCAAAACCCGCTGAGCCCTAATAAACTCCGCAGCCGGGGAGTCGAAGGGACCAACAAACTGCTTTGCTCAATCCAGCAGCTGTTTTCCTCATTAGCTTTCATTGTTCTGGGGCCATCTCCAAGTCCCAGAGCAGATGCAATTAGCAGCAACTAATAGCAGACCTCAGTCAAGCAGATCCCAAAAGACTGAGCCTCCTTAATTTTATGTCATAGGAAAAGCTGCGACGGGAATAAGGATGCACGGGGAAGAAAAAAAAAAAACTCCACAGCACGTTTTGGAAGTCACTGTATTGGATTTCTAATTCCCACTGTAGTCGTTGGGCTACGTGGGTGGAACAAAAGCGGGTGCGGTTAAAGGACAGGAGAGGTGGAGCAGGTAAACTCATTTACCTCGGCTCCGATTTCAAGGGCTCTGTTTTTTTTTCTCCCCGGCGATCGTGCCTCACAAGGTCTCGCAGGCAGCGTGCCGTACAGCACTCCCTTGCAGCGCCTGAGCTTACAGACAACGATTGCACATAAATTTAGTGGTCGAAATGCAACACTGATTTCTAGGAAGTCTTCAGGAAAAACGACACAGAGCTGAAACAGCCATGTGCTCTGAAACACTTCTCATCAATGCTAGGCTCCGCGGTTGAGCAAGAGCGCTTGTTTGTTTGTTTTCCAGGGGTGGAAATGTCAAAAATTGACAGCGAATCTGCTCTCAGATTACTGGTTTTAGTGTTAAAAAGAAAGAAAGAAAAGAAAAGAAAGAAAAAAAGGGATTAAGGCACTGAGACAGAGCAGGTTAGACTTCAGCTCCCAACTCTATCACTCTATCCTGTGTGACCTTGGGCAAATCTCCATCCCTCTGTAGCTCTCAGCTCTTCATCTGTAAAACAGATACCCTACCCTTCTCCCACTTTGTTTAATTCAATTAGCAGCTGCAAAGAACGGACAATTACAGTGTATACATCTAGCTCCTACCACAGCTGGGCTCGACTGTGCCTCCCAGGGCAGGACACACAGCAGTGACGAAGAAAACCACAGGTATGTGTTGGTATATGTTTCGATCACTTTTCTAAGCTGGCTTTTCATCTCTTATAGCGGCCGAATCTTTTAACTACAAGAAGTTTTTCGAGATGGTAGGACTGAAAAAGAAGAGCCCAGAAGATGTGAAGAAGGTTTTCCACATTCTTGATAAAGATCGAAGTGGCTTCATCGAAGAGGAAGAATTAAAGTAAGTAAAGATATGTCCTTCTCAAACAACCTTGTCGTAAGAGTCTAATTTCCTGTTTTCTATTTTACAAGATTCTAGATAACAGCATACAATTCAGTCTTTGACTAGTACTTGTGTTCAATGATCAGTTGTTTGCAGATTACATGATCTAAAGTGTGCTGGAGATAGCTAGCTGTAGCTTTCATTCTAGGACCCTGAAACACATGAATCATCAATACCTTACAGATAGCTCTTCAGTCAAATGAAGTTTCAGAGTACAGCACTCTTCCTGAGTGTTAAAGAAGGTCAACAGAAGATACAACCTGGGATTCCGACTCGTATATCAAATCAGTGGTACAAAGAACTAAAAAGTGAAACTGTTCGGGGCGGGGGGGTGGGAAAAACCAAACCAACAAACACCCAAACAAGAAACCACACACACCAAAAACCCCACCACTTTCTTTCTTTTTTTTCCCCCATGCGTCCTCTTTAGGTTTGTACTGAAAGGCTTTACCCCAGATGGAAGAGACCTATCAGACAAAGAAACGAAGGCTCTTCTGGCTGCTGGAGATAAGGATGGTGATGGTAAAATTGGCGCTGATGGTATGTGATTAGAGGAGTAAACTTTGACAGTAACAATCAAACGTTACTCTTACATACAAGAACTGAGGAAATCTAGGAATCACTGGGGGCTGTGACCTTCTGAAGGACACAATTTGGGTTTAATGAAATGGGAAGTCCTGCTACATTGCCGTACCTTGCTTGCAGGCTTCAGGGGAAACAGCAACCGAGGTTTGACACTAGAGGGGGCAAGAGTTTCAGAAAGCGAGATGTAGTTACGGCACACTACAGCGCAGGACTAAGAAACAATTTGGCTTCTACTCCAATTCGTTTAAGTTTTCCGTTTCTTTCAGTGAAGCGAGGATCGAGACACTGACAGTTCAAAGACCCGGGCTTGACTATAAAACTTAGAAAATACAAAGAAAAAAAGCTGAATACCAGTATTTCTGCTTGATAATTGGTACATAGGAAAGTAATCCATGATTTAGCAAAGCAACACTCTAAAAATTCAAAGTACAGTCATTCTGCTACGTAATTTTTCTACAATAGCTGTCTATCCAGCTTTTGCTAGTGTTTATGTGGGTCTTTACAGCTGAGAAAGTTTGTCACTCCCTTTTACTAAATATGAGTACTACAATAAAAGAACAACTTTTCCTCTCACAGCATTGCTTTAAAAACTACTGCTGTCTTCTGTTGTCTCTTTGGATGGATCATATTAGCCCACATATCAAATTTATCCTTTTTCCTCTTTCTTCTGTATCCCTGAGACACAGTTATGAAGAGATGCATTTTTGAATTCAATGCTTCCTCATTGGAGGAGATAGTAGCGAGGTTTGTGGTCAGAGTACTAAATCACCTAGACAGCAGGCAGTTGCTAAGCTTTCACCACACTGACAAGCCATATGATAGGGTGAAATAAAGGAATATCTAAAAAGCCTCACATCTCTCTGTGTTACCTGACACCTGGGATTTGTAAAAAATGTCATCTCCAAATCAAAAGCAATTAAAAAATGAATAAAAAGCAAAATATGGTTAACTAACATAGTTTCCCCATTTAGATGTTAAAAAAATGGCATACAAAATCACCCATTGACATATTAGTCAGGTGATGTATTCGCTAAACTCCCTGTCCATAGCACGTTGGCATATCAGTGACTATGATTCTCTTTCTAGCCCAGAGCGTCTTAATTTCTCACATCATTATTATATTACAGTTGCGGAAGAGCAATTGTGAAGCGTGTAGAGGAAGTTCCTGCTAAACCTTAGCAGTGCTACTGAACCCAAGGAGTGTGTCATTATTTGAGATTCCATATGCTTATTATATTGGTCCTCCTTATCGCCATTAAAATTAGTGGCAGCAGTACTAAAATCAGTGGGTAAGATTTTCAGAAGAAAATTGATTCATGTAAGTAAGCTTACAGCTGATCTGCCAGCCTCACATCAGATACATTCTCAGTTATTCCCAGAAGGCTTCAAAACTAAAGCAGTATCATTTGGAATAAAAGAACTATATTGCAGAATGATTATGCCTTATACAAGAGGATACAGCATTAACTTATTTAAGATTGACCGTAACTTTTTTTTTTTAACTTGAAACAATGTCTAAAAGCAGGTACATTGTAAGAAAGCATATGAAACACTTCTTCTCCTTATCTCTTTTTTCTGCAACTTTTACCCTTCCTTAAACTTTGAACTGGAATTACTCTGAATTTATATGCAATAACAAGAAGATAATGAAGGGCTTTTTTCTTCTGCTTCTTCTGGCCGTATCCCTACTATACAACATCATCATTTTCTTTTCCACTTCTTAAATTTGATTCAGACAGCAAATCGTTAGACCAGGAAGGCTTGAAATACATGCAAATTTATCAATTGGGACAGTGGCCAAAGGATGAGGATGACAGATACTTTCCAGCTTTTCCTTTAGTTCATAAATCTAATTCCAGAATATAACTGCCTGTGTAAATGAACTCTAGAGCCATGAATGTATATCACATTCATATTCAGTATTGCAATGCTGTATTTCTGTTGCAAACCATTTGTTTGTTTCCCTGTAACTAAGTTATCAGGTATCACTTTTCACTGAAAGATCACAAACGGGCAGCCTTTCACAGGACTTAATGTTAATTCACTAGATGGCCCTTGAACGCCATCCCTCAGGAGCCCATTGCAGTTGTAAGAACTGATCTTCATGGATTTTTAACACCAGAGAGCCGTTTTTCTCACACATATCATCACAAACATTAATCCCAACCTAATCAGCCTTCTTCCAGTTAGAGGTCTCACATTATAAATTTTCTCTCAGGTCTCCTGCTTTAAACCTTTTATCACTCCTGCAAGACCGTTCATCTCAGAAATAGTTCCACCACCTTACCTCTTGTTAGATCAAGATTTGTAGTTTGTGGCTGATCCACAGTTTCAAACAGTTGGAAACTTGCAGCCTGTTCATGCAAGACGTGATCATCTTCTGTGTGGTGTCAAGCCCCCTCCATCTTCCACTGATGTGAACAGAAGATGACAAATCTGAAAAAACTTGCAGGTCAAGGCCAGGCTACCTAATAAAACTGCAAATGTTAGCTTCCAGATTGGATTGGGATGTGATGCTGAAGCAGCTCTGTCCACTTCAGGAGAACGTTTATAAGAGGACAAAAGAAAATTCAGATTTCTGCTCAGAATGTTTTTTTTAAATCTATTTTGTGCATCAGCTCTGGAAATGTACATCATGCCTTTCAGTTTCTTGATATTAATAAACTTGAGAAAGTACACAGAGAACTTTCAAAGATCATGCACTGAAGACAGAACAAATCCAAATTTTTATCCTAGTAAGTCAAAATCTTTCTCTTGATACTGCTCAACTTCTGCAAATGTTTTAAAATGTTTAAATTATTTTCTTTGAATGTTGTAAAAATGAGACATCAAGCGTTCAAAATTACAACTGATAAGTCATGACCTTGCCATAGGTAAAAGTCATGACAAAAAAAATCTTTTGGAAGTTTTACTTTTGTTCCCTCTCTTTGTGCTTTTGTATCTTCTAAAATAAATCACTGTGAACCATTATTTACAAAGTTTCCTAAACAGATTTGATTTTTTACAGGTAATGTAAAAACCACAATCTGATTATAGAAATCACTAGCCTACAACATGTTCTCTGTAATGATATCCATCATTTCAGTAAAATAATACAGGGTATACATTAGTCTGGTCTATACAACTAAACTATATTGAGCACAGTGAAAGAATCCTCCCTTTTTAAGACAAAGCTTTGTTTTATATGACACAATAGTCTAAATCCTTTTACTACAAAACTGTTATTTGTGCAAAGCAAGGTATAACTCAGTTTTGTTTGGAAGGAGAATTATAGCTGGAGAAGAGCATGTAGTCAGTCTCAAGGACTGCCTTATTAACAGGCCAGTCAGAGGAAATAAACATTTACAAGAATGACCAAGAGACAGGGACCAATATACAGTGGCTTATCTCAGAAGTTTTGCATATATGAATGCACTTTATAACAATGCCTCCACAAAACACCAGTGGTTGGGATAACCTTCATCTGAAAACAAATAGTGAACTAGTTTACATGATTATTGATCTGGAATATCTTTGAAATATTTAAAGTATATTGAAAATCCTTTAAAAATAGTAGAAAGCTTATAGTAGTTATTCATGAAGGAGTGTTTTATGGTTTGCTGGCTATCAGAAAGTATCTGTGAAATATATTACCATTAAGTGATAATATCATAACATACTATAGAAATTATTTGGCTGCAAGTTTGAATAACCTTTTCCAAATATATTCCATAGAGACAAATGATTATAAAAAAAGACTTAATTTACCTGTAGCAAGTATGACAACTTGTTCTAACAGAATATGTGTATTTAGTTTTCCCTTTTGGTAAGGTTTCATCCATTGCAGTTTTTCTCTGTAGGATTTATTCACATAGTGATTTAATAATCATAGCCTTTTTCCTTTTCTGCCCAGAATAGTCTGGGTTTCTATCACAAGTACTTTACGTTATCTCCTAAATTCAGTTTGCAACATTTTCAATCTATGTACCCACCATGTACAGGATTTATACACGTTTTGTGTTAAGTAATCTGCATCACTAATCCTAATTTGGATTTGCATCTTTCAAAATGATGGATAAATTTGGATTCAATTTAAACCCTCTGGCACTTTTATTTCTCAGTCTGGTTTGTCAGCATTTGGCAACATGTTTTTTGGATGTGTCATCAAAAGTACTCTCCGTTTGCACACACCAGTCAGTAAAGATCTCACTTGTTTAGAGTTTAGCATTTTTCAACTGAACATTAGAACGATCTTTAAAGAATCTCCTATCTTTTTTTTAGTTGTAAGACATTATTTTTCATTATGTCAAACTTCAGTAATTTTCTCTTGAGCCTTTACAGATGACTGCCTCCCTATTTGGCATTTTCTTCTCAGCTGATTATGTTAAACTCACAAACCCCTCTCTCGGTATACCCTCTAATCCCTTTATCATATTTGTTGCCCTTCTTGGGATTCCCTCCATTCGTCATTTTTAACACTCTGAGGCACACACAACTTTGCAAGGTATTCTCACGTGTAACTGTTCCAAGGTTAGATGGAGTTCGGAATTATAACCTCCTTGGGTAGTACATTATTCAGAGTGCAGTATGCCAGCCAGCTATTCATTGAGATAACTTTGTCACTCTGCTGAAAGGCGTTATATAACCCCAAGCTACAAATAGATACATTTATGTAAATATTATAGATGTAACACTAATAAAAGCCACAGGGTAAAATCCTGGCCCTCTGAGATCACAGGGATTTTTCTCATTATCACAAATGTGGTCAAGATTGCTACGTAGGTTTGTATCAGCTGTCTGGTTTTGTAATCTGTCATTTTCAGTCAATTTGCCATTACAAAATTGAGTGTAAATGTAATATATTTATAACATAGGGACATGAATATTCTGAAAGACTCATTAATGAGACACTTTGCCAAACTCTGATATAAAGGAAATTTATCTCTCTGCAAAATTAAATTTCCACTTCTTGCCTTCATCCCATTGAGATGAAAAAAAAAAAAAAACACCAAAAAAACCCAGGGAACTGATAAAGTTCTTCAGGTGAGTAGCAGTGGACAGTCTTGACAGTCTGGCATGTATAGCATTTCCTCCTTACCCTCAAAAAATCTTTTCATTTCACTGTAAGATTTCCCAAGTCATACCTCCCCTTTAATTAACTTGGATTTCTTCGTTCCTTTGTTATTGTGATGTTTCTGCTACACCAGTGACTCTGTAATCATTGTAATATGCTTCTTCTTTCTTTACATTTTCCTTTCTTAATATTTTCAAAAATTTTTCCCTTCTCCAGAATTTGCAACTCTGGTGGCTGAATCATAAAGGCTTTGACCAATGCAAACCCTTCACCCATCCTTCACTGCCCAATTCTAACCACCTCCTGCTGGCTGCTTTGGCTCCTGTTCTATTTATTTATGTTATTTTATACTCCAGCTATGTTTTCTGCAATCCTGCAACTCTGTAATTGTGCTGAAAGACACTGTTAAAATAATAAAGGTCACATCAATCTGAGTTTTACTCTCTCTCACTATAACTTGTTTCTTACTTCATGTAGGCTTGGCACATGCTGAGAGAAAATTTCACTCTTTATTGCTGACATCCCTGCTGCTTTATCCCTAGCTAGGGTAAAGTGGGAAGAAATTTAAGACATTATTTGGGATAAAACCTGCATATAATGAGTCGTTCAGTCCAAGTTCTGAATTGTGGCAAAACTGACTGCATTATTTTTAAGCCATCCCTGCTAAATGGATGCATACTCATAGTCTGGAAAATCTCTAGTGATGGCAATTACCCAGCTTCATTTGGCAGCTTGTTCTTTTGACTTAATCAACATTATAGCTAAAAAGTATTTCCTAATATTTAACCTACATCTCCCCTGCTGCATTTTAGTGATCAGTAAATCGATCCTTGTCTGTATAATTTGTTAAATTTGCCTGATGCAGGGAGATTTTTGGATAAAAGGTTTGACAGGAATATCAGTTGGTGCCAATCATGCATGGGGACAACTTGATAAACTATTAAAAAGTGGTCATTTCTGAAACACAGGATATATTACTAGCAGTGTTACACAACATTCTAGGACAGAGAGAATGGAATACTCACAAGAAAAAACAGTATGAATTTCAGGAAAGGGGACACCAAGATTCAGGTGTGATTCTACTGTTGACACTCCCAATGTTAAAATAATATATTAAAAAATTCCATCAGGAAACATTTATTCTAAAACTTCACCAGATAAGTGAATATCTTTCTTTGATTTACATACAGGAAGCTGTTGAAAGTCAAGCTAAGGGAATGACTAGCCAACAGTAAGCCTATGACAGAGCCAAGAGCTAAACATGTTTCCCAAATCCTGTTCCCTGACTCTGGCACCAAGCTCATGGTTTGGTTGTGGGGGTTTTTTTGTTTGCTTGTTTGTGGTATTTTTTTTGTTTGGTTGGGTTTTTTGGTTGTGTTTTTTGTTTGTTTTGGGGTTTTATTGTTTGGGGTTTTATTTATTTATTTTAGAAAAAATTAAAGGAGTGGGGGGAAAGTCACTTTTAGGCAATATTTTCCCCACATCTTGACATAACATTGATGACTACTGCAACAGAAAGGAAGGATATTTGCTATTTCTGGATTCCAAATTATTCTCTGCAGCAATAATACCTTATTCTGTTCAGATTTACTACCACTAATTTAGTATATAAAAAGAATAAAGCTGAAACCCTGTCACCATCACGTTGTACTGAATAACATTCTCTGCCACAGTGATTATCCAACGCTACTCGACCACTCTAAAGCCACTCTAGATTTTCACTCTCATAGTAACTTACAAGACTTTTTGCTGAAGCTGCTGTGCGTTCAAAAGAAATTCTTTGGTTTTTCACAATGTATATACATATCTGAAGAATGTATTGATTTTTAAGTATTCTAAATAAAGCAAATGAAAACGGATTGCAACGAAGCGTGACCATTTATTTACTTCTTTTTCTCGGCAGCTGCTGACCTCAAGTGGCAATAATATGTAATTACAAAATTTTATATGGCTACAGAAAAAAAAAATTAGGAAGTTAGCTATTGACATATGATGAATAAGGATCCATGGAGTAAGAGAATCAACATAAAAATCGCTATATAAACACCTCTATAGTCTCCTTCTGTTCTTTGAGCCTGACAGGATTTATATTTTAATGCTTCACTGGATGGCACAAAATCTGAGATTTTATCCAGGGCTTGAACAAAGAAATAGCACAATAGAACAAAGAGCAAATAAACATAGCCATTAATGAGTCATATAATTATTTATATCACATTATATGAAACTGAATAAGTTACAGCAAAATTAATGGGGATATTTCACTGCCATAAAAATCTGAAGACCCTAATGATTCCTATATCATTCTTTCTTCACATTATTCCCTCAACAACTCCTGAACAGGCAATACTAAGTGCCTAATTTGGCCTGAAATTTTTCAGCTGTATAGTAACAGGTAAGATGAAAAGAAATATCCTTTTACTTTCAAACTAAAAAAGTTATAATATAGATACCAGTTACAATGAGTAGAGCAACCCCCAAAATACCATCTTTTCATGGAGATGGTACCTGATATTCTAAACATTTGGTCAGTTTATTCAAATATGCAACTGGTATACTCATAGCCTATGTAATCACAATTCTCAAAAAATGCGTTTTAAACAATTTTTTTTTATCCTAACTGTATTTTAAATTCTAAGTTCAAATTTCAATACTTCATGCTTCTACCACTGAAGAAAAAAAATATACAGAAATCTCTTCCCTAACACAAAATTACTGTTTCATCAATTATCAAAGTACTACTTCTTTCATTTCTGGCTCTTCAACGCTTATCTTAGATGCTTCCTTTTCCCACCCAAATTCCTTCCAAAACTTTCCCAAATCTTGTATTGTTCCACTTCCAATTGACAAAAATTTTCCTTTTAGATGGAAGTCATCTAGTCAGGGCCCAAAATGCAGCAAGGAAGTGCAAAATTTTAAGTTCAAATAAAATATAAAACAATATCCATACAATATATTAAATTATTCATTTTCATATCAGTCTCATTTTAATGTCTTGAAGACCATCACAGAAGCTACTGTAAGGGCTGAAGAAAGTAGAACTTGCTAAAAAATTTAATCAGGCTTTCGGCAGAGTGTGGATTATTGTACGCTTGAAAAACACAAAAAAAATCACATTACTCTGCAATGTTTCATGAAGAAAGAGGTTTTAATTTTCACATGTATAAGCAAGGAGCAAGATTAAGTTTCTCAATGAAACATTTACCTTAAATTTCTTAATTGGCATATTACATCATCTTCTTTGTTCTGTTACAGGAAAAAAAACAAAACAAAAACCAACCAACTAGCCAACCACAACAACAAAAACCCCCAGCCATCCTGTTGAAGACAAAATTTTAAGTGATCAGTACACATCCTTTCCTTAGATTCATAGCCAATGGTTTGTAACAAGACACAACTGGATGATTTAAAACATGTAAATTATGTTTACAGATACAAAAAAAAAAAGAGACACTACTTATATATTGCTAGGAAAAAAATACAACTCTTTCTCAGCTACACTCAGAAGGAAGAAGAGCCAATTACTCAAGTCATAGACAAACCATAATTTCCTGACAAATGACATCAGCATTTAACAAAAAGGATTTGTACCAATAGACCATCACCAAGTCTTAAAATTTCTCCGATCACCATTTACCATCATCAAACTGTTAACCAATAAATTCATAATTGTTTATGCTTTAAGGGTTCTGCCAAGCTCATAATGGAGTTTCATGGATCAGCAATTTTCCACATGTCTTATTTTGGGAATCAATGGACTGGAGGCCATAACACCTGTTCATTTTGCAGAAGCTGAGCTAGGACTTATATTTACAGTCTATCCACCAGTCCTGAGCTCATCACTGCCTAATGTTCTATGATTGTTTCCACTCTTTGTTCCCTTAATCAAAGCAAAATTTGCTTGTCCATTTCTTTTGACTTTTCTGACTTTGCATCTTTTGGGGGCAAATAAGGACATTTTCCTCTAGCTTCTGAATACTTTTGAAGACTGAAAATACAGTTCAACACAGACACAGTTTTACCAAAGCCTTTGTGCTATAGTATCTAAACATTCACAATATTCTGTCCAAAACAGAGTTAATATTGTTATAGAACTAAAAACTGTGGCATTCCACAACATTTGCAACATGTTCTGCCTCAACAAGATCAAAGATCATTAATTTATACAAGGCTCACTGAAGACACACATTAGTCCACAATATTTTTATTAATGAGTATAATGCACAAAATAACTTGATTCTAAAATTCCCAGATTGAGATTTAAGTTGTCAGCGGATAGAGAACACATTCTTCTATTTATAAATCAATTGCAAATGAAAAATAAATTATATGGCACACATTAACACACCAGAATTCATCTGGGTTAAACCATGTGCTGACATTCTTGCTCTAACATCACCAGGAACCATGGGTAACACAACAACATAGGATTTAGTAGATGCCAGTGATTAAATACCTCCTCTAGGTCCTGGACTCTCTCATTGTTAATGCACGCTTCAACCTGAGCTGCTGCATCTTCATTCTGAGAGATTAGTTTGGCAGATTCTCTTTTCCAAAGAGGTATACTCTTCAGAAATCCCAACACTCTCTAGAGCTCCAACATTTAAAACAACTTTTCTCCTAAACAAGAGAGAGCAAAGCCAAATGTGCCTAAAGGGGGTTAGCTGTGTGCATGAGAGATCAATCGTCAAAACTTTCCCAGACTGCAGGATCTCCTAACGTGGGATAATTACTTCACAGGGGAGGAAGCGTGTTTCTGGTTAGTGCTCTTCTGGTTGCTAAAGTAATAAAGCTTAACACAGGTTGATACACTATTAAAGACAGAAGTAAATGTTAAATACAAATAGCAGACTACCTTCTCCAGCCACAAGAGAAATAGAAGGTACTGCATGAGCTACAACAATAAATGGACCAGAATATCCAAATAAAATACTGGGAGGCACTTAATAAGCCTATGGAACACACAGCTAGGAAAGATGTGTTTTTCATAAACTCATACAGTCTTCCACCCAGGAAAATCTAAGTGAAAGGATCTTGTTGGTGCTTGAGTCAGAAGGTCCAACTCACATTGCAACAACAGTTTTTAATTATAGGAGATGCTTGTCTCAGCAATTAATGGTTTACGTATAAAAATACGTTTGGTTTCACTGGTGTTACAGTGATATGACACTGGCATTAACAAATGGATATCTGGGCCTTCAGGTGGTAAGAACACAGTAACTCTCTGTTAATTCCAACTTTGTCACTAGAGCTTCTAGACAGGTCATAAGAGGAGCAGGGCCAGAGGTCAAATGTTTAAGTGTTGATTATCAGAGGGAAGGGCCCTGGGATGCTGAGCAGCCAAGTGGTTCAGACACGTTTTCAGATTTGGGAAATGGTTTTTTTTAATTCTAACATTTTAATTGTTAATAAACCACTTCCTGTATTTTCACAATACAATGCAGTTTAAAAAAAAAAAAGTATCACTAGAAAGATACAAAAATATATAGGTAACAGAAAATTATCAAGCATTTATTACTGCTTTAATATAAAGGAGAATAAGAATTATGTGGCTGTGCTAATTTTACACTTCCTTCTGCAGATGAAGATTTTCTGTCTTAAAACATTTGCATTCCCCCCCTTAAAGTAATTTTCCATTTTGCTGGATACAGCACAATTGCATCTACTCTTTCAGCTGCAATGGGTTGCTGAAACCGAGCTATTGCCCAGCACCTGCTCTTAGTCAGACAGCTGAAATCAGAGGTTAGGGGAGAAAAAAAAGTTTTCATGTCATTGTAATGCAAGTCTCCTTTTAGCTTTGCTGCAGTCAGTGTTCAATTATGTTCTGTAACAATCTCCATTACTAGAGTCAGTGTTTTTCTGTTCCTCTGTGCATGTATTAACATTCTTGTTCACACATGATAGCCTTCTTAGCAAAGCAGAGGAGTCTTACGAGACATTTGCCCATAGATCTAATGAGTCTACATATTTTTTTGGCCTGTTGGCAATCCTAGTGTTCAAAAGTATCGTCATTTTGAATGCTCCAAAGGAAGATAACTGATACAATAGAACTGAAATTATTTCTCACTGAAGGCCTGACAGGTCAAAATTAACTGAAATTTCATCTAGCCTATTGAATACAAAACACAGAACACATAACAATGAAGGGCCCTCATGTAAATTTTTTTCCTGTGTGTATACTATTTTTACAAGCTCAGAATCCTTCTCATTCAGAATTTTTCTTAGTTCATTCTGTAGCCCAGATGTTTACAACTTCAACTGAAGCAGGAACCAAAGCCGTACATCTGTAGGAAGAAAGCCACAAAGACTTTGCCCAGCAATGCTCAGCAGCTGGTGCAAACAGCTTCTGGCAATGCAGGAGCAGGAGCCTTGCTTTTGAAGTAGGAAAGAGCAACAACACACAGACAGAGAGCTCAGAGACAGGGGCCAAAAAGTGAACAACACAGAAATTCAAGGTCTGGGACTTTGGGAAAAGAAAATCCAGAGCAAGGAAGGATTGGAGATGATTAGAGGGAGGATCTGAAAAGCTTAGAGCATGAGAGGTTTTATTATAGTATAAATACATTATAATAAATTGACCTTGAAAAGAAAGGACATGGATAAGGTAGAAAAGTTTATGCCTAAAATACAACCTGTTAGAAAAGTGGAAATGATAGAAAACAGAGTGCTAAAAACTCTTGAAAATTTAATTAGGAATCTCAAATATTTCTGTTCTACTTCTTCCATTAAAGCTCCAGGTTCTCAAATTACATGGCTGACTCTCCGTTTTCAGTAAGGGGAAAAAAATTCTAACTGTTATGCCTGCAGAGAAAACTGAATATTCAAACCCTAAAACCATAAACAGAATATAAACCAAAACATAGCCTTTTATTTTTTAATAAATTTATTTATCTGAATGTAGTCTCTCTTACAGTTTTTAACATAAGATATAGCATTAGTGTAAACCTAGCAGCTGCCTTCTAAGCAGACGGCAGCTAGAGATCCAAAAAAAGATTCCCAGCTGATATTATAATCATCATCACCACATAATGACTGCCATGCTGGAATTATGGGTGGCTCATTTAAGGATTTTATATATTCATATATTCTGTATTTGACAGATTAACCCCTTCCCCATGATGCAGAAGCATACTCAACACTCACCAGCATCCAATCACTCTATGCATGACTCTGTGCAAAAGAGCATGACAATGATTGCTCCAATAATAGCGTACTCACAGCTGAGAAAGGTTCAGGCCACACACAAGGCCACAGCAAGTCCTCAGTCTGTCACAGATGCTCCCCCACAGAGAATTCTATACAACAGTAAGATTTGCTGTATGAAGTTCCAGATTCCTCTAATGTTTTGGAGTATATTGTTAAAAACTAAATGAGGATTTACATTTTGTTCCCAGCACTCTTCCTAGCTTCTATGTGCAAGAACAAACAAAGATTCAAGCTGGAATTTTTCCAGACATATGAAGAATAATTATTCCCCCCAAATTCTCCTTATGTTTATCCTTGTGGATTTTAATGCATCCTTGAGAAATCCGTTCCTCGTTCCATATTCATGAAAAGAGAGGACATGACAGTTACAATTAGCATACTTGAACCAAGTTTGCAGCCTTGTAGAAGTACCTACCCTACATCTAATAATTTATCACTTTTCATTGATGCCACAACCACTAGTCATTTCTAACTTTCACTTTCCCAACGTAGCAGATCAGAAACAAATGACAGATATGCCAGATCAGTCAGAAGTGCTGCTGTAACTGCCAACAAATCCTTTGGCTGATTCAACCACTTCATAATCATCTTACATTTCAGTGCACCGAGTCTCAGCCAAAAAGCTTTCATATCTGTGCCTCAGTCCCTACCACAAAAGAGCAAAATCTGAAGTCCTGGAACTATCATGCTGTTATCAACAGTGATATAGAAAGCATCCAGATTCATACTTCGGTGCTAATAGCCCCACTCTGAAGAGAAACAAAAGGCAACTTTGGGGAATGTCAAATGAAGTAGCCCTCAAAACAGATGAAGTTTCTATTTATTTTACTACTTGAGGATAGGTAAAGGATGGAAATTTACAATAAAATATACACATCCTCTCCTGCAGTTTTCAAAGCTCTCCAGACATATTGCTGAACACTCATAGACAATTCTGTAAGAATCTATACAGATTTAAAAAGCTTCATGAACTCTGAATATTCATCCATTTGCAAGATATTTCTGATGTTGTCACACTGTTTCCTTTTAGTAACATAGGATTTAAAAAAGAAAAAAAATACTGATGAAACACTTTGTATTTAAGAGATTTCTTATAGAAAGATCTATCAATTCCTTTCCTTGATATTAGTGCCCTCCTGAGCACTGCTCACTCCAAGGAAATCTGCATTACTTCCCCAGTAGTTTTTATTAGGCAGTATGTTCAAGTTACAGGTTGCAACCTGCTCAACTCTGAACATAGCCAGGATGTTTGCACCAATACATGAGCAACTATAATAATGAGGCCTAGGAATATTAGCAAGTTTTGCCTCAAAAAAATCACTTTTCAACAGGTATATGCTGTGAAGGAGACAATGAACTGACCTGCACAGTGCCCAAAAGAATGTGAAGCACAAGTCATACAACAGTCTAGAAGACTGTATGACCTTGCTTTAGTCCTCATTGCAAAGCCTTACCTCGCTTCTGCAATTCCTTGCCACTGCTATTGGTGCTGCAGTTCCACCATTGCTGCCTTCTGTAGCCCGATGAAATGTGAGCCACACATGGACACATGCAGTATATCTACCATTTTGTGACCATCGCCTAAATGAATGTTACTTCAAATTTCAGGGTCCTGTGGCTGTCAGGGCAACTTATTCTGCTCACATTAGAGAAGGGGCGCTTCCCACTCATAGGAATTTTGCTTTATTTGAGGAAGAAATTAAATGTGTGAACAAGAAGAGCACTCTATTTCTCTTTAGCTGGTAAGTATAGGATTTAACCTAATAAACACTTCTCTAGGGTAAGAACATTATCCTCTGTTGTTGGGGTTTGTTTTTTTCTAAAATCCATAGGGTTTCTCTCCCCCTCTCTTTCTCACATATACAAGACGAGAGAGGCTTCAGTGAGCACAGCTACCAGTATTCCAATTTATTCAGCAGCAGCCCCTGTTGACTGCTAACAGCAGACTGCGATTCTGCTTGGATTACAAGGCACAGATAAGTAATTCCATCCTTAATCTATCACTGTCAATGATGGTAAGGGAGCAACTTTTACCTGTGAGAAGTCAGGCAGAGGAAAAGACCATGATGGGGTGGGGGGAAGTGTGGGGCAAAAGGACAGCAGAAATGGAAAGGACACAAGTACATTAAGAGCTCAATGTGCAAGTGCATGCAGAACTAAGTAGGAAATGAGGGATGCGATGAAGGACCAGGGTGCTAATAGAAAAGCAGCAAACAGGAGAAAGGAGATAGCCAGATTCCAAGCAGAATTTTTCAATAGCAATGAAAATCTCACGACCAACATAATCTATGCCGTCTATTACACTGATCCCAGTGTAAAATGGTGGAGATGTTTGAGAGCTCAGTAAATGCTGATGGATACCACTACGTTACAGCCACGATCAATAAATCTCAAATGCATCATAATGGAGCCTCAAAGCCTTCACATACAGACCTGTCAGTAAACTGGGGCAATATTACAAATAGACAACAAAGGATAACGCAAAGATTGCAAAAATGGAACAACACAGAGATAAGTGAATTTCTTGGAGGATGGAGCGGAAGACAGAAAAGATGAAAAAGCAGGTAAGCTATTTAGACATAAGTGAGGTAGAAGATCAATAACCCCACACCTGTTTTATGTGATGGAGGATTCAGGAATGGAGGAGAAAACAGTGAAAGTAATAATGAGACTTGGGATTAATTTTTCTTTTCCTTTTTAAAGGAATCTCTAGTGCTGACTCTACCAGTATACTTCACTACAGTCATCCTCTACAATTAAAGTCTCTGCCCACTCAGGCTAAAGTAATCCCATTTGGATTTTTGTTAAAGAAACAATTACTTTTATGTACATATAAAATAGTCCTTTGATTTTGCTATAGGTACTTATTATTTCTATGTTACTTGCTTGTCTGGCTAGAATACTGGCAGATACGTCACGTAGTCCCAAACATGTGAAATGGGTCATTCATACTAGTAAAGACCATAAAAAGCTGATTTCTAGGCAGGCACTGCCTTGAGATCAATATAAAACTTGGAAAAAAATATTTTCAATGAACTCTGCTCTTGGAACGTCCAAACACAGGTCCACTACTGATTATATTCTCTTATTCCCAAGCTTGCTTACTGCTTTTCCTAGTAAACAGATTCTGTGCTCCAAAGTAAGCAATATGCGTAGCCAAGCAAAGTCTATACCCTGAAAAACTATTGTTTGTTATTGATGCCATGCTTTCTAACTGTGTAAGAGCTTTCGAAGAGCTTGGAAGGGGGGGGGGAAACGCAGGAAGCTTCACAATCAGCATTTTCAGCTCTAACCCAAACCCATTAAATTTGACTTAGACTGCTTAAGGAGAACAGATCAGTCTAAAGATGAAGAAAAAGGCATAGAAATAGTTTAAGAGAAGTCAAGGGAGATCCATGTAAAAATATTTGGAAAAGAAAACCAAGTAATTAAAAGGAAACAACCTACTGCAGTGCAGGAGGACTACAAAAATAACAAAGAAACACGAAAAAAAAAGGAACAAAATTCCAAGATACTAAGAAAAAAGTGATTAAGAAATCGGTGAGCAAGAAGAGAACCCTCTCTAGAACAGCAACATAGTGAAAAGCAACAAAAAAGATGAACTGCAAAAAACGGAAAGAGATCAAATGTTGCCCCTGGTTGAGAAAGAACGTTGCTCAACTTCCACAATGGACACACAGGCCTCATAAACTGGCTATTTTAAACATGCTGACCCAACCTGCCCTGAAATTCTGCGACTTGACTCCAGCTCCGAGCCCTGAGGGAAAAAGTAACCCAAATCACGAGACTCCCACAGCCGGTGACAGGACACATGACACAGTCCCCTGCCCTTTGTTTGGGCGGGCCCCACATCTCCTGCCCCACAGCCAGGCCCACTACTCAGCCTAAGCAACTGATCCCCGCCCGCCGCTAACGGCCAACACCGCGCTCAAGGCGCCCCCGGGCGTAACCGTCCGCGCATGTGCAGCAGATGGGCGGAATTAGCGCGTATCCGCTCCGTCGGCCCCGAGAGCCGGGGGTGGGGAAGTGGCGAGCGTCCGATCGTGCTCATGCGCAAGAAAGCACACAGCCAGGCGTGCGGGTGAGAGCGGGGGCGCCTCTGCACGGAAGATCCCATTCCGTGGGAAGGGCATAACCGGAAAATGGAGGCTTGTCTCCCTCACTTTCCTTTTTTTCTCTCCTTGGTACCGCCGTACCCCTATTACATAGGCCCGTGGCTTTATTATTGTCTGCCCTGTCCACAAGGCGTTAATTTCGGCTGCGTGGTACAGTCCCCTATGTTCTACCCAATAACAAACGGACTCTACAAACGCATTTAGTTGCTGAGCAGAAACTACTCCGTTGAATCCGTAACACCACGGCGCCAGCCGCTGAGCGCGTTGCCCCGCCTTAGATACTAAAAGCGGCGGGGAGTCGGGCTTGAATGACAGGAAGTCTAGTGGGCAGGAAAAGACAAGTGAACCAATAACAATTCCGGGTAGCATCGATGAGCAGAGCCCATAGCCAACCAAGCTTGGGGGGTTGGTCGTCTCCTGAAGGAGGCGGGGCGCTCGGTTGCTAGGGCCGCGTCGTTACTAGGGCAGCGGCTGCCGCCACCGCGCTCTGCTGCGGCCCTCCTGTCCCGCCACCACCTTCCCGCGGGCCGGGGCGATGGTGAAACTCGCTGCCAAGTGCCTCCTGGCAGGTGAGTCCAGCCCGCCCGGTCCCATCCGCCCCTCTGGCGGTAGAGGCCTAGAGTGGGCTCCGTGGGGTGGGGCGAGGCCAGCAGCGGGGCGGTGCTGGGACGCCCAGGCCCCCTCGGCGTTGGGGGGAGCCCCGGGTGGATGGTTGCAGGCTGCGCCGGGAGGTGGCCTGGCTTCTCTCAGCCCCTTGTCAGGGGTTCGCACCGACGGCGAAGAGGTGGGGAAAGGGGTGACCGGATTGAGGTGGGGACCGCAGCACCCAGGGGACGAGAACCGTGGTAGCCACTATTCGCTGTTACCTACCCCGTACCCTGTCGCTCTCCTGTCATGCGGAGAGTCAAGAGCTGCGTTCAGGGCGGGCGTGAAGTGTAGCTGGACCAGCTGAAATGCAAGGATAGGATCAAAAAAAACCCCAAAGAAACTAAGAAAAAAGAGTACTTCTACAGTGCGGAAAGGTGGTCTGAGGAGGGGGAAAGTGCGAAGGGAGGAGGGTAGAAAGCCGAGTCCTGCCTCTTGAGGGAAGCTCCCTTTGTGCCGGAGGGAAAATTCGTGTCAGAAATTGGCATGATTCTGGGTGTGTGATGGAAGGGTGAGGCCTTAGCAAGCAGTAGAAGGATGAAGGATGTGCACTTCACAGAGGCAGCTTTTTCCCCAAGCAAACTGGAGGTTAACCTGAAAAAAAAGAGCTGAGGTGAAGACACCAGTTTATTTAGTCAGGATGAATTATGGAGGTGTTGAAGTTAAGTACAGCTGACTATTAACAGTACAGTAAGAAAACCTTTTTTTATTTTCCCTCAGCCAGAAGCACAAATTCACAAAATATTCGTCTGCAGACATCTCCCAGGTTTAACTCTTTGCTACAAATCTCTTTTCTTTCATCCAGAATAAAGTGGTTGCCATTTTTTAAAATGATTGCCTCAGGAACAGCTGACCATCGGCTTACACAAAATCAGGTGTGATCTTTGGCATATGCGAAAGAAGTGATCTCCCTGATGCCTCTATTGATAGTTACTGTGGACAGCATGAGTATCTTGCCTGTCTTCTGGATTTGAAATGTACACGTCGTTTCCAATTTGAAAGTTTCCAGGTCCTAATACATAGCCTCTATTTAAGTCTTTCAAGTTTTGTTGTTCAGTGTTACCAAAGACCAATTCTATAACCATTTAAATTTCACGTTAGGTTTTTTTTTGAATGACCCAATTATGTGCTTAATCTTAATTGGATGTGGAGCTGCCTTTTCAATTCTGTCCATAACACGAACAACAGGAAGGTCCTGTCCCGTATATAGTGTACCTAAGTGCTACAATAATATCCATGTATTATTAAAAATAATAAATTAATGGAGCAAACCAGGCAAAATAACTTCTTACTTACAGAAAAGACAAGTATAGTGAAGGATACGTAAGAGATGAGTAACCACAACAACTTGAAGGAAACAAGAAAATGCAATGACATAGGAGCAAAAACATCAGAGATGGAACAGGGGACTCTTGTGTTGCTTAGGAAATGGTTATGAAGAGCAGAGTGGCTCACAGTATTGGGAACTGCACCAAGGTCAAAGAGAACAACAGGGGAAAAGGGCTTTTATTAGCAAAAGTGAGAATATTAACTTGACAATAGAAAGTGAATCCTGTGTTATCTCAAGAGTAATATACAGACACACAGTAAAAGGTATTGTTGTTAGAGCTTACTATGAAAGCACTATGAAAAGGTTTTCATAGTAGAAAGACAGCTGGCAGTAGCAGGTGTTTTAGACCCATGCTACAGGTTCTGGCAGAATAACAGAAGTATGGATAGAATAAATACTGTGGGATGCGATACTGACAGATGAGACCAAACTAAATGAAAAGGGGAAGGAAACTTATTTTGAAAAAGTGTAGTGAAGTAATAGGCTAAGAGGGTGACAAAGAATAAGAAGAGGGAAAGAACAACTGAGGCTGTCAAACTGAAAAAAGGCAACACATTACTTAAGAATATGCACCAGATGATGCTTGTGCAGATTGGAGCAATGTGTGCTTCTCTGTCTCATTTTACAAAGACAGATCTAATTGTCTATTGAAACACAGAATAGCTTCCACTCAGAACAGAGTGTAGTCTTCAGCACAAGCTTGAACTGATTAGGGAACAAACAAGCTGACTTACCAGATTTTTCTGTCTAAATATTATGAACCCAACTCATCTCAAAGTAAGCAAGCATGCTAAACATGTTTAAACAAGAAGTACATTTGGTTAATGTATCTAGGAGCAATTGTCACTATCCAAAACACCCTTCCTCCTCTATAATATTATGTGAGCAGATAGCTTTCCCTCTTTCCCTTGAAACACAACCTATGAAGCTGTAATAGGATCAAAATATGCCAATTTCTGGGTTTATTATTTAAAAACATGAGGTCGAAGACTTGTATCCCAGGCTTGGCTGTCATGACTGTTCCTTTAAGGATAAAGCTAGAACCACTGAGGTATTAAGTTTCTGGTTCCTGTCCTTTGAACTGTCCAGGCTGGTGAGACCGTATGTGAAGAGAGGATGAGCTGTTTCAGAACATTAAGTCTTTGTTTGCAAGGATGATGATATTTTCATAGAATGATAGGGGCATAGGTGAATTCAGCAGTTCTCTGCCACTGCTTTGAATTTTACCAAGTTTTGTAACAGCAGGCCAAAGCACGCAGCTGCCAAGTTTGCCTGAAGTGTTGTACAAGCCATACCAGAAAGCCTTGGCTCTAAAAGAGCAAAAACTAAAGCCCCTTGGTTTCCCTTTCATATAGGGATGAATCAGCAGGCTCTTTCTCTCCAGCCAAGTGACATTCTCTTCTGTTCTGCCCAGAATGCAACTAATGAGCCATCAGCAGCATTGAGTCAGCAAGAGTTGCTCCCTTAGCAGGGTCAGCAAGAACAGTTCATCGAGGAATGTTAGCAGCTTAAGCAGCTTTGTAGTATATAAATTACTTGTTTTTTCCCTTAACTCAGTATATAACAAGGATTTGAATTTGGTGAAATGAGTAATATAAGGAGATAAAATAGTCTTTTATGCAGCCCAGTCTTCCTTATCACGTTGTGGTTTTCTCAATATGATAACATATATCAGCAATTTTAATTCTCAGGTAAAGGCTATAGGGTAGACACAAATTTTAGAACACACAGCAGTTCCACTCTGGTTTGGTGGCTCTTTACTGTCATTCATAGAGCAGAAATCTGATGTCAGCACCAATATGCATAATGGAAATACCAATTTCTTCGTGTATTACCTTTTATATTTTTTATGCTTGTTGTGACAGTTATCTTCCTGTATTCAGAGCTGTAGCATCCAAGGTCTTATGGCATGTGATAGTAACAGAACTGAGAGCAAACAAGATTCTGTAAGATGAAACAAAAATCTTTTATGTTTTTGGTTTTGCAGGAGATCCAGCTGTGGGGAAGAGTGCTTTAGCCCAGATGTTCCGCAATGATGGGGCTCATTTTCAGAAGAACTACACACTGGTAAGCAGGCTTAAACTGCTATCCAACATTTTTCTACATTGCATGATAAAACTAAGAAGGTCTAGAATAAAATAAATAATATGATTTTAAGTTGCAGCATTCAAGGTGGGGGTCTTACAGGGTTTTCTTTCTCTTACACCCTAGATTCTGAAGAGAAACCATTTAATATTCTGTAAGTCTTTACATTATGTGGATGATGGTTTTGAAACTTATTGCAGAGTAATTTAGTTAATGTTATAATTTTCCTGCTGAACCCATGTTTTCACAAGCTTTTGTGGTGTTAGAGAGTTTCCCCTTTAGGGAGTGCTCTATGAAAAAGCATTGCTGAAGGAGAAAGCTTTTAATTCCAACTATTAAATGTGCATGTGGACAGTGCACTTATCACTATGCAAACATGAAGATGTGCTGCATAGTCCCAAGATAATTATAATCTACAGAAACTGTTCCCAGATGAAGAGGATACAGTTTGCAGTCTTTCAGTGTGAGAATCAATGGTGATGACTAATCAGAAGCAGGATAAAAATAAAAGTAAATATAAGTAAAGTAGAAAAAAAGGAAAATATGACTGTGGAGGAAAAAAACCCTAAAATATGTTTATTCATGGAAATAAAGATGGAAACCAAAAGTTAAGGATAGAAATAGAACAAACAAGCAAGCTACAAAGCAGAATGAGATAAAAGGTGGAAGAGGCACAAATAACCTCAGTCCCACATGTTAGCTGATCACATGATTGGTGCAGAATGTTCTAGGGCGTGCTTTAGAGCAGCAGCGTGATAGTGAACGTAGCCCTGCAGGTTCCAGCTAATACCCTTAGTTGTATATAAGAAAATCTCTGGATGTTGGTTCTTCTCCATCTTTTCCCCCCATCAGAACAAATCTATGTGGCTTTGACATGTAGGTGGGAGTATGTTACCAGAGCTATGAGGGGTTCCCAGCAGTCTGTGTTTGATGGGATTGTAATGATTCACAATAATTGCTTCAATCCAATGCATCATTCGTATGCAGTCAGACAGGCTCTTAAAAACTCTTCTGATGCTTGTTTTCCTGATTCTTCTTGACAGACAACAGGCATAGAACTGTTGGTGAAGGCTGTATCAATTCCAGAGACAAGTGATAGTGTGGTGAGTTTTTCTGTGACATAAACTGGGTCAGAAAGAGACATCCAGAGCTCAAACCTCACTTCAGTCTCATTCTGGTGGAAGATCGCTCTGTGTGTTCATAAGGCTGTTAAGTTGCATTAAGGAAATGAAGCTGATCATGTACAATTGCTAATACTCCAGGGTTAGTTTAATTTTAAAAATGTAAGTTTTACATACTTGTATCCAATGTGACATCTTAAACCAAAGATATTGCCAGCTTTGTTAGAATTCTGTTCTGTCCTTTAGGGCATTCAGGTTTCTTAAAACTACAGAAGCTGGAACTTATCTGTTATTTTCCTTAATGACTGGTGGAATGTGGACCGCATGCATAATTTTGTGTTAATAGTGAATGTTACTGTCTCACTCCCCATATTCTGTTTCCAGTAGACATGGAAACCAGACTTGGGGCCTTGGAGGTAACCGTTTTATTGTTTATACATGAAAAATAGCTATTAATATTTGTTTTCTCATGCTATCTGAACTGGACTCTTCTCAGTGTGGGGAACTTGTCCCTTAGGGACACAGTACTGCTGTACTGAACAAAATGCAGGAGTTACAAGTTCCAGTATTTACTTTCAAAACCTTTCCCTACACTGTGTTTTTCATGGGAAGAGCCTTCTTTCTGCTTCTGCTTTCAGGAATTCTTCATTTTTGACTCTGCAGGAAAAGATCTATTTTCTGAAATGCTGGAGAAACTGGTAAGCCTTATGTAACAGTCCTCTTCCTCCGAAGAAGTGCTTTTGCTTTGAAGATCTGAACTCCTTAGTCTGGCAGATGTAGCAAACTTCGTCTTTAGTGTAAATGGGAGCAATTACCTCAGTTGCCAATGCATCCTGTTCTATATCCCTAAAACCTGTAAAAATACTGAAAGAAATACTTTCCAGAGGAAGGATGGTAGATAGTCATTCAGTTTTCTTACAAAAGAAATAAGGATGTTTAACTGAAAATCGCTGTGTACTCTTGGTTAAAGTTATTTTTATTTCTTAGAAAAACATCTATTTTGCTGCTACTCCAACAGTGGGGTTTTTCTGTGTTATAGTGATGTGTTTGATCCAACAGGGCTCATTCTTGTCCTTGAGCATAATACCACCCTTGATTTTTTTCCTTCATGCATTTGTGTACTTACCTGTGCAGTATCTCCATTTTGAGATGTACAATCAATTAACTGATGTGAGGTTTCATAAGACAGCTAAGTCAACCTAATAGTTCATTGTTTTACAAGGGGTAATTCCACTTTTGCCCTTGCACTAGGTCTGGTTTGCAAGGGATCCCTGTAGAAGCTGCCCCAGCTTCTCAGACTGGAAGATTATTTTGCGCTGATCCAGCACGAAGAATCAGCTTACCCAGGGATCAGATGAGTGTCAGAGCTGCTATAAGTAAAGTAGCAGGACCGTTTAGACGGGACTGGGGAAGGAGCACAGGACCACCTTTCACAGTGCTTGCTATTCATTCAGTCAGCTCAGCTGAGGTGTGAAACCTCAGCCAGGGCATACAATTCCTATATGTTAGGCATTTTATTTTTGTCTTAGCATCTGTGTTTGCTGTAGTTACAGACTGGCTGTTGACCACATCAGTTTCATTAGAGCTGACAATGTTCCTTTCTTGCTGTGCAGTGGGAGCAACCCAACGTCCTGTGTCTTGTGTATGATGTCACTAATGAGCAATCTTTCAACAACTGTGCCAAGTGGCTGGAGAAGCTGAGGGCTCAAGCAGTTGGAAAGCACATCCCAGGTAAGAAATGGGTGAGATTCTTGTCTGCTCCCCTTTCGTATGACAACAGTTGTTTCTGTTGCGATATGGCATAGCACATGTATTTTAAGCCAGGAGCAGGCATGACTTCCTCCAACTTGTTTACTTTTATCACAAAGCAGATAAGGCATAAATATATTTTCTCTGTGAAAACTTTTCTAGGTAGTTGTAGACTGTTCTCCACACCTCCAACTTTTTCAGCATTTATTGCTAACAAGTCAGCATTTCTTGGTTGTTGTTTTTCCTTTGTTTCACGTTTGTTTGTTTTGTTTGTGTTTTGGTTGTTATTTTTTTTCTGTAGGTGTCTTAGTGGGGAATAAAACAGACCTGGTTGGTCGTCGAGTTGTGGAGCAGAAACAAGCAGAGCAGTGGGCTGAGAAACATGGCCTGGCATACTGTGAGATGTCAGTGGTGAGTATCTGCACCTTTCACCATCTGTGGAAGTGCGTGTGTGTAGAATTATTTTCTCTTTCAGGTAAAGGAAGATAATTGGGGGCTTTCTTCCACTTGTGTGTCATCTTGCTCACCCTCAGTTTCAATGTCTTTTGTGAAGCAGTTTGAGCAGAAACAGTCAAATGCTTATTCCATCTGTCGTTCAGAATTTTCTTATTTCTTTACAGAAGGAGATGAAAAATTTTGAGGCACCTTTCCACATCCTGGCAAAGTCATTCCACCAACTGTACAAAGAGAAAGTGGAAACTTTTCACTCACTAGCTTGAGGGCCATGACTGGGATGACTTTTTTTATCCTCTAAGCTTTTTCTAGTGCCCAGAATCCTGCAGAATGGAATACAGAGAGAAGAAAAAATGAGCTATTTGCTGCTTCATGGTCATCTTCTGGTAATTCAAAATAAACTAGAAATAAGCAAGTGGAAAGACACTCTTCTGAAGTTGCTACCTCAGCATTCCTTTCATGTCCTCTAACTTGGTTCTCTGCTCACTGAAAGTCTGCTGTGTTGGAGGAGGTGGGGAGTAAAAGGGGAGGGCAGAATGGAAATTGCCAGTTCTTTGCTTTGATATTGTCTTGTCTCTTGTCTGAACAGACTTCCTGCTGCTACAAGCGAGGATTTAGAGGTTTGGAGGAGAGAGGAAGCTGACAGGATGTTTTTCAACTTAAGCAACTCAGCCTTGATGCCTATATTGCAGGGTGGGACTGGCGTGTCCCTGCCACTTGAAAAGCATTTTCAGTAGGGGGCCTGTGCCTTAAAACCAACACATAGAGACTGAGATGCGTGGGGACAGAGCTCGATTTAGGTGTGTTTCTAGGAGCGCCCAGAGTTTGAGGCCTGTTTTAACAGTGTTAATCTTATCAGTTGTAGGACTGATATGTTGATGACTAATATGTGTTTCTGACTTCTAGAATCTGGTTCTTTTCTTCGACATGGCTCCCTTTCACTGCCTGGTAGAAACGATCTGGCATCTGTGCTATTGTCACTTGGTAATGCAGTGCCCTCTGCTGGTCCCAGGTCACAAGATTTCTGAAGCTACCTCACTTGAAGTGAGCAGGATTTCCTACAGGCACATCCAAATTGGCTTATCTGCAAAATGTCGTCAGGTGGCAAGAATACCTGTTTTATTTTGAGTCCAAAATTTTAAAGAAATTATATTTTCTTCATGTCTTTGTCATTTTATGTGGTTTTGTGTCATTTTTCTTTTTGTCAGCTGAACTTGGCAATACCATGTTATCTTTAAGTTCAGTTCTCAATCCTTCCCTAGAATCAGAGTCCTCTTTGTTGTTAAACTTTCCCTGCTTGTCCTTTAATTTCAGATTAAAGACCATAATTCTGATGTCGCTGGTGGAAATAGGACTCAGGAAATGAAAGCCAACCTGGCTAAGTTCAGAAAGGGTAAAAGCCTAGAGAAAACTGCTCTTATGTGTGGAGTGCTGATGTTGCATGTGTGAGAGTCTGCTAATGCAGTATGTGAAAGCATCCATGGTAAGGTACTGCCTTGTAACTGAGCCTAACACCAAGGAGTTCAAAACTGTAACCATCTTCTTCTCCCAGATTATGATAGCCCCCCTTGGGCAAGGGAAGCTGGATTTTGTAGAGAGTAACCACTGAATGAATTTTCAGGCAGGATTTTCAGGAATCTGTTTCAAGACTTTTATATGTGCATTTTATAAGCATTTTTATGCCCAATGGTAGGAAAAGTACATTGGATTGAACATAAGAAATATGGCTGCAGATGTTGTAGTTGAGTTTATGAAGCACTTCAAGAATCTAGAGAAGCAGCTGGGCTCATTTCACTGGCAACAGTGTTGATGCCGGGAATTAGCTAGGAAGCATGAATACCAGCTAAAGAGGTTAAGTAGAAACTCAGCCCACAAGAAAAGAAAATGAATAGGTTCCTTTGCTAGAAGCCACCTAAAAAGTGCCAGAACCAGCTGGGAAAACTCTTGCTTCCTCTAAAGAAGGAAGGGCTGCTTCATGGCCTTAGGGTAATGAGGAAACTCACCGTTTTTTGGATTGGATTACCATTGCTGGCATTTTTATTTTACATGGGTTCTCTTGTTAATTCTGGGTGGGTGTCTGTTGATTTACATGGGCTGAGTAAAGTCTTGCCTGCAGGTGCTAGTACGTCCGACTATTAATACAAGTTTTTTTGGATGCTGTGCTGGTCTAATTAAATAACTAAAATTTTGTTTTGATTTGGTAGATCATTTTCCCCCTGGTTCTATGGATGATGTGATTACAACACAAGACAGATATTTTTTCGTATTGAAAATAGCATGCCAGGTGTGTATGCCACCTGTGACGTGGTATATAGAGGGGACAAACGCCTTGGGAATGGGAGATAAAGTGAATCCTATGCAGTCTCTAACCAGTGAGTTCAATCTCCGCACCAGAAGGACCTCCATAACTTCAAATGAACAGTCTAAATGCACCACTAAGATGAAGATGGGTGAACACTGTTTTATTAAATGAATGCAAAAGCTGGAGGATCTCATTAAGGGAATGCTTGCAGTGGTGATTTGTGATTTATAGGGAAGCTGCTTTTGAGAGGTTAGTGAAGAAAAATGCATCCCATGCAGGGAAAGATATATTGCCTGAGAGGGGGAATGTGTGATCTAATTAGCTAGCAGTAGGGATTCACCCACTGCCCCTTTCCCTCTTCCCACATGCCATGACTAGAATTAGAAAAGGCGTTGTGTCTGAAGCGTGTTGCCCAACTTGCTTTTTACAGGACTATTTCAAGCACTAATGTAGACACAATTTAATGTCCTTCGAAATGGTATGTTTGACGATAACCACCTCAATCCTTTCAAATGCATTTTAAAAGCGTAAGAGACTGTTCTTCCTGGCTAATGTACTATTTAATACCAGCATGATGCAGGTGATGCTCGTTGCTATTTTCCTAACTTATCTGTGACCTTGGTTGTAGAGGCTAGTAGTGAAGAGCAGTTAGAGAACCTGGGAGCCAGATACAAGTAGGCTGTGGAAAGTAGTTCTGTGTCTGTGTGAAGGAGTTTAGGGTAGTGAGTGGGTGACCTGGACAAGCAGGGGGAGCAAGAGTCTGAAGCCATTAAGTTTCTCTTTAACGGTGTTCGGTAGCTGTTGTGGTCACATCTATAGGGTGAGGATGCACATTTTCTGCTCAGAGCCTTAGCATCACTCTGAATTACAGACACTGTGGAGAGCAGTGGGAGGAAGGCAGAAAGCCTGTCTGCTGACCAGGAAGCTGCTTGTCTTCTTACAGCTTCCCTGTTTGGTCCAACTGTGCAGTGCTGCAGGTGCTCAGCATGGATGTTTACAACCCAGAAGAGACCTAGGTCAACCAGAACTGTAATTTCAAAAGAAGAAGGCAGAAACAAAGAGGCCTTTCACTGTTTTTAAGAGATACATAGTGCTTCTTTTTCCTGCTTTCTGGTTTGATTAGACAAAAAACATTTTTTCTTCCTTGGAGGCCCTCTTTCTTACCTTTCCTTTGGTCCTCATGGTTCTGCTGTGCAGAATCCCTGTTATGCTTGTGTCCTGCTTTGCTTAGCTTGATACATCACCAGCTGATTTTTTTTATCCTAATTTCTGCATTATCTGTTCCCAAGGCTGCAAGACATTTCTTCTTAGAAAGACTAATAGACAAAAGGAAAGTAGAATTTTTAGTCAAATTGTCTTGGAAGAAAGAACCTTAAGAAGCTGACTGACATTCTGTAATTTTACTGGAAATTCGTTTGTGTAAAGTTGTCATATTAAAGATGCTTTAATGGTTTTGTTTTGTCTTGCCAGACACATTTTACTATGGAATGAAATGCAGGAACTAAAATTCCAGCAAGATCAGGTTTTATTGTGGGAATTAATAGGAGTTTCAAAGCTGGTCGTACTCTGATAAGATCTGTTCAGCTTTAACAATGGAATGGTCACTGCTGTTCATAATAAAACATTAAATATACTGAAATGAGGCTGTCGAAACTGTTTGTTTGTTTTTCTAGAGATTTGTTCATTTTAGAGACTTAAAACTTAAGGAAGGACATATTTCAGAAAACTGATCTGATAAATGACACCATTTGGACCAGGGTTATTTCTGATACAACTTCAGTGACTTAAAGGGCTGGATTTAGTCTTTTATGCCACTTGGCTCCCCTGGGTAAGCTTCGTTTCTTTACCCACTATGCATCTTGGACCGATCTGACCTGATAGCAAAAGACACATGATGATGTTGAAAATGAAATACTGCCTTGGGGCAGAAGGATAAACTGTGTGGCCTCCCGAGGTCCTCTCAGTAATACTTTCTATAATTCTATTAGATTAAGTGGGGAAAGAAGTAGTGTGGAAAGCACAAAACAGGCTAAGTCATAAACTAGCAATTAAACTGGGAGCTGGGCTGGGCTACGGCAGAAGATATACAATCTATCCCAATTAAGAGCTGTACCTCAGGAGAAACAGGAGGCTGACGCAGGTGCTGACAGCAGGGAAAACACTGCATTTCTGTTCTGTAGGCAGCAACTGCTTTCTGCTGGTGCTTACACAGATCTGTGGGGGTCCATACCCTGCTCAAGACTCTGCTCTGCTTTTAATAATTAGTATCTCTATGATGTTCAGCTGCCAACTGCTTGCAGTTGTTGTCTCACCGGCTTGTATATTTTCCCACTGTACTCAGCACTGGTGAGGCAGCATCTCGAACCCTGTGTTCAGTTTTGGGCCTCTCACTACAAGAAAGACACTGAGGTGCTGGAGAGAGTTCAGAGGAGGGCAACAAAGCTGGTGAGGGGCCTAGAGCACAAGTCTGACGAGGAGCAGTTGAGGGAACTGGGGCTGTTTAGCCTGGAGAAAAGGAGGCTGAGGGGAGACCTTATCACCGTCTACAACTACCTGAAAGGAGGTTGTAGCATGGAGGGTGTTAGTCTCTTCCCCCATGGTAGTCCGTGGAAGCTGGGGCTAAGGGACATCCAGGACCTTCTGCAGCGGAGGTGGAGGCTGAGCAGGAGCTCTTCCAAGGGCCATGTTAGACCCTGCAACATCTCTCTTAGCCTAAGGGCACATCATCTCTCTGCTTCTCGCATCCTATTTCCTCCTCCTGCTGTCATCTTGCCTTGAGACTAATGTCTTCTGTGCCAGTTGCCCTTGGCTCTGTTGACCTGGAACAACAATGCTTCAGGGAGGGAGAAAGAAAAAAGCTACTCGCTCTCTAGTCTCTTCAGGGCTCTTCAGGTATTGTGACTCCCTGTCGAAGCCACCTGAGAGATGGGGATGTTGCTCAGTCTAGAGTGTAATTTCCTGGCAGGAGACCCTCAGCTGAGACCTGCAGCCTCGTCTTGGCTCTTCAAAGCTTACTGCAATGTAACTTTCACAGACACTGGCTGTTCTCATTCTGATTTGGAGCTCTGTGTGGTGGTGGTGTTTTCGTTTGGGGTTTTTTTGTTTGTTTTGCTGTTGTTGTTGTTTTGCTCCTTGAGGGGTCTTTCTCTTGTTCTTCTGTCACAGCTTCACATGTTTCCTCCCCTAGAGCTGTTTGTCAAGAGAAGCCTGGAACTACTCTCTTTCCTGATCTCTGAGATCAAATCCAAATCTGGCAATGTTTAAAAAGGAAATGTGACAGACCCTACATGTCAAGCTGGGGTCAAGGATGGGGTCAGTTTGATGAGTTTCCCTCTAGCCAGATGTGCATCTATTGGAGAAATGTGGAGCCTTTAATCTCTCTGCATGAGTACTGGAAAAATACAGAATATGAGGGTTTCAAGTTATGGACTGTGAGCAGAATGATTCTATGAAATGATCTGCTGCGGTATCCCAAACAGGGGAAATGCAGGAGGGGAGTGGAATAGGAATATGTTGGAAAGAGTAGGTTCTATATCCCTTCATGAAGACCCCAAAGGATTTGTTGAGGCAGAGTGGGAGGGTGGAAATTAGGAGTGGGAAGACGTAAGGCTTTTCCTGGGTTGTAGAATGGTGTATGGAAGTAAATTGGGAGGAAAAGTAATTTTTGCATGAGCCATTGAGGGGAAAATTAGGATAGTGGATAAAGCTGGATGACACTGCAGGTGGGAAGGCAGGTGGTAGTAAATAATAGAGATTTTCAGAGCCAAGATCAGTTTGGAGAATTCAGAGCCATGATGAGTAAGGTCAGTGGTAACCATCAGTTTAGGCTCAAGATGTAGGGCCTGCATTAGAACCAGGCAGTAAGAGTTAGTCTGCATGACAGGGTTGATGCTGGGATTCAATAGGACAAAAGCGAGAGTTCAGAATGGTAAGCCTCAGAGTCATGTGGGGAGATAAGAACAGCAAGCTGTGATGCCATGAGGAGCAGTGGTTGGAGAGAGCATATCCAGGTGAGACCAGAAAAAACAGAGTAGGTAAGCTAAGGACACTATCAGACTATCAGAGTGGAAGAGTGTGAAGAGATGTTGGAAATTCAGATTGAGTACAGTTCTTCCAAGAGGATTTCTAAGTAGAGGGAAATAGATGCCTACAAGTGTTACCCACACATCTTTGTATTGTTTGAAACACAAATTAGTTCCAGTGTTATCCAGTGTTATCTCTGTTTTCTTTTGCCACAAAAAGAGCTGATCTATTTACTTTAAACTTTTTTTTTTTTTTCCTGGGCAGGGGTGAGGGGGCAGGTAACAACACATAAACTTACGCCTAATTGTGCTGCAGCATCCTGAATACATCATGTTCATCCATTCAGGGAATGGAAAGAGAACCTGCACCTCACTCAACTAAGCAGAAGTGCCCACTACAATTTTTGCATTGACATCTCACAACAAAAGCTTTGTGATAAGTTCATACAGCAGAAGACCTTCCCAGAATATCAATATTTAACCACAAAAAATAGAAAAATGCAATGTATGCGATGCCAATGTAAAGCAGATAGAAATCACCCTGTTCATGAATAAAATTACCTACAATAAAAAAACGTCTTCAGCTCTGCATGGGAGGAATCTCTTTTCTGTGTTGGTTTCCCTTCTCTGCTTTTGCTAATTTATTTTGGATCCTGTGAAGCATCACTTTTTCTTAATCTAACAATTTTGTGTGGCCATTGTGTGCTATTTCTAGGACTTTGCTTTTGTAATGTTGTGTGGCTTCAGTTTGCGGGCTGTGAAACCAGAAGTTTTGAAATTCAGGTTGCAGTTGAAGCATCAGGAATAAAATCAGCTTGTAAGGACAGCAGAACAGAGTATCTAGGAAAGATGTCTTACAGGGTTAAGATAATGCTTTTCAGTGTTATTGTCAGCAGCAAGAGATCAGGCTGCAATGAATGTGGAAATGTTAGATGAGGAAGGAACGCCGCTGGGTTTGGAAACAGATAACAAGTGTGGGTTTCTTGTAACTGAGGTAAACGCAGAGATGCTGCAAGTCTCTGGGTGCAGATGTCTGGGGAGGTAGTAGAGGAGGTAAAGGAACGTTCTTGGACAATATGGTGAAACTGGGTAGAGCAAGAAGATATTTCTGGTGGGAGCAAAAGCAGAATAGTGCAGAATCTGTCCTCTCTGCTTTCTGGACCTATTGAGACCTGGGGATATTTTCCTTAAATAGACTTAATCATTGTTCTTTATGGCCTTCCCAGCTAAGACTGCCAGTAAGGTGGCTTTCCCTCTTCACCAAGACAGACCTGATCACTGGATGACATTTTGGTCCGCAACCATTTTGATATTTGATTCCTCTACACTGTCCATGTCTCTTGCCTTTTTCCTTCTAACTGTCCCTGCACATGAAGGTCTTATAACTATGCGTCCCTGAAATTCTGTCACACCTCGGATGCTAATAGCCCTTTCCATTATTTTAAGACTGTTCAGATCCTTCCATGTACTTTTCTTTCTGGTGTTATAAGCTGCAGTTAGGAAAAAAAAAAAACACCTCACTGGTCTTTCTATCCACTACCACCCTCTCCTACCCCTCTCTTCTCCATCTGGTACTGGGGTAGAGCCTTGTACCTTGTTCAGTGGACCAGTTCTGCTGCGAAACTGGACTGGCACAGGAGCGGGAGACCTGTGCCCATGCTGGATGTGTGTCTCTGCGCGGGTGAGGGGCAGACAAGGCAGGCACCCTTTCCTCCTTTTTATCAGACTGTGCTCATTTATTCTACCATCTGTTTTCCCAGTGCCAGAGATGATGCTGGGGATATGTGACTTGGGGCACTCAGGCAGAAACTGGCCTGCACAAGGCCAGCCATGTGTTTGCCTCCTAGCGATGCAGCGGTCAGCAGCAAATTCTTTGCTGCCGCCTCCTCTCAGTATGGGAGAGAGCAAGCATGAGCCGGGTTGTGTAGGAGACACAAAGAGATGAAATATGGGAAGGAGGGGAAGAAGGAGAGAGAGATGGGCTGGGGTACATGTGTGAGAACTGTGGGAAGGAAGGACAGACAGACAGACAGATGGGCAGAGTGACCGAGAAGGAAAGAGAAATGGCTTGTAGAGAGGGAAGGACAACAACTGGGCAGGGGGAGACAAAGAAATGGACTGACTGGGGGGCAGCGGGAGAAAGGCTGTGAAGGAAGGAGAGTCAGGCGTATTTGACAGGTGTGTGGGGTGGGAATAGATGGATTGTCTGTGGGAGAGAGATGTGTGTCAGCTAGGTACTACAGTAATAGGCAAGTGGATAACTACAGAGATGGAGATAAAGTGTGTGTGTGGTGGTGTCTGTGTGCATGCTTATAGAGGCCTGTGTAAGGGGGAGCTGAGTGAATGACAGTGAGGAAGAAGCGCCATGAAGAAAGAGGAGAGGGATAAAGCAGAGGAACAAAAGAGAGGGGGGAAAGAGAGGCATGGGAAGGCAAGGCAGCTCTCAGAGTGCAAACAAGAACTGGAACCAGGTAGAGGGGAGGAAGATGATTCATTTGAGAAGAAGGGAGGCTAACAGCACTTGTGTTTGGGGCTGAGGTTTTCTTACTGGGACCTGAGAGAGGATGCAGGGCAGAGATCAGAGCACAGTTCTGCATTACTAAACAGAAGCATTTTTATGTATGCAGAGCTCACTGCCAGTGCACAGAGAGACCCAGTGGAGCTGGGAGTGTAAATGCCACTGTGCTGTGCAGATTGTTTCCTGTGTGCTGAACTGCAATATGTACCTGAGCATCTGCAACTTGTGGACTGCCTGTTTCCAGTGTACCTGCTTGACTGGTAGGAGCTGTTTAACATGGCAGCTCAGGCATTTATTTATCCTTTTCTTCCCCCTCCTCTTGCCCTTTTCCTCTGAGTGGAAAAGGAGATGTGAAAAAGCAGTGTTCAATTTCACAGGCACCTTCTTAATTCTCCCACCTCATACTACAGACACCACCTTGCTTTACTGCCTGACTTAACTTCCTCTCCCCTCCCTTTGACCAATTATTTTCCTTCTGTCCTTTCCTCTTTTTTTTGTCTCCTTTATCTCTTGCTTCAACTTTCTATCATTTTTAATTTTTCCTCTTCCCTGAACCTCCATCCCCCCTTTTCTGTTGTGTCCTAGACTCCTAGTTTAAATGTCTTCCCTTGTTGCAGATTATTCCTTCTGGTTGCCCTGTTTCTTCTCTTCTGCTCCTTTTTATCTCTTCCTGATTCTTCTATATCCTTCTGTCTGTGCCTGTCTGCCTGCTTTTTCTCATTCACTGTCTGTCTTTCTTGAACTGGGTTGTGAATTTTGTTGGCATCAGAGTGGGACAAACTGTAAAACCAAGGTTCCCGGAGGGCCAGGTTGTGATCATTTTATTTTTACAATGTCCTTGGATGTGTAAAGGTGTTTGTTTGAGGGGGAGGAGCAGTGCATGTGCTCCATGTGGGAGAAGAGAGAGGAGCGCAGGCCAGAACAAATGAAGCTTATAACTAATATAGGTCAGTTGCAGAGTCCCAGTGGTCTGTGAATCAGAGAAGTGGTTTGTGGCTTCAGACTGGCTACTAGAAAGATGACAACTGAACAGTTTTATCGAAAAGATGCAAACAACCTAGAAAAGTGTCCTGTGAAATGATGCAGTAGTGATAAGCATGGGAGGAGGAACAGCTCTGTGCAGGGGACTGCTCACCTCCCAGCCACCCCCTTAACTCAGGGAATAACCAGCCTGAAATTCCCGTGACCTGCCTCTGAGCTGTCTCCTCCTGTGCATGGTCCTGTCTCCCTGATATGGATCAGGGAGCATGGCTGAGCTACGCTTCCTCATGCCCCCTGCCATACTTGCTCACTGTGTCAAAGCAAACAAAAACAGAACAAACAAATTAGAGACCGCAAAGGAGAACCATACCCCACACTCTTGGAAGATGGGCCAGAGCTTTTCGCCAACCTCTGCTGGGGTCTATGCTGCCAAGGAGACCCACACAGCCAGAGGAGAGGCATCATCAAGGCCCTGAGCCTGGTCTGGTGGAGCTGGATGAGCCAAGTGTGCTGCTGGGAATTGCTTTGCTCTGTGGTAGACTCCTCACTTCCCATGATTTGCCACTGTATGAGAAAATGCTGCTTTCAGACAGTTCCCAGAAATTTTCACAAGTGGTCAGTCGCTGCAGTAAAGGACGGAAAGTGGCAAACCCCGATGAGCCCAGCATTCGGTGTTGGGATTTCTGATTTAATTTCTAGTAATAACTTTGGTTTTATATGAGGTCAAAGTTAATCTGCTAGGATGACATCAAAGCACGCATCCAGATTTTCAGAGGTATTTGGAGCCTTTACCTCTCTGCAAAATCAATGTGAGATACTGACTGCTCAGCACAACTGAAAATCAGGACAGTTCTTCAATGTCTGAACATGGAGTTAGAAGCCTGAATAGACATGTGTGTTTTATTTCTTTTTAAAATAGGCCTCTGTTCCCAAGGCAGAGAATATCACCACTCTATGATTTCTACCTGTGCTATACTCTTCTGTGCACCACCATAATGCTCCAGTCTAGCATCTGACTGGCTTAATCTGATGTGTTTAACCTACTTCCTCTATAGGAATTCACACTGGGGATCCTAAACAATTACGATGGTAATGTAAACCCAAATCCTAGGAATTCATACAATGGCTCTCTGGACACAATGTGCCAGCTGGCTTTCTCTGAAACAGTCTCTAAAGTACACATAGATCTCATGGGATACTTCCCTATGTGGGACTACAGCAAGAAACCCTTTTCACATTAAAATCAGTAGCCTGTTACTGACATCAGTGAGACCTGGAGATTTTGAATTTTCTAAGATTGCCTACTCACTGGGCTCCTGAATAAGGTATTGGAATACATGCTTCTCTTGCTTTGTTCCTCTGAAAAGTTACAGGGACTAAATAACCTATCCCAGAAACGAACCATTTCTCTTGTTTTGTTTAGTATAGAATCATAGAATCATTTCAGCTGGAAGAGACCCTCAAGATCATTGAGTCCAGCCATAACCTACCTCTAGCACTATGTTCCTTCAAAAGTCTCTTTTAACCCTGATCTATTATAGAGCATCAGAAAAATTAAAAGTTCAATATTACTCCCATGATACCCTAAACTATCTGACAGAAGATGAGCCCGTGATGTACTAAAGAAGACAAAAGAGTATATAGCTGGCTTGTAGAAGGGTTACCTGCATCAGTACCAGCAGACCCAGGAGAGCAAGTCTGTCCCTGTACAGAGTGCCTCAGTGATACCTCTGTGACTGCTGAGGACCAAATGGCAAAATCTCATGTTTGGGCTGGATTGTGACTTTAAATGAGAATACTGAATAGATGAGGCTGCACAAGATCCTGTTCTCTGTCCCTATCTGTGTCCTTTACACTGGCAAAAAATCTGATATTACAGAATATTGATCAGTGTCAACATGAAGCACTCTCACTGTAGGCCTCACCTTTCCCTCAGCATTTAACATTGTACTGATGCTTCCAGGAAGACTGTCTAAACCTTCAGTTCAGAAAAAAACAACAACAACAACAAGGCCTTTCTCTTTCTTGCCTTATTCTTTGCAATTCTCTGATTTCTGCTGTGTTTACATCAAAACAGTATTTTTTCTTCTTTAAGAACCAAACCACAGCTGCTGCACATTTCCTTACTGGGATTTCATGAACCTGTTTGTCAAGAAATGATGACTCTTTTAGTTTGTGGATTCTGAAGTTGACCAGGAGAGACCATCCCATACCATGAGAGGCAGATCAGAAGTGGGAGTCTGTTCTAGGATGGACAAAGGCTTTATTTAGATCAAGATGGTTATTTGTGTCCGTATTTCATGCCAAATGGACAGCGAGACCCACTGTTTCTCTGATCCATTCTGGAGACCCTTTCCCTCTGCTTTGACCTTAGAGGAGATTCTGACCACAAAACTTGTGATATAACCTTTTCAACCAACTTTTTATTTCCTGGAATACACTTCCAGGGTTGGATGTACATGCATGTTGGTGGGAACTACCTGTGCCTGGTTTTGGATATGAATGGGAAGAAAGATTTCCAGAAAGGATCTGGGCTACAGCAAAGGAGAGGGAATGTCTGTATGCTTGTGAATAAGTGGGGCTTACAATGGTGTATGGTTTATGAAAGAGTAAGTATGTGTAGAGACGTAATTGTTTATACACAGGATGGTCCAGCATGAAGGTAGCCTGGGATTATAGATCAAGTGTAGAAAAATGTGTGCTCTGGAGTGGAAAAGTATGAGGGACAGCACATGAGTGGGTGGGATAGTGCCTCTAGTTTAACATAGTTATGCAGATACATGGAGGTAGACATGCTGGTGGGATGGGGAATGTTCTCATGACGGATTTTCTCTGCCAGTCTTATTCAGTAAATTTGTATCTATATGTGTGCATATATCCTCACTGAGGATACTTTACCAAATACTAGAATTGCAGCTACAGTGACTTGTTAGCAGCCTGCCCTCTGTTAGAGCTAATGGGTTGCAGGTATTGATTTTTGTTTTCTATTCCTATTGATTAGGAGGCTGCTGTACATACAAATCTCAGCATGGCATGGAAAGAGAAAGAGAGGCAAAACAGTTCACATCCCAGCAATTCATGATGGTGGAAAATTCATCCTGGGAATCACAGTCTTTTCCCACTATCTCTTTCAAATAAAGAAGGAAATCTTTGCCTTTTTGAAGAAATCAACCCATATGACTTATGAGCTGACACTTCTTTTTCTAACCATCTTCAGGTATTAAACATTGCAAAGGTTACCATTCAACCGAAGAAAAGGTTGTGTGAGACAAGGGAGTCTTGCATGGAAAGCACAGGAGTTCTGCTTTCAAGACTCAATCTGGAGCACATTTATTTGGTATCCATGAGTACCCAGCTGATTTATAACAGCACCCAGATCCCACTAGTATCAGTGCAAATATTTTCCTTTTGGTGGGCTTTTCAGTTATGTTCTGAATTTTTCAGTGCCTCAGTGACTCTGCAAACTAGTGAGTGTTACTTTGGAAGAGTGTTAAGAGGTTAAATGAACTGTTTGCACAACAGTTAGCTTGGAAGAGGATACAGGTCAGAAACTGAGGGATTATTGCAGTCTCATACTTGGTCCCTGCCAGAGTTCCACTTCTGTTTAACACAGGAGTTTTTATTGCACTCTCCAGGCAGCATCAGAACCACTTTTGCGTGGAAACCCACTCATTTTAATTGTATCCTGTATGTCCCTTCTTTTTTGTTCCTTTCTGCTCACAGTGTTACACTGGAGATGAATCTCCTGTAGTATTTTAATATTTGATTTTTAAACTGCCTTTTCTATAGGTCCTGAAGTTACAAGAACCTGAAGATAAGGAGAGAGGAGCACTGAGGCTTTTTCCATGTGTATTTATCTCTCTATATGTATTTCATCTCCATCTCTATCTCTACCATTTCCGATTGTGATTCTCTGGCAAAACCACAAATTTTTCCTCACTTTGCTAGTTTGTTAAATTGGTCTAAGAAAACCACCAACATGCAGATGTGAGGTGAATAATAATTCTTAAATGCTTTAGGACCCTCAGCTTTGGAGAGTAGTGATGATTGCTCTGATCACCCCCTTTGCTTTACAGATATGTGACTTTTTTCAACTTTCTCCAGTGACATCTCTTAAATAATAATTCTTTTTGCATCATATCTCACTTCTATCTTCTCTGCCCCATTGTCTTCCAGTTCTATAAACATCACCCTAACTCCAATTTATTTTTCCTAACATCTCCTCTGCTGGTGCATCTGTCTATTAACACCTCTGCTCTCTCTGCAAATACAGCTGCATCAACTCCATCTCTTTTACATCTCATTAGAGCAGCTCCTTCTGAGGTGGTCTCTCCAGGATGAAGATTCCTAGACACCAGTTTTCATAAACTATCACTGTCTGATTTTTTTCCTATGGGCTGAAAAGCTTCACTGCAGCACTCCATGCACAAACACTCTATTCAGTGCCATTACCATCCCATGGAGTTGCTTCTGACTTTATGCCCTTCATCTCCCTTCCTGCATCTTTCTCATACCCCTTTTTTTCCTACAGCTCTGCCCCTTCTCGCCATAAATAGCAGCACTCTTGGTTTGCCATTGGAAGCAGACTTCCTGCAGCTCCCTGTCTCATCAGCTTCTCATTTCAAGTAATTTAAAATGTAATTTAAAATCTCTCTATTTCCTCCAGACTATTAATTTCTCTCTCCTTACTCTTCTATAGATGTCATTCTGTTTTGCGTTATTCAGTAAGATGTGACTGTTGTAAAAACCTGTCACGGTGTTTTTATTGCATATTCTTGTTTCGTATCATCATTTTTAATGATTCTTTGTAGGAAAGATGAAATCTCAACACAACATCTACCCACAGCACAAGCAGTCACACAGGACATTCTGGCATTTGCATTGCCTTTGTTCTATTCTTCTCCTCTGCATTTAGACCTGTAGAGAGATTATTGTGAATGGTCTAGGACTATATAAGTAGGGTAACAGGAAGATGATTATTTCTGGAAATTGGGAAGTGTGAGGCACTAAGCTGTGTTTAGTCCTGATCCTGAAATGTTCTAAGCCCTCATAGATCTCACTCCTCTTAGCCAGAGAGTAAAGAACTCACTAGCCTGCAAACCTGGCCTTCTCATGCTGGCAGCTGAGGGACAATATGTTACTGTAGTCACCTGAAACCAAACTCGTCAAAGCTGTAGAAATATGTAATAAAGGCAACAGTTCTGGGTTGGTTTGAGGGTCTCTGTTTTGACCCAGCTGCTGTTTCATCCTCTGTATCTGACTGGATTTGCTAAGTGGAAAGATAAGTAATCCTTGATATTGCAGCACTATTTTTCTTGTTACAGATGAAACCTGTAATTTCTCAATGTTGGGTTCCCCTGCAAGCCCAAATCCAGAACCTCTGCAGTGATCGCTTTCTTAACCTACTAATCTCGCTAGACTCAGATACCACCAGAATAAAGTTTCTCAACTCAGAGACAACCTGTCCAGCCCAACATAGCCAGAACCAAAGCAGCACTGCCATTTGTAGCAGTAAAATAAACACTTAGCCATCTGGGCTACACAGGTGAGCCCTAAGTGTAAAAACATAGCATCACCCCTTCTCTCCCTCTCCTCTTTGAATGACCCTGCTGTGTCAGCATGGGTGAGATTTCAAAGGGCCTGAGACCTTTTTGCCTCCACTCAGGCCAGTTGGCTTGTGTGACATTACTAGAAGAGCTGTGCTACACTTTTTTGAGCACACAGAGTAACTGAGGAGCCCACTTGCCTAGGAGCTATGAATTCCACAGGTTTCCAAAGTGACTTTCCTGTCCACACATGTGATGTTGTTGCCTGATGGATCTGAGTGCCAGAAGAGAGAGATGAAGTTTTTTGTCTTCAGAGTCTTTCAGGTTCCTGACCCAGCTTTTCTATCCTGCTTTGAAGAATGAGAAGACTTGAATACTGGGGTGGGGTTGGAAGGGCATGACCACCAATGCAAAAAGGAAATGGTTCAGAGTCCCAAGAATTACTTATTCCTCACTTATCCCTTCTCTCTTCAAAGCTCCTTCATTCTTTCAGTGGAAATGTCTCAGAAGGGAAGGAGAGGTCCTCAAGTGATCTTCACTAGTTTTCCCAGTTAGGAGCCTTGCTGAGCCTCTTCCTCACCACAGGACATCTCTGTAGAGCCATAATCTCCCACCAGCTTAGGAATGTTCTCTGCACCTCTCTGCCTCTCAGATTCCTTTAAACCAAGAACAACAGTTGAGAGATCCTGTCCACAGCTGCCATTTTCTGCGCTTTTGCAGTAGGCTGTACTCAGAGTGATAAAGGTGTGTTGGGGCCACCTCCCTTGTCCATCCTCATCTCTTTGGCAGCACAGTGAGTGCAGAAAGAGAAGGCCAGCTCCTGTGGAAGAGGGCACTCTCCCAGGTGAGGCTAGAGACTGTGGTTGTTCCCCAACAATGTGTCAGTGGTCTCAGCTTGCACTGTCTCCTACCACCACTTCCTCTATCCCTTTTCCTGCCTCCCCCAGGGCCTCTCCTGCCTGCTGATGGGGATCTGCATATGTCTGATGCCAGTCACCGTAAGTGCTTGCTGGTAAACACCCCTGTCTTGGCCTTAGTGGCAAGGGCAGCCTTGTCTGTGCCCTCCAAACTGGGGAAAGGATCAGTGGTCTGCAGGGCAGCCAATGCCCCCTCTTCTGCTTGCTATAGAGCCCTTCATGTCCAACAGTCCTGGTGGAGATTGTCCTGAAAGGGCAGTTCCAGTCTGCACCCAGGGAAGGAGAAAGGAGGAGAAATAAATGGAATAATGAAATTGCAATGTGGCTGAAGCCCTTCAACTGGTTCATTTTCCCATCACCCTCTTTCCTCAGCCCTGCTCTCCCACACAGAACGGCAGTGAACCTAAAGCAGCTCTTCTGGTCTCTTTTTGACTGAACAATGAATCCGATCAGAGAGAAACAAAATCGGTAGCATCAAGAATTAGATTCTTTCTTTTCTTTATGATCGTTGCATTAATGAGCAGCTACATGTATAGAACCAGGAGGTGACTAATGTAATTAACCTGGTGTAATGATACTGCTGAGGAAGAGAGAGAGGATTATGACAAACTTAGATGTCAGTATTGCACAATTTTGTATGTGTTCCCGGTACGATCAGGTTGTGTCTGACACAGGAAACTTAAGCAGTGATAGATTTTAGTCTGCATCCATTCAGCTCGTGCATCTATCTGTGCAAAAAGAGGATATGAAAGGTGGATTGCTTTGCAGGGGTTGGGGAAAGGGGGAGGAGGGAAAGGATTCAGTTTGGTGTTTCCTTTTCTTAACAAAATAATGGCAAGAATAATAAATTGTCCTTTCTTGTGAAGAATCTTCCCAAAATGTCTGCTTCTTGGAGTAGGTACTGGGATTTTACAGAAAGCTATAAAGACGAAGTCAGAACACAGGGATTCACACAACACTGGTCAGGGGGAGACAGAGGGACGGAAAATGAACAACACCAAAACATATGCAACTTGCAGCAAACCCGAGAAGAGTGAAGAGCAAACACTTACAAATCATAACAACAGCAAGAATAATAGTAAAAAATGCTTATTTTTAAATTACCCTTCCACGTTACATTTCACCCGTCTGCCGGGGAGAGAAACGGCTGACTGAAGTTTAGCGCGGGTCTAACCGCGGTGTGCGGGTTGCGCTTGCAGCTCTGGGCACGTACGGCGGGGGTGCGAAGGAGGCTGAGCTGTGGGGCGGAGGTTGGGGGGCAGAAACCGAGAAAGCGGGAGAGCCCCAGCTACTCCTTCCTCCGGGCTCCGCGGAAGCCGGCGGCGAGCAGCCCTTCCCGGGGTTGGCAGCGGCGGGCTAAGGCGCAAGGGAGGGGGAGAGGCTGCCCCCCCTCCGCCCCTCCCCGCCTGCCTGCCCGCGCAGAGCGGAGGAGGGCGGCTGCCGCCCGCGGATGCTGGGGCGCGGGCGGCGCGGGCAGGGCGCGCAGCGCGGGCAGGGGAGCTGTCCTTCAGCACCGCGGGCCCGGCGACGCGCCTCCCGCACCGCCGCCCGCCGAGCCGTCCTGCAGCAGCGGGAGCCCGGCAACGCCGCTCCCGCCCCGCCGCCCGGGGAGCTGTCCTTCAGCACCACCGGCCGCCGCCGCCGCCGCGGGGGAGCCGTCCAGCGCCGCGCCGCCGCCGCCGCCTTGATGCAGTAGCGGGGCCCGGGAGTCGCCGGGGGCCGCCGCGGGGCAGGGGGTGCCGCAACCGGGCTCCGCTCCGCGCCCCCCGCCCAGGAGGGGCGCCGCGCCTGTCCCCCTCCTCCGCCCCTTCCCCTCAGAAGCCCCCCTCTCTCCTCGCCCACCTCCGCCGGGAGCGAGCACCGCGGCTGTGCGGAAAAGCCATGGGAGGCAAGACCTCGGCACCTGTTCAGCTGAAATCAAGGGCTTACAGTATACTGGGCAGTCTGGCTTGGTGGTAGGAGCGAGCAAAAGGAAGGAGAAGCAAGCGAGAAAAAGTGAGAGAGGATTGGAGCGACTGCCGCTGCCGGGAAAAAAAAAAAAATAAAAACCCAAGGAAGATAACTGGGAAGGAAAAGGATTTTCATGGCGCAGGCTGCAGAGCTAAGCAAGAAGACTGAAGGTTGCATCTCTGCTCTTACAGTCTCTAACTGTCTAGGTCCAGATAATGAGAGATTGTGTTGAGGATGCTGCTGCTGCTCCCCTGTTCACTGTGGAAGCCATCTCCAAATTAGCCATTACATATGGAAACTGGAGACCAGAATTTTAGAAAAAGGGATTAAGGCGTCTCGTTTTGGGGGGGTTTTCTCTTTATTTGTTTGGTTTTTATTGGTTCTTTTCTCTCTCTCTTTTTTTTCTTTTTCCTTTTTCCTTTTTTTATATTTCAACCAGAACGTTTCCGATTTAAAAGGCAAGCCTCTTCCCGTGTGGTCTTTCTAATTTACACTTTTTTCCGTGGGCTTTCTTACCTCCCTTTTTTGATATCTATCTCTCTATATACACCCATTATATTATTAGTTGGAATTATTATTCTTTTATTTTATTAAACACACACACCCCAAGAATCACAAGGCGGTTGGGTATTTGTATAATGAAGAATTATGGGGCTCTTTGACAGAGGTGTTCAGATGCTTTTAACCACCGTTGGTGCTTTCGCTGCCTTCAGCCTGATGACCATAGCTGTGGGGACCGACTACTGGCTTTACTCCAGAGGGGTTTGCAAGACTAAAACTGTCAGTGAGAACGAAACCAGCAAAAAGAACGAGGAAGTCATGACCCATTCTGGATTATGGAGAACGTGCTGCCTGGAAGGTATTTAATTCTGGATCTCCACACACCCCCCTTTACTATCCCACCACCCCATGTTTCTCCCCCCTCCAAATAAATCCCTTCGCATTCCACCATTTTCTCACTTCATTCCTTTCACGAGGGATCGAGAACAGTGGGCTCAGTTACTCAGGGCACAGAGGCAAGAAGACAGGCAAAACATTCTCTGCTCTGTTCCCATCTTCCTTTCTCTTATTCCCCTACCCCCTTCCCCACCTTCCTCAAAAAATCATTTCCCCCCTCCAACTGGAATAACGTGTGAGTTACAAAAACACCAAGAGACCCTTTCAAAAAGCAACTGTGCAGTCTGCCTGTCTTCAGCTTGTTTGCATTGCCTGGGAAAGCAATGCCAAAATGCTGTATTATTGCTGTGCTCCGGCTGTAACTGCAGAGTGAAACAATTGCTCTCTTAGCAAATGGCTTATTTGTAAAGACAAGACGGGGAGTGAGGGGTGATGTGGGGAGGGGGTGACTGCAAAGCACTTTGGATGCAATTGTTAGTTCACTTTAGGAAGGAAAAAGAAAGGAACGGGAGCAACCCTATTATGTCCAAAATGCCTCGTACAGTAGATCTAACAATTTCAGTCATCTTGAGCAGAGTTCAGAGTATTTCGTAATGTCTGTAAGAAACCACATCTCACTGGGCTAGGTGCAGAGGGGTCTAGTTGGTGGCTGATTGGTTTGGTTTGGAGCTGGGATTTTTCCCATTTGTTTGTTGTTGGGGGGTGGGTTTTTGTTAAGGGCTTTTTTTTCTTTTTTTTTAAGGTTTATGGTAAAGACTAAAAATAAACAAGTCTCTGAATGGAAAAATCAGCCTAAGTCTGATGTGGTAAAACTGAACAGCAACTCAGTGACATGTCTGATGACAGAAGAGACACCACCGCAACCAACTTCTGGAATCAGACGTTCCTAAGGGAGGGGGAAAGAAAAGAGGGGCCTGTGATTCGCTTTTAAATATGTGTTGCTCAGTACGGCGATTGGTGTACGTGTGGGCTGGGGAGGTGGTCTTCAGCCTGTGCTGGAGGGATAGGGACAACCGATGGAAATACGTGGTTTGTGTTACACACGTAGCGAGAGGAAAGAGTGAGAGCACAAGAGCGCACATTACAGCCCATTGTAAAAACCCTGTTTATGAATCAGCTCCCAGCTGGAGGGTGGGCTGCTGGGGGTTTATGGACATCCAGGGATAATGTCTGTGTCTGTCAGTGTCCACCAGAGCTGGGTGTGCCTGGAGCTCCCTGATGGGAGAGAACAGGGAGTGGGTACCGCAGAACTGATTTTCTAAGACCGGCACTGGGAGATGGAAGGCAGGGGGGAGGGGGGAATACACTATGTATGCCCTGATGTCTCTCACCAAAGCAAGCTAAAGCTGCTGTTTGGAAATGGTTGTGCCTGTGAAGAAGCATGAATTTCCCCCCCGTTCTTGGTGCAAACGGTTGAGTGATGGCTGGACATGTTTTGAATAGCTAAGTGACTTCATTGAGCGATGGTCTATTTGACGCATACTGCATTTAGTGCCCTTTGTCAACCCAAACTGCTGCCTTTTAACATATCCTGCAGAGGAGCTCTATGCTGAATACTATATGCTGTCTCCACGCCAGAAAATCAATAGCAGTAAATTAATGGGGGATATTTTAAACACACTCGCTCACACACACGCACACATTTCCCCCAAACAGATAAATATATGGACATATATATTAATAAAAAATGAAAAGCCCTTAACACAGCTATTCATTACAACCAGGGAAGGAGACATCTCCTTAATTAAAAATTAATGAGAGAGGGAAGGGGAAAAAAAAAAAAATGAAGCCTAAATGCAAAGCCATGCGGGGAAGGGAGACTGCAGGGAAGAACTCCCTTCCTGAGCCGTGTCCCCAAGCTGGAGGGCAGGGGGAGGCTGGAGTGGAGACAGGAGGTATGAGGACCCCAGTCAGGAGAAGCAGTGAATTCAGATCATGTCTATCTGCCCACAGAGCTGTACCCAGAGGAACGCGGTCTAAAGAGGATGAGGAACAGGCGGGCGAGGTTGGTCATATCAGAGGAGCTTAGGGGTCCTTCTCCTTTGCATCTGACAGGACCCCACAGGCACTGTGCAGAAGTGGCTTGCATGGCAAAGGAAAGTGCCAGGATGCTTCCCATTAAAGGCTCCATAGCGTCCCCAGCCCCGTGACATCACGCTGCCAGCCCAGTCCCCCTGCCCTCCCTGTTGATGCTCTCCAGTGGGCTCAACCCACATCAGCTGCATGAGGGTGTGAAATGCAGCCTAAGCATGAGCTGCATGGCCCTGGCAGGGTGCTCTCCCTCACCCCCGCCATGCCAGGGTTGGGCTGGCCCATTCCTCCAGCCCCTGAACATCAGGCAGAAGTGGCAAGCAGGGTAGGAGGGTGCAATGCAGCACACAGGACATGAGCCCAGCTCTGAGTTCCCAGCCTGAGGGCACAGGTTGCACCAAAACTTGGATGAAGGCTCGAGAGCAAGAGTATCTCAGCAGGAGGCAAAACCAGCCCTATGGCCACATGTTGAGCAGGGCCTGGGTACAGGTTTGCCTCATGGGCTGGCATGGCACAGGTCTGGCACTGTCACTGCTGGGATGTCTCCTCTTGTCTTCCTACAGCCCCACCACCTGCATGGGCTGGTGGCTGGCGTTTTCTTGCTCCCAGGACAGCATAGCCAAATATCCTCACCAGCCCTGGATGGCAGGCCTCTTACTGTCACATCTGATCTGCTTGCAGGAGGGTTATCTTCTTTCTCATCAGAAGGAATCAGAAAGTTGTCCCTGGTTGATTCGCTTTTCCTGGTGAAAGCTGCCTGCTGGCGAGCAGGAGGGAGAAGGATGCAGCAAAGTCTCCTTTCCCCCACAATGCAGAGGGTGAGCAGATTTGTGTCAGGAAGGGCTTGGTACCAGGAGGCTGTAAAAAGGGCAAAACCCTTGGAGTCTGCTCACACCCTATCCACAGCATGGCAAAGGCACCTGGCAAAAAATGTGGGACCAGAGATGCTTCTGCTGCCTGGGGTGGATGTCAGAGCAGGTCCATAGAGTGAGGGGAGGTAGTGAAGAGAAGAACAGGAGGATTTTTAACATGCAAATAATCAAAGAAGGAGCCCAATCTGCCTCCTGCTACTGGTAGGAAGCCTCTGACGAGGTTGTCTTCCTTTTGGGGGACATGAGGGAATGCTAGCATTAGTCAACACTGTAGGCTATGAGAGATGGTGGACTCCTTGTATTTACAGTATTGTGCTAAATTGTCTTTCCTCTTCATGGCCAAGATATCCAGTAGCAAAAATGGATGTGTGATGTCGCAGGCTGTACACACAGATACGCTGCGGTCAGAACTGCAAGTTCCTCTAGGACAATTTGGTCCCCAGGCTTTCAATTTTCTGGTTCCCCTCTCTCCAGTCATTCTGTTCTCCACAGTGGACTTTCAGTCAGCATTTTCAGATCCTTGTATTGCTCCAAAGAGGAGTGTCATTTGGGGTGTTCCTCCTCTAGTGAGATGTCTTTCCCTCCTTTTGTGTCCTAGAGTGAGCCCTTGTTCCACTGTGGGGCTAAAGGAGAAAGGTGGTGTCATTTTACCTTACTGCAGATCACACTTCTGATTTTTTTCCTCATCTTCCTCGAAATAATCCTTTCTCAGTCTTTGGAGTTGCTCAAATGTGTCTCCAGGCCATTTTAAAATCTTTACCCTTCAAGAAAAATTGCCTTTCTCAGCCCTTTAAAGGTGTAGGCACAAAACACACACATACACCAAGGAACTGAGATCTGCAAGCTCATGCCACACATGGATACTGCACCTCTTACAACTTCAAAATGGCTGCAGATCTTCCAGCCTAATTCCTTCTTGGCACTGAATGCTCTAAAACCACTTTTTATTATGAGTGGTGCCTAGTCTAATTCTTTCATTAGCTCCTGTAGATCTCCTACAGAATCTCAAAAAGTGAGCGACGATGCCTTATCAGGGTCTTATGAAGCAAGGAAATGAAATGTATTTTATATCTGTAGGTTATTGGTTTTGTCATGTTGTCATTATTATTAGGAAAGGAATAGGTCTGGGAGGCTTTTATACTGAGAAGGAGGGAGAGAAGAGTCCAGGGCAGGAAGGCATGAGTGATGCGCATGGGGTTAGACATCCCTGTAGATCTGACTGGTGTGAAGGCAAGTAATCGAATGGATGTTGGTGCAGAAAACAATTCCTGCCTAGAGATCCTTCCCAAGGAAAATTAATGAGCTGATACGTTACTTTTCCAGCTTGTTATATCCGAATAGCACATGAGAGTTAAGCGCAGTTTCAGTGTTTGCAAAAATGAAGAGACGACGGCAAAGGGAGGCAGGGCACAGGCAGTGGACAAGCTTCTGCCAGACAATTCTGGCACTGTGTTGCTTCCTTGCGCTGGCTTCTCTCACTGCTGTTTGCTCCTGGGCCACGTCTTTCTTTTCCCACCCATCTTATGAGTGTTTTTTTTTCTTATCTTCCCTCACACCTTTCCCTATTCCCTTTCTGTTATTCTTCATTTCTGTCAGCATCCCTAGTTTTGTGCTGCAGAAATGCCTGCCATCCCGCTTCCAGGGATCCACAAATCTGCCAGGGTTCTTTCCTCTGACTCTTACTGGGGCTTCCAGGGGCTTTTCTGAACATGCAGTGAAAATAGCAGTAGATTAAGTCAGGCTCTCCGTGTCTTCGCAGATCAGGACCAGGAGCAGCCTAGCACAGCCCTGAGGTGCAGCAGGAGGCAATGGACCAGCACATAGTTGATTGCTGCTGGCATTGCATCTGCTGGGGAGGAGGAGGATGCAGAGCTGGAGCTGCCTTGGATGAAGAAGACAAAGGATTTTTAAAAGTGGGGTGGCAGATGGCAAGGGAGAATTACTCGGGATCCCAGACTTGGGTGGGTTTGGTTCTCCTCTCATCTTAAATTCACACCTGACTGTAAGTCACCGAGAAGCTAGAGATTTGAGGGGCTGAGACCTGCAAGCTCAGTTCTTTTGTAAGATTTGACAAAGAAGTGTTGTTCCTCACCAATGAGTTGCTAGAACTGATTTTTAAATTGCTTTTAAATTATGAATCTTCCTACAGACAGAGAAAGAGGAACGGGTTAATATTGTCCTGAAATGCACCAGAAATTGCCTTGCTGAAGAGAGTGAGAGAGAAATGCAGTGGGAGGGACATGGAGATGCAGTGTGGCAGCAGTAATGTATAAAGAAATTACACAGAGATAGAACAAATGTCTCTTTGCCAGGGAGACCAGGAGCTATTCCTATCTGATGTTTCCCTTTTAACCCATCCCCTTCCCTACGCAGTCCTCGGAGCTCCCGTCTCTACTTTGCTATGGTTTGGTATGATCTAAGCAAGAGTTTTGGGGGAGGAGGACTGCTGAGGTTTGCCAGCAGAATCTCCATATTTGTTTAATTTAAAAGCAGTAGGCGAGGAGGTTGCCGGGGATGGGGGTGGGGAGGGGAGCACAGAACATTTCAGGCTCTCAGATGGCTCTGCCCCCTGCCCCTGTTTTAAGAGCGGATTCCCAATCAGGCATAGCTGGTTTATCCCAGGGGGAGCCCTCGCTACTCCATTCTGCGCTGCTTCTCCCTTCCATATTGCACTCGTTGTCAGGGAATGTGCCGATGCCTTGCACGGGCATGAAACCTTCTCCTTTGCAGGGGCTCTTGGGGAGGGTAGGGGACTGCTGCCGGGGGGAATGGGATAACAGCAGGGGTCTCGCTCCCTGTCCTCCCCCTGCAGCCCCCATCCCGGGGTGACAGCTACCTAGCAGCGGAAACACAGCACAGAACAGTTCAGGGATATGCAGAACGTGTTGTAAATAAAATACATCTAAAAGTTATTTTTCCTTTGCCTGTATGACCCCAGCTTTTTCCTCGCCCTCCATCTTTGACTCATTCTATCCATCTCCATTTTAATTTGTTCTCGTTTCCCTCCCCTGTTTTTTCTCTTTATTTTTCTCTTTCATCTTCATGTCTCTTCTGTGCTTTCTCTCAAAAGCAGCTTCCTTCATTATTTCTCCCTGCTTCTCTCCCGGTTCTCTGAGGCCCACCCCCTTGCTCTTTTCTCAGTTATATTATCTTGTCCTTGCTCTCTTTTGTCCCCTTTACTCCTGCCATCTCATCTGTCTGTCCTCTTTCCTCTTCTCTGTGCCATCATTTCCCCTATCTTTCCCTCACCTCACATACAGTCACTCCTCACAGCTGAAGGACCCCATTCTTTTGGAGCTACATTGCCTCTGTGCTCTAAAGCAACTCTTTTCCAATCCCCATCCAGCTCTCCCCTTCCTCATTTGTCTGGCCACTGTCACCCCTCCTCCAAGCAGTGTATGACACTGGTTGCTATTGCCGTCTTCTCTTGCCCCCAGGGCGGTTCGGCTACCTCTGAGGGGGATGCGACCCAGACCCCATTTTCATCTCCCCCATAGCTTGTTGCCTGTGGTCAAGCCAACATCCCTCCACTTTGCTTCCTCTAACCTCCTGTGGCCGAAGGGCTCACTGGCAGCTCAGCTGATGAGCTGGCTCATCTGCATGCAGCCAGCAACTGGGCTGGAAGGAGCTCACGGCAGCCCTAAATACCCTCCCTGGCAACCCTCAGACAGGGATCAGGCCAGCATCCAAATGGAAAATAAGGGTCTCTGCAGCCATAACCCTAGGGCAGTTGTTTTGCACTACAGTGAAGGATCTCTGGTTGTCACAAAAAAAGTGTCTCACCAAGCAGCCATCCTTTTCAAGCTGTTTACAGGCGGATAATTTTCTCTGAGATTCTCAGGAATGCCTCAGGGGGTGAGGTGAATGGGGCTGGGGTCTCCAAGCCTGGTGAGTCTTGATGATCGGCTGCACAAATCTCAGTCAGTCAGGTCAGAGAGTTCCACTGGCTCGTGAGAAAAGGGGAATAGTGGTCTGTGATGGGCTTTACATGAACCACAGCAGTTCAGTGGATGTGAGAGAGTTTCAAGCTGAGAGAGTTTGGGTTGTTCAGCCTGGAGAAAAGAAAGGTCTGGGGAGACCTTATTGCAACCTGTTAGTACTTAAAAGGGGCTTTTTAGTAGGGTCTGTTATGACAGGACAAGAGGTAATGGTTTTAAACTAAAAGAGAGGAGATTCAGGCTGGACATGAGGAAGAAATTTTTTACAATGGGGGTGATGAGACACTGGCACAGGTTGCCCAGAGAGGTGATAGATGCCCCATCCCTGGAAACACTCAAGTCTGGGCTGGATGGGGCTCTGAGCAACCTCATCTACTTGAAGATGTCTCTGCTTATTGCAGAGGGCTGGACAAGATGACCTCTGAAGGTCCCTTCCAACCTAAACTCTTCTATGATTCTGTGAAATCCCCAAGCATAAGGAGTAGAACAGGGGGAATAGCAGGGAGTGCAGGAGCAAGGGCCATCTGAGCAGGGGATCTGCAAAATCAGAAGAGCATTCATAAAAGGGGGACAGGGACAAAGAGGAATAGAAAAGACTGTGCGTATGAAGCCAGCCTGCAAGACTAGACGTGTTTGCCTGGAAAAGGAGGTGAACGAGAGGGAAAGTGATTGTATTGTATTGAATAATGAATGGGCTAGAGAAGATGGATCAGTAGCTCTTGATTTCCCCATTTTGTAACACACAGACAAGAGGACCTGACGTGAGTCACCGGAGACCCAGTTAAAGCTTTCTCATTTGATGCGTATCAGTGCTGTGGAGCTCATTGCCACCGGAGCTCCTGTGGCCAAGATTTTAACAACATTTAGCAAGCAAGTGGGCATTTACGACACAGTTCACGAAAATTAAGCATCCTCCTAATGGATGTGAACAGCATTTTGGGTGCTTTGTAATTCAGCAATTAAGCCAGTCGCCATAAAAACTAGGATAACGTTTCACGAGGGCAGTCTATCCCCTTTCTGACTGCCATGTGGTTCTTGCCTCTTCCCTGAAACATTTGTCAGGGCTTAAACGGAGCTCAGATTTACTTAGTCTGGCATTTCTTTTGTTTCTAGATGTTATGCTATGCAGTTGCAATATAAGATGCAAAGTAGGCCCTGTGTTTCTGCTAGTGTCAAAGACTGCCCTAATTTGACAAATTAGCAGCAAGTTTAGGTATTTCTATCATATTTTGCTAGGAAGGATCTGGGATAGAGAGCAATTAAGAGCATATGGAATTAAGTGGAGTCCTTTTTCTTCACACCCTAGGGTATAAAGTAAGTAGTTAGCAATGAAGGTGCTATATATGCGCAAAGAATTATTATTGTTGAAGTCCCTGCTTCCCAGAAAGCAATAGGCTGTGGGTCTCTTTGATGCCATCATGACTAAATTAGAAATGAGGTTGTGTCTTTTCTCTTGTATCTGTGGAAATTATTACTGAACTGGCATCTGATGACATACAATTTCGTAGTGTTTCTTTACCTAAGAGGTGAAGGCCCGATTCTCCCCTTGTTTGCACTGATGCAGCCTCCCTGATTCAGATGGAGAAGCGGTGCTTACACTGTCCATGTGAGTTAGGGGAGAATGAGGCAGAAGAAGGGCTCTGTGTGCTTTAAACAGCCGTGCTCCCAAGGTCACTGTGCGTCCCTGCTTTGCCAATGACATATCCAACAAACCGGGGACTAAATTACCTTCCAGTGTGAGTGGGTGCGACAGCCTCAAAGTTAATTATATTCTGCCCTTATTTATGCCAGCTGTTCACCCAGTGCAGTAGTTCCCTTTTTTTTTTTCGTAACTATTTGCATTTTCATCATCTTTCACCTTCATCAGAAAAATCCAACGTGGCCACCCTCCCTGTGAAGCTAAGATCCTCCTACAGACTCCTCACATTGGATTGGTGAAGGTGTAAAATGGCAGAGGTGACCATGAACCCCTTTCTCTTTTTCTTCTTTATGCATTTCTTTCTTTCATTGAATCTCTTTTATTTTCTGACAACTTTCTGTCTCCCAGCCCCACTTATCCTTTTTGTGTTACAGAAAAGCTTTCCCATAAAATTCCAAACTACACAATCAGAGTTTTCATAACAAACCCTGCAGGATACGTGAAATCCACTTGTGTTTCTGTGTCACAGGCTGCTGGAGTTTTTATACTAGCTTCCTATCAAATCTATAACTCCCTAGAGAAGCATATGGACTTTATCCTGCACCTCCTATTCCCCCAGAGCATATACTCCTACCTGCTAGCTTTGAAAAACAGAAAATTAGGAGGGTATACAAAAACTTGAGAATGTAATGCCTTCCAATCCATGCGTAGGAATTTTTCTGATGTGTGTTTTTGCTAGGAGCAGAACAACTATAAATTTCTGATTTAGCTTGTTGTATAAAGTATACATTCTGTCAAATAAAAAATAACACTATCCACCTCCATCAGTTTTCATTCTCCTGAACATGATTTTTTTTTAGTGTCTGTTTTATTTTTCTCCTCCCACTGCTTCATAACTACATTTCATTCTTAAATTTGCTGTCGCTCAGAGAACGTCTCTCTTTCCTGAGGTCTTGTTTATACCACCAGCGTAGCTGCAGTCTGATGGATCACACTTGAACACTGAATATTTCCCAGGTTTATAGTCATGTTCACTCAGTATCATAGACCAAGTACTGTCAATCAAACCACTTTTGATCCAACCATATTTGTTGGCTCCTGCAACCTATGACCTGTCCAATGTGACCAGTAAATTTCTGAGAATTTGCTCCTGGATCTTTATTTCCACCTTCTTAGCTTCGATTTTTCTTCATTCCTGTTTTGTTTTTTTTTTTTTTTCACTGTGTCCACCACTCCCTTTCAGAATTCACTGCTTTTTCTTCTTCTCCCTTTTTCTGCACTTCGTCTCTCATGCCTACCATTTTCTCCCCCAGCCTTCAACCCTTATGACATTTCTTCTCTTCCCTTTACATTTCTAGTCCTCAGTCCTGCTGGGTAGCAACCATCCCTCTTGATCCCATGCTATACAGCCTCTATGGAGAGGTGGTGGAAAAGGGTGGACACCTGTGTTCGTCTGCATGCGCACATATGCTTAACGTGTGCATCTCCTTTCAGATTCAATCGGTATGAAAGCTTGGTGGTTGAGATGAAGCGGCGTGGCTCTGACTTTTGCCTTTCAGACAGACACAAGGATACATTTCCAAATGCAGATGCCCCCCAGAATTGCCTTCAGAGTACAGGGTCTCAACAGATCAATTATGAAGAATTTCTGCTGCCTCTTTTGAGATCCAAGCATTACCCTTTCCTTAGGCTGAGGGTCATGGTTTTTTGAAGGGCAGTGGCAGAATCATGAAAGACAACATTTTTCTTTTGCTCATTTTTGAGTGAGGGAGTGAATGAACTGTGATAAATATTTTTCTATAATAACTAGAGCTGTCTCAAAGAAGTGGCAAAGGAAACAGATGGCAGAGGCCCTTTGTAGGCAGCTGCTGTTGTCTCTTAAGGTGTCACCATCACAAGAAAAGTGGTTGTAATTGGGGAGCTTCAAGATCAGCAGTGCCTGAAAGGACACAAGCAGAAAAGAATGTCATCCTATGTGAAGGGAGGGGGCAGTGAGACAGAAATCAGATATTTGAAGACTAAGGAATGATGCTTAAAGGTGAAATAAAGTACAGGCAATAGGATGAAGCAACTACGACGTTCTACTGAATGGCATGACCACAGAATGGATGGCTTCTCTGTGTTTGGGAGTTCGTACTCCACCATAGACACTGGGAACATTGTAGGCAGGGTGAAGAGCTGGTTTAGAGTATTTTGGGGACAGCAAGAGGGGCTAACGTCCAGTGGAAACAACTGGAACAACTGTGGAAATACAGCCCTGGGAGAGGAAAGGTCCAGGAATTGCTACCTCCAGGCTCTTCTTTCCCCGAACTTGCTTCAGAGCACCCCTGCAGTGTGTGTGTTTGGGATGAGGGATGCTACAGTATGGTGTAGAAGCCTCTGTCCCAGATATTCCTCAAGCAATTTGCCTGTCTGAAGCCATATCATCTCAGTGTACCTAGCACAAAGAGAAATAGTAAGTTGACCTGTAAAACAACAGAAACGGAGACATGTAGCTGCTCCCTCGAGAAATAACCAGGCTTGGGTTCCTTCCTCACTTGTAGGCTGGCAGGGATTGCACAGTGGGCTAGACCTCTAAGTCTTGCAGTCATGGAGTTCTCCAAATCTCTCCTGCTCCCCTTGCATCTCCAAAAGTAGGAGTCATGTACTCCTTTCAAGGAAGAGAAAATTCACAGAAAAGTTCAATAGGAGGTTTGGAAGGAAAACATGGAGGATGAGAGTCTGTCATGAAGTACAAGGGCTTGGGATAACAGAGCAACAGTGAATATGCTTGGTGTTGGGGATTAGTTGGGGCTAAACATTGCACAGTGTCCTCTAGCTGGGACGCCTCCTTTGCAATTGTACTCAAGCACCTCATAGTCTCAAAGGAAACAACTACCAAGAGCAGAGTAGAGCAATGCAGCTATTTTGCTGTTGGAAAAGGGAGTGACCGAGAAACTAATATGTCTACTCTGCTGAGTAAACTGCAATGCAAACAGCAGCACAACACACAGGAAAAGCATAGGATTGACAATTTTCCTAAATTTCAGGTGACTGCCTAATCATTGCACCACTCTTCCCCAATCATCGCTCCACTCTTCCTCTCCTCAGTTATCATTTTGTCGATGTGTTTGCAGGAAAGCATAACTCAGAAAGGACAAGAACATCTTTCCAGGAATTAATTCCAGGGGCTGTCTAAGATCACAGGAGAAAGGTGTTTTTCTGTGTGCTGCATCATTACAGCTTGGCCCACATTTATAGGAATAGTGAGGGGAAAAGCACTCAGAGCAAAGCAAGACCATGAGAAGGAGCACTGTGAGGATGTAAAGGCACCAGGGCAAGGGAGGATTTAGACTCTTCTGCAGAAAATGAGGACATGGATTGTTCATGGTTGTAGACTGACATAGCTGTGGAGGACAGCATCTCTGTGTGCTGGAAACAGAGGGAAGGTTGGGGATGGAAGTGTTCATGGCAGCTGGAAAGCAAAGCTGGACAGAAGGCAACTCTAGGCAAGAGAGAACCCAGGACTTGGCTACAGCATGGCATGGGGAGGCGGTAATAGGAATGCAGTGGGAGTGCTGGGAGGAGATAATTGAGAAATATGGTCTGAAAGAGGAGGGTGAGTCAGGAGAAACCCTGCAACTCAAAGGCAGGAGAGACTTGAATTGCTGAGAGAAGCAGGAATATCAGCTGGAGCTGATTGATATAGAAAGAGACCTCATCCATCTCCTCTGCTTTGTAGAATGGGACATTTTCTCCCATCTGATGCCAGCATCTTCCACCCTCTCCCCCTCTGCCTGCCTCAACATAGCAGAAAAAAGGGTTTAAGCACACATAGAGAGGACAGAATCAACCAACCGTGGACCTGCACCAATTTGGAAAGTGTGACCATGGTTGCCAGCTCCATGCGGTAAAGTCTGACAAAAGAAAGCTGGAGAGAGGAAGAATCAAAGAAGCTGGAGTGGAAAAATTTTGTCCCAACTTCTTGACACCAATTAATTTATCTATGTAAGCAACTTAATGCAGACATGATCACCTCCTACACTGAGGCTCTTTGCTCCTCTCACAGCTGAAAGCACATGAATTTGTCCATCTTCTGGAGGCCTGGGGTACAGTTTTCTGGAGAGAGAACTCATGGTTTGGCCAGATCACGTTTGGTAAAACAAGGGAACCGAAACAATGTTCTTCTCTGGCTAACGCTCTTCAGCAGAGGTTTTCTGAGTATTTAATCTTTTATTGCCACTGTGCCATTGCAGCTGCACCAAAATGCCTCATGTAGGGTGGAAACACCCTTATGCTAGACACTGTGCACATACAAAAGCTGTTGTGCTTACATCAAAGAAGTGACAATATAAGATGACAAATGACATATGAAAGGCAGCAAAGCAGAAGACAGCAAACATGTAGAACTTGTTTCTGCATTGTTGCTTTCGACATCAGTGAGAGGATATTACACCTAGAACTGATTTCACCTCCCCCTCCAGAACAGAATGCAGAACAGGGCACGCCTGCCCAGCCGCCAGGCAGTGCCAGAAGGAGACACCTGAATAACTCCAAGCAAGCTAGCTTAGGTATTTCAAGCCCTAATGGCTACTCAAGCATGGTGCTCTGCACAGACAAATTAGCAGAGTGTCTGGGAGCTGTCAGGATGCAGCGCTTACTCAGGTGTGCTGCTTCCAAGACGCATGCAAGGTCACATTACATTGTGCCATGGAAACTTATAGTAAAAGCCTGTCTCAACTCTCAATCCAAATGTAATCCCCATATCCCCAAACAGTCATGCCTGTGTGGCTGGAGCCTTTTTACCCCATATTTGGCAAACACAGGTTGTTCGAAAGGAATGACTGATCACATCTCATTTCCATTGCTGTGAGAGGGGTACCATATTGTTTGGGGCTTTAAAGGGGAGTTTGTCCTCCATGTGTCTCTGAATGCCTGAGAAATCTGAAGCCAGAAGATGCCATCACAGCTGGATTTTTCCTTGGAGGTTTTAGCAAACAGGACTGAAGGACATTGGAGACTAATCTCCATGTGACCTGCAGATCCTGTCCTTTCACATGAGGGCTGAAGCTTGCTGAAGAGGCAATACTTGAATACTTTTGCCCATGTGGTATCTGCCCTGGGGGTACACAGCCACTTCCGTCTCCAGGGTTGTAACTTACCAGTGAAAATTCATTGGATTCATGGCAAAACTGCAGGATTTGCCAGCAAAGAAATAGTTTGTTCTGAAAATAAATAAAATCTGATCTGGAGGTGGCAATTTACTCAGGCACCCAAGAGATCACTTATTTTGAGTATCTTGTTTAATTCTCACAGAGACTGCTAGTTTTCTGTCATTCTTGATTTTAGTTTTCTTGGGGAAAAAAACGAAGTTTAATATGTTGTATGGCTTCTTCCACATAATAAAAACAAAGGAAAGGACTCAAGGAGAGAAAAGCTCCATGGCCATTACTTAACTGAGCTGCACTATAGCAAGGACAGAGGTTGAACCCACATCCAAACAAATTGTTAAGCCCTATACGAAGCCCTCCTCTTCTTTGGGATCCACAGGAAGAATTAGATTTCTGCAACAGATACACAGTCAGTAGCTTTTCCCAAATAATGAACTAATCAGAAATACTAAAAATAGGCTGCATCGGAACATCAGTTCAGCCATTTGGAATGTAGAGCAAATGGCACTGAATGTGTTTAATGAAGTGAAAGAGCTTTGTTTTTAATCACTGAGCTATTGACAAATTGTTGATAGGTGATCAAATGTGGACTTTACTTTCAAATGTTGTGACTTTATGAACCTGTCACGACCCTCTTGAGCCACCCTTGCTCCTTTCACTGCTAATGTACTAGGACTTCCTGCCCTTTCCAGGACCTAAAATAAGAATAATTGTAATGTCATCTTCTTTTTCCGGATAACAAACATTTAGCCTCTGGGCCAGTGATCAATTTTCAAGAGTAAATGTTCGTAGTTGTACAAAATCAGACCCTGGGAACTGGGTCGGATATGTGAGGGAAGATGACAAGATGGGAGGCAAATCAGTTCACATCTTTACATGCTGTTATTAGAATAACACTAAGACATTAGATTAGGAGGATGGCGAGAGTGGATGAGGGAGGTTCTGGTTTTGAATTGTACAGCAGCAGTTCCCACTGGGGAACCAGGGCAGAGCTGACAGCTAACAGTAGATTTCATCTTCACACAGGGAAGGAAGTGAGGTGGGAATTCATGGATGTTAGGAAATGTGCAAAAGGAGTTAGAGAAACTTAGGCTCTAATAGGAAAATTTAGGTCTATTATGAAGGGTGAGACAACGCTATTGAGCCAGGTTAGTTCATGACAGACCCTATTGTCTGTTCTTCACGTGTGGACTAGACCTTCCAGCATGTCTGGATTATACTCAGTCCAGAACGACAGAGGAGGAGAAAAGAGTCTTAAACTACCATCACATTCACCTGTTTCTGAACTTGTGTAGTCTAGGATTTCCCTTATATACAGAAGGCCTTCAGATGGAATTTAAGTGAAATTCGTTGCTCTTTTGTGTTATTAAATGGAATGAAACAACTGGAATGAATTTGAGGACCAAGCCCTATATCTATGCTCTGGCTGATGCATGCCAATACATTAGTGATTTTAGTGGACAGTTTGCTACGCAGCTTGAAGCTATCCTTACTTTTCCTTCCAGTGAAGAAGAACAACAGTGTCTTTCTTGTGGTCTGCAGGAAATCTCAAGCTATATTTGAGATATAGTTTACACACTTTGCAACAATGTTTTAAAACTGGTTCACTTAGTACACACAGTCCTTAACAGTTCTGTGTTAATGTTACTGGGGTAGGGCACATCATCCAACCTGTGCTAAGTCATTACAGTAATTACTCAGCTCACTGAACATTTGTATTGTGATTGAAAAACTCACAAATTATTCAACTCTACCCTATTAGGAACCAGGTTTTCCTTTTAACCTCAACTGCAAACCAGCTGTCCATCAGTTATGATGTGCTCATACCTTGGGGTGATGAGAGCAGCAGAAAAGCCTAAATGGGTTGCTAGAAAGTGCTACAAGTAAAATAGAGATGATTTTCATTAGCGTTGGGAGGATTGGCCGCCCTTTAATTGGATGAATCACCCAATGGGTGTGTTCCCGAAGCCAATCAGAGCATGCCAGTTCAGTAAAGCCACAGTGAGCAACGCTGTGCTGCGTCATTCGGCATCCTTTGGTGAGTGATTAAATCCATGTCATTTGTAATAAATCAAATGTTGTCACAGGGTCAATCTGGTGGGTCATGCTAGGTTATCGTGGCAATTTCACACTGGTTATATCAGGTACTGCTGTGTCATACAGGTTTTTGCTGGGTCATGGGTTCACGTGGTCATGCTGGGTTCCTCAGATACCATCTCTTGAACTCCCTAGGAGCCCTGCTGGAGTGTGTCAGGGGAACGATGAGAAGAGTTTGCTGCATAGCCTTCTAGTGCACCTGTTTATGGCTTCTTCTCATGGATAAAGTATCTCTTCCTTGGAAAATCTGCATTTGTCTCATTTATTAGTTTAAACAGTCATTGTGACTGCTTGTCCCCTCGAGAACACCACCTGCCCAAGGCTCAAAACAGGCAAGATCTAGTCTTGAGCCAGTGACTTCTTTTTTTCAGAGAAGAAAACATAGTGCTTTTCCACTTAATTATATTGCTGCCTGAGTCCATAGAGTCAGAAAGAGATCCTGCCCTCTGCTAACGCTGCTGCACATAGCTGGTTTAAGTGCCTACTTGGGGATCATCCTGTTACAAGGAAACCCCCACTTAGCCCAGATGTGCATAAACCTCCCCTCAATTAGGGGATGTGGCCGAAGGAACAAAACTACGAGTAATGAGACACCATATTGCAGCAGTCCCCTGCTTCATTGGTGTCTTGTTTTGAGTTATGGTTTGGTCAGGTATATGTTAGAACAGCCCTGAGGTGACTCTGACTTGCACCAGAGACTAAACCAATCTCTTCTGGTCTGATGGTCAGAAAAATACAAACGCAGCATAAAACCACCTTTAACCCTCCCCTGCACTGAGAAAGCTGGAATCCCTTGTGAGATCTGTGTGGTTAGTTGAGTAGTAACCAATCCTTGTTTGTGCAGAGAAAGAACATAAGAATAGTCTCAGTAGCATTTTTAAACCTCTCAAAATAAATTTATTTTCTACAACACATATGGCACCTCCAAAATAGAGAGTGGCAGATTGTGGTATGAAAGTTTTACTGCTACCAATCAGGATTACATTTTCAACCCACTGGTGCCATCGCTGGTCAGGTAAACAAAGACTAACAGATGATTTACTGAAGGAAATGTCCCATTTTTCACCAACAAAAGTGATACTGATGGTGAGGTTTCAACTTGTGCTTTCTATGAATGCCATTGCTGTCCTCTGATCACAGCAACAGAAGTCATTCTGCTAGTGTATGGTGTTTCACTCCCTGATGCATTTCATCAGCCAGTGCCCCTGGAGCACAAGAAAATGCTCCCATGTCCATTCTATATGTGGAAAATTTTGGACATGGGAAGGTAAGGTGGTTAGCAAAGTACACACAAAGACTGCAGCAGAGCTGAACTCACTTTTTGTCAAGTCTTAAGTCCATATCCGGATCACTCCATCATCCTTCCACAGATCTGTTTACCTGACCCCACTGCCTCTCACACCACAGAAGGGCATTGCCTGTTTTCCAAGTGCGAAGAGCACAGATGATCTCTAAAGCACCATGGAAATGTCATGGATTACAATCAGTATCATATTAGAGCCGATTCAAACTCTACAGTACTTCTTGCAAGCTCCTAGATTCTTTGAACATGGGAGTTCTCTGCAGGAGCCACATCAGATATTGCTGGTCTTCTATTGGAGTCAGTGAGTGAGCCATGAAAAAAGTTATTCCCTCTGCAACTGAAATCAAACCCATATTTTCCTGAGCAGAGCTATTTTAAGTCATGCATTATTATAATTTTTCCTCTCCAAAGCAAAGACCGTTTGGTACTCAGAAGCTGTTAGAACCAAAGGGGAAAGAGAGAACACTGGGGTATTGTTCTTGCTGCAATTGCAGGCTTACTTGGTAGCTCAAAAAAGGTTTTATTAAAAAAAAAATCAAGTCTACAATGCCTTTGAGTGAGAAGAAGAAAACAGTAAAGGAAAAAAAGAAAAAGAAAATCCATGTTGTTGATGTCTTGGACAGTGTCAGAGAAGTAAGGCCTGAAGTTGACATAATGGGTCGAATCCATAGCTACTACAAGTGAGCACAAAGCACTGATTCTTATGTTCAGCAGGGATGTGTTTGAGGCTAAGACACAGATTATCTCATTTAACCTTTGTGAGGTAAGAAAGATCCAATACTGAGTTCCTGTGTACATCTGCAACAGATGGTGTTTAATAGCAATAACAGTCACTGTGGGTATGCCTTTTCCTGTCTTGCTGGATTCCAGCTTCCTCCTCAGGCATTCCCAGTCAGCTGTAACTTACCTGGAAAAATTTTCAGGTGTTTTTTTCTGCTGGAAAAGCAAGACATGGAGATGCATCTACATTAACTTGCCACCACAGTGCAACCTCGTGTGCTACATGATGCAGGCAAAGACACAGGTTGGCAACTCACATTACTTGCTTTCTACCACACACCAGCACAAGGAATCATCTCACCATCATCCATTCATTTCTTTCTCCACCTGCTTGTCTGTGTTTTTTTTCTTTCTCATTTGTATTCAGCAGGTGCCTTCAGTTTCCGAACATGTTCCCAGATCTTTTCCAGTGTCAGCTGTGAAGCTAAATAGGGATTTTCTGAATTTGATTGATCAGGTTGTCACAAACCTGGCTGGGAGCCATTTGTTGGACACTCGTCAGATTGCTACTGCAGAATCCAGCTGCTGAGTTTCCAGTGTACTTTTAGCCTCTGGAGTGTAAAGAGAGACAAAAGCACTATACCTGACTGGGCATCTCCAGGGATGTTTGAGGGGCACAGAGCCTCTATCGACCATCTCCTCTTGAGAGCTTGACCTCCTGCTGCAGTTACGTCTCCCTGCAGGCTCGCACAGCTTCCCCAGGTAGCTTAAGTGCAGCCTTTCACAGAATCCTGTCAGGAGGCATGAGGCTTGGGTTACACTTGATTTCATAAGGCACTACTAGATGTAATAAATGTGAGATAAAGATGAAATTTGCATGTAATGTCTGAACACAGTATCTCTCAGAAAATACAGGTAATAAGAAAACAAAAAACACAATGTCCCCACCCATTGCATCCTCTCCTTTTGACTCAGTGGGGGATCTCCTGCCTTCAGATTGCCAGCTCATAGTTTGTCTTTTCTGAATGTGGTTATTCCCTTCACTAAATTAAGCTTTTTTCTTTCAAAAACCATTTACTTCCCCCTCTACTATGCATTCTCTCCTGTCTCTTGATGAAGTTTCCTCTTTTGTTCCTCACCCAAGGCTTTATTTAATCCTTTTCATCTTTACCTGGCTTTGTTCAGCTTTTTGTGATGTGCGTAGGCCTCAGCAAACCACCAGCCCTGTGTCCAGTCTCAGTCTTCACCCACTAGGGTTCAAGGACCAGCTACTGTCAGTCATGTATGAAGGACTCCTCCTGAAAGTGAGCAGGCATCCACAATTAAACTACTCCCATATTTACATCAATGTAATAACACTGTGACATCAAGGAGAGCACAGAACTCATGCAGAGGTCCCACATCAGCACAAGGCTCAGGACCAGCTGTTCAACAGCTGACACCCAGGGAAGAAGCATTTAAACCTAGTGCTACTCTAGTAGTGTTGCAGGCTCAGTAAGTACAATGGCTTCGAAAGAGGGAGAGATATTTATCTCAACAAGCAATCTGGGCCTTCAGCTGCTCATATGGCAAGTGTTCAGAGCTGTTGGTTCTGGAGGACACCTGCCCACCTGGATCTCCTCCACCCATTCAAGTTCCCTGTGCAGGAACTCAGAGTAAAAAGGCAAGATCAGTCCACAGGTTAGCTTCTAACTGTTAACGGGTCAAGGACCCAGTGCACAGCATAACCTGCATATTTTTATAAAAGGAAATCAGTGGAAACATCCCATTAGCTGTGGCTGCAGCTCAGCAGATGCTCTGCCTGCACACCACAATTTATGAGCCATGCTGTGGTATGATTTAGAGGGTAGAGGACAGAGTGCTTTGTTTTCATCAGGGCCATGGAGGTGAGGGAAGGCTTCCCATGAACAGGCTGTGAATGCAGCTTAGGATATGAGACAGAGTCTTCCTACGCTGACGTGCCCACACACAGACCAGTGCACAGATCACCCTTGGAATAATGATGACTCGATAGGCTCTTATTATAAATGATCCTTGGCTAACAACATAGACTAAGTAATTTATGGTTCTTCCTGCATTTCTGAATAATCTTTAGTAGGTTGAATTGTCCATAAATCTATTGCTGTTCTTTGGATACAGGTGTGAATCCAAGGACTCTCTGAGTCTTAAAATGATGAAGTTTGGCAAGCAGAAATAACTTTTTAAATCAAGGATTCACTCTTCTCTCATTTGAATACTGCAGGAAGTGGTGACACACAGGAAGTAAGGTCTGATTTTGGTAAACAGGGACAAAATAATTTGTCATTTTCAGAGCCGGATGAAACACATGGCAATTACAATGCAAGAAGCTTTATGAGGATGTAACTGTTTAAAAGCTGATTAGGAAAAAGAGGGACTTGGCATCCAATCTGGAAGGGTAGTAGAGGGAGGGATGGCTGCATGGCAGGACTCCTGTTGGTGTATGAATGTCTGCTCCATGGTGGCATTGTTATCCCCTTCTTGTCCTGACAATATACAGTCAATGGCACTTCAGGAGGTGGGTGCGGGACATCTGGTTAATGAGGAACAGATGGACATCATCGGACGTGCACTATACCTGCTCTTTCCTTCACTGCTCCCTCCCTCACTCTCTGATTTTTCTGTTCTTCTCTGCAGCTGAGCTCTTCCTTCTCCTTTTCAATGGGAGGGAATGTTTCTGTGCTCCTGAGAAAGAACAACAAATGGCTCTGGTCAGAGCCAAGTGCAACACCAGAAAATGCAGTTAGGAAATGTCTCAGCTGTAGTACGTACCTTTCTCTGGGATCCCTACACGCTGTGCTGGGTACGCACTTACCTTGTCCCCTCCACATTCCAGTTCCTGGACCCATCATGACAGTGGGCAACAGAGGCCGCTTTCTCGCATGCCATTTATTTGATATGACCTATTTAATGATTTGAGAAGGACTTCACTGAAGCCCATTCTTTGGGACATGGCAGTTTATGCCACTGTGAAAAGGTTTTTATCCATCCTGGGTGTCTTTAGCTCATGGGGGTGATTTTTAGATGAGGTGCATTGTAGACGAGGTGCAGTGATTAGAGTTAGCAACCTGAATTTCCCTTCCACCCTTCTAATTCCCTCACAGCATGTAGGTAGGATTTGTGTCCATGCTCCTGTGTTCTCATCCAGTTAACAGGTGCCAGTAAAGTGAGTTTGTTCTCCCATAAATATCTGAAAAGCTGAACACAAACCAGATCTTGAGAGAAATACAAATTCCCAAAGGCTTTTTGCATCTTATAGCTCAGAGGAGACAGCACAGCATTCCTAGATGTGTTTCTACAAAGGAAATCTTCCTAAATCCCTCTGTTCCAACCAACACTGACAAAATAGCAAAATAATTCTTATCAAGTTCCAATTGGCTTTCATTAATACTGGGGCTTGCATTGAGATTTTCTCCCTGAGAGATACAACAAAATGTCAGTCCCTAAACCCCTTCTCACTCCTTCTTATAAAAATTTTACTGAACTACAGTTATACCTACTCACAGGTACAGACTCAAATTGATCCCTCAGTTTAAGTTACATGATGTGCTTATGTAGCATCAGGACAAGGTTTTCCACCTTCCACCTTCCTCTAACTCATGAAGTATTTTGGTGTGGGTGAGCAAAGTTCCCTGAATCAGTCCCTTTCAAGGGCAGCAAGCAGACACAAAGTCAGCAGTCCAGCCTTGCTACCTTCTTCTCTCTCTCTCTCACCTGAGACCTGTTACAGTGTCCCAACATTAGATTAATTTTCTGTGTAGGTTGGGTTTGGATATAAGTCCTCTGTTTCCCTTCTATGGTTTCTACTCCAGCTGCCTTTGAGACACATTGGATTACATATATATACGGCACAGTCATACCATGAATGAGGAAGGAGGGCTTCAGTGGTGGATGACTTACGCTGATTGGAGTGGAAACCAAGCTAATTCACTTGAGTTGATCATTTCAATAAGGAAAATGGACTGAGTCCCCATGGTATTCTTCAGCATAGCACACAAATGCTGAGTTAGCATTCAGATCCATCCTCTGCTGGGATCTTGACTTTATGGGCAACTCAGAAGTCTTATTCAATATACAGCTCAGCCAAAGCATCGTGACTTTATCTGATTGTCCTTGGCTTTGTTTCCAAGATCTTTTTCATACCACCTCTATTTCTGCCTCTTCCCAAACAAGCTCTCGCTCCTCTCTTATATTCATGGGAAGTTAACAAGCAGATTCTAACACAGTGATTTAGCAATACCTCAACAGCCTTACAGAGTTGAAGAGCTACAGGCAGGATGGGGCAACAAAAGGAGAAGTGTGTTCTTCCCTCTCCTGCTATTCATCAGAGGATGAAGCATGCTCATCTTAGCTTTATTCTGTATGATCCCCTGTGATTCTCTTCCTGTTTGGGACAGTTTCTTCATTACAGCAGAGGAGTGAAGATTCTGACCCCCACTTGAGTAACCTCTGAAGTCCAGAGTAGCAAGACTGTCTTTCCACTACTCCTCTTCCACAAGCTATTGAACATGGCAACACAGTCTGGAATTAAAGTATGCTTCATTGAGTTCAGGGACAACCCAGTCTAAGGATTCCATCCAGAAATCCTCAGGAAGAGAATGCGTTCAGCCATCCCTGGCAGCTCCTCTCCAGGCTTCACCATGCACGTACAAACAAGTCTGTCAGGCCATTCAGTGATATCACCATCTGCTTGGATGGCTGTACATTTCTTGTTTCATCTTAGATTCAGATTCACATCTCTCCTTGGACATATTCCACGGGGACAACAATTTTTTATAAAGCCCTCCACCTCCATAAGAGAAGTATCTGCCCAAGGCCATGGATCATTTAGTCCCAGAATGGAGTTGGAGTGGTCTGGGAGTTTCTTACCAGCATAACCTCTCTGTTTGACAGCTCCCTTCCCCTCCACCCCAGCGTGCAAGTCTTGGCAATAACGCCATCTTCAGTGTTCAACCTCCAAATAGCCTTCCATCTGCTGAAGAGTAAAAATTGGTGTCAGTGCACCTGAACCTGTTCCCTTGCAGGGAGATTTTCTATGCACTGCCCCAGATTTGTCAAGTCCATTATGAAGAATCCTGTTGTGCAGAACTTCAATTCAAGACACACTGCTTTGTAAGATAAATGCAGGTTTAAAGCGTGCAGCTTCATTCCTAGAGAAAAGGGCTGCAAGTCCCCAGAGACCCTCGAAGGTCCAAGGTAACTGCAGTCATGACCTCATTGACTACACTGGTCTCATCACTGCTGTGATGGAATGAACTTGTACAAGCCCCACTGGAGAAGGGACAGAACTAATAATCCCAGTCATCTCTCCTACAGCAAGTGCATGCCTGGAAACGACCTGGTTTGCCTCTGAGGACACCTTCTGCTCAGGGCTGGAGAGGGAAGGACTTCGGGTTCACTGCTGGTTTAAAAGTCAATGGACTTTGGATTCTTGTTGCAATTACAAGCTGATTTTCTACTTTCCGCCAGAATGCAGCAACATCCAGTGAAGTGTGTTGCTTTTTGGCTGTTGAAACTGCTTCATCAGGATTTCAGGAATGCAATTTCCTGCTTTGTGCACAGCACTTTGCAAATATGGTGGGTTCCATTGCTTCTGGCCTGAGTTAGTGTTCAGTTTCAGTCCTTTTCTCTGATTCATTTTCACTGGTAAGTTGGAAAGAATAATGCATCATAAATCTTCAGTGAAGCCTGGGTTTCCATCCCAAAATATTATCAGAGGCTTACCAGTTATGAAGAACATCATGACCAGCTGATGAGGTGGATCAGCTGGAGCACTCATCCTTTTCCTGTGTTTAGACTTGCATGCAAGTTTCTTTTACTTTAATATATCATGCACTGACAGAAGTCTGTCAATATGTTGTCAGTCTGGGAAAGCCTGTTTTTCCCTATAAAAGTTTTTTCACTCTGATTCCTTTGCTCCTTGTAGGTTTTAGTTGTTACACAAGTTCAACTGCTGGATCCTATGGTAGGATGAAATTTTACAGTTACTTTGTAGACATTTATAGTCTGGCCATTATCACACTGTGTATGTATTTTAGCACCAGTTTGTCAGGCTTTGCAATGACTTAGCACTGACTTTCTCTTACAGTTGTGCTTGTTTGTATACACCCTCCAAGCACAGGGCAGGGAGTGTTGGTAAAGAAAAGGTCGATCAAACAGTTGTGTTAGTTAGGTTTGAATCATAGGATAACCAAAGCATTCAGGTGGGAAGGGGCCTCACAAAGTCTCTAGTCCAAACTACTGCTCAAAGCAGGGTCAGCTATGAGGACAGGCCAGTTTGCTCACGGCTTTATCCAGCCAGGGCTGGGTTTGATATCATATCCCAACAGAACTTCAAATGACTGTGGTATATTACTGAAGAACAGCCGTGCCTGAACTTTCAGAGGCATATGGCTTTTTAAAAATTAATATTTTGGTCTTGGTGGTTTGTGCATAACATCTTTGAAACTTATCCCAGTACCTCACTCTAGCAGTCCTCAGTAGGTACTGATCAAGAACTGAAAACAGCCTGTCTTAGATCTCAAATCAATACAAGCTGTAAGCTCTGCTTGAGCCATATACTTGTAAGAAAACCAAAGGAAACACCTTGTATGACTTTTCCTAGGTGGTGCACACAAGTAGAGAGAAAGCAGTGCTTCATCTACCTTATCACAATAACTAGAGAGTAGCCAGAGAGTAAGAGATGTAAGAAAATTTAATCTGCAGTATCAAGTTCCTTAGGACCTCACTTGTGTGCACATTGGAGGCTGCGAACTTGTAGGAACGCATCTGGTGCCTGTTTGTACCAGTAAGGGAAATCCCACACACCCTGTTTCTAGTCCCTGCAGTCAGATGCACTTGGGGCTCCTCTCTATCCCAGACATGAGTGGACTCCTCTTTGTGAATGATCTCTCACAGGCTTCTGTGCATGTAACAGGAACTTCTTACACCTTTCTGTTGATAAAGGGTTAGGCTGGAGAAATCACTGCATCTACAACCCATTTGGGCCATCCTCAGAGTCCTGGGAGTAAGAATGGGTGTATGAACCCAGTGAAGTTGTCTCTGGTCATCATGGATGCTCCTAGATTTGGATTCCTGCACTGAGGTCAAATACCCTGTCAGAGAAAAATATTCCTCTGAAATCCTATTTGCCTCCTTGTTCAGGAAATTTTACAGCAGCTCAGGGAATATACTACTCTCATCATGCACTCTCATCATGACAGGAAAGTTTTAATCGCAACACCAAGCAATTTAGCTGTTTCAGTTAAAAGCTGCTTTTTCTTTTCTTTCCTAAATGTGCAAAGGGATCATAGTCCTCATGTGCTGAGGATCTACTGCTGTAGGTCTCAGAGTTGCAAAACTGTGCCAGCCAGGGCTGCTCAATAGTTCAATGGTCTATTGGACAAATGAGAGGATGAGAAACACAGTAAAAGGCAATCTGAGACCACGTGAACGTCTGTCAGCCAGTGCCACCATTCTGGAAAACCGTGGGTTGTAATTAGAAACAGTAACTATTTCATAAAGCAGCATCTCCTACTGTGATACATGTTAGATAAACACACAACAAAAGGCTTTCAGCTCTCCTACTGTGATACATGTTAGACAAACACACAATAAAGGCTTTATGCTGGCCTGTTGGATCCAGCTCAGTCAGGGCAGTCAAACCTTCAGCCAGAGGAGCCTTCCCAAACTCTGGGCTCCCGGGAGAGGCTGCACCTCTGGGTGATGCCACACACCAATGCTCCAGAGACACTGGCCATGGGGTGCAAACAGCTTTGTGCAGATCCCAGGTAACAGCTTGGGCCTCTAGTATGGTCAGAAGCTTCTCCCTTTGCTGTAGTGGTGGCTGCATTGGTCGCAGGCATCTCTTCTTTACTGTCACCTCCTGTAATTCCTTGCACGCACATGTATGCGTTAATCCCTCTTTCCTGGAGCTGATTGCCCAGGACAACTAGGAAATGGGGCTATGTTAGAGGTACTGTACTCCAAACCTAATGCTGTTCAGCCAGAGGAACCCAGTCAAAAGAGTTTGCAAACAGTCCCAAATTTGCTTGCTTGTATTCACTAGTACACCCTGCGGCATAGTGTGTCACTGAGCTACATATAGTAGATGAGCACTTGGTGTTTTGTTGGTTTTGAAACATGTGTGATTCCCAGGGCTGCTTATCAGTTTTATAGTTGGCTTATAATCTATATGTTAGGCATGTAATGGTGTAGTAACATGATTGATCCAGAGCTAGATGTGACACTGTCATCTCTGTCTTCTCTCTTTTAAACAGTTCATCCAATGTTTGCAATATAAGTCGCCAATACCAACTTTATTTACCTGCAGACATTACTTTGCATCGCAGCCATTTCACTGTACACAATGTCTGCGATTTAATTCCAGGACTTCTCCATTCAGGAGCAAAGGCCTTTCATCCAGCAAGCTACAAGAGCCATTTCTACTGGCTCCAATGGAGAAGACAGAATTTTGTAACTAATAAAAATGCCAGCAAACCTTATACATTTGGCTGCATTCACAGCTTGAGCTGAGTGAATTGGAGGCAGTGTGAGCTACTGCAATGTGTCATTTTCTCTGTTCCACCAGCACATAACTCACACAACTTAAACTATCTTAACTACCGCTGGACTCCCCGCACTTGTCCCTTGCTGCCCAATAAACAGGATAGTGATGTGGTGCTCCTGATAGCACCTGTAAGACTACCCTGTACTCCAATAGTAGAGTTCCTGGAGCAGCCAAGAAAAGAAACATAGCCAGGCAGACCAGTAATTGAGAAAGCTGATATATTTCCACCAGGAGCAGGTAGCAATTCATACTCTCTACCTATCATTATCCTTAAGTATTGATTCTTCAGTCACATTTTCTTTGTTAAATAGCTTATTTCATCAAGGAGCTATTCTGCAGTTGCAGTCAAACCAGGACCAAATGTATACATGCACTTGTAATGAACAGTGTATCTACGTGACCTGAATTTTGGAGTAGCCTCTAGGACTAACCTTTTAATCAAAAGTCGGCATGCCATGTCTCACATCATTGGTGAACTCCTACCATTTGAAGGGACAAGTTACGCTCTGATGTGCTTGTTGTCAGGATGTTGTAGCTTACGTTGCAAAAATTACATGGTGGTTATCAGGTGGGCAAGGAGATACATTTTAGTAAATAGCACATAAAATATTTGTGTGTGTTCATTCAGTTTACTTTAAACAAATTTGCTTCAATTGTGTTCCCACTCCATTTGTCTGCCTTCTGTGACTGTCCCAGCAACATATTTATTGGCACGGATTTTCACTCAAATGGCAACGTTTATGTGAACACGTTTGTAAAAGCAAATATTGAATCTATAATCAAAAAGTATTCACTCTGATGAGGCACTACTATTAATGAGTTAAAGCTACTACCAAATTGCTACTGGAAATTTTTAGTCTGAGGGAAACTTAGAATTTACACACAATGACAAGAATTGCAGAAGTATCTGTTTCTCTGGGCATATCTTTGATATGTTCTTCCTTTGGCGTGGCGGGGGGGGGGGGGGGCGCGGACAATGGAAATGAAAACATTTTCCATTTCCAGCTGATGGCATAGGATAAAAGTGATTTTGTATATGTGTCCAGTCAGAAAAGAACTGAATTTCACATCTCATGTACTTTAAGCAATGCTGGCAGAAATGGATTAGCAAACAAATCAGAGGTTGAATTGCCCTTGTGTTGTCAAAAAATGTCAATGAACAAACAAATTAAGGGTAATTATTATTTTCCTCCAAGAAATATTTGAAAACAGATGGGAACGAAGGTTAATAGTTTTGAAGGAGTGAATATCTCTCAGGCACTTCAAAACAGAGCAGGGGTTTCTGTTGATCATGCATGGAATTGTACTTTTACATGGCTTCTCAATCCCATCTTTTGTAACATTTGTACTGTGTGCTGGAAAAATGTAGGCTGGCCTAGGTTCACAGTGGAAAAATAGAAGACTGAAGTTTTAAAGAACAATTGACAACAAATCTGAGATCAATCAAAATCAAGAGAGAGGGGAAAGAGAGAGAAGTTTCAAAAAGCAGAGAGATGGAAGCCAAGGAAGAAATACTGGAAAAATATATGTCGACAGCTGGAGCTGTAGGACACTGAGAAAGCTGGTGCTAGCAGAGAAATGAGAGTACTGGCACAAACTGGAGCAAATCAGCTTGGAAAATGGAGAGAAATTTGAAAATTTGCTTTAAAATGAATGGGAAACCAAGAGTTTGAAATGAACAGGCAAAGATGTGACACCAGTTGTGTTTAGTTGTGCGCACATATTTGGAAAAGCCCTGAGTAAGAATGTTTGAAAGGTCAGACTGTGCTGTAGACATAATGACTGGTAGATTTGCTGTTGTGACATGCCTAGGTAGACAAGATGTGTTCAAAATTCACAAAAATGCCCAGGTTATGCCCAACATATGCAGAACAGGTTTCAAAGAAGGATAGGGAAGAAATACAGATTATTTGAAACATTTTAGATTAAGAGGAACTGTTCTATTTGTGAAGGAGTTAGGTGGGAAAAGCTGATCGAAATTCAGAAGTTTTCTGAGGCAAGAGAGGCTGCAGGTAAACAGGGAAGAGCCAATGCAGTTACAAAAAGTATGTGCATTTGAGTACTATTGACATTAAAGTGGCTGGTAGAGCTCATAGGAATTTCTTACTGGAACACATTTTTTGCCTGTGAATGTCAGTTTGTTGAAGCTGACACTCTGCAGGAACACACTTTCTAGTCTCAGCGGAAAAGGTTGCTTAGATCTGAGATGAGATGACTAGTCAGAAGGAGAGAAAGAGAAGAGGCAATTAGAGGAGCCAAATAATTAATTAACTCATCTACAATATAGGAAAACCAGGATAAAACCTTCGCTGAGTGAGAATAATTTTGAACCAGTTTCCACCATTTTATTTTCATGCCTAGATGCCAGAACACTGGTTCTTTTAGGGCAGGGTTGTTTTTTCCCTTTCTCACAGGAAAAAACAGCTGGGAAGTAAGGATATGTCACAGTTTGAACTTCTAAAATATGCTGATGCTTTGCGCTATCACATCTCTCCACCACTTAAGGCAGAAAGAAAACCCTGATGCAGCAGTATCCTCGTGAATGGAGGTCTCTGGCTCTTGATGCCACGAGTAACTGAACTCGGTGTGGTCTTGATCAGATGGTATACAACCACATTTTCACAGGTATTTATTTGTCAGTGCCCCATCTGAGATATTTTGCACCCACTGTTCTATTCCATATTGTTCAAAGGTGCTGAAGACCTTCTGCTCCCTTTCAAGTCCTACGGTAAAGCAATTAGGTTAAGTTATTTAAGACTGGGTTCCCAGAAATGAAGATGCATAAAATGAATGAACTCTTGAAAATATTGGCCCTAGTATCTCTGTGACTCAGCTTTTCCATCTCTACAATGGAGAAAATGATGCTTACTGATTCTGCAAAACGGATTGACGTCTATGGATGAAAAGTGGTATGAATGTTAAGTATTATTCTAGTTTTTATTAGAAAATTATTTAAAGGATCGTTTACCCCTGGAGAATGGATGCCAGCACAGAAGAGGCACTCCTGTCCGAAGAACTGCTTGAAAGTTGAGCAGTTGCAAAGAAAACAGAGTACCTTCATCACAATGAATACCCCAGGATGAGTGGAGTGGGCAACCATTTCATGAGGCTGCCGCAATGTAAAAAAGGAATAGGACCAGATATCATTAGCAGAAAGGACATCATTAGATTCCTGCACTATGGTCTGCATGAACCTACAGCGAAAATGGACGAGGACAGTCATGTAGGAGAGATAAGAGGGAGTGACTCTCTTAAGCGCTCTATGAAGAATAAGGAGGCTCTGGGTGCTTGTTAAATGGAACAGCGGTGCCGATGGAGGAGCCTGAGGACACAGCAGATAATGGCTTATTTTCAAAGAGCTGAGCGGAGTACCGGGAGCTGAGGAATTACTGGAAACAGGAGTAAAGTAAAAAGCCAGAGTAAGGAGGTAGGCCTGAATGATGAGAGGTACCAGGGTCAAGAGAAGTAGTTGTTTTGCTGAGCGACTGAATTATGTCAGATGTTTCCAGGGCTGCAAAGAGAGTAGGAGGAGAGGCATGAGAAAGGCTCAGGAAAGGGTGGTGCTAAGTCTAAGTGGGACAAATCATGGCAATCTGTGATTGAAAAAAGTATATTGTACTTTTCTGGAAAAGGGATAGGAGGTGAGAACAACATGGGTTTTCTGGGCAGAATACCAATGTGAGAGAAATAGGGAGGAAGGGCTAAGAGTGGCTTGAGGAACAAAGGAGAAGTAGAAACAGAGACTAATAAACTGCCCTAAGTCTCCTGCTGGACATGGATGAGGTATTCGTACTGTTGTTTATGAAGGTATTTCCTAACTGATTGAAAATCAGAGACTGGAAAAAGTATCATGAAGAAGATCTTGCATGGATTCTGGTTTGGTTTGGTTTTGGATTTTATTGCAGACTGTGTTGGACAGAAATGGAGATTAACTCAGCACTGCAGGTATTGCCATAATGGACTGAAAGAAGAAAGGAGGGAGCCAGTCAAACTGCAGATGAGCACTGAAAAGCATATGGGAAGAATGCTTGAAGGGAATCAGCTTAGTGTAGTTCTGAGATGCAGAGAGAACAGGAATTGGTGCAAATCAAGCAAGGCAGCAGTGGGTAGGGATGGAAAAGTTTGGCTTGTTAAGACAGAATCTGAGAAATGAGGAAGCTGAAGGTGAGAAACTGCATGCCAATAGCTGGTAAGGAAGGAGAAGAAAAGGGAAGGGGCAGCATGAGGAAAGAGTCACCACAGCTGGCCTAATATAGCAAAGACTGTAAGAAGTCTGAAAGATCACAGGAGGTAAAAAATCAGAAGAAAGTCACATGCAGAATATTGCTTCAGGAGTAAAAGGAGAGATAAGCTGTTCAAAAAAAAGAAGACATGAGATCTACTCAGAGCATCAGAGATGGGAGATGCAGCTTCTCCCAGGAGGGAGCCACAGGAACAGGAATGTTTCTTGCTCATGCTGACAGTTCTGTCCTGCAGGAACTACCCTTGGTAGGACACGATCCAGGGGAGCTGCAAGAAACAAAAGAGTCAGCGGTATTGATCTCTTTGGGAACCTGCAGAGTGTGGGAAATACTCTACTGCTGGGATTATCCCCTTGGTCATCTTTTGGCGAGGTCTTGATGTTGGAGGACATCCCACTGCTTTCCTCTCCATAGTAATGCTCTGTGGGCCAGGATGGGAGATCCCCATCCCCTCGGTGCCATGCTGTTCTTCTGCTGTAAGGGACCCCATCCCACCCCTCAAGGGCAGCCCTTTCCCTTCAACCCACTTCACTCACAAAGTAACGTTCCTGCCATGTGGCTGATTGATTAGGCAAAACCAATATAGAGACAATGCTGTTTAGACCACATCAGGAAGCATAAACCCACTCAATTTTCAGAGCCGGAGAGGCCCAGCAGGCCTATAGGGGAGGCTTAATATTCACACTAAAACACACAGCGTGCAGCAGCTACATTATCTTTTCCTTACCTGCTGTTCCACTTGTGTCACTTTCTCTTCTCGAATCCCCATGCCGACTTCCAGTCTCCTTCTACATCAAAGTTCAGCTCCTCATTTAATCTACCAGGTCTCACGTGGCTCTGTCGGAGCTGGATCTCTCCTTCCTCTCCCACCCGGCCCAATGCTCATTCAGCACATCTCCCCCTTCCCAGCCTCCCTCCATCTCCCACGCAGCCATGACTCTGCTCCTTCTCCCCTGCTGCCATCTCACCGCCTTTCACCACACAACCTTATCCCCTCCCTCCTGCTTGCCTGCAGGACTCATTTACTGCAGCTAGTCTCCCTGCCTTAATGACTTCCACTTCTCCTATGCCCTTGGCAAGCTTTGCCCCTTCTGACTATTAACTTTGTTTACTATATTACATCTTTAGAATGAGGAATGATTCAGAGATATCCAGCCAAAGCCAGGAGCAAAGAAGACATGAACATGCCATAGCTCAGCTTGTGACCTTTCTCAGGCACTTCTGTCCCTCATTCCAGCCGGCACGTCTCAGACCTAATCTTGTCCCCACAGTTTTCCCACTGACCTCACCAGAAGCAGGATTCAGGCTTTGTAGTTGCTGCCTAACAGCTGCCCAGAGCCTCTTCTGAGGAGCTAAGCATCCTCGCTTGCTAGTGCCCCAAAGGCTGGGGTCTTTGTACCGTGAAATCCTGGGGGCAAGATTCTGCCTTTTTAGCTGCCAGCAAAACACTGTGTACACATGATGGCATATGGAAATACATAATAATGCATAATGCTACAAGCAGACAGCATTAGCAGGGAAAGGCTTTCCCCTCCCACTCACCCTTTGTCTATGTTTCTTTCCCGTTGTCAAAATTTAGCATCCTCCACCGAAAGCCTCAGTTTTGCTCTGATGCTTGGAAGGCATCCAGTCCCAGCTCACTCACTTTGCCTGCCAGCCTCCACAGGTATTCTGTACACAGGGCTTCCAGCTAGTCAAGAAATGCTCTCTCTGCTCCCCCCCGCAGGGGAATCTCCGAGTGACTGGCTTGTTACAGGATGCCGGTGGTTAGGCAAAGTCATTCATTCCTGCTCTGCTGTATTAACTGATTCTGTTCCGTGGCACACCATGAAGCGCACTGCATGAAAAGAGAAGCCCTTCAGTAGGAATGGAGGGCAGCCCTGAAGAGGCATTTACACAGGGAGTTTATTATGTCATGTCACAGAGGAAGTGAGAGGAAAATCCACATGGTTTTGGTCCTAGCTTGACCAAAACTGATTTTGGTGTTCACTACAAGTGGCTCCAAGAGAGCTAGTTTGGACCAGAGATTAATGCACAGACTGAATTTCATGTTTGGGTTTGAAACTACTTTAATATTGGCTTGGCAAAACCAAGACCACAGCCTTCCAAGGTTGTCCTGATCAAGAGGTCCAAGAGGACAAGTTGATGGTGCACAATGTATCTCAGAGGTTGGTTTTGAAGAAACAGACTGACAGACTGAGATGTGGAAACTGTGGGTAGAGTTAAGTGGACAAGCAGTGCTCCAAGAACAGCTGGTCAGCTGTGCCTTCAGCAGCCACAGCTGTGCTATCGGACCCAAAGAGAATCTGGAAACATACATCAAGTAAGGTGCAAGGTAGTTGACATGAAGACAGGTAGATGCAGAGACCAGGCTGGAAAAACATGGAGAATTATTTTCCTGTCCCACAAAATTCTGAAATGATAAAGCTTCCTGCACTACACTGAGGTGGGACAAAGACTGTTTAAAAGGCTTTTTTTTAGATCAAAACCATTATTTAGATGCACTGAAATTGTCAGTATGCCATTAGTTCAGGTATTCACCTTATTCATATGTGATTCAGGTGATCAGGTCAAAGTCTCTGTATCCCTCTAAGAAATTTGCACTGAAAAACTCTGACTAACTTCAAGATAGAAAGACTTTCAGCAGTGGCTGTAGCATGGATAAAAAGTGGGGTTTACTCATGGGGAGAGAAACACACAGTTGAGACTGAAACGCTGACATTCTTTGATCTGGGTACATTTCCTGACTGGCAACTCTAGTTTGAAGGTGAGATAATGAGGTTAAGATCTAAGGTGCAGGACAAGATTTGTTGTTGCTTCACAGGGTGCTGTAGCTGTAGCACTAAATTAGAAACTGAGGAAGGGGCTGGAATTTCAGGCCAGTGATTCCAGTGGAGAACTGGTAACCTTTCCAAGGAAAAGTGAGGCAATCTGGAAGGAGTTTGGTTTTGGCAGTCTTTAGGAGACAAGCTCTTGGTTTACAGGCATTAAAGCAGGGAAGTTTAAGTTCTGAGACGTACATTACTCCCCATGTGGGGTAGGTGGGGAGGTACGATTTGGTGTGAGAGGTTCTGGTGGGCATGTCTCCAAGTAACACAATCCTGGCCACAGAAGATAGCTTGGTACCTGGCTTGGACATGATTCAAAACCCCGAAAAGAGCCTTTCAGGTTTCTAACTGAGTGTAACTGGACCAGATCACATTAGAAATAATATTCCCTAGTCTAGTATTGCGAGTAAATTTTATTCCATTATGAATAGCCTCCTCCCCAAGACGCAAGAGTAATGTTATGTGTAAAGGAGCTGAAAACTCTTCAGAGATTAGCCCTAGCACACAGCTCACACCTACAGACTCTTCTGTAATAAATTAACGGGCTCAATGGATGAAAAAATATTGGTGCAGCAGCACGGCTTGCAGTCAAGCTTCAAAGGGGTTATTATGACTGAGCAGCAGTACTTGCTCCCCCATATGCCTTCTCTGGCTGTGCCGTGGGTAGTCTCACGCTCCTCCTTTCCAAATAATCCTTCCCTTGCTGACCCCTGCTCACCTTTCTTGTGGGTATCATCCTTAAATCTAGCACACTTGTCCCCTCCATGGTTTTCTTTTTAAAAGCCAGCATAAATTAATGGCATACACATGCACACACAACCATAAATGTCTCATGATACTGTGCTGCTATAAACCTCCCTCTTCCGAACACCCTGCTGGCACTGTTTGCTTGCTAAACAAGCCCAGTGCTGTGCTGAAGTCTAACTTTTGTTGTAAGCACTTCAGGAGAAAGCCGAGTCACTTTGTTTTCTTGTAAATCACTGTGGTACCTGCAACCCAGTGGAAATAGCAATAAGAAAATTATTAATGTTCTAATAGCAGCCTCTAAAAGCAAACAGCACTCTCAAGGCTCAGCATTTGTTTTCTGCTCAGCTGTATAAAAAGGGACCTAAAATCAAATCTGTACAATATCTACTTTAACACCTAATGTTTGATGTGGATTATGAGTAAAGCAGCAAGTTGGAACAGCAGCAGTTCATCTGGAGACACTGAGAGCTGCCGCAGCATAGCTGTGCTAGCGCAATTTGATCAGACTCACACGGGCCAGCTACCCTGCTCAGCCCTGTGGGATATAGACTGTGTTTACCAACACTTTCTGCACTCCAGCGACCCACGTCAAAAATAAGCACGATGGCTTTTTTTGTGTGTAACAAAGCAAATTCTGTGTCCCAGCTCTTTTAGCACAGAGGGCACTGCTTTCCTACAGCTTTCACAGATCAGTCCAGTTGTTACTCCAGATATTTGCCCTGCCAGCAATCACATCAAAATAATCCCATGGAAGCAGAAGTCTGAAAGTATTCAGGTCCTATACATGCAACCCACACAACTCTTCAAATCCCAAATCCCAGCATAGCTGGAAAATACAAGAAACAGCATTAAGCCACATTTAGATTCAGTGTTCAGGCTGACTGGGAAGGGGTTGCGATGGGGGGTGTGCCCATCCCAGCGACTTGCCAAGGCAGAGACCTCCCCTTTCTGGGACACCAGTGGTTCCCTCCCCAGCTGCTGGCAAGAAGGGGCTTGCTGTACATCAGGTCAGCCCTCCACTCTTTCTGCCCTGTCTTCCCTCCAGTATCTTATTCTTTATTGTTTAAGAAGCATTTGGGAGGCTTTAGATCATTTTGTGAGTGAGGACCAGCTCAGAGGTGGTTTTACTGGGGGTGAGCATCCTAAAGGGGTTTGGCATATTCATGTTCACTTCATCCCATGGTGCTCCCCAGAGCACAGCACTGGGTAGCCCTGATTCAGCTCAGGAGCTGCTCTGAGCTGGGTTTCTCCCAAAAACATCGGTGCTGCAAGGCAAGACACAGAGACTGCCAGAGGAAATTGCAGAATTAGAAAAGTCCTGACCTGTTCCTCAGAGGTTTCATTTTCTGGTTGTAGGTGGTGCATTTCAGGGCATAAAGGGCACAAGGCAGAAAAGCTCCATGAGAACATGGCCCTGCACGTTTCAGCTCATCCTGAAGCACTGCAGTCAGCAGGGCTTTCTGCCAAGGAAATCCTATGCCCAGTTCCCTCCTGGACATCTCTGGTGGGCTGCCCGAAGGGACAGCAAAAATCCCAGCATGCTTTCTGAACAGAGTGAGGGATAACCAATATTCCCTGCCAGGGTAAAGTCGCCTCCACTCTCCGAGGGCAAAGCCTGTGCAAGCTCAGTGAGCACGTAATGGCTGCCATGCTCGTCTGCGGAGCCACCACGCTGGGGGATCTTTCTCAGTGTTGCATGAAGGGCTTTGGGTTCCCTGGGGTATAAAAAGTGCTAGAGAAAACCCAGCCTTTCCCTTGTTCTATTTCCTTGCCTAAAATAAACTTTGTACTCATCTGCTGGGCTGGAATAGTCAAAGCAGGTTGTGCATCCCCAATGGACCTGCTCACCCCAACTCAGGCAATCATAGCCGGACACCCAATTTTCACCCAGAGATTGTTACAGAAAGCAGGTGGTGCCTACCTACCTTATCCTTTTCCCAGAGCCAGTGAGGGCAATGATATAAAAGACCCTGAAGACCACGAGGCAGGGTTGCAGTTTTCCTATGGGAAGCAAGCTGAGGAATTCCCACGCCCTGCTGTTCCCCAAAATTTCTACTGCTGGCTGTCAGTTAGGTACAGATTTGACAGTTCCTACTGCAGGATGATTATGTTGTGTGGGAGAACACTGGAAACTTGCCAAGACTGCCAAATTGCTAAACACATATGATGGGGGTCTCTCTCTCAGTGTGTCTGAGCCTTGGAGGAGACGGGAGAGGAGAGCTAAAGTGGCACAGAAGAGGGAGGATGGATTGAAATCTGCCTCTGTCATTGACTTGCTCCATTCTTTGGATTATTTCCCTGGGGTTCTCGGGTATTTTTATTATTAATAACTAATAATAATTTTCATAGAGCGCTTTGCATCCTGAAGGACCCTAAAGCACACCACATACTTCATAAGCTAATTAACAGCTGCGAGCCTAATTCCTTTCTTGGTTGTGACCACATCTGCTGAAGGAGCAGCTCAGAGTCACACTAGATTTACACCAGTTTAACTGAGGACAGCGTCTCCCTACAGACCCAGCTGGATATGTCAAAGACAAATGCAGTGCAGAGCTGGAGATGAAAGATTTGAACTGCCTTTTCTCCACCTTCATAATTTAAAAATGACTAAGGAAATTGCATTTAAAACAAACAAACAAACAACTTGTGAACACAGCATTACAACTGCAAGATTCCAGATTTGGAGTTTGGGAATAGCCAAGCCCAAATTCCCACTGGGGTAAGGGTACTTCTGAACCAAGGCACTGTACAGCTGTTGGCTGTGTTCCAGGCTGCATAGACCAGTTTTCACAGCATAAGGAGGGCTGTTTTTCCCTCTTTTCTTGCCTGGTAAATCCATGCCTGGGCATGGTAACTTCACTACTGACCCAAAACATGACTTACTGTACAAAATGAGCCTGGCTCCGTCTTCTGATGCAAGTTCACAGAACAGCAATACAGTTATATCTAATAAGAAAATTGCAACCCAAGAGGATGAGCTGAATGATAAACCTTCCGGCACGTGAATTTCCTCTGTTTACTTCTGGGGAGAGACTAACCCACCTGAGCTCTGGGTCTTTGAGTTCAAGTTCCAGATAGTGCAGTCCCTATGTCTTCATCCAGCTAGGATGTTGTTTACATGCTTTGATTTCTGAGAGTTTGATGCCGTAACCCTATATGCAAAACCTGTCCTAGTTACAATATTGTTGCTGTGATTAAAAAAAAAAAAAATAGAAAAGAAGCAGCAACAACTCTTATGCACTCCCTTCATCCCATCCACCCCATTCCCTCCATGTTTCCATTAGTATCTCCCTTCCACTGACATCTGGATGTGCAGCCATGGATTGGAATTGCCTGCGGTAGCTATGGAGCATCTCTTCTCCTCCCACACCTCATGAACATAATTTCTCTCTCACTGCAGATAATTGCATCACCCTTCCTGTCACTTGGCTCACAGTTGTAGTGTCACATTTGACTCATTACACACACACACACAAATGTTCTTCCTACAAATTGCCAGATTTATTTTTTTAATCCCCTGTAATATCTTGATTTATTTTGCTTGCCCGTTCTGTTTTGCTTGGACTTCTCTCCGTGTCCTGATCAACTTCTGCCTTCACTTTTCCACCTTCCACTCCAGCAGCTCCAACACCTCCAGCAGTTAAATTGTGCTCCGGGGGTTTAAAACCCAAGATCATGCTAAAATATATCTGAGCACAACTGTTTACAAACCCTTTTCTCAATTATTTTTCTGATTCCCAGCTCATATAAGACCAGTTCTGCATCTTCTTGCAAGGCAAAGGCAACAGCTTTTACCAACTCATCTGATATAGTTTGAAAACTATCTAGTAGGGCTCATATGCCATAAAGTTCAGATATTTTTCCTACCTAGAGTGACACTAGCCATTCTAACAACTGTAGAAATAGTTTCTAACCTCTCTACTGAGAAATTAGATATTGCCAATGCTTTACACATTCAATGAATCACACTGGAAAACATCAGTTAGAAAAAAATTATTTCATTGACACATATACAAAATCATAACACACATTTATTATATACATATATATAAAACTATTTTCAATTCCAGAATGCCAACACAACAAGGAAATGTGAGAAATACAACACTAGGAGGAGCAAAATTGTCCACAGTTTTTGATTATTTAGATAAGCCTATTACTTTTTTGTGTTTAATAGAATTTTCAAGAAAAATTCAGCTCAGGTTTGATTCTAGCAAAGTCTAGAAAATAGAGGCAATTTTTTACTGGGGGAGATGTTTGTACTGGATGTATGCAAAAAGGATTTTTTGAATTATTTTTATTATTGCTGTGTTGAGGTTTTTCATCTGTAACTTGAACAGATGTCTAGCAGTCCCTGAAAACCAGTCACTTGCAATGTTTCAGCTTATAAAGCTCAAACGTGCTGGGTTTGTGTTTGCACCAAAATGCATGCAGGCACCTTTGCCCGATTTTTCCAGCGAATCTCACTCTCTGCCTGTGACAAAGCGTGGGGAAATTCAAGCCACAGCGAGGATTGTTTTGAAAGTTACAACCCTGTAAAAAAGAAGGTTGTTTATAAATTGAAATCTTCATATAATCTTAATAATAGGTTTTGCTGCCACTGCATCTCCACCCACGTACAAGGAAGAGCTATAGCCAGCTCCGAGGCAGAGTCTATGGGCTACTCAGCGTTGCGGAGCCGGGCGGGCAGGCGAAGAGGCTGCGGCTTCCGAGGGAAAACGCGAAGCGGCCGGGGCTGGAGCAGCCGCAGGGTTGGGGCTGGAGCGGCCGCAGGGTCGGGGCTGGAGCAGCTGCAGGGTCCGGCCGCCGCAGCCGCAGCGGCAGCGGGGGGAGCGCTGCAGGGACCGGGCGGGACTTAGAAGGCTCGTCTGCGCTCCCACACCGCCCAGGATGCCCGTGGGGGCAGCCAAATATCACATATGGGGTCTTCTTGTTCTGTCTTTAACTCCCTCTACTTCACCGGAGAGGGCTGCGGAGAGCAAGCAAGGAGTTAAGAGCTGAAAAAGGCAGAGCCGGAGCCTGGTGTTGGCTTGGCTGGGACTTCTCTCGCCAGCGCTCAGTGGCTGTTCACTCTACCTCTCTCCTTCCACCTCATCTCCTCCTCAGTGCTACCCCACATTGGCTTCTCCCACATTTTTCTCCCCTGTACATCTGTGTCTGAACCTCTGTTTATTAACCCTCTCCTGAATAAACTCATCTCATCAGAATTGGTATTATCAGGCCATTTTACTGCTGTAGCTTTGGTCATTGCTAATGCACTGTGATATACCCTTTCCTTCATGCTCATCGAGGCAGCAATGGTCTGTACAGCAGTGTTTGTACCATTTTTACTTCAGTAAACTCCCTTTATCATTCGATCCTTGGGAACAGCTGTAATAAACATTATTATTAATAATAAGGTGAGAAGAGCTGGTATAATGGTTCTACCTTGAAGGCAGGAGGGATATTCTTTCATAGATCAATTTCTATTTTGTATCAGTTCTTTTACAGGTTTCTTCACCACAATATCTGAATGATTTCCAGTGGCACATTAAGTGATGGGGCTTGATAGCAGTCACATGTGGTTTGTTCTTTTATCCTCTCCCTAAGGAGAGAATTATGTATGCAATATACTGGTTATGTTGCTAGGGTTTTGTTTGGTTTTTTTAACATATGCACTGCTGGATGTTTATGTTGGAGAAGGTGATATCAAAGCAGGTGCATTGCATTTGGATGGGAAGATGGTGAGATTTCTGATGGTCCTTTGTTGCCATGGGATCTCTGCTATGGTCCCAGGCTCACTCCCGCAGACACTATGTGATGCCCCACTGAGTTCCTCTATCCCTAAGGAGAGCTGTGGACTCTTTGGTTTTAAAATTACCCACTTGAGTCAAAAAGTATTGCTGCCACCACAGCATCCGCTGCCTCTGTGCAGGGTCAGAGCTGTCAGAGCACCACTTGCTCAAGCCCCAAAATTACTATCCCTCATAGCACAGTGGCTACATTTGCAAATATAACCTTACACCCTGTAACCAAGGTCTTTAAGTGCATATTGAGGCACATGAAAAGATGGCCCGATTTTTGTAAGGTGCTATCTATGGAGAGATTTCCTAAGAGGGATGACAAGCACTTTTGAAAAGCTACCCCTTCTTTTGGGAACATGAGGGTAAAAGCAGATGTCTGTGCTCCCTTCCACCATGGTTTTCACCAGCTCCAAATCTCCCAAAATACTGAATGCTCTCAAGAGCTTCACTCTTGGAAGGATGGAGAGTAGTCAAAAGGTATTTCCCATGCTTGCCTTTGCACTTCATGAAACCTCACTCCTTCCTCTTGAACTCATGTCATATTGAGCATTAAAACCCAGAGAGACTCAGTGTCACTGGTGTCATTTTTGAGAAGGCCAGCAAACCTGCACTCCTGGTTTGGAAGCCCTTTGACAATACATGTAAGTAAGACACGGTGACAGATTGCCATGTAGCTGCGGAATTTGTCTTCCCAGCCCAGAGGCTGACTCTGAGCCCCACTTCACCAGCTAGTACCAAGTGGACTGTGCTCAGAAACAGAGTCCTGGAGCAGAAAAAAATGTTTGTGTCTGTGTCTGACTACCTGTCCTTTGTGCACGGTTTCTTACATTTATCTCAATGGGTAGAGGGCAGATATTTAGTCTGCAGTGAGGATTACTTCTAAGATGGGAATCACAAGTGTGAATTTAGGAGGTCTTTCACATGTGCACAGTCTTCATGTTTATGTGGGAGAAGGTCACATCGAAGATGAGCACGTTACATTTGAACTGGAGCATGGGGAGAATTATCTGGCCCAAATGACTCCAGTGTCTGATCACTTTCATATTTTTAATATAAATATATCCTCAGGCTATTTTCCTGAGGCAGGGAAATACAGTTATTCTGATTTTGAGTGAAAGAAGAGAGAGGTTAAGTGACTTGCCTAAAATGGTACAGGGAACGTGTGGCAGAAAGAGGTACTGAATCCTTGGCCAACACCAAGCCATCTTTCTGAGCTTTTAGAGAAAATAACTATATCCAGCCACCTTTATTTATTTCTCCAGAAGCCACCATGCCAAAACCTCTGCTAAATTAGAGAGTGAGACTGAAGGAAAGCTTTCAGTGGATTGCTTTTTTCCATAAATGGAAATATCACAAATCATTCTGGGAAAACAGGTCTTTCTGTTCTCATTCCTCTTTGTCTGATTCTCTCCTTTTGGACGTCTTTTCCTCTGCCTCTGGCTCCCAGTTTTCATATGTACAGTCCTGATCATTTAAAAGTGTTCCTACCCTGCAGGAAGGGAGTAGCTTTTCATTCTTTGGAACTTACTATTTTGCAATGGATTGCACTCCACAGGCAAGCAGGACTTCTGAAAGAGACAGGGCTGCACAAAGCAGCACAAAAATAAATTGTATCACCAGTAATACTGAGCCAGATTCTCATTGGGGGTAACTTGGTCTGACTCTCACTGCAGCAGAGCTGGCTGCCAGCTGTCCTGGATAGACAGCATGTACCCAAAGGATGACCTGGCCGCACCGAAGGAGGTCTCTCTGAGGGTTGAATGCGCAGTTAATGTTGATTTTCACACATCTTAGATATTCAGTCCCTTCTGGCAGTACAGCAGGTTGTTTCTGCTCTTAATGCCCTGGCTGAGGAACTTCTGTCCCAGTCCAGGCACTGGAGGGGTGCCTGTTGCACCAGTCCTAGCTCCTTCAGACTGCATTTTCCAAAGCTCGGGCAGACAAGAAGCAAATGGTGGGGATCTCATCTAAAGACTCCCAGTAATACCCAGGGGGTTTGGGGGCTGCTCTGTGATTTTCCACAGACCTGGGAGTGCCCAGCCTTTCTGTCCTGGGACAAATCAGAGCTCCTTCCACCTCCTTTGCAGCCTGCACATCCCAAAGCAGGTTGCTCGAAGGATACTCACACCAATACACCAGGGAGAGGGAGGTGGCTGCGATGAATGAAAAGAGACTGAGAAACAGGAGGAAGATCTCGTGGGTGAGCATGAGAAAGAGGATGAGGGGAGAGCCCGAATTGCGCTGGGAGAGCTGCAGGGAGGAGGTGGAAGCACATGGCTTCTGTTTTTCAGAGAAGCGTGCAGGAGAAGCCCAGAGAGCTCAACACTTGCCTGTTTCAGGGTTCATAGTATGAAATATTAATAGCTCAAGTCAGGAAGAACAGGAAGGGCAAAGGGACACCAAGTACAGAGAAGACACCACTCTTACTCCCTTGAGGGGCTCTCAGAGCCCTACACACCCTCCCAAATGATTATTTGCCCTTGCTCAGGCACTCAGAAGTGTTAGCTATAGGGTGGCACATGGTTCTTCCCTCCCTGGCTCCGCAAAACCACACATGCCATACAGGAAAAGGCTGTTGTGTCAGACCCCAGCAGTGCTGCTAAACTGTTCCATCCCCCTCCCAGACTGTGACCACAGTGCTTCCACCAGCACAGGTGCCAGTGAGGCTGCCGCACCATCTAAGCAGGTCACAGATGTCCATCAGAGAATTGCCAAGTGACTTTGGAGCAAGAAGTGTGACATTGAGGCCTTTCCTGCACTGGGATGGCTTCTGAACTGCCACCATCCATCGCTCACCTATTCCATGTGCTTGCACAGCTGCTGGCACCAGCGCACCCACACCATGCCCTCTTTAACACGTCACCGTATGGCACAAGGCAGAGGAGGGCTGTCACCCCCATTTTACAGGGTGAGACTCTAAGACAGAGAGAAGTGATTTTAACAGCATGCCTGTGGCAGAGCAAAAACTGAATCTTGTTCTCTCATATTCCCAGTTACCGCATTAATGACCTAAATTCTGCATCCTTTCCCCATCCGTCGCTCAGAGCAGCTAGGAGGCATTGGAGGAGAGGGTGCAGTAGCACAGGCAAATAGCATCCAGAGTCACAGCTCTCCGTGCTGATCACAGACAAAGCAGTGGTTAAAGTGAGGTCAGCACTGCCCACCCTGCCCTCCTGAACCCTGGAAGGCTTGAGCCAGGGAGGGGGATCAACAACCTGGCGCAGTGTATCAGCCTGTGGTGAAGGGCAGCCCCTCAATGCCTCAGCATTTTAAGCAAGCCAAGGCTGGAGACCCCAATGGCCATGCACCCTGCTGAGGCAGATCAGCAACACCTTCTGGACACTCAGCACCAGCAGCAGATCTTCAAAGAGCCTGCATGTCCGCTCATCCTGCCAAAGTGCCTGAACCTCTAACAAGCTATGCCACACAAGTCCATATAAAAGACATCCTGCACAAGATTCAGCATCTTTCCCAAGCAGTTTGGTTCTTCACGTTGAAATTAATCAAGCTCAAATACAGCAAGAAATAGAGTCGGGGAGAGGGAGAAGAGTGAAATCAGGGAAAGGATGGCTCAGAGGGAGGGAGTTTCCAGATGCAGAGCCTCTTCCGTCTCTGGCTGGTTCCAACTGGGGGGCTCTGCCTACTCCCCCAGCATGTACAGGCAGGAGGCAGTCAGCATCCAGGATCTGTTGGGTGAGGAGCTGAAATCTGAGGCTTGAGTCGTCCCCAGTGCCCTGGAGAGTGGCAGTGTTCACATTCCCCATGCAGCAGCGACTGCAGCCAAAGGACCAGGGTGATGAACTGCTTGTCTGTCACGGGCAGATGGCCCCAGGCAGCCAGGGACGAGCAAGGGAAAGGACCCCCATCATTCTGTATTTGCCTTCCTCAGAGGTATTTAAATGGGCAAGTAGCAGGGTGGGAGTGTGGCAAGGGAATTTTCTTGTCTATGAAGCTTTCCTTCCAGAAGAGGCATGTCTGAGAAGCAGACACTTCTTCAATGAGGTATCTGGATTTGGGATGGGTGATTAACAACCTCCTTTAACAACCCACAGTTTCAGTGTAGGAATAACACTTCAGAGGTACGTGGAGAGGCTTTGTTCCCACTTTCTTCTCCTATTACTTACCTCACAAACACACACACACACATTCCTCCCTGCTGTCTCTAGCTTCTTCATAGAAGTTCTTTGAACTAGTAGTTAAAGTATCAAGGCATCTCAGAAGCATCAGACACAAGCCAGCTGGATGCAGAAGGAGCTGAGCTTGGGGGCTGACCTAGAGGAACCCACTTACCAGCCTTCTACAGCTATTTGCTCAGCACTGCCTCCCAGAAGACTTGGCCTCAAGAAGAAACTTGGGGAGAATTCTTTGAATTTGGTCCTTCTTCCAGCTATTCCCAAATACCTGAAAGATCATTGGAATTCATTTGGAATAAATCTTCCCTTACTTACGGCAGAAGATGTTTTCTCCCCCACTGCAAAGGGTGTTTGGCTGCTGAGCTGTATACACACACTTGCACCAAGCTTCTTGTACCCGTGGTTTGTGAGAGGACACAAGAGGAGACTTGACAAAGGTATGCAAAACTAAGCTGTCATACAGAGAAAGTAGATTGAAGAGCTTTTGTTCTTCTCCTGCTGCACTAGAACAATGGAATGTATCCTGCCCGTGAAATGAATAGGCAGCATATTCACAGCTGAGAGAAAGAAATGCTTTTCCACCAAACTTGATCATCTCACTGTATCCTGGGATCTACTGAGGCCACAACACATGAAACACAAATGCCCACAGTTACACTGGTCGATGTTGAGGGAAGTGACCTCGACTCTCGTGCTTCACAGCGTGACCCAGGCTCTGGCTCGTCTTCCCAGCCCACCTCCCTCAGAAGCGGGCAGTGCTCTCCTGTCCATCTGCAGCAGGAGTCATACGTGCCACCCAGAGCCGCTGGTGAGGGGGTGCTGGGCTAGGTGGGCGTCAGATTGGATCCAGATGGTGATCCCCACGTTCCTGTGGAAATTAGAGGGAGATACAGGTGCAAGTGTGTGAGTAGAGCACCTGGGCATGTAATGGGCATCCATAACAGAGCAGGTGTGCTGCATGGGGGGACAGCAGGGCAGGCACAGAGGGTGACACAGAGGGCAGCTGTTCCTGCCAGGCAGGTTTCGGTGTTCTCATTTGTTCTTTTTTTTTTTTTTTCTCTTGTTCCCTAGGGAATTTTAAAGGTCTGTGTAAGCAAATCGATCACTTCCCTGAGGATGCAGATTATGAAGCCGATACAGCAGAATATTTCCTCCGTAAGTTTCCAGGCCCTTCTCCTTGCAATGGCTCATAGGTTCTAGCATCGGGTGCCTTTCGCTTTTTTGAGGGCAGGGTGGTGGAAATGCTGGGACCTGTGAGGCTCAACAGGCCAGAGGAGGTGACCCCAGAACCTCGCCACCCTCCAAAACTGGCTCCGCTCTCACCTCCCTGTGGCCTTGCCCACGAGACAGTGCAAGTTTTGAACTCATATAACAACCAGTGGCATTTTTATTAATGGAAATTAATTATGATATAAATCCATTGGAGAGCTGCTGACTGGGCATAAGGTCAGAACGGGGCTAGCTGGGGCACTGTGAGCGTGTGCGAGTGTGTCCAAGTCCTCCTAAAGCAGAGGAAGTTTATATTTCCTTACCTGATATTCCAGTTGCATCAGATTTAAGAAATTAGCTGGATTGTGTCCAAGGAGCACCTATTTCTCTCTTCACCTTTCCCTAAACATCACCTACCTACAGAGGCTGCAGATCTGATCTTTGCTTGTTTTATTGATTTAGTGGTGGTAACAGGAAGCAGAAGTAAGGACAGTCAGAGGCCTTTGAAGAAAAGACCTGGTGCTCACTCAGAGTCCCCAGGAAAAGTGCTGTACCCAAGAAACTTGGCATCTCCATAAGAAAACCTAACATGAGCTCTGAGTACCTTCTGGGACGTGTGGGGACATCGCTTTGTGCATGGAGACAGGGAAGGCAGCCTGGCCAGCAGGGCAGATCCACATCATGTGTTGCCCTCCCTGATAACAAGGGATTACTGTTGCCCCCTGATCACTTCTGGAGCATTTCCACCTGCCCCAGAAGCAGGACCTTGCTCCTCCTGTAACACAGCTGAACAGAGATCACTCCTCTTCCTAGGTCTCCACCTTGCTATCCTGCTCTCCCTCCAGAAACCCGATGCTTTTTGACATCAGGAGAAGAGATCTTCTCCCTTCAGAAATCTGAGATAAGAGCTTTTGACCTCCCAAGGTTAAGCATCAGAAATCTCCAAAGGCTGGGAGCCTTTCAGAATTGCTCCTTGTCATTTGGGCATGCTCCAAGCCAGATGTGGAGACCCAGCCCTGCGGCAGAGATGAGAGAGATAATTTAGGCTCTGTGAGGCTCATTTGTATGTGAAAAGAGGCAGATCTTATGCTGCTTCCTTTCGTTTGTCGAACAGTTCTTCATCCACTGTAAATTGTAAATAACCCAGGGAGATTGCTTCCTTCAGATGCCTTTCTGCAGCATGGTCTCTTAATCACTGCGTGGCTCCTGAATGGCAGAGCTGAAGACCGGGGTTTGATCTGGTTTGGCACAGCAACCATGCAGGCTGCCTCTGAGGGCAAAAACCAGCTCTTTCAAAATTGTTTGGGAGAGAGGAGGTTGCTTGCAGCATCAGCTGCACTTCAGAAAGAAGAGTTGGGGGAAGCGGGTGAACATCTCAAGAAGGATGGGTCTGTTCCCTCAGAGGAAACAAGACCTGAAGATAAAAATCAGCCCAAGTGTCAGGACTTGATGGGTGTCCCCAGGGCAGAGCCCTTTTTGAGAAAGAACCAGGTTCAAAGAAGGATTTGGCAAGCCAGTAAAGGGCTACTTGGGTCACTCCTGAGTGAAGTGGGATTTCTGCTGTCTTAGACCTGACTACCGAGGGACCCCACTGAACAGCTTCTTCCCAGGACTTCTGCCAAACTGGAGTCCCTGGGTGCTCTGCACAGGCAGTGCCTGGAGGTACTGGTAAGAACAGCAAGGAAGTTGTTCATTACTATCAAACTAGGTGATTGCCTCATTCAGGGGACCAGGATGATTGTGGGGAACTGTCCATGGCCTGGCTGGAAGGCCTCAGACTTTATTTCTGCCAGCCACCCACATAAAGTGTCCCGGGCTTCTTGAAACTAAATGCCCCTCGTTGGAGAGGAAGCAGAAGTATTCCTGCATTACTTTGCGAGGAGACACTTGAATTAAAAAGTAGACAAATGATACAAGAGAGCATCTGAACACCATCATGAGCCTTTAAACCAAAGGCTCTTGACCCAAGAATACCAGTTGAGATTCTGCCCCTGTCTTGCTGGCATGGTCATCCTGAGTGGCAGAAGGCAGGGGCTGAGCGAGGCTGATGACCTCCCTCATCACATAATGCCTGCAGCTCTCCATGTCAGCTGGCAATTTTGTCTTCTCTCAACAGATGTGAATTTCAGAATTAACACCCAGATAAAACTGGTGTGGTCAGGGCCAGGCTGCGGGACTGACGGACCATACCTCTAGAAACCCACTGAACAGTGGATGTCTGCTTGATGTTTGCTTATGGCCATTTAAGCTTCGCATTGTCAAATCCTGCCTTGCTTTCCAGAAGCTATTAAGATGGTTATTATTGCTATCCTGTTCCCCGAAACACAGCCAAGCATAACTGGAAAGCAAGCAAGACAGCTTTCTCCCTGCCTTTTGCATTCCCCATGCACAGGCAGTGGGCTAGGGACCTCCTCAATGAGCTGATTGCTTGTGCTTGGTAGAACCTTGATGCCAACAGGCTCTTTGAAGCATGGTCTCTGCTCACTTACGAAAAAGGCCTGCACTTGCTTCAGTAGAGTTCATTCTTGCAGGCAAGGAGGGACTATCTTTCATTCTCCCTTCCAGATCTTTGCTCTACAAGCAGAATTGCATCAGCCCATCTGATACATCTCTTCATTGAGCAAGGCTTCATTTCAAACTTTAACAGCTTATTTTCTCTCAGGGAGGGATGAGGGAAGGCCTTCCTAATTAAAATCACAAGTATCAGCAATGTGAACTCAGGTAGACCATTGGTACTCACTGAACTGCCCATGAACAGTGTGTACATCGGTGAATGTGTGTGTGGGTGTGTATATACACAGTCCTGGGCTTTCGCTATGTGAATATGAGAGAGTCCCCCAGAAGCTTTGGGGTATGTTTTGTGTGTGTGTATGAGCATATATGTGCATCTATGCCATTGCCCTCTGCTGGCTGAGCCCTTCCCATATCGATCGATGGAGAACATGCATGTGTGGGAGCTGGCACATCCAAACCCATCACTGCCCTCTGGAAGGAGCCCAGTTGTTTAATTACTAGGATAAGCCCCACGTTTCGGCAAACAGGGCTGGGACTTTCACTTCTCAATCCTTACTGCAGCTGCAGAGCAGTGTGTGGTACCAGGAACTCCTTTGCAGCCCTTAAAAAAAAAATTCTCCTTGAGATGCTTGTGCTCTTTCGAGAGGATTCAAGATTGAGCAGCTCTGCGGGAAGCATTTGGGTTGCTGCTCTTTGAAGAGCGGGCTTGAGCGGCAGCACCCCGCAGCAGGAGAAGCTGGATGGTGCAGAGGCTCCCCGTCCAGCCTGTAGTCCCCCCAAAAGCGAAGGAAAAACCAGCATGAGGGGGAACAGGCAGCACGGGCAGGCTCCCAGCTCTGACACTGGCCCAAAGCCCTCTCCACCTCCCTGTACCGGGCCACCAGTTTTGTGGCAGTGGCCAGGGAATGGGACAGCCGCTTTGGATCGCTCTCTTTTTCTGACACACTTTGTTTCTCTCTCCTTTCCTCCATCCCCCAATGCCTTTAACCCTCTTTGAATTACCCCTCACCCTGCACGTTGCCCTCTGTCTCTCCCCTTCGCCTCCACGCACAAAACATGCTCGTGTCCCCTTGCCCCGCCACTGTTTCCGTGCCCCTTTTTCCGCTCTTTCACACCTGCACTGTTCTTTCTGCCCCTCTCCCTCTCTCCTCCGCAGGGGCTGTTAGAGCCTCTAGTATTTTCCCGATCCTGAGTGTGATTCTGCTTTTCATGGGTGGACTCTGCATTGCAGCCAGCGAGTTCTACAAAACCCGACACAACATCATCCTTAGTGCCGGCATCTTCTTCGTGTCTGCAGGTAAAGCGATGCACAGGGCCTGATGCCCCGGAGATGGGCTCCAGGGGGGTGGGGTGGCTTCCCAACTGGGGCATCCTTCAAGGGCATGGTTTTGTGTGTTTCCCGGCCCTGATGAGGCTTATTTGGGCTGAAAGCAGCCTCCCAAGGATGCCTCTCTACCCTGCCTGCTCACCTGGCGGGCAGCAGCACCCCGCAGGCAGGGACTTCCCTACTGCTTGGGAGCTGCTGGAGGGAGAAGGTTTCCCTGCACCTGGCATGTCTTGGGGACCAGCAGGAGTGCAGTCCAGGGATGCAGCAGGCACACAAGGAGGGTCTTGCCCAGGTTTCCCAAGGACAGCTGTCTACTGAGAGGGGATGGGTGGCTGGGGTCCCTCCTGTCCCCATCTCCCAGGGGCAGAAGGTCAACCCCATAGCCCCCACCACCACCATCCTGACATCTCTGTCTCCTTCCCCCACTGGTCGGCTGACAGGTCTGAGTAATATAATTGGCATCATCGTATACATATCAGCCAACGCTGGAGACCCCTCCAAGAGTGACTCCAAGAAGAACAGCTACTCCTACGGCTGGTCCTTCTACTTTGGGGCCCTGTCCTTCATTATAGCCGAGATGGTGGGAGTGCTGGCCGTCCACATGTTCATAGACCGGCACAAACAGCTGCGTGCCAACGCTCGTGCCACGGACTACCTCCAGTCCTCTGCCATCACCCGCATCCCCAGCTACCGGTACCGCTATCAGAGACGCAGCCGCTCCAGCTCCCGCTCCACCGAGCCTTCACACTCCAGGGATGCCTCTCCTGTCGGGATCAAAGGGTTCAACACCCTCCCATCAACAGAGATCTCGATGTACACCCTGACCAGGGACCCGCTGAAGGCAACCACCACCCCCACCGCCACCTACAACTCCGACAGGGATAACAGTTTCCTCCAGGTTCACAACTGTATCCAGAAAGAGAACAAGGACTCTATCCACACCAACACAGCCAACCGCCGGACCACCCCGGTATGAAGCCGTCGCCAGGAGCTGAAAATGGGGCAGGAGGAGACGGGGTGGGCTGCAGGGTGGGGAGGGTGGAAGGGGGCAAGGGGCAGCAACGGCGTGGGAAGGAGGAGGTGGAAGCACCCCTTGAGGTGGGGGGGACCTTCCCAACGCAAAAAAAAAAAAAAAAAAAAAAAAAAAATCCACAAAAAAAAGGACAAAAAGAAACAAAAAATAACAACAAAAAAATCAACGAACAAGCAGATAAGCAGAAAAACAAGCGAGTGAACAAAAAACAAACAAATGAAAAGGAAACGTGAGGAAAGAGACAACGAAAAAAATTATTAAAAAAAAAAGAAAAACAAAAAAGGAAAAAAAAGAAAAACTTTAAAACTGAGAGAAAGAGATTTAAAAAATAGAAATAAATTTAAAAGAAAATGCATGATTTCCCATGTACCATTATTTTAACATTTAATAAAAACAGACTTAAAAAAAATAAAAGGGAACCAAGAAATAACAAATGACAATAAATCATGTGGGAGGAGGAGGCAGCTCTTTGGATTTGGGGGGTGGCTGTTCTTTAACTGTATGGTTTTTTTTCCCCACTTACCTTTAACCCAGTATGGGCTCCTTAGGCGGACAGGGGATGGGGGTTCAGCTGGCAGCAACTTCGGTGTCCTTGGGCCGGTTACAGAGGATCCTGGGGTGCTGGGGTCAACTGTGACCTGTTCCCTGGGATCCATGGAGATCTGTTCCATTCCCCCAGGATCCATGGGGATCTGCTTGTCCCCGGCGGGTCCGTAGGGGTTAAGAGTGGCTCCTGTCCCTCCGGACCACAGGAGCTGATGCTGAGTCACCCCTCTGCAGTGTCCCCAAGGGGGTCCCTGCATCCCTGATGCTGGGGACCCTGGGGTTAACAGTGACAGTGCAAAAAGCAAACAGACACAACAAATAAAGACACACACACAGACAAAAAAAAAAAAAAGAAAAAAAAAAAAGGACAAAAAAAGGTTTCTTAAAAAAAAAGTGGCAATTTTTTTAATAAAATAACAGCTATAAATAAATGTAAATACAATAAGTGGATTTACTTGCAAGAAAAAAAGATAGTATTTTTTTTCTTTTCATTTTTGTTTTATCCAGCTTGAAACTGTGAAAAAAAAAAAGACAAAAGACAGCGGGGAGAAGGGTGGGAGGCACAGGCAGAGGGCAGGGGCTGGTGGAGGGGAACGGGGTCTGCCATCCCTTTGGGAAGCTGCTGCTGCTGTGGGTGGGACACAGGAGGCCAAAGCCGAGGGCAGTGTGTCCACAGGGGGGTTGTGCACACGCTCGCCTGTGAATGCTCCAGAGGCTTCCCAAGGCAGCCACATGCCCCCCAAAACTGCCTGGATCCCTCTGAGGTCACACCAGTGGGGCTGCAGCCATGGTGGGTAGGACATGGCAAGGCTCACCCAGCCACTCCCTGAAATTGCTCCTGTCCGCCCTGGGCACAGCCAGACCACCTTGACCCAAAGCTGGCCGCCAGCTGCTTGGCCTTGGCACATTTACCCCCCCCAGTCCCCATCCTGGGCAGCCCCCCACTCCGGGTCTGAGCCCCCCTGAGTCCCCGCAGCCATGACGGGGAGAGGTGCGAAGCCATCGGGCATCTCCACATCCCCTCGCCAGGAGGTCCCAGCCTGCTCTGGTCTCATCCATGGTGACAAGGTGACCTGAGTCCCTGCCATTCTGCCCTGGGACCCCTGGCCTGGCAACAGCCTCCCTGCTGTGCCAGGAGAACAGGGCTCCGGGGATGCCAGAAACTGTTTTTAATCCGGCTGACCCCACATCGACTGCTGTGGATGCAGGCAGGAGAGGAGGCGGTGGCAGGGGAGTGCAGGGGCCTCTGTGACACCCAGCGAGCTGCCAGCCAGCCCGGGGCAAGGACAGGGACCCTTTTGGGGCTGCTCCCCAAAAATGGCAGTGCCCCTGGCAGGCACAAGGCCGACGGTTTGCAGGATGAGGCCGCCAAACCCTTTGGCAGCTCAGACCCACTTTTTGACTTTTTTTCCGTCCCCATTCTTGCTGCTCCAGTTTTAGGAGCTGCGCAGTCCCCTGCTTCAGGTCCCAGCGGGGTTTCTGCTTAAAAGCAGCCTGATCCTCCCTGCACCCTCCTCCTTGCAGCTTTAACCCCCTCTCCCTGCTCCTGGGCAGGAGGGGGGCAGCAGTGGGAGGGGGTAACCCCCAAAGACAGCATCACAGGGCAAGAGGAGGATGCGAGTGGCTTAGCTGGTGTCCAGACCACCCCACTGTCCCTCCCCACCCCCCCCAGATCTTCTCCTGTGACACCCCAAGCCCTTTAAAAGAGATTCACAGGGAACAACCCTCACCCCTGATGCCTCCCAGGGAATAAATTAAAGCCTGTGTCCCAGACCCTGGCGTAGAGGGCGGGTGGTGTTGGGGTTTCCATCCCCAGCTGCCCTTGCCCCCTCAAGGCCACTGGGAGCTGGGGAGCATTCACAGGGCTGAGCACTCCCCCAGGGCCAGGTGGGGAGGGGAGAGTGTGCCTGAGAGACAAGGGCTGGCAGGGAAGCTTTTTTCCAAGGGTATTGCTCATGTCCAGCTCAAACCAGTACAAGAAACCAACCTCCATTTTCTTTATTTCGTGGGTTTTTTTTCAGACTGTTAAAAGGAAAAAAGAAAAAAAGAAAAAAAAAAAAGAGAAAAGGACAAAAAAAAATCCTGGTACATGAAATAAAGATTTTTTTTATATATAATTCAGTCCTCTATGTGGATTTATTGGGGGATTTATTGGGAGGAGTTTTTTCGTTCTGCTGTGCTGGAGGAGTACCTAGAAACCCAGCAAGTCAGCTATTGTGGACAGCTTTGTCCTCTTTGGCAATTCAGCAGACGGTCTTGTTTCAACTGCTCTTTTCAAGTTGGTCTTCCAGATACACAGAGGAAGGACAAGGCAAGAGGAGAGGGCTATGCCACAACTTTTTTTGAAGTAAGTGTGGGTAAACTCCAGTCACATGTGTCAACTTTCTCTGCTGCTCTCCAAAACATCTGCTCCAGCCCCTCTTTAGCCTCCAGCATCGTCCTGCCTGTCCTGTTCCTCCCTGGGTGGTGTTACCACTAGGGACGATGCCCCAGCTCCCACCTGAAGACATTGATGCTCATGGCAGCAAGCTAAGAACTGCTGGCAAGCTCAGAATTTGCACAGGCTTGAGGGCTCAAAAAGGAAAGAGAAAAGAAAGGAGGCCTAATGTTGTTCTGGGCTTTTGTTCAGCCACTCATGGGATTTCTGGTGATTTCCTCAGTAGCTGGGTTGGCATTGGCTGCCTGGTGGAAATGCTCACCACTGGCGCCCAGACTGGGGTTGTTACCCACAGCTGGAGCTGCAGACCCCAAAACAGGTGAGGTGACAGCAGGGCAGCGAGGTGAGAGCCCCACAAAGGGGTCTGGGCTCCCAGTGTGTCCCCTCACCTCGCACTCCATCACCAGCAGCAGGGGTACCACCAACACACCGACATCCCCTTGCCCTCCTCTGGGCTCCTACTTGGTGTGGGACCCTCCATGCCTTTCTGGAGCAGACCAGGATCCCCACTAGATCTCGACAGCACCAGCTCCAAGGGGCAACAGGGAAGGGCAACCACCTGAGTGACAATGCCTCTCTGAAGTGCAGCCAGGGTCTGACCCCTGATTCGTGAGCGAGATCATGAGTTGAACAGGCAGGTGGGACCAAGGGAGTTAATTCAGTGGCAGCAGGGGGGCAGTGGGGTGAGGGCACACTTGGCTTCAGGTGTCCCAGCAGACACCAAGGGGTCTCAGTGCAATGACAGCACCGCAGTCCTCCCCAATGCACTTCGCACAGGTCGATTCTGGTGCTCAGCACCCAGATCTCCCAGATGGCACCTGTGGGGCCCCATTCTGGCCCTCCCCAGCCCTGCTTCCAGCCCAACTTCCTCCAGCTCACTCCTCTCCTTTGTGCCCCCAGTAGCACCCCACACCTATCCCATGCTCCCCCAGCATGCCTGTCAGCACACACATTTTGTGGGACAGCCAGCCAGACGCTTTGCTGTTGAAGTAATTGGGTGCACCTGCTGCCCCATTTCTGCTCCTCCTCCAGGGACCCTTCCTGGGAGCAGCTCGCTGAGAAGGAGGGCGTGAGGAGAGGAGAGGCAGCAAAGCGGGCCAGGCACCAGCTGCGGGGGACGCCGGGGACCTCCCAGCCTCGGCACGTGTGTGTCTAGAACGCAGCCTCCCCTATGCCCCTGTCTAGCTCTCAAAGCCCAGAACCTTCTCAGCCCTTCCTCATCCCCTTGCCTGGCTCTGAAGTCACCACCAGTGCCAGGTGCCCCCACCCAGGCATGGGTGGGGTGACCTGAAGAAACCCTCCTGCATCTTCTCTATCCTCCCTACAATGTTTCCAACCTCAGCCCACTGCAAAGCTGGGAGCTAGAGGGTGCACAGCCCCACTTCCCACACAATGCCCTGTCCTGAGTGGAGGAGGTGCATGGCTCAGATCCCCCCAGCCGCCATCTTCATGAAGTGTTCCTTCCCTGCAGGGTGCAGAGGGTCTTACTTTTTCCTCTCTGCTTCCACGCTTCTCCTTCGGGCTTCTACAGGATGGGGCGATGGTGAGGGAGAGGTAGGGAAACAGCATCGGCCTGATATTATGTGTGGGGAATGCTGCTCAAACGGGGCTAACCTCCATGCCATAATAATTAATACTAATACTCAGCACTTATACAGCACTTTTCATGTTCAAAGCACTTTGCAAACATTAACTAATTAATCTGTCATTTTAAATGATGTCTTAAAGGGGCAGCATTGAAAGCAAAGGGCTTGTGCGTGGGTGGGAGTTCTCATTCCCCCCCTCTCCCAGAGCACATGACCACTTGGGTGCCTGTGAGACCCAAAAATGTTACCCTGTGTCACTCCTGAGCCTCAGTGCCCCCGTGCCACTTGATTGCCTCCCTCAGCACTGGCAGCATGCTCTGGTGGGCCCTGGGTGTACCAAGATGGGCAGGGCACCAGGATCTTCTCCTCCACAGCACTGGGACAGGTGAGGTCCTGGGGATGCTGGAGGCCTCCCATCTTGTGACTGAGAGATGAGTTAAAATACTTGAGTTGGAAAAGTACCCACGCCCCAGTTCCAAGCCCCAGCAGTGTGAGAGAAGAGCCAGCAGCACGGTAGGAGCAGAGATGCAGCAGACAGTGTCTGGTTCGCTGCCTTCAGCCAGGTCCACATCACACCCCAGCCCTGGGACCTCCCTGGGGCCAATGGCCACTCCCTGCTTTCAGGTGCCAGAGGAAAGCAGTGCCCAGATCTGCATGGGGCTGATTTCTGGCAGGCTCCACCCCTCTCCAAATCTGAGGACACACTGCCGAATGCTGGCCAGGGATGGGTGGAAGGCAGGCAGGGTGTCTGCCAGGGAGGGTGCTGCCCAGCTCCCTAGGATGGCTCTGTCAAAGGATGAAGCCCGAGAGGTCATGATCTGCACAAGGGATGCCAGCCAGTTCTGGCAGCGATGCCAAGTCTTCCCTCGCCACGGAGGCAGTGTGGCTGAAGAGGGGGCTACTTTTGGGGGATGGCATGGGGTGAGGGAGCGCTTCCTGTTGAATAATGCCCAGCTCATTGTGCTGGTGGGTCTGCCATTAACGTGTGCTCGCCACTCTGCTGCTGCCTCTCTTGTATGGACCACAGCCAGGGATGGCTGTGTTTGGCTTCCATGGGAGATGCTCTGAGAGCTCCACATGTGGGGAAACCCAGATACTTGGCTATTAAATTAACGCTGGGCATTTAACAGCATCACTGCAATGGTTTAAACACCTAGGAGCGGTAATTAGTAATAATGGTTTGGTGAGGGAGGAAATTAAGACCCAGGTATGGAGCACAGTATTTTTCTCTGCAGATAATTTTTAGTGCCAAATGACTACAGAGAGAGGCCAAGCATCAGACACACAAGCCTACTGTCTTGCTTGCATGTGAGGACTGACACAGGGGGGAAGATAGCCACGTATCTCACCTTTCCAAAGCCAAGCACTGAGGCTGAGGAAGAAGAGAGGCTCAGGAAGGAGAGCTAAGGAAGAAAGGAGGTCTGTGAGGAGGTACAATCAACCCAATGAAAGCCACAGGGTGAGCAAGGCTGGCAAAGGACCAGCCAGATGAATGTCCTGAAGGTCTGTCTGAGGGTAAAGATGGCTCCAGATGACTCATCATCCCTTCCTTGAGTGCCTTCCAGCTGCTGAAGGCTTCCCTCCTCCTCTCCCCAGGCCCTTCTGGACACCCTTTGGAGAGACAGAAAGAAGAGGCAACAGTTTTGGTAGGGAAAGAAAGCAGAGGGAGGGTAGATTTTAAGAGTAGCCAAGCACTTATACTGATTAAAGGGATATGAATTAAATGCCACCAGCCTGAGTTTTCTCATCAAGAGCAGATAACAAGTCATCCCTCTCACTAAGCTGAGGCCTGGAGGCGGACCCCATGGGGGATGCTGCTCCTCACCCAGGTGTGACATTTACAAGAAGCCCTGACCAAACCGAGCACACCAGCACCATGTTCTGATGGCTCTGCAGAGCTCTGGAGTAGCCATGCAGCAAAAATCCCCCACAGAGAGGGGGAGAGCACACACGGACGCGTCCCCAGGACATGAAACAGGTCCTAAAAAGGCCCTTTGTCAGAAATCTGTGCCTACACAGGTATGGCAGACATCTGTGATGTCCCAGTATCCACGGTGGATACCGTGATCCAAAGCCATCAACCACCAGCTGGTAGAAGGGTGCTGGGGACCTGCTGGGCCTGGGGCTGCAGGACCCAACAGGAGGAGCCAGCAACCTGATGGGCCACGCTGCTTCCCAAGGGAACAGCAGCAGGGAGCCAGGGCAGGAGGCTGGTGGTTGGGTGCTCACCCAGCCCTCGTCTTCCCAAGCTGAAAATCCCAGCTTTGACCTGGCTCCAGCAAAGCTGCTGAAGATGTGAACCATTCTGGCAGAGCGTTGTCATTTGTGCCAGTTTTACACCGCAGAGAGGAGTAACGTGCGAATGACGTCAAACCCTTCTGGCCTCATTTCCCTTGCCCTTTATTGAAACCTCCTGGCCTCGCATCCCGGGCGCAGTGTGACAGGGGTGCAATGGTTTGTGTGTGCAATGAAGGCTTGGAGGAGGCGGCCTTGGCGGCTTCCACAGCAGTCAGTTCTTGACATTGCGGAAAATCCACAGCAAAGGGGTCAACTGGCCCAGCATTGGCAGCTTCAACAAAGAGGTCAAGATCCATGAGTATGGGCTGAGTCCCAAAAACAGATCTGCAAGGGCAAAGTGCTGGGCTGGGGAAAGGGTTTTTTGTTGCTGCTGCTCCTTCTGCTGCTCCCGATCCCCTCGGGGATGGAGAAAACAAGGGACTTTGCTCTCCAGGGACCTGTCAATCAGAATCTGCCACCACTGCTTCATTTGCCAAATTTATGCCTGCCAGGAGCACCAGCTTGGCTGCCTGTTCCTGAGCAAGCAGTGCCATCCCGTGGGATGTGCTCGGCACAGCAGCGGAGTCTCACAGCCGCACTGTGCAGGAGCTGGAGCAGCCGCACAGCTCCCACGTTATACGTGGTACTGAGACCCTTACCCAGGGTCCACAGGGGTGGCTGGGGACCATCTCCAGTCTGCCAGGGCTCCTCACTACTTGCTTCCTCTCACTCCCTGCCTCGTTCCAGCAGGAAAGCTTGGAGGGGACACAGTGACGTAACTCACCTGGACATAGGGGTTGTGCTCACTCCTACCCAGGACAGGCTCCAGCCAGCCCAGGGGCAGGCAGGATTTTAGGAGGGGGGAGCAGACAACAAAGCTCTTACTCTGAGCTTCGTGTGGCTGTGAGGTTTGAGGCAGCTTGTCCCAGCAAGCCCCCTGCCATCAGCAAGCCTCCCCACCTCTCCTCCCCTAAATTATGCAGCTCCTCCAGTCTCTGGCTGGTGCTGGACCAGGGATTGTCCAGGAGTATTTAGAGGTCAGATGCTTCATGCTTGCAGAGAACAGGGCAACCCTGTGGAACAGTTTCCACGTCAGGGAGCCCCATGGCTGGTCCCACACCTCCCATCCCTGCTGCTCTCCCCAAGGGCTTGGAACTGCTCTGAGCCCCTCTGGGAAGCCAGCGGCATAGGGCAGATCCCTTCCCAGCCCCAGCTCCTTCCCATCCCCTCCTGCAGAGGCCACAGCAAAGCCTGGCTTCAACCCTGGGAGTTGTGACCTTGGGAACGCCCTCATCCAGAGGGGCAGACGGTGGACAGGGAAAATGAAAGAAAGAAAAACCTTGAGTTCCTGCAGTGGGAGCTTTCTAGAGCAAGGCTGAGAGTGCGCATCCTTCCCGGCTGCCTCAGGTGCCTGACACCCAATGGGGGACATACGCAGCACAGCTTTGCCAGAAGGGACAAAATCACCCGGCTGACTCCTCCAAAGACAGAAGAGAGCAGATGGCGTTGAAATCTGCTCAGGAGGAGAGGAAGGAATAGCCCCAAGGCTCGACTCTCCTTGTACCCCAAGAGGTACATTTGTCCCCATCCAAGCATGTCAGCCATACCAGTCTCTGACTTACTAAGGGACAGGGAAGGCAAAGGCAGCCGCAGGCTTGCTGGACTGCTGCATGTCCCTTGCCCCTGTTCTCTTTTGTGGGGACTTTCCTGAGCGTCCCTGGGAGGGAATCAGCATGTTGTACATAGGTATCATCTGCATTCAGCTCCTTACTGCCTTGATAACAAGGTCTTGCATAAATAGGATTTGACTCTTCTCCCTAGTAGAAATTGCTTGGACTCTCATTCTGCTCCCTGATGTCGTGCTTAGACATCTTTGTCTGGCTGCAGTAAGCTCTCCAGAGGAGGGACCAGCAAAGCAGGAGCACTTGCAGAGCATGTTTAGTACCAGAAGATTCTGATTTTTCACGGATGTTACCGTAACACTGATGATGTTGAAGCAAATAACTGTGGGCACTTCTGTGCTGGGCAAGGGCCCTTGTAAAGAAATCCAATTTTGCCTGTTATTCTGCTCATACACACCAGGATCGTTTTCAGGGCAGTGCAGAATATAACTCAGAACCACATGGCACAGAGCAGCGCTCCCGCAGCTGAAAAGCAAATCACTAGCTCAGCGGTGAGCAGGCACGGTGTGCCTCACACCCTCCATCACCTGGGGCCCCATCCTCTTCCCTGCTGTTGGTCTAGCTGGATCTATGCAGCACTTCCCAGATGCAGTGGCCATGGCCTGCTTCTACCTCTGTTGACACAGGTCCCCATCACCATAATAGCTTGTATCTCCAATGTATTTCTCCTCCATTGAGGCAGGGAAGTGTTGAACCTCCCTGCACAGCATGGAGGTGCCAAACTCCCACTGGGGTAGCTTACCGGGGTGGCTCAGAGGACAGCAGTAAGGCAGAGGTTTGCAGCTCAGCCTGTGGACTCCCAAGCTCATACCCCAGCCACTGCACCAGCCTTCCTTCTGCAGGCTTGGAGCCAGCAGGGACGCTGCCGGCGCCAGCTGCTCTAATTGAGCTTTGTAGAATAAACTTGTGGAATTAGCCTGTTGGCTGCTGGGATAAAATCCAGCGCTGAGTGCAGATCAAAGGAGGTAATCTTGCTGACAGTTTGCAGGGAGACAGCTGGGCTCAGGCTCCTTCCACAGCTCTGGAAAGGACAGTGTTCAGCAGTCAAGGATGAGGACGGAGCGTGATACATGCTGCCTCTTTGATGATGCATGTGGTCTGGTCCCTGGTGGTCAAAAATACAGAAGCCTTGGGAGAAACCTGACACTGATGATAAAAGTGGTCAAAGCCAGGCAAGAGACAGCACAAATTCAGAGAAAGACAACTTTTGGGTGCGCCAAAAATCTGTGGCTTTCCCTGGTAGCATGGAAGGAACAGATAATGCAAGGCCAGGCTCTGAGCCTGGTCTACAGAAGCAACATGGTTTAAGAAGGGGAAGCCTGTCCTTGCCAGGCTTCTGTCTGTCCTTGAGGGTGAGAGTCAGGCCCAGCAGCCATGGGGAGAGCTCAGCATGGCAGGAGGAGGATGAGGGAGAAAGCCTCGCAGTGAAAGCACTATCTGCTACCGCAAATAATATACTCAGCACATTCCCTGCATGAACCGTACTGTGCGGACATGGCTGGTCTAAACACATGCAGCAAATCTGCCAGGTGCCACCTGCTTCCAGCCCCAGTAGATCGCACAGACAGCAAATTAAAAATCAGATTCACAGCATGTGCACAGTGAAGTTGCTTTATGGTTCATTTTCCAGGGTTCCTGAAAAACCAGTCACACATTTCACAAAAAAAAATTGCAAGCAACTGCCACTCAAGGAGGAAGGTTTATAGTTCAGCTGCCAGGGTGCCTGGGAGAAGGATGAAGGTGCTGGAAAAGAGGTCATGCATTGCAGTGAAGCACCTGGTCTGGGAGAACAGCAGACTGAGAAGGCAGAGAAAAGTGCAACAGGAATGACAGGATGCAAAGAGGAAGGCCAGGGAAGGACAGAGGCATTCCCAGCCTGTGAACACTGGCCTGTGGCAGGAGCCAGTTCATGTACAGCCAAGGCTGGTTGCAGTGAGAGCCCAGGAGCCAGCAGTGAGTTTTACTGCTTTAAAGATGATGACAATGACTTCAGAAGAAAAGTCAGAGCCGAAGAGGTGTGTAGACCGCAGGCTTCTTGGCAGACAGAAGGAGTTCAAGCTGAAGACTGTTTCCCTTGATTTCTGGGTTCGTCAAAAAACACAGGGCAGTGGAGACTAAGGATATGGCACAAGCATACAGTGTGCTTGTTGTTCAGAGAGGAAAAAGAACCCAGACGGATATTTTTGGTGCATTTGTTATAAGAATGAGAAAAGGAACTACTGCAAAATAGTGTTTTAATGTGAACATTAGTCTTCCGATCCTCAACTGCCTGTTTGAGTGGAAGTGCAGTCACACAAGCTGGAAAGCAACCCCTGTCTTAAGGCTTTTCAAGGCATCTTCAGTCAAGGCAGAGGTGATCTATTTTCTAGGAAAGACCCCTAATATATTGGATGCTTGGACTTGCTTCCCTTCATTTAAACCTGGGAAACCTCTGGTGACACTGCCTGAGCTGCACATTGTCCTCCCTCAGCAGGAGGAGTCTGCTGCTCAATGCAGAGCCAGCGACAGGTCTCCAATGAGCCTCGAACCACGATGAAGGCTGACGGTGGTGATGGCTTTGGACGGCAACAGCCAGAGTGTTGGAATGAGCCCCTCTTTTACAGATCTGCTAATCCCAGCACTGAGTCCAAAAACTGAAAAGCAGGAGACAAGAACAGAAAACCAGATGGGAGCAATTTATCCCGGCTGTTCTCATGAGCATCTTCCAGGGAATAGTGATTAGCCTTATTAACTGAATAAGTGATTAATTAACTGATGAACTGAAATTATGGATCAAATGATCGCAAGCAAGTGCATTTTGAGTGTTTTTCCAGGAAGCGACGTATCTCGTGCATTTAAGTAAAGCAAGAGGCTGGACGGTGAACCATTTGTGGCAGTGGTGCTGGGGTCAGCACGACAGGAAAGGCACTGGTAGCTGCAGGACCATGGCAAAGGAGATGGGAGGTGCAGTGCCTGGTACAAAGCCGAGAGCAAGACAGACCCACTCCCTCCTCTCTCCTGGTAAATCTGACCTACATGCGGTAACAAATCTCACCCACTCCAAGAATGGATCTTTTTCTTAGAACCTTTCTTCCCCTTCATAAGGAACTGGAAAGTTATGGCTGTGCCCAGAGGAGCATTTATCTTGCACGCTCTTCTCCTCCGACCCATGCCTGTACCCAAGTCTGTCCCCTGAAAACATTGTTCACTGGGCTAAGCCCAAACTGCACGGGATCTGTTGTTTCTGGGAGACAGCAGCAGCTTTACACTCTCTTATAAGCACGTCCCACAGGCTCAGGAGTGGAGGCCGTGGAAAGGAAGGGATTTTGGTTTATCAGTCTATTTGTTATTGCTTTTCTTCCTTCATTCCCAAGTCCAGTTTTCTCTTGATTATTTCTCACTCTTTTTATCACCATCTCCCAAGCAGTTAGTCCCTCTGAGCCTGTTCAGTCCATTTCTCCAGCTCGGGAGGGTGAGGGATGGGTCCTGCGGGGGTGACCTGGAGCTGGGATTGCCCCAAGCCACCGACAGCACCCAGCGAGGCAGTTCCAGCAATAACACTGTTTGTCTCCAGAAAGCCTGTTTAGGTGAGACAGTTACAAATCGTATTTTATAAACTGGATTTCTGTAAGTGGATTTTTTTTTTCACTAGTGAGGAAAAGTGCTTTAATAATCTCACTTCTGATTAATGGCAGGGTGTCTTGGCAAAGCAAGAGACTGCTGCAGCTTCAGTTCTTTCACAAGTGGTAAATAAAGGAGAAAATGCACACACCTCTGCCTGGAAAATATTGATCTAGGCTCTTCTTAAGTAAAAGATACCCAGTAAAATTCTCTTAACAGTTAGGTTTTAGCCTGTGAGTTGAGGAGATCTGTAAAGTGGATCCTGCTCTTTCAAGGGGTAGAGAAAATTTCAATCACTCTGGCATGTGAACATCTGAGATTTAACGATTTATTGCCCTCGTGCCCTGAAACACTATCCCAATTACAGAGGCAGGGATCTGAGGTGCATGCTGTATTAAATGACCAGTTCACAGTCTCCTAGAGGGGCTGTAGGGCTGAGTCTGAACTTCCAGCCCTCGATCTCCTCTCCAGCAGGTCAGGGGAAGCCATTGGGGACAACACAAAACCTTCAAGCACCACATTGTGAACGCAGCAAGGGCAAGGGCAATTCCCATTCTTCACAAATCAAGTGTTTTGTAATAACCTCTAAAACACAAAATGGTTGAATGATCACACAACTACAACATGAAACCATTGCATAGTTCAGAATATATCTTTTATTTCAAGAGGTTGTGTGTGTGAGAAAATTAAGAGGCGCAGCAATAAGTCCTGTTTACTGTCCTGACATGTGACTTTATTGATACACTTCTTGTCCAGAGCCCTGTAAGTCTGTCTCTATCAAAGTCATAAGTCTCCATTTTATCTGTGAAAACAGTAATTTACCTACTAGACTTCACAATAATTCCATCTCATGTCTGTAGAACAACCTCGCACAACCAGATGGGCAGTTGCATTTCTTAATTTGACTGAGGATCAGTATTATTCCAATACATGTCATTAGGCCAGATAATTTGAATTCTAGTTCTTCTAAAGGAAAAAAAAAAATATATATATATTTTTCTGATTGGGCAGTCCCTTGTGTGGTCACGTAGCCCAAGTTATCTTTGTGAGATTAAAGGATAAACAGGAAGTTTATTAGACAATTCATCCCATCCTGCTGCTATCAGGCGAGCCTGTTACACCAAGACTATTCCCAGTACACATTTTCCTACAGCAGGCTTCAGTACCTCTGCTATGTTACATATTTCTAGGAGCTTTAACCACCATTACTGCTGGAAAAGATGTTTCCGTGACCTCGCCATGGTTTGTTTAAACCGCCAGGCTCCGCTGGGCTCTCAGCACACGCACAAAACGAGGTTTTCTTCCCCTTTATAACAGTCGGGTACGAATCCAACGGCTCCATCATGCATCACCTCCGGCTTTTCTACTTAAAAGCCAAACCCAGGCTTTTTAATCGATAGGGCAAATTTACCATCGTTAACACCACCCTCTTCCCACTCCTATGCGTTTTCGTTAATTAAGCGCTCATTAGTTAGAAGTGAGCGAGACTTCTGCGACGTACTCCTGGCAGAGGCACTTTACGGCTGCCGCACTCCGCTCCTCCGCCGCGCTCTCTTTTTTTTTTTTTTTTTTTTTTAAATTTTTACGACAGTGGCGCTGCCGTCGCGCGGCGCTGACGCAAAAGGCGCACGCCGCGGCTGAGCGCGGCCTGCTTCCTTGCCCGTCGCCGTCGCATCCGCCGCCGCATCCGCCGCCATCGGGGCCGTGACGGGGCCGCGCAGGTGAGCGAGGCACCGGGGCCGGCCCTGGGTCCTACCGGTATCCGCCCGCTGGCATCGGGACCTCGGCCCCGCCCCGGCGCGGCCACCGGTTCCGGTGGGGGCCGGGACCCCGCCCCTCCCCCTGCACGCTCACACGGTGGCCGGGACGCCCCGTCCCACACCGACAGCTCCTCTGGGTGCGGGCCCGGCTGGCGGACGTGGCGTCTCCGCCCTCCCCTCACGGTGGCTCTGCGGCCCGGCCTGTACCCGCGGTCAAGGCCGCTCTTCCCGGTGCCCACCGCAGTCGCGACGCGCCCGGGGCTCACCGGGCGGCAGCTGAGGGTGTGTTGGTGTTTTGGTTTTTTTTTCCTTCTTTCTAGAATTTAAAAAAAATGGCGAAGTTTGTGACACCTGTGATCCAGGACAACCCCTCTGGCTGGGGCCCCTGTGCCGTGCCGGAGCAGTTCCGGGACATGCCATACCAGCCCTTCAGCAAAGGAGACCGTCTGGGAAAGGTACCTGGGCCTACCGCAGCGCCTCGAGATGCAGCTGAACGGGACCTGGGCACCTTCTGGCATCCCACCTGTGCCTACTGCTGCCACGTTTCGCTTCTTACTGCCATGGCTGCTTTTCTGACCCCCCTCTGCAATACATCCTTACACTTTGCACAGCTGGGGAGACCTTATTGTGGCCTCTCAGTACTTAAAATGGGCCTTTAAGAAAGATGGGGACAGACTTTTTAGCAGGGCCTGTTAGGATAGGACAAGGGGTCATGGTTTTAAACTAAAGGAGGGGAGATCCAGGCTGGATGTGAGGAAGGAATTTTTTACAATGAGGGTGGTGAAACACTGGCACAGGTTGTCCAGAGAGGTGGTGGATGCCCCATCCCTGGAGACATTCAAGGCCAGGGTGGATGGAGTTCTGAGCAACGTGATCTAGTTGAAGATGTCCCCGCTCATTGCAGGGGGTTGGACTAGATGAGCTTTGAAGGTGTCTTCCAACCCAAACTGTTCTATGATTCTGTGAACAATTTTCAGGGCTGGCAAGTGGAGGTGGAAGTTGAAAGATTAGTTCTGGAGCATACAGCCCTGTTTGCTTCTGCTGCTTGAAGTCCTGCATATAGAAAGTCAGAGGTGGGGGGAAATGTCATGTTAATACTCGCTTACTTTGACTGTTTATGCTTGTCCTTAGGTGGCTGATTGGACAGGAGCCACGTATCAGGATAAACGATACACAAGTACGTGTTGTCTGATGGCTGCTCATTTCCTACAAAGTTTTCTTCAGGCGTCATTCCTGCTTTCATGTCTCACACCCGCTCTGGCGGTTACCTGCACACCTCAGCAAGGGACGCTGCTTAAATTAAGAAGCGTGTCTCACCCTGGGTAGAGCTCCGTGGGGCTCTCCCTGTCCTTAGGGCTTACTCCAGATTTTTGTATTGGCTCACAACTGGGGCTTCTCAGGGAGGCTTGGAGCAGGGCAGAACCATGCTGGTATAAATGCAGGAGTCCTAATTCGTGCATCAGACTTAGGTGAAGGCATTTGGAATTTTGGGAGAAAAAGGGGCAAAATGCCAGGCTTTTTTTTTTGGCTAGAAGCTTGGTGTCAAGATGAGTTGTTTTATTTCCAGACAAGTACTCATCGCAGTTTGGTGGCGGAAGCCAATATGCGTATTTCCATGAGGAGGATGAGACCAGCTTCCAGCTGGTGGATACAGCACGAACACAGAAAACAGCGTACCAGAGGAATCGTATGCGATTTGCACAGGTAACGTGCGTTTTCAGAAACAGGCTCAGAGGAGAGCTTTGGCGACACAGAATTATTTTGCAACTGACATCCTTTGAATTTTCCTTTCCTTTGTTCCTGCAGAGGAACCTTCGCAGAGACAAGGACCGTCGGAACATGCTGCAGTTCAGCATGCAGACTCTGCCAAAGAGCGCCAAGCAGAAGGAGAGGTGAGGTCTCAGATACAAGCATATTGTACTTGGGTTGGAGTGTGAAAACATATTGCTGATGAATTTTTGAAGTTACTGTAACAGAGCTCACTAGAGCTAACAGCAGAGAAGAATTTCAAGTCCAAAGTTTTGCTGATGTCATTGGTAGTTATAAGCATGGGTTTCAAACAGCTACTGAAGAATTTAGAAGGATTTTTGAATCACGTTTAGAAAGTTAACATGATATTTTAAAGCAGAGCGTACCCTTTCTGAAAACTGCGTTGTGGTCTTTGGAGGTGAAAATATTTAAAGAGGTTCTCAGAGTAAAGAACATAACTTTTAGTGCCTCATGCATCTGGGTCAACAGGCAGCTCAGCAAATGTTTAGTGGCTTGGTGTCTGAAGGCACTACTCTTCTGGTGGTAATTGGGAAAGCACAGGAATGGTTGTGGCATGTAGGAATCTAGAACTTCCTTTCATGGCTTTTCTGATATTTGACATTTTAGGGATCGTTTGCGCCTGCAAAAGAAGTTCCAGAAGCAGTTTGGAGTGAGGCAGAAATGGGACCAAAAATCACAGGTAAACTAGCAAGCTTTCTGCCCCGTGTATTGGTTTGGTTTCTCTGGCTGCATTCCCAGAGCAGCTTCTCTTGCACAAATCCTGATGTCTCTGTTTCTCTCTCTTTCCCTGCTACCTCTGACCGCACAGCAGAAGCCTCGTGACTCCTCTGTTGAAGTTCGCAGCGATTGGGAGGTGAAAGAAGAGATGGATTTCCCTCGGCTGATGAAGATGCGCTACCTGGAGGTGTCAGAGCCACAAGACATGTGAGTTCCTAAAGCAGCTGTGTTCTTGCTGCCTGAACTGACTGGATTTCTGGAAAGCAGGAGGACAAAGGGTCTCCTGACCTGGTCCCAGTATTCGCATGGGGTGCCCAAAGCAGGGGGAGGCAATGGAACACCCAGCAGGCCCCTCAGTCCTGTGTGGTTTGTGGATGGTGTTATGTGCAGGGGGGTTATCCAGATGATCCTCTTACCTCTGCAGAGAGTGCTGTGGAGCTCTGGAATACTATGACAAAGCATTCGACCGCATTACAACAAGGAATGAGAAGCTGCTGAGGAGCATTAAGCGCATCTTCCATACCGTCACTACTACTGATGACCCCGTTATCCGAAAGGTGTGTTTACTAATTTGTAAAACCCAGTAGTGTGTTTCTCAGCGTGTGCTCTTGTAAGAGACCTGCTGTCTTGTTCAGACCAAAGTTGAAAGGTGGATGAAAAAAAAATCCAGATTCTTAAGCTTGCAAAGAACAGAAACAACAACAAAAATATTGGCTGGTATCATCATTTTTCTTAGGTCCAAAGCAGAGCTAGCTGCACAACTAGGAATACTGGGGCCAAGGAAAAGCTGTAATTCTAGAAAGGCAAGCAGACCAGTACTTGACCTATGTTGGGAAAGAAACTTCCATGTCAGAGAACTGGTTCTTGAGGTTTCTGCTTTTGGAGATGAGGAAGGCTTGGACATTATCTCCCTGATTTGATCAGCAGTAAAGAGCCCCATCTTTTCCCAACAGAATTCTTATTTTGTAGTGGGTTTCTTATTTTTCCCTTGTTTGGGTTAGGCTGGACCTGGATTGCTGGGTAGCATCTTGTGCTTTGTCTAGCAGTTGATGATGTGCCTAGCAGTCCAGTTTCCTCAGCGTGGGAGAAGAAATTCATGATGGGGTTTGCTAACACTTCTGATCCTGGTTGGAGAAGTGGAGGGGTGTTGGTTCTTGTTGCCGAAACACAGTTCTCTTCTGCTCCTGTACCCATAGCTGGCCAAGACCCAAGGGAATGTGTTTGCCACAGATGCCATCCTAGCCACACTGATGAGCTGCACTCGCTCTGTCTATTCCTGGGACATCATTGTCCAGAGAGTTGGATCCAAGCTTTTCTTTGACAAGAGGGACAACTCAGATTTTGGTAAGGAAAAGGCCTGAAAGAAGTTTCTGTTACAGTACCTAAAGGGTCTGATTTTCTTTATGCCTTTTTTGGGTTAATTCTATGGCTCGGTGTCCAAACTGAGACGCCTGGAACAACCTGATTACCGCAGTACGCTTGGTAGCTGTGGGGGTAACTTCACTACTGATCTGCTCTAGTGTGGGATGAGAGACTCACTGAAGCTGATGTAGTTACTCCTCAAGTGCAACCACTTGTGTCTGGTTTTATTCCCAGACCTCCTGACAGTGAGTGAAACAGCCAATGAACCACCACAGGAAGAGGGCAACTCTTTGAATTCTCCACGCAACCTTGCCATGGAAGCTACCTACATCAATCATAACTTCTCCCAGCAGTGCCTGAGGATGGTAAGGTTGAGCACTGCTAGGTGGTGGGGTCTGTGTTTTCAAGAGCCTCAAGAAGAGACTTCACTAGGGCTGGTTTAATGCAGCACAGAAGTATTTTAATTGGCAGAGGTACTTCACACTCAAGTTCTTTCAGTTTTGAAAGAGATGGGATTACTTCTGGTGAGCAGTGTGACTTTGTTGTAGAAAGATTTTCGCTTTTATTTCACAAAGCGGAAATTCCACTCCCACTGGTGAAGCAGGCAGGCTTCTGAGTATGCTTAGTGAAGCTGAAGTGCCACTAGAAGTAATGCTTTCAGCGAAGTGACTAATGTGAAGAGGAATCTTCCTGTCAGCTGTCTTAATATTCCAGTTTTTCTATATAAGGGAAATTAACTACCGTTGCTATAATGTTTATCCAGTAGGGAAGAGATCTCTCGTTTTTTTTTCTTTCCTAACATGTCCTTCTGTTTTCTTCTGCAGGGAAAGGAGAAATACAAGTTTCCCAACCCAAACCCATTTGTGGAGGATGACATGGATAAAAACGAAGTAGCCTCTGTTGCATATAGGTATGTCGATCTCTCTGATGCCTGGGTTTGGCAAGGGGGCAGGATGTCGGTGCAATACGAGGCAAAAAAAGTCAGGAGTGTTACTGGTAGAAGCTTTACCATTAAAGAGATTCCTGGATGTCCTCGTAGTGAAGAGGTAGAGGGGGAAGGGATTTTGCTGAATAGTTGGTGTGGATCTGAAAGAGAAGAAGGGTCAGAAATAACCTGCTGGATTCTTTTTTGGCAGGTACCGAAGGTGGAAGCTGGGAGACGATATAGATCTCATTGTCCGCTGTGAGCATGATGGCGTGATGACAGGAGCTAATGGCGAAGTGTCTTTCATCAACATCAAAACGCTGAACGAGTGGGATTCCAGGGTGAGGAAGAACGAGATCCCAAAGCTAGCTCTTACTGCTTCACTGCTGCCTGACATGCCAGGTACAGCTGGCAAGATGAGACAAACATCTGATCTGTTCCCCTCGTGGTTACATCCCACTGAAGGCCCGTAACTTCAGTGGACAAGCAGTGCTGGTGGGATTCTCCCTCAGATGCGAGGTAGCTGGTTTGAATCCTCTTGTCCCTAGCTGTCTGGCACAGTGGCCAGTCTTTTCCCCTGCTTCCCTCATGAATGCTTCCCTCACAAACTTCCCTTCCTGACCAGTGCCACAAATATTGGCCGGTCCCTGCTGGTTGCTTTTCCCCTTTTCCAGTGCAGGGGCTTTCCCTGTAGGTTGCTGTTCGCATTTCCTAGGTCAGTTATCCTAAGATAGACAGAAGAAACTTCCCTACGTATTGTCAAGGTGGCTGAAGAGCTGACTTCTGCTGGCTTGTTGGGGTGACCCTGGTTTTGATTCTCCTCTCAGTACTGCAATGGAGTAGACTGGCGCCAGAAGCTTGACTCTCAGAGAGGAGCTGTGATTGCCACAGAGCTGAAAAACAACAGCTACAAATTAGCCCGCTGGACATGTTGTGCGCTGCTGGCTGGATCAGAATATCTTAAACTCGGGTAAGATGGGGTTTTCACACCAGACGTATTTCAGGTGTGTTTCTCATGATTTAGCCCAGTTAGTGTCAAAGTGAACCATGTGTAGAATAAAAAAATCATAAAATCACCCCACATTTGGAGTGGCAAAGAGGAGAAAGCTTGTGGTGAGCCCACCAGCCTTGATGTAAGGTGCTTCCCCTCAGCATCTGGCTGATGTTCCCTCCACTGTGACTGACCTTGTGACACCTCACATGCATGACAGGCAGGGGGCCCCAGTGGTTCTCAGCCTGTTTGCCGACAAGGGAAATAAATGCAGTGACTGTGCTACCTGTCAGGGATTTGATTGAGATCCTCAGTTCTCCATTGATGAGAAATAGTGTGGAGGGAGTAGTATCACCACAGCCCATTCCACACTGTCAGCTTAAAATCGGTTGAATCTGTGCCCCACTGTGGATGACCCGGGTGAACTGCCTTGTGCGCTGGCTGCTGCCAGGTGTCCCATTTCCCAGGCATCCTGGGTTTCCTGTGGTTTCCTTGCGCAGCACCAGCACAGAGCTGGCGAATCCCTTAGTTAAGACTCCCATTGGTAGCTCTCACAGCAGATGACATGGCTGATTATATATAATAAATATGTATATATAATTCTATGTATATTTCTGTACAAAATATTGATCTTTTTTTGCTGTGGATGGTGAACAAGAGGCATTTGCTAACTTGGTTCTGCAATCCTAGGATCCATCCTCAGATACAGGACTGATGCATTTGCATCTGTTTAAGTCCAATCTCCCCTCTGATTGTGCTGTTGACTAATTTTTATCTGTGGGACTAATTCTTCTCTGTCTTTTGTACAAACCCATATGCTTCAGGGTAGTGGTGTGTTACTGATTGACAGCTCATAGCCAGGAGATCCTCTTAGCGTTCAGTGTTAGAGTATTAGGATTTTTCCACCCAGAAAACAAGACCAGAGTGATCACAGTACTTTTCTTGGTGTCACTCTTCTGCTGGTTGGACTTAATTTCCTGATATCCTTCTGGCTTCTTCCTGACCCCATAGGTACGTGTCCCGTTACCACGTGAAGGATTCTTCCCGCCACGTGATCCTGGGCACGCAGCAGTTCAAGCCAAATGAGTTCGCCAGTCAGATCAACCTTAGCATTGAGAACGCCTGGGGCATCCTGCGCTGTGTCATCGACATCTGCATGAAACTGGAGGAGGGGAAGTACCTTATCCTCAAGGACCCCAATAAGCAGGTGATCCGGATCTACAGCTTGCCTGACGGCACCTTCAGCTCTGATGAGGATGAGGAGGATGAGGAGGAAGAAGAGGAGGAAGAAGGTTTGTAGTGTACTCAGTTTATGCTTTTAAGTGGTCTGCTGGTCTGGAGCTATGGTAGAAACCAGAGTAAAACAGTGAGATCTGAGTAGCTCAGTGACGGGAGGAATGAGGCTGGAGAATATGTGGTCCCGGGGATGGGCCTCGGCAGTGGAAAAGGTGTGTGTGAGTGACATTGGGAGTGCTCAGTTGCTACCAAAGTGTGAGTTGTGCCTCTGTATGGATACTGGGCAAGGACTGGTTTTAGCAGGGTGAGGAAGGCGAGACAGGTGCAGAGCACTGACTGGGAAAGTGGAGCTTGCCAAGGAGACTCATTCAGCAGACCCTGGATTTGGGGGGATAGGTGCTGGTTTCAGTTGGTACTAGGATGTTTTTTTACTACAGTGGTAGAAATCGGAGTGACTACAAGTTGACACATTTAAAACGCGTGGTGACTGATGGAGGTGACTCAGTGGAGGCTTTCAGAAAGTGAACGCTGGAGTTGTGCAGTCACTAGTGGGTCAGTCTGGGTGTTTTGGGGGATCCGTGGTGCCGCAGAGGGCAGCTGCACCCTTGCCTAGAACAGTCTGTGATCCCCGATGTGTGATCTGTGTGTGGCTCTGTTGACATTGGGGAAATATTTGACCTGGGACTCTTGTGATATGACAGATTTCTTACAGCTTTTTTCTTTTTAGGCTGTGAACTAAGCCTGACTGCTCTAAGTTTTACTATGGGAATTGTAGGTCACTGTAATTTGCTCAAGCATGTGAAGTTTGTAATTCGAAATGACGTGTGTGTGTCTGGGCTGAGGGACAGGGGTGCAGGGGAGGTGGGGACAGGCACACGGAGGTGGGATTAATCACCCCAAGTCTCAGACTTGTTCTTTGTGGCATTTGCTGGAGAGAGGCGTTTGGTTTGGTTTTCTCACCCCAGCTGCACTCACTTCATTGCTGTTTCTCTTCTCTTTCAGAGGAAGAGAGCTGAGCCCTGGTCTGGTCTGCGGGGGCTGCCGTGTCCGGGCCCCCCAGCGTCTCCCTGCCGGTGCTGTTTTGGGCAGTGGCTGCGCCGTGTGGCCCCGGCCCTTGTGTTCTGAAAGTGCATCAGGAAGGAGGAGGAAGCGCAATAAAGTTTCTGTTCAGTGACGCTGTGTTCTGCGTGCCTGGGTTGGGGGACCCTCCCCCGGCGGCTGGGGGAGGAGCGGCGGGGGCGGGATCCGGGGCGGGGCCGCGGGCCCCGGCGCTGGTGTGAGAGGAGCGGCGTCTGCCCAGTTAAGCGCCCGGTCCCGCCCCCAGGGCACGTGGTCCGCGCGCGGCGGCGCCATGCTGCGGGCGGCGGGAAGCGGCTGCGGCATCACGTGACGCGTGGTGGCGGCTCCGCGCGGCGTGTGCACCGCCCCCTCGCCGCGCGGCCGCACTGCTGGCCCCGCCCCTCTCCCTGCCGGCGCGTGCGGGGGGCGCCAGGCGCGGCGCGGGAGGAGTGGAGCGGCGCGAGCTCCATGGTGCAGGTGCGGCCGCTGGCGGGACGGGCCCGGCCGGGCGGCGGCGGCCCCGCGCGTCCAGTGCGTCGTACGTCACGTGCGGCGCCTCGCGGGTGTCCGCCACGCCCCGCTCGCTATTGAGCGGGGGAGGGAGGGCGCGGGGGCCGAGACAGGTCCCTATTGGCGAGGGACCGAGGGCAGCGCGGGGCACCCCATCTCCTATTGGCTGATGGACTTACGCCTCTCTTTCCCATTGGCCGTTGGGGCGCGGAGGCGGTGTGGGGGCTTGTGGCCATGAGCCCACAGGTGCTGCCCCGCCTTCCCACCTGATGGCCCCACGCTGTGTGCCCATTGGCTGGAAGACCTGGGACCCCTTTTTCTATTGGCTGGTGGGGAGCGGGACCACGCCCTAACGCCCCCACCCCAACAAACCACAACACCATGGGTGCTGGGCCTGTGCAGGGTGTGGGCAGGAGTGAGCCTGGTTGGGGGGATCTTTTGGCCAGGCCTCTGCTTGCCAGAGCTGCTTGCCCCAGCTGATACCTCCCTGGTCCTCTCGTCTGCAGGGGCGGCCGTCCTGGCCCCACCATGGCCCCAGCGATCGGTGGGATGCTCCTGGGACTGGCCCTGTGCGCCAGCAGCCTGTGCGTGGCCAGCGGCACCGCTTTTCTCTACCACGACTACTGCATCATTGGAGCCGGGCCCGCGGGCCTGCAGGCAGCCTATTTCCTGCAGGAGGCCGGCCGGGACTACGTTGTCTTCGAGCGGAGCCATGCACCCGGCAGCTTCTTCGCCCTCTACCCTCGGCACCGCAAGCTCATCAGCATCAACAAGTGGCACACGGGCAAATCCAACAGCGAGTTCAACCTCCGCCATGACTGGAACTCGCTCCTCAGCCATGACCGCCGGCTGCTTTTCCGACGCTACTCCCGTGACTTCTTCCCTGACGCTGACGTGATGGTGCGTTACCTGGAGGACTTTGCTTCCCTGCTAAAATTGAGAGTTCAGTACAACACAGCCATTGTCCATGTGACGCTGGAGAGGGATGAGCAGGCCTGGAATGGACACTATTTCCTCCTGACTGACCAGGACAGACAGAACTACAAGTGCAGGTAACGGGCAAACCCAAGGCCAGCTACACCACTTCTCCATATGTGTCTTCAGAGCCACAAAATGGCATGATAAATTAGGTGGGAAGTGACCCACAAAGGTCATTTTGCCCAAAACCCCTGCCCAAAGCAGGGCCAGCGACGTCAGTTTGCTCAGGGCCTTGCCCTGTTGAGGCATGAGCATCTCCAAGGATGGAGATTTCGTAGCCTCTTCAAGCCTTAACCACCATCATGGGGGATGGAACATTTTGCAGGGATTAAGGGGGTAGGTGGGTGGAATAGCCACTCCTGGGAAGGCATTGTCTTTCGTGAGCAAGGCTGTGGTTCAGACAGCTGAGGAGCTGGCAGGGCAGACGCAGTCTGGCTGTGATTGCTGTCATCGCAGGTTCCATCCTTGTTAAGTAAGCTTGAGATCACTTTTGTCACTAGATAATTGCTCTCTGTGAAAAAAATAACTGAGTTATATATCTCATAGCCACTGCTGCCTTTATTACAAACTTGAGTCAGTGTGGCTACACCTCACTTTCATTAACCCACATGTGCTTAGCAGGATGCCCCAGGCAACTGGAGCCCTGGGATAGCAGTGAGCTGGCAAGGGGCAACCAGAGGAAAGTGGGGCTGTTGCAGTAGAGGGAGTCGACTGTGAGAAATAACCCTCGAGGCTGCTGGTCCCTGAATTCCCCTTCTCCTTGTCGTACTCGGTGTGTGTATCTCATGCCGCCACTGAGCTGCATTCCTAAAAAGCATCTAGAAGTCACTCATGTGAACATACGGAGAGTGTTTCTCACCTCTCCTGAGAAGCTCAGCTCTACAACAGCAGGTCGTACTGGCTGCCACTCAGAGGTGTACTGGCTGGCGAGCTGGGAGGGGACAGAAGGCAATCCCGGACACCCACGCATCTCGAGCAAGTTGCTCTCAGGAGCTGCATGAGCAAGGCTGGGATGGCAGACAGTGCCGCCAGCCTCAGCTGCCTGGTGTTTCTGTCTAAGTCTCAAAAATTTCCCTAAGGTTCAAGTAAAAGTTATTTAGGAGACATATGAAAAGATTACTGTACTTAATTTTAGTCTTAACAATTAGTGTTATTGCTAACATGTTTTTATGCCTAGGAGTTACATTTTAAAAATATTGAAACATTTTTCTGTGCCTTTTAAAAATAACTTTTGTTCTGCTGTATTAAAAGATGACACAAATTTTAAATCAAAGTAATTTTTAATGCAGCATGTAATCAACCTGTAAAACACTTTAGTATTACATATATCATCAATGAGGACATATGAGTAGTACTTGGATGTTCATGAACAACAGAGGGAGATGTATAAGTACAGCATTGCACCTGCACTGACTTTTGCTGTATATAATGATGTTCCTGGTCATCTTCATTGGTCTGAGGATTGGGAAGAGAGGAGGAGGTCCTTAGATGAGGCTGCAGAGAGGTTTCTCTCTAACCTATGATCTGTGCAGCTGATGCAGTCTGGCTGGAGGGGGCATCTTTCACAGTGGGAGGAGCGATGAGATGGAGCAATGGCCCCATTCCTGTAATTCCTACATCCCCTAGTGCTATCCCTGTCTTTGCAGCTCTTTGTTGGTCGCCACTGGGACGTGGGTCCCCAACGTGGTCAACTTTCCTGGCTCAGAATACGTTGAGGGTTATGAGACTGTGTCCACCAACCCGGAGGATTTTGCTGGCCAAACCGTGTTGATCTTAGGCCGAGGCAACTCAGCTTTTGAGACAGCGGAAAACATTCTGGGCGTCACAAATTTCATTCACATGGTGAGCCGGTCCCGCGTGCGCCTCTCCTGGGCCACCCACTATGTTGGGGATCTGAGGTAGGAAACTCTTCCTCTTCCTCTTTCTAACACAGCCAAAGTACAAACACAGGGAGCTGCCTGCCCAGGCAACGAGTTGGGCTGGCGCAGGAGGTCTGTGGTTGTGGGGTTGCAGGGGAAACATGGAGGCTTCTGTCTGTGGGTGCTTGGTTTAACCTCCATGTTGCAGCTGCTGAACACAGGAACTTCATGAGAATTCTTCAGGGTCCATGTGAAATAAGATGTATCCTTGGAAACCATCATTAAAAAAGTGTCGGCTCCCAAGTTGTTCCCTTGCTTGCAGTCACGGAGGACAGTTGAGAAGCTGACTACATTCTGCAAGGGCAGCAAGGCTGCGTTACCTGTGCTGTTCCTGTCAGCCCTGAGGCTCTGGGGATAACCTTTGCACTGAAGGGGAGTGTGGGGTGCCCAGTAAAGGTGTCCTGTTTTCAGCAGTTGAGGCAGAACCATGGATCCCACCTCTTCTTCCTTCATTTAGCCCTTCTTCTATTCTCCTTTTTTTCATAGAGCAATTAACAATGGCCTACTGGACACCTACCAGCTGAAATCTCTGGATGGACTTCTGGAGGGCGACCTGGAAGATCTGGCTATCATCAAGGACAAGAAAGGGAAGCTGCACATCACGCTCCGGTTCTACCTGGAGAACAGGAACGCCAGCGCGGGCATTGACTCCATCACCCTCCCCCAGGATGAACTGGATAATTTTGCCACCCGTGCACCTTATGACCGTGTCATACGCTGCCTGGGCTGGAAGTTTGACTTCTCTATCTACAACAGGTGAGGGAGAACCAGGATCTATAGTGAAGCCAGTATTTAGAGCAAGAGACAATGAAGGGCCTGACTAGGGAAGAAATGGAAAGGCAGGTTCTCTCCTGGCTGCATTGCCTGGACCTCCACATGCTTTGAGCTACCTGGTGCTGCACAGTCCTTTGTTTACCCTGCAGTGATGTTGGCCATGTCCCAATGGGGACGTGTGTGCCACTGTCCTGTGACTGACAGGCTCTAGGGCTAAGCAAAGGGCAGTGTTGGAACCTGGGTGACACAGAAAAGCTTGTGCTTAACATCCTAACCTGCCAGATCACGTGGAGAAGGCTAGCAATGTTCTGGGTTTTTGGAATGAGGATGGCACAGGTGGAGATCGCTACAGAAAGTTTTTGTCTACTTTTTTTCCCTGAGGATGCGACCGTACTCCACTTTGGTTTGTCTCCTAGTTGAGAATGCTAACTTCACTTTCTTCCAACATTCACTGTCAGTGGCTCAGGCTGGAATTTGATCTTGTCCAGAGCTACCTTGAGATGAGGACCCTTGTCCTCTGGAAGATCCTCATTGTAGTTGTAAATCCCACAGAAGGCAGTGGGGGCATAAGGCAGCATCTTGCAGTGGCTGCAATATAATGTGTGCCTTATCGGAAAGCCTTTGTATTTTTCCAACCCCGCCCTTCCTGACAGCCTGCTCTTCTCTTTTGCACAACAGATCGCTTAGAATGATGCCAGGAAAAGGGAACAAAATCAAATATCCTCAGATCAAACCCAACTATGAATCCAGAGGCACTCGGGGGCTCTTTGTTCTCGGCACTGCTAGCCACTCTGTTGATTTCAGGAAATCTGCTGGGGGCTTCATCCATGGATTCCGGTATACAAGTGAGTACTGGAGTGTACAGAAAGGGCAGAAGTAGGAATTGTTCCTCCCTTTGAAGGAATGATTTGTAGCTTACTGCTGGAAAGAGATCACCCTTAGTCTTCCACTGGCAGTAAGAATGACAAAATGCAGCCAAGCTGCAGCTGTGTCATCTGAAGTGGAGAAGTGACTTGGGGTCATATCTGAAGTTCTTAGTTGTCTGTCTTTGTTTTGTCTTGTGTGTCTCTTGCCCGTTGTCTCTTATTTATGTAACACAATAGATTTCTGCCTGCCAGATGCTCTGCCTCGTGACAGGCTGTGGGTGAAAGGTCTGTGCTGTGGAGTTAAAACCCAGCAGCTGTGGGCAGTGGAGAGAATTTCCTTCTTTATGTGTGTGTGCCTATCCTTATCATTAAAGCTCAGAAGTAATGAAATATCCTTGAGGACCCCTGCCCCCTCACCAGCCACTTAGCATCACATCAGGTTTCCGAGGGCATCTCCACTGCAGCTACCAGCGGTTGGGGTGGGAGATCCTGAGCATGGATGAGCTGTGAAGCTTATTTATTGTGTCCTGCTGGTATCTGTGTGTGCTGCAGCAGAGCGATCAGATATCTTAAAAGCATGAGCTTGGATTTTTAAATAAGCTGTCTTTGTTTCCCTCCATGTCTTAGCTCGCGCAGTCCACCGCCTATTGGAAAACCGTCACCATGGTGTCCCCTGGCCATCCACAGTCTACCCTATTACACAGCTGACCAATTCCATCATTAAGCGGGTGAATGAGGCCTCAGGCCTCTACCAGATGTTCACTGTCCTGGCTGACATCATACTGCTGAGAGAGTGAGTAATTATTCCCAGCACTGCACTCCATCGTTTCATTCCTTTTTCTTTAGCATTGCTTCCTGTGGTGCTGCCACACAAATTGCCCTGTTGCTGCCTGAGGACGTTATCGTCGCAGAGGCAGCCACCTCAAAACGCATACCACTACTGCGGTTTGTGCCACTGTGCCCAGTTCTGCCAGTTCCTTCTCTCTTAAAGGGCTGATATGGTCCAGACCTTCCCGCCAAGCTCAGAGGTGTAGTACCCTTTCTCTGTCTGCAGGGAAAAGCTTTCCTTGAGCCATGCTAATGTAGAGAGGAATCCCATAGTCTGGGAAAATAATGGAGTCTTGTAACAGTATCTGCAGCCTTCATAAGCTCTGTGTCAAGTCCAGCCTGGATCTGTAATGACTACAAATAATTACTATGTGATGAGCCTTTGGCCTTAGCCTCGATCAGCTGGGGGTATGTTGGCTTTTCTCTGGTGGAGAAGTCTGATGGTTGTGGTTGCAATTCTTAGGAATGCCACAGCATTTGAGTACCTGGAAGAATACCCGGTTGGAATCCTGGCTGAGCTGGAAATGCAGACGGGGAGAAAGGCTCCCAGTGGGCTGTTTGTCGTTGTCATGGAGTATGGGAGGAATTTCTCTGGGGCTGACAAGGATGTCTTCTACTACAACCGAGCCGTGGGAGAGGCACAGCATGCCTGGCAGTCCAACTTTTTGCACCCTGTTATTTACTATTACAAACACCTCCCAACAGGTAAGCTTTGCTGCCTCTCCCAGATAATTATCTGATATGAGCAAAACAGAGAGGGTTGAAGATACTCAGAGCCAAAGCAGGAGGGAGGTTGTACCTGAAGGCATTGCACATCCTTCTCCACTCCTTCACGTCTATCTGGGACACCTATCACCGCTGTGTGAGCTGCAGGAAAAGCTGGGAGCTGGCAAGAATTTTCCATCACTCAGACTGACACAGGTTAGGGGGATTGTACCAGAGACCTTACATTTGAGAATAGGAACAAACAGGTGTACTGGGAACTCCCCTTTCCCAAAAAGAGGAACGTTGCTTCCCTTTGGCTAACACCCTGCGTGTATTTTGCGGAGTCCCAGCAGATGAGGTTGGACTGATCAGTGTTACTACCAAAAGTGAACCGCTCTTTGTAGCCGGCCTGGGTCTGAGAGGTCAAGCAGCAACAGAGGCAGCCAAAGGCAACAGTTTGAAGATGAGTGTTATATCCAGCAAACAAACATGCTCAGAGTATATTTCCTTGGGAAATGAGCATGCTGAATCTTCATCTCCAGAAGCCCATGGTCAGGGTCCAGCCTGTCTTGCAGAGAAAGAAGCGTGCTGGGTCGCAGTATTAAAGCTTGAACACAGCTCAGCGTGTCTGGCCGTCCCTGCCCAGGGGAACAGGAGTGAAATGACAGGGAGTACTGTGGGCAGGGACAAGGGGCAGCTCTGCAGTGGCAGGGCTCTTGAGGACAGAGCTAGCAGAGGGGATTGCAAATGAAAGTAAGGTAGGGATTAAAAAGGTCAGAACCGAAGCTGGAACAGCTGTCATAGCTGCTTTCCACTCCCCAAGCTCTTTTTAATGCCACTTTGATTCTGATTCCCTTAATGTTCTCTTGGCAGAGCGTGAGATGAGACTTCAGCCCCCAGACTGGCCTCTCCCCCGCCCAGATGCCATCCATCACATCGTGGAGGACTTTCTGACAGACTGGACGGCCCCAAATGCTCACATCCTGCCACTGAGGCGGTTTTTGGAGAACTGCCTCAGCACTGACCTGCGCAACTTCTTTGCAGGTAATTTGAGCACAGGGCTGAGGTGGCAGGAGGAGAAGGGGTGTGAGGAACACGTGACAGGAACAATCTCTTCTGGTAATAGCTGAGATGTCCCTGTGTCGAGTTGAGGATCTCACTGTCAGTCACACCTCTTTGATGCACTCCCCGGACAGCAAAATGTGCTGGTGCTGTGTGTGTGTTCCTGAATAACCTTTGCTCTCGCTCGCCACCAGAAAGAGACTGCCCCAGGCACACACAGCTTTAGGGAAAGGTGTATTTAGGGAAAGGTTTGGTTCATTCCTTTTCTACCTGCAGCTTTCCTTCTCCATTATCTGAATGTTCCTTTGTGCCATTGAGTATCAGATCTCTTTTCATGTACTGATGATGGGATTGCTTTCCCATGGGGAAATGGGAGTGCTGGGATGTGAGAGCTGGTCTCCCTCCCTGGTCTGGGAATCTCCTGCAGGAACCCCACATGCTGCACAGAGGGAAGCAACCCTGTGGTACAAAGAACATGCTAGAGGGCTGCAGGCTGAAATCCAGCTCCTTGTCCTATCCCACCTTACATCTCCCGAGCTCTGCAGAGCTGAGTTGTTTGCTCTGCTGCCATGCAGGGCAAGGTGCTGAGTGGGAAACTCCAGTCATCTTCTGTCATCTTCTCTCATCCTCCCTGCCTTTTGTTCTGAATAACTTCTCAAGAGTTTACAGGAGTTATTCCCTGCCAAATCTGATCTTTGATCCTTTCCCCTGCAGAGTCCTGTTTCCTGTTTGCCTTCACCCGTCAGAAGCTGCCTCCCTCCTGTCAGCAGGGGTATGCCAGAACGCAAGGGCTCCTGGGGGGCGAGAGGCTCCGGCGCCACGCAGTAGAAGCTGGCCTGCTGGAGGATTACACTCTTACAGACTTTTCGGGCAACAAACCTTCCGACAGGCACAAAGGGTCACAGGACCAGCTGCTGAGAGATCACGTGATACTGGTGCGTCCACTGCAGCACCTTGTTCATGCCAAGGATGAACTTTAACACTTCTCCCTCCACAATGAAACCCATAGGTGCTGCTCTGATAATATTGTAACAGAGATCCACAGTGGGATTCTGCCCTTTCCCTGCACCTTTTCCATCCCCGTGATCACGAGTTGCCAAAGACCTTCTCAGATCTTGCTGTTACAAAGAGGACCAATATGCTCAGAAGGATAAGCAAGGGGCCAAAATCCAGTGATGCTGCGACTCCTGCGTTGTCCTTGCAGAGTTCAGAGTTGCCTGAAGATGGTGTTTGTGTTTATCTCACAGACCAGTATCTACAGTAATGTCCAGGGGTCAAAGAAGAGAGAGTGCAGAAACACCCGGGTAGCTTAAAACATCACATCCCTCTTTGGAGGTGACCTGTTGCACCTTGCGCCAGCCCGGTGCAGGCTGTCAGGTCCCTGGGTGCCGCACACTGTGAATACTTGAAGATTTGTTCATGTACAGAATCCTGAAGTGGTGCTCCTGGCAACCTGCATGGTCTCTTTCCTGCATTTTAGGTTGGGCCATTGTGTAGCCTGAGTGAAGAGGGATGGTCTTTTTTTAGTTAACCATGTAGGTCGGGTAATTTGTCGTTTCCCAAAGAGGAGACTCTTCCCTCCACAGAGGAGGAATAGCTTGGCTGGAACATCTGGAACACAGAGACTTACACTGAGTTTGACTCTACTGTCCTCACATTTTTCTTCTCCTGCACCAAGCAGCCTGAAAGGTTAGCCTCTGTCTTTTATAAAGCATGACCAATATTCCTCCTATTTGCACTATGTCCCATCAAGAATGTTTTGGGTGAACTTTGATGTTGTTAAAATTCTTGTCCTCTATGTCTTTTTTTCCACTCCTGTCAACTCAAGATTGTACTGGGAGGCTGCCTGCACTTCCTCACTCCCTCTGTCAGCCACCAGCATTTGCTTGTCACCTCCCTGTGGGCTCCTTGCACAGCGCCAGAGTTGCAAAGCAAGAGCAGTTTCAGCTTCACCTTATGCTCTCCCTTTGATTTCTGGGAAGTAGAGAACGGGCGAGGGGAAATGGGGTTCTACCTCCACACACATTTTCCAACCCCTTAGTGTCTAGAACAATACCTCCCTGCCACCCCAGACTAAGGGGGTTGTTCCTACATGTACCTAGAGTTCTCCCAATCCGTCCAGTTCAGCTGCTGTTTCTGTAAAGTCCCAGTTCCTGCCCCACCTCTGCTTCACGCTTGGAGCTGTTTACGTACATCGGGATGCGATCACGTTTGCAGTTGTTGTTGGTCGTTGTTCTTCCATGAGCTTTACATCCCGTTGCCACAGCTCAGAGGCCGGCCCGGCTACACCTCTCGGGGTCTGGAAGTTGTCCTGGTGGTGCCACTATTTGCTATGTCCTTGGCATCGTCATTGGCACCATGGGCTTTTTATTTTGGGGTTGTTCAGGGGAAGAACAGAGCCTGTGGCAGAAGAGGATGATGTGCTGTCCTTATGAGCCTGTCAGTTCATTTCCCATCTGCATCAACATGGAGCACAGCCCTGTTGTCTCTACATGCTCGAACCTGCTCCACGTGTTTCGTCTTCTGTCCTCAAAAGAGATCCGCTTCCTGTGCACTTGCATTATGTGTGTTGCCTTAAAGTGTGGTTGCCGGTGGAAAAGCTAAAAAAAAAAAAAAAACAAACCAAAAAGAAAAACAACCTGAAAGAACCAGCACCTGTGGACTCTGTCTCCCAGGGCTCAGTCCGGCGACTTTAACCCCGCAGGTTCTGCTGCCGCTCTTTTCCAGCGGATGCCGGTCACAGGGATCCAAGCCGCGGCCCTTCGGCTGCTGCTGTGGCGCCCAGGGCCGGATGCGGGCGGGGCGGGGAGCGCCGGTCTCGAACCCTGGGCTAAGGGGTGGTGGCTCCGCCCACGAGGCGGGGTGAGCGCCACGCCCGGACAGCGCTCGTGGCTCCCATTGGAGGGCACTGCCGCCAATCAGAAGCCGGGACACACACCCCCGGACCCTAGAGGGCCGTGGTTGGGGGCTTGAAGGACGGTAACGGCGGCCAGTCAGAGATCGGCCGTTGGGGCGACGGCCAATCGGCTGGAAGGAGAGCCGTTCCGTTGTTTGCACCCTTCCTGCGGAGACGGCCAATGAGCGCTCGGATGGGCGGGGCACTCAGCGGAAGTTTGATTGGGAGTGTGTGACCTCCGAGCCCGGGAAGGTGTGGGGGAGGGTCCCTCGTGGGTTTGGGGCTGGTGGGACCCGTCCCATGACACTGGGGGCTGAGGCTCTATGGCCAGGGCGTCCTGCACTATGGGGCTGGTGGGGGGAGCAGGGACCCCGTGGTTGGGGGAGTGTCGTGCCGGGCTGGGCGGACAGCCCTGTGGCCGGAGGACCCGGCCTCGTTGCGGGGGCAGCTGGGCCCTGTGGCTGAGAGAGCTAGGGGAACGGGGATTCCTGGGCCCTGCCCTGCGGGTGGGACGGAGCGGTATCCCCTTCGGGCCTGGGGAAACAAGGAGCCTGTGCCTGCGGTGGGGGCCTTGCCCCATGGAAACGGGGAGAAGGCCGCGGCCTGTAGCTGGGGAGGATCCCGCGACTGCAGGACTGGAGCCGCAGTGGGCAGCAGGGGCTGGGTGTGGGGGCGGTCAGTGCTCTGCCTGTTTCTGGCTGGAACACCTCCTGGCTTGTGGCTGCACTGCCGAGGGGTCTCTGAGCAGGACACTGCTGCAGTGGGACCCCCGTGGGTTGCACCCACCCCACACGCTTCCTTCTCTCCCCACAGATGGCCCAGCGGCTGGTGCTCCGGCGGCTGCTGTCCCTCACCCCCAGGACATTGCCCCTGCAGGGGCAGCGGGCGCTCCCTGACCCCCTGGCACCGTGTGGCCCCCTAGCTCCGCACAGCAGAGCCTTTGGCTCCTCAGCAGCCTGTGGGAACACCTTCAATGTGCAGGATGGCAGCGACTTCCAGGACCGGGTGGTGAACAATCCCAAACCCGTTGTGGTGGACTTCCATGCACAGTAAGTCCCCCTCACAGCTCTTGTGCCCCTCTATGCCATTGCACGTGCAGATGTGTCCCTGCTGCTTTCCTGAGATGGTGGCACTCTGGATGCGAGTGTGCCTGAGAGCTGCCGACTGCATTGCAGGGTGCCTGGTGTCAAAAGGTGCTTCTGCCCCTATGACGCAATCCACAGAGGTTTCACCCGTTGGGCTGCACCGCTGTCTGTGTAGCTACACCCTGCAGGAGAGTAAAACAAAAGTGCTAGGAAGGCGTTCCCCGGGGCAGTGTAGTTGCACCTCCCAAGCACTTGGGTGTCACCCTGGTCACAGTGTTGCATCATCCTGCAAAAGGCACCTCAAGAAAAAGTTCGGATAGCTCTCTTTCTCAGCTTTATGTATTAAATGTCCTGTTAAAAACACTAAATGATATTAACAGCCACGGAAGAACACTGCGCTTGATATGCTTCTGCACTGTCATGTTCAGTTTTCTGACACTGCATGCTCTCGAGACTGGGCTCTTGGTGGTAAATGCCTTTCTGTATTCATAATAGCCATGTGATACCAATGGCAACATTTGTCATCAATAAAAATGTTGTCATCCTCTTACCAGTAAAAATATTCCTAGATGTTATCTGCTGGATTAACAACACTGATTATCTTTGTTTTCTCAAGTATTTTCGTAGTCCCACAGTGCTGTCATGTGAGCTGTTGTGGCTGATTCTGGGCAAACAGAGTATGAAACTGCCTGGAAACTTCTGCTCTAAATAGACCAAACTGACAAACCCGAAGGAGTGTTAATTGGGATCATCCAGGGAGGAGAGGACACATAATTGAAAGCTGAAACCAGATATAGAGGGAGGCTGAGGAGGAACAAAGTTTACAAGAGCTTCAATTTTAAAAGAAATGGGCACATAGAGCTTTAACTCCTGTTTTCCTTGAACTAAGTAAGTTCACAGCATCCTAACTGGTGCGATTAGAGGGTGCAGGGAATGTTTTCTGTGTGTAGGGCCTGCAAACTCCGCTGTTGCTGCCCTGGGTTTGGAATTGTTGGTCTCCTTGAATGGATGAGATGCCTCTGAGTTTTGCAACTAAAGGGGAATTTCTGTAAACCCTGCACTGAGTGTGGAGCGGAAGACTATGGTCTGATGATTGGCATAAGCTGATTTGAGTGTGGGCTGTGACCCCTACACCCAGCAGCAACACTCGCTCTAGGGCAGCTCTGCAGTCAGCGGGGTCCAGCTCTGTGCTCACCCACCAATGAGGATGCAAAGCAGGCTAGGGGTTAAAGGCCAAGAGGGAGCAAAGCAGACTTTGCTGTGATCCAAATGACATCAAAAGCACCATGAATGGTGACCTCTTCTTCCACGCAGCTTCCCCCCCTCCTGCAAAAAAACCCCTTTGGTTTGGGAATGATGTTTCCAGTCTGGCTCTTAAATGGAACAGTGGTGGTGGTAAAGGCAGTGGTGTAGCAGCAAGCCTTCTGCAGCTGCCACTCCACTTTTTGCCTCTAATGTCCCTCTCCTCTTTCTCCATCAGGTGGTGTGGCCCCTGCAAGATCCTGGGCCCCAGGTTAGAGAAGATGGTGGCCAAGCAAGAGGGGAAGGTGCTGATGGCCAAAGTGGACATTGATGATCACACAGACCTTGCTATTGAGTACGAGGTAGGAACTAGAAGAGCGTGGGCTTTCCTTTGCCAGCGGCGCAAAAAAAGCCTGTCCCTGGGGAAGGGTGTGCACGTAAGGCAGCAGCGTTGTTGGGGAGGGGAAGCCCAGCGCCTACAGGTTCTTCATCCCTCAGGTCACTCATTAGTAAGTGGATTTCACTGCCTGGCTTTCCTCCAACTTGTGTTCAGCATCCCCACTTCTAATTCTGCAGAATTGTGTCCTCTGAGCCTTGCAGGTGTTTGTCAATATAAATGCTTCCCTGGCCTGGAGGAGCCCACAGCATATGTGGCATTTTACTGGGGCTGCTCAGGTGCAGGGTGGGAAAGTGAAGTAACAAGCCCCAGTCTGTTCCGCTCTTGAATGTGGATCTTTGTGCAGCCAGCCTGTCATCTGTCCCTTCCTTGTTCAGGATTTCTTGCTGGGTGGTAACGTCCCATCCTTAAGCCTCAGCACAAGGAGGCCCTGTGGGTTTTGTCTGGACAGGTGGAAGCCAGGCTGAACACACAGGAAACAGGAGCACATGTCCCGTTCTTGACAAGCGCAAACCTTGGCGCTTGCACTAGTGTTTCACAGGCCTGTTATGCGTGTTCCCTGTTCCGCTTTGCTCCCAGGAGGAAGCAGAGTGACTGGAGAAGGCCATGGCCTTGGTTTATATGATTTGTTTTTCTTTTTCCTGTGTCAGTTTTTAGGTAGGAAAAATCCCTCTGACTGTGCTCTCCCCTATTGTTTCTACTTGTACACAACAATGCAGTCTGCAGAGTCGGGGCATCTTGCTGCTGTGTTTTACAGGGAAGAAAGTGCTTAATTTTCACTTGCGTATCACACAGATGGAGCTGCTCCCCCTCTGCAGATGAAGTCCTGCTCCCAGGGTGGAGGCCAGCACAGGAAGCTCCTCAAGTTGCCCAGCCAAGTGTGAACCATCTCCTGAGCAAGCTGTCATTTTCTTGAACCCGGAGGAGACACTCTGTGCCGTTCCCACACCCTGCCAAACTGGAAGGAGAAGGAAGTTGAAACAGCTTGTTCCCTCCCACTCTTTCCCAAGGAGACCTTTCTGCCTGTGCTGTGGTGGCATATCCACCCAGCTGGCGCTCACAAATGTGATGTGCAGCTTCCGCAAGCTGAGGATGGGAGCCTCTGGTGCTCTCCTCGCTGGTGGTGTGCTGGCAGAGAGGCCCCAGGCCAAGGGAGACAGCTCCTGGCTCCTGAGAAGGGCTGTGTTTTGCAAGCCCAAAGGCTGCACAGCTTGAGGGTGCTGGTGAGAAGCTGAAGAGGCTGAGGTAGTTCCTGTGGTGGCCAGAAAGTGTGTAAATCCTAATAGATGCAGGCAAGGCTCTGGTAGCAACCACCCTAAGGAGAAAAGGAGAGGAGAATAGAGATTATTAGCTTAACTCTTGTATTTGTTTCAAGCCTTCCAGTAGATCGAATTAGGTGGGATTACAAGAGGATAATCGCAGTTGACTGGAAAATGGCAAACAGTGTGTGCGTGTGAAGAAGCCTTTAAAAAGAGGCTGAAAGTTCCCGAGTCGTGCAGGTTGGATGACACGCTGTGTGTGCTCTCCCACCGGGTGGTGAATGAGCAGCTACATAGCCTGCTGCGTACACACATTTGTCTGCAGGGTCTGCCTGCCTTGCAGCACTGGTGGCACAAGTGTAGGCAGGATTAGTGCTGAAGGCAAGGGCCAGCTTCCAGCCATATGTTCTGGAGCCTTATATACAAACATGATTAAGTTTTTGTTTTGCAGCAGGGCCTGGGGATGGTCACTGCATCCTCCACTCAGTGATGCGTATCTGGTCTTGACCATTATCTGTGGCTAAAACCCCGTGCCTAGGTGCTGTCTGTGAGTAAGAAACGTGCAGATGGGTAGGGGTAAAGGAGAAATTTTTACTTTTTTTGTAGTTTGGGGTATCCTTTTCAAAACAGAACTTTGGTTCATGGCCTGAGCACGTGCTTGGTTTTGCTTTGTCTTCTGGGAGGTTGCCACTTAAGGATATGTGAGCGTAAGGGCTGATGGGAAGACACCAAGTCAAGATCAAAGAGGGACCAAAGGTAGTGTTTGGGAGAGATCATGAAAACCAAAGGTGGTATTTGGGAGGGATCAGGAAAGATGTATTTGTTTTAAAGCCATTCCATTGAGGCTCAGATGTCTGCAGGATAAGGAAATTTTTGTGTTGGGGATTTTCAGTGTCCATGCCACCCCCACAACTCCTCCACTAACTGCCAGGAAGTCTCCTTCCATCCATGTTTGTTCCCTTGCCCACGCACACAGCCCCTGGTTTGCCACCTGATTGCACAACGTCCTGTTCAGCAGCCTCCTTGGCGGGGGAGGCAGGGCAAGGGGGAGAGACCCCGTGGAAAAGCCAAGGAATGTCGGCACATTCCTTCACAGGCGCTACAGCCTGCCCTTGGCTCCCAGCCATCCCAACTTAGCACGAAGCAGGGACACGTTTCCTGTGACTAGAGATGTCCCCAGCGCCCTTCCCCTTCTGGTCTTGCCCAGCACAAAAGTTCTTTCCCTGGGGATTCTTCCTTTTATCTAACACCTTTCATCTCTGGCTGTGGCTTTTCTCCACTGCTCCAGCCTGCTCCTGACCTCTCGCCCCGAGAGAAGAAAGGAAGAAGGAATACTTTTGTTTAATCTGCTATTTCTTACAATTTTTTAGATTAATCTCTTGCCTTTGTCCCTTGCCCACATGTGTGGCCACTGGGAAAGGGCAGCCCCTTCTCCAGCTGCTGTGGGTGGGCACATCAGGAGAGCTGCTTGGTATAGGGATGGTCATTCATCAGTGGCGCTCAGTCCTGTGTTGTGCCTCATTCTGAAGCTTGGGTGAAATCCTTCCCCCCACTCAGTTATGTGGCATCCAAGTTTGTATCAAAGCTCCAGTTTCAGATGGGAGAGAATTCCCTCAGTAAGGGCGCTGCCCAGAGTAGCCTGGATAGCCACGTTTGTTTATTTATCTGTGTGGTCAGCGGTGTTCAAAAGCAGCCTGACTTTTTCTCTAGAAATGCTCTTGAGAGAGGAGGAGGGTTTGTTTAGGTTCAGTGCAGATGGGTCTCAAAAAGAAGGGAGATTAAAAAAAAAAAAAAACACACACAAAAAAAAACAAAACAAAACCACGCCAACTTTGTGTTCTAGAAATCCCCATATTCCCGTGACATTTGCTTCTCAAGCAGCAAAAGGGAGTACGTGCTCTGTTAACAGGCTGCCCTTGCTGCAGCCAGCAGGAAGGAAGCTGTCGAGTTTTCTGGGCAAAGAGCTCTGTGCCCTGGTTCTCACCCAGCTCTGCAGTGCCAGCCCCACGACCCATTTGTGGGGTTTGCTCACCACCATGAAAAGCGGAAGAGACTGAAGGACCGAGGCTGTGTGAAGCTCATGGGTGTGCTGATCGGCACCCAGAGCTGTGTAACTCAAGTGTTAGCTGCTTCTTTGTGGTGCTTCCAAGAGTCACCTGTTCTTCATGCAGGTTGTGATGCCCTGATGCTATTGCTGGTTGGGCATGCTGGTTTGTTGGATGAAGCTGGGACAACTCTGCTCATTATTCACCCATTTTGCAAACCAGAGAAAGGCTTAGTGGAGCTTTGCCCTTCTCAGGGAGGGAGAGACCAGCTCAGTGCAGTGCTGGTACCGTCCGTTCTCACCCCTAAGATCACAAGGGAGTCTGTCTGTGCACCATTGCCGGTGCTGAGGTCCAAGCCCTCTGGATCCGCTCCCACCAGTCGCTAGGAGGAGCTGAAGATTGTGTGTTGCAGCAGCCCCGGCGCTCCCATCCCTTCAGATGAGGCTGCACAAGCCCTGGAGGACAGACAGACTGCGGGGAGCCACGCCGGACTGGCCAGCTGGGGCTGGGTGGGAAGGAAAGCACAAAATGTGCCTTTCATCTTAGGCTGCCGATGGGAGAAAAGCCAGCCCTCTGGCAGGTTTCCCGAGAAAGGATTTGCAGATCCTCGCTGGCAGCGCATGCGGGAGGGCCCCGCAGGCTGATGGGGAGGCAGCGGGTGAGATAAGGACAGGATGTGTTTCAGGAGTGGGGGACGCTTTGGGCACCAAAACTGTGGGGTCAGAATCACGACCAGATCTCTCTGCTGCTGCAACTCTCCAAGCTCAGCTTGTTCCTTCTCCCAATTGTGTCCCCAGAGTCTCTTCTGTTGCTGGTCAGCTGGCAAGTCCATGGGGAACGTTGTCATTTCCACTGCTTTTCATCTGAATAATTCCCAGAAAACTTGGTTCTGGGATGAGAAAGGAGTGCCCAGAGCAGCACAGCTGCCTGCTGGCTCTGGTCAGAGGGACTTTTTCACTTTTTACCTAATCACCGTGGATCTGCAGTGGACAGCCACTGGTGCATGACCAGCTAAACCACTGAAAATGGAGCAGAAACGGAAAGAGGGGTTGGAGGGGGTTGTCATTACCATGATAGGATGGAGCAGGAAATCTGCCTGTGCAGTGATGGGTGAGGACCTTCCTTCAGCTCCAGTCCTGTCTGGAGGAGAACATGGGTCCAGACTGATACCACCCTGGCCATAAAATGTCCAAAGGTTGTCATGTCTGAGAGGTGTCCTGGTAAAAGACTGCATTTGTTTGCGTATGATAGGACAGAAGGGAAGCAGAAGAGGAATTTGTCCTGGCGGGGGGAAAGCTTTACCTTATTTTTGTTTTAGTTTTGGTTTTGTCTTTAAAATTTTGTGTCTTGCTTAACTCGAAAAGCTGCTCAGCCTTCACATAAACAGTACAATGTGAGTCAGTGCAGAGGTGAGACCACAGGGAGAGGAGGAACATGGAGCTCAGCTGGCCTGTGTTTTGCGAGTGGACATGTTACCCTTGAGCAGTGTGTGCTCAGCTCCCTTGTAGCCACATCTCTAGAGCTCCGTTTGGGGCCCAGGTGCAGCTGGGCTCTCTGCAGCCTCTGCTCACCCCTGTCTCCCTGTTTCACTTGCCCCCAGGTGTCAGCAGTGCCAACTGTGCTGGCTATGAAGAACGGAGACGTCGTGGATAAGTTTGTGGGGATAAAGGACGAGGATCAGCTGGAGGCATTCCTCAAGAAACTCATTGGAGCCTGAAGTAAAAGGGTGGCTGTGCCTCTGCCTCTGGACATGTCCACGTTGTGCATTCCTTGCCTGGGAGAGCAGAGGGACACATGAACTGTCTGCCTCTACAACCTGAGGCTTTCTTCTGGTTTGGGGTTTTTAAGAGATCGACAGTGTTGTAACCCTTCCCTCCCCCTCTCTTGAGCAGCAGTAGTTGTAAAGGGCGCTGAGGAGCAGGGCTGCTTATTCTCAAAATGTGGAATGTGGCTGGAATTAGGAGCCTGTGTTTATCAGCAAAGAGCTGACGTGCAGAGCTGCTGCTGCTGAGTTAAGAGGAGGAGGAATGTTTTCCTCTTTACCTAACATCTGATAGCCCAGAGCAGAGGGCAGCTGCTCCCTGCAAGATGTGGATACATACCTGCCCTGGGTGGGTTTAAAGCTGAGAATGCCTCTGCCTTGTCTATGAAACCTGTCTCTTTGTCCCTCTGTCCTCGTGTTGCTGGGACAGGTACAACTCCTCCATAAATCCATGGGCTCCCATAATAATTTTATTAAGAGAAAATAGAGAGAAATATTTTATGGATCTCCTTTTGTAGGTCTGTAATAGGGAGAACTTTATCAGTCACTGCTGTTAACTAGAGAATAAAACTTGATTCTCAGAAATCACAGGAAAATCCCTTGTCTGTCCAGAGAGGCGAGGGAGTACTCACCACACAGTGGCTAGTTTCTAATGATGCTTTGGGAGAGCACAGGTCACGACTTGATCCCTGCTAAAAGGTAATATGCTGAAAAAACAAGTTGATTTCTTTCACGAGGTTTTCAGTGCTGCCTCTGGGACTCCCTTTGGGTGCTGCTGGCTCCAGGACAGCAGAAGAAGGACTCACCTCCTTTGTGCAGAGGAGCAGCATCTCCTTGCACAGAAGGAACCTGAGCTTTCCTCAACCCCCCTGTGCTTTTCTCACTCCTTCTGCCTGAGGAGCCCGAGAGCCTCCCTCTCCCTCATGTGAATGGCTAAATCTGCTCTCACACGTGAGCCCTGCCAGAAGGCAGTCTTTTGACTTTAATTGCCCTGACCTTTAGACTAAGGGAGGCAGTTGTGTGCTTACATCATGAATGGCCTTCAGCCCTTCCCATCTCTTCCTCCTCCTCCCTACATACACCTGTTTCCAGTCAACCTGGCTTCTAAGTGCTCCCAGCTTTCTCATGCGCTTGTAGGCAGAGTACAGCAGCAGGGCTGATGCCTACTGTAATGCTTAATTCCAGTTTGCTTATCTAAGCTGCATGAGAACATTGTAAGTGCTTAATAACCATGTACAAGCTGCCTTTTTTTTTTTTTTTTCCTTCTCAGCTTCTGTTTCCTTCAGTCACTCTTGACTCTGCTTTGGCTTTGCTCCATTTCACCTCCCTGGTTGTTACAAGCAGCAAAGCCATTTTTTTTCTGCACCTTTGCAATAACAATTTATGACCTTTGAAGGAGCAGGGGAGTGGTGATCAAAGTCCTGCATCTCCTGCTGCAATCGCAGTGCTGCTGGCATCACTGCTCCCACCCACTTCCATCACCCCCAGGGCTTGGACAGCAGCGCAGGGCACCTCCTGGTCCGGGCTGGGCTGACCTCACCCCTGGCGTGCTGCTAGAGGTGATGTCACTCGGATGTAATTTGGTAAAGAACTCTTGGTCAGTTATGATCAGTAGAAACCAGCATTTTGTTTTATTTGGGAGACCACAGAAGCTGTGCTGCTCATGTCCTGCTCATGTTTCAGGCCGGGCAGTTTGCCCTGCAGTTTCAGTGTTCCTGCTCTGTAAACACTTCTAGTAAAGACCATCTCCATTTTCCTGCGTGAGCAGGAAAAGTAGGGGAACAGCGTCACATACCCAACAATAGTCAACTTTCATGTTTCACCATCCAATAGAACAGGAAAAAACACAGTGACTTTGCATTGTGTAATTAAGGGGTAGTATACATTAGCTATTTTATCACTTCCTTCTAAGGAAAAGTGGAGCTGAGGTGCTGTTCAGCTATTAAAAGCACCAGCATGCTTTAGGGTGCATTGTATGAAAGCCTGTTTCTGTGAGATAAATGCTGGAGACCCACATGTGTGGTGCCCTGTGGAAATCCTTCAGAAACAGCATAACGGGTGGAGAGGAGAAGGAGGGTGTGGGGGTAGTTTGAGACTTCCCCAGCACATTGCACAGTTTTCACCACAGGACAGGACTCAAAGCACAAAGATGTTTTATGTGGCAGGATCTTAATTCAGCTCCCTGCTTGCTGACTGTTGGGGGAAGCTTCAGAGATTCCCACAGCTGCCCTTAATAACAGAGGAGGTCCAAGCAGAAAAGCACTGCCAGCACTGTATTTATGTTGTGGTTAAAAGAGGGGTTGCACAGCAATTTTCATGCCACCTGAATGTGATGTTGGTCTTTCCTGAGAGAAGAGACCTGAAATAATAGGTAATTCCTCAGCAGTATCTGTTTTTTCCATGTCAGCTGGGAAAATGTTTCCTCTTTGTTCACTTCAGCAAGGATGCAGTTGGTTTTTCCTTTTGGAGCTAAGCACATCGAATGCTCCTCTGATCTGTTAAGCAATTGCTCTCTCCTGCACAAGCCTGCCTATTATACAGCAGCTTTCTCAGCTTCTAATGTTCCTGATTGCTATTTTATGAGGATGTGGTGATTGTTGCCTTCCCAAGGGGAGCAAAGCTCAGCTAAACCCGTTTCTCCCCAGGTGTGTTCTGAAGGCAAGGCCAAGATCCTCCCCAAAGGCCAGGCGCAGTGCCTTTGTCTTCACAGTCTTGTCCAAAGCACCCGATCCCAGGCAAGCAAAGGTTTTTTCCCTTTGTTTCTCTTGGCTTTACACTTGCACCAACCCATAACACAGCTGTTCCTTTCCCAGAGATGTTTGTGCCAGCCCGCTAAACTCAGTCTTAACCTCCTGCAAGGGGGGAGAGCTGTGCTACCTTTTCTGCTAAGGGTGCTATGGTGAGAGCAGCTTCAAGTGCTGGTAGAAGATGGAGAATTCAGGTTGGCTGGTTTGCAGCACACAAGGGATTGTGTATACGTGGTCCCCTACAGCTCTGAAGGGGATGGTTGTGGCCACATTTGTCTCCAACCAGGTCTGGCCTCAGCAGCCTGGCCACCCAGCTTTGCCAGTAAATCCTTAGCTTTATCAACATACTATATGATTCCTCCGGTACAAAGAGCAGCTCCATGTCAACCGGGAAACAACCACCACTAATGCTGCCCTAGCCAGGGCCTTTCACCAGCCTGGCTGGGTTGTTTGCCCCAACAGTTTGTTCATCACTTTGAGTTTTCCCCCTATCCCCCACACCTCATTTTTCTCAACTAACTAATTATAGGATTCAGACTGAATCAGAAATTAAAATCTCCAACCCTGTAAGACTGTTACTAGCAATGTTAATCTCAGTATTGTTCAAAACTGTTGCTGAGTTGTGTTAAGTGTTCACTGTGAAATTCAGCTTCCTACAAGTTAAAAAATAAGTTTGCACAGCTGCAATACCCTAAGCAATAAAAAGATAAAGGTACCATAGTCTTGACTCCCAGACCAAAAGAAACTAGATGCTTGTTACACAGTCCTGTTGTCATTACCTGCTCCTGCCACCCACCCAGGCCCAAGTCCACCACCATACATGGGTGTCTTCCTGCTGCCCTTCTCAAGGACACGGGGTGCGCTTGTGAGCTTCGTGGTTTCTCTGCCTCTGCAGCTTTTTAAATTCAGCAACACTTTGTCTCTCAGAACCTTTCTCAGGCAAAAACCAGAGGCTGCAACTCACTGTAAGAGTGGTAGCTGTGAGCTGGGTGTGAAGTCGGAGGAGGATGCTGTGCTAGGCCATGCCTGGTTGATTTTTTTTTCCTCTGAGGTGCATCCTACCATCCAGGGAAGGATGGAGGCAGGAGCAGCAGAGAAAACCCCAAATTTCTTAAACCCAGAGGAGCCAAATGGGTGAAAATCAGAGACCTCCAGGCAGAGCTAGAAAATGTGGCACCTCACATCCCATTGGGGATGGAGTGAGGAGAAACCCTGTGGCTGCCTTCCTGGTGGCAACAGGTCTCTGCTGGGCAGTGAGATGGGGGAACTAATCCTGCGAGGAGAGACTGGAAGGGGACGCCAGAGGTGCCTGTGCCGTGTGGGTAGAGGAGAGCCGGCAGCTGTGGGCAACAGGGCAGCACTCAACCTCCTGCCTGCCCACATTGACTGCCTAGGCACTCATAATCCCAAATTGCAATAAAAATGCACTAAAACCAACTGTTTTTTTCTCTGTAGCCTGCAGCTTCCGTGGAGTAATTATGCACATATTAATATATGTATGTGTTTATCTACTCATATATTCTTGTTCTCTATTGTGGAGACTGCAAGAAGCTTCTGGGGCTCAGAGATGTCCCCAGCAGCTGTAGCTGCGGACAGAAGAGGACAGGAGCCAGGCTGCTTTCTCTCCCGCTTCAGGAAAGGCTCAGCTCCCGATACCCTTCTTGGAACATACCACTCATCCCTCTGCTGCTGAAGGCACCACAGCTCCATCTCTCCTGTCAGTGAAGGAGTAGTTGAGCAATACTGCAAAATAGGAAATTTTTGCAGTGAGAGTCCTCGGAAATATCCACTTCAAGTTGTCCAGAGGGTACAAAATGCAGCAGAGATTTCAGTGTTTTCCAGAAACGATGGTGATCTCCAGTCACATGTGCAGCTGTAAGTCCTCCATGCCAGTCCCATGCAGCCAGCAGTGAGAGGGTGTTTGTCCTGGCTGGCTCTGCATGTGTTTAGCTTCCTGGCCTCAGGACAGAGATGAGCCATATCCCCTGAGGTTGCTTTCTTGCTCCATCATGAGGCAATAATGCTTCCCCACAGGGCCTGTGGCCACGGGCACAAGGACTGCACAGCTCCTTTCCTTGCCGAGCCATGCTGCAGCCCGCAGGTGACAAACACCCTTGGCCTGGCCAGCACAGCTGCTGTGATAGAGACACAGCGCTGTACCACTTGCGAGCTCCGGCATGCCCACTAGCATTTATATAACATCATTTTGCTTTAATCTGGCTTTTAAAGTAAATTGTCAAAGCCCTTTCTGTTCACTAGGGCCCTTTTTTTTTTTTTTTTTGGTTTGTTTTACTGCAAGTTTCATCTTTCAAAGGTCGGCTAGTTTTGAGTGACGCTGAAAACCCCCATTTGCAGTGGCTTTTTGTTCCGTTCCTGTATTGTTCAGGCAGAAGTGGTTGTTTTCTTTTCGTCCTGGCATAGCTCAGGAGTGACTGCATGGTCTGAGCTCAAACTTTCTAAAAATACTCACCCGTGAGGAGAGATCCAGCATGGCAATGTTCAGATCCAGAGATTAACACCTTGGAAAGGCGCGGTCGTCTGAAAAGAAGCTGGAGGCAGCATCGTGCCAGCTCTTTGGGCACCGTAAGCCCTGTAGCTGCAGCGCATGGCAGGCAGAGAGGGATCATAGAATCATAGAATATGGAATAGTTTGGGTTGGAAGGGACATTCAAAGGTCACCTAGTCCAACCCCCTTGCAATGAGCAGGGACATTTTTAACTAGATCAGGTTGCTCAGAGCCCCGTCCAGCCTGGCCTTGAATGTTTCCAGAGATGGGGCATCTACCACCTCTCTGGGAAACCTGTTCCTGTGTTTTACTATTTCATCATAAAAAATTTCTTCCTCCTGTCTAGCCTGAATCTCCTCTTTTAATTTAAAACCATGACCCCTTGCCCTATCATAACAGGCCATGCTAAACAGTCTGTCCCCACCCTTCTTATAGGCTCCTTTTAGGTACTGAAAGGCCACAATAAGGTCTCCCTGGAGCCTTCTCCAGGCTGAACAACCCCCAACCCTCTCAGCCTGCAGAGTGCTGTGGGTCTGTCTGGGCCACCCAGACCCAGGTATGGGGTAAGTCCAGGCAGCACCTGCAGAACCACCCCAGGGGAAATACTGTCTGCAGGGAGGCTATGGGATGACTCAGAAGTCATAAAGTAAAGCACTTCTAGCTGCTTGGAGAAGCAAGGCTGAACGATGAGCTTGCTCCTCATCAGAGGTTGGTCTCTGTAACCACATCCTCTTCTCTGAGCGTGAGACAGGTAGCCATGGGGGAAGGGAGGATGGCAGGGGCTGAGCAGAGCAGAGATCAGGCTTATGACAAATTGCAGGAAAGCATGTGAGGGCTCCGTTTTGTCCTTCCACTGGCTGATTGCAGGAAACTCCGCAGGTGACGGCTTTAGCAGCTGCTGGGACAGGAGACCTTATTGTTCTGCGCTTGTGTTTACAGCCATGCCAGTTTTTTGGCAGGAAGCTACAAGACAAACCCTTCACGTTCTTCTTTCTCGCTTGCCCAGTTTGCTCTCAAGGGACTGATCTTCAGCTTGGCTCTTTCAGCTTAGCTCACCACCTGGAGAGGTCCAGCTTCCCCTTCCCAGCCAGGCTGGGTCCCATGGGTTTTGCCCTAAGATCCTGGCAGGAGCGTGGAGACTTTTCATAAAGCTTGGGCAATATTAAAGGCTGCTGCTGTCATGCCTGACATTGCATTTCTAGCACTAAACAATGGGATCACCCAGCACACCAACCCCCTTCTACATGCCTGGGCCCTGTTTAGTTCCTGTTCCCCTTTCCCTGGCCTTGGGCTCAAGTTCTGTTCTCAGTTTGGGTTTTCTTGTTGACACTCAGAGGAAGCACATTTGGGTTTTCTTAATCTGTCTGGCAAATCTGTAAGTCAGAAGTTGGCAGCACCCTTGAGATGAATGGATATGGGAACGAGGGTCCCATCCCTGCCAGTCTCACTGGAGCCTGCAGCACGGAAACTGGCAGCATGTGTCCGTGCCTGCAAGCTAAGTCCTTAGGTCACTGTCATCTCCCTGTTCTGCTGCTCCGTCACGATGCTTGTGCCTCCCTGTGACACTGTGCCTAGCCTGTGGCGGCCAGCAGCACATGGGTGACCCAAGGGCATGGTTTCCAGTCTCCTCCAGCCTGCAGCTGGGGGCACAGCAGCTGAGCTCCGTTGGTGTTACATCCCAAGACTTTTCCCCCTGCCTTCTTTTTTCTTCCCTGCGTGGGGTTTTATTCCAAGGTTGGGAACAAAGGTCATATCCCCTCTGAGGAATCAACAGGCTGTGACATTTCCGGCAAGGATGGCTGTGCACTGGGGACTGGCAGCAGCAAATCTCCCTGCCACAGGGCTGGCGAGACATGCAGGTTGGTGTGTCACAGTTCTGCCAAGGGGTGTCAGCGGGGGGTTTGCATTGAGCGGATGTGCCAGCTGGTGTAATCTCACCTGGAGAGCACCTGGCTGCAGTTCAGGCTCCACCACGCTCGCCTGTGCCTGTGATCTCATGGGGTTTTGCAAGCACTGGCTGGGCACAGCCAGCCCATGGTGGAGGAGCTGCAGAGAAGGCACAGAGCCGGGGTGATTCAGCCAGGCAGCCTCCTTCCCAGCCCAGTCAGGGTTTACCCCAGCGTCTCCGTGCCCTGCTGGGGGTGGATATAAATTGACAGAGCCCCCACAGACTGGGTCTCCCCAGCACTGCTGTCGCTCTGCCACCCCCAGCCCAGCATCCTGGCCAAAGCCAGCTCCTGCTGTGGCTGCTTCCTCTTCATGGTGCTGCTGTGCACAAACAGCTGCATCGTGTCGGCCCAGTGGGCTGCGCCGCCCTGATAAATGACCCAATTTCCGAGAGCGGGGATGGAGCTGCCAATGTACAGCTCTCAAGAGAGACAGGAGGGCAGCGAACGGCCCAGCCATGCCAGAGAGACCTCACTGCACATCTCATCTGTGTCTCCCACCGACACCATGTCTCCCAGTGTCTTATCTTGCCACACATACAGCAGCATGGGTAGCAACCAGGGCATTTAAATCTGTAACCTCTGCTTTGCAGAAAGGACAGACAGGCTGTCTCCTCAGGCAGTGGGCTTGGGGAATGACTGGCAGCACCACTGGCACTTCAGAAAACCATAGCCAAACACTTGGAAAAAGGGGCCACAGAGGATGTGCATCTGCCATCAGTGCCACAGCTGTCACCTATGGGCACCTCTTGGCAGCCCCACAAGCTTGGTCCAGGGGCACTGGGAAACAGAAAGCCAGCTAAAGGGGCTGTTCTCCTGCCCCATCTCTTCCCTCGCCTCCACTAGCTCTGCTCTCCCCAAGTGCTGGAGCAGGGGGATGGGACAGGAAGGTCCTCGTTACTCAGGGCTGGCTAATTAGATGGGAATGTTATCTCGAGCCCAGATGTCAGCTCTGACCTCCCTCTAACCTTCTTCTGGAAACCAAAACAGGCGCAATTCTGTTTGTTTTAAAATAATAAAAATAAGCATTTGGGGTGAAGCAGGAAAACCTGGCCCTGGGGGTACAGCTGGAGAGGGAGGAGGGCACACGACCAGATAAGCCTGGTGAGATACACCAGGCTGCAGAGCTGGGAGGGACAGACACCCTGGGCAGAGAACAAAGTCCCATGACTTCTGGTGGCTGTGCACGTAGTTTGGGCCCTCTAACCTACATCGAAGCAGTGGTGGTGGCATAGACAAAGCCTCCTATTCCAGCTGCGCCCATTATGTCCAGAGGTGGAACTGATGGTGAAGGTCAGCTGAGTTTGCATTTTGCCATGCTGCCTTGCTTTGGGATTGACCAAAGGGTCTTAAAAGGAGATGCTGATCTCAGGAACAAGCTCTGCATTTCAAACCTGACCTCACTGCTTTTTGCTCATGTCACCTAAGGCTGTCCCTAAACTGTTTCAGACTAAAGGTAGCTGGGTGACATGAACAGCTGGTGATTCCTGTCCTCAGTTTATAGTAAAAGCTTGTTTTATTGCATGTCTATAATAATTTTCTATGGCTGGGGAGCAAAGTTTGCCCAGCTCTGAACTAGGCCAGACATTTGAGTGCCTCACCCCACGTTAACCCAGGTTCATGTCTCTGTTCCCCACAGCAGACTACATTGCTTCGCTTCCTCTTCTTTGTAAGCCCAGAGCTCTGGCCTGGAGCTGAACACTGAGGAGGTCTCACCTGGCACCCCTTCTCCCTCCATGTCAGACATCCAGGCACCCTGGACTGCAGCACCAAATCTCCTTATGACAGAGGCTTGGTGGCAGTGCTTGCTGCAAAACGAGGTGTGGATGTGACAAACTGATAACCAGCACTCTCGGGCGTTCTCATTCTGCTGCAGCCTCTGTAGCTCAGGGCAGCCGCTGGTGCAGCCTTGGCTCTACCCTGCCCAGTCCATCTACAACGCAGGTGCAAGAGCATGGCCTACACCAAACTGTCCCAAGGCCCTTCTCCAAGGATTCCTCCTGATGGGACTCCCAGCTGTTTAAGGTGGCCTGGAGGGAGCCAAGGTGCACACTCAGCCAGCAGCACAGAGATGCCCTGTCCCTGCCTCCCTCCTCCCTCCCTGCCTGCAGATCATGTCTCATAGCTGACATCTCATATCCTTGCAGTGTATCTCTCCCATCCACAGCCTGGAGCTCATCTTTGCTTTCTCCATTTCCCATGTTTTGTGAAGACTTCAGAGGGATTGCTCATCATGCTGCAATCCTATTGTTGCAAAAGGCACTGCTGATTCACAGTTACACATCATTTTGCCTACCATTATCCCCAAGACTGCAAGCAGGTAAAAGTGTTGAGGTGTCCCTTCTCGCTTGCCTCCTTTGAAATCAGCTGCTGGCCCACTGAGCAATGGGTGTTCTTTTTTATGCTCTGAAGGTCGTGCCTCAGAGTTATGACATCCCAGCAGTGATGCATTGCCCTCCGGCAACATCACCAGAGCAGAACATGATTTCTGTTGTCTTCCAGTCATAGCTACCACCTGGTACACCCTGTCTCCCCAAGCTTCGGGGTTACTGAAGGAGAGTAATAGCTGAGAGGTGAGTAATCGAGAAGCTACCTGACTAGATTTAGACCTGACTTTAAACATCCCCTCTGATAACAATTGGAAGGAGGATCTGTGCCTGCTAAGGAGAGCCACCAAAGGAGAAGGACAGTGGACAGACATCCCTGGGTATGCATCCAGATGGCATTCACACAGTGTACATGCAGTACAGCTCTGTTCGCAGAAGCCACTACAGCTCCCCAGACTTGAGTGAGTTTGTACCCATTTTTATGACCTAAACTTCTACGCCAATATTTGCATGATAGGTGGATGCACCAGCTCCCTGTGTGACAACATGTACGTGCACTAACACAGGCCGGTACTGTGCATGCAAACCCCAACAGACACAGTCGCAAAGATTTGTTATTTTACAAGTAGGCAGAGACACCTGCTCTCCTCCAAGATATGAGATGGGCAGTTCCTCGGAATGCTTCATGATGGTCCTTCACATTTGCAAGAGGGACATGAACAAATTGGAGTGACTCCAGCAGAGAAGCACAAAGGTGGATAGGGGCTGGAGCATCTGACACATGAGTTGGTTTGCAAAGAGAGGACATGGCTTGTAAGAAGGGTCATCTATCCGTTCTCTTCTACTACCCAAATGGAGGTTATGCAGAAGGTGCTCAGTGAAAGGACAAGAGGCAAGAACAGAGATTGTGGATTTGCCATTCTCGAAGGTTTTCAAAACCCAGCTGGATATGGCCCTGAGAACCCTGATCTGATCTTAAGGATGGTCCTACTCCAAGCAGGTGAATGGACTGGAGATCTCCAAGGTGATCTCCTACACTACATGATGCTGTGATTTTGGTAATCCTACATGTTTGGCAATGGACCCTCCTTAATTCAGATACTGATTGCAACCACTTTGCATGTCAGATGCTATAACAACCCCTGTGACCAGCCATGCACCTAGAGTAAATTAATTCTTAGTATAACTGGAAAGGAGGCTTTTTGGCCTCTTCTGGGCTGTGATTACCTCATAGTTTCTGACCAGCTTAAGTCTGACTGCCCATGACTGTGCAGTTCCAGCACCTTTCTAGCACCCAAGTAGTCACATGGACCAGGAAAATGATCAAGCTGGAAACATCTCCTTTTCTTTTGGTTCAAGTTTGCTTCCAACTGGATCAGCTGACTATGTCATCTGGGACTGGCAATGGGAGAGTGAAAAGCAGAGGAGGGAGGGGAACAGCACTCGTTCCTTCAGAGGCTGCTCATACTTGGGTTGGATTCACACAGTTGTCAAGCCCCAACTCTGACCCTTGTGAGGCTGAGGAGGAACATGGTGTTCCACCCTTGCATGTTAACCTAACCCATGTCACTCATCCCACGGGAAAGGGTGCACAGCTGCTCTTTCGTGAGCCACAGACGGCCTGCAAGCAGTTAAAGGGTGGCTGTTGTGGTAAGCTCAGGAGAGGTGGGGAATCACCTGAGATCACTGTGACCTGTGAACCACTCCCACAGCTCCTGCCCTCCTTGGCTCTTAAAATATGTGGCTTGAGAACTATAAAGACTCAGTACGTGGTAGGGAAGGTCATTATCTCTGGTAGCTCATGTGCCTCTGTGCAAACCTGGGTGTCCAAGAACTGCTAAACCCATGTGGCAGCATCCAGCCCACTCAGCCCTGTATTTCTGCAACCTGAATATCACCACAAATACATGAAGTATATTATAGAGGAAGCTCTGGGCGCCTGTTTTCCCTCTTATAAAACAGAGATAACTACCTCCTGGAGTGCTATATATGACTGGTTTTGGTAAAGATTGCCAAGGGCTGGCAGCCAGCATGTACTTTGTCCTCTGGAAGGCCAGTCTTCCGCAGCTCACAAGCAGCGTGGCTAATCCCTGCCTGCTGCTCCTTCCCAAAGACTGCCAGTGTTCACAGAGGGAGGTGCATGCTGTGACATCTTTCTTTTTTTCCCCCAATTGGGAGAAATTGAGTCACGCTGGGGTGATGTCCTAAGGGCTGGCAGCAGGCCCAAAAACAAAGTTACAGCCTGAATCATCACCCACCATACCCCTATCCTAGCCACTGTACGCATGTGGCTTAGATTTTCATGTCCTTGGTTTAATGAACTTATGTCAGGAATTTTATATGCATAGCAACCTTATCTGATGACAGTGACATTTTTAGCATGTTTATGTTCGGTTTTATTTGTAACCAGTTTCCAGCATAGTTCAGCTGGGTGGATCAGATGGGGTTGACGTGTGTAAGAACCCAATGCACGCACGGGTAGCTCAGCTACAGATACTGCAGGGCTCCAAAGCACATCCAGAGGCAAAAAGATCTGCAACAGAGTTTGTGCACCACATTTGCCAGCTGCAGCCTTTCACACACTCACTAGTGTCCAACAAGCAACACTGGCGGGGCTGGGGAGTGGGTTGTTTGTTTTTCCTTTCTTTTTTTTTCTTCCGGTTCTCAGTACTATCACAACCAGATGGGAATAGGTTTCCCACGTTGGATGTGGGGGACTCTCCAACACAGCGCTCCCAGATACCCACAACACTACAAATGCAGATATTTCTGCTTCACCACAGCTCCAGCTAGTAGGAGGTATGGGGGAGAAGGGGAGGAGAGCCAGGTCATTTTGTCATTTGAAATTTAAACAGCTGGATTCAGTGAGGGTTCCCAGGGTTTTTCCCGGGAAGGAGGTCAGCGGCTTGTGCGGGCAGATCGCCTGGGAGCAAGCATCAGGAGTGCCCCTGGAGGCTCCACCTCCGCAGCTCTGCCTGGAGCACAGCACTCTTGACCATATAAGGCTGTTGTTGTCGCAACGAAAAAGAGCCATAAATAGTTGTATGATCGTTACCTGACTCTCTCTGTGCAAGATCGGGCACCTTCCCAAGTGACTCTTCCTGCTTCTCCACTCCAGCTCCGGGAAGGCAGTGTGTCCCGTGTCTTTGCTCATGGATGTGCAAGCCCAGGCCATGAGGTCCCATATCTGCAGGTGCTCTGCCCTGCATGACTCCTTGCCTTGGACTGTTCAAAGTGTAGACAGCCTCCTGCCTGAGACTACTTGCTTGCTTTACAAAGTTCTCCAGGAGGATGGCTGCGGCTCACATGCCTATTTGCCTTTCTTCATCTGCTCATGGGCCAAAAGTTTCCTTAATTTGAAGGGCGGCACCTTCATTCTTCAATTGAGAGTGTATGTACAGTGGAAGGTGTGGGAGGAGAAAGAAAAACAGTACAGCAGGGCAAAACAAGACACTAGCAGAGATGGTAAGCAGCCCTATGCAAGCTATACCTGCTTACTTCTTTTCTAAGGTGCAAGATCCTGCAGGAAAGGATGCGCCCAGGCATGGGACACATGGCAGGGAAGGAGCTGAGCTCACCAGCATCTAGGCAGGGATCGCACCACCTGGCTGAGCTTGGCCCTAATCCCATAGCATGGCTGTGGCACTTTTCTTGCAGGGTCCCCTGCACCCTACAGAGCCCCTGGGGACCTGGGCACATGGGGGCACACAGCGAAGGAGACTTAACTGGGCAGTGCAGCCCCTGCTGTCAGTGTCGAGGGAGGAGGCTGTCCTCTGGGCCTTACCCTTAATATGTGAGCCGTCAAATGGCCATCTTGCCCAATCTTTTCTCTCTAGGAAGATGATCTTCCAAGGGCATATTGCCCTTTCTTAGATGAAGTGCATTCCAGAGGGGGAATACCTAAATGCAAAGGAGAACTTGCTGCCTCCTAGGAGAAGCTTAACATGATGAGGAAGACACCAAAGGCTGAGCAGCAGCAAAGCCCTAGACCAGCAGTCGAGAGACCTGGTGTATCTGTCAGACAATTATTTGCCTGTTTCCTGATGTGGCTGAGTTTTATTCCTCCCCCCCTTCTCATTTTTTCTCTAAGTAATGAAGCAATTCATTGTCAGTGCATATTTTAAACACTGACTCTCTTGGTTCCTGTCTTAGACCCAGCACACACTTCCCAAAAGTTTCCTGTGGGCCCCAGCTACAGCAGTTTAAACATTTTCCATTGTACGTGAAGCAGCTCTGTGCTGCCATGGGGTCCTTGGTTCCCTCACTTGGCTGGTCAGTCAGGGTAGAGTCCTGTACCCAGCCCCTGCCTGGGACCTGCTGCAGGCATCGGGGCCATTCTCAGCTGTTCTTCATCTCTGATTGATGTCTGACACCGTGTTAGTTTGGTCAGTTTGAGTTTGAAAGCTCTTTGGGAAAAGCAACAGGAGCTGATCTTGGCTTGAGAATCAGTCTGTGCCACTGAAACACAGTGAGAAAGGAGGACCACGGTTGGATGTGCAGCAATAAAGGGAGGAATGCCTATCTTCACTAGATATCTTCACTAGACTATCCTCAGTCTCTTCCAGAGAGGAGAGGCAAGGTTGCTGCCAATGAGAACTGCTATGCTTGGGAAGCTGCCACTGAGAAATTATGAGTTTTCCCCTAGACAGTCTTTTCCAGGTCTGCTGGCAGGCCAGGAGACACAGACCCTTCTGGGACTGTAGGTCGAGCTGGTCTTTCCCCAGTCCCACATAACCAGAGGTCCACTGCTTTCTGGGCAGCTCCTTGGACGCAAGAGAAACTTTCAGGGAACACAGATCTACAACTTCAGGTATGCTTGAATATCTGGGTGCCTTCTACCTTGTAAAGGTCTTGGGCAAATAGCACTATCACAGGCAGCAAGTGAAGTGTGACACTGCCTAGAGACTGAATCATAACGTGCTTCTCCCAATACAGTGGGTTAAAGTGCCTCACTCCACCTTTTTCCAGAAATTCAACAGAGAATATGATTAGACAGCAGCAGTGTGAAAGGTTTCATTCCAATAGAGGGTGTAAAACATTCAGTGTTAAGATGGCAGTTGTCCTTATAGTACAGTTTTCCATCATTGGTATTGCCTCTTTTTGAGGCAGAAGGACTGCTCCAAGCCCCTGGGTTTCTTCCTTCCCTTGCTGGGAGGTAGGGGGAAGAGGAGTGGTACCCATGCGAGCATGGCTGGCATTTCCCTGTGGGACATCTTGGTGCCAAGAGGTGAGGTCATTGCTACCAGGAGGAGGCATAGTGTTGGCAGGAAGGAGGGCAGAGGCCTCTCCCTTCCCAGCTGTTGTGAGTCTCTGGGTTTAAGCCCACACTGAGTGGCCAGCCAGGACGCTGGCAGGCAAAAAGATGTCCTGTGGGTCAAACAGGGCCCTCTTTTTAAAGCAAATTTTGCTTTGCAAATGGAATGGATGGAGAGGGTCTGGAGTAATTACAGCTTGCAGCCCCTCTCGCCTTCCTCTGCTTCCTCCTGCTGCAGGGGTGAGGGTAGCTCTCATTTCAGGGCACGCAAACCCAGAGCAGATTCTTTCCCATCCCCAGGCATTTGCACCCAGAGTCACTTCCAGGGGACCATAATGTAGATTTTCAGCTTAAAAGGAGACTTTACACTGATTTGAAAAGACCTTGGGCTCTGGCATCCCGAAGACACACAACAACCAGCATCTTTAAGTGCTTCTAATTATACCTTCCTTTTTTTTTTTTCCTCCTGGTTTACATATTTTCCTCCTTTTTTTTTTCCTTTACTTTGCTAATTATAAGGCTAATTTTAGAAATTAGACTTGTCCATTCTGGAAAACTAATAGAAAATTATTAAAAACCTGGTAGCATGAAAATGGAAGTAAGCCTGGGGAAAGGTAATTGTTTATAACTGAGGGGTTTTGTTAACTCCTGTGCCTAATTAACACACTACAAAGGGAAACCTTTGTTCAAATTTCCACACCCTACTTTCTCAATTAAGGTACAAGAGAAATCATAATAAAAAGAGTTTGGAGGCAGTTGGTATGTCCCATAGCAAAGCTGAACCTGATTTAGCATTCCTTAAGTTAAAAAAAAAAATACACATACCTTCTTTTCCTGCATATGATTCTTTTTTTCTCCACATAGTGCAATGCTCTTTCCCATGTATTCCTAGTGGGAACAAAAACCTTAAATTATGATATTCATTGCTGATGTGTTTTTAGCCCACAGGAAAAATGGTCTGGGATTATTATTTTCAGGGTTATGATGGCTGCTAGAAGAAACTTCGCAGGAAAGCTGAATCATCGGGTGAGCATCTTGTTTTCATCTTTTTGTGCTTAGCTATCCCACATCTAAGGGGCGGCTTATGTACATTCTTCTATAAAGAGTCAAAGAATTATAGGCCTCTGTGCTGTCTCGCAATTAGCCACAAACTTATGTACAGGTGTGTGTTTCAAGTTCAGCGTTAGATGCAGTTGTAATCAGGAGAAGGGTAGAGTAGCAAGTGGTTTAAGGGTGCTTTTATGCCACGTGTAGACAGAAATGACAAGGAAGGAATGGACAGGATTTACCACAAGCTGAATGCCTTGACCCACTAGGCAGAAGAGAGCAGAGCTCTCTTCTCGTTTTGTGCTTTAGATTCGTATCGTATTTGGGTCTGTAACTCAAAGCCCAAATATTTTCTTCCACAAAAAATCGTTTTTTTTGTTTTTTTTTTTTTTTTTCTCTAAGCCGGTGCAGAAAGCAGCAGTGCCTGCAGGACTCTTTCTATCCCAGCCCAATAAGCTGCTACCTCACATAGAGAAATTTCACGAGAAGCCCCTGAGCACCTCTGTCCTGTGGATTTGGTTCCTCTAACACTTTCCTGTTTCTTGGTAGCTGAGATATTGCAGAGCAGGTGCTAGCCTGCAATTGGGCAGCTCAGCAACCTGCTATTTCTCAGACACGGTATTGTTTTTTAACAGAAGTTTTGTGTTATGCAAACACGTAGGACGCCCAGTGAGTTACTTTATTTGTTCCAGAATAATCCCAGGAAAGAGATAAATGGGAAAGGTGACTGTGTTACATGGAGCTCATCTGCACCTTTGGCTAAAAGGTGTTTCCCACAGTAATGGCACCTCATGTATCCCTGTTGGTTTTTTCTCACATCCAGATAGTGAGTCCCAGCTCATTATCTGCCTTTTGTGCCAGTGCTGTCAGTTCAGTCTTCTGGTCCATCCACCTGCCTCAAACATGGGGCTCAGAATAAGGGCAATGCATGAACCTTCTTTGTGCCCAGCATCCTGCACTGGCTCGTATGTTCCCAAAGACAGAGCAGACTGCCAAATCTGTACAGAACAGCCCATCCTGACAGTGGGAGGCCAAAGGAGCTGGGAGAATTGAGAAGGCTCTCAAGGGAGCCGGAAAAAGAGTCCCAAATGTGGGAGGGAATCTTGGCAGAAATTAAAGGGGGGTTGTTGAGCAAAGCATGCACTGGCTCCAGACGCACAGAGCTTGCAATATGTTATGCTGAGAATCTGTGGATGTGTTTATAAGACCTTCCGCTGACTTGCAAGCACAAGGGATGTAGCCTCTTCTTATCAGAAAACTGTGGTCTTCAGTCTTGCAGAAGAGGGAGAATGAATGCTTGCGTAACTTCACATCAAGTCTTTTTTCTGATTGTAACCCAAAAGAATGGTCCCAAAGTTTGGGTTTGACCAAAACCAACTTTGATTTCTGGCAGATAAAAGTGGTGTCTTTAATTCTGGCAGGCTGTAAACGAGTTAGTTCCCCTGCAGTTCCCACAACAAAGCTACAATGAGAATCTGGATGACTTTCTACAGCACTGGAAAAATCCCTTGTTCCTAGCATCTCTTGGGCATACTAGAATATTTCAAGCTAGTTTCACTTTGCCCTCAGCCAGCTCCCTGGAATGAGAACCACAGAGCCACTTCATTTGAACAAATATTTGGCCTTGATTACTATTGCAGGCTAAGCCCAAAAACAAACAGCAAACATGAGGTAAGCTGAGAGGCACCAACACTGGAGCAAAAGCTCACACAGTAACCTCAGGAAAGGCAGCAAGCTGAAAGCAGAGATACTCTCATTTTTTTGTAAAGGGGAGGTAAAAAAAGGGAGACTAAATTTCTGCTGGGAGAGGAAGAAGGAAGTGAACATCAGTTTGATGCGTTTTGTTTAGAGGTCTGTTAAAGATGACAGATGCTGAAAAGCAATTAAAACAAAGAAAAAAAAATGTGAAGTAGCTAAACACTATTACCTTTATGTATTCTCTGAACTTAGTCTTGTTTTCCAAATAGTCTACTCACCTTGCTACTGAATTCTTGGTTCTGTGAAAACATGGCCCAGTCTGAGACCTAGGGAAGGAAAAGAGAAGCAATTAATTAATAAGCATTTGGATGGATTTGCCAATCTCTTAAAAGTATTTTTTCTTATAGTACCTGACGCAAGCCTGTCAATTATGTTTTGCTACCTGAGTGCCACAAGCATGACAACTGTAGGGTGACAGAGCGGCTGGGGAGGGATGTTAGTCTCCTTTCAGCCTATCCTATGCTGAGTAAGAAGAATGCCCCCAAGCCCTTCTAAACTCTGGAATCCAAGGCATTTCTTACCCCCTCTGAGAAAGGGAGAAAGAAAAAGAGGTATTTGAGATGTTAATAAGGGATCCTTAGCAATTGTTGAACAAGGGAGCTGTCAGGCCAGGACACACAAGCCTAAAAGTACATGCATGATACTGGCTGAATTATTACTGAAAGAGCCACAACAGATTGTGTGAAATGCTCAGTTTGTTTTCTGCAGCCAAGAGTTGCTGAGCTTATTTAAGGCAGGTACCAGGATGTGTTCTGCTGGCATTTTGGACAAGTCTGGCTAGGTCCAATGCAGAAAACTCAGATTCCAAATCTCAATTTTGGGGCAAAGATACTTCTGCTGGCCCTGTTGGCCCTTTTGTGAAATGGTGTTGGATGCCAGCTTTCTTTGAATTTAAAGCTGAATAGAAAACAGTGAACAGCAAGAGAACAGGGCTAGAGGAAACAGGGTTGGGAAGGGGATATGCTCAACTAAGAAATGTCTGTTGCTTAGCACTGTGCTTGCATTTAAATGACAGAGATTATTATATTAGAATTCCTTGGAGGTAGAGCTCTGGGCCATTATTCCTAGTATGTCAGGTCAGGAATGTGGTGTCTCTAACCGCGTGTAATGGAGTTATAATGCCATCTTAGGGTCTAGAGGAACTCACAAGCTCCAAGAAGGGCCTAAGACAAAAGTTTCCATTTAGGTGTGTTTCTGAGGATACTTCCATGGCTTCAGTCAGAGTACAGCTGGTTGATAACCTGCTTCCCCAATAAAGATCCTTTCTACAACCTGGCGTCACTCCCACTTCATTGAAAGGAGGGACTCAAGATAAATACACTTACTGTGCTACAGAACCGATGAGTAGAGATTTATGCCTCTGCATTGTATTCCAACCAAGGAGAGATGCTGTATGTAAATGCTTTGTTTTCCAGCTGCAGGTCTTGTCATTAATGTGTTCGGAAAGTAAAAACATGCTCCCCTTTACTAAAGCTGAAGCAAGAACCACAATGAGGAACCAGGAGTTCAGCAGGTTGTTCACACAGGACTGTGTGGGTGGAAGGTTGGGTAGAAGTGAAAAGTAGAGTAACTGTTTCAAATGCTAGAGTAGGCCAGGTACAGCTCCTCCCTTCCTCCCCAGTCTTGGAGCGCAGGTATAGATCCCTCTTAAGTTTTCTCCATTAGTAAAGTCCATCTGAAAGCCTCCTGTCACAGAGCCTCAGTTTAATCAGTTTAATCGTGCTGATGCATCTCTCTCTGGGCCTATAAACTAGATCAGTGAACTGATATTTTTTCTTAACCTTCTTTTTTTACTCTACTTCAGTGACCCAGTTTACAATACGGCTTTTGAAACATCTGCATTAGCACTGTTGGGGCAGTGGCAAACTATGACACAGCCCTAGGAATAAATGGCCAGTGGGAGAACAGACAACACCTTCGACCAGCTTCACTCATTAATAGGGCATGATGGAATTGCACCTCAACATATGAAAATGAGCCAGTTAAATTGTACCATTCCATAGCCATGCCAGAAGTTGGGTAAGCATACTAAGGGTAACATCATTCTGTAAGAGAAGGGCTACCCTCCTCCTAACATCTGCTACTGGCTGCTTCTGAGACAGGTTCCTGGGCCATGTTTTCCTTCATGTGGTCCAGTGCAGCTACTTTGTGTCAGCTGCTCCTGATAGAATTTGGATGAACAGAGCTAGAATTTGGGCTTAAATAATTACTTGCTAAATTCGTAAGCTCTGATCTCTCAGTGGAAATATCACTTGCTTTCACTCCTCCCACACCTCAAGTTCATGTCTTTCTACCTTCTGCACTCTCACAGTTTAGATCTGGGATTTGTTACAGGAGCAGAAAAATAAAGAATTGGTATGAGGGGTAAAGGAAGTTATGTGCTAAGAAGTGGTGCCTAAATTGCAGACAAATTTCACGTTGTTCAGAGGATATAGGCATGAAGTCCACAGACACATGTGGCTTTCTTCTACAGACCCACCTCCAAAGAACCATTTCTTTTTGTTACAGTACCTGAAAACCCTTCGAGTTCTCATCTGCATTTATAGCTTTGTATCAGTGTACATATTAAAGCCACTTTAGAGCTACTTTTTTTCTGAGAAATTCCAATTATGAATCTGCACTGAAACTACTGATGTTTCAAGCTTTTGCAAAAGCAGAGCTCAGTCTTCTTAGCAATACCAGATTGTGACATTCTCCAGATCTGTACTCATGTGGCATCTGTCTAAAGCCACTGTGGTTAGCGTTTAGCAATGTGACTTCACCAATGAAGTAAACACCTTTTGCCTCTATCACTCTTCTTGTTTCACTCTTCTCAGGCTTGTCAGTAAGAAACTAGTTTTGGAAGAGACTTCTTCTGCCTCTCAAAACATTGGAAATTATTCACCAAAATGCATTTAGCCACTTTGCCTGTCAGTCAGATATGGAAATGAAGTATCTTGGCATTTAGTTCTGATGAGAGAAGTGCAGGCTTCTCTCAGGACTCACGGTTTGCCAACAAACTTAAGCTCAATTGTCTTGGATTAGATCAATGCAGGCTGAAACACTGTAGTTCAGCAAAGTGGGCATTTGCTTGTCCTACAGATAAGGCTGCCAAATTGAAGTGAGCATCTCTGAGTGCTCACTGTTTAGCAGATTTTTTTTTTCCCCTCTAGGAATACGACAATACCATTAATTTAGTCCCACCAAACTGGTAAATCTGTCTGCTGTTGAGATTATGTTTTTCAGCATTCAATGACCATTACAGGTTTACTCTTCCAAAGGATGCTGGCTTGCAAACATTGATGGAAAATATGAGTGAAGTTGATCAGAAGGATCCAAATAAACATTCTGTGAATTTGCAGGAAGTAACAGATGTATAAAATATGATCGTTTTTTAAGTCATACTTGTTTCTCTCTGAGGTGTGTCTCCTTTCCTGGGTAACTTCCTGCCACCAGATCAACACAAAAACCTGTTGCACTTATTTTCAAAGTAACCAAGATAGGAAACCAGACATTTGAAATCTGATATGCCTCAACTACCACCCATCTACAAATCTAACCATGACGGTAATAACAGTTTTCAAAAGAGGTGGGATATACTTTCTATTAAGGGAAAGGATGGTGTAAACCTGCAGCAATCCTTGTTCTGAGCTCAGTTTTGATGCTTTATTGCTGAGGTGTTCAAAGAAGTTTTTATATTAATTAAACAGGAGTGGGACCAACTGCTCAAATAAAAAAAAAAAAAAAGGCCCAGGAAGATAGTCCAGCCTGACCTTAGACTTAAATCTTACCATCAGGAAGAGCAGAGTACATATGAAAGTATGAGAGTCAGAAAGGAGTCAAAAAATAATATTTTTTTTTTTAAAATGCCCAGTATATGTGCTCTTCAAAAATTACTTTATGGCAGCTTTTTTATAACCTGCATTTCACGGTTGCATTCCTTACCTTTTATTTCCCATATTACTACTGCTGTCAGTTCACTCTGCCTTTTGCATTTGTTTTCCCAACTGAGATCTGCTATTTTTCTCCATTAAAAACTTTGCTTAGACTTGATACTGCTTTCCTTCATTTACCTTTCGTTTTTCAGGCACTTGGCTGAAGAGGCAGTCTCTCCTGTTCTTTAATTTTTTTGAGATACGTAATTATGTCCACTATTTTCATTCGGCTTCCTTTGTGGGAGAATTTTAAAACCCTGTTGTTCAGTGAGTAAATATCCTTCCTGTATGTTGGTCATGTGCTCCATGGATCAAAATGCATCAATGGATACTGCAGATAATTTCACCATCTAAGGTAAACCCTATCTGGTTATGTAGGTTGTCACAATTCCACCTTACTTTCGTTTTCTGCCTTGATGTACTATCAAAGACCTATCCTGTATGTTCCCTTCTCACTGCCAAATTAAATTCTCATCTGTTTGGTACCTGTGTTTACATTTCTCATCTCCGCCTTTAACAATTATGCCTCTGTATCCCTGATGGTCAGCTGTACAAACCTCTCAGTGATTTCTCCGACTGCCTTTTGTGTCTTGAGATACAAAGGTCTATCGTTTCCAAACTGCTGCAGTGAATCTTTCTAAGCCCTAAGTGTTTCACTTGGACAAGAGATGCTTACCGAAGACACTTCTCTGCTAACTTCTCTGTTTATTCAAGCCTGTTTAACTTCATCTGCCTCTTCCACTTTAACTTTGATATTGCCATCAGTCAACTTCACCTTGCATTTTCTGTCATTGGCACCTACACCTGCAAATTTGCCCTCCTCAGTGAAAGTAGGAAGCCCCAAAGGGAGGGAGCCTTGTATTTCCGCATGCTTGTAGAGTGTGTAATAAAACTCTTCTGCATAGCAGGATTTAACACCTGATCCATATATGTTGTGATCTTTTTAGAAGGACTTTTGTCTTGCACCTTGGCTACCGCTTCCTCCTTTTTACCGTGTACTCAGCTTGAAGAGTGCTGTACTAAATGCAAAGAGGCAGCATTACATCACCTCTCTCTTTTCACACCTCTCCTGTTACTGGCATGCCTTTTCTAAATCTATTTCGAGCATTTTTAACATACGTTCCGACCACTCAAGCACCTCCGCAGCATCACAGGCTGCTTATGCCGATGCTGCTGCTTGCCTCAGTTCCGTCCGCTTATGGGATGAAACCAAATTTTTGACTTCCATCTTCCTACCGCGGTTATTTTGCGCTACAAGACCACACGGTTGGGTGGGGACTTCTTGACCGGGCGGGGATTCCCCCCTCTGCCCCCCGCCTCCCCATTTCCGAGGGCTTCTGGCACAGCCCTAGAGGCCGGCACTGCAGCCCATCGCCCTGCTGCCGGGGGCTGACCCCGAGTTCCCTTTCCCCGGCCCTGGGGGCACGCTGGGGCCAGCACACCCGAGGCGCTGCGGAGTGCCAGCGAGGCAGCGCTTCCGCAGGGGCAGAGGCTGACACCAGCCTGCGGTGCCCGCCCGGCGCGGGGCATTGTGGGGCTGGCCTGGCACGGCCTGGCGCGGGGCATTGTGGGAGCGGCTTGGCACGACTCGAAGCTGGGGGAGGGGAGCGGGGAGCTCGACAAGGCCCCGTGGCCGACGGGGGAGGCCGGGGCGCACCGCTCGCCCCTCCCGAGCCCCTCGGCGGCCAGCACCGCCGGCCCGCGCTGCGCCGCAACCGGCGGCCGCGGGGCGGGGCGGGGCGGGGCGGGGCTGGGCTGGGCTGGGCTGGGCTGGGCTGCTGAGGGGCAGGGCTCCGCGCGCGCCCAGGCGTTGCTAACCGCCCCCTTCTTCAACGGCTCGCCGCTTCCTCAACGGCTCGCCTCCGCCCTGCGACCGGCTCCTATTGGCGGCGGCGGCCGTCAGCTCTCCCCGGCCGGCTCAGCCATTGGCTGGCAGTGCCGTGGGGCGGCGGTGGGGGCGGGCCGGCGGCGTTGCTGGGCCGCGGCGGCTCCTCCCGCTCGGGCGCCTCGCAGTGCCGGTGAACGCGAGGCGGTTCGCGGAGCCTGCGGGAGGAGCCGGCAGCGTGAGGACACCACTCTCTCGCCTCGAGGAGCGCAGCCGCCGCCGCGGCGTTTCCCTCCCTCCCTCCGCCGTAGCCGGGCTCAGGTGAAGCCGGTCGGGTGGGGTGGTGGGCGCGGGTGGCCCTGGTTTGTCCTCCTCTGGCGCCGCGCTTCTCTCCTGACGGGTTTCGCGCCTCTTTGTCCGGCTAGGGGGAAAGGGTGCCGCTCTCCCACTGCGCGGCTCCGCTTTCCCCGCGGAGCTGGGCGGGAGGCAGCTCGGCCGGGCGCCGACCTGCCGTGCCTGAGGTGCTCCCCGTGTCCCTCGCTCTCCCACTCCGCTCCCTCCGGGCCGTCTGTGCCGCCGCGCCGTGCGCCGCACGGGTGCGTTATGCCCAGGGAGTTGCCTCTGCTCCCTCCCCGCCCAGCTAACTGGCCTGCTCGGAGGTGAGGAGGCGTTATTCGCGCTCTTTTTCACACCGGACCGTCCTCTCTCCCTTTCCTTTTCGCGTTTAAGTGTCCGTCCTTTGTGAGTAACGGGTAGGGGAAAATGGGACCGTTTGGCAGCTGTCAGGGCTGCAGCCTGAGTCACAGGCTGACAATCCTCCTGCAGACATTGCGATGGGCTTGGCTTCCGCTCGCAGATCTCGACTTCCTCGTTCGGTTTGGTCTGTACGGTGAAGCCAGGAGAGAGGGAGGAGGGAGTGACAGGGCAAGATGAAGCTTGCACTGAAAAACTCTTGCAGATAGCTTGTGCTTTCAGGCATCACCTCCAAGTGAGTAGGAAAAGTTCTCCGGCTTTTAGTGATATCGTTACCAACTTCTCTGCAGTAGGTGTGGAAAGTAACAAGTTTCATAGCCCCCGAGGGTGGTGTGTACCCAGTGGGTTTAATAAGGGTTGCTCCTAATTTGCCTACACTCAAGGCAAAATGAGTTTTAAAGTAATATTATGTTTCTGGTAACAAACTGGAATTTTTCAGAAGTTAACTGCGTTGGTTGGGAAGCTCTTCATGTGGTGGCCATTAATTTTTTTTTTTTTTCCGCCTTACAGTTCCGTTCCTTCTTTTTTTTTTTTTTTTTTTTCTCTCTCCAAACACGGTTATGCTCTTCTTCTTTCATAGATATTTCTTCTGTATACTATGGCATGATGTCCTGAGTTGCCTCCATCAGAATGGACTGAGAACCTAAGCTTTTTTTCTAAGTGAACAGGTCTGTCCTAAACAGGGTAACCTCTCATTTACTGCACAAGAAATTTGTGCTTCAAACTTTAAGAGATATTGTAGTAGATGGACTTTGACCTGCAGACTGTGATTCCTGTGCCCTACACTATAAAGAAATATAACTTAATTTTCATGGTGGCTGTTGAACCATGGCTCGAAGGATTAAATGACACGTCCTTAACTCATATACATCTTCTGTCTGTAAGTCTAGATATGGTAAAGTTTTAACTCCAAAGTAACAGCGCTCTAATCAGTTACTGCTTGTGTAAAGATCTTTTTGAAATTAGTCACCAGGTAACAATGTGACGAAGTTCACTTATCCGTAGCATTCCAGTAAAAATGGCAAATCATGGTGCAGATACGCATTGACTCATAGGTGCACTGTCTGCAACTGTAGCGTAGCGCTCTCTCCCAAAGTTTGAATGAGATAAGCAAATATTTTTGTTAACTAGAAAGTTGTAATGAGGGGGAAGCAATTGATAAATGTAAGTGGAGCTGCCATTAGCACAAAAGAGTTTTGAAGTTGTTAATCACAATTGCCAAAACTGTATAAACACAAGATTGTGCTGCTAATCTGACCTTGTAAAAATAACTGCAGTGAAATCGCCCAATAGTTCTGTGAAGCTCCACGTCAGGTGGAACTGTTTAAATTGACGTGTTCTCCTTGATGGCTTTATTTGTTGCATTTACTTATAGTCTGTGCACTGTCTTTCTGGAGGTGGACAGACAAAAGTTTCAGTAATTGTAAGGGAGCTGCAAAATTACTAGTAGTGGATAGAGCCTGGTGTCTGAACTTCTCATATTTACTGACCTGGAACCTTAAAGTGAGTGTGACCAGCAGTAAGCTGGTGGAAAATGTGGTTCTTTTTGTAATACAGTATCATCTCTTGGATACTTGAGTTGTATAGCCAAGATCTGATTTTGGAAGTTCTCTGGAGAAGAAACTTTGACCTCAACATTTGCTCTGCGTGGGTAGCATATGGCTGTTTCTGTATAAACAGGAAGACTAAAGAGTCAGATTCTCTCTGTCCCAGAAGAATGGGTGTAGAAACTGAAAGTGTTATATTGGACCTGGACTGCATAGATTGTTAGGCTATACCTACCATGGTTCTGGGTTTATTTTTTTCTTTTAGGTTATTCCTGTGAGAAAGAAATAGCCAGGGTGATATTTTCATCTGAAGAGAAAAAGAAAGAATTAAGCTTTTTTCATTATTTCTTCTAGGAGGATTTTGATATGCTTCAGAATGTTTTAAGAAGACAAATACATTGGGAGAGCCACACCATGAGCTTTTAAGTGAATCAGTAATGAATGAATAATAATATTAAAAGAATAAAATTACTTGCCCATTAAAGTTATAGGAAAGAGATTAGAAGAATTTCTCACTTAAGAGGCTGAAATAATCTGTGTTGTCCAGTGCAGTATTTTGGTGTTATGAAAAATGTTGGAGAGTGTTCAAACTGTGTAATGGTGGTAGCTCTAATACTCTTGTTTG